>NC_062566.1:95159666-96409666 GCF_022837055.1 Prionailurus viverrinus
TTGGATTCAAATCCTGGTGGACAGACTGCCTGCAGTCTCTACCCTTACCCATAACATGATACCTGTCCTAAAGCCCTAAAGCAAGGGGGAAAGGATTAGACGGTCATGAGGGTCCTTTCAGCCCTACCAGTGGGAGTGGGTGGGGGCAGGGGCAGAGTTCTCTTTCTAGGCTGGGAAGGCATTCAGCTCCCCCCCTCCCCCCATTCCTTGGCACCTCTGAGAATCTTTTGGGAATATGTCTTCACTGTCAGGCTACAGGTAGCAGTGCAGGACTTGGTTTAGCACTTGTACCCCACAAGGATACTTATCAGGGCCATTCCTTTCTGAGCATGTGGGTTAATAAGATCTCCGTGGTAGTGGGACCTTGGAGAAATTAAGCTGCTGGCATGTTGGCCACAGAGCAAAATGCTGCAGCGAGAAGCTGCAAGCTGCAGGCTCCCAGCTAGCTGCCTTGAAAGGGACCACAGTAAATCAGGAGCAGCCATTGAGGCTGGTGCTGGATTTCAGGGCCAGCCCCCCGCCAGGGGCTGCGGACCCCCCAAAACCAACAGCAGCAGCACCATCAACGACAACTGGCCGGCGCAGGCCGGTTGCCGGGAAGCCGACTACGCGCGCGGGGAAGGGGGGCCCGAAGAGGCGGTTGCTGGAAGCTGCTGTTAGAGGTGAGGGAATGAGAAGGGGAAGGAAGGAACAGAGGCACCAGGGGGACTTGGAACAAAGGGGGAGAGGGGTTCTGGTCACACTAGTGTGGGCAGCGCAGGAGGAGGTGAAAGCGCTAGCTCGAAAGAGAGGGAAAGAAGAAAGCAGCCGAGAGCCACCAAGAAGAGGAGGAAGTGGGAGATGCGCTGCTTCCTGTAGAAAGCGCGATGATTGAAGACAAAGCTGGGTGGGGACTAGTCCCTGGGCTGCAGGCGCCGCTGCTACACACGCACAGCGCACAGCGCGCAGCGGCGGCCGCTCCGTGGCAGCTCCTACTACTGCTGGGCTGGGCCGGGCCGGGCTGGGCGGGCTCCGCGGGCTGCGCCGGGCTCCCCTGCACACATCGGCTCCCCCGCAGGAGACCAGCCGCTCTCCGACGAGCCGCGGGCGCCCAGGTAAAGGGGCCGCTTTTGGGCTCGCTCCTTTTTAAGCGAGAAAATGACCACCGCCTGCGGTTGTAAGGGCGGATTTCTCAGGGAGGATGGGGACGTTGCTTCGGGATCGGTGGGGGGAAAAGGATGAGAGGATGGGTTCTTTGAGAAGGGCTGTTGAGAATGGCCAAATTCGTGGCACGTTTGCTTTTGCGTTTGTTTGGTTTTTGTTGTTGAAATCATCGTTGGCGCTTCGCTTTGGCGATTCGTCAGAAAAACACCCTAAGTGTTAAGAAGCCGTTTGCAGAGTTCTCTTGGAAGAAAAGCGGGGCTCAGTTGAAATCAACTGGGGCTGTGAAGCTGTGGGCTCATCATCTGAGCGTTGCAGTCCCCTCGTCTTAAGGGTGTTAAGTGGTGGAAAATGTTCGTTGCATTATCTTTCTTACATACTGCACTGAGGTGTCTGCTGTTTTGCACTATAACGACTGTGATTTAGCTGTTTTTTAAATTACTATTATTTATTTATTTATTTTTGGTTAAATCCTTTTGTACTCAGAATTTGCCAACAAGGGCTGGAATTGCGTATGTGAGGGGCAGTATTTGTTTTAAAAAAAACGGTGTCTTCCTCCCTCTGCTCTCTGTGCAGCTGCTTTCTGGATAACCTCAGACACAGCTACCATTTGCCAGTAGGTCTCATCCTAAAGTTGCATCCTTTCTCATAGGAGTGTGGCGGGTTTAACTTGTCCAGAATCAGATATATATATGGATTTGATGTTTATGTGGATTTCATTCATCTGTAGGTCAAGATGCATGTTAACCTTAGTGAGGGACAAAACGTGAAAGTGGAGCTCGGTTATTTCCTTACCTGTATACACCCAAGTGGTAAAATCAGAATGCGATTTTTGTTCTTTGGTTATCTTGAGCAATGGATCCTCTTAATGAGAGTGCCCATGACTATGACTTGTTCATATTTATGAACGACCTGTAAAAGTACAGTAAATAGGTCTAATGGATTGGAAATGAAATTGTGAGATGTCTTTGGCAGGATATGTAGGAGAAAGAGCATAAGACCCTACTGAAGCATGGTTTTAAAAATTAAGCTTTGTTTCCAATGGAAAGTGTGGATAAGCAATAAATGGTCATTGATGAAAGGTTTCTTCTTGAATGTTTAGAATGAAGAGAGATAAGTTTTCAAAGGAAAGAAAGAACTGCTTATAGTAAGGTAAAAAAAATAGTAAAAAGGTCGTATTCAGATATTCAAATTCCTAACATATAGGCTTTTAAACACTAAATATGCCGTTGAGAGTGTATATGGCTCCTCATTTCTCACCATTCTCGGTTATGAGAAGCTGTAAGGTCTGCTTTTTAATGCCATCTTTCTGAAATTGATTTGGCTTCCCAAAATTTGTGGGTAGCAGCACATGTTCAGAGATGAGAATCTTTAGGTACTAAAGGAAAAAAAATGTCTACTTCTCTGAGGTTACTTATTAAATTAAACTTGTGCTATGTCTAAGGGGCAAAATATTGCTAGTGTTGAAACCGTAGAGTTTCCCTGTGGAGTCAGTGAATTTAATCAAACCTGTAGGCAAGACAGGTCATTCCATGTACTTCACAATTACACTCCCCATTTGCCTCCTAAAGAATAAAACATGTAAAGATCATCTTCCAGGGGGAGATGTAGGGTGGATCTTGGATCCAGAATGCCCCTAACTTGGATCCAGTTTTGTGATCAAGCTGCCTGTCACTAAATGAAATAGAAAGTTGGGAATCTGGGCTGTATGAACAAGGATGGGGCTCACCCTTTGGTACTTACTCATCTTCAGGCTGTATTCACTGGATCCTGCCAACACCCTGCTTTATTTGGGGATGTGTAGATCATCTGCGTTATTCTTCGCTGCGTTTCACAAAAGAGTAAGAAAATGAAACCTTGGCCCTTAGGCACAGGAGAGTCAAGAGGGCCCCCTGTTCTCTTTTAGAAAACAATTAAGAGCTGCCTATTTTCCGCACAGCACAAAACATTTCCTTAATTGTTAAATTCCAGCTTGAAGCACAACATCAGTGAGTAGCAGCAGATCAGCCACTGTGATGGTAGAAGGTTTAGGAAAAAGATAAAAATGCTTCTATGCTGTAAAACTGGACTATTTCCACTTGTTCCGGCCATATGGAATATTGAAAGACATAGTGCTTTTGCCCAGAGTATTCAGTGGCTTTTGAGGGAGTCGATGGACACTGAAATTTTAATTGTATGGGTTTTTTTTCCTGCCATATGGCCAATGGCTGAGTGGAAACATGACTCCATTATTTCGTGGCCAGCCCTGGGCCTCATATGGTGGGCACATAGTGAATGTATTTGGTTGACTGACTTTTTTAGCCTACTTCAGAAGGCAGGCCCAACTTTTAAGTATAAAAGCTCTATCGTCAAAGCAGAAAGCCAGTTCAAAAAGACAACTGTGGGTAGAATAAAAGAACATCGTGGAGTGAAAAGAACACAGGCTTCGAGAGTCCGGCAGATCTGCCTTTGAATCCTATCCCTGGTTCTTACTACTTGACCTGGTACGTTAATGTATAAACCTTAGTTTCTTCGTTGTAAAGAGAAGTTAATAGTACGTAATCAAGGGTTTCTTTTTGTTTTTGTTTTTGTTTTTCATTTTGTTGCGTTTTGTTTTTGCTTTTGTGTGTGAATAGGTGAGTGCCTGCTCTGTGGTAGGTACTCAGATGTCATTTTTTCTTCATGGGTGACATAAGGGAAAACTAGCATATTCTCGACCTTTGCCGCTAGCTACCTCCAAGGTTCCAGGAGATATATATATATATATATATATATATATATATATATTTTTTTTTTTTTTTAATTGGAGTAAAATATATATAACATAAAATTTCCCCTTTTAACCACTTTTAAGTGTACCATTCTGTGGCATTAAGTATATTGACATTGTTGTGTAACTGTTACCACTGTCCATCAGCAGGGCTTTTCCATTTTTCTCGAACTGAAACTCTGCTCCCATCAAACAATAAGTTCCCGTTTCTTCCTCCCCACAGCCCCTGGCAACCGCCATTCTACTTTCTGTCTCTGACTTTGACTACTCTGGGTACCTCATGTAACTGGTATGTCTTTTTGTGACTGGCTTCATTCACTCGCCATAATGTCTTCAAAGTTCACCCGTGTTGTAGCAGGTGTCAGAATTTCTTTCTTTTTTTAAGCTGGATAAGATTCCTTTGTGTGTTTACCCCACACTTTGTTTATTCATTCGTCTGTTGGACACTGGGGTTGCTTACATGTTTAACCTAGTGTGAATAATGCTGCTGTGCACATGAGTGTACAATTATCTGTTTGAGTCCCTGCCTTCACTTTTTTGGGGTACCCAGAAATGGATTTGCTGGATCAAATTGTAATTCTGTGTTTAATTGTTTTGAGGAATGGCCATACTGTTTTCCACAGCGATGGTACCATTTTACAGTCCTACAGCACTACGTAAGAGTTCCAAATTCTCCTCATCCTCACCGACACTTGTTATTTCTTGGGGGGTTTTTGTTTGTCTGTTTTTGATAGTAGCCATACGAATGGATATGAATTGGTATTTCTTTATGTTTTCAATTTGCATTTCCTTAAGGATTAATGAAGTTGAGCATCTTTTAATGGACCTCTTGGCCATTTGTGTATCTTCTTTAGAGAAACATTTACTCAAGTCTTTTGCTCATTTTTTAATTGGATTGTTTTCAAGGAGACATTTTTAAATGGTGGGATCTCTTAACATAGTGCATCATAAAGATCATGATCGTAATATTTGTACTTAATCTCTTGCATATACCAGTATTATCTCTGCCCAAGTAAAATATCTCTCTCAGAAGTAACTTTTAAAGTCAAAAGGAGGGGCGGTGCCTGGGTGGCCCAGTCAGTTAAGCCTCTGACTTCAGCTCAGGTCATGAATAAGTCTTGTGGGTTTGAGCCCTACATTGGGCTCTGCGCTGACAGCTCAGAGCCTGGAGCCTGCTTCAGATTCTGCGTGTGTGTGTGTGTGTGTGTGTGTGTGTGTGTGTGTCTCTTCCCCTCCCTTGTTAGTACTCTATCTCCTTCTCTCTCTAAAACACAAAATAAAAAACATTACATTTAAAAAAAAAATCAAAAGGAGAAAGTAAGAAAATCTGTATAGCTCCTGGTAATTGGTTATATCAAGGACCTGATAGTGAAATCCAAACCCGTATTGTAGACAGTCACACCAGTGAGCTGGCTGGTCAAATGTGGACCAGGCTACTACAGAGGAAGCCCTGGGGGACTGTTGTTCCCATGTTCTTCTAGTCTCTTCTCATTAGCTGGATGAGAAAAAAAATGCCCAATAGTTAGCAGGGTCAGAAATAAGGAAGAGAATCTAAAGTACTAAATTGTTCTTCAGCTCTTTATTTTATTTTTTTTTGAGTTTCTTTATTTATTTTGAGAGAGAGAGAGAGAGTGTGTGCCTGTTGCACGCATGCATGAGACAGCAGGAGAGGTGCAGAGAGAGAGGGAGAGAGAATCCTAAGTAGGCTCTGAGCTGCCAGTGCAGGGCCCGACCTGGAGCTGGAACCCAAGAGCTGTGAGATCGTGACCTGAACCGAAACTAAGAGTCCAACCCTTAACCAGCTGAGCCACCCAGGTGCCCCTCTCCAGCTCTGCATAATGGAGAGGATTAACCTGTGAAGAAGGGGCTTTGGTAGTTAAATGACAATAGATTTCTGAAAAAGGTTTCTACTAATGAAATGTGATGCTGATCTAAATTTCACTTTTGAAAATAGGGAATCCTTCTGTGTTTCATTTCCCACAGCAGATTTCACTCCTGATTCTGAGACTGGTGAGGCAGGGAGTGGACAAGGCTTGAGAGGAGCTGGGTGGGAAGAGAGGAGCTGGGTGGGAAGATGAAGGGGGATTCTGTTAAGAGCAACAGTATCTGAGATTTATGGTGTGAGAACAGAGGTTGACCTTGAATGGTTTGAAGAACTCCTGAATGATCATATGTGTATTTCTTATAATGCACTCTTTGTGTTGGTTGGTTGAATAATGAACCCCAGTTTGTTTAATTTGCAAATCTATTTATTCTGCATTTACTTGAAGGAGCCATCACTGGCTTTACTAGATCCAGGTGGAGAGGGGAATTACAGAGCTGTATTAAGACTTAGTTCCTGGCCTTTGACATCGTAGAACTTGTACAACTGAAAATGACCTGGGGATGAGCCTAACCTGCATCAAACCATCCATGATGGATAATAGAAAAGGCCTAGAATTTAAGTTACCTTTCTAGATTTGCCCAGATGATTAATACCTTGCCTCCCAATTCAATCTCCATTTCACCTCCCTCCGTCTTAGGGCCAACGGACAGAGAAAGTCTCTGTAGTGTGTCACTTTTAAAATTGTTTGTATGACCAAATTATTTTGTTTAAAAAGAAGACCATAAGTGTTTAAATTTAACACCCTGTGTAACGTGTAAGTATGCAGTTTCTGTGTTCAGATTTGTTCAAATGTGAAGATGCCATGTTGGAATTGCAATTCAGATTTTCAGGTAAGAGCATTAGAGATATATATGTTCCCCCAGACTCTTATGTTACAGAAAACGAGTTATATTTAATGGGAATCGATGTTCAAACAATCTCTAAGGGACTTCATTGAACATTTAAAAAGAGGGAGTTCAATCTTAAACTCGAGTGATAATATGTTTCTTAGAAATGGTACCACTTTATACCAAGGTTTGAGATAAGACAAGATCAACTCTTTTATCTCTTGGCAAATATGTGTAAACAGTCAAGCTCTTTAAAGGAGAGGCCTGGGAAAACTAGGCCCTTGACCCCTTCCTCCCTGTTGCTTTGGACTTTCCTTGCCCTCCTGCCAGCCTGGTTGTCAGGGTCAGACCTTTCCACAATCCTCTCCTCCAGCACCTGGCACTCAGAGCTAGTGAAGAGGGTCTAGAAGCTGGGTTCTACTCCACATTCACTGCAACATCCGTAGGGCCATTGCTGTTCTCTGAAAACCCTTTTCTTCTTTTTTTTTTTTGATTTCCTCTTTTACTATTCCCTGTGCATTTTCAATAAAACCCTTAAACCTGAGTCCCACTACTTTTATTTATTTCAGGTGACCTCACCTTCTGTTTATCTGAAAAGGTATATATTACAGGCTTCCTCAACCTCATTACTTACCATCTCAAAATACCTCTGTGTCTCCACTCATTCCCTTCCCCTGTCTTCTTAGGTCAAATTAACACAGCCTCTTATTCAAGCTGAGAGTAAACTCTTTACTTGGACTCTCCATTCCATTTCTTTTTACTTTGTAGGGGACTATGTTCTGACAATAAGTCTATCTCTTTCACACGTATTTGGTTTCTTATCTTTATTGGCCCTCTTCTCTTTGCCTGCAAATGTGATTAGTTCATGCACATAAATTAATTTAAAATTAGATCTCCTGCCAACAGAGCTTCCCCTTGACTTTTATAACCTCAACGAACCTGTTCTCTTCTACCTGTTGGGGAAGAAAAATAGTTTTCCCACTATCCTTCTAAGTTCTCATCTGGGAACCCTGGAACAAAAGGCCGATTAATTAGTGAGAGAAAAGCAAACATACTTATTAACATGTATACCTCATGTATACATGCAGGATACCCAGGAAAATGAGTAACTCTCAGAGGTGGCTTAGAATTCCAGCTGAAATACCATCTTCAGCTAAAGGCAGAGAAGAAGGGTTGGAGGAAGCCAGTTATGGGGGAGGTGACCAGGAAAAGTGTGGTAAATAAGAGTAAGATTAAGATAAAGCAGATTTAAGTGGATACCTGCCCACTGACTGGAGTCTCTAGGGATTTAGTCATCCTTCCCTCTCAGGTAGGAGAGGGAGGAGGCACCCTTATAAATGGAGATTTCCTTTATAAATGTAAATTTCCCTTACATAAGCGGTAATGTCTAGTCTGTTTTCAGAATTTCTCCTGTGTCTGCTGTTTCCCAAAGTATCCTGTTCAAAATAATCTGTATGTCAAAGAGGTATATTTTGGGGTGGCACATTCTTCCACCCTTCATAGCTCTCTCAAGGCTCCCAACTTCCCCACTAACCCCCAAGTTATGATCCGTAAATATGTTTGTTCTCAAGATTTGGTTTTCTGCCTCTTAATTTCTCCCTCTCCCTTTATCAAATCCTTGTCTATGACTTTAGTCATTGTCACCGTGCAGGTAAGTTCAAATGTGATCCTTCGTCCTCATCACTCATCCGCTGCCAAACTTGTGCATCAAGCACCCTGCAAACATTCGACCCACTGAAAATGAAACTCACATGTCCAAATCAGTGCTACTATTGCCTTTCCCCACCCAAAACTGGCTCCTACCGGATCCCTGACTATTAATGACACCCCATTCTCTCAGTCCCTCAGTTATAAAAACTCAATTTCAGTTTTCCTCAACAAACAGCCCAAGTTGTAGCTGGTCCCATAGCTTTTTGCACTGTGATTGGGAACATATCTTGACACTATCTACCCTTTTCCACATTGATAGCTGGTGTCTTAGTCCAGGCCCTCCTAACTTCCAGCTGGACTGGTTTGTGTGTGTTCTTTCCTCTCCCTAGAATAACCTTCCTACTTCCCCTGCCACACTTCACCCCACAGTGTTACTTCTCTGAATAGCCAAATTCCGTCTGTTCCGTAAGACTCAGTTCCAATGCTCCCTCTTCCATGAAGCCTTGCTTGGTTTCTTTCCCCCCCTCCCCAGTAAGAAACAATTTTTACCTCCCTTGAAATCTTTTGTTCTTTCATCATAGCAGTTAGCACATTCTAGTGTGTATAATGGCAATCTGCCTTTCTTCCCCTTCAGCCAGCTCTTTGAGGACAGTGGCCACGCCCAATTTCATCTTTGTCTTCCTTATATATAGCACACAAATACAGTTATGTGGGGTTTTCTGTTTATTTGTTTTTAATTTCAGCTTTACTGAAGTATAATTAACAAATAAAATAAGCCATTTAAAGTGTACAGTGGGCTCATTTGATACATGTATACATTGTGAAAGGATCCCCTCCATCGAGATAATTAACACATCCCTTACTTCACATATTAGTGTGTGTGTGTGTGTGTGTGTGTGTGTGTGTGTGCATGTGAGAGAATATTTAAGCTCACAAATGCAGGTTGTTTATAATTCATTTATTTACTGAACTCTCCTTCATCACTTATTTTTTTGATGCAGACTGGGCTAGATACTTTAGGAGCTCTCTAGGAGCTCATAAACTACAGGGGAAACAGACAAATGCTGGTGTAATTATAACCCAGTTGGTCATTCGGTCCACAAGCCTTAACTGAATGTCTGCGATGTGCCACGTGTCCTTGGAGGGGCCAGGGAGACTTGGATGAACGAAACAGGCCAGTTCTTTGTTTTCTTGGAACTCACAGTCTAGTGTTGGGAGAGATCCAGTAAACACATAAACAAGTGGCTTTTAGATCTGGCTGCATGTTCAATATCACTGAGTGGTACTTTGAAAAAAAATACCCAGGTCCTGGCCTCAGCCCAGGCTAATTAGATCACGGCCAGCCAAGTTTGGACCCCATTGACAAGAAATAAATTATAATACAAGAAAATATCAGGTAGTGAGAAGTGCTGAGATGGATGAAAATAGAAACAAGTTGAATGATGGAGATTATACATACGATGGTGGTGGTAATGGAAATGTACTTTTGTTGGGTAGTCCCTGAAGACCTCTCTGAGGAGGTGACATTTAAATTGAGCCTTGGTGAGGAGAACACCAGGTGAGGATGTGGGGGGTGGGGGCGGGTGAGAGTTCCCAGTCAGGTCCTAAGGATGAGATGAAATTCAGAGCCAGCATGTCCTTTTCACATACATGTGTAATAATCTCGGGTGCCTAGGTGGCTCAGTTGGTCAACCATCTGACTGTTGATGTCAGCTCAGGTCATGATCTCATGTTTTGTGAGACTGAACCCTGTGTCAGACTCTGTGCTGACACTGTGGAGCCTGCTTGGGATTTTCTCTCTCCCTCTCTCTGTCCCTTCCCCACTCATGTGCATGCACTCTCTCTCAAAATAAATAAATAAACTTAAAAAAATAGTCTATGAAATATGTCTTTCCTCTATAGAAAGTCACTTTTCCGTTAAACTAGGCAGTCTCCAAATGTAGCACACTTGGCTGCTCCATTGAGTACCTGGTCTGGGTTAAATTTTATTCGGATCAAATTGATTTACACAGTCAGCAAGACTACTTTGTTTCATTATATTTTTCTACACTGCAATCAGCACTACAGGGCTTGTTGTCTGGACTAAATGCCAATGTTACTGTTTAAAATAAACCTTAGGTACTTGGTATTATCTTTTAGATGAACAAAGTAGAGAAAGCAGTGATTTTTGCCCTTAATTCTATTGGGAGGAACCAAGGAAAACCTCACAGAGGAGCCATTCGGACCACGTAGAGTCAAGCGCTCACTCGTGGTTGAATGAGTGAAAATCAACACATTTCAGCAATCAAGTTGAGAACTAGCATTTGCTGGGCATGCTGTTTGTGCCCTGTACTTGGCATACATTACTGTTTGCCATTAGTTTCAAAAAATAACCCTATGAGAAGTGAACAGAATTTTTCTATCAGGGTACTTTTGGTTGCTGGTAAAGGAACACCCTACCAAAATGGCTTAACCAACAGGAAATTTGCCTCAGGACCTCCTAAAAGAAGGGTAACTCCAGAACACTGTTCTTAGCAACCTGCATTCTTTCCTTCCTCCTGTTCTGACATCCTCCACAGTTGGTTTCTCTCTTAGACTGCTCCCCTGCCGGTGCTGACATGGCTACTACAATTTCAGAATAACAGGCAGATTTCAATATCTAGAGGCACAGTGAGGTGACCGATTCCTTTTCATGTACCTCTTATTAGTGTTACAGAACAGCTGTCTCCAGCTGAATCCCCCTCAGAGCTCACACGCTTTATCTACGGAGGTGAGGCAGACGGAACGAACCCCTGTGATTGGCTGATGTGAGAGTTTCCTCCTGGGGCCACGGAACAGCCTCTCTGAAGCACGTGGTCACCAGACCCCGGAGAAAAGGTCTGGTTGTGTTAGCAAAGAACAAGGAGTTGATGATTAACAAGTAGGCAGTCAATGGAGTCTAACACTATTATTATTCCCGTTTTATAAGTGAAGCTATCAAGCCTCAAAAAAGGTAATTGATATTTCAAGAGCCCACAACTTGGAGTTGACCAGTGTTTCCATGCATTTCCTTTTGAAAAACACACATACACACATAGACAAAAAGCCTGTTTTTGTTAAATGGTGGTGATATAGGTAGATGGGAGAAAGAATCCTGAAAGAAAATACCAAATGGCTAATACAAGACTTAGTAAATAACCTTCTAACCAAATTATTCCAGAGGAAAATACATCAGGTCCTATAAAGCCATAAGAATGTCATTTAACTTATAAAAACAGGGAGGGGGACAAAACATAAGAGTCTCCTAAATGTGGAGAACAAACAGAGGGTTCCTGGAGGGGTTGTGGGAGGGGAGATGGGCTAAATGGGTCAGGGGCATTCAGGAATCTATCCCTGAAATCATTGTTGCACTATATGCTAACTAACTTGGATGTAAATTAAAAAAAAATAAATTAAATGAAAACTTCAAAAAAAAAAGTCGTTTAATTTAGACAACCACTCTTGCATTATCTGCATTGTAAAAAATTGTGTAAATATATATGTATGTAACATATATATAAATTATATGTTATATATATGTTACATACATATAAACATATACATATGTTACACACATATATACACACACACATATATATATAAAATGAGATTTCCTGCCTGGTCAGTTAAGTCAATTTGATGTAAATGAAATCCACCCTGGGCCAAGACAGGCCCCAGAGAGGCCAAGGGTTCTCTATGTGTGGCGCCTGTTGGACTTCAATGAAAACCTTGTTTTCTCTAGAGAGGTGTGTATTTTGTTGATGACAGCACCTGTAAGAGAAGAATGACTAATCTCTGGAATTTCAGATTATGAGTTGTTTCAAAAATTGGTTTTCACTTTCCAACTCTGGAGGCAACATGCAGTTCTATTATCGTTGCCTTTTCTTCGTGCTTCCTACTTTCCACTTTGGCATTGTATTTCAGAGGCCACGTGTGTGAGGCAGCCATAGTGACAAAAGGGAGATTTCAGCAGAATTGCTGTCATTACAGTGTTTTGACTGCTTGCCTTGAGGTGTGGTTTCTTTGCGTTCTCATCGTAGCAGACTAAGTATTAATAGTAGGAGTACCTTTTCTATAATAAATGATTGAGTGCTTCCTACTCATAGTTGCATTTTTAAACAGGAAAGTAATTTCTAGGCTTTGCCAACAGAGCTCTATTTAAGAAGGGTATTTATCTGATCTGTACAGAACCATATTAGAAAAATTGTGAAAAAACTTAAACAGGAAAAAAAAACCCATCCTTTTTGAGTCTTTTTAGAGAACTGAGCTGATCCTTTGCTATTAAAAAAAAAAAATCTCATAAATGATGACTGTGTTTAGGGAACATCATGGTGTATAGGCATTCAAATAATTTCACTAAGAAAAAAAAAAACCCTTGATATTGAACAGCCCCTAGATTTTCTTTTAATGAAAATAACACAAAAGTTAAGTAAGAAAAGGTGAAAGTTTCTAGGTAAAAGACAAATGATGTGTTTTTTATTATAAGTCTTAAAATAATCCTAAAATACTGTAGTGTAAAAAATAATTTTCTGTGGTGTCTGGGTGGCTCAGACAGTTGAGTGTCTGACTTCATCTTAGGTCATGATCTCGTGGTTTGTGAGTTCAAGCCCTGCGTCGGGCTTGCTGCTCTCAGCACGCAGAGCCTGCTTTGAATCCTCAAGTCTCCCTCTCTCTCTGCTCTTCCCCACTCACGCTCCCTCTAAAGAAAATAATAAATAAATGTTAAAAAAATAATTTTCTAAAGCTTAATAGACAGGTGAGCATAGTTAATTAAAGGACACCAGTTTGGAATCGGAATCTCCAGAGCAAGTTACTTTCTATGCCCCAGTTTCCTCATCTATAAAATGGGAAATAATAATGACAATACCTACTTCACAAAATTGTCAGGAGAAAATTATATAATGTATTAGAATGTTCATTTAGCAGAATGCATGACATAGTAACTATTTAGAAGTATAACTATTAATTACTGTAATTACTACTGTTACTACAAAGCTGGAATTAGAGTATCTTTTATTCTGTCCATGGGATTCTTACCAAATTCTAGCAGAAATCACTGTTATAGACCAACAGCAGTCACAGACACAAAGAACTTGGAGTAAGGAATCACTTGAGGAAGCCTATTTCCCTGGGATAGCCAGATGTCGATGTTTTGACTTAAGCGCCAATCTCAGGCTTGCACTATTTGTCCAGTAATCCATGCACTTAGTCATACATATTTCCAGTTTTCCTTCCCAGCTCACGAAAGGCTTACACTTCTCTGTCCATTTAGTTAGATGTAGCCACATATCTTGTATTAGCCAGTGAAATGTGAGCGTAAGTGCTATTTATCACTTCCAGGAAGAAGCTTCTAAGAATCAGGGTGTGAGTGCATTCCTTGGCAATTGGCGGTGGTAGGAACACAGAAATGGGGGCTGCATTCTTAAGCCTGGGTCTTAGAGTAAAGACAACCCGGGAATGGTGTCTCCACTGACCCGCAATGGACATGTAGTGGGAGTGGGAAATAAGCTTTGCTGTCTTACACCACTAAGATTTGGGAAATGTTCATTGCCACAGTATAACCTAGCCTATTTATCCCTTCAAACTCTAGAGGAAGAGTATATTATTGGTAACAGTGCATAAAATGTGTAGCTATTTGGAGATGGTGATTTTTAGTGACTATTTTGTGTGTGTGTGCGCGTGCGTGTGTGTGTGTTTTATATGTTGTATTATATGAAAGCATCAGGAGATAGAGTTTTAAGTTAAATAGATTTATAAGTTTCCATTTAAATTTTCTTTTAAAATAAGGTTTGTTTCCAATTCATTCTGAGGAAAGCCAACATACCAAAATTACCAACTGTGCTTTTTTTTGGAGAGAGTCAACCATGATGCCAAAGTCAGGACTCTGAATTCTAAGCCCAATACTATCATTGGAAAATTGTCCTCACTGAGAGCTTACCCCAAATGGTGCCTTGTGAGGCAAAGAATCTTTCTCATAGACTAAGCCACACCCATGGTCTTTGTCTCCAATAAAAAAATGGTCTTCTCTAAAACCTATTGCGATGTTCTGGTTATAAACAATGATACTTATTACATCACGTGTCTTAAATAATATGTATTGAATAAATGAACAGAACAGTCCAGTTTTTCCAAATGTCTGGACTCTTTCCTGTTTGCATTTAAAAAGTCAATGTCTTTATTTTGGACATCGGTTTAAAAACATCTTGGTATTAAGACTTAACATTTATTCTTTTGTAACACTTTACATGGGACCGATCATGTACCCACAGATTTAGGCTATTTTATTTGCTATTTTTTTAGTGCTGATTTTATTTCACTTGATTGTTTCATTTGGGTCTCTAAAACTACATTATGAAATACCTTAATTATTTAAATTAGGAACAGATTAATTATCCCCAGTGTACAAACTCAAATTAATTTCATTATTAACCCAAGTTTTAAATTGATTAATGTTGGAGCGTTTAAGGAACCAAGCGGCGTTTTTTTTTTTTTTTTTTCCTTAAGGAGAAGGGCATATTTGATTTGATGAATCTCTCCATCACACCAGTTATGCTAATAGGAGCGAGAAATTTGCAAGAAAACTTTGAATAGCTTTTGTAAACCACCCAGAAACCTGTGTGTCTGGGGCTTCTGGGAGAACAATCTGTGAGTCATTTTAAAAAACAAACACATCTATAATCACAGTGCATGTTGTTACCATGGTAATTAGGCCTGTCGAGTTGGCTTGCTTATGTTCCTGTCAAGGGAAGAGGGGGAGAGAAACTGAGAATTCAGAGCTTGGACTATCAGCTTCTATTTGCCTATGCAAGAGAGAGTTTAGGGGGATCTTGAAAACATACTGGCATAGTTATCCTTAGAGGGGAGTGAAGAAACTCTGGCATACCTCCTTTGTTATTGAATATAAGTTAGCCATATTAGTGTCGGGGGGTTGTGATTCACAGGGGAGAAAAGGACCATTTGACATTCTCTTGGGGGTAGAAGGGGGGAAAAATAGATCCTTTATCTGATACATAATTACATATAAGTCTTTGAGGTCTGCCTGGGGAAATGTCTTGCACGCCAGTGCACAAGGCTTTAATGATCTTCCAAAAGACATCACATACCACGGGCATAATGTTATTGCAGATTTAAAGGATCCTTATAATGCATTATTCTAATATGGGTAGAGACTGGTTTTAGTGAGGCCATTGTTTCAGAGCTGATCCCCAAGTGGATGAGGTATCTTTTCTCTATTATATGGAGTAGATTTGACTCCTTTATCTTGGTCAGTCATCTTATAATACAGGCCCATGGGTCACAGAGATTAGAGAGGTTATGTGAGCTCCACTCCAGAGGAAAGTAAAATCAAAACATAACACTTGTTTGATGGACAGTCAACACAGTTATTGGGCCAGTGGAATTACGTACGGTAGGGGTGAGTTATTATGATTCTATATGGGGAGAAAACAACACCCTTATTAAATTAAAGGTATGAGTGAGTGCATATAAAGCTGTTTTTAAGAATGTTTCTAAGTTTACTTTCAGAAGTCTAGATATCTTCTCAAGTGGATAATTATAATATGTTGACTAGAGTTTTATTTTTTTAGAGTATTCCTCAAGCAGATTTTAAAGCAGATTTTATTTAGAGCTAAACAACTTTTCCTTGTTAAAACTGTCTTTCAAAAGGCTTGAAATAAAGTGCCCTGGTGCATGATGAAAGGGTCATAGCAACTCAGGGAGTTTGTGTGTAGTTTATGCCCTTGAAAGGATATATTAACTACTTCTTGAAAGTGTGGATTTCATGTTTTCCTCTCCTATATGGAGAGAAGTCACACGTTGCTTGAACTCCGTTCTGTGCTATCTTAATTTTCTTAACATTATGAAACGATGCTTAACAAACTTTTTTTTTCGGATAATCAAAGTAATTCACGGTGATTATTGAAAATTTGGAAAATACTTAAATTGCCAAAATACTTGAGTTGTTAGTTGAACTGCACGTAACAGAGACTTGACTTCACCGTGGGTGACAGAAGTTATTTCTCTTTCACATAATTCAGAGGTATGGGTAGTCCAGGGCTGGAAAGGTAGCTCTGCCCCCCAAGAACATCCAGGGACCCATGCTTTTTCTATCATGTTAGTCCATCACTCAAGCATGTTTTTCTTGGTTTATGATCTAAAGTAGTAGCTTGCCCTAAGGATCTCACTTATCACCAGCAGGAAGGGACGTAGTTGGAAAGGGGAGGGCATGGCCCACAAGTTGACATTTATCACTGTTGCAGTCTTCGCATTGAACTTTGTCTCAGAGCCACACACCTCGCAGCAATGGAGGCTGGGAAAAGTAGTTATCCTTGACATCTATGTTCCTAGCTGAAAATTCTATTATAAGCATAAAAGAGAAGAGCAGATACTGGACATATCTAGCAATTTCTGCTACTTTCATTATCCTATAGATGATAGGATAGAAGAGGTAATATGCTGTTTACATTTTGATGTATCTTCTTCCAGTCATTTTCTAGAATAACCTATATCAGAGAGATTATAATATTTATCAGAAAATAATATTTGTGAAATAATATACTAGAAGAATATACATGTGAAAATATAAAAAAGGATTAGAAAAAATATATTTGAAACATATGTTACAAAATTAACTGAGGTCATACTATATGTAGTTTTGTATTTTTTCACATTACTTTATATCATGTATATTTTTCCTTATTTAAAATTTTTGTATCTGTTTTTTAAAAAGTTTTATTTACTTACTTTGAGAGAGCATGAGCATGGAAAGGGCAGAGAGAGATAGAGAGAATCCCAGGTAGGCTCTGTACTGTGGGGCTTGAACTCCCAAACCATGAGATTATGACCTGAACTGAAATCAAGAGGTGGATGCTTAACGGACTGAGCCACCCAAGGCTCCCCAATTTTTTGTATGTGTTGTTTCAAAGTTCCATCATGCAGAGTTTTTATTTTACTCAGCAGGCTGAATTACTGGTATTTCATTTGTTTCTAACACCTTGGTAAAAATTGTCTGCATTTTGTATTTTTTTAAAAATAAAGCCAAGGAGTGATATCACTAAGACAATGATTGAGAGCATATTTGAGGGCCTTGATAAATAGTGCCAAACTGTTTTCCCAAGAGGCTGCTAGCACCAGTAATGCATGAGAGTGCTCAGCTCCGAGCATCCTTGGATAGGCTTATTTTACAAGCCCCACTAATCATCGTTATCCATAGGTTTCATTCTCTGAAAATAGGTTGTTTTTGGCCCTTGGCTTTTTTTATTTCTTTGCTGTCGTTAATCATGAGATAATGCTTTCCTAACAACTTTGGCTCATTTTAAAATGTATGATCCACCTGAGAAACTTAACAGAAACCCATGGGGGAGGGGAAGGAAAAAAAAACCAACAACAATAGAGGTTAGAGTGGGAGAGAGCCAAAGCGTAAGAGACTCTTAAAAACTGAGAACAAACTGAGGGTTGATGGGGGGTGGGAGGGAGGGGAGGGTAGGTGATGGGCATTGAGGAGGGCATCTTTTGGGATGAGCACTGGGTGTTGTATGGAAACCAATTTGACAATAAATTTCATATGTTAATATAAATAAATAAATAAATAAATAAGTAAGTAAGTAAGTAAATAAATAAAATGTATGATCCCTTCTAACCATCTGGGAGCTGGTTGGGTTGTGACTGTAGCACACGTGCCAATCTTAAGCACTGTGAGATCTTTACAGACACTGATGTTCATGGGTCCTAGGACCCAATGTGATTTTCGTTCAACATCCTCAGAAGCCATGGTGGCCAGGGATATGTGTGTCTCTACTTCTAAACAGCCCACAGAAACTGTAGATACTAAAGATGCTTTTATAATTGCTAAATTGTCTAAATCTACCCTCTTAAAGGGCTAGATACACACAAATGGAGCTTCAGCTCTGTCCAGGACACCTAAAGCAAGAACCTTTCCTGCCTCTGCCGCTTTGGTCCGTTGGGAGCAGATTGGGTGAGGTCAAGAGAAAGACTTGTTCTTAGTCATCTCTGTCACCAAGAAGTCTGCTTTCCTCAAGTTTCCAAGCTGACTTTGTATTTTCATGTTTTCTTGCAGGCCAGGGAAGTTCACAAAGAAAGAGACTCTTATTTCATATCTGCTTCTTAAAAGAAAAAGAGTTAACAAAATATTTGTTTCTTGGTTCAGAAATGTAAACCTGTGAGACCCTCTGCCCTGAGAGCTATCCAGCCATTACCACCAAACCTTAGTTACGGAAACACCCATTTGCCTGTTCAGCTCTTACGTATCATGTTATTTTTCCTTTTTATAAAAAAAAAAATACATTTTCCTCTCTGCTTTCTCAACAGCCCAGATCTGCCAGTGAGCCTCAGGCTTTGGGAACTCAAGAGGTAAGAATTATAAAATACTTTCTTCTAGGATTTTCTTGAATCTAACCAGAACTTTAAGCCAAAAAGAGTATCTTAACTGATCCTGTAGATGATTGCATTTGACATGTGATGTTTATCAAAAAGAAATATCCATAGAGGCTTTAGTAAAATTAACATGATTTCAGGATTTAAGGCAAGCCTGGTTATCCTTGATGATAGTTAAAATCAGACTTTTCACCCAGATTTTCTTATTCTCTTCTAAAAACCTGAGTTGGAGAGCCTTGAGGTCATAGCCTTAAAATGTATTCCTATGGCACTATACATGATTAATCGGTTGCAGCTATTGAAGACATACCCTGTGCAAGACAGACATCACAGTAGATTAGATCAGAGAAGGGTAAGCCCTGTTCTTAACAGATTGGTTGTAGACGTTGTAAGGGCTTTTTTCCAGCAGCAACAAACAATAATAACGAAAGGTCAATCTAATGCTGTAGGGGTTTCTTCTTAAAGAAGCTAACTTGGCTTTTGAAAGTAGCTAAAGCCATTTGATTCTGGTTGTAGACTTGAAAGGTCACCATACTGCTGAGACAGGTGATAATGTGTATGTTGGCCCCAACCAATAGTCAGCAACTTGGATTTTTCCCCCTATTTTAAGTTTATTTATTTATTTTGAGAGACAGAGAGAGAGAAAGAGAGAGAGCAGAGTAGGGGCAGAGAGAGAGAGGGTGAGAGAATCCCAAGCAGGCTTTGCACTGTTAGCACGGAGCCTGATGCAGGGCTCAAACCCACAAACCGAGAGATGATGACCTTAGCTGAAACCAAGAGTCTGACACTTAACCAACTGAGCCACCCAAGTGCCCCTTTCCCCTATTTTAAAATTTAACCTCATTAGGGAAAATTTCAGGCATATTCCAGTATAGAATAATATAATGAACTTCCATATCCCCACCACTCAGTTTCCGTAACTCTCAATTCATGGCCGATATTGTTTCGTTTATCCTACCTCCTATTCTCTTCGTTGCCCATTGGATTTTATGTCAGTGGCTTGAATTCGGTTGTTGGATTTTTAATTATTTATTTACATAACTATTTAGTGGTTACAGAAAAGTGCTAATAAAAAATACTGACAGTTTCCTGGAGTTGGTCTTTCATCCATTTATTTATTCAGCAAATATTTAGTATTTTCTAGTATTAGAAACTTAGGATAAGAATCTCTATAAGCTCTAATAACCAAGAGCTTATTAGAAGAAAGGCCTGTGTAGGTATGCTTTTAGGACCATATATAGCTTTTGCTACCTCATAGTGAGGTTCTTTTGGATTTAAGTACTTAAGATCTTGCAAGAGAGTACTGAGCCATCCCTACATTGTACCAAATACAGTAGCCCCCCCCCCCTTATTTGTGGGGGATATTTGTGGTTGACCAAGCACCGCTGGCACTGTGGAAAGCAAAATCACGGATAAGGCAGGGACTACTGTATTGTTGATAATGAAGACTCTCTTATAAGTATTTGATGTTCTCTATCTGATGTTTGTGTTGATTTCTTTCGTGTTAATGCATGTACTTAAATGCTTCAAATCAATCCAGGCAGAGTTTCTCAATGGGAGTTGCTGGCATGAAGAATGGGACAATTATTCATTGTCCTTTTTGGTGTTCCTGTCCTTGGCTCACAAAAGGCCGGTGGCATCTTCCAGTCACTGTGATATCCAGAGCACCCTAGGAAGACACTGGGAACTACTGTGTCTTTGCACACAATGGTAGAGCGATTATTTGTCACTTATCATTCTCGCAAGCATTTTTGCCTCATGCAAAATGATTGATTTCATGTATGCTCAGTGGTTCCTTATGTAAGTGGTCCCTGTGCTAACAAACTAAAGAAAGAAACCAAACCAAGTAGATATGTAAAGCAAAATAGTGTTTTGCACTGTTGGAGGGATTTTGAGCATATGTGCTTTAGGACCAAATATGTTTTTTTTTTTAGTCTATACAGAGAAGCAAATTAAACATTGGGTAAGAAATGGTCAAATATTGGGGTTTAAAGCAAAATACTACCAAGGCAGCATGCAAATTGAAAGCGCAGCAATGATGAAGGATATATTTCGTTTCCTGTTTGCTGTTGTAACAAATTATCACAAACTCAGTGGCTTAAAACAATACAAATTTATTACAGTTTTGCAGGTTAAGTTCTGTAGGGATCTCACTGGGCTAAAAGCAAAGTACTGACAGAGGCACCTTCCTTTCTGGAGGCTCTAGGAGAGAATTCTAGAGAATTCTCTATCTTCAAAGCCTATAACATTGCATCTCTGTATGCCTTCTGTATCTCTTTTTTTTTTTTTTAATTTTTTTCAACGTTTTTTTATTTATTTTTGGGACAGAGAAAGACAGAGCATGAACGGGGGAGGGGCAGAGAGAGAGGGAGACACAGAATCGGAAACTGGCTCCAGGCTCCGAGCCATCAGCCCAGAGCCTGACGCGGGGCTCGAACTCCCGGACCGCGAGATCGTGACCTGGCTGAAGTCGGACGCTTAACCGACTGCACCACCCAGGCGCCCCTGTATCTCTTAACTCTGAACTCAGATAGAAAAGCTTCTTTGATTTAAGGACCCCTGTGATAAGATTTGGCCCACTGGCTAATCCAGGATACTCTCTCCCTCTGAAGGTCCTTAATTTAAAGTCCCCTTTTCCCTTGTAAGGTTACATATTCACAGGTTCCAGAGGTTAGGACGTGGACCTCTTTGGAGGCTATTATTCTGCCTACTGCAAAGTAAAAGAGATTAGTTGTTCAGAAAAGTGGAAAGGCGTCAGGTAGCAGAGGTAGGATTATCTAACATTCCACTGTGTAGGGTTGAGCAGGAGTTAGGGTTCCTGAATTGCTGAAGCAAGTTCTTGTCTTGATTCTGGAAATCCTGTGTTATAGATACAAGCCCTAAAGGCTTTGGGTTTTCTTGGAGTATTTGTCATTGGCTCCAGTGGACAGGTTGACGTCCCACAGCTCCTTTCTTGGCCAGACCTTTTGGTACTATGGGTGTGGCCCCTGGAGCGTGTGCTATTTTTGGAGTTCCTCCAGCTTTGGGGAGTTTGCCCACGGTGTGTAAGTTCCAAGGTCTTTGAATAGTACCAAAGACATGTGAGATTTTTATTTTATGCTGTTATGTCTGTGTGTCATATTACGCTATATTTATTAGGCTCTAAAATGTGGAAATTGGAGGAAAAATAACAATATTTTAAAACCTCACTGTAGAGGTATTTCTTATAGCTAATTTCTAAGTATGGTTTAATTTCCATCATCCATCAGGTAGGTCATCCCCACAAAGTAAGAAACCATTTTTTGCCTACTGAGTGAAATGAACCACTGGCTTATTTTTTGAAAATTCTCTCTGGAGGACAATGTAGCTGGAAATTTTTGTTGGAGATTTTAAATTTTTTCAGCTACTTTTTGTAGCAGACCCCCTCTCTATTTACTTCTAGACACTTCAGCAATGCAGATCTGAAGACCAAACCTAGGGCTAGCAATTGGGTAACAAACCACCCTGATTTGTCTAAGACTGGGGGTTTCCTGGGACATAGAACTTTTGATGCTAAAACTGGACCAGTCTTGGGAAAATAGGGACAGTTGGTCCCCCCACCATCTGTCTAACAAATGGCTCTAGTGGAAAGTAGCTGTCATGTCAATGAATTACTAAAATAGAAAAATTTTTTAAAGATTTTATTTTTAAGTAATTTCTCTACCCAACGTGGGGCTCAGACTCATAACCCTGAGATCAAGAGTTGCACGCTCCACTGACTGATGCCCCCAAATAAAGGTCCCCCGAATAGAAATTTTGATTACATTAAATAATGACAACAACCCCCAGGGTTTGGGGTAAAGAGAGGAGCAAGTCTAACTCTTGGAAAATCTGTATCCACATTAGCATGTTTGCTCAAACCAACTTAAAAACAGCAACAACAACAACTCTCAGATTCAGAACTAAGAAGAACCTGTGACATTTAAGAGGTGTTACATTTCATGGCGTTCCCTTTCAGTACCCCAGTGTTACCAGCACCCTCTTACAAGATGCCTCTGATGAGCCCATCTTTAAAAACTTTGTTACTGAAGTGACCACAGTGCCTCACTGCTTCTTTTTCAGCACGTCAGCATGTATGGAAATGATAAAACCCAAGTTTCCCTAAACAACCCAGGGCTCTCTTAGTTTGAATCCTATCTATTGTATGACAAAGTTGGACTTTCCCACCTGACAGCATAGACTGTTCAGAAATAGAGAAGTATTAGGAAGACTCTCCTGAGTGCCCGAGGGGAAGGGATTGGAGTGGACGATGTGCTGGAGTCTCACCCAGCTCTTGATGCTTCCTGACTTGTCAGCTATAGAGTGTGAGCTACTTGCCCTGATCCAAGTAGCTGCATCTGGGTAAAGACTCTTTTGCTCAGTCCTTCCTCCCTGCTTCCATAAGACACTGCACTGTGTTAACCATAACGAGACAGAGTGAGAAAACGGGAATACTGAAGGTCCTGGGGTCTCTTATTTTATGTTTCTCTAAGCTACTGGGACAAAGAAGGCTATAAGTGTTCTTGAAAGAATAATAACTTAGCTTCCCCAGAACAGGTACTTGACTTTCAGGAGCTGGCACTTTCCCCCCTCCCCTTTTTATTAAATGCGCTTAATTTTTCCCTATCTTCTGAACTTTCCTTGTTGATAGTATAAGGAATTCTCTTTCAATATCTTTTTTTTAATCCCAATAGATTGAGCACTATCAGTCATGGAGGTATAATCTGGGTTTCTGACAAGGATTTGTCTTGGATAGAACTGTAAATTATTTTGAGATCTACCTCAGCCCCCTTTTTGGGGTTCCTTCTAGGATAACCAATCCCGGTTTCATTTTGTTAAGACTAGCATCATTTCAGCTTCAGACCTGTGCATGCTGGTTTTTTTGTGAATCAAAAAAAGTTACAGAAGAAATGAAAGCATATCAAATCATTATGCTGTATTTAAACCCAGATTTCTTTTATTCTTTGCCAGAGAGAAATTAGAGAGTAAATGTAAATAAGAGGTCCAAATGACTACTCTGGGTGCAGGGTTCCTTTGGGGGTAATAGAAATGTCTTAGAACTAGAGAGAGGTGATGGCCGCACAACATTGTGGATGTACTAAATGCTGTGGGATTGTACACTTTAAAACGGTTCGTGGCTAACTTTGTGTTATGTGAATTTTACCTAAAAAATACTTTTTTCAAGTGAAAAAAGATGGCTTCTCCCTCTCTGTAGATTCTGGAAGCCATCTTAGCCATTTTAATACACTCATGTTAAATTTCTAGACCCAAAATTGTGATTGTATCCTGCCCCACTACTCAGAGAAGATACTTAGACTTAAAAGTGTCTGCAAGGCAGACCTAATGAGGAAACTCTTAAAAAGGTGAAGGAGGAACAATTTTGAGAGTTAAGACACAAGTGGTTTATTAAGATGTATAGTTTTTGTTACTAGATTATAGACTGGCCTAGACTTTGCAAAGTTGACCACAATAACAATTTGGTTTTTTAGTGGAACAGTTTAAAACACTGGACTTTCTTCTATCTTTCACGGGATAGAACTTGTGTTAAGTAGGTTGGACAGTTTTTTAATATCCTGTGGTCGCAGACTGCAGGTGGATATGATAAAATGGAAAGAGTCCAGATGTGATAACTTTAATGAAATGTGAGCAGGTAACAAATTTCAGATACATAAATGTCTTTCATTAAAACATCTCCTTAGACATTCCCAAGGGCTGTCATGTGATCAAAGTCTGATGGGGACTTGTTTTAAGGGATGCTTACATAAGGGTTCACACAATCCTTGGTTTAATTATAAAGCTTTAAGGTTTTTTAATTCCTTCTAGATTTAGAGGCAACCATTTTGACCTTTCCTCAGAGATGTAACTAGGCAACAAGTAACAGCACGTAGCCAGTGCACAGCACCCAAACTTCATAACCATTGCATCATTTTTTAAAAAATACCACTTAAATCAGTATTTTAGCTTTGGCATATGCTGCCATGTAACCTTTAATGTCTTAGAAAATATCATGCAAACCCCCAACTGTAAAATAGAGTGGTTCCTAGAAGCCCAGCATCGTCTGCTGTGAATAAGGAAGTGTGCCTACAAGAACAGCGGTGACAGAGTTGAGAGGTAGCTGCATGCACTATGCTTTATGATTGGGAATTAAGAAAGGAGCTTTCATTTTTTGGTGTGTGAGGTGTAAGAGTTTAAAATCATATGCTCAGCAGGTGGCAATGAACATTCCTCACAATATGATTAATGGAAAACATGCATAGTCACAGAGATGAAAGCTGGCTTTTATTCTAGTGAAGTTGATTTTACTTTGCTGGATAGGCGGTAACTACTTTGATCAATAAATAAGCACTTGCTGGAAGCTTTTTATGTGTCAGACACTATACTAAGTATATACTGTATTCCTTTTCTGTGATGTGATAACCATGCTTTAATTTAGTTTTCTTTATTATGAAAGGAATACATGTGTAAGATTTTTAAAATCCAAGCAGTAGAGACAGGCGTTAAATGAAAAATAGAAGTTTCTTTCCAAATGCTAATTTCTAGCCCCACTCCCTGGAGGTATCCGCTGTTAATAGTTTCTTGTGTGTCTGTCAGAAGTTTTCATCTTTCGGTTAATCGATAGTGAAAAGGTGAGTATGGTAAATGCCATTAAACCATCTGTTAGTCTGCTTCTCTTCTGCACTAAATCTTTTAATCTGGAGACATTACTTGGTACTTCTTTTTGAAATGTGCCTTCCAACACTGAAAAAGTAAAAATGTCAGCACCAAAGTGATGCCAATAGGGCATGGTGGTAGGGGGCCCTGCACTGAAGAATCTTACTGTGTCATTTTGGCCTCCCTGAAATTTACATACAGAGCTTTAGTAATAAACCTTAAGGTAGCTGTTTATAATTTTCAAAGTCATCTGAAGTACATTATCTCCCTTGATCCTTTTGATGACCCCGTGACGTAGGAATTGTTTATGTTACCAAGGAGGAAGCTGTGATTCTCAGAGGTTAAATGCGTTGCCCACAAACATAGCCGATGACTGACAGGATGAGGACTAGAACCTGAGTCTAGTCCAGATTTTACTCTGGAGCCAGACTACACGGGTAACCGTGAGGAACAAAGAGGCACATAATACCTGTGTGACTCCTGCAGTGATGGGCTGTGCGGTCAAGTGGAAGGGTGCTGGGCTTGCACTGGAAGATGGTTATGAAGTCATTCCGATTCTTCCCAGGCCAATTTATTTAATGTAGTACATACAAATTAGGGTGGCTGGCTCTCTGCTCACAATTTCCTCGCTGGCTCTGTCTATTCCTGTTTTTGTTTGTTTGGGTAATACTGGCCTCAAGGGTGGGGACTTGGCCCAAGCTGGGGAAGCCACAGTATTTCATCCCCAGACCACAGGAGTCGGTTCAAAGGGTGGACATGTGGCCAAGCAGGGGCCAATAGGTTCTTCCTGTGGGATATTCCAGCCCAACTTGAGGATGAGGTCCCATCCTTTCTCATCTTAAGGCAGTAAGAGTCATATAAGGCCATGTTTCAGTCTGCTGAGAGAATGAAGTCTGATGCACAGAAGGGAAGCAAAAGAAAGAGGCAGATAGATAAAGGGAAAGGAGAGAGCTCACTAACAATTGGAGTCTATGAATTCAGTTGATGGGAGTCAACACATTCATTTCCATTTTTTACCTAAGCTGATTCAAGTTGCTACAGACAGTTCTGGATGGTATCTCTAGGTGTTTTTGTATCTGTAAAATGGAGGTTACTAATATTTGCCCTGACCATATCTGAACTGCTCTAAAGATTAGTTGAGATAATGAATTGGAAAACACTCTGTAAATTGTAAAATGCTGTACAAATGCAAAGTGGTATTATTCATTGATATGTTGTATTGACTTGGGAAAAATCAAAAGCATGAATTTACCACTCATTTGGAAAATAAGAAGTGAGAACTTTGTAAGAGCCATCTGGTGTGATGCAGAATTCAATGGAAGCTGCCAGAGTCCCCCAGATTTTTTTGATATTTTCTTTCAAATACTCTTAAGTTCTTAGAGACACTCCTAATGAATACTAGGATAGATCTTACCTTGCTGACTCAAGTTAATTCAATGAGTTTCTCTTTTCTGTCTGTGGCTGTAATCTACAGCAAGCATGCAAACAGTCACACGTGCTCACGCACACCCAAACCAAAGTAAACAAAGCACCCTATTGATATTTCAATATTTTAGCTTTTTCACTTAAAAGAAGCTTTACAGATTTGTGCTACATAACATTTTGTCTTCATTAGAGAAAAATCTTCAACCTAAGCCAGCCTTAAAGTAGTTATTCTAGTTATAGAATGCTCTTCATTTGGGAATAATATAGTTGGGTTAATTCTAGAGACAGAAGGTTAGTTGTTTCGGACTTAGATGGGATCAAGATCCATCTTTTTCTTTAGTGGTCTTATATCTTTGATATAAGCTCTCAGTAATCAAAATCTGCTTGAGATTATAATTTATGTATGACACAGGAAGCATCACTTCAATTTTATAGCATTTTTTACTATATATGATAATACCTCTCAATGAAGGAAAACAGATGGTACCTCTGAAATCTGCTCTCTTTCTCAGATTTGCCATTTAGGCAGTTTTTATTGTAGCAAACATCTCTTTCTTCATATTGATAGTTAGAATTCCCCAAAAGTGGTTTAAAACCTCAATCTAAGTAACGTAGCACATGCAGAAATGTTGAAGGCACCGCGGGAAAATGATTTATAAGCACGAAGAAGGATATAGCACCTGAAAATGCTTTACATCTCCCACATTTTAAAATCTGAGAAATGCGTCCACCGCCCTTTACTGTATGCTTGTAAATTTTGTGAATAGGTCTTTGCCTTACAGGCTCGTGGTGCAGTAAGTTTGAATCAGAGCTGTTTGAGCTCTCTGTTATGCACCTCATCTAGCCTTTCTTTATTTTTGCCTGGCCTTGATATCACCCCATGAATGTCTGTGTTTTCATACAAATCGAGGGCTTGGAATAAAGTTCATTTTCTGAAGAAGGCGTACTCTTAGCCCTCAGGACATTTCGGCCGTACTGGGAAAAATTGGCATCCTCAAATCGGTTAATTTTAGGAGAGCTTAATAAAGAGAATATTTACAAGGATGTGGGCAGAGTGTAGGGAAAGTGCACTTCTCCAAGGCTCCTTTACTGTCTAGAAGCCTGAAGGGATGAGGGTTGGGAGGAGAGGCCTCCCTAGCGAAACTGTAGCCTCCAGGGAAGAGGTGGAGCCAGATTGTAATGACCTGGGAGGCAGAGATCCCAGGAAACTATACACGGAAATGATTCCTTCTCCCTCTGAATCTGCTTGTGCTCCCCGTTGACCAAACCCAGCTGGAAGACAAAGAATAAGAAGGGCTGCTGCTGCTGAGTTTGTACGGTTTAGTTTCCTGGGGGATGGAGCTTAGTGGAATAGGATTGGAGAATGGGTCTGGAGGGGCAAATGGAAGATAGCTAGCCCAGAGAACCTTCATTATGACATTCGTGCATGAAAGAAATGGCACCCTTTCCTCCCCTCAATTTAGCTATCTTATAAAAACAGTCGTTTTAACCAAGTTGTATTTTTTCATTAATTTTACATAATCGTGGTCATAGCCCATCTTCAAATGGGCCCAGGTACATTGGTGGCATTTGGACGATATCCAGCTGTTTATGCGGTGAAAGATGATCTGGAGGCTGTTCAGAGGTGAGAAAGCCTACCCTGTCCATGAGCCATATAGAGAGGGGACAGCAACCTCCACCTAAGTTTCGTGCTAAGGGTGGCCGAAAGTGGACAGATGCCTCAGAGCAACTTTGAATAGTCCACATTCTTGGACCCCCATATTCAAAAGAGTGACCTATCATTCCCCGTGAAGTACAATGCTCAGCTAGTGGGTTGAATGGCTAGTTTTTTTGTTTTGTCCAGCTTGTTTTTAATCTCAGATGAATTATTTTCACTTCTTTGACCCAGAGACCAGGATTACTTGCCTTGATCTAATCCAGATTACTCTGATCCACTGAAAATGAATAAATTAACTGACTTGGACAAATCCCCATAATTGGAGAGGTATTTGTGGTAGCATACCGTGCTACACAAAAGAAAACACATTTGGAATACTACTGTAAAGCATAAATCTCTTCTGTGGGCCAGAAAACTCCCTGACTTGGGAAATTCTGGGACCCAGAGATTCCAGAAAAAGAGTTGGGTCTGTAGTAGGAACAGTGAGTGGCTTGTGGTATAGAGAAAAGAACATGGGTTTTGGGGTTGAGAATAAGAGATCTCGGTTTAATACCGACAGTGGCCCCCTTGGCAAATTATTGAACTCTCTCAATCTCAAGTTTCTTTGGGTATAAAATGAGAATAATTTGACTTATTACAAGATTGATTAAAGCCATATGTGCAAAACAAAGGTGGTGTTTTTCACACATTCAAATACTTCTGGGGGGTATACTCACCTACTAAAAAATAATTTCTTAACTGCTTTATTGAGGTACAATGGACATATGATATAATTGACATACAGTAAATAATTCATATTTAAAGTTGATGAGTTTTAGGGCACCTGGGTGGCTCACTCAGTTAAGCGTCCAACTTTTGAACTCAGCTCAGGTCATGTTCTCACCATCCGTGAGTTCAAGCCCCGCATTGGGCTCTGGTCTTACTGCCCGCGGGGCCTGCATGGCCCTCTCCCTCTCTCTTTCTCTCTCTCTGCCCCTCCCCTGCTCACAATGTCTCTGTCTCTCTCATAATAAAAAAATAAACTTAAAAAAAATTAAAACAGGGGCGCCTGGGTGGCTCAGTTGGTTGAGCATCCATCTTCGCCTCAGGTCATGATCTCACAGTCCGTGAGTTTGAGCCCCGCCTCAAGCCCTGTGCTGACAGCTCGGAGCCTGGAGCCTGCTAAGGATTCTGTGTCTCCCTCTCTCTCTGTCCCTCCCCCGCTCGTGCCCTGTCTCTCTCTCTCTCAAAAATAAGTAAATAAACATTAAAATATTAAAAAAATTAAAATAATAAAGCTGATGTGTTTTGACTGAATACACCTGTGAAGCCATCACCACAATCAAGATCATGAACATTTCCATCCCAAAGTTTCCTCATACCCAGTAACTGTCTTTCCTTCCCATCCCCGTCTTGAGGCAGTCACTGATCTGCCTTCTGTCATTCTAGAAGAATTTGCGTTTTCTAGAATTTTCCATAAATGCAATCATATTATGTATTTTTTTCCTGGCTTCTTTTGCTCAGCATGATTTTATAAGACACATCCGTGTTGTAAAGATCACTATTTGTTCCTATTATTACAGAGTAGTGCTCTATTGGATTGGTGTGCCACTGTTTGCTCACCCATTGGAGGACACTATTCAGTTATGTTTTGTTTCTCTTTCCCTTCTTCTTTCCTCATTAAGAGTATAAGAAAAAATTCTCATGTATTCCATGTTACCCAGTTGACATTTCCATTAAGATCGCCCAGGGGTAGCATGGTTTATAACAACTGGGGATAAATTCAGACATAACAGTAATGGTGCTTATTAATCCCTGGCTTAGGTTGATTCTGAGCTGAAGCTCAGTTCTTTCCACTTCCTCAGCTTTTGTTTGCTCTTTAAAAGAAATAAGCAACCTGGAGGATCCAGCCCACATGTCCATCAGCTGATATCTGGATGAAATTATGATATAGTCATATAATGGAATATTATTTGCATAAAAAAGAACAAAATAAGGATTCATGCTTACATTGTGGATAAACCTGGTAAACATTGTGCTAAGTAAAAGAAACCAGGCACAACAGGGGTGCCTGGGTGGCTCATTCAGTTAAGCGTCCAACTCTTGGTTTTGGCTCAGGTCATGATCTCATGGTTCGTGGGTTCAAGCCCCGTGTCAGTCTCCATGCTGGCAGTGCAGAGCCTGCTTGGGATCCTCTCTCTCTTTCTCTCTCTCCCTGTCCCCCCTTCAAAATAAATCAATAAACTTAAAAAAACAAAACAGGCCACATGTTACATGGTTCCATTTATTGAAATGTCCAGAATAGGCAAATCCATAGAGACAAAGTAGATCAGTGGTTGCAGGGACTGGGGTGGTGGAGGGGAAATGGGGAGTGACTGCTAATGGGTATGAGGGTTTTTTGGAGGGTGATAAAAATGTTCTGGAATAGTAGTGGTGATAGATGCATAACTTTGAATATTCTAAAAGTTACTGCACTATACACTTTAAAAGAGTGAATTTTATAGTATGGGTATTATATTTCAATAAAACTGTTATTTTAAAAAGTAATCTGTAAAACTGGGGAAAAACGTTCAACTTCAGCAGTTAATTTAATTTGCTTGTTTTTAATTTGCTGAAGGAAGACTTAAAGCTGTTTTCCTCGTTGGCCATGCTGCACCCGCATTCTAGGTCTTGAGTACAACGTGGAACTTTCAAGCATTAGGAAGTAAAAATGTCACATCTGTATATAAGTCAAATTTTGGAGGCAGTTCAGTATCATACTGTTTTAGTTTACTTGAGATGATAAAGAGCCTATAACTACATTGACAGTTCCGTCTTTTCCTTTCCTTTTAAAAATAACATGCATTCAGTTTGCCTAATCACCCTTTCCTCTGGCCTCGGTTAACTAGACGCAGGATATCCTGTCAGTAAAGCATCTTAGCTAAATCAGATTATTTACCAAACCCCTAACAGCAGTAGGCAGAACAGAGTGAGTAAAGTCGAAGCCCAAATATTCAAGATAATCCTTGGAAAGGAAAAGAAGCCAGTAGCTCAGAGTCAGTGGTGATTCAGTCAGAGGTGTAACTTTGATTTCAAGCAGCTGTAGAGGATGGGAATCAAGACAGACTTCCTCCCTTTCTAATTGCCTTCCTTCACCTGGTGAAGCACCGCCTTATTTAGAATGCTCTTAGCTGCTCCACTGCTGTGAATCAGGACCGACATTGTAACGTCTGGACATAGAGTTCCATGGGGTCTAGTCCCAATAAATCAGTGTTTCCTGGGTACTTGGAATTTGTCATGGATGAAAGACATTTTTTTCCTGCTCTTAGAAATCTTAATAGCCATGGTGTGAGTTTTGATGTCATTTACTTTAAATCATGATGTGAATGAAACAGTGAAATTAAAACCATTGTAACTCTACTAAGGAATGTTGTCTTTGTCTTTTGCTGTAACTTAGTGAATGAAGTTCTCCCAAGGCGACTTGGCATTTATCTTGGGCATTCTGTTGTATTCTGTCCAGCTTCTGGTACACTATGAAAAATTGCATAAGAGAATTTCTGTTTTACCTTGGCCCTGGAAAAAGATGGCTCCCAGGGATGTCCATTCATTTAGGTACTATATCCCTTCATTCTAGAAATATATGCAGGGATATATTACATCCATTCATTCTAGAAATATATATAGGGGTATAGTGTATCCATTGAATCTAGAAATATATCCATTCATTTATGTATTAAGCATCTAGAATGTAAATATGCCTAGAAGATGTTTAAGTGACTTCTCCAGGAGTAGGACAGGCTTGAAGGCATAAGCAGACATTGACCTAGATTCTTTCTCTGTGTGTGCGCATGTGTGTGAGTGAAACATACCATACATCAGAAGAATACGTGCATGTATACACATATTCTAAAGACTAATAAAATAAGCACACGTATAGTTCCCCGTCTTTTTCCTCCCTAGCTTTATTGATAAGTATCACGTTTAAAGACTCCTGTTTTCTTATCACTGCCCTTTTCCTCCTTTCTCCCCATTCCTAAAAACCATCATCTGGGCTTTTAATTTGTCATTCCCCTGCTTTTTTAAAATCTTTACTTTTTTTATTGTTTAGTGTTGCCTGTTTCATGCTTTTTCTCTCGTTTGGAATTTATTCAACAGTATGTTTTGAGATTCCTGCAGGTAGATGTGTGTAGTTATTTTCACCACTAGTATTAGTTAGTATTTCAATATTGTTGTTCTGCCATATGATATGTACCCCACTTTATTTATCCATTCTACCCATTTGGGTAGCTTCCAGCTTCTTGCTCTCATGAAAATGCTGTTCTGGACACTCTGTACGTGTGTCCTAGTCATCATCCAGGAGTTTTCCAGGACGTGTGCTTTGGGGTTCAGTTGCTGGGTCATAGAATATGCAATGTTCCAACTGTATTAGGTAATGCCAAATTGTTTTAAAGTGGTTACACCAATTTATTCTTCATTAGCCTCTAAAGTGTTTTTGTTGCTTCCCTTGTCAATACTTAATGTTCTCTGAGTTTTCATTTTTACTAGTCTTGTTGCAAATGTATTCTGAAATTCTTTTTTTAAATAGCAAATAATTGGTTGGGGTTTTCACTTGGAACTATCTTAGTGAAAGAGATAAGAGAATAAATCGGGTTTCATTTGCTACATTTTATAAAATTAAATGGACCCTTGCTATAGATTCTGCCCCTAGATATAGGTCTTCAAGTAATATCCAACCTGAGCATCTTGTTTCTTTTCTGTTTTTTTCTTCAAATTTTTTCTTTATTGGATATATGTATTTTTTTAACGTTTATTTATTATTCAGAGACAGAGAGACAGAGCATGAGCATGGGAGGGGCAGAGGGAGGAGGAGACACAGAATCTGAAGCAGGATCCAGGCTCTGAGCTCTCAGCACAGAGCCCAAGGCAGGGCTTGAACTCACAAACTGCAAGATCATGACCTGAGCCGAAGTCGGACACTTAACCGACTGAGCCACCCAGGCGCCCCCTTTATTAGATAGTTTTAATTTGCAAGTGTAACAGGTAAAACAGTGCAAAGATATATGAAAAGTTGTTCATTTTCCCTTTCCTTCCTTATCTCTCTGCTTCCCCAGATAACCAGTGTCAGTGCCCTGGGCTGTACGATTTCACTCTTTGTCTCCTGCTCATACGTATGTAATAAACACATGCAAGGTTGTGACTAATGAAATGCCATTTTAGTGGATCAAAAGCAGTTGAATATGAACTCAATCACATACACATATCAACAGTTTCCTATAGTTCAATAACACATGCCTGCATATTCTGTTTTTGAGGATTTTTCACATATAAGGATTACCATCAACTTTGTTTTACATGACACATGTCACAGACTTTCACCTGGCTCATTGGTATGGATCTAAGTCGCTCATGTTAATGAGTGCACAGTGTTCCCTGTACTGTCCCCCATGGAGTGAAATTAACATTGTCTCCTTTAGTTGTGGTTGTATTTCCCCTAACCAATATGTCTTTATATACCAGAGCTTCACTCTGGTTGAATTTCAAAGGGATGGAGTGGGAGGGGGGCTGGTGTTATTGAGTCAGAGGGCACATGTATCTCAAATTTTAAAATACGTTGTCAGATTTCTTTCCAAAAGAGTTGTACCAGTTCAGGTCCCCATTAGCAAGTATAGAACTTCTTGTTTTCTATATTCTGGTGACCACTGGGTATTATTATTCTACTGGGTAAAGAATGCTATTCTATTTTCATTGATATCCCGTGAATTTTGTGATGTTGAGCATACTTTCATATATTTTCATTGCTTTTTTGCATTTCTTCTTTCCTGAATTTTCATTTCTTTTGCCCCTGTTTCTATAAAGTTATCTGACTCCTCAATTTGTCGGGGGCTTTTAGTTTATTGTTGATAGTATCGCTTTGCTCAGCATGTTGTGGTTATTCATTTCCCAGTCTGTCATTTGCCTCTGATTTTGTTTATAGTCTCTTTTGCCACACACAAAAAATTTTTATACTTAGTCACATATGTGTATCTTTCTTACCTTGCTTAGGAAGGTTTCCTTTATCAAAGGTAATATAAATATTCTCCTAACTCTTCTTTTAATACTTTTATTGATTTATTTTTATATGCATATATTAAATCCCTCTGGAATATATGGTGTCAGTTAGGAATATCTGTCAGGATTATGGTAGTTTTGTTTTAGGTTGTAGTATGTAGAAAAGCAACCAAGTCCTATTTCATTCCTCTTTTTCAGTATTTCTTGGTATTATTTGGCTTTTTTTTTCCCTATAAACTTTGAGTTCATTTTGTTACAGTCTAAAAAGGGGATAACAACCACTGAAGACATTGAAGATTCTGATTAAAACTGCATTTAAATCATATCTTGACTTGTAAAGGACCAACTTTTTTTTATAGTCTTTTTTTCCTATCCAGGAAACATGTCTCTTTGTTCCAGTCTTGCTTTACATCTTTCAAAAATATTTTATGATGGTTTTCTTTGTAAGTTTGTTTATTTATTCTGAGAGAGAAAAGAGATAGTCCCCACCCATACAAGTCGGGGAGGAGCCCAGGGAGAGAGAGAATTCCGAGCAGACTCTGCACAGCCAGCACAGAGCCCGATGGGAGGCTCAATCCCATGAACTGCAAGATCATGACTTGAGCCCAAACCAACAGTCGGAAGCTTAACTAACCAAGCCATCCAGGCACCCCATAATGGTTTTCAAAAAAAAATACGGAGCTTTTTTTTTTTTTATGTGTTCCTCAATGTATAAGAGTTTTTGTTTCTTTTGGAATTGATAATTTGGTTAAATGGCTAGATGTAAGATAAATATAAAAATACATGGCTTTTCTTCTCTTTGTGCTACAAGTTGTTCTCAGACTAAAACACAGAGCAGTCCCTAGTTCCAGTCCCCAGGGACAGTTGTGATAAGCCGACTTACAGAATACAAAATATTAAATTAAACAAATATAAAGAGCTTTCTGCTACTTGATCTCATTCCAACTTTGCTAATGTGGGGCAACATTATTATAGATGAAGGCAGTGCTCTGAGCTTTGTGGGGTTAAGCATGTTATTTCTTTGTTTGGTTCTGGATTAGCCAAGACAGTCTTAAAAGTAGGATGTTAACAGAGGGGAAACTAACTATTTACATTTCAGTTTTCTTTGAAACACAACTATCTGTTGAACAGAGGCTCATTTGAAGACAAGATCTTAAGATATATGGTAGATGAGGAATATTACTTATTGGAAGAATTTCATCATCAGTTTTTAAAAAAAAATCTGCAATACTCCTGTATTTACTTGTAGAATTTACAAGTAGAAATTTTTTTACCTCTTAGAAACCAGTGGCCTAAGTAACAGTATAGATGTTCTTCTTCACAGTAAACCTATTAAAATGGCAATGAAGGGGCACCTGGGGGGCTCAGTGGGTTAAGCATCTGCCTCTTAATTTTGGCTCAGGTCATGATCTCACAGCTGTGAGATTGAGCCCTGTGCTTGCTCCGTGCTGTGCATGGAGCCTGCTTAAGATTCTCTCTCTACCTGCCTCTGCCCCTCCCCCACTTAGGCTCACTTGTGTGCATGCACGCTCTCTCTAAATAAATAAATAGCCAATGAAAATGTCTCAAAAATGTTCAATAAAATAACCTCAGTATCCAAAAAAAATTTTTAGGTGAAAAAGAATTTTCAAAATAAGCCAACTAATTTTTAAATGTTGGAACACCAGAGAACAAAATTATACGAGAATAGGAAAAAACAACAACAACAACAACAAAACTTTGAAATTGACTGATATAGAACAACCAAAAAGTCTCCATTGGAATTTAAAAAATGACATAAATATACTCTCAATGATAAAGAAGATAGCCATAAAACAAAGGCCATGTAGTAAAAATTGCAATATCACAATTAAGGACATTTCTAGAAGTAGTGAAGAATTGACATAGATAACTTCCAAATGGTTAATTAGGAAAGTATGCTTATGAACCATAGCTTCAAATCCAACATTAGATGGCTTAAGTAAACATGTATAAATAATGGGCAACCACAATGAATCATTTCTAGAATGGAGCACACTGTTTTAACTTAAAAATAATACAGTAAGTACTTAAGCCAATAGAAAAAATACATTTTAAAGAATCTACAATCAAAGGTATGAAGTCCAGAATTGATGAAAGGCTTAGCCTATAAACGGATAGTAACATCTAGAGAAAAATATCAAGACATTACTTATAACATTTTCAGACTTCAGTGAGGAAGAAATCTTAAAACATCTGGAAGAAAGGCCAGATAACATTCAAAATACTGATTTCAGATACAGCTGCAACTGAGACCATAAACTCCCCAGGGAAATGAAACATCTGCAATTCCCTTTATGGAAAAAATTATCCAGGCAAGATGTCATTCATTTGGGAAAGCTAAAGAAAGATTTTCACATATCCCACCAACCCTAAATAGTCACTGGCCTTACTCTTTGGGTCCCCAACAGGAATTTGTTCATATTGTGGCTGCCTTATCAACTCTCAATAGGAGAGACTAGAAACACTAAGTAGGAAGGATCAGTGCTTCTGACCACAGTCCCATTGCAGGAAAAGATTGTGATCTAAAATTTGAAGGGAATTAATATTTAGGGAGCATCTACTGTGTATCAAGTTCTTTACAGTACCTCATTTCACCTAATCTTCAAAACCCCTGGGAGGATGACCCCCCTTGCTTCAGCTAAGAAAACAGTCTCAGATTAAATAACTTGCTTTGCTAAGTAATAGTCAGAATTTGGATACATGTCTTTCTGACCCCCCAAGAAAAGTAGAAGTCTCAGAATAACAGTGTGAAAACAGAATGAAATAAGATGGAGAGAGGCTGCAGCCCATAGCTCAAATATTCTTTTTTACCCATAGAAAGAAGCCCAAGAATTTTCAGTTTTATAATGGCTATAACTAGAAATCAACAGAGAAATGAATTTGATTATTGTCATGATAGCGTGCGTATATGTGTGTTGGTGTGCAGATTTAGTTTAGGTAGAAATAGTTTCATTCAGTACTTTCTTCCAAACATATTTCAAAAGAGATGGGAGTATATATACAGTGTTTAGTTAATACCAGTGCCATATATTAAGCAAATATAAGAAATAGCAAAAGTAAGAGGAAATAATGATAGATGACGGTCCATGTATGACAGTCATAAGAGATATAACTTAATTATTCCACATGAAACCGATGCACTTAAAACAAAAGTTCATACATTTAAATATAAGGTAGGACGGGGCGCCTGGGTGGCTCAGTTGGTTAAGCATCCGACTTCGGCTCAGGTCATGATCTCACGGTCCGTGAGTTCGAGCCCCGCATCGGGCTCTGTGCTGACAGCTCAGAGCCTGGAGCCCGTTTCAGATTCTGTGTCTCCCTCTCTCTCTGCCCCTCCCCTGTTCATGCTCTGTCTCTCTCTGTCTCAAAAATAAATAAACGTTAAAAAAAAATTTAAATATAAGGTAGGAATATTATACATTAATTAAAATAATAAAGAAACTGGGAATAATAATATTTGAGAACTAATATCACAACAAAATGCGTAAAAGGAAAAGTGTTAGAAACAAAAGGAACAAGCAAATAATGTTGCAGTGCACAAGTAGTGGTATTAGGTTGGGATCTGCTTTGGGTGGTATCATTCCAAGAGTGAAGGTTGGCTTATCCTGAGGTATGTTCCAAGAGCCCTCAGAGCCAGGGAAGAGCTTCAGCCTCTTGAAATTTAGGTATAAATATTGTATACCTCTGGGGTGCCTGGGTGGTTTAGTTGGTTGGGCATATGACTTCGGCTCAGGTCATGATCTCACGGCTTGTGGGTTCGAGCCCCGCATCGGGCTGTGTGCTAACAGCTCAGAGCCTGGAGCCTGCTTCGGATTCTGTGTCTCCCTCTCTCTCTGCCCCTCCCCTGCTTGCGCTTCTCTCTCTCTCTCTCTCTCTCTCTCTCTCTCTCTCTCAAAAAAATAAATAAACATAAAAAAATTTAAATGTTGCATACCTCCTGGTTTACTAACATGGAGTGGAGTAGGAGTCAGGCTTTATCTGGACTCAGATATAATAGAGTCAAACCTTTTATTCACTTACAGATAGGAATTATATGAGTTTCCCAGGATTGCCCATCTTGGAGAGAAAGACACTTCCTAAGCAACTGTGCAAGTGATTGCTCCCATAGCTAATGAGAATGGAACTCAATGTAGAAGTCAGGGTTGCCCCACTGCACAACTCCAGTGAGAGTAAGTCTGTGATGTGAAAAAAGGGTAATGTTAGAATTAAGAGGTATCAGGTGAGCGGGTTATACAGATGGAACCAAGTTTCCAGTCGAATCCATATGCTAATGGTAACTTCAAGGAGAGATGGATTGAGAAGTTTGATGAAAAAGTTACTAGGTGGGGGAATTAGTGATCAGCTTTGCTTCCTAGGGGCATAGGCCTATCTGTAATGCTACCTGCCTTTCCCTGAGTAGATTACCAAATAGTTTGGGATCTCTTTTCGCCTGGTTCTGAGACGACAGGGAACTCCTCTGGTGAAAAGCTAGTTGGCACTGAACATGGCTGCGTAGACAGAATATTATTGGCCTCACCATGTTTGAGGTCACGGTCCCCTAACGTTGTAACTGCTGCTGCCCCACGACGTGTTAAAGGAATAATGTTTTAAAGGAAGGCAATGGGAAATATTTGCATAATAGCAACATTCTTTTCAAGCTCTGCTTTGAAATGAGGCTGTCGGGAGGCAGGCCAATATGAAAGGGGCTCTATCAACAGAGAGACCCTCTGACTCTGGATTTATTTAATGCTCTTGCTCTCTGGATTTTGTTTTTCATTTATCTTGTTTTCCATCTATGGCTTGGACTTCTCAAGAAAATTGTCTCTGTCCTGTGGTTACATAGGTTAGAGACCACAGATTCTAGTTTACAGATCTCATATTCTGAAAATTTTGGAATGGTATCATTCCAGCCATTTCCCCCAAGCTGCCTTTGAAACTAATATTATTGCTTACAAATGATTGAGAGATATTTAAATTATACAGGGAAGGACAGAGAATTTATTTATTTTCTCTTAGTGGTTCTTTTGAGTGATTTGCATAGTGAATTTTAAGGGTAGAAATAGCTCCCGCATTTATGTTTTGCTGGGTCTCACATAGATGTGCATTGGAGTAGATATAGAAAGGAATACCACAGACTTGGCCAGGAGAAGAAAAAGTACCCTCATAGTTCTTCCCTTGCTCCCTTATCCCCACTTAATAAAAGTGAAAAAATGCAATAAAGTAACATGAAACAAAGCTAAAAAGATCACTCATTAAAAAAAAGAGAGAAAATTGTCAAAATAATAGTGCCAGCAAAAACCCAATGGGACAAACAAAATCGCCACAAAGGACAAAGGAAAGTTCTTTGTCTGAATTAAAAATAACGAAAAGTGGTCTGATATGCATTGAATACAAATGTGGGTTTCATTGCAGAGTCCTTCAGCTCTGTAACTTTGCAGCCTGAGATAGGGAACAAGTTCCCAGACAAATACTACCAAGTCACTCACTGTCCCCTGTCTTCCTGAACAGTCCGCTACAGTACCTGGACATTGTCAGCTCTGCCTTAAAGTTTCCTGCCCCCCAAACCATGAGGATTCGGTGGAAATTAAATAGGTAGGAATGGCAAGATCAGTAATTAATAAAGACCTAAGGTTCTGATGTATTTTTTGTTCGGCAGCAGTGCAAGATGGGAAAGAAATGGAAGGAAGGCTGGGGTGATGAAACCTTCATCTCTGATAGTGCCGTGTTAGCTTCCTGGAAACCTATCTCTACTCTGGAACTGACCTTCAAGGACTTGTGTCCCAGCTTGTTTGAGACTCTTGGGAGAGTCTCTCTGCAGTATTCTTCTGGTTCTGACACCTTGCTGACAAATACCAGTTTGCTTCTGGGCTCTTTGGGGGAACTCCATGTTTTTCCCTCCCTCAGCCCATTTCTGCCCATCAGCTCTTGCTCAGCCTTGCCTCTGCCAAGATCCAGCCATTTTTGGCTGAGCCCACAGACTCTGAATGAGCCCCTTCCTGGGGCTCAGGCCATCCCCAGCCCACGACTTAGTTGGAACTGAAACAAGAATGGTACCAACAATAAGGCAGAATTGTGATTTATATCAAAATTAAGGGTAGAAAAGGGAAAATCAACATCTTGGGTTTTTTTTGAGGTTTCGTGTTATGCAATTGTGGTAAAATACACATAACGTAAAGTTGACCATCTTGGCCATTTTAAAGTGTACAGCCCAGTGGTATTAAAAACATTCTCTTTGTGCAGCCATCACCACGATCCATCTCCAGAACTCTCTTCATCTTGTAAAACTGAAACTCTACCGATTAAACAGTAATGCCCCATCCCGCCTTCCCTCAGCCCCTGGCAACCACCCTTCCACTTTCTGTCTCTAGGAATCTGACCAGGTACCTCATATAAATATTTATATGCAGTATTTGTCTTTTTGTGATTGGTTTGTTTTCCTTAGCTTAATGTCTTCAAGGTTTATCTGTGTTGTAGCATGTGTCAGAATTGCATTTCTTTTGAAGACTGAATAACATTCCATTGTTTGTACATGCCACATTTTGTCCATCCATTCATCTGTTGATGGACACTTGGGTTGCTTCCACCTGTTGGCTGTTGGGAATAATGCTGCTATGAACATAGCCTGGCACATATCTCTTCAAGACCCTGCTTTCAGTTCTTCTGGGTATATACCCAGAAGTGGAATTGCAGAATCATATGGTAGTTCAATTTTTTAATTTTTTTGAGGAACCACCATACTGTTTTCCTCAGTAGCTGAACCAATTTTGCACTCCCACCAACAGTGCACGAGGGTTCCCTCCCCCCCCCCCCCATTCTTGACCACACTTACCTCTTGTCCTTTTGGTGATAGCCATTCTGACAGATAGGAGGTGATATCTCCTGGTTTGGATTTGCATTTTCTGATTATTGAGCATCTTTTCATATGTTTATTGACCATTTGCCTTTGGAGAAAAATGTGTTCAAGTTCTTTCCCTGGTTTTTAGTCAGGTGTTTTATTCTTGAGTTGTAGGAATTTTTTATATATTCTGGATATTAACCTGTTATATGATTTGCAAATATTTTCTCCCATTCCATGGGTTGCCTTTTCACTCTGTTAATTGTGTTCTTGCTTGCACATTTTTATCTTTGATGTCATCTAATTTATCTGTTTGTTTTCTTCTGTTGCCTCTGGAAAATAAATGCTTTTTTCTTCAGACACATAAGAAGTTATAAAAATGTATTTTCTACTTGAACACGTAGAAAGTTTCAATAAGAAGTAAGAAATCCGAAATCATATCAGGTGTTCCATTTGATGAACATAGTACATCTCACCCCAAAATGGTCACAATAAAAGCACTCTAAAAATAATTAAGTCATAGATGAGCACTACAGAGGAAGAAATGTATCACTTTCAGGATTGTTTTGTTCTTCATTTATTTCATCCCTGAAGCAGAGAAAACTGTTAACTGGATAGAGAAGAGGTGTACAGTGTTTTAGAATAGGAGGAGGCAAAAGGGCAGTGATGTTTTGGAGAAGCTGTAAATGGATGGGTGATTAGCATATGTTGTTTTATTAATTTCCTACAGCAAGCCTGTGGGAGAGGCGTTGGTATTGCCAGTTCAAGGGATAAGGCCCAAAGCCACAGTTACTGGGTAGCAGAGCTGGGATGGGAACCAAAAGCCTGTTTTTTTCTAACCCATCTCCAAGTGAACTGCTTGTTAACTAGTAATTAACTAATAGTTAATTCAGCTGAAATGCTAGTAGGACATGTAATGGAACATAACAAAATTATTCTAAAACCTATTGTAAGAATTAACTTTCAAACCATCAAAGAAAGGGGAGCCTGGTTGGCTCAGTCGGCTGGGCGTCCGACTTCAGCTCAAGTCGTAATCTCACAGTTTGTGGGTCCGAGCCCTGCATCAGGCTCTGCGCTGACAGCTCAGAGCCTGGAGCCTGCTTCGGATTCTGTGTCTCCCTCTCTCTCTGCCCTTCCCCTGCTCTCACTCTCTCTCTCTCTCTTTCTCTCTCTCTCTCTCTCTCTCAAAAAAAAACAAAAAAATAAAAATAAAAATAAAAAATCAGGGGTGATTAAATATGTATTATAATGTCTCACAATTCAAAATAGTGTGGTATAGAATTAACAATGGAAATACATTATTGTGACAGAATAGAGACCTCAAGAATAAGCCTTCATACATTCAGGATTTAATATAGAATACTCTGAGCTTAAACAGTTGTTGGGAAAAAGCAACCCATCATTTTATTAAGACTTAGATTACTCTCAACCCATATTTAGAAAAAGTAATAGACTGAGGTCCTGCATCAGCCAGTGGAAGTTTTGTTTGGCCCAAGGTATGTAAGTGCGTGGGTGAGTGAGTGTGTGTGTGTGTGTCTGGATTTGGATGCTACCATGTGGGACATCTAGGCTACAGTTTGCCAAAGGAATCTCCCATTCCTCATAATTCTCATCATGTCACAATTGTCTTTCTGTGCCTACCTGGCCCCTTTGCCATTTAAGCTTATGATTTCTGATGAATACTCATTCTAGGTGAGTATTTCTTGCCTAGAATCATAAAATTGGTTGGACATCAGAATCACACGGACGTCTTGTTAAAACAAATTGCTCAGCCACAGCCCCAGCATTTCTGATTCAGTGGGCCTGGGATGAGGCCCAAGAATTTGCTTTTCTAACAAGTTCCCTCACGCAGTGTAGTCTCTGGGCCTGAGATAAATGCATAAATTGGAAGTCAACATTTTATACTTCTAAAAGGAACTTCCATATTTTGGAGTAATTTGGATTCTGTTGAATCTAGTAACAAAAAATGGGCCTATATTTTCTATGACTTTTTAAAATTTCATTTTTCCAGTAATATATTTTCATTGAATTTTATAAAAGCACTGGTTCACAGGGATTGGAAATTTAAAACCCAACAGGTGAATAAACAACATGTCTGCAGCCACAGACCACTTAAGGAGCACCGTCACCAGAGTTCTGCCCAGGGGGCATTTCCCTTGGTGAATGATCTGGGACAGGTCATAACCTGTAGGCCAGAAACTTGATTTAAGAGTTGATTTAAGTCATAACACAGGCACACGCTGTCAGTTCCACAAGGAACTGGAATATGAAACCACATGCCAATGACAGTTTATTAATTTCCAGTGAGAAATGCAACTGTCAACCGGTCCGGTTACTCATGTTGGCCTGACCAGTGAATCATTCCCCTGCCTGAGACACCAACCTATAATCCAGAGGTTACTCAGTGAGCATGAACACAGAAAAAAAAAAGGGTTAAATAAATGATTTGTATATTAGTAGCATCAGGCTGGGTACCTACTGGAGATGCAGGGATACACCTGCCGAGTGGATGCCGCATCCACCGGGTCAGTGGTTGCATGGACGGACATTCACTTATGAAGCTTCCGTTGCTGATCCACCAACTTTCCCTTCCTAACTGACAGGTGATGAAATTAATTCAGTCAAGTCGCTGTCATCAATCTAGTCAGCCGTGTCTGGAAGTAATTCTGTCTCTTTGATGATGTCTTTGCACATCTTCGCCACAACCCATTAGGTTATGAGTGTCAAAGTCAATTTTGAAAAAGTGAAGAAAATGAGTCTCATACACATACATAGTGAGTACATGTCAAGGATTTAATTAAGTCATGAAAGGAAACAATGAGTTAAAAACCTGATTTAGGGACGCCTGGGTGGCTCAGTCGATTAAGTGTTCGGCTCAGGTCATGATCTCACGGTTTGTTGTGTTCTGGCCCCTTGCTGGGTTTTGTGCTGAGAGCATGGAGCCTGCTTGGAATTCTCTGTCTCTCTCTGCCCCTCCCCTGCTCTCTCTCTCTCTCTCAAAATAAATACATAAACATTAAAAAAAAGAAAAGCCTCAGTTAAAGAACACACAAAGTATATATAGTCATGAAAGAAAGGACACTGAATATCACTAACTTACTTACCAAACTAGCTCATACTCTACGGGGCAGTAAAGGCATAAGTTTAGGGGTTAGTTCTGCAATTAAATAATTTGTTTTTCTACCTAAAAAAAAAAATAATCTGTAATTTGTCAGTCTTCTACCAGTGAACATCTAGCTTTATAGAGTATGGGTCCTAATCAACAGTAAATCAAAAAACTGTCCTTCTCCTCAGTGTCAGATGAAGCCAGATGAGCTTGTTAGACCATGCTCTTGTATCACATTAAAAGGATGCATGAGTCTTCCTGCCTTATTTCTGAGTTTTGGACAATTTTTTGTGGCAGACTTAATAGTTTTACTCTCAGAAACAGTCTGTTTCCTTGTTCCTGTGTGCTGTGGAAGAGGGTAAGATGGTCTGAGGGCAGAGCAGAGGAGCTTTTCTGTCACTTAACTGTCACCTTCCTATGCTCTTTCTGGCCAGAGCGACTTAACGGGATTTGGCTCTGTTGGTTGTCTAATTGCCGGAAAGAGTAGCTCAGTATTCATAGTTGGATAAAAATGATGGTGTAAATTTACCCAGAGGCATTTAAATGCTCTCGTCAGGTGTGGACTTTGGGTTTTATTTATTTAGGGTTAGAGATTCAGCCAGGGCATGCAAATTTCAAATGTGGAGCATTGGAGGATGATTCCAAAGTGTTCCCACGTTCCTGGCAAACTGACCATCTAAAGTGTTTAGGAATGCTTAGAATCTGTTACCTAAGCAGGTGTCAGATCTGTAGGACTTACATTTCTGAAGAATCATTTCATATAAAACCCTTATATGAGGTTATCCAGGCCAAATAATCAGCTGGTACATACTCGTAGAGCTGCTTTGGGTGTTCAAGTACTGACATGTTTTCATACTGGTTGGTGAAGAGAAATGGTCTCTCCATTGAGATTATGAAGTATCTAATGATGTCTCCCATCAGTGGCTGTGGAGGTGGTAATGGACCTGGGAGGAGCCCCAGCACAGATGGCCCCAGCAGCCACTGAGTGGTTTGAGAGGCAACAGTGGAGGGGTGTTCGGCGCCCTGCCTCTGATCCATGGCTACCTAGAGTTGGTAGGGGTGGCAAAGTGGACACAGGCCCTTTGGGGGGCACTGGCGTCCAGCTATATACCAGTTGTGAAGCGTCTTCAGTATGTCCAGCTGCAACAAAGATACTGGAAATTTCATGACTATTAATATAATGGTGAAGTCATTGATGTGGTTCTGAACAAGGGTATTGCTTAGCTAGGTGACAGCTATATCACCTAGGTGACAGCTATAGGGGCATATATATATGCCACTAAGGTGGCAACAATTTGTAAAAATCAACAAATTAGGAAGTTTCTAGATTGTTTTGGTAGATTGTTTTCTCCATAATATATTATTTATGGATGTTTAGGATATGGTTAATTTAGAAAATAAAGGAATGTTGGACATATTTTGGTTAACTATTTTGTTTTATTATATTACATATTAATATTTTATCTTCCAGTTAAATATTTTGAATATGACTTTTACTTCTGACTATACAAATGAAAATTATTTCAGTCAAACCATCAAAACTAAGGAAAAAATGAATTGGGAACATAGCTGACAATATAATAGGTAAAGATTTATTGTCTGAATTTAAATAAAGTGCTTATTCAAAGCCAAAAGGATAACACAAACCTCCAATAGGCAGACAGTTGAATTTTAGGTAGGTAGTCTGTATAAATGTAAAAACAGGCAGAAAGGAGGTTCCCCAAGGGCAGGGACAGTGTCTGACACAGGCCTGGTCTCATAGGGATTTGATAAATGTTAATTGACTAAGTAAATGACTGAATCAATATATGAAAAAGCTCTTCATCCTCACCAGTAATTAAGTAAATGCAACTAAAACATTCATAAGATATAATTTCACACCTATTAATTTAGCAAATTAAAGAAATAAAACCAATGCCAGAGAACCACTGGGGAAATAGGAAAGCTTGTCACCACTTTCTGGAAGGACCTAATTAATTTATTACTAACAATCATAGCTGCTTACTTTCTTCACGCATTTGGGGGATTTATCCTTAGGAAACAACGTTAAAGGAAATGAAAACTTTTCTTTATAAATGTTTATAGAAGAGTTGTTTATAATAGCAAACTTTGCAATCAAAATATCCCGACAGCACAGTGAAATAGTATGCACTCATTTGAAATGATACATGTGAATATTACATGGAGAAGTTTAGAAGAAATATTAACAGATATGCACATTCGGCTTCCAGCCATGTTTGAAAACCACACAGTATCCATCTGTGGAATGGAAACATAAGGGGCAGTGGAGAGTATCTAGGTGAAAAGCCACCAGGGTGTAATTTTTATTAAGCTGCTTTTGCTTATGGATGAGCAAGAAACGTTAAAGACAAATTTACCTCCCTTACAGATGGCCAATGTAGGATGTCACTAAAGATCATTAGCACATTTATATTTAACCCCAAGTTTATTTTCTGAAGATTATTGTCTCCCTTCAATTTGCATTGTTCCTCCAAGATTTATGATCCCTACATTCAACGTGATAGCATATAGTAACAATGTTCAAAAGCAGTTCATGGTATCCAGAAAGATTTCTGTGAACCAAGAAAAGTCGATCCTTATTATTCACGGATTCCATATTTGTGAATTTGCCTACTCGCTGAAATTTATTTGTAACCCCCAAGACAATACTCGTGACGCTTTCATGATAATTTGCAGACGTAAACAGAATGAGAATATCGAGTTGCTCAACACACATATACGCAGCTGAAGTCAAACCAAAGCCAAACCAAAGCGGCATTCTGTCTTTTTGTTTTAGCTCTCATCCTGTAAATAAGTGTTCTTTTCATGGTCTGTTTAGTGCCATGTTGTTCATATTATCATGCCTTTTTGTGGTTGATGGTGATTTTACCATTTAAAATAGCCTCCAAAGCATAGTGTTAAAGTGCTGTGTAGCATTCCCAACTGCAAGAAGGCTGTGAGGTGCCTTTTGGGAAAAACATGTATGCTAGATAAGCTTTGTTTAGCCATGAGCTATAGGGCTGTTGGCCCAGTGTTCAGTGTTACCCAATCAGTAATAAATAGTCTTAAAAAACAGTAATACATAAAGTGTCTTAAGTAAGGTGTCTTTAAACAGAAATACACATAAAACCAGATTATATATTGCTCCGTTGACCAAATATTCTGAAAAAGGGTCCCAGGAGCCTAGCCCTACATTTCCCTTAGATGCAATGCTAATTAGCATTTGTTAATTCAGTGTTTGTGGTAACTCTTTAGAACATAGCTACCATGAATAATGAGAACCGACTGGTTTTAGTGGAGGCATAAACTTAGGTGTTCCCTTCTGGTCCAATATCATCAGACAAAGTCTTGAGCGAGGCAGAAAAAGACATCTGTTGTTAGGTTGTGGTAAATTTTTTTACTCTCATATGGTAGTAAACACACGTAGTTCTAGACCTCGATGACTTTCAGTCCCTTTTTTCCTCGAAGATCAACAAGAATATTGTTATTCGAGTAGCATAGGCCTGCGTGATAAATCCTAAGAAAATGGCAGGAACCTTAGTAAATGTTTCTAGCTATATTTCCTTAGTCTCCACAAGATCCGAAACTGACTACCAGTTTGATTTGGGAAGAGCTCAGGTGGTGACAGGGCGCCTGTGGCCTAAATCCTAACCAGATAGCCCATGCTGAACATAAAAAGACTTAAACCTCAGAGACCTGTGTTCTGTTCCCCAGCTCTTCCCTCCGTGGGCATTCTTAATTATAAGCAGTCGTAACTAACTTGGGTGAACTTTACTATAGAAGGAATGTATCTGAAGGCTACACAGCATTCATGGAATCTCTTGGAAAGATGGAGGCTCTTTATAAAGGTGGAGGATGGTTAGTCAGAAAGAACACCCAGATCCTACCACAGAGCTGGTCCAGAGAAGATGTCACTTGGCTGCGTGCTATGCTGTTGTAGCTCATGCAACTGACCCCAGACCCTGGGCACTGGGATGCCACTGCTGGGGCTGCTACCACAGCTGTCTCTGAAAGCTCGGAGTAGCTGCCACCACCCCCACGTCCGCCATCTCCAGTTCTCCACATCTCAAGCTTCCATTTTGGAGTCTGGGCAGCAACTTGGGTGATGTGCCTGTACTTTTGTTGCAAGAAAGCCAGGGAAATGAATTTTAGCCTCTGCCTTCAAACGTAGGAAGAGAGGTAGAAAAAGGAGGGAAAAAGAATGATAAAAGTGCCTTACCTACACAGCCAACGTGAAGGGGTTCACTTATGACTCAGGCCGCTACAGGAGTATGTTGTTGGGACGACTGACTGTCCTGTCCCGGCAGCTGGAGCATGATCCATATGGGAGCTGGGCTGCCCCCACTGCCATAGCTGCTCAGTGTGCAACTCCTTTTACTCTACCATTAGGAGAGAGAGACAAGCTATAGTAATACAGTAATGCAAAACCACTTTTAAAGAAATGCCAAACAGACTTCAAAGCCTCTTGACTTACGCATGTTCCCCAAACATGCCCCAGACCTAGGCTCTCAGGGGCTTCTGCCTCCACATCAATTGTGAAAGTCAAATCTGATTTTCAGAGCCATATTTTTGTGTTAGAAAACTTTTGATCGGCTGCATGTCTTAAAAAACGTATTCTTCAGAAAACACTTTATGCCCATTGACAATATGAGACATATTCAGACAGTTTCTAGAACTGCCCAAATGCTCAGCTGACTGGGGACACACACAACACAATGGTTTGGTCATGATGGGTTTGGAGGGAACTTGACCGGGAAGGAATTTGCAGTTGCAGATGCTTCTCTCTTACTATCTTACTTCTTATTCTCACTGTAAATTCCTTGTTATGTGAGTGGGAAGGAGGGCGGGGAATAGGGTGCTCTCTGCAGTTTCTGGCAGGGTTCATTGCCATGCTCCTCAGTCACTCCCATCATCCGTCATGGAAGTAGTTAGTCCAAAATAATTAGTTACCTTTTGTTGTGCTCCCAATTTTCAGAACATTTTGCTGTTGTTTTCCCCAGAGATTTGGGATCCAATAATATTTCTTTTGAAAAAGTTGTGTTTGTAAAACATTTTTTAACTATTTTAAATTTGGGGACAGCTCTGTGAGATGGCTAGGGTTTTTGGTATTTGGGCGGGGTTGTCATTTTTGACTATTTACCACAAAATCGACAGTGATATTGGATAGATACCCTGAAAATAAAAATGATCGTGACTTAGGTTAAAATTGCAATGACATTTTCACCTACATACCTCCCCTGCGTGGTTTAGCTGAGTTTTTCTGAACACACCTCTAGAGTATAAGCGAAAAACTAAAAATAAATTTAGGGAAATTGAATTTGTTCTGACTACCTTTACTTTTTCACTTTGAACTATAGATAAAGTCAGGAAGGTTAGAGGCCAAATATGCCATAGAAAAGGGTCACTCATACTGGCAGAGAAGGTATGCTTTGGCAGTGCTATTAAAAAGGACAAAGACCTATGGTAGACAGCATTCCCCTTCACCCTTCCAAGGCAGTAAACTCAGAGGGGACTATGGCTGTCACTGGTTCACTGAAGTTTCTAGAATCTTCCACATGAGGCAAAAGTTTCCACTCCTTGCCGTTCTACCACCTATCCCTCAAGGGCCATGCTCAGTTGCTTTTTTCCGTCTCCATATTTTACTATTTCGTATCAAAGTTTTGGGCCTACTGGAAATGATGATATTATAGTATATTTTATATGTCATACCTAACTGTGTAAGGAGACCACTTTCCTTTTTGTTTAAAGTGTGTATTCCGTAAATGTAAATCTATACATAAAACGTGATTTGTTTTACTCAGTGTATGGAATCTTCCCATTCAGAGAGTGGCTGAAATGAAATTCAAATGCAGGTACATTTCAGTGGAGAACAAGAAATGTTTTTTATGTCCCTGATCTCCCTGTAGCATCTCTAGAACAATGATTCTCAACATGTCAATTGGAAAAGCCTTTTTTTTTAAGTAAAATTTTACAAATCTCACTATATCCGATGTACTTTTAATATCCGTTGGTTAAGAAAGCTGTTCATTGAAGAATGCTTTTAAATGAATTTCCATTTGATTTATCACACTGGCATCTACTTATACTTGTGAAAATAGAAGAACATAGATGTGTAGAATATATTTTACATGCAGCCTGTCTGAGGACTCCCTGTATGGACTCCATGACTTTATTACTAAGCCACTCTGGAGAAACAGGCACACCGGCTCTAGATTTTATTCAGGTTGGCAGCCACCTCAAAGTCTCCTTAGACCAAGCTGGTGGGGAGTCAGTGGTGCCTCGGGAGAGATTGGTTCTCCTTGGACATGCTAGCTATGCTTCCCTGACCTCTCATTGGTTTTTGAAGTGGTCTTTCAGACACACATTTTTTTTTCAGTTACACAATACATGTGCAAGCCATTTTAAAACAAAATAAAAGCCATTCCTAGAGTTATTTGAACCGATGCTTATGGCTGGATTAAAAACCAGGGGTCTTGGGTGGAAACTCACCAACAGTGTAGCAGAAAAGTCTTCTATGACAATGAAAGTTCATTTTCTTCTCTGCACTTAGCATTGAGCAGAATTAAACCTACATATGAAAGGAATCTATTTCTTTTGTCAGAAACCCACTTTGCAAGGAAATAATGGGCAGCTTTTTCAGCTGCTCTGTCCTTTTCTCTTAATTATGGGTGTTCTCTTGTGACATTTAAAGTGGACCATTGTCTGAGTCAATAAAGTAATGGATTGATTGGATCAGATTAAAATGGCAGAAGTCTTTTTTTAAAGCACAGGATTTTAATTTGAAGATTTGAGATCAAATCAGTTCCAGGCTCCTGTGTCTCTGGTGACCTCTTTTGGAGTCAGTCCCCACCCATCATGATCAGTGGTACCCTCCTGAGGAACAGGACAAAATGCCCTATACTAACTTTAGTTGCTGGTCTTCTCCAGTTTGAGGCTGGTGCAAAGCAGGAACCAAGGGGAAACTAAGTTTAGAGCTCACAGATGGTAACTTTATTTTTTATTTATTTATTTTTCAGATGGTTAACTTTAGGGGCACCTGGGTGACTCAGTCGGTTAAGCGTCTGACTTCAGCTCAGGTCATGAACTCATGGTTTGTGGGTTCGAGCCCCGTGTTGGGCTCTGTGCTGACAGCTCAGAGCCTGGAGCCTGCTTCAGATTCTGTGCCTCCCTGTCTCTCTCTGCCCCTCCCTGCTCATGCTGTGTATCTCTCTCATTCAAAACTAACAAACATTAAAAATAAATAAATTTAAAAAAAAAGATGGTTAACTTTAAAAGGCTATTTGTGTAGATGAGGAAACAGGCACTAAAAATTATATAGTTGATCGAGTCCTGTATTAGTGATCTATGACTACCTAACAAATTAATGCAAACATGGTATCTTCAAACAACAAACATTTATTATCTAACGGTTTCTGTGGGTCAGGAATCCTAGATTGACTTAGCTGCGGAGTCTGGCTCAGGTGCTCTTGTGAGGCTGCCGCTGAGGTGACAGCCCGCACTGCAGTCATCTGAGACTTGACTGGGTCTGGAGAATTGGTTCCAAGCTGATTCATATGGCTGTTGGCAGGAAGCCTCAGTTCATCACGGCAGGGGCCTCTCTGTGCAGCTGCTCGTGGCATGGTTTCCCCCAGAGCCCGTGATCCAGGCGAGAGAGAACCCAAGAGCAAAGCCACAGTCTTTTGTATCCTAATTTTAGCAGTAACATACCATCAGTTCTGCCACATTCTACTGATCACATGGGATATGAGTACCAGGGGGCAGGAATGATCGCGGGTCTTCCTGGAGGCTGCCTACCACAGGTTCACATGACTCGCTTCTCTAGAAACCATGGATTAGGTAGCTCCCTTTCTAGGGACAGCCTCTTGATCAAGTGAATAATAATGATCTATCATACTTTGAAAATCATTTTTATGTCTTTGCTTAAACACAAACTTGATTATTGTTTTTAAGTAAAATGCAATTATAAAGACTAAATAACAGAGACTCGTGTACAACATAGAAATTTAAAATTTTACGTGAACTCCTTATACCCAAAGTTTTTGGCATATATTTATATATCACTATAAAATATATTTATTTTTAAAAATCACAGGGGTGACTGAGTCAGTTAAGCATCCAACTCTTCATTTCTGCTCAGGTCATGATCTCACAGTTCATGGGAACCTGGCCTGCGTCGGGCTAAGTGAGGAGCCTGCTTAGGATTCTCTTTCTCCGTCTCTCTCTGCCCCTCCCCTGCACACACACACACACACACACGCACACACACACACTTTCTCTCACTCTCAAAAAAATAAACTTAAAAAAAGTGATACACTATTCTGAATCTTATTTTTCATTAAACAATGTATTGCTTATATCTTTCAAAGTCAGAATATACATTCATTCATCTTTATAAGCTGCATAGTATTCTGTTAAATAACTGTAGCAAGTAGACTAAATGCACCAGAATTGTCTATCCAGTCCCGGCTGTTGGGCAGTTGAATTTCGCCCCCTCCCGGTTTTTGACAAAATAAGAATCATTTTTGTACATATATCTTTGCATGCTGTATGACAATACTTTACAGCAAATTTTCAAAGTATATTCTTGAGTGAAAAAGTATGTGCATCAAAAACTTATCAGCTGTTGCTGAATTGTCTGTTAAAAATATTGTACTTACGGCGCACCTGGGTGGCTCAGTCAGTTAAGCATCAGACTTCGGCTCAGGTCATGATCTCACAGTCCATGAGTTCGAGCCCTGCGTCGGGTTCTGTGCTTCAGATTCTGTGTCTCCCTCTCTCTCTCTGCCCCTCCCCCCCCCACTCACTATCTCTCTCTCTCTAATATAATTACGCATTAAAAAATTATTAAAAATAATGTACTTACAATATTTTAGTGACAAAAGTGCCCAAAACACCTGCCTTCTAACGTCACCATAACTTTGCTGTGATATACCTTGCTATAATTTTGAGTCAGGTGATTGTCGTGTACCTGGCAGAGATAAAGAAGGGTGGTGGGGAGCACTGTGGTGTGAGGAGACAGTCAGAGAGAGTGGAAGGGATCCTGTGAGTGGTTGATTCCCTGGCGGCAGTAGCCGCTCCCAAGCTCACACAGCACTAGACCCCCAGTTAGGCTACTCTGCCTTGAGTGTGAACACTAGCGATGTTTGCCCAGCTCATCTGTTAATAAGATAACACTAATGCCTTCAGGTGTCTGTGCATCAGTGAAGAAAGTGATGGAATAGACCAGAAGATAAGTGGATCAGAAAAATCCAGCTTCTTCCCAAGAGCCCCCCAACATTCCTTCCTGAAAATCTCACTATTGCTTTACCTGACACCTTAGACTCAAGATCCTTTTTTAAAAAATGTTTATTTACTTTGAGAGAGAGCATGCGTGAGCATGGAGAGGAGTAGAGAGAGAGGAACAGAGTGAATCCCAAGCAGACTCCGTGCTGTCAGCAGGGCTCAATCCCATGAACCGTGAGATCATGACCTGAGCCGAAATCAAGGGTCGGACGCTTAACCCACTGAGCCACCCAGGTGCCCCTCAAGATCCTTGAAACAGCACACACATCGTCTGAGGAAAGTAATCTTGACATCAGCCACTAATGCGCAAGCAAAGTTAGTATTTCACGTTAGTTGAAGAGACTGAGACTCTGAAAGAATGGAATTCATTCATTCATGAGTTCATTCATCAAATAATAACTATAGTACCCACTGTAGGCCAGAAGCTATGCGACACTGGGTATATAATCATGAGCCAAAACAAGTACCAACATGAAACTGCCAGGTAGTGGAGAAAGTGGACAGTATTCAAATATATTCAGTAGGAGAGACCCTGGGAGAATCACACTGGGCAGAACACAAAGTAACAACATGCTTGCGAAGGCCTTGAGGCGGGAAGGAGCTGAGCTGTTTGAGAAAAGGAAAAAGGCCAGTGTGGCCAGAGGGAGTCATAGCAAGAGACGAGGGCCCAGAGCCAGATCATGCCAGCCCTGCACATTTTGTTAGAAGACGCAGTTTGAAAAAGGAATTCGGGATCTGGAAATATTCAAAAAGGCAGATATGGAGGAGAGGAGGGAGAGTGATGGACACTGGGTTGGAAGGGAGAAGTGCCAGCTGGATAAGAAGCTTATCCGCTCCATTAGCCATGTACCTCCTGTACCTCAGCGTCCACCTGGTCTTCTTGGGCACGGTGCCGCTGGGCTCGGACCCATCGTCACACATGGCACACGCTCAGGGACTGAGCGGCCTGGCTGGGACCTGCCTTTCTCCCCTCATAGACTTGAAAGTCTGTGCCCCACTTTGCCTTTCAGCTGCCTGGGAGGATTGCAACCAAAGTCCACGCCTGATTCTATTAATTGAATTACAGAGCAAAGGCCCTAGTGCATTCAGCAAACCTTAATCCATCCCCACATTGCCTTACAATGTTCAATGTTTTAAAAAGCCCACTGCAGCATGCCTCTAAAACGGCACTTAATTGACATAATATGGGTCACCTGTCTACACGGAATTAGCTGGCAGAGCTTCCAGAACAACCTACTTTTCCTCCCTTTTGCCTTTAGTTTTTGAACTTCTGAAATGCGTCACTGCTGCTCAAGTCAGTGTTGAGCCATTATTTAATAACGAGGGGTAGAGTGGAGAGCTGTGCCTCCAGCATCAGCATTTGTCCAGCAGTGCCATTGGGGGTGAGCGGGAAAGTGGTCAGGGCCTCGGGAACCAGGCCAGGGATCTGTCAGTGCTGCTCACCAAGCTCTTAGCTTCAGCTTTTGCAGTTGTGAAATGAAAAGTATAACGTGGCTTGATGTCATGCTTTTAATGTCAAGCTTTATAAAAACTCTGTGTGTGTGCGCGTGTGTGTGTGCCCGTGTGAAGAGAATGTTCACCCAGCCCTGTGAGAATGACGCAGTCAGTGAGCATAGCTTGGTGTTCCTGTGTCCTGATTTGGAAAGCCAGAGAGCAAAGTGGTCAGGTCCGTGGATTTAGAGACCCACCGTCTGAACTCAAATCCTGCCCCACCCACAGTTACTATTTAGGAAACCTTGGGGATTTAATGAACATAACTGAGTTTCATTTTCCTCATCTGTAAAATGGGAATAACGACAGCCTTCTCTCATGGGCTTTTTGTGAGGATTAAAAGAGTTGAGGCATGAAAAGGCCTCTGTTTAACATGATTATTTAGTAGACTGAAAATACGGCTAACAATGCCAGGTACTGTTCGAAGGGCCTTGAATATGTTAACGTACTTAATCTTCCAAGATCCCGGGAGGTATGTGCGATTATTCTCATCATCCGCACTTTCCAGATGCCCGAGATCGCCTAGCTAGGAGATGGCAGAACTGAGACTCAAACTTGGACAGTTGGGCTCAGAGTCCCAAGCTCTTAACTGCGTTGCTGCACTGCCTCCCAGCCATAAACAAACGTTAGCTTATGTTATTCTTGGGAGGGAATAAAGAATGGAAGAAATACAGTAGAAAAGGGCCAGAAAGGGGGGATGAGAGCACTAAGATTCCTTTGGACCTTGGAGAGGACTGGAGCCTCTGTGCCCTCTATCCTCCACCCTTTACCCACCCCCTCGCAAATCCCAAATTCCAGTGGCTCAGACTAAATACCGAGTATGTCCTGAGTGTTACGCCCATACTGAAACCTCTTGATCCCACTTAAGTGAGGGAGAGACTGTCACTTTCTGCTGTTGCAACAGCCGTCCTGGTTACTGAAGACTGGCCAGGGGTTTGGCCAGGGGTACCTGGCACCATGGCCAGGGGAGATCCCCTCTTATGGATTGAGTCCTGTCTACTTTCATTATTGCTGGGCTTCTTCAGACACACCAGAATGGTCTAGGTGAAATTCTCAAAACAGAATTGCCTGATTGACCAGATCTGACATTCTAGAGAAGAATTATTCCCAGCAGAGTTACCAGCCTAGATTATTTCTCCTAATATGTCAACGATTCTAATATGAGGCCAAAGTCACCACACTGGGGAACAACATTATGTGGGCAGTCCTTCACAAACGCCTCACACCAGGCAAGATGCAATCCATATCTCAAATACGGCGGTCCACATTTCGGTTGCCTGGCTTGGTTTTGTTTTGTTTCCTTGAGGTGGGCGATTACCCAGAAAACGCTAAAATAAGTATTCAGGTAAAACTGCTGAAGTTCACTAACCTCTGGGAGTTACTGTAACCTGTTATCTTCTAATTTTGCTTTCAGAGGGATGCTGTTGCTGAAACGCTCAGGGATAGAGTCTAATCGTGTCTGCTACCTCGTTTCAAAGGGTGGGTGGGGAGACAGAAGGCGGAAGTGATGATTGTCACATCTAGGTCGATGGCATCGGGTGTTCATTGTTTTATTCTTTTAACTTTTCTGTGCATTTACAATTTTAAAAAATAAATTAGGGAGAATAAAAGCATTAAAAAATAAGGTTTGTGGGGAAGAACTGAGAAAATACAGTTGCTACTGTGGGAGGGCGGTACAGGATTAGCGGTGCTTTCCTGCACATGGTCATCCATAGCACCAGGCAGAGCAGCAGAGACATGGAGAGGTTGTAGAGAGGGGGATGGAAGAGGGATGCTCCAGATAAATAGGTGTCATGGCTGTTTGTACTGTCAGAGAACCCGAAGTTACTGTGGGAGTGACGATTACAACCTTTAAATTACATTCCCAAGTCTAATAACGAGGCTCGGGGTATTCCATGTATTCCCTTGAAACTGATCCAATAATAACAACAGAAACGTTGCACATAACGTATGAATATTTTTTCACGTATGTATTTCATTCCGTATATATGAAAACTAATGGAAAGAGTATCACTGAAAATATGTTTTTAAATGTTTATTTTTGGGAGAGAGAGAGTGTGAGCAGGGGAGGGGCTCCTCTTGGGGAGGGAGAGTCCCAAGCAGGTTCTGCTCTGTCAGCATGGAGCCCCACATGGGGCTTGAACTTAACCACCATGAAATCATGACCTGAGCCGACATCAAGAGTCAGATGCTTAACTGACTGAGCCATTCAAGCGCCCCCACTAAAAATTTATCTTTAGATAGTAAGATTACAAATGATTTTTACATTTTCCACATTACCTGTCTGAATCGTATAGATTTTTTTTCAAGTGACAAATCATTTGATAATCAGGAAAAAGTCATGATTCTTAAAAAATTTTTTTTAATATTTATTTATTTTTGAGAGAGAGAGAGAGAACGAGAACGTGAGCAGGGTAGGGGCAGAGAGAGAGAGGGTGACACAGAATCCGAAACAGGCTCCAGGCTCCTAACTGTCAGCACAGAGCCTGATGCGGGGCTCGAACTTGGGAACAGCAAGATCATGACCTGAGCCGAAGTCAGACGTTTAACTAACTGACTGAGCCACCCAGGCACCCTGTGGAAAAAGTCATTATTATACAAAAATTCAATGTTATATATGTTGTATCTCTATGTAACTTGTTTTCTACATTTAGCACTATTAACCATAGCATCAAATGGAAATATATTCCTTTAATCTAGACATTAAAATTACAGATTTTCAGAGACTATGTGCTGTGTCTCAACAGGAGATAATTGGAAAACCTTTGATAACTTTTATTCATACTTCTGATTTTATGAATTTTGACCACCTTTTGAGGAATTTTGCACATTTACCCATTTTTTTTTCTTTTTTTTTTTTTTTAAATTTTTTTTTTAACGTTTTATTTATTTTTGAGACAGGGAGAGACAGAGCATGAACAGGGGAGGGTCAGAGAGAGGGAGACACAGAATCTGAAACAGGCTCCAGGCTCTGAGCTGTCTGCACAGAGCCCAACGTGGGGCTCGAACTCAAGGACCGTGAGATCATGACCTGAGCCGAAGCCGGCCGCTTAACCGACTGAGCCACCCAGGCGCCCCCATTTACCCATTTTTAACAGTGCTTTTGGCCAATCCTTCCAGAACCCCACCCTTTTTTTGAAACACCCGAATATAACCATCCTGGTCTGGTAATTTATCTAGATGTAGTCAGTCAGTTAGTCTGGTCAAGAACGTTACAATGCAAAATCAGTGTCTCTTTCTCAAGATTATTTTCAATGGGAATCTCCCCCGGGACTTCCTTAGTAAAGATCAATGCCAATAATTCATTTAGTTTCTTGACAAATGTATTTTCCTCCCTAGGCCCATATTATGTCCACAAATAACCATGTGATTTTTTTTTTTTTTAATTTGCGTGAATGAGTCTTATAAAGGATACAAAAGTTCCTTCTGGCCTAATTTGAGAGTTTTACTCAATTTGCCATATTTCGTAGGCCTACTTGAGCTGGGGTTGGGTAAGAATTTCCCTATGTGTGCTTAATACTGGGAGTCACTGTACAAAGTTGAAGGTGTTTTGTTTGCTTGCTTGCTTTTTTATTTAGTTTTGCAGGACATACTTCAACACTTTGCAGCCATTTTCTGGAGAATGTAGTGGTTCCATCTTGGCTCTTGTGTAGGTCTGTCACCACTTTTATTCCAGTGACGGGCTGCCATACACGGCAGTGCCATTGTGCAGGGTTCATTAGGCAACGTGATATGGACATCAGACCAAGGCAAAACGGAGGAAGACCATCATCTTGGGCTGTTTTACTATGTCTAACGAACTACTGGTGAAGTAGAGCTGACCATAGTAGCCGTAGCTCCTGCTTTAGTCCTTTTTTTCCTGAGTCTTTCTGAAGGATTCTCCCTGCTCAGGGTGCCCAGGGTGGAGGAGGAGTTAAAATACATGCTAACAGTTTTAGGAAAAGGTTTGGTAAATTATCTTGTATGCTAAGCCCCTATGTGACATTATCTGATAGTAATGAAATGTCAGTAGTCTTTATCTATTTAAAGCTTTAAACAGACCACATGAGTAATGTGTTTCAGGTGCTTATCACTAATTAATTAATTCATTTGTAAGTGAAATACCTAATTAAAGCAGTCTAAGGGAGCTCCTTTGCGGCCCTGATGTGGTGGGTCCAGTAACAGAGAGAGATTTTAGTTGGTGAAACTTGTTGGACAGGGTCCCACAGGCTAGTTATCTTCATCAGATTTTATTTGAAGAGTGTTTTGTGTGTGTGTGTGTGTGTGTGTGTGTGTGTGTGTGTGTCTGTGTGTCTGTGTTTTAAGTATAATATAGGTTTGAACTGGTATTTAATATTGACCAGCATCACTCACAAATTCCTAGCTTTGGAAGAAACTTGAAAATCATGTGGTTGAGATCTCGTGATAAAGCAAGGGAAATGGACAAAAGATATGCATGACCCGGTGTCACGCCTTAGTATCATGCGTGCATGGTGTCAGGAAGGGCCAAAGAGCCTGTCACTTCATGACTTCTGCCTTGGGTTTAACTTCAGGGGCATTTCTTTCTACTCGTAAGTTTGCTTTGCCTTTTACCCTGCAGAAAACTATGTAACCCAAAGTGTTCACCATTGTGCCTCAGCTGTTAAGAAACGTTAGCCATGTTTAGATCTCAAGTATATTAATCAGTTCAATTATCTGTTCCCTATGCTCCCTTTCATCTTCTTTGTTCTTTTCTTAGAATAAGGGCATTGTCCTTAAAGTAAAAGAGCCTTGTAAAGGCAGTTAACTAGCTCATGGATAAGAATGCAGGTTTGGGTTGAGAAATTTAGATTTAATCGTTATTGTACCTCTGCGCTGTTATGATGGAAAAAGACACATTTGAGCATAATAATTATGACTGACTCATAATACAATGTGTCTTGTCTATAAATTGTTACTGCCTCAAATAAAATGAATAGAACAAAGAACATAAATGAATTCACAAATGATACCTAAGCTGCTCTCAGGATAGGGGGTGGATTTAGAGAGGGAGCAGGAAAACAAGTTGAACTTGGGATAAAGGGAAAATTAGGGGGGGGGGGGGCGGGGGGGAATGGGTAAATATAATCCATTAGAAGCCACCATTCTCTTTTGCAGCAGACTTGTCAGTATGGGGTCTGGCTCACCCAGCCTATCAAGCCAACCCCAATGCTCACTGATGCCTTCCGCTCTAGTCAGAGCTAAAGTGACTTTTTCATTAAAAAAAAAAAAAAAGGAATCTTCCTCTATAAACATTACGTCCTTAAAATTTTTTCTCTGCAACAGAAAATCGATATTTTTCTAAAATGTTTTGTGACAAGATCCTATTTGAAAGAAGGTGGCATTGGGGCACCTATATGCCTCACTTGGTGAAGCATCTAACTTTGGCTCAGGTCAGGATCTCATGGTTTGTGAGTTGGAGACGCCCCCGCCCCCCCCCCCCCCCCCCCTTCGGGCTCTATGCTGACAGCTGGGAGCCTGGAGCCTGCTTCGGATTCTGTCTTTCTCTCTCTCTGCCCCTCCCCCACTCGCACCTTGTCTCTCTCTCTCAAAAATGAATAAATGTTAAAAAAATGAATGAATGAAAAAAGTGGCATTTCTTTAAATTAGTTCTTTGAAGAAAGCACTTAGCATGAAATAATCCTTTTTTTGCCTACAGATGTGAATTAAGGATATGTGCTGAGAACTTTGGAAATAGCTGTCAGCTCTCTTCTCAGGCAGAAACACACCAAAGAGCACCATGTTCAGGCTTTTTTTGTTTTCCTGGGAGTGTTCCCCTGCCTGTGGCAGCAGGTGAAAGGTGACGACAATATTTGCTGTAAGATAAACCTATTATTACTGTCATTTTTAGAGAGGGAGGCATTAGAAATTCAAAGGATACAGTGGGACTATAAAAGAATATAAATGTCAACCTCAAAGATAAATTCCTTGAGAACGGGAACCTCTATCCGTTTATGTCTTTATCGCCTATTGTGCAACATACTACATAGAGGAGACATCAAATGAGTACAGAACAGTTGATTTAGTGGATGAAATTATGCATCATTCTATCTACATAATCATTTTATTTCTGTATGAAATTTCCTTGTGTTGAGTGGTAACTGATAGTGTCTAACCAAAGGCTAATTTTAGATGGAAAGCCATATTTTAGATCTATTATTATTTTCGCCAGAGGAAAACACAGAAATTGAGTGGGTGCTGGCACATATCCATTATTTGCCCCCTGGAGATAAATGGAGTAGTTGAGAACAGTGTACTGTTGGCAGATCATGGTGGGAAATTTTTCACATGGGCGTCCCACAAGGACCTGCTCTGTGCTGTTATTTCATATTTTGGTCGCAACGATGCCGGTGTTATAACATCTTAAAGTGTTCGCGTTTCACCACCAAAATAATTCTGAAGAAAAGAAACGGAGATTAATCAAATTAAACGCACTCTCCTGCAAGAACAGGATCTGTAGCTAGTGCATCTTCGTCAGTGGCCAAGGAGAGAGAAGGAAGCCAGGAGCAGAAGTCCTAGCTACGTGCAGTGTGGTGGGAACAGCACAGGGTCACCTTGGACCACATCCACTTTGGTGTAGGTATCCCAGGTGTGTGGTGTGATGGACAGGGGATGTCAGGTAGAGAATAGTGTCAAGGTTCCAGGGCCATCTGCCAGCTGCAAAGCTGCCTCCCATTTGATAGTGTTTATTGGGCGCCTGGGTGGCTCAGTCGGTTAAACGTTCGACTTCGGCTCAGGTCACGATCTTGCGGTTTGTTCATGGGTTCAAGCCCTGAGCCAGGCTCTGTACTAGCAGCTCAGAGCCTGGAGCCTGCTTTGGATTCTGGGTGTGTCTCTCTCTCTCTCTCTCTCTCTCTCTCTCTCTCTCTCTGCCCCTCCCCTGCTCACACTCTCTCTCTCTCTCAAAAATTAACATTACAAAAAATTTTTTTCTTAAATTTTTAAAAATGGTGTTTATTAAAGTTCAAAAGGAAGTCCTGGCCATTGGAGGTTGATGCCTGGCAGAAGGCCTGGCCAAAAGGGCAGAATGCAGGAAACATTGCCTGGGTGTCTTCAGTTCTCTGGCTATGAGGCTTAAGAAGCAAAGTCTATTTCAAACCTCACCCATTGCTGGAGATTCGATCTTGTTCAGGGCTGGCTTCGGTACCTGGTGAGCAGAGCCTGCTGAAAATAATGCTGTCACTAGAAAGGAGGAGAAAGTGGCTAGGAAAGACCTGCCTAATGGACTTGACCTAAACTCCTGGTAGCCCTTAGGCATATAAGCACATCTCCAGCTCATCCCTCGCCCCTTCAAAATGATACCTCCTTTCTGAAATCACTTTCATCAAAGCAGAAGCAGTCCCCAAATGCTCTCCAGTCAAAAATACCCAGTCACCACATTTCCCAGTGAAACCCACCTGATGCTGGGAAGAGGGATGGAGAAGGAGCAATTTTTCCATAGATGCACTCACACAGCCCTGAGAGGAAAACACGGGAAAATTGCATCCCATTTGTCCGACAGCAATGACATGATTGGTTTCCTTCATATTGCAATCTCCTTTGGAATCTTCTGTGAGATGCAACATCGTCTAGGGGATTAGAGCCAGAACCTTAGCCCAGTGCTGAGTTTATTAGCATCATGTTTTTTTGTTTGTTTGTTTTTTGTTACTTAACATCCAGAAAGTGGTAGAAGTCCTGCACACACTGAATTTCCTCTGATTAAAGATATTTAAGACTGGGGCGCCTGGGTGGCTCAGTCGATTAAGCCTCCAGCTTTGGCTCAGGTCATGATCTTGCATTTCGTGGGTTTGAGACCCGCATCGGGCTCTGTGCTGATGGCTCAGAGCCTGGAGCCTGCTTCGGATTCTGTGTCTCCCTCTCTCTCTACCCTTCCCCCACTTGCACTCTGTCCCTCTCTCTCTCTCAAAAATAAATTTTAAAAAACCACACATTTTAAAAAAGGTATTTAAGATTAATCAAGGGAGCTTTTTGTTCCTTAAAAGTAAAAATCAGGCTTTTTTTTTTTTTTTAAACCATACCATTGAGCTATTTTGCCATGGTTATTTCAATCATAAAAGCAATTCTAATTTTTTTTATCATTTTCTTACCAATCATCAGAAATACCTGTATTATTTTTAAGACTGACTAACAAGCCCCACTACCCTCTCCGGAAGAAGGGAGAGATCAGAGCTACAGGGTAAAGAGCCTGAGTGTCAGGGGAAAAGCGAGAGGACATGGTGGCATAGAAGTGATCCTGAAGCATTTTTATTTAATAGTGTCAAAGACAGCTGTGAGGTTGTGCCCTCCTAAGATTTGGCCCTATCACCGAAATGGAATCATGCGTGTTGGTGAAGAGCTGCCCTGTCTCCACCCAGCTTTCCTCTTACTCTGCTTCTCTTGATTGTTCTTCCATAGATGTAAGTCCCCTGCGGAGAGCACTTTATAAAACATGCAGTTGACTTTTATCTCCTTCATTTCAAAAGGAGAGCAGGTTTTGTGGTGTCATCCTTATAAGAGGAGGCCAAGGTTGAACTCAAATTTGAAACAGATCTATCCATCCCAACTGACACAAAAGTATTTTCTGAAAATAAAAGAGCTGTTGTTCATCTCCTACATGGCCCCCAGGAGAGTGCTTGTTTACCTTGGGTTTTGCAGGCTCTTCTCAAAATCAGTAAGTAAATAAATAAATAGACTAGCATATATAGCACAAAAATAAGACAGCTTTTACTTGGAGCTTGCTATGGAATAGAAACTAAAGCATATTGGTTACTTAGACACAAAATTAACACTGCTAACTTGGATCTATTTTCCTCATTGTGAAAGAGTTAAAAGGCAAAGCGTTACTGTTTTGGAGACATTCTTGTACGTTGTCATCAAGGAAATAGAATGTAGAAAACTCTAATTCAGCCAAAGTAAAAGCTTTGTTAATTTAAATTCTATTAATTCACAGTGTGTTTTGTTTCCGATAGTAACTGGGTTGACATTTAATTTTTACTCAAAAAACCTATTCTTTGTGAATAATGATGTAAGTCATTAAAATGCAGTAATTTGTCAACAAGATTGTAAGAGTAATATTTAAAATGTTAAAGGAATGATTTGTTTTTGAACATCCTTGATGTCTTTAGAAATAACTCTTTGCACGTAAACAGTGAACCTGCCAAACACGAGTTGTTTTTTCTAGTCTTTCAAGCAAGTCACTGATGAAATATCATGTAGCCAGCTTTGCTCGTATACTTTGGAGTTACCCTCAGAACTTAAAAGTAATACATTTACCCCGATATATTCCATTATTTAGACATTTTAGACTGGTCTTCCCTGCTATTTAGTGTGATGACTGAGGTTTAACAATATAGTCAGCCCACCAAGGGGGTTCCCGGGCCCTAAATAAAGGTAGATTTGTAGGGGCGCTTGGGTGGCTCAGTTGGTTGAACGTCCGACTTTGGTTCAGGTCATGATCTCATGGTTCATGGGTTCGAGCACTACGTCGGGCTCGCTGCTGTCAGCGCAGAGCCAGATTTGGATCCTTGGTCCCCCTCTCTCTCTGCCCTTCCTCTACTTATGCTCTCTCTCTCTGTCTCTCAAATATAAATAAATATTTTTAAAAAATTTTAAAGGTAGATTTGTAGTCAGCTGCTGCTGCTGGTGACTTTGTCTGTTTGAGTGTGTTCTGCCCTAGTAGTGGATATGCTCCAGTGACTGGGTAAAGGCCATGAGCACTGAAGAGTAGACATTTTATTAGACAAAATATGACACAGCCTGAGCTCCTCTTTTATCACTGTGTTGCTTAGTCTTTGGAGTAAGTTTGTTGAACACATACTCATTGAGTAACTACTGTATACCAGGTTCTGGGTATTTCTAGGCAAATAAAAGAGATATGGCCCCTGCCCTGTCCTCATGGAGTTTATAATCCAGCTGGGGAAACAGGAAGTAAACATATACATAACCCATATATACACATAACCTATAACTTGTGCTATAGAAGTACTCTGAAGGATGGGAACAGAGTGCCGTGAGATATAGTAGGGAAGACTTACTTTGGATAGAACTTAACAAATGGAAACGTCCCAGGGAGCATCCGAGATTTTGAGCTTAGAAGTGTCCTTTGAAAGGTTCTAAGTCCCTCCTTCCCTTTCATCCTTTGTAAACAATGGAGGATGGCAGGAATGCCCCAACCATGAATTTTAGCTGTGTTACTGCCAATATGTATCTTTCTAAACCAAGGCATCATGAGCTTGTATAGCCCTAATGGTTGCAGTCGTTGAGGCCATGGAAATGGGAGGCAATGTGAAGCAGTGAAAGAGGTGCTGGGTTCCTTAGGAAGACCTGACTTCTTCTGGGGATGGAGAGGAGGGAAGAGAAGAGGAAAGAAGGTTCTTAACCTCTCTGTGCATCTGTGCATCCATTTCCAAAAATGGGGGGTGGGGGGATGATATTAGTGCCTACCACATAATGTTGTGAGAATTCAATGAATCAGTTTAGGTAAAGTACATAGAACAGTGCCTCCTACCTCGTGGCAGACTTTTAAGAAGTGTTACTATTATTACTAGTGTTACTAATAGTGTCACTGCTGTTACTGAAAGGAGGTCACCTCCTTGGAGGTGGGACTCCAATAGAGGCAGAACGCTCAAGACACTGGAGGGAACATACAAACAGAACAGTGGGTGGGAACCAAGATTTACATGTCCACAATTCCTACCACACCTCGCCTTGTTTCAGGCGTATTTTAAAGGGGCAATTTTTGGAAAAGGGGCCATAACCATAGAATGCTTTATTTGGTACCCACAGGCGCTGTCTTTCCTTAGGACACAGACAGGTAATCAAGCCCCTGGGTATGAGGTGTATACAGGATATTAAACTAGTGCTAATTTCATAATGCTGTCATACCTGCCGCCAGGATGACAGAGCCACAGAGATAAATGCCGTTTTACCAGAAGTGCTGAGATGCGGAATCTCTTAGGGCAGTGAGTTGTTCTTTTTAAGCCACATAATGAGACCCTGGAAATTAAACCTGGGAAGGATTTTGCAAATCATGAAAAATGTGTTTAAAAAATATAAGCATTGGGGCGCCTGGGTGGCGCAGTCGGTTAAGCGTCCGACTTCAGCCAGGTCACGATCTCGCGGTCCGTGAGTTCAAGCCCCGCGTCGGGCTCCGGGCTGATGGCTCGGAGCCTGGAGCCTGTTTCCGATTCTGTGTCTCCCTCTCTCTCTGCCCCTCCCCCGTTCATGCTCTGTCTCTCTCTGTCCCAAAAATAAATAAAAAACGTTGAAAAAAAAATTTTAAATAAAAAATATAAGCATTCACTTTAGCTGACTTCTACATAGATATTCTCTTTTAACAAAGCTGATGCAGAATTGCAGTAAACAGCATCAGTTTCTCTTCCTTGCTTAATGCATACGAATCTCTAAAACCCGATCGTTTTCTTCTTCGTACTGTTTTCCTTAGCATTTCCCTCAGTAGTACCACCTGGATTCAGTTACATTATGATGCACTTTTATGAAATGTTTAATTAACAAATAATAAATTAATGAGACTTTACTATATGTCCTCCTTTTTTGTGTGTATGGGTGTGTCCATGTGTGCATAATCACGTGACAAACAATGTCAACTGGTAAACCTCAATCCTTTTCCTACATACTCCTCAGATTTGGGGATGTCTGAAATAGTTTAGGAGATTATACTTCTTTAGCAAAAGAGAAATAAGCCAGGATAGTATGACAGGAAGGAAATTGCTTGCAAATCTCGTGAAATATAACATGCAGCTTTTTTTTTTTCTAAAGAAAAGGAGAAGAAATCGACAAGAATTTGAGTCTTCTCAGAAAAAAGCCTAGCTCCCTGGCATTTTCTGGAGCCAGAAAAATGCCAGAGCACTAGGATCTATCCTGAATGTTCCTTGTGTGGATGGGTCTCTTTCTGGGGAAGAAGAGCCCAAGTGATTGTGACCAGCCAGCGCCCCTTAGCCCTGACCCTGCTCTCTGTCAGCCAGAGACACTGGAGGTTTTACCTCAGAAGTCTGACCCTTCGCAGTGCCCCCCTTTGTCCCCGGCCAAGTAGCATCCCCCCAGTGAGCCTCCTCCCCATCTTCACTTTCTCCTCCCTCTCCAGAGTCCGCTCAGAAGGAGCTCAGTTTTTCCTAAAGAGCAAGAAACAAAAAAGTCTTTATGTGGGAGTCTGTTTAAGAAATAACCGACTCCTGTTTATAAAGGCCCCTTTCATTCTGTTTGCTGATATGTGCTTCCTGAGCAGCCACGGGTGGGACGGCTCAATGGAGTCCAGTCAAAGATTGCAACTGCCAATTTCCAAGGCTGCGATGGGGGCTGCGACAGGGGTGGAGGAGAAGGGGAAGTGCTGTGCATGTGGCCATGTAGGTACTTCCCACAAGAGTTACTCAGAGGGGCCCCAGGAGCTCGGCCTTAAACGGGCCAACATGCATTTTGTTAGCAGAACGGCTCTCTCTGCCAAATAGCCTTCTTTATGCTTTCCCGTGTACAGAGTGGTTTTCTTTTTCACAAAAAAAAAAAACAAAAAAAAAACTGAGCAGAGAAAATGTTAGGCACGAAGTAGGAAACTGTTGGAACCTGTGGGTTTTTTTTTCTGCAGCAGGCCAGCAAAGTGCTGCCAGGGGAAGCCAGTGTGTTGCCTTTCCTGTGGACGCCATCACGATGGTGCCCAGAGCCAGGCAGAGCTCTTCTGAGGGAGTTGCCTCCTGGTCTTAGGTCTTAAGTTAGACTCGTGTAGAGGTCATCAAACCTGGAGAAAAACTGAACCGTAGAAGTAAAGAGAGGGTCGGTTTAGTGACTCATAACATTTTTTGACAGCTGTGAAATCGAATGGTTAATTTCACTTCTCTCCATACGTACATGATTATATATGTAAATGCATTTGCATTCTGTACTGGTAAATGTGTGTGTGTGTGTGTGTGTGTGTGTGTGTGTGTATGTGTGTGTGTGTGCGTGTATGTGGTTTAGATTTAAGTGAGAGGATATTTATTTGTGGGACTCGAAATGGATTTCATATTGCCTTCTTAAACTGCAAGAATGCAACCATGTGCCGGAATTAATATGGTAAAAGTTTCACTTTATTTTATTTAAAAATTACTTTACATTAAAGTAAACATAGAATGCAAAATGGATAAGAATGTAAGATAAAAATGCGATGCAGCCCTTGCTTGTGACCAGAAAGGCCCACGGATTCCCGAGGGGCATAGGTTTACTCTCCTCTCTCAGCCTTACCGAATACTCTGAGATACCTCAGCTTATAGATGGCCATGCAGGTCAGCAGGAATGGGCAACAAAAATCAGAAAGATTCTCTGCCCAGGGTCGCCTGGGTGGCTCAATCAGTCAAATGTCTGACTTCAGCTCAGGTCATGATCTCATGGCCTGTGAATTCGAGCCCCACATCAGGCTCCTCACTGGCAGTGCAGAGCCTGCTTGGGATCCTCTTTGCCCCTCTCTCTTCCTCTCTCTTTTTCTCTCTAAGAGAAAAGAAAAGAAAAGAAAAGAAAAGAAAAGAAAAGAAAAGAAAAGAAAAGAAAAGAAAAGAAAAGTTCTCTGCCCAAAGATACTTGAAGTCTCCACTCCCACTTTTATTCTATAATAATAAATTTATTAGGCTTTCAGGTTTCTCTTTTTAAAAGCATATGCCTCTTGATAGGTTTAAGGTGTTGGTCATTCATATCTTAATATGAATTAGCTTATTAGCTTTATCTAATTAATTACCTAACTAGTTTCCTGTCTTGAGTGGCTCGAAGACCAAATCAGAAACTGTGAGTTCCTAACCTAGGGTCACTTAACTGTTCTGTGGATTAGAGCAAGCCGATTCATTCGTCTGAGTCCCAGTTTCCTAACCTGAATATAGGAAGGCTACCATCTGCTCTGCCATCACAGGACAGGTATGAAGTCAAAATGATGTAATTCACATGGAAGACCTCTATTAAATTATGAAGTACTATTTAAATATCAGTCATCACTGAATACTTTTAACTGAGATCGGTGGTACATCATCCTCGTTATTAATACATTTTAAGTTGAGATTAGTTAACAGATGAACAGGGATGTCACAGGGAGAGGGAATTTCGAATGATAAGACATTTGGGAAGATCAGGCCCACAGCATTATCTCAGTGAGGGACTTTGGTATTTGAAAGTTTTACAAATCAGAGGAGGGAAGGGAGAGGAAAGAGGTGAGGAAATTTCGGAACACAGTTCTGTTCTGCAGTTAGGCATGGGAACCTCGAGGTAGAAACACCCTGATGGCTCCAGTTACTATCAAGGAAAAAGTCAATAGAAGAGGTTCATCTGAAATTGTTAGGCAACCCCCAAGACACAGACTATGGAGTTCCGAGTATAATATTTTTCAAAACAAGGATCTTCCAAAAGCATACAGAAGCATACATTTAAAGTAAATACTGGTTCTGCTTAACTTTTAAAATATGTAATGATCTTGTCTACTTCTGATGATCCTGCCTGTTGCCTCTTTTTCAGTGTACATCATCTAATAAGAGCAGTAACCATGTCCTGTATTCTATGCACATACCATGTACTATGCATGTACTATGTACTAAGCACTAAGCACATACGATGAATGGGGCACTATTCTATCACTAAGAACTACGTACTCTAATACTCCCAGTTCACAGTTGACAGAACTGAGGTTGAGTATTTAGGAATTTGAGCAGTTGGCGTAGAAGATCCAACTGAAACCAGGTAGTGTGACCATAGAACCAGACAGATACTGTGTCTCCTTCCTCCCGACCGTTGGCATAGCCACTGGAGGTGAAGGAAGTAAAATGTGCAGAAGACAAGAAGTGCGCAGAATCTGCTTCTGTGATCATCAGAGGACACTCCCTTCTTTGGGACCTGGTGCTCAAATTCTCCTATACGAGACTTGACGTGGAAGCCTTAAATATACTTGCAGCGGTAAGGATGGAGTAGGGCCAAAAAGGAAAGGGCTCCAAGGAAGTGATCAGTTGTCTTTTCGTTTTTTTTAAGCGAAATAAGGGTTTGAGAAGAACAGAGGTCCAGGGACACTGAGAATGTCAAGTGTCCATTTTTGTAAAGAAGCGCCCATTTCTTTTTGAGAAGTGAACTCTCAAAGCTGCTGTTAGCCGTGATAAGTCACACTGAGTTGTTTTTCCATCTTGCAAATCTTCCGAAATCACCAGTCTGACGTGATGTTTGCTTCTCCCTCCAGGCTTCACCAAGGTGCGTCTCAATTTACTTAGAGACAAGTCACGAAGAACAAAGCCAAGTAGTGGACTTTTGGCCTTAACTTAAAAAAATATCCTCTCTTCCCTTTGAAACAAGTCACAGAAATTACAGGCAAAAGTAGATTCATAGGTAAGGGAAATGGCAGAAGTTTTACGTCTGACTCTATAGTGAGTTCTGGACTCGTCTTTTCAGGCACAGAGGGGGATGGCGGGCAGAAATGTGGGCCGAAGTTTGATGTTTCGGCACCCCAGGACAGACCCCAAAAGACCACTGACATGGAATGGTGTTTCCAACACTGTCCCTGTCGTAGATTTCTCACTTTCTTTATTGGAGTCGACTTGACACACGATGTTACATTAGGTTCAGGTGTGCCACTCAGTGATTGACCGAGTCCATGTGTCATGCTGTACTACCTCACAAGCACAGCCCTGTAACTGTCACCACACACTGCCCTTAGAATATCATTGACACTATGCCCCATGCTGCACTTGATTACTGTTTTTGTTATCCTTTACTGACTTTTTTTAAGTCAATAAAAATAGACTAACATTTAGAGTCTAGGTATTAAAGTCATCAAAAGGCAATAATCTTGTTGAGAAGATACTCAGAGATAGGTGCCAGATATTTGCATTTCTTTGTCTTCAGGCTCATTCGTGTTCAATATCTTTTTACTAAAGGCCTGATCAATAATCACTGGAGTGTGTGTGGATACTTTTCATAAGCTCTTCATCAAACAGAAGGTTCTTGGAGGCAGATGGGACTGTAAATCGAGGCAAGTTGCCAAACCCACCTCAACTGGTTCCTTTCCTTGGGCTATTAATTAGAAAGGTCTTTCCTCACTCCTGGGCTGTGCTGGCCTTCTCATTGTTTGTCTCCCCTGACCATTTGCAGTTCCACTTGGTCAGATAATTCCATCTGAGTGCATGTGCAGTCCAGCAACATGGTAAACAATTTTGTCTGGGATCGACTGTCTACCGTTTCTCTGGAACTGATGTCATTTTGAATTACAATCTCTACACTTCTTTTCTCTGTTCCCCTTTCCCAGTTTAATGGCATTAAAATTCTTCAAAAATCAGATTTTCTTTTGTAAGTAAATTTTTTTCAACGTTTATTTATTTTTGAGAGAGAGACAGAGACAGTGTGAGCAGGAGAGGGGCAGAGAGAGAAGAGACACAATCTGAAGCAGGTTCCAGGCTCTGAGCTGTCAGCACAGAGCCCGACATTGGGCTCGAACCTATGAACCGTGAGATTGTGACCTGAGCCGAAGTCAGATGCTCAACTGACTGAGCCACCCAGGCACCCCTAAGATTTTCTTTTATAGTTTAGCATCTCCAGTTCTTTTAAGACCCAGCTGCCATTAGATGAAGAGTCAGACCTCCGAAGTTAGTCACATGTGATTCTTTCTGTCATTGTGATTCCACAGTGTCCCTTACACAGGTATGGCAAGGCAAGTTCATAGTTGTGCTTATTTTGTTTTCTAGGGAGACTATGCACCAGAGTCTCCTTTTTTACCTTGAGCTTTATTGAGCTATAATTAGCACATGACATTGCATAAGTGTAAGGTGTACGATATGAAGGTTTGAGTCATGTATAAATTGCAAAATAATTACCACAAGAAGGCTAGTTAACACATCCATCACCTTACGTAATTACCCTTGTGTGTGTGTCTGTGTGTGCATGTGTGTGGTGACAGCATTTAAGATCTACTCTCTCAGCAATTTTCCAGTGTGTAATACAGTATTGGTAACCATAGTTACCATGCTGTACATTATATTCCCCAGAACTTATTCATCTTATAACTAAATGTTTGTACCCTTGGACCAACATTTCCCCCCTTCCCTTACCCCAGCCCCGCAACCACCATTCTACTTATAGAGAAATTCTTATTTAACCTAACAGATCACTACATTTCACACTAGTTCTATAAACTAGTTTTTTCTTTCTTTTTCTGGAAAAGAAAAATGGTTTCAATGCCCCTCCTAGGTGCTTCCATCATACACTGGGCTTTCTCCTACCTGAGCACACTGGGTGCCACATTGAAATTGCTTTTTTATGGGTCTGTCTTACCTTTAGAGTGTATAGGCTCCTTGAAAATTGAACTTATATCTGATTCCTTGGCTCCCAGCACTGCCTGGCACATAAATCTCTAGATTGTGCTGATATTTGATAGAAGAGTAGTGCCAGAGGGCTGGCAAGGTTTCTGTTTAATTGTCCAGTTAGATTAAATAAGGCCACCCAGATGTTAAGAAAAAATGATCTGTTATGTAAAGGAAGAGTGAACGTTTTTGAAACCAATATTCTGACGTTCTTTGCAACTGATGGTAAGAAAGATGAACTGATCCCCTTGTGTCATTAGAATCCTAAGGGTTTGTCATGACACCAAAACGCTTCATGGAAACACCAAGTCTTCTCTGGAGTCCCTGTTGGGTGTTTGCCTTTTTTCAGTCTTTGTACCATCACAGTAAGTGGCGTGAACGGAACGATTGTCTCATATAAATCATGTATTCTTTGTTCTCATCAAACCATAGCTTCAGTAATCTTGAAAGACTACTATTAAAGATTCTGTTCTGTCATTTGTGCATATGTGGAACTCTTAGGAATAAGAGACATTTCACAAACACGTGGGGCTACTAACCCACGTGTTAAGAGTTTTTAGGACCAAATCCTAGGAATTTCAAATGACTCAGTAATGTCAGAGTATTAATTAGATTTCTGTAAAATGAATCGGGCTCGTTTACTTAATCAGAAGTCCCCTGAATGACAGGCCCAGCAAGTAAGCTGGCTTAGATACAGGGTTGTGTGTTGTTTCTCTTCCAGCTATTTTAAATAGCTGCTGTAATGGTGCCACTGGCTGTTTCCGTTCATCCCATTCCTATCTACCCCCAATGGAGGGTGCAATTCATATCTGTGTGACCCATCAAACATTTGCTGAAGAAGGGATGCTGGGAATCCAGTCACTCGTGAAGCGGCCTTTCAAAACACACAGGGTTTCTGCAAATGAGTATCCATAACTCACCAAATTTTCTAGCAGCTCCAGCAAAATTTGCTTCTCCAAGCAAGGGAAAACATAAAGAAAGAATCAAGGCATTAGTCATGAATGTAAGCTTTATGTCCTAGAGCCACAAGTAATTGGGTGTGGGATGGGTTAATGAATATCCAAGTGTTGAAACTAAAAGTATGTCCACATCTTTTTCCTACTCATTATTGATTTGATTTTCATGGAGATACTACCTAGGATGAGAGAAGACAGAATCCACTGGCCACAGGGACTTCCTTGATAATTGTGTGCTTGCTAGGGCAGAAAACATAAGGAAGACCGGAGACTGGCATTGAGAGAAGAGGCTGACAGTAGTAATTGACGTAGGTTGCTCTGATGCCAGTTTGACAGGTAAATGAACATTCTTACGGGCAATTTAATGCCTCTGGAAAACTATTTGCTAGGATGGTATTCTCTGTTCTCATCAGGCAGAAGAAAAAGTAGCATCCTATTTTAAACTCACCAGTAAAAAAGCATCTATCTCTGGAAATTCCAGAATATGTTTCTATATGGATGACTAATCACCACCCCTGTCTGTGAAGTGTCCCACTCATCCTAGCCTCAGCCTGTAGACTGTGAAGAACCCTCAGCCAAGCACATAATGATACAACCAGGCACGAGTTGCCCTTCTGACTTTTTTTTTTTTAATTTTTTAAGTTTATTTTGTGAGAGAGAGAGAGTGCATGAGCAGGGTAGGAGCAGAGACAGAGGGAGAGAGAAAACCCCAAGCAGGCTCTGCACTGTCAGCACAGGCTCAATGTGGGGCTCCATCTCTCAAAGCATGAGATCATGACCTGAGACGAAACCAAGAATCAGGTGCTTAATAGTCTGAGCCACCCAGACGCCCCTGCCCTTCTGCCTTGTGTGTCCTTCCTTTGATATATTTGGTTAGCACACTGTACAAATATGGTTAGACCACTCTGATTTCTCTTCAGGGTCAGCTTTGTTTTGTTGCAAGACCACAGACGTGCTTGTTAAGTTCTGCCCTGCCATGTCCCTTGGTGATAGGGGACATAGTAATCGTGAACCTGACTAATCCATCACTATCATTAGCAAAGTGATTCTGGATGTCAGCTCTGTCCTTGCCCTACTTTATGGAAGAAGTTACTCATTTTCACAGGAAAGACCTAGTAAGAAATGGGATTCTATTTTGGGGGGTTTTCTAGTGAAAGTACTAGTTGTCAGAGACATAAGAATTGCTTTATAGTCACGACCTATGACCTTGGCAAGGTCACCTGATCTCTCTATTGTTTCTTCATCTGCAAGTCTGTTTCTGGTTTGTCTCAGAGGCGTTTCCCCCAAACAGTGGAAAATACAATATGAGTTCTTGAAGGTAACCTTCCACTATTATACTTATCATTCTATATTAATGGCCTAAAATTAAATGGAACAAATGAGCCTCAGGAGTATCTCTGACAAGTTAGCATCAAATCCCCTACCCCCCAGGTAAGGGCAATGTTTAGAGGTTCCAACAGGAAACCTGTTTTAAAGTTAACTTCCTGTAAGGCCCTTTTTTTTTTTTTTTTTTTTTTTTTTTTTTTTTTTTTAACGTTCCAAACTACCCAAGTTCTCAAGGCCCATCTACAAATAATCAATAGAAGCAAAACCCCTTCTGGGAAATGACTCTTTTGGCAAAGGCACTATAGGTGCCTCATTCACTTATTCTATAAATAGTTACTGGAAGCCACTAGTGATTCAGGCACTAGTGATTCAGCAGTGATCAAAACAGACTAATTTCCTGCGTTCATGGAGCTTGTATTTTAGTGAGCTACACTAAATAAGGCAGGCAATGCACGCCATAAAAATAAAAATAAATAAAATATGTCAGGTGGTTATAAGTACCAAAGAAGAACATAAAGCTGGGTAAAGAGCATGAGAAGTGTTAGAAGCCAGGTATTGTTTTCAGGTCAGAGGAGGCCAGGGAAGGCTTGTGATAAGTTGATGCCTGAACAGACACCCGAATAAAATGAGGGGGTGAATTATGAGAAGAATATTCCAAACAGAGCCTTTGGGAGGTGCAAGGGCTCTGGGGAAGGAGTATGCTTCCTATGTTCGAACAGCAGCAAGGAGACACTATCGCTGTATTGGAATGAACAAGAGGAGATTAGTGGAAGGTGAAATTAGAAAGATGCCAAAGGTCTCTCTCATTCAGCTCTTATAGACCATGAAAAGGCCTGAGCTTTTACTCTGAGTGAGGTGGGAAGCCATTGGAGAGTTATAAGCAGAGGTCTGGCATCATTCTGACATACATTTTATTAACATACACTCCAGTTGCTATATGAGGAACAGACTGAAAGGGGCAGGGGCAAAATCAGGGGAGATAGGTGATATTGAAATGTTCAAGCAAGAAATAAAGGTGGTTAGGCCAGACTGGTAGCAGTGGAAGGGAGAAGAAGGGGGTTGGGTTCTGGATATATCTGGAAGGAAGTAGTCAGGGATTTGTTGGGCGGTTGGAGGTGAGCTGTGAGACAAAGAAGCAAGAATGTCCTCAACGTTTTTAATCTGAGCAACCAGAAGAATGGGGCTGCCATTGACTGCCATGAGGAAGATTGTAGGAAGAGCAGGCTTGGGGGAGAAAACTGAAAATTTGGTTTAGGACATATCAAGTCTGAAATGCCTATTCCTGTGGAAAGGTTGACTAGGTAGTTGGGTCTAGAGTTCAAAGGCAAGACCGGTAATGAAAATATAAGTTTGAGAGATGTAAGCCAATGGATAGTAATTCAGCCGTGGGTCTGAATGAGATCATCTGGCTTGAGTGTAAACATAGAAAAATGCAAACACACTAAGACCTGGGGACCGAAGAGGTGAATAAAACCAAGAAGCGAGACTGAGAAGAAACTGACAGTAAAGCAAGGCGAGAATCAAGAAAGACAGAAAATAACAAGTGTTGCAAAGAAGTGGAGAAATCGAAGCCCTTGTGCATTTCACTGTTGGTAGGAGTGTAAAATTATTCAACCACTTTGAAAAACAGTATGGGGGTTCTTTAAAAAATTAAAAATAGAACTACCATACGATCGAGCAATGCCACTTCCACGTATCTATCCAACAGAATTGAAAGTAGGATCTTGTGTATCCGTGTTTATAGTAGCACTATTCACAGTAGACAAGAGGTGGAAACAATCCAAGTGTCCATCGATGGATGAAGAGATACATAAAATGTGATATATGCATATGATGGAATATTAGCCTTAAAAAAAAGACAGAAATCCTGTCACATGCTACATTGTGGGTGAAATAAGCCAGTCACAAAAAGTCAAATACTGTGCAATTTCTTATTGAGAAATTATTGAGAAACACTTAGATGAGGTGTCTGAAGTAGTCAAACTCATGGAAACAGAAAGTAGAATTGGGGTTGCCAGAGGCAGGGGAGATGGGGACATGAGTTGTTTAATGGGCATAGAGTTTCAGTTTTGCAAGGTGAAAAGTTCACCTTGCTGGAGATTGGCACAGCAATGTGAATATACTTAACACTACTGTACTATGTACTTAAAAGATGGTTACGATGATAAATCCTGCCTTTTACCACAATTACGAATGAATGAATGAATGAATGAATGAATGAATGAGTCAGTCAGTTAGTCAAGGAAAAGCAGCATCCCTGGAGTCAAGTGAAGAATGTATATAAGGAGAAGGAAGCAATCCACTGTGTTAAATGCTGCCAGAAGGTGGTAGTAGCTGAATAATGGCCCCCAAAGATAGCAGGTCTTAATCCCTAGAATCTGTAAATGTTACCTTGTAAGCGTAAAGAATCTTTGCAGATGTGATTAAGTTCTTGACATGGAATCATTATCCTAAATTATCTTGGTGAGCTCCAAATTCAATGATAAGTAGTATCCTTACAAGAGAGACCCAGAGGGAGGTGCCACACAGAAGAGAAGGAGGCAATGTGACCACAGAGGCAAAGGCTGGAGTGACGGGGCCACAAGTCAGGGTTCGCCAGCAGCCACCCAAAGCTGGAAGAGGCTAGAAATGGATTCCTCCCTCAAGAGTCTTGGGGGAATCATGGTCCTGGTGGCACTTTGATCTCCTTCAGTGGAGGAGTGATTTTGAATTGCTATCCTCCAGAACTGTGAAAGAATACATTTCTGTTGTCTTAAGCTGTCGAGTTTGTGATTGTTGGTTACAGAAGCCACAGCAGACTGAAACAGAGGTCAAGTAAGATGAGGACTAAGAAGTGTTCACTGGATTTGGAAAACTGGAAGTTGGGCCTGCTGCCAACCTAGACAAACATCGTTTCTGTAGAGTAAGCGGAAGAGAAGCCATTTGGAGTGGCCACAGGAAAAACATGGAGGAAGGGAAATGGATACAGTGAGGCTAGACAAGTCTTCCAAGTCATCTGTAAGAAACAGAAAAATGGGGTTCTTGCTGGGAGGGCATGCAAGGTCAAGGGACAGGCTTTATTGTTTTTCTAAATATGAGAGATGCTTTGGCATGTTTGTATGCTGATGGGATTGCGCCAGTACAGAGGAGAGGAAAACTGATGGTGCAGGAGAAAATGAGAGAAAAAGGACAAGGGTCAAGTTCTTTAGTAGACAAGACGGGGCCAGTGCTGAAGTGAAGGGTCTGCTCACCAAGATATTAAAACTAAACCAAACCAAACCAGGGCATGAGCTGTTCATCCTCACGAGAGAAGAGAAGGCAGTAGTTATGAGTGGAGAAGTGCATGTGCAGGTGAGTGGGTGGGGTTGGTCATGGGAGAACATGGCTTTTCTCTTCTGGGTGCTGCTCGTTTTTCACTGAGATAAGAAGCAAGGTCATCAGCTGGGGATGAGGATGGGGACAGACGGAGGTATCAGAGGTTTGAGGAGAGAGGAGAAGGTATGGGAAACGTCATTGGAAGTTGACTAAGGAAATGTGGAAGAAAAACCAGACAGCACTAAGGACCTACTTAAAGTTAATATCTGTGAATTTGTGGTTGTGTGTTTACTCAACACTCTTTAGCTGCTCAAGGATAAGATTGAGAGTTGGATTCAATCAGGGGTGGGGATTTTGTCAGCTGGTATGACTGAGGGAGAAAGTGGCAGGATTGCTGTGAGTTTGAAGGGAGTGACCACACAATAGACCGTGGGATATAAACCTGGTATGGTGACACGTGAGAACATGAAGGTTTTGAGGAACAGGGAAAAGGAGGCAGGCTCAATAGATGGGTGTTCTGAATTTTTATCATCAGAGTACAGCAGGATTGATCTGGGAAGACAGGAAATGGACATGAGACAATAGAAGGCTTGAAATCTTCCTTTCAACCAACTGGGGACCTCTTGGTGTTAAGGCTTTTCCACATATTTGGCCACTTTCCTTGGACAAATTTCCAGTGAATTTTAGAATCTGAACTGACACTTAACTGTGTTGAGAAAATCCCAGAGGTGCGGGGTTCAGTGATACACTGACAGGAAGGAAACTGTTAGTATCTCTGCAATAACTAGCAGGAACCAGTCATTCACCTCCAGATTCTTACTTTACAGAAGGTGAAACTGAGCCCCAGAGGGATTTAAATGACTCATCTATGATCACTTGGCAAAGTTGAAACCCTACATCCAGACCTCCAGCCTCAGAATTCAGCACTCTATTCCCCCATGCTGATTCCCACATTTCCTTTGTGAACCTTGGTTCAGTACCTTGAGGTGCCCTGGATGTCAGCTCAGAAAGCATCTTCACAGCTCCCCTGCTTCCATGGCCCTCTGCCTTTCCCTTCACATTTCCATCCACAGATGCCACATGTACTAGAAAGAGATGGCCTCCAGAAAATTCCTTGGAGATCAACTCAAGTTTCTCCTACCATACAACATTAAACCTATTTTATTCCAGTGCAGAGATGTGCTCAGCAAATACTATTCACTCACTAATCAGGGCACCTTGTAGTCAAATTTGCCAGGAATTTACATTCTTTACAAAAATAGTAAAAAAATAAAAATAAAAATAAAAACTAAAGTGAGAAAATTAAGCCCAATTCCTCTAGCCTAAATAGATCAGACTGTTTCACTGTTGGGTACTGATCACCATGGCCTGGTGAGGGATCAGCAGAGGGAGTATGATAGTGTTTTTATGTCACCGACACCCCATCTCCCACCCCATTCCCCAATAGGGTTTTTCTAGTAGTGACCAGCATGGGGGTAGAGGTGGAATTTAGTGACAAATCTGAAGAAATTTGAACGCTTAAAAAAATTTCTTTCTTTATTTATTTTGAGAGAAAGAGAGAGAGCAAGGGAGCAGGGGAGGGGCAGAGAGAGAGGGAGAGAGAGAATCCCAAGCAGGCTCTGTGCTGACAGCACAGTTCAGGGCTTGAACTCATGAACCGTGAGAGCATGACCTGAGCCCAAACCAGAGCTGGGTGTTTAACCGACTGAGCCACCCAGGTGCCTCTGAAGAAATTTGAAGCTTAATAATGCTTCTGATATTAGAAATACTCAGGAAACAGGTTTAAGTCCTTGGTTCTGACACTAGATGTTAGTGATATTTTCTAAGGCAATTCATTTCTTTGCTCAGGCCCTCAAGTTTTGTTTTGTTTTGTGTTGTTTTGTTTTGTTTTTATCTGTGAAATAAGATCTTAGTTCAGTGGGTTTCAAATGCCTCATATTTAACCCGTCTTTAAGGGTTAGTGGCATACATTTGCAGAGGAGCGATATTGAAGCCATGTTTTTTAACTTGCTCATTCCTAGAAAAATCCTCACCCCTTATCCTGGATAGGCCTTCCTGTCATGAGCCCGCAGGGGCTGCCAAAACTGAACCAAACTTGTTAAGCAAAACACCGTGCTACCCGGGGCTCCAGACACTCAGCGGTATTTCCGAAACCTGTGTCACAAGTGATTAAAGTGTATTAAATCAGTGATTATAAAAAAGGTTTGTTCTGGGTAGATGGTCCTGCAAGATAACTTCTGGGTCGTGCTAACTTCTGAGATTTCATAACTCCATGAACTCCGTATTAAGGAAGGTGAGTCAAGTTCTCAGCCTGTGCTTTCCTAGAACTGTTCTCGGTACCTGGGGACTGATCTCAGAGGTGTTTATTCTGTGAGACCAGGCTAGAAAAGGAAGAAAGTGAGCAGACACTGTGGTTAAATAGCTCCCAAAAATAGTATCTGCAGTTGAAGTGGTTTGGGGATTATACGTACATAATTGTCAAACTCTTTCATTGGCACATTAAGAAAGAGTGAACTTTAATGTGTATGAATTATATCGTAATAAACTTGACTTTAATTTAAAAAAAAACCTGAGGGGCACCTGAGGGGTTCAGTTGGTTAAGTGTCCGACTTCGGCTCGGGTCATGATCTCACGGTTCGTGGGTTCGAGCCCCACGTCAGGCTCTGTGCTGACAGCTCAGAGCTTGGAGCCTGCTTCGGATTCTGTGTCTCCCTCTCTCTCTGCCCCTCCCCAGCTCACGCTCTACCTTTCTTTCTCTCAAAAATAAATAAAAACATTTAAAAATAAAAAAATTAAATTAAAAAACATTGCATAAAAACAGTATCTATGGGGCACCTGGGTGGCTCAGTTGGTTGAGCGTCCAGCTGTTGATTTCAGCTCAGATCCTGATCTCGCAATTCATGAGGTCGCAGAGCCTGCTTGGGATTCTCTCTCTCCCTTTCTCTCTGCCCCACACACGTGCATTCTCTCTCTCTCTCTCTCTCTCTCTCAAAAATAAATATAAACTTAAAAAATAAAAGTATCTGTAAGGTGGTCTCCTGGTCCCCAAGTTAACATTTCCGACTAATTCCTTTACCTTTTGGAGACAGCAAGTAAACCACTGTGCCATGGAAAAGGGTCCCCTTCTTGATTCTCCTTCCCTCCAACCCAGAATAATCAGGATAATCCTGTCTTCAGGATAATCAGTGTGGGCAAGAGTTGTCTGTGTCCTTACTTAATGATAAAGTAAAAGAAAGGGTTACTTGTTCCTTCATCTTGGATTTCTTACATTCTTCCTCTAACACAGTCCTTATAATCAAAGGGATATTGGCAGGGCAATTTATTTTATGTACTTAGAGCAGAAGTTGTAAAAACAGTATTGTTTAGAAGAATAAAAACTGGCTCGGCACGACATATCAGAGATGTGTAACAGCCTTAAAAGATGATATAGAATTTGACAGTTGAGTCATGGGGAAACATTAAAATAACTTCATTCTCTTACAGATGTATGTTGGGGGGGTGGATAAATCTTGCAGTGTGTATGATGGGAAAACATCTCAGAAAGTCAGCATTTATGCAAGCCCCAGCAAATTGTGTATGTGTACTAGTTAATATTATCTTCCCAACATAATACCACACACCAAAAAACAAATCAGCATTAGAGACTGGAGAGAGGTGGGGCACCTGGGTGGCTCAATCAGTTAAGCGTCTGACTTCGGCTGAGGTCATGATCTCACCGTTTGTGGGTTCGAGCCCCGCGTTGGGCTCTGTGCTGACGGCTCAGAGCCTGGAGCCTGCTTCTAATTCTGTGTCTCCCTCTCTCTCTTCCCCCCCAACCCCCCGCTCACACTCTGTCTCTCTCTGTCTCTCAAAAATAAATAAATGTAAAAAAAAAATTTTTTTTTAAATAAACTAACAAAAGGGAGCCAAGGTCTTCTGTGCCACATTTTCAGGACTGTGGCCTCACACTGGGTTTCTGCCTGAGCCAGTGGTGGCCGCCGGGTGGGGGAGGGGATGTGAGGCCACTATGACAAAGGAGCTTTTTCAGCATCAGACCGATGTTTACGCTCTCAAACGGTGTGTTTGCGTAACTTTGCAACTGTGAAGAGTTGTTGGTGATTTACGTGTTGCCAAGAACAACCCAAATTGCGCGTGGTTTACTTCAGGATCTGTCTCTTTCTTGGCAGCAGCCAGGCAACGGTGAGAAGGAGGTTCAAGTCACAAGCTTATCTTTTGGGCCAGTCATGTGGGGATGCTTAAAGATCAGATGAGATGAAGAGCCTGGGAGGTGCCCTTTTAGGGACTGTGCTCCAGGAGCCCATCTGCTCCCAAACAAAAGCCGCTGTTAGCAATTTGTACTGAGGAGCAACTCTTTGGTGGGGCTGCATGGGTGATACTCTCCTCCAGGGACTCACCCTCATAAGTAGCAACATTTACTGAAGCATCTAATATTTACAAGCTGGGTGCTGGGGATGCTATATGGGGGACTTGCATTCATTTAATGAGTATTTATTGAGCACCTACTGTGAACACAATAAGGTCTTTACTCTTAGTTTGCATTTAGGGCAAGAGAAAGATGGATGATCTACTGATTAATTCAGTAACTTCAGATGGTTATAATGCGTTCAAGAAAATAAACAGGGTGATGTGCTCCGAGAACGACGGGCTAAATGAAGCACTTTAGATAATGTGATCGTCAGGAGGCTCGGCAGTTGAACGTCAACTCGAAGGAGAAAGCGGCAGTCATGGGCAGTACCACGCAGGGCAATGCAGCTTGGCAGACAGGGGAAACAGCAAGTGCAAGGGCCCTGGGGTGAAACCTGTCTTGGCCTGTTCGGCCCGTAAAGACAGACAAACTTTGGAGATAGAAGAGTGGGTTTAATAAATGTTTATGGGAGGACGCCTGGTAGTAATTAATAAAGCTAGTAATTAATAATGCCAGTCACCATGCCATTTATTTAAAAGGCCCAAGAAATGGCTTGGTTTATATTAGCACAGCCTCCTGGGTTGGTATGAGTTTGAGGGACTGAGGATGTAGTCGACGTAGTAGGTAGTTGCTGAGGAAGGTTTCTCAGAGGAAGAGGGGCTAGAGTCTGAAAGATAAGGTGTGCGTGAGGGAATGAGAGACATGGCGAAATCATGGCTGCCAGGGGCATGTGCTGTGTTGGGAGAAAAGAGCCGAAGTTTAGGGCTGGTGATGTGGGGTAGCAGCATGCACTGTGGGTTTTAGTGCAAAATCTGCTATGTATGCACAGATGCTCTGCTGGCCTTTACATACAGGAAATAGGCCTGAGGAGGAAGCAGAAGACAATGAGCCTCGGGTGCTTAGCTTGCAGGTTTATTCTGTGCCCACAGAAAAGCTTTACAAATGCTGTAGGTGGATGTGAGCCTTTCCCTCCAGAAGATACCGGTGAAAGATAGCACCTTCTTAGAATTATTGAGGTAGCCCACAGGGTTCTCACACATGCACTCAGTGACCGGTTTCCATAGAAACTTACTATGTATAACATGTGCATGTACTTTGGAGCCACACACATGAGACAATAAACCCCTGTTTACTGATTTGAAATCACAATTGATCTTCAAAGCATCGTCATCTCTTTAATAAGTTGGCAATGCAAATTAGAAATTTCAGAATTGGATGTAGTTTTACCCACCCTTCCCTCCCAAAAGAGATCCCCTCTGCTTTGGACTGTTTGTTGAGTTCTTGCTTATTATTGAGTTCTTAATTAATAGAGTCACCGTTGGTCATAATCATAGATTTTTCCTTTTGCCTTAGTCCCTGATTCCTTTTTCATGTTCCTTGTGAGGATTGCAGATTCTGCATGTAATGTTTCTAGGTTACAGAGCTTAGTAGTTGCTCAGTAAATGGTGGTGATCATTCTTTATTCATGCCTTTTCCTTGTATAGCCCTCCATAATTTATAACATGCTGTCACAAACATTAGGCACAGTTGTGCAATCCTGCAGTCCAGTTGAGCCACTGAGTCCCAGAAAGACTAAGTGACTTTCCCACCAAAAAAACAGCTAGGAGTGCCATAATGGACTAGAATTCAGGCCTACTGTCTCCTAGTACCTGTTTTTCTACTCTTGTACCACCTGTCAATTACATCTCAGGAGGTATCCCTAGACAATACAGTGATAACAAACTTCGGTGGAGGGGGTCCAGTTCTTCCTGGGGAAACTGCATTGAGGAGCTCAGCCTAAGGACCTCTGGTATCACCGTTTTGTAAGCCTAAGAGTCCATTTGAGCAGAGGCAAGGAGGCACAGGTAGGCAAGTCTCCCTGGGTTCCAGGGGTTGCCTAAGGCTTGAGATCCACTGAGGATTTAGAATTAAAGCAGTGTTGTTGTTTTTTTTTTAAAGAGAAATTAATTAACCAATAAATAATTTCCTACAAGGAGGCAGAAGGCCACTGCCTGTCAGATCCCCCTTGCCTGCTGTTGTGGAGCATTAGACATCAGTAGGGTAACAGAGCCATTTCTATGGAAACAAGCTCATTATTCCTCTTTTGTTGGAACCCTACTGGTTCACGGTCTAGGCTTGCTTTCCTTCTTTCTTTCTTTCTTTCTTTCTTTTTTTATTAAGAAAACCCAACATGTACCATACGAAATACAAATCTTTTTTCCTGGGAGCAAACAAAGCCCATCTAACATCTGAGAATGCCCGCTCCCATTTGTGGATACAGCCATTTCATCATCCAAGGCTCAGAGAAAAACTAAAACTTCCATGTTGTTTTTAAGTTGCAACATGGCCTATTCATTTCTGTTGCATTTTACAAAACCTGTGAAATCTATGACTTTCAGTCAACATTTTTCAAAGGGCTATGTTTTTGTCAAGGTCGTTAAAAGCAGCTGACCAATGATGCTCTTTCCAAGCAGAAGACTGCATCTCACAGAGATGTTTCAAAAACAGCAGTTTACTGGAAAGCAGAGGGCGGTCATTTCAAATAATGGTTTCTGGCACCCGACTAAGGCGGGGAAGCTGTGTTGTGTCTTAACTCTCCACCTACAAGGCATAGACGGCCCCCATGCAGATTTGAAGGAAATCAGACGCCATCTTGTCTTTCTCCCGTTTGGTAAGTGGCAACGTCACAGCAGAACCACATGGAAATAGTCCAGGGTGGATTTTAAGTGGATATGTTGTTCCCTCGGTTCATGTTCTTCCCTATTGGCCCATAGCTTCCATACCAGATCTCGTTCACATTAGCTCTCCCTGTAGCTACACAGATTGTAAAAATTGCTGTTGTGTTTGTGAAAATGGCCAAACATAAACCACAGTCCCCAGATTAGGATCAGTCTGCTGTATCTAAAAATGTGAATTGAGAAGGGCTGGAAGAACATCTTTCCCTGGGGCGGGGTGGGGGGTTGGGGCTTGCTTCAGAAATACCCCTTTCTCCAATGTTCTGACTTAATCGCAGCCTTGATTTCCTTCAGCTAGGGAGGCAGTCCTTACTTCCCTGGAGTTGTGAGGATTAAACAGGAAGCTGGCCCAGGGCCTGGCACATGGCAAGCCCTTGGTTTATAAGCTAATACTCATTTTTAGTATGTGTTCCTGGTCCTCTGATAAAAGAACAGAGCTTTTGGCCTCGAAGATCAAATTCCCGGAAATGAGAAGCACTGAAAGAGAGAGGAGGAAGGGGAAGGTGCTTGGGAGACTCCTGTTTTGTTTTATTTACAAATCCATACTTAGCCAGCATTGTGGGGTCCAGCTCTCTGCATTCTGGCTTCCCATAAACTCCCTGGGTCTCCACAGGGGAGGCTATCTTCTTGTGCCTCCTCTCCCTTCGCCCCCCTCCCCTCACTGGCTCTGCTCTCCCTTCCCCTATTCAAATGCTAACCAGTGCCCCAGGGTCCAATATCACTTCACATCTTCCATCCCCAAGCGCTTCCAAGCCAAGTCTGTGTGGACCTACCTTGCCCTCCCCCTTTCCTGACACCTCCCTCCCCATTCTCACCTTCTTTTCATTTGCTACCCGCCCCCCACCTCCACACCGCTGCTTAAAAATGAACAAAGGAGAGGCCAGTGAGGAAACCAGGACGTTGTGACATCCCAAAGATATCTTTGTGCCCTCTCCAATTGTTGAAACACATGATTGGGAAAGAGTGAGCATGTGAGGTGGATTCCAATCCTGAGACCCTAGGGCTTGAACTTGTGGAGGGAGAAGCAACAACCTTCACAAAGAAATCCTCTATTGATTTAAAATATCCCTAGTGGTGGGCGAACTGAAAAGAAATTAGTGTTTGCTGATTAGTGGAGATCGCAATGTGCTATTTTGGTATGTTCAGGTCAAAGTGGCCAACTGGTAATAGAGATATGTGACCAAAAAGTTCCCTGAAACCTGGCGGGCTGTTTTACAGTTATTATTTGATTCTCACTGCAGCCACAACTCAGAAATTCACTCGTGGTCTGACTGTGAAGGCCCGTCCCTGGACTCTTTGTATACCTACTCTAATCAATTTGGTGATGCGTTTTGTGACTCGTTACAGAATTAATTTGAGTAGGGATCCAAAAAAGCAAAAAAACCAGAAAAATAAGTTTGGCAAAATGACCAAGCTAAACTTGTGTTGTGGAACAAACAGTCAAGGTAGACATTGATCGAGGTGACTAACTATAGCAGCTCTGGAGAATTCCAAATTGAAATTGTTAGAAATTGGGCCTCTAATTCAAAAGCAACGAACAACCACTCATCGATGATACCAGCTACCTGACAAATGAGAATAATAAAAGATGTCATCAAGTGACAGGAGACTGCAAGCCTCTGATTTGTTTTCTAGACCTAGAATTGTTTGTTTTATTGCCATGTGATCCTAACCTGCGAATATACAAAACAAGTAAATCAAGCCGCCTTATCACCAATTGCAACTATCAAAACATAGTTCTGAGAAACACACAGTTGTAATGAAAATGAAAGACCGTAGGGAAGCCGCCTGCATGCCGTGCTTAAAAAACACCAAGTAGAGCATGAGAAAAATGGAATCCACCACAATTAACCTATACTCTCTAAGGCAAAGATCTCATTATCCAAACATTTATTTATCTTTGTGCCACAGAAATAAGGAGTTGTGTTTCTACTCCCAAGACTAAATGACAAGAAAATGTATGGTTTCTTAACAGAAGAGTTCCTCCTGAAAGAAATGAAAATGCTGGATGTATTTTTAGAAAAAGAAAACTCATCTAATGGTTATTATTCTGTAACAAGCCTATCTCTCATGTTCAGGGGCAGGGACGCTCCTCTCATCAGTGAAAAGAATAAAATGCCTTCTGTATTAGTCTCAGGCTTGGAATTCAGGTGGGATAATTAGGACATTCTTGCAGAGTCCTACCAGTCTCTCACACAAACTCTAGAATTGTTCTAGGGGCTTTGGTTGTTTGTTTTCTTTTTCCTCACTGGCAAATATGACCCAGCATAATCTCATTCCACCCGCACATTGCAAGAGATTGTGCCCTCTTTCAAATCAGCAGGGACCAAATATCCATAAAGCATAATAATGCTAACAAGAATTATGAGCACTTAACACTTATTCATCCCTTTGAAGGTAATCAGGATCCTAAGACATAATATAAAAGCCAAGTTGGTAGAACCTTTCCTTGTGGATTACTTTCTTTGAGCAGATTTTTCATGCATGGATCTATGGCTTGTTTGTGTGTGTGTGTGTGTGTGTGTGTGTGTGTGTGTGTGTCCTTTCTCATTGAGAGACGAGGAACAGCACAATTCATTGTTGCCTGGCACTCTGCAGGGCATTAGAGTTTCTGCCTCTGCTCACTAAATGCCACTGGCGCCCCTAATTACTGTCATAACTCAGGCCACCCTCACACATTTCCAAATGCTTCCTAAGGGGTGGCACTTTCCCTGGTTGAGAACCTTTGCCAGCGAGACTTGGAGAATAGATTGAATCCCATTCGGAATTTCCAGAGGGTAGACTGTTGGAATTTTGAAAAGAGATCTTGGCTGTGGAAATCTGAAAGAATTAATCTCCAGTATTAGTGTTCTCTGATTCAAATTCAGAGATATGTAACCACCCATATCTTAGGCCATAACTTGGTTGCCAGATGATGCAGCACTTTACAGGTGCTACCAATTGCTGGGCTGAAGACAGCTGGCTGGACCAAAGAGTGTCACTCCAGCACTACCCAACCTTGGATCATCACCCCAGCTGATTCCCAGAGATCTTTTGAGATTCCAGAAGTGACCCCAGGAATCCAGAGTTTCCCCCTGAGAACCAGATTCTGGCTCTGTTTCCCTCTGCCTCACTGATTTCTAGAAGAGTTAGAGTCCACAACTGGTTGCATCGTGGAGGTGGGCTTCTGATGGTTCCAGGGACAGGCTGGGCCCCTGCAAGGGTAAACTATGGTACATCACAAGGCAGCCCAAAGACTGAGCTGATGGGGTGAGGGAGGAGCAGTGTATAGAAGTTAATCACCCTCTCTTTTTAACTAACAGTTTTTTGTTTGTTTTTAAGAGGTGTGTGTCTTAAAGCTTTGTCTACATGATCTTTTCAGCAGAATTTTCCTTTTCCTTTTGGCTATTTTAGTGGTTGGTATAGTCAAACCATTTCCTTCCCTCTTAAAATAATTTCTGCCCAATTTCAGTAAGATGTAAAATGAAACAGGAACATTAGCAAAGGATATCTGATATGCATCTATGCTTCTGCCTAAGCACTTTGTCAACACTTTTCTTGGCCCGATATGCTCACAATGTGCAACACCTTTTTCTCAACAACACTTCTCATGGCATGCAGCCCCTGTCAGCTCAGGTAGAGATGAAAGACAAAAGCTTTTGTCTTCCCCATTAGGAATCTGTGGTGTAACGTTTACATACACTAACAATGAATAGTCTTAAAAGGATATTAAGTAAAAAACTCCATTTGACAAGAATGTCAAAACTACTAAAATATTGGAACACCTGGGTGGCGCAGTCAGCTAAGCAACTGACTTTGGCTCAGGCTCAAGCCCCACATTGGGCTCTATGCTGACAGCTTGCAGCCTGGAGCCTGCTTTGGATTCTGTGTCTCCCTCTCTCTCTGCCCCTCCCCCACTCACACTCTGTCTCTCTTTCCCTCAAAAATAAATAAACATTAAAAAATAGTAAAATATTGGGGTGCCTGGGTGGCTCAGTCGGTTGAGGGTCTGACTTCGGCTCAGGTCATGATCTCACAGTTCGTGAGTTCAAGCCCCGCGTCAGGCTCTGTGCTGACAGCTCAGAGCCTGGAGCCTCCTTTGGATTCTGTGTCTCCCTCTCTCTCTCTGCCCCTCCCCCGCTCATGCTCTGTCTCTCTCAAAAATAAATAAACATTCCAAAACATTTTTTAAAAATAATAAAATATTTAGGGACTAACTTAGAATAGAATTAACTTAGGAATAGAGAGCCCAGAAATAAACCCTCACATATATGGTTAAATGATTTTCAACAAGGGTGCAAGACCGTTCAACTTGAAAAAGACAATCTTTTCAGCAAATGGTGCTGAGAAAACTGGCTATCCACGTGCAAAAGAATGAAGTTGGACCCTTACCCAACACCACATACAAAAATTAACTCAAAATGCATCAAAGACATAAACGTAAGAGCTAAAACTATAAAGTTCTCAAAAGAAAACATAGGGCAGAAACTTAACAACATTGAATTTGATGACTTCTTGAATATGATGCCAGAGGGACAGGCAACAAAAGAAAATTGGACTTTATGAAAATTAAAAACTCTTGTGCATCAAAGCACACTATTAACAGAGTAAAAAGACAATCTATTAAATGAGAGAAAATGTTTACAAACCCCGTATTATCTGGTACAAGATTCATATCCAAAATATATATAGAACTCCTAAAACTCAACAGCAAAAAACCTGATTCAAAAATGGGCAGGGGCATCTAGTTGGCAGTTGGTTAAGCATCTGACTCCTGATTTCAGCTTGGGTCGTGATCTCACAGTTTGTTGGACTGAGCCCCTCATCAGACTCTGCGCTGACAGAGTGGAGCCTGCTTGGGATTCTCTCTCCCTCTCTCTCTGCCCCTCCCCCACTCTCTCTTGTTTTCTCTCTCTCAAAATAAATAAACTTGAAAAAAGATGTGCAAAGAGGGGCACCAGGCTGGCACAGTCAGTGGAGCACGTGACTCTTGAACTCAGGTTTGTGGGTTTGAGGCCCATGCTGGGTGTGGAGATTACCTAAAAATAATAAAACATTAAAAACAAAAACAAAAAGAGGCACAGGACTTGGAATAGACACTTCTCCACAGGAGATCTACAGATGGTCAATAAGTACATGAAAAGATGCTCATCATCACTAATCATTAGGGAAGGCCAATCAAAAACACACTGAAATACCACCTCACACCCATTAAGACAACTACTGCCATGGGGCGCCTGGGTGGCGCAGTCGGTTAAGCGTCCGACTTCAGCCAGGTCACGATCTCGCGGTCCGGGAGTTCGAGCCCCGCGTCAGGCTCTGGGCTGATGGCTCAGAGCCTGGAGCCTGTTTCCGATTCTGTGTCTCCCTCTCTCTCTGCTCCTCTCCCGTTCATGCTCTGTCTCTCTCTGTCCCAAAAATAAATAAAAACGTTGAAAAAAAATTAAAAAAAAAAAAAAAAAGACGAACTACTGCCAAAAACAAAAACAATGGAAAATAATGAGCATTGGGAAAGTTGACAATTTGGATCCCTTGTGCACTTTTGGTGAGAATGTAAAATGGTATAGCTGCTATGAGAAATAATATGGCTGTTCCTCACAAAGCTAAAAATAGATTGGCCATATGATCCAACAATTCTACTTTGAGGTGTATACTTGAAAGAATTGAAAGTAGGTCTTGAAGAGATAGTTGTACACCCATGTTTATAGCAGCATTATTCATGGTAGCTAAACATGGAAGCAATGGACGTGTCCATCAATAGATGAATGGGAAAACAAAATGTGGTATGTACATGTAGTGGAATATTATTCAGCCTCAAAAAGGAAGGTGATTCTGATTCATGCTACAATGTAGATGAAACTTGAGGACATTATGCTAAGTGATATAAGCCAGTCATAAAAAGATACTGTATGATCCCACTTCTATGAGGCACCTAGAGTAGCCAAAATCATAGAAACAGAAGGTAAAATAGTGGTTTCTAGGGCTAAGGGGAGGAAATAATGGGAGTTACTGTTTACTGGGTACAGAGTTTCAGTTTTATAAGAAGACAAGGGTTCTGAGTGTGTGTGTGCACGTGCACCTACGTACACGTGATGCATTGTCCAAATACATCAAGCTTAGAAGACAGGCTAACTTTTCTTACCATAGCCACTGTTTAGGAAAACATCCTTCTTTGGAACACTGGTCTAGGACTGTGTAGTGCTTTCTATCTCCAGGAGGGGGATGTTATGGGAAAGCAACTGGGTACACAAAAGAAGAAAATGCACAAAGCGATTCCAAAAGTGATACTAGACTCTGTTGGGTCATATGGTAAACCAAGAACATTGATGCTGTATCTTCCTCAAACGAAAACGAAAACCTGTGTTTACTTTTACTCTTAAGTCCATTTAGGTTTCAAATGTGTTTTCTTCCCAACATTTTCAGACTTGCATCCTGCCCCAACCCTCTTCTTTTTCCATCTCATTCCTCACCTCCCCACTTCTCTTTTCTGTTTGTACAGGGGTCTTCTTCCATGGTAAGTAGAATGAAGGCCCCCCAAAATGCCCATGTCTCCATTCCTGGTATGTGTGAATATGCTACGTTATATGGCAAAGGGGAATTAAAGTTGCAGCTGGAATTAAGGTTGCTAGTCAGCTGACCTGAAGATGGGGAGATTGTCCTGGATTATCTAGGTGGGCCAGGCATAAATTACAAGGTTCTTGAAGAAGGGAGCAGAGGAGAGTCAGAGGGAGATATGACAACAGAAGAGGTCAGAGTGATACGATATGAGAACAACTCAACTCACCTTTGCTAGCTTTGAAAATGAAGGATAGGGCCAAGGAACACCAGTAGTAGCCCCTAGAAGCTAGGAAGAGGCAAGAAAACAAATTTTCCCCTAGGGCCTCCAGAAGGAATACAGCCCTGCTGACACCTGGATTTTAGTCCAGTGAGACCTATTTCAGACTTCTGACCTCTAGAGCTGTAAGAGAATAAATTCCTATTGTTTAAGCTCCTATATTTGTAGTAATGTGATACAGGAGCAATAGAAAACTCAGACACTTTCCGTCTCAGTCTCCTTGGGACAGCCATAGCTTTCCCAAGGAACATGAAAAGGCATTAGGACACAGGCTTTCCTAGATATTCACATGAAAATAATGGGTCATTTACTCAGTGGCAGATCTGTTGTCCAAGAGCTGAAAAACTTTTCATAATGGTCGTGTAAACAAAATAGTACTTATTTCTCTTTACATAAACAGGTCACAGCTGGTATTGTGGCTCTACAGTGTCAGTAAGCACCCAGATCTTTCCTTCTCACCCTGGTGTGAAACCTAACAGTTCAAGATGGAGCGCTATAGCCAACAAGACTGTCTTCTAGGCCAGTAGCAGGAGGAAAGGGAGGCAAAGAACACACCCCGCTCCCTTCAAGGGCACTTCTGCCTATATCTTACTGGCCAAAACTTGGTCATAGAGCTCTAATGGCCTGCAAGGGAGACCGGAGAATATATATTTCAGTAAAGTCTGCCCAGCTAAAATTCAGGGTTCTTGTGGTCTCTGTTAAAAAGGAAAAAAAAAATTGTCATTACTAATGAAGAAGAGGAGAAGCAGAATTTGACTATTTGGAGGCAAGCTGTGGTCTCTGACACAAGTTGCTACGTAATCTGGTTTAAATTCAAGGGCAAAAGAATAGCTGGCCAGACTCCCAAAGCTCCCTCAGGGCCAATGAGTATTTGATAATTCTGTGATAATTTGTATTCTAGTGTGATAAATTCTAATTCAGAAGAAATGTTAACTTCACAGAACAGTGTCCAGGGTCTTGTGGATCATAACTACTTCCGACTTTGAATGAATGAAAGAGTTAGACTACCCTAACTCGGTAATTCAAAATTCCATCTTGGTCTTGTGACATTTTGCAAGGGTGTTAGATTTTTATTCCATTTGGGGATACGTAATTTCCCTGTGGGGGAGATGATTGGGTCCCTAATTATGCTGATGAAATCGTAATTGTCAAAGCCTCTTATTTTTTTTTTTTTTGTTTTTACATAAAGATCCCTCCCTTGATCTTCAAGCATATGAAAGTAGTGCTCAGAGATCTTTGTGGCTTCAAAATCCCTTCAGTCTTCCTTCCCACTTTATTGTCTCTGACGCCTTTGAAAATAAGTTGAGAGAACAGTTAATTATCTTCCAGTTTATACTGTAAATGCCGTTGGGGTGGCTGATTTTGCAGTATTCTTTATAAAATAACACTATGAAGGGACCTCTTTGTTTACAGAGAGTTATACATAATTTCTTCTTTTGTCTTGAAGAAGAAGATGCCAAGATATAAGAACCAAAGGAAATAATTTGCATACTTATGCTTTTTTGGTCATTAAAAATTGTTTCTTGATTTTTACTGAACAAGAGACAGTCTTACATTGAACTTACTATGGGTCATTCTTCCTTCCCCAGGTTTTCTATGTGTTCTCTTTCCTTTTTGTGATGGTAGCCTGATTATACTTTGTCCCTGAATTAAAATACTGCCCAAAGCTAGCAAAGCTAACAGTTTTTAATATAATGTCTTCAGAGCAAGATTCAACTGTTGAGTGAAGCAAGGCTCTAATGCCTCTCATTTCTTGTGTCATGCACTCTAGTTAAATTGCTGCTCTCAGACATTGCTTCACTATTGGGTGTCAGTGACCATGAGGGGCACATCTATACAGACAGTCCTGAAATAGCATATGGCACCTTAACATAGAGTGAGACGTGATCAGAATGTGGGGGAAATGGGTACCAAAAATAAAATAGTGTACTTTCCGAGATGAATGACAAAAATCAAATGAGATCGTGGGTCAAGAAAGAATTAGAAGAGAAAATTAAATTGGGATAGGACCTGAAGGGGATGGGAGCAAAGATGGGGAGGAAATCTGGCAAAGCCAGAGGCAAAGAAACCATCTCACAATTTACATAGGTGCAGAATTCCACTCTCTGAACATTGGTGTTCCATTTCCATATTTAGAAAAGTAATAAGTCCATTATACTTAATAAAGAATTCACCAGAATTCTGTGAACTCATTGATGTAATTAACAATTCAGACATGGCAATCCTTCCCCCTTGTTGTTATAAATGAAAAGTTGTGAATCAAGTGCATGGTTGTGAATCTAGCCATATTTCAAATAGAGTAGAGAGAAATGACTATTTTTTAAAATGCTGGATAAACAACACTGAAAAGCCACATATCCTGTATAGAGTCCTTGCAGTATAATAGGCTGAGGTGATTACAGTTAACTATAAAGCTGGTGTTTGAGCCCATCAGGAGAACATTGCAAACCTGGTGTCTTTAGTCCTAAAGGATTATATAATGTACCATTCCTCTCTCTGCTTGCCTTCCATTGTTTACCCTCTGAGGGCACTTAACAGAGTATCTGACAATAGCACCTGAAAAATAACAGCAGTAATAGTGTATATTGTCGCCCTTACTATTTTGAACTCATTTCATAAGATAACTTTAATGACTTGCTTTCTTGATTCAGCAGTACATCTTATTCTAAGTGATTTCGTAAACATTGTGTTTCATTGTGCTTCATTGTGCTTCTCTGAAGAAGGGGAAGAAGTGCAGATGGATGTGGGGGGGGGGCAGGGGCAGGGCAGTGAGGTGGGGGGGCAGGTATTTGGGAAAACACACCTCATCTTCTGGTCTGCCTGCAATCAGACTCAGTGCTGGACTGGGGATGTAGAGGGCTGGGAGAGCCAGACCTGACCACAGCCACTCTTTCGACACCCCCGGATATGATGAGCCTGTGCATTTGGCAGCCCATGAATTCCCTGATGCATTCTTCCTTCCTGTTTTCTTTCAGTGTATCTGAAAAGCCTACCCAGCATTCCAATGGCCAGCAACAACACCGCCAGCATAGCACAAGCCAGGAAGCTGGTAGAACAGCTGAAGATGGAGGCCAACATCGATAGGATAAAGGTGAGGACCACGTAACCCACACCACTCCTCCAGCCTCGATTATGAGGAGCGTGGCTTGCAGCCACCTGTCACTTGACTTCCCTTCTATAGAGATTGATGAAAGCAGTGAGGGCAAGAGAGAAACTTAATGATTGGGCAAACGTTCATTTTTCTAATGTGTCTTTGCTTTCTCCAGATTTCTCTCAAATGAAATGACAGCATAGATTAAAACTGGTTCTCCATGTAGACTTAAAAACAACACAATAACAGCAAAACAAACAAATGAGAAACTTTGGCTCATGGCTGAGATCTAGCCAAGGAGATTGGAGAACACACAAAACGTATCAGGTCACCAGTTGACCTCCCTAACTTTGTAGAGACTGTCTTCTTATTTGGGTTTTAACTTTTCTGTCTTGGTTTAGGCTCTAAGTTTAAGTGTCTCTCTTGATTAATCCTGTCATGATTAATCCTTCTATTCACCACTGCAGGTTATAATTCTTCACTCATTTATACCTCATTGGATTTCTTTTCTTCAAAACACTGAAATCACACATGGTCTCCCTAAGGAGAAGTCAAACAGCATAGTGGGTAAATGAAAGTATTTTATCAAGTGAAACTCAGAAATGTGTCTCATTTTATTAAAATAACACTAGAACATTCTTCCAAGTGCCAAATTCTTTTTATTTTTTTTTATTTTTTTTAAATTTTTTTTTTAACGTTTATTTATTTTTGGGACAGAGAGAGACAGAGCATGAACGTGGGAGGGTCAGAGAGAGAGGGAGACACAGAATCTGAAACAGGCTCCAGGCTCTGAGCTGTCAGCACAGAGCCTGACGCGGGGCTTGAACTCACGGGCCGCGAGATCATGACCTAGCCAAAGTTGGACGCTTAACCAACTGAGCCACCCAGGCACCCCCCAAATTCTTTTTAAAACTAGAATATTTTGGGGCGCCTGGGTGGCGCAGTCGGTTAAGCGTCCGACTTCAGCCAGGTCACGATCTCACGATCTTGCGGTCCGTGAGTTCGAGCCCCGCGTCAGGCTCTGGGCTGATGGCTCAGAGCCTGGAGCCTGTTTCCCATTCTGTGTCTCCCTCTCTCTCTGCCCCTCCCCCGTTCATGCTCTGTCTCTCTCTGTCCCAAAAATAAATAAACGTTGAAAAAAAAATTTAAAAAAAAAAAAAAATAAAACTAGAATATTTTTACTATTTTCTCCATACCTGAGTTAGCAGCCTAAACTATCTACCCAACCTTTGGAGTATGCTTATAGATCAAGGGTCAGTAAATTAAAGCTCATGAGCCAGAACATTTATTTTTATAAATAAGGGTTTATTATAACATAGCCATTAATTTACATATTGTCTGTAGCTACTTTCCCACTACAACAGCAGAGCAGAGTAGTTACAACAGAGACCACGTGGCCCTCAAAACATAAAATGTTTACTCTCTGGCCTTTTACTGAAAACTTGACTGACCCCCTGGTCTAGAACAATAGTTCTCCGCCCACCTGTATACTCAGATTACTCAGGGAACTCTGTGAAAAGATCAATTCCAAGATGACACTCTAGACCAATTAAGTCAGAATCTCTTGAGTTATGATTCAGGCATTAGGTTTGTGTGTGTGTATGTGTGTGTGTGGGTGTGTGTTGTTTTTAATTATCACTTAGTTTTGGGGCGCCTGGGTGGCTCAGTCGGTTAAGGGGCCGACTTCGGCTCAGGTCATGATCTCGAGGTCCTTGAGTTCGAGCCCTGCGTCAGGCTCTGTGCTGACAGCTCAGAGCCTGGAACCTGTTTCAGATTCTGTGTCTCCCTCTCTCTGACCCTCCCCCGTTCATGCTCTGTCTCTCTCTGTCTCAAAAATAAATAAACGTTAAAAAAAATTTTAATAATTATCACTTAGTTTCAATGTAAAGCCAAGGTTAAGAACCTAGGGGAAGGGATTTGCTCCTTTTTTTTTTTTTTTAATTTAAGTAAAAATTTACACCTACCATGGGGCTTGAACTCATGACCCTAAGATCAAGAGTTGCATGCTCACCCGACTGAGGCAGCCTGGTACCCAGGGTTTGTTCCTTCTAACTCCTATCAGATACATGCTAGAGAGTGAAGGGGGAGATGGTATTCCCTCATAAGTAAGCTAAGCAAATATCCATGGACATCGATCTAGTTTAATCTTCTTTTTTGAGTTCTGATGATGGGGCTATAAGATGTAAACAGCTTCTCTTCTTTCAACAGCTTTAACTCTTCTTCTTTATTCATGAATGAGATAAATAAAGGGTCCTCACCATCTGCCTTACTCCTTTACCACCTTCTTCATCTCGTCTTTTCCTTTTGCCTCTTCTTTCTTACCCCCTTGCTGAAAAAGTAGCACAGTGACTGCTGAGAGAAGTGAGGTTGCTCAAGGATTGTCACATCAAAATGAGACATTTAGTTCTTCTTTGGGAAGGACAGGGACAGAGGAAGGTTCTGCCCATGGACCTTCTGGAAAATGTCACTTTGCCTTTCAGGGCACCCCAACTAAGATAAAAGTGTTTGTGAGGCACTGTTGTGGTTGGCATTTTCTGTTACCCTTCAGCATTCTCAGATCTGCTCCCGGAGGAGGATGTGATGGTACTGGAGGTGATGAAAAGCTGGCAGTGGGAGAGAGAAGACAGAAATAGGCCTGTTCAGCCATAAGTCAGATCTCCATCCTCCCTCACCTGAGTGACTGGCTGGCTACAAGGGGCTCCTAGTTGATCCCTGAAATCCCATCTCAACCCTGTCTCCATCCGTGCCATCAACTATCCTCCACATTGCTGCCAATGAAAATTTTCTATAAGAAAATCTCATTATGTTCCTTTCCTACAGAAAATCTTTTCATGCTTCCCATCACCTATAAAATAAAGTCCAGACCGTTAGCAGAGTATGCAAGGTGCTTCTGGCCTCTGCCCCTCTTTTCTGCTTCATCCCCTTCTTTTTGCCAACCTGCCATACTGAGCCACTTCTGATGCTCTTGATGGAAATTTCAAATGCCTGGAACATTCACTCACCTTCTTTCTGTCTCTCTGCTTTACTAACTCTGGCGACTGCTTGAAGGCTCAGACCAATCATTACATCCTTTGAGAAGCTGTCCCAGACCCTCATCATAAGGTTGGATTTTTACTGATTGTCAGTTGTTCATCTATTCTTTTAATCTAACAAATATTTCACTGACAGCTTTTTGAATTGCCAGACCTTTGCCAGGTCCTAGAGAGACAGAGACAGATAAAGATGAAAACATGGCTCTTGCCCTCAAGGATCTCCTTGATCCCCCTTCCTAGTCTAGGAAGCGGTTAACAGAAAATATGAACACGACCTATCACTGACATAAATAAGATAGCCAAGAAGCATAATCTCCAAATATCATCAGAAAGAAGCCAGCACCACACCCCAGTTCCCTTTGTATACTTCTTCCGAAGACACCAAAGGAATCACCACGGCAAGAGAGACGAAGCGTTCATCTAATAAAGCGGGCCCTGGGTGGTGATCTTCCTAGGCAATCTTCATATCCAAATCTCTGGACCCTCACTATGTCATTAGACCTCACATTGTTGGAAATACGGCAGCAGCTTGTATTTCTGTATTTGTTCTGCACATCAGAGCCAGGCAGGCACGCTGTGGTGAAGTGTCTGATTATTTTTAGTTCAGCTGTTGGCTAAACTGCGACTGTGTTGACAGAGTTGACAGCTAGATGGTTTAGGGCTGGGGTATGTGCCTTCAGGAGTCCCTTCAAAGGCTTCTGAGCACTCAGGCTTCTCCACCTGCTGTGCATGCATGATCCCATCAGCAAGAGAGGGCTTCTCTCTGAAGATCCCATGTTTGTGATTTTGCAGTCAGAGTAGTGACCTCTTTAAGCTATAAAGGGCAGTGGTGGTGGTATGTACATGTGACAGAGCCCACTGTGGCTGAGGCCACAAGAAACAGGGGGCAGGGAACACAGTGGCCCTGGAGCTTCCAGAGTCCCATCAGCAGGCACGGCCCTATCCCTCCTGTGGCCTCCAGAATAACTTGGGCTGCAGAGAGAAGCTGTACAGTAGGAGGATCTGAATAGCATATTCATTTTTAAACCTTCTTGTGTCCTATCCCTTTGCATCACAGATCCTGGGAGAATTGGGCTAATGAATCCATTATCTGTTCATAAGCCTCAGGCATATATAAATTATACTCCCAGCCTTTCTGTGTTTCTTTGTTAGCATTTAATTCAAGGACAGAAAGTAAAGACAAAACTTAAGGAAGCTGGGAAGGGATCTGGCGACAGGAACGGAGAGGGGCGTAGAACTGTGACACTCAGATGTATGAAACAGCAATATACTCACACTGATGTTGAGCAGAGACAAATAAAAGGAAGCTTGTCCTTCGAGCACAAGTTGAGAGAGCATGTCCAAAAGTAAAGGACAGCAGGACTTCAGTAAATCTATTTATTCACCACTATATTAGGGCTCCTTGGTTTTCTAATAATAGGAGCCTAACCCAAGCTCACTTAAGCAGGAAGAGGGGATTGATTATAAAAGATACAGTGTGTCTCAGATTCCAAGAGCAGAAATGTAGCTGGGTAAGCAATAGAAATAAGAGCTGGAAGCCCATTGGAAACCGGGAGAGCTCTGTTACATGTCTCTGCCTCCCTTTGTGTGTCTCTTTCTTTTCCCAAGAATAGATTTCTCAGCTGCCTGTTCCGTGTGGCAGATATGATGGCTGCCCACCGCTCCCAGGATCCCATGTCACTTCCACCTCCATGAAGAGGTGATAGATTGATTTAATTCCTTTTCAAGTGCATATTCCTAGAGTGGCATTTCTGTACTAGCAAGAGTGAGCCATCTACAGCTCTAATCAATGGACATTAGAATAGAACCACATTGCACAAACATTGCTCCTAGGAATTAACACACCCACATGAATGGGAAAGGAATGGATACTTAAGGAGGAGTGAGAATCATTGTAGGCTGGAAAGATGCTTTCTGATGGAGGGCATGGTTAGCATAATGAAGAATAATGTAGATGTAAGAAAAAAAGAAAGCCAAGGCCAGGGGCGTGGGGAATGAGTGCTTCTTAACTAATTGGATGCTCCATAAATTGACCCCACATAAAAACGTCAAATTTATTTCTCATTTATCCCAAATAGACCTTTCCAACTTGCTCCCCTTACTCCCCCTTGCTCCCCCAAGAATATGCTCTGTAAATTCCCACCTCTCTGGTTATTCTCGGTCCCTCACTGAGAATGCCTTTCTCCTTATTCTTTTCATATCTACTACAGACTCAATGTTTGTATCCCTGACTCCTCAAAAAAAAAGTTCCTATGTTGAAATCCTAACCCCCAATATGATGGTATTTGGAGGTGGGCCTTTGGAGGATGATTAGGTCCGGAGGAGTGAGCCTTCATGAATAGGATTAACGCCCTTTTAAAAAGAGATCCCACGGGGTTCCCCGGGTGGCTCAGTCGGTTGAGCGTCCAACTTCAGCTCAGGTCATGATCTTGTGGTCCGTGGGCTCGAGTGCCGCGTCGGGCTCTGTGCTGACAGCTCAGAGCCTGGAGCCTGCTTCAGATTCTGTGTCTCCCTCTCTCTCTGCCCCTCCCCTGCTTGTGCTCTGTCTCTCTCTGTCTCATTCATAAATAAATAAATAAATAAATAAATAAATAAATAAATAAATATTTTAAAAAATTAAAAAAAAAAAAAGAGAGAGACCCCAGGGAGATCCCTCATCCCTTCCATTGTGGGAGGTAATAGTAAGAAAACATCTTTGAACCAGGAAGTGGACTCCTGCCAGATGCCGAATCCGCCAGCACTCTGTTCTTAGACTTTCCACTCTCCAGAACTGTGAGGAATAAATTTCTGTTGTTTATAATCCATCCATTCTACGATATTTTGTTACAGAACCTGAATTGACTAAGACCCTGTCCAAATCTTACTCCCCTTTTAAGGGTCAGCTCCAATCCCCATTTGTCCGTGAATCTCTTGCCATTCTGACCATTTTCATCAAACAAATTTTTCCAACTAGACTACAGTCCTCAAAGTCAAAGACCATGTCATTCACCTGTCTGCATCCGTAAGGGCAGTGGAGTACTCAGGCATTCCAGAAACTCTTTTTGAGTGGATAACTTCAAGTTCATGTGCTAAGAATGTCATATAACAGGACATCAGGAGCTATACTCCATGTGACATTTCCAGTGACATTTATGGTTTGGGAAATTGCAAGCCTGAATATAACTGGCTAAATAAAACTGTGATCACAGGAGAAGTTTCACTGAAATGCAAAAATGAAGAGAGGACGGGCGAATAGTTTCATGTCATACGTATGATTATAAGTAGCCAGCGTTTATAGTACACCTTCTTTTTAAAACAGTTCAACATAAAAATAGACCCGATTTGCATAACTGACAAATATGTGTAAATTATTGAATTAAAGACAAAGATTCCTTTTTCTTAGAGGCTGGGGGAGGGGCAAAGGGAGAGAGAGAGAGAGAGAGAGAGAGAGGAAGAAATCATCTTTCTGATGATTGATTCATAAAAGATTGGAATTGTACCAATCATGAAAAAAAAATGGTACTGACAAAAAGCAGTTAGACATCACACTTGGTACTAGAGAGGGGACATACATCCTAAGTTTGGGGCTTTTGAAGTTTTTCTCCAGCATTTGAAATGAAAGTTTTAACATCTCTTCCCCAAAATGCTTGCATTTGATTTATTAGGGAGAATAAGATACTGTCCTCCTCATAGGCCAATTGAGAGAATTTTCAGGGACTATAAAATCAGTCCAGTATGTCAAAGGACTTAAAGAGGAAAGGGTTGTGTTCAGCATTGGCCAGTCCTAATTCTTTCAATTTGCGGATAATGAAGCAAAAAATTTTAAATTGAATTCACACATACGTTAATAATGGAGCTTGGCACTTCATTTTTGTGACGGTTGATATAACTTTTAAAAACTCAGTAGGTATTTGTTAAGCACCACACACATGCTTAGCCTTACTCATTGTACCTAGGGGCTACAGAAGTACTGTTAAACCTTGATGATTTGACATCCCTAGAAAATGAATTTCTCTGGATAGCCCAGTTTTCAGGCCAGATGAAGTCTCCCTTTTTAAAAATGTAGCTATTTTGGATGACGCTTTTCAGCGTCTTTCTTTTTTATTAAATAAATGTACTTTTTTGGTGACTATTTTAAAGTTATTAATTTCAAAAATATCATTCTATTTCCTTAAAAAAAAAATCCTATAGGGGCGCCTGGGTGGCGCAGTCGGTTAAGCATCCGACTTCAGCCAGGTCACGATCTCGCGGTCCGTGAGTTCGAGCCCTGCGTCAGGCTCTGGGCTGATGGCTCAGAGCCTGGAGCCTGTTTCCGATTCTGTGTCTCCCTCTCTCTCTGCCCCTCCCCCGTTCATGCTCTGTCTCTCTCTGTCCCAAAAATAAATAAACGTTGAAAAAAAATTTTTTTTAAAAATCCTATAGATACAACATTAGTTTAATACCACCCTTGGAGGAGAGGAGAGGGGAAGAGGACTTAGAATATTCACTCATTATTTTATAAATAAAAAATAGTAGATATTTATCCATACAATTTTACTTTCTGTAGTATTGCAATCAAAGTTTGACCCCGGGTACTCCTCACACCCAGGAAAGATCCTTTCTACTCAATTATGGCCACCCACAGTGATGCAGACACCATGATGTTGAGAAGCATGTCAAAGAATACTGAGGTTTCTTCTACATTCACTAGTGTTAAACTGAACATTTGCATTTTTTCTTACATGAATTACATATTAATGGTTCAAAGAAAAATGAAGGCTTAAAAGTAGCCAGTTGCTTTTGACCTGAGCAAAAGACCTTTCTAGACAAATGTCACACCAATCTCTCCTACTTTGGAAATTCTCTCTTCCAGAGGTTGGCAGTTTCTTTGCCTTCAGGCACGTCACCAGGCCTATGACGGGCGATGTTCAATGTTCATAATAACTTCCTATTTCAAGCCTCCATCCCAGCACAATCTTTGAGGTCCTTTAAAGCAACAAGTTAAAGTTAAGTCAACTTTGGGTGGTGCCTTTAGTGCAGGCAACTCAACTGAGAGAGTTGATTGCCATCTCACACATGAGACTTCCCGCATACATAGGCAGTAACCACCTGTCAGTGCTTACTTCTTTGCCTGATGGCTTGCAAGCATTTTGCGACATCAATTTTAAAATGCGTCTCGATTTCAGAATGTAATGAAGACAGATGTATATCCTTACATACTGTTTAAATTCTTGGGTCTGACTTTTACCCTAATACCTGCTTCTCAGAGCTGTCATGGTATCTGCCTAGGGTGGCTTCCTATGTTTTCAGAGCCTAAAATCATAGTGTGACAGCCTTTGTTGGGACTGTGCGGAGTGACCCTTTCTTCCCTCTGGTGTTCTCAGCCCCGGTCTCGTTTGGAGAGATTGCTGGATAGCTGGGCGTCAGCAGTCGTCAGTCTGGGGACATGCACACGCTTATCAAATGTAATTCTTTTACCTGTGCAACAGATGTCATCTCCCTGCCTGAGGACACGCTCCACCATCTGCCCATCCTAAATCATCAGTCTTGGCTCTCTGTTTCGTCAGCTCCAACAATGTAGAGACACAGTGTTATTTCTCCATCTTGAAGAAAAAAATTTTTAATGTTTATTTTTGAGAGAGAGAGCATGGGCATGGGAGGGGCAGAGACAGAGAGGGAGGGAGACACAGAATCTGAAGCAGGCTCCAGGTTCTGAGCTGTCAGCACAGAACCCAGCACAGGGCTTGAACTCACGAACCATGAGATCATGACCTGAGCCAAAATCAGATGCTTAACTGACTGAGCCACCCAGGCGCCCCCTTAAATAAAATTTTTAATTTTTTTCTCTTGACTTGCCCACTTCCTCTCCCAGCAGCTGCCTCATTTGTTTACTCTGCTTTGCAGAACTTCTTGAAAAAGTTGTCTGTATTCACTACCTCTGATTTTCCCTTTCTTTTGAAACATTATTTTTCCTCTGGAAGTAATCTCAAAGGTACAACAGGGTTGCGAATATAGTACAAAGAATTTTGTTTTCCCCTGAACCATTTGAAAATAAGTTGTCAACAGCTGCCCCATCACTTCCAAATACTTTAGTGTGTACTTTCTGTAAGTAAAAACATTCTTTTACATAATCATAAAGTACAGTCATCAGAATTAGAAAGTTAACATTGATATGTTGCTACTTTCTAATCCTCAGACCTCATTTAAGTATTGCAAATCACCCTAATAATAATGATATCCCTTTTAGCAAAAGAACCTAGTTCAGAATCATGTGTTGCAGTTAGTTGTCCTGTCCATAGACTTCCTTGACTTTCATGATCTTGGCACTTTTGAAGATTATGGGCCGTCTATTTTGTGGAATACCACTCAATTTGGGTTTGTCTAGTATTTCTTCATGATTAAATTCAGTTAACAAAACTGGGGCATTAATATAGAATTGATGGGGATATTTGTCTCAATGCATCCTATCAGTGACATGTGATTTCAAATTGTCACTGTGATGTTAACTTTGATTACTTAATTAAGGTGTTATTTTCAAGTTTCTTCACATAAAGTTCTTTTGTGTTTTGTAGTTCAGAAACATTTGTATTTGGGGGGAGGGACCTTGAGATCTATAACTATCCTACTCTTCAACAAACATTTTATTCTTTTATTAAAAATTTTGTTTAATGTTCATTTATTTTTAAGGGAGAAAGAGACAAAGTGTGAGCAGGGGAGGGGCACAGAGAGCGATACATAGAATCTGGAGTAGGTTCCAGGCTCTGAGCTGTCAGCACAGAGCCCAGTGTGGGGCTCGAACCCATAAACCACAAAATCGTGACCTGAGCCGAGGTCGGATGCTTAACCGACTGAGCCACCCAGGCGCCCCACAAACATTCTATTTTTAAAAACGTATTTAATTATATTGGTATGGACTCATGGTTTCTTCTTTTATTCGGTGGTTTATAATCTGCTACTGCCATCATTTATTTTGATGTTTTAATTGGCACAGACTGAGAAGCTAGCTACCGTGTCCTTTTGACATGACTCCATCATTGTTTGAGTGCCTCCTTAGTGTTTGGTACAAAAAGATGATGGTGTAGGGGTGTAGGGGCCTCTTGTTATTTTCCTGCCCCAGCCCTAGAATCATCCTTTCTCCAAGAGCACTCGTTCCTATGAGAATGGTGTTTAGAAATGAAACTCTGGATGCTAGGTGTTGTCATTGCTGAAGCGTTTGAGGTGTTGCTACTCTTAGTTCCTCTCAGTGGACGGAGTTAGAGAATACTACACACACACACACACACACACACACTTTTACATCTGCATTTCTTTCTTTCTTTGTGTATCCATGTATATGTAAGCATGAGTTCACACCGACACCACCAGGTCCTGTCCTACACCACAGTACATTCTAGCTTTTCCACTTCCCGTATTTGTAACTTCCTTCACTGACAGAGAGGGTCCTGGCTCCCCTTGTCCTTATTTGGTCAACTCTCCTGTAGGGAACCAAAGTCCCATATTCCATGGCCTCTCCTCCCAACATGCATGCATTCGCCTCCCACTTGGGCTCCTACACTCCTATCCCCTGTACAGATGCTCTCCTCACCCTGCTTAAGCTCTGACATCCCACCCTGGGCCTCTGACCTAGTGTGGAGCCCCCCGTGCTTAGTCCCACCAATCTTTTTAAGACTGAACTGTTCGTGAAGGAGGAGGAGGCCCCATGTGCTCTTTTTTTTTTCATTATTGTTTTAGAGAGAAAGAGCACGAGTGGTGGGGGGGATGGAAGGAGAGAAGAGAATCTTAAGCAGGCTCCACACTCAGTGCAGAGCCCAACATGGGGCTCGACCCACAACCCTGGGATCATGACCTGAGCCAAAATCAAGAGTCAGGTGCTCAACTGACTGAGCCACCCACGTGCCCCCCAATTTGCCCTTCAACCTGTTCCAGTGAGACTTTCACTCCCACCATTCTCTTAAACCTTCTCTCACCAAGGTTGCTGAGGGCTACAGTTGGCTAAATCTAACTAAGTCAATTCTCAGTTTCATCGGACGTGGCCTACTGGTAGCATTTGCCATGGTTAATGATTCCTTATGCCTTGAAGCATTTTCTTCAGCATTTGGCTCTCAGCAGCCCCCACTTTCACAGGCTACTCCATCTAAATTCCCTTTTCTGGCTCTGCTTGAGCTCCCCAGCTTCTTACATTGAAGTGTCCTGGGGTTCAGTCCTTGTCCCTCTCTTTTCTATCTAAACATGCTCTCTTGATGATCTTATTCCTTCCCAAGGCTTTATCCACCATCTGTAGGGCCCTGACTCCCAAATTTATAGCTCTCATCTACATCTCTCTCAAACTCCAGCACTGTATATCCCACTGGTAGCATTTTAATTTCAAACCGAACCTGTATTCTTGATCTCACCCCCAAAACTTCTCTCCCTGCAGCTTTCACCAGCTGAAATGAGAACAGCTTCGTCTTTCTACTTGTTCAGTCCCACAGCATTAAGAATTATCCTTACAAGTTCTTTTGCATTCATACCCTATCTCCAGTCTGTCATAAATTCCTGGTGAGTCTACATTCAAATACCGTTTATCTAGAATTATATTACTTCACACCACTTCTGAACCACTGCCACCTCTCTCTTAGATTACAGCGGTAGACTCCAGGGCGATCTCTGCTTCCTCCCTTGACTCCCCAAAAGTACTCCGTGTTCTCCACACCAGCATTCTGAGTGCTCCTTTCCAGTGCAAGTCAGTGCCTCCCCTTCTTTCTGTAAGTTTTTACCCAAAGATTAATTACCTTCTCAGTTAAGCCCAACTCTTGTAATCTGTTCCCCACCCCCACTGCACACACACACATTCATAATCTCTTTTACCCTGCTTTACTTTGCATTTCCTTATAAAATTTACTACCTTCTAACATTCTCTATAACTACAATGCTTTCTTTTCTGTTCTCTCACTCAAATTCTATATACGCAATTATATATAGAATTCTCCCACTCAAATACTATGTAAGCAATTTCTTTATGCTGTATATTGGTATAGTTTGATTCATGTTGCTTCATTTGAGGTTTGCTGGGTTACTTGAACCTGTGGACTTGTTGTTTTCATCAGTCATTATGTCTCTTTCAGCCACTATGGCTTCAGATATTGTTTCTTCCTTCTTCTCCACCCACAACTTATCTCCTCTCCTTTCGAGACCCCCATTACATGTGTATTCAGGCCCTTCAAGTTGTCTTCTAGCTTAATATTCTGTGTTCATATTTTATCAGCCTATTTTCTCTTTGTACTTAATTTTGGGGAGTTCCTATTGTCGTTTTCAAATTCACTCATCTTTTCTTCTGCAGTGTCTAAATCTACTGTTAATGCCATCCAATGTATTTTTTTTTTATCTCCAGAAATGTGATTTGGGTCTTTTAAATATCTTCCATGTCTCTTTCTATTATGTTTTGCTTTGCTTCTATCTTCTTGATTGTATGGACAATATTTAAAATAGCTATTTTAACAACAAACCTCCTTATCTATTAATTTTATCATCTGTGTCAATTCTGGGTCTTTTTCTTTGGATTAATTTTTCTCCTTATAAGGGAGAGATTTTTTTTTTCACACTTAACTACATGCCTGATTTTTTTTTATTGGATTCTAGACATTGTGGCATACTGGAATTTTTTTGTATTCCCTTTAATATTTGGGGGTTTTGTTCTGTAGTGCAATTAAGTTACTTGGAAGCATTTGATCTATTCAAGGCTTACTTTTGAACATTGGCAGGTGGGTCCACAACAGCCTTTAACCTAGGCCGATTTGGTACCCCTTCTGAAGCAATACCCTTTTTAGGACTCTGGTCAATCCCCCATCTGTTATGAGATCGTGGAGGCACAAACTTTTCCGGCCCTGTGTGATCACCAGGGATTATTTCAGTTGATCCTTTCTGAATTTTTTTGTACAGCTTCAAGCAGTTTTCTCCCACATATGTGCTGATCAGTATTCAGCTAATGACTCAAAAGGAATCCTCTGGAAACCTCCAGAGCTCACACTTTCTGTCTCCCTCTCATTCTGTGTCTGTGTAGCACTTTATTCTCTGTTACTCTCTCTTCAACTCAGGGAGATCCCTGAACTCTGTTTGGGTAGCCCCTCCCTGTGCCATGGCCTAAAAACATTTTTCCCTTTTTTTTTTTAAACATTGACTCTTGAGAGAGAGAGAGAGAGAGAGAGAGAGCAAGTGGGGAAGGGGGAAGTGGGGGAGTAGACAGAGGCTCTGAAGCAGACTCTGTGCTAACAGCAGAGAGCCTGATGTGGGGTTCAAACTCATGACCTGTGAGATCATGACCTGAGCCGAAGTCGGATGCTTAACCAACTGAACCACCCAGGGACCCCTTTTTTAAACAGTCAACTGGGACAATCACGGGGCTTATCTTATCTCCCTTTTCTCACAGGTCTCTGTCCTGTCCTACCTGTTGCCTGACATTTAAAAACTACTTGTTCATGTATTTTTTCCAGTTTAATTGGTGTGTGTTTTTTCATCTGAGTCTGAATTAGAAGCCTAGAATATTACATAAGTTCCACAAGGACAGGGATCTTTGTATATTTTGTTCCTTTATTATCCCAAATATCCAGACCTATGCCCGGCAAATTAGGTACTCAGTAAATAAATATTAGTTGAATAGAATATTTATTGAGTAAGATTGTTTGAGAACTCCTTCAGCAGTTATCTGAGTGTCTACTTTGTGTCTGCCACTGATCATACAGTGGATAAAGCAGATACAGTTTCTGCCTTCATAGAGCATAGTGCCTAAAAGGAAAGACATATATCAAACAGCAAATAAATAAACGACGCTTGTCATTATAAATTGTGAGAAGCGCTTTTCTGCAAATGGAAAGAACAGGGTGCTCTGAAAGAACATGATGAGGGAAGTCATTATTGGATGAAACGGTCAGTAAAGACTCTTCAAAGAGGCAATATTTCAGCTGACTCCTAAAGGAAGAGAAGAAACCAGCCTATGGAGAAAATGGGGAAAAAAAATACTCCGGCGAGTTGTATAAATGAAGCTCTAAGGCATAAGAGAACTGGGAGCTTCCACAAAATTAGGGAAGGCTTGTGTGGGGAAGGGAAGAAGGCCACACACATAATTGGAAAGATGGGCAGGCCCAAAGCACGCAAGCTTCACAGGCTGTTTTAAGATGTTTTTGTTCTCTACAAAGTAGAATGACAGACTATGAGAGGTTTTGACTAAGAGCATGATATGAGCCCATTTATATTTTTAAATTAACTTCCTAGCCGTAGTATGGAAAATGCTACTCTTGGCACAGTAGTCAAAGCAGGGAATTCATTTAGAACTGAGATTCTTCAACTTTTCTGCCTTAGACCTGTTTGGTAGCTTCCTGAAGCATATGGTCTCCCCTTCAGAATGTGTTCAAATTACAAAGGAAAGTAATCCTATTGAAATACAGTTTATCAGAATATTTTTTAGAAAAAAACATTTGTGATAAAGTTATATAGGTACTCCTTTATTAACTGATTATATAAGATCTCATGGTGGGTCTATAATTATAAAGTAGATGAACATAAATGAAATGTTCAGATGTTTGCAATAGCTTGTAATGGGATGGAAAATATCTGATTTCTGTGGGGAACCAAGTCAGAGGGTTAATGCTACTGTTGTGTGTTGTCTACCTCTGGAGATGTAATGAAAAGAAATGCTAAATGAAATGGAAAGAAATGCTAAATTTCCATTTGAGGTTGGTGAAGATAAAGATGTAATTTTTATTATTAAAGTTCACAGACCACCCCCTGAATTCTATCTGTTGAGCCTGTATTCGTCTGTTTGAGCTGCTGTAATGGAATACCATAGACTGGGTGGCTTATAAACAACAGAATCTTTTTCTCATGGTTCTGGAGACTGGGAAGTCCAACATCAAAGCACTGGCAGATTCCATGTCTGATGAGAGCCTGCTTCCTGATTCATAGATGGCAGACTTTGCACTAGGTTCTCACATGGCAGAAGGGGTGAGGGAACTCTGGAATCTCTCTCATGTGAGCACTAACTCCATGCATGAGAACTCCAGATTCCATGACATTGGGAATTAAGTTTCAACATATACAGCTTGGAGGACACAAACATTCAGTTTATAGTAGACCCTTTGGGAAACCCAAATTAATCACTTTTTGTTTAAGAGGTTATTTCTGGAAACATGGAGAAAGAAGATGGAGGCTTGAATTAGGGCAGTCACAATAGCAATAAGGAAACAAATTTGAGATATTTTCAGAGGAATAATCAACAAGACAGGAAAGAGAGAGATTGCCTGTGGTTACTGGGAAAGTTTTCATGGAAGTAGGCCTAAAGGTATTTAATGGAAAAGACAGGGTAGGCAAAATCTTGGCAGGGATAGTCAGAAAGCAAGAAGACTTTCCAGGCAGACTATTTTTGCTGTGACTCATTTTAAGTAAGGGATAAGGATGACACTATGCATTCTAAAGGAAGAGTATTCATAGGATTAAGTCAGGAGCACTGAGACTCACTACTCAGCCACCCATGAGCTGTGAGACCTAAGAGAAACAACTACCTAATGAAGCCTCAAATTCACATATTTAAGATCGGGATAATAATAGCTTGTGACCCATAATATTGTTGTAAGTATTAAATAAGATACTGTATTTGAAGTGGTTAGCACATTTCTAACACATAGCAAGAGAAGATAAATAATAGCAATTATTCCTGCTAGGATTCTGACAATGTGTGGGACTATCACCCACAGGAAATTGCAATCTGGTTAAGGAAACCAGATAAAACCCATAAAATATTTTTAAAAAGAAACCATTCAGAATCAAGTGGTCAAATATAAGATATATGCAATGCGTAAGCTATTAATTTTTCTCAATGTAGCACTTTTTGTTTGATAAAAAGATTTTGAAAACCTCTGCTTCACACAGGCATACCTTGTTTTATCGTGCATTTTTATTGCATTTCTCAGATACTGCAGTTTTTTGTTGTTTTTTTGTGTTTTTTTACAAACTGAAGGTTTCTGGCAACCCTGCCTTGAGCAAGTCTATTTGTGTCATTTTTCCAACAGCGTTTGCTCACTTCACGTCTCTGTGTCACATTTTGGTAATTCTTGCAATATTCCAAGCTTTTCCATCATTATTATATTTGCTGTGGTGATCTGTGATCAGTGACTATGACTTGCTACAAGCTCAGATGACGGTTAGCATTTTTTAGCATGAAGTATTTTTTACTTAAAGTATGTTCGCTGTTTTCTTAGGCATAAAGCCACTACACACTTATAGACTACAGGATAGTGTAAACATAACTTTTATACGCCCTGGGAAACCAGAATATTCATTTGACTCGCTTTATTGTGGTATCCACTTTATTGCAGTGGTCTGGTATGAAACCTGCAATATCTCTGAGGTATGCCTGTGTTTGTATGTGAACATTGCAGAATAGGGATGGTGCTGGATCTCTTCTTAACAAGTGAGTTTTAGATATGCCTGTTGCCTAGTCATTGCTGCCTACAGCTGAGCTCCTGTTTGGGGTAATAATGACCATGGCTCAAACAAGTAAAAGGCACACACACACAGTGATTGAGATTCAGTCTGAAAGTCTGTCCTTTGCTTTCATTTAGAGGAGCTAAGAGAAGAACAAGTTGTTTCCTTTCATTCTATCATAATAGCATTTCATGAAGATGCACAAAGAATTTCAATTTCAACCTTTGGAACTAGCCTTGCATTTGAGTAGCTTCTATGTGGATAGTTGTGGCTTAATGGCAAAGCATCAGGTTCAGTTCTTTTTCTGCCATGTGCTTTGCTATATGACATTGGAAAACTCAAGCAATCTGCTGAGCCTTATTTTTTCACTTATGAAAGGACAATAACACTTCTTACCTCGGGATAATTGTGTAGATCAACAGGGAAAACGCAATGTCTAAAACATAGTAGGAGCATAATAAAATCTTTTTATAAGCAATGTAATATCAATTAAAGAGCAACGCTTTAAGCCAAAACCTGTAACAAGAGACAACGGTCATTATATAATGATGAAGGGGGTCAATCATTAAGAGGATATAACCATCATAAACCTATACAACATTAGAGCACCTAAATATATTGAGCAAATATTACCAGACCTGATGAGAGAAATAAACAACAATAAAATAATAGTAGCAGGCTTTAGCAGCCCACTTTCAAAAATGCATAACTCACCCAGACAAAAAATTCATAAGGAAATGTTGGACTTGAACTATACTTTAGACTAAATGGATCTAATAGACATATACAGAACATTCCATCCAACAGCAGCAGGATACATGTTCTTCTTAAGTGTACATGTTACAATCTCTAAGACAAGACAAATAATAGGTCACAAAATAAGTCTTAGCCAATTTAAGAAGACTGAAATTATAAAAAGAATCTTTTCCAACCACAATGGTATGAAACTACAAATCAATAACAGGAGGAAAACTGGGTAATTCGCACATATGTGGAAATTAACACACTCCCGAACAGCAAACCGATGTATCAAAGAAGAAATCAGAAGGTTAATAAAAAAACATCTTGAAATGAAAAAAAAAAAAGGAAATACAATATCCCTAAACTTACGAGATACAGCAAAAGCAGTTCCAAGAGGGAAGTTTATAGCAACATGTAAAACAAACAAAACAACAACAACAACAAAAAGATCCTAAATAACCTAACCTTAAACTTCAAGGAATTTTTTAAAAAGAACAAATTAAGCCTAAAGTTAGCAGAAGGAAGGAAATAACAAAGATAAGAGCAAGAAATAAATGAAATAGAGACCAGAGAAACAATAGGAAAGATCAGTGAAACTAACAGCTGGTTTTTAAAAGATGACTAAAGCTGACAAACCCTTCACTAGATTAACAAAAGAAAGAGAAGGCTCAAATAAAATTAGAAATGAAAGAAGACATTGCAACTCATACCACAGAAACACAAAGGATCATAAGAGACTACTATGAAAAAATTATATGCCAACAAATTGGATAACCTAGAAGAACTGGATAAATTACTGGAAACATACCACCTTCCAAGACTAAATCATAAAGAAATAGAAAATCTGAACAGACCAATAAAGAGTAAGGAGATTGAATCAGTAACCAAAAACCTCCCAACAAGGAAAAGCCCAAGACCAGATGCTTTCCCTGATGAATCCTACCAGACATTTAAAGAATTTATGCTGATCCTTCCCAAACTCTTCCAAAATTGAAAATTGGGAGGGAATACTCCCATACTCATTTGAAAAGGCCACCATTACCCTGCTACCAAAGCTAGATAAAATACTACAAGATAAGAAAATTACAGGCCAGTATCCCTGGTGAATAGATGCAAAACTTCTGTACCAAATATTAGCAAACCAAATTCAACAGCATATTAAAAGGATCACACACAATGGGGTGCCTGGGTGGCTCAGTCGGTTAAGTAGCTGACTTTGGCTCAGGTCATGATTTCGTGGTCCGTGGGTTCAAGCCCCACATCAGGCTCTGTGCTGACAGCTCAGAGCCTGGAGCCTGTTTCAGATTCTGTGTGTCCTTCTCTCTGACCCTCCCCCGTTCATGCTCTGTCTCTCTCTGTCTCAAAAATAAATAAGCGTTAAAAAAAAAAAAAAGGATTTATCCCGGAATGCAAGGATGGTGCAACAAATCAATATATGTGACCCATCACATTAGTAGAATGAGAGATGAAAATCATATGATCATCTCAATAGAGGCAGAAAAAGCATTTAACAAAATACAACATCCTTTCAGGATTAAAACTCAACAGATTGGGTATAGAAGGAATGTACCTCAACATGATAAAGGTCATATATGACAAGCCCAAAGCTAACATCATCGTCAGTGATGAAAGACTGACAGCTTTTCTTCTAAGGTCAGGAACAAAACAAGGGTGTTCACTCTTACCACTCCTATTCAACATGGTACTGAAGTCCTAGCCAGAACAGTCAGGCAGGAAATAGAAATGAAAGGTATCCAAATCAGAAAGGAAGAAGTAAAATTGTCTCCATTGGAAGATGATATGATCTCAGATAAAGAAAATTTCTAAAGATCTCACACACAGAAAACTGTTAGAACTAATCAACTTGCTAAGCAGTAAAGTAGCAAGATACAAAATCAGCATACAGATATCCATTGTGTTTTTATACAAAACATTGAAATAGCAGAAAAAAAATAAAGAAAATTATTCACAAGAGCATCAAAAACAGTAAGATATTTAGGAATAAATTTACCCAAGAATGTGAAGGAGCTGTACACTGAAAACTAAGACTTCAGTGAAAGAAATTGAAGATACAAATAAATGGAAAGATAGTCTATGTGCATAGATCATAAGAATTAATATTATTGAAATGTCCATACTACCCCAAACCATCTGAAGATTCAGTGTATAATCCCTATCAAAATTCCAATGTCATTTTTCATAGAAATATAAAAAAATCATAAAATTCATAATGAAGCACAAAAGACCCTGAACAGCCAAAGCAATCCTAAGAAGAATAAAGCTGGAGGCATCATGCTTCCTGATTTCAAACTCTGTTACAAAGCTATGGTAATCAAAACAGTATGGCATAAAAATAGACACACAGACCAATGGAACCAAATAAAGAGCCAAGAAATAAACCCTACTATATACCATCAACTAACATTTGACAAGGGAGCTAAGAATACTTAATAGGGAAAAGATCATCTTTTCAATAAATGGTGTTGGGAAGATTGAATAATCGCATGAAAAAGAATGAAACTATTGTGTTGAGCACTGAGTGTTATATGCAAGTAATGAATCACTAAATTCTACTCCTGAAAACAATATTTCATAGGGACTAAGCTCGTTGACATTGGTCTTGACAATGATTTCTTAAATACAACACCAAAAATACATGCCACAAAAGCAAAAATAAATAAGAAGGTCTACATGAAACTAAAAAGGTTCTGCCCAGCAAAAGTAACCATCAACAAAATGAAAAGGCAACCTATGGAATAGGAGAAAATATTTGCAAACCATACACATGGGAAGGGGTTGATATCCAAAGTATATAAAGAACTCAAAGAAGGGGGAAAATCTGATTAAAAAATGGGCAGAGGAACTGAGTAGACATTTTTCCAGAGAAGACATATGAATGGCCAACAGGTATGTGAAAAGATGTTCAACATCACTAATCAGGGGAATGGAAATCAAAAGCACAATGAGATATCACTTCACACCTGTTAGAGTGGCTATTATCAAAAAGACAAGTGATAATATGTGTTGGTTAAGAAGTGGAGAAAAGGGGAACCCTTATTTGCTTTTGGTGGGAATGTATAATGGTGCAGCCATTACAGAAAACAGTATGGAGGGTCCTCAAAAAATTAAAAGTATATATATCCACAGGAAATGAAATCAGGACTTCAAAGAGTGATCTGCACTTCATTGCAATAGTCAAGTGATGGAAACAACCTAAGTGTTAATCTGTGGATGAATGGATCAAGAAGATGTGTTATATACATACAATGGAGAATTATTCAGCTATGAGAAAAAAGGAAATCTGGCCATTTGTGATAATATGATGGGCCTTAAGGGAACTATGTGAAGTGAGATAAGTCAGAGAAAGACAAACACTGTATATCACTTACATGTGAAAACTAAAAAAATCTAAGCCACAGAAACAGAATGGAATGGCGGTTGCCAGGGGCTGGATGGTGAGGGAAATGGGGAGATGTTGGTCAAAGGCTATAAACTTCCACTTATAAGATGAATAAATTCTGGTGATTTAATGTACAGCAGGGTGACACAGTTAACAATAGTATATTGGATACTTGAAAGTTGCTAAAAGAGTAGATCTTAAATGCTCTCACCACACACATACAAAAAAAGGAATTACGTGAGGTGACAGAGGTAGTAATTATCCTTCTGTAGTATAATTTCACAGTATAGTAGTGTATCAAACAATTACAATGTACACTTTAAAGTTATACATTGTGTATAAATTATATCTCGATAAAGCTGGGAAAAAGGTAAATAAGAGATTATTTAAAATTTTTAAAAAAGGTGAGACTGACTCTGACACAAATATACTCTACTGCATTGAATAGTGTCCCCTAAACCTATCTGGAACCTTAGAATGTGGTCTTATTGGGAAGTAGGATATTTGAAGACGTAATCAAGGAAAGATGAGTTCAAGCTAGATTAGGGTCGACCCTAATCCAGTGATTGGTAGGTAGGAAATTGGGGCATAGACGAAGAGGAGAATACCGTGGGAAGACAGAGACACACAAGAGAGAAGGCCACGGAGAGATGCAGGTAGAGTTTGGAGCGATGCATTTACAAGTCAAGAGACACTGAGGACAGAAACCACCAGCACTAGCTAAGAAGCATGGAACAGATTCTCCTTGGGCCTCCATTGGGAACCACCAACCCTGCTAGCACCTTGATTTTGAACTTCCAGTCTCTAACACTAAGTGCCAGAGAATAAATTTCCGTTGTTTTAAGTCACCTAGTTTGTGGCAATTTATTAAGGCAGACTGAAGAAACTAATGCACATACCAATTCCTATACCTCTTTATATCAGTCCGTATAGACCAGGTTTTGTTGCAATAGCAAAAGGTCCTCTCCTCCCATTCTTGGGGGCTACAACAACAAAGGGGGTTACAACAAAGGGGGTTACAACAAACATTCTTGGGAGTTATGTTGGTGGATATTCCCACCACATATCCTTACAGATCAGCTGCCACTCCACACCATGTCACTTTCATCAGGGATCCTGGCAGTCACAGCATCCTCTATCCAGAATATTGCCTCTGTCTGGTGTGTGATGAAAGGAACAGACAGTCCAAAAATTCAAAGCTTTGTGGAGTTAGATGACGAAACCAGCAAACCATAAAATTGAAAGGCCTTTAAGTGGCAAAGCTGTAACCAACTTGGCCATAAGGCAAGGAACAAATCCAGGGTATGGCCACTATGCCTTTCGTTAAAACCTCTGAATCAATTCAGGTGGTTCTCAGTAAATTGCTTCATTTGGACAATCTGGCAGAGAGAAAGCATATGGCAGACTGTGCGTTGGTTCTTGATGCTTCGACCCTAAAGTGACCCACATCACTTCTCTCACATCTCATTGGCTAGAGCAAGTCTGCTGTCGTTGGGTGGGTGTGTGTAATCTACCTGTAAGGTGGGCCAGTGAATTTGTTTAGCAATAATAGACTCCATCCCACTCTTACAGAGGATTATCCTTTCAGTAGTCACTTTGAAAGGCTATTCTAGTAGTACAGCGATATTGAAAAATCTTTTGGGGCGCCTGGGTGGCGCAGTCGGTTAAGCGTCCAACTTCAGCTCAGGTCACGATCTCGCAGTCCGTGAGTTCGAACCCCGCGTCGGGCTCTGGGCTGATGGCTCAGAGCCTGGAGCCTGTTTCCGATTCTGTGTCTCCCTCTCTGCCCCTCCCCCGTTCATGCTGTGTCTCTCTCTGTCTCAAAAATAAATAAACGTTAAAAAAAAAAAGTCTTTTGGAGTGGTCTCTAGAGCAAGTATATTATGTCCTGTAAGAAACCAACTCTTAACTTTATGGTTTTTGAGCCCAAATACCATTCCTCAGGTGGATCATCCACCTAGTCCCCAGATGTGGTTATAAATGACCTTTAGTTTATTTTACCAAATGAAGTCCACCCTCAAGTAGTGAAAATTGGCCATTGTCGAGACTGGTCGAAGGAAGGTAGTCCAGACAATTCCCAAGAAGAAGCTACAGAAATGTGAGAAATAACAGTATCGCTGAAATCAATGACCAGCCTTGTAATGGGACTCCCTCAAGGATACAGTGCTCGATTGAAGGAATAATATATATTTATCAGATATATACATAATTATATATGTATAAGAACATATAATCTAGAATATGTAAAAATATAAGAATACATAAAGTTATGTGCATTTTTTGTGTTTGTGCACATCCTGCTGTGTTTGTTTAAAAAAGAAATGAACAAGCCTTTCTGCATCCTAACACAGTTCCCGAAGCAAGAAGGCACAACTATGAAATGGTAATAATGGCTAGCCTGGATGGAAAGCCTACATGTGCCAGGCACTACGTAAATTGTGTGGATTAACTCACTTAACCCTTGCAGCCAGGGCTGGGACTATGATGAGGCACCTAGTAAGGTACCTGAGGCACAAATCTCAGGAGACCTCCACTGTCAGGGCTGTGCGCATGCAGGGTTGATCCTCACGTGACCTTAGCAGTGAGCACCCCATTCCGTTTGTGCCCTAAGGGCCTCACTCGCCTGGGCCTACTCCCGGGACTGCTGGAGACAGTCCTGAGAGGTCATGATCACCAACTCCCTTCTTTGCAGACCGGGAAACGGAGCCTATGGAGGTTGAGCGCCCGCCTGTCTTTCACACGAGCTGGTGAGCAGTGCAGCGTGGAGTTGAGCCCAAATCCTTCCGGGCAGCTGGACTCTGAAGTCTGGGCCTTGACTGATGGAAGCCATGGATGCTTCTGCCGATGCCGCGTCTAAACATCCGGTTGTTTTTTGTCCTCCTTTCCAGGTATCCAAGGCGGCTGCAGACTTGATGGCCTACTGTGAGGCCCATGCCAAGGAAGACCCCCTGCTGACCCCCGTCCCGGCTTCAGAAAACCCATTTAGGGAGAAGAAGTTTTTCTGCGCCATCCTTTAAGCCTTCATGAGGAGCCTGAAGAGCCGCCGGGCTCCTGGGACACTGATGTAGAGTTCTTAGCAAAGTGGGCGCCTTTCTAGTCCACAGCATTTAAAGAGAGGGAGGAGAACCATCCTGGAAACTCCAGGCTATGCATGTTTAAAGAACTGGTCCCCTTTATGAGAATGATCGCCAAACCACATCCCAAGTTAAGAGATCTGATATCTGCAGAACTGCCTGGAGGAGGGGAATCTGTAAAGATAAAATCCGCGTCATTTCTTTTCTGCTATCCCTCCCCACACCTTATGTTTCTGCTTCATATTTAAAAAAAAAAAATCAAAACAGACAGCCGTACTGAGCTAAGATGTGTATGACCTTCTTGGAATGAATATTGCCTTTAGCATACCCTTTGATAAGCTGAATTGTCCAGTGTAGCCGCAGTTTGGTTTTATGGCATTGATGTTTAGTCTTTGTGCCTTTTTCTTTTCTCCTTCCCCCGTACCTCTCCTTCCACCCCTTCCCATTAGAGTAGTACAAAGATAAGACTGGACTTGTCCGTAAGACTGAACTCCAAGGATGAGAACCCAAACATGTAGGGAGATGCTCCCCGTGGTTTATCCTCATGGTAATAACAACAAAAAAACGCCGGTTGTCTGTGTTCTCTTATCACAATTCCTAACATTTGTACATGATAGCTTTGATTCTGCAAGTAAAAGTAAATCATGTGTTGTGACTGGTGCTTTCATATATTTGTGACAATTTTTGAGTGATACTGCATGAAAATGTCCCTATGTTACATCCATTCAGAAGGTTTGTTGTTTCACTCTGAAGTTTGGAACAGGAACGCGAGAGGAGAAAAGCTGGAGAAGAAAAATCTCAGTCTCTTGAAAACTGAGATCACTTCAGCGCCTTAGCCATGCCTAAAATACCTCTGAGTTCACAGTGGCGTATACGCCTCTTCGACGTATTTTCCAGAATCCAAAGCAGTTTGGTTGTGTCCAGGATCCAGGACAGCACAGGAACCACTGAACAGGACAGGGAAGGATTCAGCATCAGTTGGGAGGTGCTTTTGTTAGAGTAAGGGCAAATTTCATCTTTCCCTGAATTGTGGAAATTCTAGATTCAAGAACACTTTCTGTTTGTTCAAGTACCAGGAGAAATAAACCTGGATGGCTCCAGAGAAGACCCATTCTCAGCATCCTGGCTGTTCCCTGCCAGGGAGAAGGGGGCAGGTGCGGCCCCCTCAGCCAGCAACATCAGAAAGGTTCTGGCTCTTTTTTGCCACTGAGATGGTCTTTGCTTTTCACTCAGCAGATTTTTCAGTAGAACCTTTTCTGGTTTTGTTTTCCATCTTGTTTGTTAGAGTCTCTCAGTCTTTATTTACAACTTCCTGGCAGCTAGAGCCCTCTTTTCCCAAGAGATGATCTTAAAAGTGATTTTTCCTTACAGCTCTAGCCTTCATCAGTAATGGAAGGTCCTGGAAGCCTGCATCACTTTTTTTTTCTGTGCCATTCCCAGGCAAAAGAGGACCTCTCTTACATCTCGCTGTTTACTTTGATGTCACGAAAACCATTTCCAAATTCATTCTATTCTCTTTCCATTCTCTTCCTTCTGTTAAAAAAAAAAAAAAGGAAGGAAAAAAGATGTAAAAGCTTAATATGCCAAGGACAGGTTTTGAGAGAGTAAATATTTTCCTTAGCTCCTTTTATGGGCATGATGGCAAAAGAATAAGTACATCCAATTAAAGCTCACGCCTGGGGCCAGGAAAAGGGACTGCTGAAACATTTGCAAAAGGTATTAATGTACTTCTGTAACCAGATACTGCTGTTCAAACCTTGGGGTGTTGTTACAATCAGTGAGACACTAATGCAGATACAGTGGGAAGACCTTGGCAGAGTAGTTGTTAAACTACATACCATATTGTACCATTAGCTTAGTATTACCGTGGAATCAACTAAAACCGTATCACATTTTTAAAATTAGTCAAAACATGCATTGGCCATGTAGTCACACAAAAACAACTGTAAATGAAGCACCTTTTGGTGGTGATTAAGGTGTCATTGCGAGACCCCAAGGATTTTCATAATCCACATCATTGATGTTTCTTAGAGGGGCTCTTTATGTTTTTATGTGAATCTAGATCTTTGGAGCAGTTAAGATGGAACTAAAACTTGAAGGATGCACCATAATACGGCTCTGGTAATTAGAAAAGTTAAGGCAGTTCCAAAGTGCGTGCGACCTTGTTTACAAAAGAAGAGAGAAGGCAGAGAACACACAGCCCATCTGAAATTACGTTTAAGGAAAATGTTTTGGCTTTGTCGTACTTTCATGTCCTATCGTATGGAATTATACTGCCAGAGTCTTTATATGCGTTTTTGCTTATTGGTATTTTTACTTGTTAAGGGGAAAAGAAATCTTTTGATGACTTATACCTCTAAAGAGCTTTAATTCTGTTAGAAGTTCACCGATCATTTCCACCAGCATGACTTTATCTTAAGGAATAACCAATAGGAAAACTTAATTATTCAAGGCCCTAATATCTGCATATAATGTATTGGATAGTAATGAGAATCTGCCATGCAGTTAAACAGTAACAATAACCCTCATATTTAGGGGAAAAAATATCTTGTATCATCCTCAATATTCCAATTTCTTTTTTTTTTTCGATTTTAAACCAAGTACTATTTAATTTTAATTAGAGGTTGCAAAAAAGTACTTTGATCTGAGGGTAATTTTAATAATAATATTTGAAAGAGATTGCTTACCAAGGAGAAATTAAATCAATTTATCCATATACTCCTATTCACAAATGGGAATTGAGGAAATCAAGCATGCTGTCTTAGAGTTTTGTATTTTTTTTTAATATTTGCTTTAAGCTGCTCCTGGCAAAGGTGAATTGTTACATATACATTAATATATTCCCAACCCAAGAATGGTTCACATTTTTCCTATATAAGATCTATGGAGTGTGTCTTTCAAAGAGAGGAAAATACAGAAATGTTAAAGAAGGAAAACCTGAATGTGATGTGCACATTTTCATCCCACATGGACAATGTATTTGTTTTAATAAATGGAATTTTCAAATTCATTTCACATGCAGTCAATTTTATTTGAGGGCCCGTGGGCCACCTGGCCCATCGATTTCATGGTTAATTTGAGAAGGATGGTGACATGTAACAGGATGGATGGAGAAACAGAAATCCATTGGCTTTCTTTAGGATTTTGTTAATAGAGGTGCCCTAAGGAAGGAAAGACTCACATGAGAACTCTTTAAAAGCCTTTCTCCCTGGGTCTCTACATCTTTGGTACAATGCGTGGGGACAGAGAAAGGTGATGGAGGAGAGCCCAGGGCTCCGGCAGGCTGGACCATGAGGACAAACAAACTGCGATTACGCTCTACTGTGCTGTGAGTGTGCCGCATGGGATTTTTCCTTCATACGTGCACACACACGCACTTGTACACACACACACACACACACACACACGCACAAATAAACACAGAGAGTCTGGTCTCCGTAAGTTGTTCACTACTTAAATGGGGTACTGGAGGCCGCCTGGGTGGCTCAGCCGGTTAAGTGTCCGACTCTCGATTTGACCTCAGGTCATGATCCCAGGGTCATGGGATGGAGCCCCTCGTTGGGCTCTGCACTGAACACACTGCACTGTGCCTCTCTCAGTGGCTCACGCTCTCACTCTCTAGATTCAGTAGCTCCTCAGAGATATTCTTAGTCAACAAAACCTTCTGTATGTCCCTCAAATTATGCCAGTGAGTAGTAGGCCCTGTCAGTAACGAAGGAGGTGCAAGATGTCTCAGGACTTGTGCCAGCGACAGCAGCATCTTTAAAACTGGTAAAGGGGCCACTTGGAGTGAACGTACTTGTCCACCTACATCACTGTTTCTCAGACAGTGGTCCCTGGACCACCTGCTTCAGAATCACCTGGGATGCCTAATAAGAAGGCAGACAGTAGGCCCCAACTAAGAATTTCTGGCAGTGGTACTTAAGTACACGTACTCACCTACATGGCATAGTCCGAGGACCATGACTTCAGGACTTAACGACAGCGAGCTTTGCATAATGCCTAAGGAAAGGTGTAAACCAACCAAATCTATGCTCGCTCTTATTCCTACAGCCAAAAGACGTGGCTGTCCAGGAGTCGACATATAACCTGTGGGTGAGAATCTAGGCAGATCCTAGGCATGAGACACCGTGGGGAGGAAGCTGGTGGGTTTTAACTCTGTTCCTGTTTTGTTGAGCCCCCGTGAGAGGATTGCCTTCAGCTCTGGCTCTTTAATAAGCTGGTCACATTGTAGGCAGCACTCACAATCACGTGGGAATCGGAGCTGGGTCAGCTCCAATCCACAAATTGCAAATAATTTGCCAAGGGAAATCCCTTTCCCTTCGGTTCTGCCCCAAATCTACATTTTCTTCTATTTAGAACCAGGAGACTCAGGCAGAATTTATTTTTAATGAAAAGGGTCATGGGCTCCCAGGCCTTTCCTCAGTAAGAACTCCTACTGTTTCTCCCTGCCCTGGGGTGGGGGTGTATCTCCATGCTAAGGTGACACAAAGACGGTGCCTGGTGACTTCGTACTGAATCCACAGAGCCCATCCAGCATGAGCTAGAGGAGCAGAACTAGGCCCCAGAGTTCCCATAGGACCTTAGGCAAGTTCTTTAACTTCTCCATGCTATAAAGTGAGGATGAGAATATCTGCTTCACTAAGTTGTCAAAACCAAATGAAAGAGAAGTACAGAGGTTTCCTGAAGGAAGAGGTGATAAAGAGTCATTAGACACTGATCGCACAACTTTTGAAGAGAGGGGAAAGTCTAGATGCTTCCTTCTCAGTGCTTGGACTCACATCCTTTCCTCTCAGCCCCCAGAGGTTCAGACCCTCAGTACCTCACATTTGAATTCCTGCCACACTTGCTGGGGTGGCCACGCTGACTCATCTCCTCCCACTCTGAGCCATCCCATTAATCCCATTAATTAAAGGACTCCTTTGGTTCCAAGTGGCAGGAACCTAAATGAAACTGGCTGAATGTAACCGGAGAGCTCAGAAACAGGTCCCACTTCAGGCTCAGCTGGATCCAGGTGCTGAGATGATGTCATCAGGTGTCTTTCTCGTCCTTTGGCCCTGCTTTCTTCTGCATGGGTTTGATTCTCAGACAGACTCCCCCCGCCTGCCTTCAGCAACAGGATAGTGTCGGCAGCGTAAGGCTTGCTCTCACCTGGTCAGCAACCACAGAAGAAAGATAGTAACAGCCCCAGCACAAGTCACTGGCTATATCACTGGCAACATTTTCTAAGACTCTCCACTGGCTGGATCTAGTTCGAGATCCCACCCATCCCTGAACCCCAGGGTCACTGTACCACAGGGGCAAAATAGCAGATCTAAAGGAAATTGAAGTGCTCCCACTAGAAAAAGAAGGTTAAAGTCAAAAACACTGATGCCGGTGGGCCTGGGTGGCTCAAGTCGGTTAAGTGTCCAACTCCTGATTTCAGCTCAGGTCGTGATCTTGTGGTTCATGGGATCAAGCATCCCTTTGGGCTCTGCCCTGGGCATGGATCCTGCTTGGGATTCTCCCCCACCTCCCCCTCCTGCCCCTCCCCTGCTGACATGCATGGGCTCTCTCTCTGTCTCTCAAAATAAATAAACTTAAAAAAAAAAAAAAGGACTGATGCAAACCACATCTTGCCAGATTCATGCATGTAACCTCCAGTTTCTGCACAGAACCCAGAGTGCTCTGGCTCATGATGCTCTTACCAACCCATTAGAAGCCACACTCAGCTGCCTGGCTGGCCAGGCCCTGAGGAGTCGAGCCCCACCCTACCCATTCCACCTTGTTTTTCTAAGCTTTCTTGTGGTTCATCCTGCAGTTTGCATTTTCAAACCTAACCCCACGTCTTTGTTTATGATGTTATTCCTCTGGAATGCCATTGCTCAACTCAAGTAAATAAATCTCGCTCGCCTTTCAAACCTAGTCTGAATTCCATATTGTCTGTGAATGACTTCAGGAAATACCTCTTTCCTCTCAACTCCTATTGCCCTTGTCATCAGCCTCAAATAATTTAGTATTTGACTGTAGGTGAGGCCTTGTGCTGGGGTAGACACTACGTCCTTCACGACTTTGTGGTTTTAGTGGAGGAAGGAGACCAGGAAATAGTCAATTACCAATCAGAATGAGAAGGTGTAAACCACAGGGAGCTAAGGGGAGGAGAGGCTGGAATCCATGGCTTATTATATGAAAATCTTGTCTCTCAGGGTAAACTAACTTCCTTGGGAGTAGAAAACACCAGTTAGGCAGGCCTCAGTGCCTAGCACAGCACTTGGGAACACGGTAAGTACTCAACGGTGATTATTGATGGATTCGGCATAGCACACAGGTCTGCAGAGAGAAATGGGACATGGCAGAGGCGTGACTAGTAAAAGCTGGGCTTGCGAGCTTGCCAAAGGCAGCTGAGAAAGCAGCTCCCTGCCGCACAACGGTCAGCAGTTGGCTCTGTGCACAGAACGGTGGACTAAACTGTGCCAACTGGTGCCAACTAGCGTCCCCAGGGCTTCCTTCTCCTCAGTCAGCAGCCCCTTGGCCCCAGTGACAGCAGCACTCTCCAAACCAGGAGTGAGATCTAGTGGGCACCGGAGGGCCCAGGAGCCAGATGAATTACACCCCACGGGCCCACATTGCCTTAATTTTAGCCCCAGGGGAAGGGTCTTTTCCACTCTCCACTGGGAACACCATCTTTAAGTTACTGTGTCTACACGTGGCTATTTTAATTTAGACGGAAATTAACTAGAATTGAGTAAAATTAAAAATTCAGTTCCTCCACTACACTAGCCGTATTTCAAGTGTCTGATAGCCACGTGCAGCTAGCGGCTACTGTATGGGAGAGCAGAGATCTAGAACATTTCTCTTGTTGCCAGAAAATGCTATTAGACAGTGTTGCTCAAGAGCTATGGTCAGCAACCTTTATCCCACGCTATAAAACTAGCAGAATGTGCCTTATCTATGCGCCCAAATTTTGGCAAAAGACACACACATCCGAACAAAAAGGGAGAAAATAAAAGTACTATGATAATCACCACGATTGGTCATAGGTCGTGGTAAACTATACAGAAGAGATAGGCTGTGGATTAGGTAGCATTCCTAGAGTCTCCTAAGCCATACCTTTATGTCCATCTCTCTCATTCAAGAAAGTGAAATTATAATAATCATGATGATGAGCATTAAAGAATCTACTCCTGAAATCATTGTTGCACCCTATGCTAACTGACTTGGATGTAAATTAAGCAATTAAAAAATAATCATCATCATGATGATGATAGCCGTAATAGCAGTGGCAGCGACAATGATCAAGAGAACACTTATTAAGCACTAAACTATGTGCCAGGCACAATGCTAAACATTTTAAGGCACCAGTGGGGTCAATGCTCACAATAACTCTACAGCATGGATATCTTTTATCTCCTGTAGCAGATATCATATATGCGTCATATCACTTTGATTTCAGCCACACTTGCAGGGGTTTTATTCTTCCCCAGGGAAATTCATTCCCCCCCCGGGGGCAATCCTCAACCAATGAGAGATGAGAGTCTGGATTAATGTTACAGGCACCTACCCTCCAGGGGATAATTCTGCGATACATTTCATATGGTTTCTTAGAGGGTCTCTGTCAGGACTGAGCCTCAATTGTCCAGAATAGTAACCAGCGCAGGAATACACTGTATTGATTTTTCCTCCCTGTCTCACTTTTTTTTTTTCTTACTACATTTTCACTTTCTGAGCTCACCCTCACCACCATGAAACTACATTCATCCAAGGCCTAGACCCAGGCTCTGCTTTGGGGGGACATTCAAATGAATTCCCCTCCATTTTATGGCCCAGGAATTAGAGATTTGGAAAGGTTGACATTTCCCCAAGTTCCCCTTGCTATGAAGTGGAGATCAAGGATAAGAACTACATCCATCTTGATTGCAAAATTTAACCCTTAACTACTATCTTATGCAAATTTGAACGTGAGTACTTGAGAAGGAGGCGATTAGAAAGTTCTGAATCAGGGGGCGCCTGGGTGGTTCAGTCGATTGAACATCTGAGGACTTCAGCTCAGGTCAGGATTTCATGGTTTGTGAGTGTGAGTGCCACATTGGGCTCTCTGCCTCACGGAGCCTGCTTCAGATCCTCTGTCTCCCTCTCTCTGCCCCTCCTCTGCTTGCACTCTCTCTCAAAAATAAACAAACTTGAAAAAAAAAAAAAAAAACACAAACCCAAGAAGGCAAGTTTTGAATCTGTTCTCATTTGTAGAATAAGTAGATTGTTTGTAAACTTCAAACCTCTGAGTTGCTTTTCTGGAATGAAGAAATCGGTGAACTCTTTCTTTCCTTCACTGTGGTCGCTTGGTACCTAGAAAGTGTTCACTTGCACAAAAAATATTTCCTGGTATCAAGGAGCCTGTGCAAGGAAAATCACAATGAGTCTAACAGGGAAAGTCCAAAATGGTTTTTCGGTTGTTTTTGTTTTGTTTTGTTTTGTTTTGTTTTGTTTTTCAGGTCTTTCAGGAGGGGAAACTCCCCTCCCTTTCCAACTGCTCTTCTAACAACTGCTTCCCTGTAACCTCAGAGTCCAGTGACCCTCCAAGGGTCAGAAGCAGGGTCTGGGTGGCAGCGGAGGTTTCCAGCGACTTTGTTCCAAAAGCATTGATCTGAGGAAAGGATGAGAATCTCAGGACAAAGGCCCTTGCAAATGCAGCTTCAAGATTTCACCCAGAACTTCTTGGAAAGAGATAAGAATGGTGCTCATTTCCTTTCCCCACCACTCCCCCCATCCCATTTCCTGTCCCTCCTTCAGAAATATGCAATATCCCACTGGAGCTTGTCACACAGAGCAACAGATACTGCTGCATTTGCATAAGCACACACAGGAGAAAAAGCTTGCTGTTCCAGACTGCAAAAGCAAACTGTCGCTTTAAGAAAGGGGTCAGCATGACTCCCTGGTGCGTCCCTTCCTGGGACAAAAATCACTGCTCCTACCTGTGGGCTATGTTGGTTTACTTTACAACAGCAGGTCTCAAAGAGTATTCCAGAACTCTTGAGGGTCCTAAGATCCTTTCCGAGGGTCTGCTAGCTCAAAACTATTTTCATAATAATGCTGTGGTATAATTTGCCTTTTCTACTTTCATTCTCTCCTGAGCCTACAGTGGAGCTTCTAGTGCCTACGTGATAGTGATACTGACGACTGACGACTGATGTCACAGCAGATTGGATGCAAATGCACATGAGAGCCCAGCACTCTCTTGTTAAGCCCAACAGTAAGAGAATTTACAAAAACGTAAAACAATGCCACTTGCCTCCGTGTATTTCTTGGTTTGGGAACACATAGTCATATTTTATAAAAATATGTTATTTATATTAACATGTAATGGGTGTGCTGTAATAAGTGCATTATTTTTAAAAATTTGTTTCGATTTCCAATACGACAAATAGCAATAGATATAACCCACATAAGCCAAAGCCTTAATAGTTTGAAGGTGTTCTCAATAATTTTATTTTATTTTTATTATTTTTTTTAATGCTTATTTATTTTTGAGAGAGAGATGGAGCATGAGCAGGGGAGGGGTAGAGAGAGAGGGAAACACAGAATCCAAAGCAGGCTCTAGGCTCCAAGCTGTCAGCACAGAGCCCGACGCGGGGCTTGAACTCATTAAGCCAAGAGACCATGACCTGAGCCGAAGTCAGCTGCTTAATTGACTGAGCCACCCAGGTGCCCCAAGGGTGTTCTCAATAATTTTCAAAGTGGAAACTTAGGCCCTAAAGTTTGAAAACTGCTTTGTGAACAGTTTTCTCTTCCACCCCCTATTTTGCAGATGGGGAAATGTGTCATTCAAAATCTTATAGCTATTTAGTGTCAGAGTCATGAGTAGAACATAAGAAAAGATGACTCTAAAGGGCAAGACAGAAATGTTTTAGGTTGTCCCCTAGGAGACTGTTCAAATGTTTTCTAAAAAGACATTCCTGAATTCAGTTTCACAATGAGTGTCTTAAGAGATCATTTTCCTCTAAAAAAGGTTAAAAAAAATCATGGTTCTCTCACAGGTGTAAAATAAGCACATGTTGAAGATTTTATTTGATTCCTTATTGTTAAGGAAATCAGGTAGATGTTACAACTGGTTCAAAACAGAGGTCAAAAAGCAGACACATTTATAGAACAGGAACACTGAAATGAATTTGCAAATGGTATAAAACTGTCTTCTTTTACATGGGGAGAGAGAAGCCAACTGAACCTCCACTAGACGGAATGTAGTTGCCTATCTAAAGTGGGAAGTATTTCACATAGCTCTCAGTTATCTATAACTCACAGAGCTATAAAACAGCTCAAAGGCAAGAAAAGGTGCCGAGCCCCCATGGAAATGGAACCAGACAACTAGGAAGAGTGTGCCCTGAGCAATGCATAGCTTTCCATCCCGGAACAGGTGTTTCCCCACAACTGAGGCCCTATTTAGGTGCCGGGCACTGACTCAACTTAAGGGAGTCAGAAAAAGAGGAACTCAGTGTGTGCCCTGCTCTCGAGATCTCACAATCCATTTGTGTCACCCTATTCTTTCTATACACTGAATAGTTTGTGTCCCCCCAAATCCACATGTTGAAATCTTAACCCCCACAACGTGATGGTATTTGACGGCAGGGACTTTAAAAGGTGATTTGGTGATGAGAGTGAGCCCTTATGAATGGGATTGGTGCCTTTATAAGAGAGACTTGAGAGCGATTCCTCATTCCTTCCACCATGTGAGGACACAGAGAAAACACAGCTGTCTATGAACCAGGAAGCAGGTCCTCACCAGACACCCGATCTCCCAGCACCTTGATCTTGGACTTCCCAGCCTTCAGAACTGTGAACAATAAATTTCTGTTATTTCTAATCTACCCAGTCTATGGTATCCAGCCATATGGACTACTGTATTCTGTGATATAACAGCCCAAGTGGGCCAAGACGCTATGTAACCCATTACTGAAGTTGGAGACTGTGCTGGTTCTCATACACTGACGAAGTAATTCTTCGGTTCATTTCCATCTTCTAGGTAATAAAAGCTACCATCCATTTATTGCCTACTGTGTATCCTCCTTAAAGCCCCATCAGAAAGGTAATGTTATCCCCTCATTTTACAGGTAAGAGCAGTTGAAGAAGTGAAGTCACCTACATGTCCAAGACCTCTCTCAGTAAGACTCGGGAGTCAAACCCTGGTGTATCTGGCTTCGCCTTCACTCTCGCTCCTAGTTCAGGGCTGATCCGGCAGAGCCTCCCTGGCAAAACAGGCATTTTGCAGTAAATATTCACACCAGAAAAGGCAATTAGTTGTGTTGACCCTCGAAAGTCATGGGTTTTTATTAACCCCTGAACTCAGTCCAGAATTTTCAACAATTCTCCGCTCAGCAATAGTAGGACCTCAAAGAGATGTTTTGTGTCCTTCATCTTTTTTGGAGGCTATTCCCAGATGGTATCAGAGAGAAAATTTTACAAAGATATTCTCTCAGAGAGGTGTAGAAATTACAGATGGAGTAAAAAGTTTGCAGTGACAGATGGCTTAGAGCCGGAGTTTGGAAAACCCCAGGCTGTGGGCCAAATCTGGTCTTTGTATGGCCTACAAATTAAAAATGGTTTTTAGGAATGCCTGCGTAGCTCAGTCAGTTGAGCGTCTGACTTAGGCTCAGGTCATGATCTCGCGGTTTGTGATTTCGAGCCCCGCATAGGGTCAGTGCTGAGTTCAGAGCCTGGAGCCTGCTTCAGATTCTGTGTCTCCCTCTCTCTCTGCTCCTCCCCCGCTCACACTCTGTCTCTCTCTCTTTCTCAAAAGTAAATAAACATTTAAAAAAAAAATTTAATGGTTTTTTACATTTTTAGATGGTTGGGAAAAGTCAAAAGAAGAAGGCTATGTGTGACTGTGAAAGTTATACAAAATTCAAAATTTCAGGGCCCCCAAATTAAGTTTCATCAGAAAATAGTCACAGCCATTCGTTTTGTATTTTTTGTGCCTGCTTTTGAGCTACAACAGCAGATTTGGGAAGTTGTGACAGAAACTGCATGGCCCTGCAAAAGTAAAAATACCTATTCTTACCAAAAGTTTGCTAACTCCTAGCTTAGAGTGACTTTCTACATGAATGTTGAGAATAATTTCTCAGGAACCCCAAAGTAAGTAGTTCTGGACTTCTACATGACATGAGCTAAATGTGGCAGGTTTCAGAATTATTTGGTTGCAGGGGGTAGGGGGTAGTTCTGTTACTGCAGGACTCTTGGTGAGAGGGCAAACCCCACTAGAAGCTTTAAGTTGTCATCTGAGTGTCACTTTGGGAAGGTTCTCCGCTGGGTTTCCTGCCGTGGGCACCACTATCACTCTGTTCCTCTTCTGTTTTACGTCCTGTGGAAGCTCCACTTGCATTTACCATTAATTACAATAATGAAAATTAAGTGGTGCCTCCTGTGTGGGATTTTCCAGTCCCTGACAAGAAGTTTCCAAATAATTCTTTTTCAAGAGCACCCTCTGCTGGTCACTTCTCAGAAAGCACCACGTCATCGCATCTGCAGGTGGGTTTTGCCACCAGGAAAAAGCCAAAGGCAGGTTTTTCACAGCACACGGCCATTAACGTCTGAAGATAGAGAATTCCACTGTCGAACTTGGTGAGAGAATAAAACTCCTTTTGAATGCACACTAACAATCTCCTAGTTAGATAGAGAAGCCTGGGGAGCACAAAGTCTTGTTGAGCATTGGCTTCCCAAACAACCTGTCAATAAGGCAAAGCTGAGTTTATTACTTAACCCCCATAAGGAAGACTGATAGGGTCTCAATAGGAAAAGGGGAAGTTCTGATTAAGACTTTGAAGTCTGCTTTTAGGTAGATTTTTTTAAGTGTGTGTGTGTGTGTGTGTGTGTGTGTTTTAAGTAATCTCTACACCCAACATGGGCTCAAATTTCAACCCCCAAGATCAAGAGTCACATGTTCTACCGACTAAGCCAACAGGTGCCCCTAATGTAGATCTTTTAATGTGATGGGAAGGAGGTTTGGTTAGGATTGGGTAAGGATTACGGTTTAACAATTTACAACTAGGGGACACAACAAGATAAGTAAGGCAAATCTAAGAATGTAAACCATCTGCTGATGATTTGACAAGACTTTCCACAATTTCTCCAGTGAAACCAAGTTTTGCAACTTTGCTTTTCCAAGGTAAGAGTCTGTGCTAGTAAAGTTATGCTAATGAAGGTCATAGAACAGTGAGGGCACCTTAATGTAGACAATAAACTGTGGGGCTTGGGATAGGTGGTTTGGGCTCTCAGCTTCTCAAGATGGGGACTGTTGTCTAAAAAGCCCAGCATGGATGGGATATGCGCGAAGCCAGTGCCCCGGTGACTTGACACAAAATGTTGGGCCAGCTCTGGGCTTCCAGATTTGTTAGGGTTTTTCTTTTTTATGTTTATTTATTTTGAGGTAGAGATAGAGTTCTGGTAACAACTTTTCATGTTTAGATACGGGACTCTGTGGATACGAGGTAGCCCATGAAGGAAACCAGAATATGTCATCCTAAAATATGCCTCTTTGACATAAAAATTGTTTTCAGTTGAAAGCAAACCCTGGGGAAAAATTCCCCCTTTTCTGGACTATCAGCAGGAAATAAATTCTTCTTTTTCTGGAGTCACACTCCCATCAGCCTTGCCATGGCATCGGAGGAATTTGCAAACAAATCTTATTAAACTAGCCCTTATCTTCCAAGGACTACCTAGCCCTAGTTGGATTACCCCTAGCCCAAATCCCTTTGTCTTGTCAATTCTTCACAAATTTACTGTTTCTTTGTCTAAATGATATAAAAGCTTCCCGATCTGGTCACTTTACTCTCTTGTAAAGATTCTCATGTACATGTAAATATTTTTAAAAATGTGTATGCTTTGGGGTGTCTGGGTGGCTCAGTCTGTTAAGCTTCTAACTCTTGATTTCAGCTCAGGCCATGATCTCAGGGTCATGGGAATGAGGCCCGAGTCAGGCTCCGTGCTGAGAGCCTGCTTGGGATTCTCTCTCTTCTCCTCTCCCCTGCTTGTACTCTCAGAATAAAAATAAACATAAAAAAGAAAAAGGTGTATGCTTTTCTCCTGTTAATCTGTCCTTCAGCTTAATTTTCAGACCCAGCCAGGGATGCTAAGAGGGTAGAGAAAAACTTTGTTCTCTCCAACACCTGCCAGGAAAAGAATTGATCTCCATAGGCTGCTGCAGTGCTGGTTAGTCATGTAAGTGTCTGCATTGGGCCCCGAGGGGGCCTAGCACACAGAGGCTCCACAGAGGTCCTCACTTCAGAGTTACTGAAGGTGCACAGGGGACAGGACCCAGGCCTGGCTGGATGTGGGGAGAAGTCAAGGAAACCTGCAGAGTTGACACTAGAGCTGAGATTCATGGGCTGGTGGGAACTCCTCAAACTTGGAAAGGAGGGGCCGAGGTGGGGGTGGGAGGTGGGGGCAGGCCTCCCAGGCCCAGAGACAGGAAAACTCCCGTGCTCTGGGAATGGCAAATGGTTCTGTGTATTTGGACTCCAGTGTGCTTTGGCAACAATGCAGGGAAGAAGTCTGGGGCCAGGTGCTCAAGGGCATGGTTTGCAAAAGTGAACTTTATCCAGGGCGGGTGGTAGCTGAAAAAGTTTTTGCAGTGAAGCGCCATGATTTGATTTGTTATTTAAAATCTACTTCAGCTCCAGAGCAGCGGCGGGCAGGTACAGAAAGGACTGACCAGCCTAGAAGCTGCTGTTGCAATAGACTGAGGGCCTTCTCTAAAAACGTGGCTTTGAGGGTGCAAGGGGGAAAGATTCAGGAGCAAAGGGCAGAATCACCGTGCCTTGCTGACCCACCGAATGTGTACGAGGAAGAGGGAAGGGTTTCTGGCTTGGATGATACAGCAATCGGCTGAGATAGGACATGCAGGGAAACAAGTGGGTTACTATGGAAGGTGAAGGGTGAGAATTTGCCATCCCCAAATAAGCCCCTTTAGCATAAAGATTATTTTAAGAAAGAACAGACAGAGGAGGAGCTCTGAAAACAGAGTAGAAGTTACCCTTTTGTAAGGGAAATTTACATTTAGAAAAGAAATCTACATTTGTGAGGGTGTCTCTTCCAGAGAGAGATGAGTGAATCCTAAGAAACTCTCATCAGTGGAGAAGCCACTGACTTAAATCTGTGTAATAAACCTTACTCTCTGGGCACCTGGGTGGCTCAGTTGGTTAAGTGTCTCACTTGGCTCAGGCTGTGATCTCACAGTTTGTGGATTCCAGCCCCACATTGGGCTCTGAGCTGACAGCATTGAGTTTGCTTGGGATTCTCTCTCTCTCTCTCTCTCTCTCTCTCTCTCTTTCTCTGTCTCTCCCTGACTCATGCGCACATGTGCGTTTGCACACACACTCTCAAAATAAATAAACTTTTTTAAAAATTAAAAAAAAAAGCCTTACTCTTATTGACCAAACTTTTCCTGGTCGACCCCCCTACAATTGGCCTTCCCCAAACCCTTTTTTGTTCTTAGCTGATGGTCGTATTTAGGTCTGAATTCTTTTTTTTTTTTTTTTTCAATGTTTATTTATTTTTGGGACAGAGACAGAGCATGAACGGGGGGGGGGGGGGCAGAGAGAGAGGGAGACACAGAATCGGAAACAGGCTCCAGGCTCCGAGCCATCAGCCCAGAGCCCGACGCGGGGCTCGAACTCACGGACCGCGAGATCGTGACCTGGCTGAAGTCGGACGCTTAACTGACTGCGCCACCCAGGCGCCCCTAAATCACATCTTCTTTATCCATTCGTCAGTTGATGGACATTTAGGCTCTTTCCATAATTTGGCTGTTGTTGAAAGTGCTGCTATAAACATTGGGGTACAAGTGCCCCTATGCATCATTAAGTGCATCTATTTTTTTTTTAATTTTTTTTTCAACGTTTATTTATTTTTGGGACAGAGAGAGACAGAGCATGAACAGGGGAGGGGCAGAGAGAGAGGGAGACACAGAATCGGAAACAGGCTCCAGGCTCTGAGCCATCAGCCCAGAGCCCGACGCGGGGCTCGAACTCAAGGACCGCGAGATCGTGACCTGGCTGAAGTCGGACGCTTAACCGACTGCGCCACCCAGGCGCCCCTAAATTCTAAGCTATCTCTTGGAGAGTTTCTCATTTTACCCTGGGTGTGTCCCATGTATACATGAGATATACATGCTAAAAACCTGTTCATTTTTCTCTTGTTAATCTGTCTTTTGTAACAGGGGACCCCAGCCAAGAATTTAGAAGGGTAGAGGGAAAATTGTTTTTCTCTCCTACCAAAGGTGATCTGTTTAGCTTTGGACGTGTTGGCTAAGAGGTACAGAGGCGGGGGCTAGCCCAGGAAATGCAAAAGTAGAGCTCTTCTGAGAGGCAGGGATGGAACGGATAGTTAGGCTGCCTAGGCAGGTAGGAAGCTGAAGCATAAAATAGCTGAAATCTGCATAGTTGTCAGTATAAGTGGAGAAGAGATGATGCCTCCAGAAGGAAAACAGTGATACTGGACAGGAAACCTGAAGGGACCCCATTAGAGGAAAAGCTATTTTTTCCCCTTTGCCTCTTTTCCAGCTTGTATTCTAGCCAGGACCTGCACCCCCACCCCACTCTAGCCATGCCTTATAATGTAAATAGCATTTGTCCTCTTTGTAAGGGACAGGAGTGAATCATTTCTCTAGGGTAGAATACATCTAAGGAAGGACCAGGTGAGAATGGCCAGAGGAAAGAAGCTATCATGCATATTTCAGACTGCTGGTGCTAAGACATCTTCACGAAGTCAAGATCTCCGGCTTCAGGGAATAAGTGACTTACAATGGACACCTGGACCTTGTCCTCATTCTGCCCAGTTTCTGGATGCCTGAGAGGACACGTGCACCAGACCACAATCATCACTAAAAAACCCCAGAGCCCAAGCAAGCATGAAACTCTTTTCCTTTCCAAGTGTCCCAGATGCTGTGTCTGTATGTCTCTCTGTCTATATCTTCAGTAAACTCTCCCTTCACCTCCTGCTGGCTCCTGTTTGCTTTCCATCCTGCACAAAGCCAAGGACCCTCTTGGCTGGTCCTGTGGGCACCCACTCTGGGTCCTTGGACTTGGCCTGCTGGCATCAATACCTATGCTGAAATGTCAATGGCTGAGCCAAGCGAGACTGTTTACACGTTCCTATGCCTCTCCCTGCAGGGATGGCAGTTCTTTCCAGAGGACCAGAGAAGCCTCTTAGGGTGCCTGCACACATCTGAGGACCTCATGCCACCCGCCCAGTGGAGAGGGCCTTGACAACGCAGAAGACCATGCTGAGAAAAAGGAAGGAAACAGACTACCCCACCTCACAGGACAGAGGAGGACAGAGAAGGTAATTAGTTTTTATGGAACGGAGGATTTGACCTATTTCTTCCTCTGAATTTAATCAACTCAATGCCTGAAAGATTGGGAGACGATAAAGTGGAAAGGAAATTGTTCAAATGAAGGCAGCCTCTGTGGGGATCCAGTTGTGCCTGCTTCAGGAAAAGGAGCTGTGCCTCGATGTTGCTCAGGTCTCAGTGGCTGAACCAGAACAAATGGTCTTGCAGGGAGGCAGGGGAAAGTCTGAGTTAGAAACTCCTGCGCAGAGGAGGTCAGCTCACAGGAGTGCACCACGTTCAAGGACAGCTGCTCTCAGTCTTGAGCACGTCATCTCTGGGGCTTGTTAAAACACAGATTGCTGGCCCCACCCTCAGTCTCAGAGACCCTAAGTCTGGAGTGGGGCTGGAGAACTGCATTCTTAACAAGTTCCCAGGTGATGCTGATGCTGTTGGCCTGGAGATCCCCCTTTGAGAAGCACTAGTATATGAGATTCCCCAAAGGGTGATGAACATGCCATCACTCAAGATGATTGTAGAAAGCCCACAGATGAATATAACGTAACAGTTATGCATATATTTTCATGTGTATTCAAAAGTACCACTTGTGGGGCACCTGGGTGGCTTAGTGGGTTAAGTGTCTGACTCTTGATTTCAGCTCACAAACTGTGAGATCATGACCTGCATTGGGCCCCTCGCTGATAGCAAGAAACCTGGTTGGGATTCTCTCTCTCTCTCTCTCTCTCTCTCTCTCTCTCTCTTTGCCCCTCTCCTGCACTCTCTGTCTCAAAATAAATACATACACTTTATTTTTTAAAAAGTACCACTTGCATATCAAATTCATGAATTTAAGAATATTTTTGTTTAGAACAAGGCTAAAGTGGGCATAAATGAAACGTGACCAATTTAAATAAAAATGTTAAAGAAGTAGTGTGGGTAAAAATAATACAGGAAAATTCAGAAAGTGGTATGCAAATGACTAATATTTACTATGAGACTGAAAAGAAAGCAATTTTACATTTGTACTTACCACGTAGCTAGAGGTCAGGGTGGACGTTCGAAGTTAACAACCAGAAGGGCACGGATACTGCCCAATCAGAACGGTCACGGCCAAAAGCAGTCAGTTCTGCCATAGAGGCGAATGCAGCTAAATGCTATCCCAGGTAGAGTCGTCAATTGGTTCCCTGTTTTACAGATGAAGTTAAGAGCACTTGTTTTCCAAGATCACAGTCAAATTAGGGGCAAAGCTACGACTGGAACCTACAGCATTGCAAAGAACAGCAAAATGTTGCCAGGGCACTCACAGGGACAGCTGTCCATATTTGTGTTAATCCTGTTCCCTTCCTCCACCACCCAGGAAATAAAGGGGCTTTTCCCATTGTACCTGCCCTGGGCCCTCCTTCCTCTCCTGTAGATGACCCAAGCTCTCCACAGGGCTCATTGGCCCACACTTATATAGGCATATACAAGCCCTGCCTATATTTTTTAGATTGCACTTGTTCAGCAAATATTTCATGAGCCCTGCTCTGTGCCCGAACACTGTGCTAACTAAGGAGGATTCAAAAGCAGTAAGACACAAACGCTACCCTCAAGGAGTTCACCGTCTAGTAATGGGGACAGATAAGAAGTAATTACATGGAATGGCGATATGGTGAGGGAAGTTACAGGTGTGGAAGGGACACCTAACCCCACCAACTGGAGAGAAGGTGATCCAAGGCTCCCCCAAGTTGGTGATCTGAGTCAGGAAGACAGCCAATGGGGGAAGGATAGGAGGCTACTCTAGGCTGAAAGAGGAATGATTGCAAAGGAGCAGAGAAGAGAGGAAACTAATGTTGGTTCAGTGTGGTTCAAGCACTGAGTGTGAGAAGCAGTGATAAGAAAATAATACAATGTGTACTGTGTGCCAGGCACCGGTGCAAGCACTCTATATACATGTATACACACATGCATTCTTTGTATATTCATATGTACATGTATATGTACATGTGAATTATGTACATGTGTATACACATAAAGTATGTGTGATATAGGTCTGTTGCTGCATACAAATTCATGTGCATTACATGTATACACATATGTACATGTATGCATGTGTAATATATGTATAATATACATCGGTGCATATATTGATTAAAATTTAATCTTTACAAGCCTATGAGGCAAGTGCCATTATTATTCCCATTTAACAGATCCAGAAACTGAGGCATGGAAATTTTAATAATTTTCCCAGACCTGAGGATATTTGAGAATAAACAAATATATGGCAATTAAAACCATAGGTATGAATAAGAATGCCGGGGAATGTTTGACCTTAGAGGGAAAATGGCTGCAAATAGTTCCCAAGACAAACTAGGAGGCAAATATTCCAAATTTGGGGGGCATAAAGAAGGGAACATCAGCCACAAATAACATGAACCCCCATATCTTGGCTGAATCTCAAAACAGCCTCTCACAAACATACTTTTAAATTTCCACGTTAGGATACATATGTAGTGAGAGAGGGAGAGGAAAGTGTTAATTTGGAATATGTTAAACATTTAATATGTACCACAAATTTTACAAGGCTTTGCATTCCTTGATTTTCAAAATAAACCTAAAACCTCAAAAACTGGAAAAGGTCTGACTTCCCTCAATTTCAGAGAGGCCCTGAATGGGAAGTCGGGGTTTTAAATGTGTCCTCAATATCCCTCCCAAATGGCTGATTCCTTCACTGCTCCAGTCCTGAGAGGTGTTCTCTTCCAAGAATAGTCTCTTTGAGGCTGGATGACCTCCCTCTAGCACTCCCTGAGTAACACACCTTTTGGATCTCTGGATTCTCTTGGGTCCCTCTCCCCACCGCTCCCCCCTTTTTAAGCCAGGATAAGTATCAGGAATTACCAATTCTTGGGTAAAAATGTACCAAGGTCAAAGAACATGTGAATTCTAATTCAAGGGCTTTTTCATTTGCTCGTTCAAGATGTCTGAGCATTCATTATAATTCAGGTAAGATACTCAGACTGCCAAATGAAATTTGGCAACAATAAATAGAGCTGTGGTTTTCTTTTGTTAATCAGATTTTTCCGTGATTCTCTGTAATATAGAGCTCAAGGAGATTTTTGTTTTGTTTTTAAATGTTTATGCATATATTTTGAGAGAGAGAGAGAAAATGAATGAGTGGGGGAGGGGCAGGTAGAGAGGGGGGAGAGAGAGAATCCCAAGCAGGCTCCATGCTCAACACAGAGCCCTACACAGGGCTTGATCTCACGAGTGTGAGATCATGACCTGAGCCAAAATCAAGAGTTGGACGTTTAACCAACTGAGCCGACCCCCCGCAGGTGCCCCTTGCTTTTGCTTTTAAAACTGAGATATGATATATAACATCGTGTAAATTTAAGATGTGTAACTGAACCAAAGGAGACTTTGTCTACCTGATATGCAGCGTGCCAGTAAAAACTGACACTGATCTTTTGCCGGGAAGAAAGACAACATGTTTATGGGTATGGCATCACCCAGGAGAAAAGGGGGCTAATGCTCAAAAGTCCTGAACTCCCTGATGGCTTGCAAACTGAGGGTTTTAAAGGGCTAAGTTTGGACAGGGATCTTTTGAGAAGGTGGATGCTGTTGATTGGATGCTCATGATGTCATGCTAGCAGGTGCTCTGGTACGGCTTCGTCTGGTCCCTTGAGGTCTCTTCCATCTCAAGAGACTTGAAGTCTGAAAAAATGTCTCTATTCTTTATGTTAGAGAACTCATTAGGTACACTTGGTGATGATATCACTACGGTAATGTGCTGGTTAATAACTTGTAAGCTTGTGGGGTTACAATTCCTACAGGTTCCTTGTGCCTGGGGCAGATAAGACCCCTGGTGTTAATTCCTCCATCTGAAAGGACAAGATGGATCCTGGCTTCAGGTGTATAGGATATGTCGGTTTGGTGCATTTATATATTGCAATATGATGAGCAAACACCTCTATCATGTCACATAATTATTAGTTCTTTTTTTGTAGCGAGAACAATTAAGATCTAGCCTCGTAGCAACTTTGAAGTTTATAATACGGTATTATTAAATACATTCAGTATTCTGTGCATTAAATCTCCAGAGCTAATTTATCTACTAGCTGCAGATTGTACCCTTATCGACTAGCTGCAGTTTGTACCCTTAAACAACATCTCCCTAACTCCCCCACCCCCACCCCCTGGTAACCACCGTTCTACTTTCCGTGTATGAGTTTGGCATTTTGAGATTCCAATGTAAGTGATACCATCCAGTATTTTTCTCTCTCTGTCTGACTTACCCCACTTTTAGGGCTAAACTTGTGAGAATCCATAACAATCACTTAAACTAAGAGCCCAAAGCCCTGAGTTTTGTTCCCACCTTTGCCAGGAACACCGTGTAGCCAATCCAATGGTATCCTTGCTTTTTCTTTTTCTTTTTCTTTCTTTTTTTTTTTTTTCAACGTTTATTTATTTTTGGGACAGAGAGAGACAGAGCATGAACGGGGGAGGGGCAGAGAGAGAGGGAGACACAGAATCGGAAACAGGCTCCAGGCTCTGAGCCATCAGCCCAGAGCCTGACGTGGGGCTCGAACTCACGGACCGCGAGATTGTGACCTGGCTGAAGTCGGACGCTTAACCGACTGCGCCACCCAGGCGCCCCACTTTTTTTTTTTTTTAATTGAAGTACTTCAACTCAGCAATTGTGTGTTGAAAGCTTACTATAAGGCTCTGGGTTAGCCTTGGGAAACCACTGGGAAACTCATGGGAAAGTCCTTGAGCTGAGGAAGTTTAACATCAGGTAGGGGTATGATGGCACAGATACAGTTATCATTATACAATGCCAAGAGGATGACAGTCGATCTGTGTCCCATGGGGCCTCACCAAGCAGGTAAGATAGGTCCTTAACTTGTTGTATTAAGAGTTGCATCTTGGGACACCTGGGTGGCTCAGTCGGTTAAGCGTCCGACTTCGGCTCAGGTCATGATCTCGCGGTTCGTGAGTTCAAGCCCCACGTCGGGCTCTGTGCTGACAGCTCAGAGCCTGGAGCCTGTTTCGGATGCTGTGTCTCCCTCTCTCTCTCTGACCCTCTCCCATTCATGCTCTCTCTCTATCTCAAAAATAAATAAACGTTAAAAAAAATTTTTTTTAAAAAGAGTTGCATCTGAACGGCCTTGAAAGATCAAAAGGTCTTCGGAAGATGAACATAATGAGGGGAGGTAAGGAAGGGAAGGCGGGCAGCAAGCACAGCATCTTGGTGGATGGAACAGCATAAGCAAAGGCACAGAAGCAGAGAATTCTGGGAATTATTTAGGGCCGTGCTTACAATTATCGTTGATCCATAGTGGAGGAGGTACTGCAACTGAGAGTAAGCATTTAAAAAGCTTATATAGAAGCATCTGGGTGGCTCAGTCAGTTAAGTGTCTGACCCTTGATTTTGGCTCAGGTCATGATCTCATGGTTCGTAGGTTTGAGCCCTGCGTCAGGCTCCACCCTGGTGCAGAGCCTGCTTGGGATTCTCTCTCTCTGCCCCTCCCCCCACCCCCACCACTCACACTCACTCTCTCTCTGTCTCTCCCCAAAATAAACAAATTTGGGGGCACCTGTGTGGCTCAGTCAGTTGAACATCCAACTTCAGCTCAGGTCATGATCTCATGGTTTGTAAGTTCAAGCCCCATGTCCAGCTAGCTGCTGTCAGCCTGTCAGCACAGAGCCTGGTTGGGATCCTCTGTCCCCCTCTCTTTGCTTCTCCCCTGCTTGTGCTTTCCCCAAAATAAATAAATATATTTAAAAAATAAACAAAAGGAAATAAACTCAAAAAATAAATAAGCTTATACAGTAATTTTATTTCTGATCAAACTAAGAATCATCAATTGAGCTTGTATTTGTATGTTTTTAATGTCAGTTTTCTGTGTTACATTTTTATTTTACAAAAGTATTGATCTGGGATAGATTGGAAATTTAAAAGTTGGTCCTTCACCATAGTTTGAGGAACACTGGGGTTTAGGAAGTGTTGAGTCTTTAGTGCCATACGGTGTAACGTGTGAAGCAGAACTGGAAAAGTAAGCTTGAAGTGGTACATTGAGGCATATTGTGGGGAATTTTTTGTTAATGTTTGTCTATTTTTAAGAGAGAGGCAGAGTGCGAGCAGAGGAGGGGCAGAGAGAGAGGGAGACAGAGAATCTGAAGCAGGCTCCAAGCTTCAGCACAGAGCCTGAGGTGGGGCTTGAACTCAGGAACCACGAGATCATGACCTGAGCTGAAGTCAGATGCTCAGTCAAATGAGCCATCAGGTGCCCCAGGAATGTTTTTGTTTTTGTTTTAAAAAAAATTTTTTTTTAACGTTTATTTATTTTTGAGACAGAGAGAGACAGAGCACGAACGGGGGAGGGGCAGAGAGAGAGGGAGACACAGAATCGGAAGCAGGCTCCAGGCTCTGAGCCATCAGCCCAGAGCCCGACGTGGGGCTCGAACTCACAGACCGTGAGATCGTGACCTGAGCTGAAGTTGGAGGCTTAACCGACTGAGCCACCCAGGCGCCCCTGTTTTTGTTTTCAAAGTGTTATAAGCCTATTTGTAGGCTCAGAGAAAGCAGAGAGACAGAAAAGGATGGGAGAAGGATCTGAAATATGCAAAATTTTCTGATTAATATGATGGCTCTAATTTTTAATCTTTTTTACCAGTTAGTACATATCAAACAAAACCCATCTGAGGGCTGCATGTGGACCACCAACTGTAATCTTCAATGTAGGAAGATAGGGCTGCATTGCTCTGTTTCATAGGCTATGGCAGGGGATCAGTGCTGCAGTCCCAGGGGTCCCAGAGGCCATGGAAATGGAGTTTCTGTCACTTGGACGATGCAGAAGCCATGGCGTGTTCCCGAATAACTGAGGGCAGCACCGAGAACCTGGAGACCCACCCGGCAGTGGGCATGAGGCAGGCACAGCAGTGACCTGTGCACCAACAAAGACTGGACAGAAATGAGAACATCCCAGAGGATGCCAGGGGAGGTCAATAAGGACACTGCACCCATCTGCCACCTGCCACTCATTCCTTGGCATTTCAGAATTTCCCCCCAAAGTTAGGTGCAATTCCTAGAGAAAGAGATCGTCCCTGACTGTGACTTAGCTTCTCCCATGTGTAGGAAGGAGGCGCAAAGCAGAAATCAGGTTCACATTTGTGGACTATTTTTATTTCACTTTCTCTAGCAGTGCTTGGAGTGGACAAGCTGGGACCTGCTTTATTTCCCAGGGGCACCCTTGAAGAGACCCACATCAAAAGCAAATCTATGGTTTTTATGAAAATGAAATTCCAAAGATTTCCTGACTGTGTTGTGAGCGTGTGAAAATGACAGCCGCTGCCAGAAAGCCGGGCTCACTGGGGAAATAACTCAGACCCTCATTAACAACCTAAATTATTCCTACACAGTCATTAGCGGGACCAATGAGGTCAGGTCTCAGGTTCCAGCAAGGCCGTCCAGGAGACTGCCTGATTTCAGCTAGAGAGGAAAGGATGGCAGAGATTGCTTTTTCTTGCTGACACCCGTGCCCAGCATGGAATATTAGGTACTGAACACTAAATCCCCATGAGGCTGCTGTTCTCATTTGCCAAAACTAAAGAAGGAATGACCCAGCAAACGTGAAAAATAAAGAGAGTTCAAGTGTTAGAGGAAACATTTCGCTCTTTGTCTTCATTATTAAACCCCAGTGTAGTAGCACATTTGCAACATTTTCCAGGCAGCTTTGTAAAAGAAAAAGCATTGAGGGAAATTCCCGTGCTTTTCCTGAGCGCAGGAGAGGAATTGGGACCGGCCTCTCATTGGCAAATAGGAAAATCTCTTTGAATTAAGAGTCACAGTGGGAGAGCTGGGAAATATGTCTCCTGACTGATCACGGGCTGTATTTCTCCCTTTCTTTCTAATGTTCTCTTTCTCTCAGCCTTAGAATTTATTTTTCTGTAATTGAAAAACTACCCAAATGGCTATCGAGCTCTTCCAGCAATGCCAAGTAATAAGAAGATATGAAAGCAGCTAGTTCATGGGGATGACTCTCAGTCACCCACAATGATGACTGAAAGAGAGCAGAGGGTAATTTGCAACAGCGAATCCCCTCTCGATACATTATGATGTAGTAGATACTGTGCACGGCTTCGACATTCATCCCACCCCCGCGGCGGCCTCCTAAGCGGCCTTCTAAGCGGCCTCCAGCTTCCTTACTCTTTTCCAACTATATTCCGTTCACGCAGTAGCCAGAGGGATCTTAAAACCCCGGTCACAGCTTGTCACCCCCAGTTTAAAGCCTTCAATGACTTTTTGTTGCACGTAGAATAAAACCCAGACTTCTCACCATGGCCTCCAAGGCCCTGCTGGCCTGAGTCAAAGACAAACAATGCTGGACACTAGTTAAAGTGGTAAGGACACATTTTGACCAGCCATAACTACTGCAGTAGGAAACAAGAGTCCATCCTGAACTGAACTTAACCTGGATCCATAGAGGTGAATGGGCCAATGAAGGAGTAGGGAGAGGGGGCAAACGGGGTCTTAGGACAGTCAGGGAAGTGAAAGATGGCAAAGAGCTTTTTGGTATAAATGTGATTAGGCCAGCTGTGTCTGCTAGCTGGCATGATCCAAATTAGGATTGTATCCTCCCATGGAACTGAGAGGTGGGGGCCCGATCCTCAGGTGATGGCTCAGGGATAAACAGGAAAGTTTTTTGATAGCTTTGCGTTTTCTCAGGCAGGTACTTTAAGGGAGAGCTGTTGTCATCTGTGGCCGTGAGCTGTTAGAAGCTAGGTTAGTGTTTGTCTTTACAGACCAAGGGTGAAGGCTAGTCAAGAAGACGACTCTGAGCACCCTGGCTAGAGTGCAGCCATAGAGAGAGTATTTGTCACCTGCCCTTCCCCTGTCCTCACTTCCTCCTCCCTGAACACCAACCCCCCACCCGCCCTGCTCACTGCCTTCCTACCACACTCTGGGGTGCCTTCAGTTGCACAGTATTGTGACCCTCCTACCGAATGGCCTTTGTGCTCACACTGGTTTCTGGTTTTCCCCCTCACTGTTACATCTAATAATGGCTCCTATTCTCTGACTTAGCCTAAATGACACCTCCTCCAAGACCCCCCCCCCCCCACCGACTACCTATTGGGCTGTAAACACCATGGAAGCAAGCATCGGGTCTGTCTTCATCACTATATCTCAAGCGTCTAGCATGGTACATAACAGGTGCTCAATAAATATCTACTGAATGAATGAATGTTCTTGACCCACACCCAGGACTGACTTCATCCTAAATTGCCTTAATTTGACAAAATCCAACCCAACCTGGCTCAGGCACCAAAAGGAATTTACTGGCTTATGCACCTGAATGTCATTTGAGCACAGAGTAATTCTGTGACACTTTGAAGCAAAAGGGAGACATTCCTGTGTTCCTGCATCAAAATAGAATTTTCCCTAACATGTCCTCATATCTGAGAGCCAGTGTGAGATCAGGGCAGATCTGGAGGAGTTCACTGTCCCCCGCCTTCTTTATAGCTTGCAGGCTGAGTTCCAGTGCTGGTGGTGTGTGGGGAGGTACCTGGGAAGGCTGGTCCCGAAGTGAAGCCTGTATTTGGAGCCTACCCAATAGGACAATGCCTTCTACAAGATGATCACAGATCCTTTGAGAAACTACCAGGATCCCGGGGCCAACTCCCAGCATCCTGGACAAAGACCAGTTCTCAGAAATTTGAAAAAAGGGAAATCGTCCAGCCTTTGTGGGTGTCTCAGAGGGTTAGCAAATCTGCCTGAGGCTGGGGTGAGGAGAGGGAAGAGGAGTATCAACCAGAGTCTATAAAACAGATTATCTAAGTTCAACTGTATGTGAGTTAATACATACGTTCATAATCTCTCCCTTTGTTACCTGCTTTCAAGCTCTCAAAGGGGACTTTTTAATAATTTTTAGGAGAAGCCTCCACAGAATTCTATCACCCAAATGTTGATCTCCACTGCCCTGCCCCCCTGCCCTGCCTCTCCAAACCCTCTCCTCTCTGCCTTTTGGGACACAAGATACTCCCTGTTGCATTGATCCTTCCAACCACTTTTTCGTGAAAACGTTTCCATGACTCTTCTCCTACCCACTCAAATGGCAATACCAGGGTTTCCTGAAACATAGCCATCACCCCTCTTTTCTTTCCATGGCTTCTCAGGGAGCTCATCCTAGTGGTTTCAGCTACACCTTGACCCAGAGGACCTTGATGCAGGTGGCTCCCTGTTGACATCTCTAGTCTGGGCCACTCATTCAAACTCAGTCCTGAGTCTTGGGGTGTTTACAGGTGCATGAGAGAAGACCCACTTTTCCCTGTACCTTCTGAGTTCTTGGCAGAGACCCCGGTAACAAAAAAGAGAGATTAACAGGAGAAAAACAGTTTACAGGGATACCTTGTTTTACTGCACTGCTCAGATACTGCATTTTAACCAAAATTGAAGGTTTGTGAAAACCCTGCATCAAACGAGTCTACCAGCACGATTTTTACCAACTGCATTTGTTCACTTCATGTCTCTAGGTCACAGTCTGGTAATTCTCACAATATTTCAAAATTTTTAAAACTACTATTATATTTGTTACGGTGATCTGTGGTCAGTGATCACCGATGTCACTAATTGTTTGGGGGCACCACGAACTATGCCCATATAAGAGGGCAAACTCAATTGATAAACACTGTTTGTGTTCTGACTGTTTCACCGACCCGCTGTTTGCCCGTCTCTCTCCCTCTCCTCGGGTCTCCCTAGTCCCTGAGAAACAGCGATATTAAAATTAGGCCAGTAATAACCCCACAATGGCCTCGCGGTGTTCCAGTGAAAGGAAAGAGTTGCACATCTCCCACTTTCAATCAAAAGCTGGAAATGGTTAAGCTTAGTGAGAAGGAAGGCATGTTGAAAGCAGAGATGGGCTGAAAGCTAGGCCTCCCTCCCCATTTAGCCAAGTTGTGAATGCAAAGGAAAAGGTCTTGAAGGAAATTAAAAGTGCCACTCCAGTGAACACATGGATGGTAAGAAAGCAAAAATGGTTTTGTTGCTGATGGGGAGAGAGGTTTAGTGGTCTGAATGGAAGATCCAAACAGCCACAACATTCCCCTAAGCCAAAGCCTAATGCAGAGCAAGGCCCTCACTCTCTTCAGCTCTATGAAGGCTGAGAGAGGTGAGGAAGTGCCTAAGAAACGTTTGAAGCTAGCAGAGGCTGGTTGCAATCTATTCCTGGTGAAGACGCTTTGAAGATTGGGGAAATAACAGAGGATTTAGAATATGACATAAACTTAGTTGATAAAACAGGAGCAGGGTTTGAGAAGACTGACTGCAGTTTTGAGAGAAGTTCTAATGTAGATAAAATGCTGTCAAACAGCAAGCAGGCTACAGGAGAAATCATTTGTGAAAGAAGAGTCAGTCAATGCAGCAAAGTTCACCGCCATCTTATTTTAAGAAATTGCCACCAATTACCACCCTGATCAGTCAGCAGCCATCAATGCTGAGGCAAGACCCTACACTAGCAAAAAAAAAAAAAGTGTGATTTCATGAAAGCTCAGTTGGTGGTTAGCATTTTTTTAGCAATAAAATATTTTTTAAATAAGATTATACATTGTTTTAGACATAATGCTACCACATAATAGACTATAGTATAAACATAACTTATACGTGCACTGGGAAATAAAAAAAATTCATTTGACTCATTGTGATATTCACTTTGTTGTGATATTTGCTTTACTGCTGTAGTCTGGAACCGAACGTGCAACACCTTCAAGATACGCCTGTATTCATGCCTGTGATGCACATCACACAGCAGAAAACCAAACCAGAAGTAACCCAAAATGGAGGTTTAGAATTGAGCCGATGTAGCATCTTTAACAAAGAATGATATATTTGTAAAGAAATGATAGGACCAAAGAGTTTTAGTCTCCAAGGGCAGAGAACTGGGAAGGTAAATATATGAGAAGAACAAACAGAGTAAGGTTCGTTTGCAGATTCCTCCAATGCATCTATGGGCTGGTAAGAGTCTATCTCTAGGAAAAGGAAGACTCATACCCTGTCTTTAGGCCCAAACGGGAGAGATTTTGCTAGGTTTGCTGCTTCTAATTGCTTTCAGCTGAAAATAAGTTTTATGTCAAAGTGGCATTTAGGGGGTTTCCTACATGAGCTACACCTACCATCACCTAAAACTCAAATTGAACTTGATTCCTGGACTTGATTCCTGAGCCTCCCCATCTGGTTCACTGCTACCAGTGCTCCTGTTTCTATGTCTGCAGCCACTGTTCTTCAAATCTCTAATGTGAGACATTCCCAAGGTCACCTTTAAGCCATCCATCTCCTTCTTATTCCACCTTGAGTCCCACCAACTCTGTGGACCATTTCTTTTAACTCTTTCTGGAATCTGTCCTCGTGTCAGGACTATTTCAGTTTGTTGTTTTTTTTTTTTGTTTTTTTTTTTGAGATTTTCTTTTTAAGTAATGTCTGTACCCAACGTGGGGCTCAAGCTCACAACCCTGAGATCAAGAGTCACATGCTGTACCGACTGAACCAAATCAGGCACCCTGGGACTATTTCGGTTGTAAGTGACAAAACCTAACACAACCTGGCTCAAGTATCAAAAGAAATTTATTGGCTTACATATCTGAAGAGCTGGGTCTGGGGCCTCATAAGACATTTTCAGAAATTGCCTTTCTCAACCTCTTGGCTCTGCCTTCTCTTTGTTGTTTGCATTATCAAGAGAGCAAGCTTTTCCCCTACTATACCAAATATGGAAGCTTTTATTCATGATCCTTGTATGACTAAGGAAATTCCCATTTATTCCTATTCTGTTTCTACTATTAAAATCAAGCTCTACTGGCTTGCTTTTTGCTTTTTGTGCTACATCATGAAATTCCAGTGCCTGACCTAAATTAAGAAGAAAAAAAAAAGCAAGTCTTCATAATTAACAAAAAGGGTCTCATAAAGAGATGGAGGAGATGTTTTTCTTCAGTAGGCTCTGAAGAAGAAAGACCCCTCTACGTTTACAACTTCTTAAAAAAGAGCTGATTTAATGGGGTGTTAAATTGATAACATTCATTAGAACATCAATCTTGTTTTCTATGCAATATAGAGACTTCTGCAGGCATGCCTAAGTGTTACCAACTTGTTCTCCCACTGTCTTTGGAAGAATAATTTGAACAAAGGGGTCTAGTAAAACAGCTGAGATGTGAAGAAATGTTGCGAAAATAATCTTCAAAGAACAACCTGTATCTCTGATTTGTTGTCTTACTTGATAACGTGTTGGCCTGGTAATAGTGGTGACACTGTCACCTCTGCATTGATGAAACCATATAAACTCTTGCAAATATTTTAGGGTCCATGGACCATATGCTCTCTGTTGCAACTACCTAACTCTACCCTTGTAGCACCTAAGCAGCCAGTAAGCAAATGGGTGTGGCTGGGTTCCATTACCACTTTATTTATGGACGCTGAAATCTGAATTTCATGTAACTTCCCTGTGTCATGAAATACTGTTCTTCTTTTGATTTTTCAACTATGTAAAAATATATAAGCACTTCTTATGTCTCATTTGTACCAAATGCTTGATCTAGAACTGTCATCATCCATTTACTCATGTGGCTAACTCCCTTACCTCCTTCAAGTCTCTGCATTTCACTTTCTCAATGAGGCCTAACCTGAACATCCTGTTTAAAACTGCCACCTGCATCATTCCCCACTCCCTCTATGGTCCCCAGTTCCCACCTTTACCCCATACTCCGCCTATCTCATTATGATTTCCCATAGGACTTACACCTTCTAAAATACTAAATAATGTCATTATTTATAATAATATTGTTTGTCTTCCCTTGCTGGATGGCAAGTTGTCTGAGGGCAGAAGTTTCTGCGTTTAACTTCACAGATGCATCCAAAGTGCCTGAAGACAGCCAGGCACACAGGTGACACTTAACAGCTTTGTTGAATAATTAAACAGATGGATTCATGACCCATCAAAGCCGTGATCACCTATTAGATTGGAGTTTGGGTCATTTGATGGGAAGAGTTGGTCTCTCCTTAAAGCATAGAGGACTTAGTCTTTAGAGATGAAATTGTCTATAATTCACTTCCTGTTGGACATTTCATTCAAGAATGGCCAAAGGAGGCCTTCCAATTCAGGAAAAAAAGACAAAAGATATTTTTGTGAAAAAGAGATTGAATGCTTATAACCTATAATACTTCCTTCCCAAGATTAGCTTTATCCCATACTTCAAGTCTGGTGGGTCCCTTCAGCATTCTGTGAGTCTGAATCCTCTTCCAACCTAACCATGCCTGGGGATGGCTGAGGCTGATGACCAGTGACAGTTCCAAATGGCTGGAAACGTGGGGTCCTAAATAGACAAGTTCAAGTGGCTTTGTTTGTTTGTTTGTTTTGCATTAAAGGGTCAATTCCAGAAAACAAATTTTAAGAGCTGCTTTTCTCCACTTTTTAAAGAAACGCAGGGGCAACTGGTGGCTCAGTTGGTTAGGCGTCCAACTTTGTCTCAGGTCGTGATCTCACAGTTCATGGGTTCGAGCCCCACATCGGGCTCTGTGCTGACAGCTCAGAGCCTGGAGCCTGCTTCAGATTCTGTGTCTCCCTCTCTCTTGGCTCCTCCCCGCTTGTGCACATGCACTCTGTCTCTCTCAAAAATAAATAAACATTCGGGGCGCCTGGGTGGCGCAGTCGGTTAAGCGTCTGACTTCAGCCAGGTCACGATCTCGCGAGATCTCGCGTGATCTCGCGTGAGTTCGAGCCCCGAGTCGGGCTCTGTGCTGACAGCTCAGAGCCTGGAGCCTGTTTCCGATTCTGTGTCTCCCTCTCTCTCTGCCCCTCCCCCATTCATGCTCTGTCTCTCTCTGTCCCAAAAATAAATAAACGTTGAAAAAAAAAATTTAAAAAAAAAAAGTCCCCCAAAAAAAGAAAAAAATAAAATAAAAAATAAATAAACATTAAAAAAAATAAAGGAATGCATTATTTGCAACTGCGTGTAACCATTCCTTTATTATTTTCCCTTCCTTGTCTGGTTAATTTTTTCTTCTTATTTTTTCGCTAGTATTTCATTAATTATACACCTAGCATGCACCACAGTATATACTTATAGCTTCAGCTTTGATCAAATTTTATGTAAGGCAAGACACTCTTGAAACTGGGTTTCTTGATTCACTCTTGAAGCATCTTAATTGGAAAATATAGATTGTCTCACAGTGCCTCCTTAAAGCTGTACAGGTATCTGCTGCTTTTTAAAAGTTTGCATTATGCCACTTGACTTTTCAAAAAACAAACAAACAAACAAACCAGAAAACCATTGGTACCTCTTTTTGCTAACTGAAAGAAGCCTGAAGAGGATTTTTGCTTTTACAATGAAAGGGGAAAGCAAAAATAGTGTGCAACATTCGTTTTGCAGCAAGCCGTTATACAGGCAGCAGCCCCTGAAGCAGCAGGCAAAGCACCGCCAAGCCCCCTTCCCCAGGAACCACACTCAGCATCTCAGCATCAAGCCTCAGAGCTTTGAACTGTATCTGTGAGCATCTGTGCTTTATTTTGATTTATTTTGTGCATTCATTAGCGAGATGCGCTTTAAGGTATTAGAAAAGCCTGAGAGAGGTCATATTTGGGGCCTGGGACACTTGCAATTTTTCCATATAAGTTAATGGTAATTGCTTCTTTGCTTATACCACTTCTAGTTTATGAAAGTTTTCATAGGAACGCTCTACTTTCAGGGAACAAGGGAAAGCTGTTTTTTAATCTGACAGCACACTTTGTATTTCCCATTAGGTATCACTTTCTAACTCTAGATTAGAAGTATTTATTTACATGTCTATCATGGCTATTAAACTTCCTGAAAATATCTTATGTGTATGCCCCACAAATGCTAATACAGTGTTTAATAATAATATGTTGAAATGAAATGAAACATGTATAGTTGGCTTACCCCCCAAGAACTTCAACAGGTTCTCTTTGCATGGCATGAAAGGCCTTTCGTGATCAGGCCCCCACCTCTTTCCACTGTCATATCAGCTGTCATTCTCTCCTACCCTCCAGACCCTAGAAGTTCTAGACCCTCCAGATCATGCTACTGCTCACTCCTTGCTTTTGTTCATTTGCCTCCTGACAAATGACTGCCACAGTTCCTACTTGTTTATCTGTTTATTGTTTGTCTTCCCTCATTAGCCTTTTAAACTTTGTGAAAGTGGGGGCCTGGTCTGTCTTGCTCACTGCTGTCTCCCCAGTGTCTGAAAGCAGATAGAGACTGGACCAGTCTTAAAGACAAGAAGTTTTGATTATTTCCAAAGGCAACAGAGAATCACTAAAAGATGCATTAAAAAATTATCAACAGGTTTTTGTTTTTGAAAATCACTATGGTTGCTGTAGGGAGTGGGGTGTGGATGGATTGGAGAGGGCAAGACTGACCCTAAGAAATCTTACCATTAGAGTAAGCAAAAATGATGAAAGCCTGATTTGAGGTAGCATTAGTGGGGTTGGGAGGAGGTGAGGGATTGGAGACAGTGAGAGAACAGCAGGAATGGATGGCCTGCTGGATGCTGTGACTGAGGGTGAAAGGTAGTAAAGGATGACTCCCAGTTTCTGGCTTCAGAGATTCCGTAGCTGGTGGTGACGATGTCTGGAACCGTCACACAGTGTTACCGTTGTACGTTTACTTGTGGGTCTGAAAGGGACCTTGCTAAATCTTTGAATTAGCAGTGTAAGAGAGCACCTAATACATGGGAGGTATATAATAATGAATGAATGGATGCACTGAAAGTAATTCTATGGCCCGATGAGAGGAGAGGCCACAGTAGAAATTCTACACTTACTATTATCTGCCTGCTGTATCAAGAAAGAGAGAAAAACAAGAGGAAACTGGCTTTGAAAACAAGTGAGAACTAAGTGGCTACTCAGAAGCTTTCTGCCTATTGTACAACCAGGAAGCTGACAATAAAGTTTATTTGAGCGCCGACGTGCCCCGACGTGGCCCCGCCTACCCAGTCGGAGCCGCGATTGGTGGGCATTCCCCGGCTCCGCCGTTCCTAAGCTCTGATTGGTGAGGGCAGCCGTCATTTCGGAGCGTCCCGGCGCCTTCCCGCCCTCTCGCCGCGTCGCCGGTGCCTGTGCCGCCTGGTCCTCCTCGCCTCTCCTCTCCCGGCCGAAGCCCGGGGGACCAGAGCGAGACGCGGGGACCATGTTCCGACGCAAGCTGACGGCCCTCGACTACCACAACCCGGCTGGCTTCAACTGCAAAGGTGAGGCGGCGTCCCGAGGCCGACCGCGCGTCTGTGACCCCGCCGGTTGCCGCTCCCTCAGTTCCCGCACCCGGACCCTCCGCGGCCTTGTTTCCCCCCGGGGTCCTCTGGCCCCTCTTTTCCCGGCCGCCAAGCACCTCTGTTTTCCGCCGCCTGTGCTTGGCTTGGGAGCCCCCTCACCCATTCCTGCCTGGGCATTGCCACTTTGTGCACTTGCTAAACTCCAACCACCACCTCCCACCCACACCCTCAGCACGCTAGGGAGTATTCGCTTTCTAACTTAGCCCTTCAACTCCATGGTTCTCCGGGTGACTGGGCGATACCGTAAGCAGAGTGCTGAAATCTGTGTTAGGTGGTAAGTTGAAGACTAGTTCATTGCCCGCTGGGAGCTCAAGGGTGAGGGTGGGGAACGGTCGGAGCCCACCCAGCAGTTTGAGATCCGAGAGAGTGCACAGTGAAGTGCAGGACTGACAGAGTTACGGTAAACACGTAACAAGCTTGTGGATTTGTGCAAAAAAGTTAATAGCAGATGATCAGGGGGGTTGGATTGTAAAACGGAAAGGTATCTGGGATTTCACAGCATTAAATTTTAGAAAGGATTAACACTGTTACCTACTGTTACTCAACTACTACCCACCACTCCTTACGTCTTCCAGAGTTTTTGACCTGTGGTCGACTAAAAAGTTTGAAAGCATAGAGTATAACCCCCGCCCAGGGGTACTAAGACCATTGTATAATTCTCAAGACTTAACAATGGAAGCCTGAGTTTGAGATTGAAAATTATTTCTGAGCAGTATGCGTGTATTTTGTTAATCTCCTGTAGAATCATATAAACTTATAGAATCTTGTTTTTGTTTTGTTTTTTACTTTCCCTTTATTTAATAATAATAATAATAATAATAAGATCAGTGGCGGCGCGCCTGGGTGGCTCAGTCGGTTAAGCGGCCGACTTCGGCTCAGGTCATGATCTCGCGGTCTGTGAGTTCGAGCCCCGCGTCGGGCTCTGTGCTGACAGCTCAGAACCTGGAGCCTGTTTCAGATTCTGTGTCTCCCTCTCTCTGACCCTCCTCCATTCATGCTCTGTCTCTCTCTGTCTCAAAAATAAATAAACGTTAAAAAAAAAATTTAAAAATAAATAAATAAATAAAAAGATCAGTGGCAACAGAGCTTTGATCTAGATTTCAAACTTCGGACAATTTTCTCATCTGTAAATTGGGGATATTACCTTCGCAAAAAAGTGAGAGGATTAAATGAAATGTATTGAACTTTCTCTTGTATGCACTTATGACAGTAAATGACAACAGTGGTCAGTATCTTCTGTTTTTCTGTTTTGTCATTTAGTTTTTTGTACTTTGTTATTACTTTGCTATAAATTTAACTTTGCCCAGTCCTCCCTCACTTTCCTCCCTGAAAGGAACTGGAATAATAACTAACAAATAGCAAAAATATGTGCCAGACACTGTTTTTATCCATATTTATTTAATCTTCATAACAACCCCAAGATGTAAGTGCTGTTATTACACTCATTTTGATACTCAGTCTGAGGCACAGAAAATTTAAGGTGATCAGCCCAAGTTCACACAACCAAGTGTCTGCAGCTAGAATATGAATGCAGGCCAGGGCTTGAACAGTTTTTTAATCAGTTCATCCAAATCCTGCACTTCCAACTTGTACTTTAAGCAGCTCAGTTAACTTCTTATTTTGGAGTCAAAAGATTATTTGTAGAGAAAGAAGTGCTTTTTCCTAATGCTTCTAATGATTTATGAAATACCTTTGTTGCAGATGAAACAGAATTTAGAAACTTTATTGTTTGGCTTGAAGACCAGAAAATCAGGCACTACAAGATTGAAGACAGAGGTAATTTAAGGAACATCCACAGCAGTGACTGGCCCAAGTTCTTTGAAAAGGTAATGAATTAGAAAGTGAATAAAAGTACAGAGAGCTTTTCTAAAACTTATATGAAGACAGTTGAGCTTAAATTACTTTGTGCTTTTAAAATAAATAAAAATAATAATGATCAGTATTAGGAAAGCTGGGTTTCAAGGATTTAACTTTTCTCTTTCCATGTTTGTTTTTAAACCAAATTATATTATCTCTCCCTACCAAACTTTCAGTATTAGAAAGCAATAGTTTTGTCTGGAAACACTGTGAGGTTTCTTAATGTGACATGTATTCTGTAAATGGTAAAAGTGGCCAAAATTAGAATTTTTACATTAGACTAAAAAGGTAGGAATAACACACTTACTATGTTAAGACATTGACTTACTTGCAAACTAAGATTATGTCTTGTTTGGGCTTATATTTAATGTACATAGTAGATGTTCATTGTTGTGTACATTATAAACATTCCTGACAAGGTCTGTGTATATCTTATTTTTACAGCTAGAATAGTTTTCCTATTGACTTAGTTTAATCGTAGTAACATTTTTGTAGAAAAAGGAATTGTTTTCAAATTAGAATAAAAACCATATTTCCTGGCATCGTTACTTACATTAAACATTTTCATCAGCTTCATTACTTTGAAGAAAAAGATATTTTCCTTTAAAAATATGAAAAGTAAATTTTCATTTGCCGCAGCAAAGTGATTAGGTACTTTTCTCTTTAGAATCAGAGATTTTGTGTATTAAGGGATTGTGTAAGTTACACACTAGCTCTATGACCACAGGCAAATTTTGTTAAGGTTTCTGTGTCTCAATATTGTCATCAATAAATAGGGATAACCGTAGTGCCAGTGCCATAGCAGTGGCACATATTAGTGAGTGATACATACCTGTGACTGGCCCATAGCAAGTGCTGTATGCTCATTACTTCCCCTGCCTGTCCTAGCATTATTGCTACTACTGCTATTTTCTTTTTTCTTAAAAACTATTTTTTTGAAACTTTTGGTAGGTTTAAGACTTGGAAGTATGTTGTTAGGATTTTATATTTGTATATATCACCTCTCATGACACATTCATGTGTATAAGACAACACAAAGTTTCACAGAAGGGTACTTGAAGAACATGAAAATTTTTCTAATGGAAAACACCTAAAAGTGACAGTAAAGTAAGATAACTTAAGTGTTTTGGAACTTGCAATCCAGATATTATCTTTCAAGTTGGTCTCTTTGGAATAATGAAGTCATTGTTTCAAACATATTCAGAACTTTTGGAATTACTTTTAAATCATGAGACGTGTTTTGAATATCTTTAATACTGGTAATTTTTTATACTTTAAGGTGGATTTGTTTTTTGCATCATGACCAAATCATGTGAATGAAGTGTTTTCTTTAAAGCAGGGAGATCAAATTTTGGGTTAGAAAATGAGTTCTAGCGAAAAAAATACTGATTTGTCAAGTACCCTGAAAAGATTTCCAAAAGGGAGTTGCAGCAGTTTTGGCTAAATAGCATTGTTCCTGAAATTAGATGTTGAGCTCTTAAGAGACCCATTTGAAGGACAGTGTTCACTTTTTAAAGTGTTTTTGGGGTTTTGTTGTTGTTGTTGTTGTTGTTTTTAAACTGTGTGTTTTCAGAACTGGAGTCAGAAAGTTTAGGTTCAAGTCCCAGATCTAAGCTGTGTAACTGCTAGCAGGTGTTAATATCTAGGCCATATTTCCTCATCTGTAAAATAAGGAAGTTGTTTTTAGACCAGTGGTGCTTTACCTAGAATCTCCAAAAGTAAAAATTGCGAAAACCAAGATGGAAATATTTTTTTTTTTTTTTTTAAGTAGTACGTGTACATGTTTCCATCCTTTGGGGTAAGTAATTGTATCAACAATTTAGTAATATAAACGTTGTTTATATTTGTAGAGATCCAAACTAAGATCTCTTTCAACTACCATTTTTTGATTCTGCTATGTTACAGTAATAATGAAACCAGGTATTTTTTTCTTCACAGTATCTCAGAGATGTTAACTGTCCTTTCAAGATTCAAGATCGACAAGAAGCAATTGACTGGCTTCTTGGCTTAGCTGTTAGACTTGAATATGGAGATAATGGTATGTTTTGTGGGGAATGTGTGTTTCACAGAGAGGGAGAGGAAAGGTGGGAGCAAAAGGAATGTCAAAATGTAGGGAACTTACCAGTTGAGTTTCGTTGTCTTACATTGTTTTACCTTTGGTGCATTGTAGGTTTTACACATCCTCATTTCCCTTTTTATCATCTTTTCAAAAATTTACTTTTTGAAACCATTCTTCTGTGTCTAGCTCTTACCCCTGCAACTCCCAAATTATCTAGGAAAGAGTTTTCTTTTAAAAAATTACAGCCTCTTCATTATCATAAAGCATTGAAAGCAACTGTCTTTCGTTGGTACTTTTTAAAAGATTTCTTTATTTAGAGAGAGCAGGAGAGGGGCACAGAGAGGAGAGAGAGAATCCCCGGCAGGCTCCCTGCTGCCAGTGCAGAGTCTGATGCAGGGCTCGAACTCATGAACTGTGCGATCATGACCTGAGCCAAAATCAAGAATCAGAGCTTAACCAACTGAATCACCCAGATGCCCCTTTTATTGGTATTTAGATTTTTTCTTTTAGAATTTAGAATGGTGTCTCCTTGTAATTGTCTTCTCCCAAAGTAACATTACTTTGGTAAATTTGCTGTTTTTCACAGTCTGCACCTTAGCCTTTTGTGTTAAATTGTTGTTAGAATCCTAGAATTGATGGCATTTCAGACTATTGGTTGCAGCTGGTAATTTCACAAGAGACTGAAACATGTATCTAATGCCAATAGGTGCTGTAGTCCTATTATGTAGTAATATGTTTATTACTTTTGTTAATATTGTTTTATTATATATACTTATATTATTGGAAACTTTTGAATATTAGTACCTGTAGTAAAAAAAAAAAAAAATTCCAGTAAATTTGTTTCCTCTCATTAGACCATTTCATTTTGAAAGGGCTACCAACATCTAAATGCAGCATCCAGTTATCTTACCTCCATCCTCTGCATTTTATGTTGTTCTCTTTTATGCAACTGTCTCTTACAGTCCCTTCCATTTGCCTTTTTGATCTTTGTCGTCTCCCTTTTCCTTCCAGCCTGTCGCCGTCCACCTTTTCTGATGTCCAGTGGATCTTTTCTTTTCCATTCCCACTGCTATAACCCTGACTCAGGCTCTTGTCACTTTCTGCTGAGATTATTGTAGTGTATTTCAGACTCCTCTCCCATTAGCTTCATCCTCATGACCCACCAGGCTTCCTTTTGGAAACATAAGTGTTTTAGAATGCTTTGCTCTGTTTCTGAAGAACAGTTACTATTATATATTCAGGAACACCATTGCTTTCCCCTTTTCTACAAAAGGAACTCCAGGTTCCCTTGGTCTGGTATTCAAGGCCTTTGATAACTGGTATCCAATTAGTATTCACATACTTGACATCCCAGTCAAACTAGAAGAGCGCTGTTTCCTGTTTACATCTGTTTTTTCTCCCTTAGACTTCTTTGCTTACACTTTTCCTTGATCAGAATGCCATATCAGTCTGTCTCTATGCATCCAGATCCTACTCATCCTTGTAAGATCCAGCGCAACTGCCACCTTAGCAAGAATATTTCCTTCTCTCAACTGTCATAGCTTTTTTTTTTAATTTGTTTACATTTATTTATTTTTGAGAGAGAGAGCGTGAGCGGGGGAGGGGCAGAGAGAGAAGGAGACACAGAATCCAAAGCAGGCTCCAGGCTCTGAGCTGTCAGCACAGAGCCCGACGCGGGGCTCAAACCCATGAACTGTTGACATCATGGCCTGAGCCAAAGTAGGACGCTCAACTGACCGAGCCAACCAGGCACCCTTCAACCTTCATAGCGTTTACCTTCATGCTTTGTGTACCTTTTATGTCATTCGCCCCTTTCCATTTTGTTTATATGTCTTATTTGCCCCACTAAATTATAAGCTGATACTCAACTTTGTTTCCTACATTGTACCTCTATTAGCGTCCTATTGCTGCTGTACCAGGTTACCACAAATTCAGTGACTTAAGACACAATTTATTATCTTACAGTTTTGGAGGCTAGAAGTCCAACATCTGTCTTACTAAAGTCAGTTTGTCCACAGGGCTGGTTCCTTTTGGAGGCTTTATGGGAAGATTCATTTCTTTGCCTTTTTCACTTTCCAGAGGCCACCTGCATTCCTTGATTCTGGCTCCTTTATCTTCAAATTTAGCAGCATAGCATCTTCAAATCTCTCTGTGACTCTTCCATTGCCACATCTTCTCTGACTCTGATCTTCCTGCCTCCCTCTTACAAGGATGCTATGATTATATTGAGCCCACCTGGATAATCCAGTATAATTCTCCCATTTCAAGGTCCTTAATTAAAACACATCTGTAAAGTTCCTTTTGCCATGTAACCCAACATACTCCTAGGTTTAGGTATTGGGATATTGACATCTTGGGGCCGAGGCAGGGGAGGAGGTGGGAAGGCAGGGGAACAGTCATGATTTTATCTGCCACAGTATCTGACATAGTTTCTTGGAGACAGTAGATGTGCTTATTAACTTTAATGTTTGGCAAATTACGAGTATTTACGTATACTGCTACAGAGCATCAACCAGCTATTTTTTGCTGGTTCCTCAGACTTACATTTCAGAAGCCTTATGGCAGAAGTCTTAAGGAAATCTCTAAGACTCTTTACTTTCAATTTTAGTTTAGAAAGAAAATACTTGTGGGGCACCTGGCTGGCTCAGTAGGAAGAGTGTGTGACTCTTGATCTCAGGGTCATGAGTTTGAGCCCACGTTGGGTGTAGAGATTACTAAAATAAATAAATAAATAAATAAACTTTAAAAAAAAAAAAAAGGGAAGAAAATACTTGTGATTCTCTCCCTTTATGTAATCATAAGCCTTGGTAGCATTAGTTGATTTTTAGGGTCTTTAGCAAAGTCTTTAACTGTTCTGCTCTGGGTTGACAGTAACTCTTAATTTGTGACAAAATTTTCTCCAGCTTTTCCAAGGTGTTTCTCAGCTGTTGCCAAGTGAAATTGTAGTTACATCTGTTTATTTCTGTTTTACCCTTATTTATTTCATTTGTCCCATTTTTAGAATACTGCAACTTAGGTTACGTAGGTCCCAAGAACAGTAGATGCCATGTGAATGTCCTACAGTTGACTGTAACTTTTAAGTACATTTATCAAGTGTATTAAAAGCCTAAACTAGAAAACAAGTGTTTGTTTAATTTTAAAATTCAGAATTGCAGACCATTTTTGGAAAAGGGTAAAGTAGTAATACTGTCCCTTATCAGTAGGGGGTGCTGTTGTTCTTTTGTTTTACATTAATATGTTGCATTCTTCTTGACTTCTTTGACATAATTTCAGATTTACAGAAGTTGCAAAATAGTACAAAGGATTTTCCAATATCCATATGTAAAAAATGTTAGCATTTTACTTCATTTGCCTTATCCTTTTCTACCTACCCAAATACACATATGTAATTTTTTTCTAAGCCATTTGATAAGTTGTAAATGATTCTTTTCCCCTTACGTTACTTTAACGCACATTTGCTAAAAAAGACTGGCTTCAATAATTACAGTATAGTTATCAAAATCAGGAAATTAACTTTAATTCAGTACTGTTACATACAGTTGTTATATTTTTCCAGTTGTCTCAGTAGTGTTCTTTATAGCAAAAAAAAAAAAAAATCCTGGACCATATGTTGGATTCAGCTATTCTGTTTAGCCTCCTATACTCTGGAACTTTTTTAAGTTTGTTTATTTATTTTGATTGCACGTACATGTTGCCAGCGGGGGAGGGGCAGAGAGAGAGAAAGAGAAAATCCCAAGCAGACTCTGCATGGTGACAGCGTAGAGCCCGAGGCGGGCTCCAACCCACAAACTATGAGATCATGACCTGAGTTGAAATCAAGAGTCAGAGGCTTAACTGACTGAAGCACCCAGGTGCCCCTAATCTGCAACATTTACTCAGTCACTTTTGTGCTTCATGACGCTGACAGTTTTTTTGTAGAATGTCACTCAGTTTGGGTTTGTTCGATATTTCTTCATAAGTTGATTCAAGATTTGTACTTTTGTTAAGAATAGCACAGAAGTAGGGGCGCCTGGGTGGCTCAGTGGTTAAGCATCCAACTTCGGCTCAGGTCATGATCTAACTGCTTTTGAGTTCGAGCCTCGAGTCAGGCTCTGTGCTGCCAGCTCAGAGCCTAGAGCCTGATTCAGGTTCTGTCTCTCTCCTTCCCTCCCTCCCTCTCTCCCTCCCTCCCCCCCCCCTCCCCCTCCCCCTCTCCCCCTCCCCCACTCACGCTCTGTCTCTGTCCCTCAAAAATAAATAAATATTAAAAAAAAAAAGAGTAGCACAGAAGTGATATATTCTTTTAAGTTAGTGATATGCCTCAGTACTAGTCATGTACTGGTCACATTCTGTTCACTTGGATGAGGTTTGTCCACTGTAAAGTTAATATTTTCCCCTGTGTAATGTGTGTCTTGTGGGGAGATGATGTCAGTATGCTTTTACTCCTCAAACTACACTTCTACCTTTATTTTTTATTTTTTAATTTTTAAAAAAATTTTTTACTGTTTACTTTTGAGAGTGCGTGCGCAAATGGGCCAGGGCGGGTGGAGGGGAGACACAGAATCCAAAGCAGGCTCCAGGTTCTGAGCTGTCAGCACCGAGCCTGTTGCTGGGCTCAAACTCACAAACCGTGAGATCATGACCTGAGCGCACAGACGCTTAACCCACTGAGCCACCCAGGCGCCCCTACACCTCTACCTTTGGTCTCCATTTGATTTTTCTTGTCTGAGTCATTTATTATGTTGATGATGAGTGCCAGAAGTGTTTTTCTGATTCCATCATTTGTTCTACATTTATTTGTTGGCTTTTTACGGTAAAGAAAAAGGAGCTTTCCTTTTTCTCCAAATTATGTTTGTTTATATAAATTAGTGTAGATAATGTGGATTCTTATTTTACTCAGTGGGTCATAATCTTTTTTTGTCATTGTGTGATGTTTACACGTTCCAGATTTGGCCAGTGGGAGCTTTTTTGAGCTAACTCCTGTGTGACTTAGATTTGAATGCTTTTGTTTTCCCTCTTGCTTCATTAACAGATCATAGAAGCACTGTAACCAAAGATGGCACTTTGGACTTATTTAGTGAATTACTATTAAATACTTACATTTGTAAATTCTTTTTAAGTATTGTTAATGATTTATCAAGTGAGAGTAATGAAACCTGCCTTTGGAATTCTGAATTTCACATCTCCATTAAATTAGTTTAGGTTTGTACATGATGGTGTACTTGATGTGCTGGTTTTTTGAGAAAGCAAGGTTTTGGAATTCCACATATGACATTCAAAAGACTTAGGGAAGAGATTTTTAGTGAGGTGGTATCTAATGTCATGTAACCTATACTTACTCCTCCCATTCTTCTACCCCTGTTAAGTTTCTCAGCAAGCTGTAAAAGCACTTTCTCTCCTTAGATTTAGATGGTGTGTGAATTGTGTTACTTTTAGAAATGTTAATGAAAAGATATTTGTATAGATATTCCAGTAATCATTGTAGCTTAATCAGAAAGCTACCATCACATTGTCTTCTGATGGATATTTTATAGCAAAAAAATAATTTGGATTGGATGAGTTATGTTTATAAATCAGTTTGGCTTAAATTCAGTAAGCAGTGTTTGTTTTACCTTAAGTAAAACAGTTCTACAAATTCTATTTTTGCCTATGTTTACAGCTGAAAAATACAAGGACCTGGTACCTGATAATACAAAAAATGCTGACAATGCAGCTAAAAATGCAGAGCCATTGATCAATTTGGATGGTAAGTGTATAAGTGCATAAAAGTGATCATCAGTATTTTTGGTCCCATAAATGTTTTTTTATTTCCTAGAATGAAGAAGTGTGGGTTTACTTGGTTTTAGTAAAGTAAGAATGCTTTATTTTCTGTGATGTTTTTTTATTGTCATTTACAATGTGTTTTCTCCCTCCTCTTACAGTTGAATAGCTGAATGTTAGAATGCTGTTCTTTGATGTGTTCATAGTAATTTGAAGGTTTTGATTTGTATTTAATCATGGTGGTGATTGTTTGCCTTCCTGGATGCATAAAATATTTTTTCTAATCTAATGACATGAGACAAGTACTAAAATTTTTCATTATTTGAAATTCCAAGTGCCTTTAAGAAATTTTCTTTTTAAAAGTATGAAGATTCCAGTTACATTATAATAATTTAAGTATTCATTCATGACAGGTTCATTGTGACCTATGATTCACAAGCTACTCTTATGAATTAATAAGCTGGTTAGACTCTCTAGAGCTGCTGCTTGGAGAAGAGGTTTTGGGAAAATTATCAATTGAGGGAATTGAGTTTAAAATTGATAGCTTTGGGAAGAAATGTTTCTTAAAATTGCTACAGTAAGTGTGCCTTTTGGGAAATGTTACAGGACAAACCTAACGGGGGTTAATTTAGTCATTTATTGGATTGTTCAGTGTGGCTGATTAATAGAGAACCCATTGAGCTCATCAATTAGCCTAATTGTTGATGTCCCTACACTGCTCTTATCAACAGCAGTTTTAAAAACTAAGAGGCTGTTATTGGAAAATTAAAAATGTCTTTTATAGGTTTATATACTTACACATAGATCTATAATAACATGCTTATAGAGCTGTAAGTTTCCATTTTTTATCTTTTACAGTAAATAATCCAGATTTTAAGGCTGGTGTAATGGCTTTGGCTAACCTTCTTCAGATTCAGCGTCATGATGATTACCTGGTTATGCTTAAGGTCAGTTTCATATTCTTGATTCTTTAAAAAAATTTTCTTAATGTTTACTTATTTTTGAGAAGAGAGAGACAGAGCATGAGCGGGGGAGGGGCAGAGAGAGAGGGAGACACAGAATCTGAAGCAGGCTCCAGGGTCTGAGCTATCAGCACAAAGCCAGATGCAGGGCTCAAATCCATGAGCCATGAGATCATGACCTGAGCTGAAGTTGGACGCCCAACCCACTGAGCTACCCAGGTGCCCCACATATTCTTGATACTTGACAGAAACCTTGTATGTAGAAAAAAAAATTCATTTTCTAAAAATTAACTGTGTTATTTAAATATATGGTTAAATGACAGGAATTTGGGACTTAAAGCAGATTTCATCTGTTTTAGGTTATCTAATAGCAGCTAACATCAAAGAGTGTTTACTTTGTGCCTGCCACTGTGCTAAATCCTTGGCAAAGAGATCTCATTCAGTCCTCCCAACCGTCCTGGAGATAGATGCCGATATCCTTTAATTTTAATATGTATATGAAGAAATTGAGACCAAAAGAATAGATAATGTCCAGATGACACAAAAATTGATAGAGCCAGGAATTTTATCTGGGCACTTGTGGTCTGACCTTGCAGTCCATTCTTTTTCCTGTATCTTCCAATTCTACTTAATCATTCCTTTTAAAGATTTGTGATCTGTACTCAACTAAGATAATGGAAAATGCCAAATTGGTAATGGTGGATTTGGCCAAAAATATATACCCCAGAATCTCTTTGAGGAATGAATGTTTTTATTTTTCCCAATGCCCCATCCTAGGTAGGCTACTTAGTTCATACCTGCATGTTAGGGAACCCAGTGATCTGAAAAGAGGTCTCTTATTTCTAAGAGGAAAGATATACTTCAGCAGAGTTAGGTCCCATAATTGTGATAGTACAGTGGGGTGGGGTGGGAGGAAGGGAGTGGTATTTAAGATACTTAAGATTCCAGACTTAGAAATTATTTTAGAAATTATTACTGATCTTATGAGAAATTAAAGAGCTTTCGACTATACCTAATACATATAAATTACCCTATTCTACTTTGCAGTAAATTGAATAATTAAATTCTGTTGTATCCATAAGAGATTAAGCCATAATTTATTCTTTTTAAAACTGTATGTATTAAATGACACTTCCAACAAGAGAAAAACTATTTCTACATTATTATAATTCTCTTCACTGAATCTAAACGTTAACTCAGATTTTCTCAACTCAGATAGGTTGCCAAGAGATAAAATGTTGGGGCACCTGGCTGGCGCACTTGGTCATGACGAGCATGTGACTCTTTTTTCTTTAATGTGTATTTATTTTGAGAGGAGAGAGCATGTGCGAGCAGGGGAGGGGGAGAGAGAGAGAGAGAAAAAATCCCAAGCAGGCACTGCATTGTCAGTGCAGAACCTGATGTGGGGCTTGATCTCACAAACCACTGAGATCATGACTTGAGTTGAGGTCAAGAGTTAGATGCTTAGCCAACTGAGCCACCCAGGCGCCCAGAGCATGCAACTCCTGATCTTGGGGTCATGAGTTCGAGCCCCATGTTGGGTGTAGAGATTACTTAAATGAATACATAAATAAAAACTCTAAAAGGCAAAAAGTTGTTTTTATTGAAATTTAACTCTTTATTCCTTACTTGGGCGATTATGTAAATTGCTTTGGAACAGTTCTGCAGTGGTCATGTCACCTTTAGTCATAAACTGAATGAGAAGACAAATAGACTAGCATATTTGGGGTGCTTTTATTAGACTTTAAAAACCCAAAGGGAAAAAGTATGAATCAGCTATAATCAAAAGCTTTTTAAATTCTAAGCTGTTTGTCTTGGAAGTTTGGAAGCATTCAAATAATCCATGACACTATTGCAGACATCTTCATAGGTTTGCCAAGTGTGAGAATCACTATATTGACTGGCAACTGGACTGATTATTGAAGATTGATTTAATGATTCTTTCTAAATGTAGTGTTTGGCTTGTTATATTATTAATAATTTTTCAGTTTTTGCATTTAAGTCACAATTGGCATCTACTAGAATTCCACTTAAAACTTATTTTTTAAACATGTGTAGGGCATGCATGCACTTATGTCTGCCATAATAAAATGCCTTGGTGATGGAAAAAACCAGTCCTTGAATGAGAGATCTGAAAATGTTTTAGTATAATTTAAAAAATCAAGGACAGTAGGTATGATATGCCACTCTTTTTGTCAAGAGTGTGTGTGTGTGCGCATTTATGCTTGAGCATGCTTATAATAGTCTTTTTAAGGATATACAGCAGTCTGGTTCGTTCCGTTGATTGTCTTCTGGAGGGATGGCTAAGGCTTGGGTAGGAAGGAGAACCCCCCCCCCCTTTTTTTTAACATGTATCCTTTTTAAAAATTTATTTTTCACACACATGAATTACCTATTCAAAAAAATTTAATTTTTGTGAGCATCTTTCCACATTATAAAGTATTAAAAGTGAAAATGTTCATTCTAATAGCAGTTTGTTTTTGTTTAATTTATTAGGGAATTTTAATTCTAACTTGATTAGTCTCTAGGTGTCCTTATTCTCTAGAGTCAGAAGAAGAGATGAACAGCCAATGAAAAGTAAAAAATATTTTTCGGTTTCTTAGGCAATTCGCATTTTGGTTCAGGAGCGCCTGACTCAGGATGCAGTTGCTAAAGCAAATCAAACAAGAGAGGTACGTACTATTTTTTTTAATAAATTCTAAATTGATCACTAATGAAAGGTTCTTCTAGCGTTGTCAGGAGTTTACACTTTGTATCTGCTTAAGATAAACTATGGTTGAACTGTCCAGAGAAAGGATAGGTTATTTCAGTGGGATTGAATTTGCTTAAGCAAATTATAGCTATTTTTGAGTGAAAAATAAATTTACCTCACTTCATACCTTAAAGCAGCTACCAGTAGCATATCCACAGTCCACCAGTACAAACCACTGCACGTGCCCAGTTATTTAAAAGAATTTACCTTGTAAAATTTACCAGGTTATTTTGACGAATTGCTGGAAAACAGGACACACCTTGTCTTTGTTACTAATTTTCTTCTTTGACGTAAATCCTGTCCTTGCTCTTTTGTTTCTTCAGAGAAATCTTTTCTCATTTTATTCATATTTCCTGGCATCACTTAGGAGAAAGTAACTTACCTAAGACCACCTAGTTGGTAAGCGGTTGAGCTCAAATAGTCTGATTCAAGAGCCAGGGCTCTTAACGGTTGATGGGGACAAAGGTCTGTGTGTGAAGGCCTGCATGAGCTCATTGGTCAGCCCAGGAGAATTCTGGCATAGGGGTGTGGAGGCTGTATTAGAGTGTAAGTTTCAAGGTTCAGGTGACTGCAGCTGTCCTCTTTCAGTCCTGCTTTGTAGGCTGAAAACTATACACCGTGACAATTTTTCCCTTAATTCTGAGATATTGTAGATAAATTGTACTAGAAATCCAAAATCCCTAGTCTCATTGACTATGGGACAGTGCAGAGAATGTCCTCAGGGTTAGCAGTAGCAGGTGTCTGATAATGCCTCTTGCTATGAACAGATACTGCAGTGAATGCCTTGGGCACAATAAACATTCTAGATTCTTGTCCTTTTTTTTTGTCTCCCCTAATCCCCCAGTGTCTTTTGTCCTCTGATCCCATCTTTAGTAAGACCCAGCAGTGTTAAAAGGTTATTAATGCCAGGGCAGTGTAGTTCTCTCTGAAAGACACTGTTTGTTTTAAAGGCTCTTTATTGCTTATTAATTATGTATGAATTGGGCCACTGGAAATTGGATTAAAGATCAGCTTATTTCACCCACGCTGTAGAACAGACAGTAAATTGTTCCGCCATAATAAAATCATTCATTCATTCGTTCAGCAAAACTATGTCTTCTGTTTGGAGGCGGTGCAAATGAGGGCATAGTCAACTCTTTTTACTCTTTTTTGCAAAGTACAATTTTATTTTCATTGCTCCAAATCTTTAGTGTCCTCTCAGAAGGTATCATGCTATAGGTATAACATACAGTGGAGAGGTTCTTATAGTGAGTAGTCTTGTTTATAAACCATAACTAGTATTTGGGGCATATGGTCATCTTGAAGGGTTTAGCTGTTCCTTGGTGGTCTGTTGGCAGAGAAAACGAAAATAAGACTGGCCTAGAAAACTACTCAATGTAATTCTTTCTTGCTTTGCTTGCTAAATTTACATATCCATTTATTTCTTCACCTGTAGAATGTATTTAGCTATTTTAAAGTATTTGGAGCCTAGATAGATTTGCTTTAATATATTAGGTAAGAATTGAGTAGTGACATCCTAGCATTTGTAACATTGAAAGTATAGATTTTATATAGTATAATCAGAAAGTCTGGACTGTCTGTCCTTGTTGCTACTCTGAACTCCATGGAGGTTGGCATTATAGTCCCCATGTTTGGCATATGTGTATGTAGGTACTGACCAGTTAACTAAATGGTTTAAAGTTCATTTATTTTCCTGGACTTCAGAATAACTTCCAAATGAACTATTATTGAAAGTTAAATTCTATAAAGGTAATGTGGTAAACATCACACTAGCTGGAAAAAAGTTAATATAGATTTTAGATTTTGTATAAAAACAAATTAATGTGTTCAGAAATATTAAAAGTAAACCTATTTGCCCTGTACTGTGCTGCTTATTGTAGCTAAAATAGGACAACAGCAGCCCTGCTCAGCTGTCCTTCCACAACATCAGTGACAGAACAGCTGTGAAAGGAGCTAGTGTTTTATATGCCTAGTCTTAGAGGAGAGACTGGTTGGTAGAACTAGCTTCCCACTACATGTAGAGACCATTATTTCATCAAAAGGCAAATCTACAGAGAAAACACTCAGCCCCCCACCACTGCAGCTAAAAGGGTTAATAGAATAGCTAGCAGATTTTCAGTTACAGATGAGAAAAGAACATGATTTTTAACTATAAACTTTTATTGTCTTTAAGGGCTTACCTGTTGCTTTAGACAAACACATTCTTGGTTTTGACACAGGAGGTAAGTGATTTTGTTTTAATCCAAACTCTTATTTTTAGAGACTAGGTGATTATTTGGGGAAGAAATGGGCAAGTAAATGGTCTTGAATACGGATTAATGCAGTGTTTCTTATAAAATAGATGCAGTTCTTAATGAAGCTGCTCAAATTCTGCGATTGCTGCATATAGAAGAGCTCAGAGAGCTACAGACAAAAATTAATGAAGCCATAGTAGCTGTTCAGGCAATTATTGCTGATCCAAAGACAGACCACAGACTGGGGAAAGTTGGAAGATGAACGTTTTAGGATTTCAACTTCTCACGTACTTAGTACAATTGGGAACCATGTACACTCTGGCATGTGTTTGGAAATCAAATGTCACATTTTCAAGAGAAGAATCCTAGAAAATTGTTCTTGAGATTTACCATCATTGCTTTTTCTTTAATAAAGTTCAGGAAAGTGGATTTTTTTTTTTTTTTGGACTGTTATGTTTGTGTATCTATATAATTAATCGTCCTCTTTTGTGGGTGAGGTACATGCCAGTCCCCAGCACTGTTACAGAGACAATACAGATGCTCAAATCATGGGAAAACTTAAAATATTTTATTGGAGTAATCTAGAAAATTTGAGAATTGTTACATCTTTGGTATTTATAAATGTAGTAACTTCTGTGGGTAACTATAGAGGGACTTATAGAATCAGAAGATACAAATTGAAACATTCTAGCACCTTTTAATATAAATAGAAATGCAGTGATGCAGAGGTAAAAAAAAAAACTTAGAATTTTACTGGGAAACTTCCCTACCAGTTCCACATAGCCTTCTCTAGGTCAAGGCTTGTGGTCTTTAGGGTTGTGTCTTTGTACTGACAACCCATGCTTTAATTTCTTGGTCAGAAAGAATCCTAAGCAAAAATTAGATTTAGGGTCTTAATGTATTCTAGTGAGTTTGACCCTTTAAATATGACGGAAATGCTTATTAAAAATTGCTTTAATAAGCAATTAAAATTCTATTACTTTTTTAAAACTTGTAGTAACTTTTGTTATTCAAAATACAGTAGTAAAGATTGAGGTATAAAACTTTTCACAAGATATACTTAGTCTTTTTGTAGTGAAAATGTTCATCTTGTAGGTCCAATTCCTTTTTCACTTTCTTTGCCTGTGTTTGTAGTAAATGCTCTTTAGGGTCCAGATTCTGATTGTAAACTCCAAATCCTTTGTGATGCTGTATTTACTTTCTTCCTGTGAGGGGAGGTGGAAGAGACAGTGGGTGAATATTTTATACCCAGTTGCAACAACATTTTAAAGAAGAAATATCCTTATAGGCTGGCCTTTTTTGTGTATAGTTAAGCTAGGGTAGTCAAGATTGGTCACCCCTGTGTATGGGCCATTAACTTTTCTATTCAAAGTGGCTCTCCCTGGTGGTGATGTTAGTGGCAGCAGCTGCCATCTGGGCCAAGGATCATCAGTTACCAGGTATATCCTTCTCTACCCTGCTGATCCAAAGGAGCATGCTGCACATTTTGTTTACCTGTTGGACAGTAGGGGTAGACGGCAGTTATCCCGTAGAGATGAGATCGCTGCTCCGGGAGATACTCATCAGTAAACTGGCCACTATCTCTATTTACTGATATAACACCATCCCTGGTAACAGAAAGGAAGAGTAAATTCATGGGATTTAAGGTTGGATAGAAACTCAGTTTCAATAGCAAATCCTCTGCTAGCCTTCTAGAATATGTATTTTTTTAATTTAACCAAGTGAGTTTTGACTCATTTAGATTTGAAGATTTTCTAGATGAGTGGTTCTCAAAGTAGTCCCCAGACCAGCATCATCTGGAAACTTGTTAGAAATACAAATGGCCTCAACTCCAACCTACTGAGTCATCAGGAATTATGGGCTGGGACCCAGCAATAGGTTTTAACAATCCCTTGGAATGTTTCTGATGCCATACAAAACTTTTCAGAACCACTGGTCCAAGTCAATGGTTCTCAACCCTTGTTCAACGAATCACTTGAAAATCTATTAAAATACTGATGCCTAGGCCTCACACCAGACCAATTAAATCAAGATTGCAAGGAATGGGGTAGAAGGACTTAGACATCCATATGTATTTTTAATGTTCCCCAGTTCCTCCTTGGGGCACTAGTATAAATTACACTACTCTTCCTTCTCCCAGGTGGACAATATATCCATAATACCATTTTTTTTAAAAAAAATCAATTTAAATCACATGGCACCACTTAAGGGGGTAGTGTTTTGGATTCATGTACTTCCTTTTTGGATAGTTCAGTGTGAGCAGTGCCATTAAGTAGGACTTAAAAAGCATTAGCACTTGAATGATGTTACCTACTAACAGAGATAATGGAAACTTCGGCAGAGGGCATAGTCTACTAAAGACACTTAGTGACATTAGGTAAAATGGGTGGCGCGTCTTCCGGAACCCCAGGCTCGTGAGGCACGTCCAGTGTGCGTCGGCTCACCTCCTCCAGTCTGTGTGGTAGAAGTGATCTGCAAAGCTGACAATACTGAAGGGGTAGTTGAGGTGGTTCTGAATGACCCGCCGTCCAGTCCCATCAGGTAGCGTACACTCCAGTTTCTTGGTTCCTTTTAAAACACCAGAGAAAATGAAATCATTCCATACCAGGAGAAAAGTCATTTGCCAAAAATAATTGTGGCAGGTGGAGGCCTTCTGAAAGGAAACAAAGGTAGATGAGGAAATAGGGTATTTTCTTCCCAGTGCAGTGATGCAAATTAGAAACTACAATTTTCCTGTTCTGTTACCAGTCTTCAGTTTAATAGCATTCTCGTTTCTTAGAATTTAGACTCTTGATCCCTTCTTGGAAGAGAGGACTGCATTTTTTTCTCCCTAAGTAGGACATTAGAGATAAACTTTGTTCTAATTAAAGTGTCACCTCATAAATTGTCGTAAACATCAGATAAACACTTGTCCTTTGTAAGCAATGCATAAGGCCCTTAAGAAATACTGAAGGATTTTAAAGACTTATCTTCTAGATAGGAATTAAAAGTAACTAAAATGGCGACATGGCTTATATTTTTCAGTGTAAAGGAAGCACTCTTGAAAATTTTATAGTAGGGGCGCCTGGGTGGCTCAGTCGGTTAAGCATCCGACTTCAGCTCAGGTCACGATCTCACGGTCCGTGAGTTCGAGCCCCGCGTCGGGCTCTGGGCTGATGATGGCCCAGAGCCTGGAGCCTGCTTCCCATTCTGTGTCTCCCTCTCTCTCTGACCCTCCCCCGTTCATGCTCTGTCTCTGTCTCAAAAATAAATAAACGTTAAAAAAAAAAAAAATTAAAAAAAAAAAATTTTATAGTACCTAAACAAGTCAAGAGTTTCCAAGTTTTCATGCGTCTTACGAAACATGGATTTAAATTTCAGGTAGTTTTTAAAAATATAACTTAAAAAAAATAACTTGTTTTGGGCCAACCAGGTTATAATACTGATCCATCTGCATTTATAGTTCCTTTTATTAAATTAGAATTCTTTAAGAATGGACATTTTCATATTCTTTTTAGTATAGAAGAAGACCTATAGCATCTTTTCTATTTTTCTAATAAGGAGATCACACAACAGAAAGAACTTGGGTATTGGCAACCTTAACTTACTACCAAGGGCCGTCCTGCCACATCACTTTCCAAAAAATGTCTTCCACGTAATAGCATACTGTAAAATGTTCTGATACTGGCAAACAAACAAACAAAAAAAGCCTCTTGTTCATTTATCTAAGTTTGCCAGTTCCAACAGAGGATAAAATTTCTCTTTACTTTAAAAAGTATACCAGGACAGGCCACCTGGGTGGCTCAGTCGGTTAAGCATGCGATTTCGGCTCAGAACATGATCTCACAGTTCATGAGTTCGAGTCCTGTGTTGGGTTCTGTGCTGATAGCTCAGAGCCTGGAGCCTCTTCAGATTCTGTCTCTCTCTCTGCCCCTCCCCCGCTTGCACTGTCGCTGTCTCTCAAACATTAAAAAAAAAAAAAAAATATACCAAGTGCTTGTGTGGGGAAGGGCTAGTAGCACAAAAATGAATTGGGGCATAGTTCCAGCCCTCAGATCATTGCCTAAGTCACAGACAACCCCTCCCACCCAAAACCCCAAGAAGGATTAGAAGTATCGACTAAAAGTGTTCTTTAACAGTTTAGACACCAACCAAAGGAGTAGATTTTGTGCTGGCTGTACTGTTGAAAATTGAAGCCAAAAGCTCTACATACTGGGATTTGGTTTTGTTGTAAAAGCTGCAGTTAAGTGCTGGCACCCATGGTGCTGAAGTGTGCTGTGCGTACATGCCATCAGTAATACCTGCATCTGCCCAGCAGAGCAGTTTGGAGAAGGGGTCAAAGGTTAAACCATTAGGTAGTCCAATGTCTTTATTCACCAGAATTCTTCTGTTTTCTCCTTCTAAAGAAGACGTTTCAATTTTGGGAGCCTCACGATTCCAGTCTGTCCAGTACAAGTTGCTGTGGGATAAATTAAATAAAGATTTTTTGCAATAGCGAAAATGAGGCCAGAGAAATAAAACACCAGTGTCTGAGTTTTGGTTACTCTCACCATTTAAGGAACTTAACCCTGTTGCTTCAGCACTAGAGTTTCCTAATGTGTTGCTGAAGGAGACCCACCCATCCAGTTCAAGTGTTAGACAGCCTTGCCTGGTCAGTGATCTCGGTGGCCCCCCAGTGCCTCTCACATACTCTGAATTCTCTCTGTATCGCGCTGTCGTCTTAATGATTTTCTAGTTTATTCATTAGTTTACTACCTTACTTCCTCCCAGAATGTGAGCTCCACGAAAGAGCAGACCTTGTCCCCTTTGCCTAGAACAGCGTCTGACGCCTAGTAGATCCTACATAAATACTGTTTTTAAGTCCATGCTTTGGAGCTTTTGCACTCTTGTTCTGACCCTCCCCACACTGCATTTAAAATCCAAGGGCTCCAAATTAGGATCCACAGGAAGCAGGAGAATAGGGAAGCCCAGCTGACCCTCGGATTGGATCCACAGCAATGGCTCGAGGATTCACCAGGTCCGTGTGGAAGAGGGCCTTCCGCTCAGAGCCGTCCAGCCTGGCCCTCTCTATCTTGTCCAGGCCGCTGTCCGTCCAATACATTGTTCTACGGAAGTGGTCAATGGCAAGTCCTTCAGGGCTTATCAGACCTGGAAGTAGAACAGCAGGACTGGAGTATTTGCAGGCATGAAAAGGGAACCCGAAGCAGAGAGATCTGCTATGTTTTAACAGTTTAAAAAACAAAAAGTCCCGAGAGGCTCTCGGCCTCAAGAACCAGGTTAACTGAGGAACGGATCCTTTGTTACTTGTCCTGCCACCTCTAGTTTTCCTTCTAGACTACATACCCACCAGCCTGATGGTACCGGGCATGCACAGTGCTGGGGCCAGGCAGCATCAACTGGGGCCACACTCTCAGTTCTCACTGTGAGCCATTTCTGTTGAGAGTTCCAATTTCTCAACAGGCTCACAGTAAGAATTGCCTCCTTTCTTACGTATAAGTGTGTGTTTACAGAGGGGCTGGTATTGCAGTGCTTGATGAAGTGGCTTGAATGGCGCTTAACCTCCCCTGGTGAACGTAGGAGACTCAAATGAAATACAAAGCATCTTCCAGATGAAGCTGCTGACCTGAGCTGATGATCGTCTCAGGCTCTGCTCCTGGCTCCAGACTGGCACGGCTGATTGCCCGGCCAGCAACATCTGTCCAGTACACCATCCTCTCGCGGCAGTCATAGTCAATTCCCACGACTATGGAGCCCTTTGTGGACCAAAACATGAAATTGGAAGAGTTAGGACTCCATGCATTTCCCCAGAGCTTGTGCTCAGCTGCTGCACACATGGCTGTAGTGAATGACCCACAGTAGTCCTAAGGGCAGCTATGCAGCAGGATTACACAGGTGGCTTAGAGGCTGACTTCTGGGGTCCCAGCCAGGTTTGGCCACTGACTAGCTATGACTTTGGTATTTAACCTCTCTATGCCTGGGTTTCTTCATTTGCAAAATGAAGATACTAGTACCTACTTTATAGTGCTGCTATAAAAATTCTACCAAAAGTTCTTGTAAAGTATCCTCATCGGTCATTAGTATACAGCAAGTGCTCAATAAGCACAATTACTGTCAGCAGTAATAAAATGATTTCATGAAATCAGCCCCTTGAGTGATTAGAGAACAAACATTAGTCTCAGCAAAGTAAGTCCTTAATACTGTACTGGGTGAAAACGTACTCCTTCCGAATGGTATCAGCACTTCTGAAACAGCCTTTCTAAAATTCACCAACATAGGAGTGCCTGGGTGGCTCAGTCAGTTGAGCGTCTGATTTCGGCTTAGGTCATGATCTCACGGTTCGTGGGTTCGAGCCCCACGTCGGGCTGTGCACTGACAGCTCCGAGCCTGGGTCCTGCTTCAGATTCTGTGTCTCGCTCTCTCTCTGCCCCTCCCCTGCTTGTGCACGCATGCACACCTGTGCTCTCTCTCACAAAAAGAAACATTCAAAAAAAAAATTTTAATTCACCAACATACAACAACAAAATTTACTCTCCCTTTTCCTATAACTATCATGAGATCTTTCCCCTGAGGTTTAATCCCTTATCCCTATCTCTGCTTCTTATACAAAGCAAATGGTTTGGTTGTAATCATATGTAGAAGAAAGTCTCCAGAAGGATGGGTTAAGGAACTGGAGACTGGTGGTCACCAAACCGCTGGTTAGGGAGGTCTTCCTTTCCCTATTGCTAAATAAAGAAGTCTTTTTTAAATGCTGAGTCTGTGGTATTTCTTTACAAAACTCTGCACAGTACTTGCTTCATTCAGTTTCCAACCCAGACTCCTGGTCTGAGAAGCCCAACAGATGTGCAAAGCCAACATCCAGGGGCCATCTGGCTGTCCCTGAGGTCATACCAGCTCCCTGCTTGCCTAACAAAGCCTCCTGGGGCTAGCTTGACATGCCTCCGGGAGAGAAGTCAATATAAAAAATACTGTACAGAGCAGGATTTGACTCCTGTGGAAAAAATGGGCAGTTGATTTAGAGGGATCTGAAGGTCAAGAACAGTTTTACTTGAAAAGTGAGTCATCTGTCTCAGGCAGGAGTGACATCCATGTGCTTCCAGTGACCTAGGGAATCATGGGATCCATTAACCCATGTACTGACTTCAGGGTTTCTTCGAAGAAGGAGGCTCAGTTTGAGTAAATTTCCCCAAGACGTGCTCATAACCCATGTGCCATTCTCTCAGTTCTACCACCACCACCACCACCACCACCACCTTGCCGAATGAGAGGCAAGCGCAGAAATGCAGTAAAACCATCAGCCTTGGCTACGATAGTTAGACTGAGGTGTTGACGATTTCTTAGTTTCTCTTAGAGAAGCTTACAGAATAGTATGCTAGTGGTTGCCAACACACCGAAAACTCCAAAACCTAAATCTTAAAAAAACAAACCTCTTTCTCTGAAGACTACCTGCTTCTAAGCTTTTTTTGGAATCCCAAAAGTTACAGAATTAGCTTGATAACATAAGTAAAGGGAAACACGGACATTATACTCTTCTATCAGATGAGCAAGTACCTGCTGCATGAAGTTTAGAAATGGAATCAGACGGCTTTCCTTAATAACCATCAGTGCCTTTCTGGCGAACTCCCTTCTCTTTTCTCCATTTTAGAGAAGAAAGCTGTCCTCCAAAATGGAGGGAGGCTGCTGGCTCAGAAAGCGACAAGCATCTCCTATGGAAAGCTTGTCCACTCCTTTCCCAGCGTCCCACTCCACCCAAATCTTCATCTGTGAAGGAGTTAGAGAAGATAGGAGACCGATCAACAGAACCAAAACAGAGGGGAGGGGGCTACAACAACGAGGCAGTCATTAACTTCTTTCCACAGAAACCACACCCTTTAGCTAGTCCTGGACCCTCTGTGGAGATGCCTGGCATGGAGAGAACCCTGGGGACTCGGGCTGAGTTTCTTTCCATTTTCCCTCGGCTCACCATACTGCCTCCATATCCTGGTAACTCCGAACTTCCCTTTCCACTTCTCTGAAACCCCATGAACCACTGGAGAAAGCCTTGGTCAGTCAGACAGGACTCCCGGCAGACAGTGCCCTCACTTTCTGTGGCAGTGACGTCAGACTCATGGAGTTGGACCACAGCCCAGAAATCCTCCAGGACCTCCCTCTACCTCAAGCCCTGGCCCAGATCTGAACGCCCCGTACGGTCCCACCCCCCACGGGAGAAATCCACTTTACATGCAGTGACAGCAGGGTCTTGGCCATGTCCTTCTGGAGTCTGGTACCATTGAGGGGCAAATGACCGATCTGCTGGCCCTGGGCGTAGAGCAGGAAAGTGCCCACAGACGGAGGGGTCACATCAGGCCGGGGCAGGGGCCGGGCTGTGGGTGGCGCAACGGTGGGTATACCTGCCGTGGGAAGGAGGAGGGTATGAAGAACGGAGAGGAAAGAACACAAAGGTGGGTGGGGACAGGGGAAGAAGTTACTTTCCACATACCAGAACCTCCAAAAACATCAAAAGGTTTTTACCCTAGACAGATGTATTCCAGATGTTCCTTAAATTCTAATTTCTAGGGTTTTTTTCCCCCCCAAGGATTATGTAAAACACTGCCAATTACTAGGGAGGAAGACAACAAAACACTTCCCTCAGAACAAAGCAAAAACGTTTTTTTTCTTTTTAAGGGCAAAAAAACAGTATTGTGTCCACTTTTCTTTGGGCCCCCAGGGTGACACGTGTCCCCTCTCACCCTGGGCTGGGGAGGAGGAACTGCTTGTTGAACTGAGTTCCAGATGTTCTAATTACAGAAACTGCTAATGACAAAACCAAACGTTAAATCCAAATAGGGATTTGGATCGCAGACCAGCTGATAAATCAACACGGCATCTTAGCGACTTCTTTCACTGGACCTATGGGCCCCCCCTTTCCCCAGCTTCACTCACAGCTGGCAGTTTCCATACAGAAAGCCCTCAGAGTGGATGAGGGGGATGAGGGCTGACCCCCGGGTGCTTACATGCAGGGGTGGTGCCTGGCTGGGAGCGGGTGCCCTGCACTTCTCTGCCATCTTTGTCCACGCACCAGCAGAAGTCACTCTTCCCGTGGCACTGCAGGGGGGTGAAGTGGCCCAGGTCATCGCACTGAGGCACATACTGATCGTCCCTGGGCGTGCCACCGTAGTGCTCCAGCAGGTTTTCCCTCCAGCGCTCGCAGACGGTCCGGGGCCTCCGGGTGGGCTCTGAGCAGATGGGGACAAAAAGCCTTTGATCGTGAGCCAAGGACAGAATGCAGCATGTGGCTGAAGATCCCCACACCTGGCCTCCCTCCTCCTAGTATCCGCCAACAAGGCCTCAGCCAAGCGCCTGGACGTTGGACCAGTCAAGTGCTCTAAGAAGCTCTCCACAGGCATCTGGAGAACGGAGAAAAGCTCCTGGGCCAGGAGGATTTGTCATGAAGGCCAGCCATGTCAGCAGAGAGCAAGAGGAGGTTAAGATCAGGGGTGCAGGGCACACTCGGACCCGGCCCATGGGGACACCTCTGCCGGGGCCCAGGACCTCTGCTAACAGAGCCCTTTGGTGGGGACCCTCCTCGGGGACTCAGGGGCCTACATGATACTTAAAGGCAGTATTTATTCTTTCCTGCTTGGTCCAAGTTCCAGGCCTGCACTTGAGAGGACAATCTTGACACTGGCCATGCATCTTACAAACTAGTCCTGACCTACTGCCTGCCCTACTGCCAAACTATTCCTGCCTCCTATTCCTACCCTACTTATGTGGCCCTCACTCTGCTCACTGGAAAACTATATGGAATAAGACTCACTGTAATTAGTAGGGGTGCGCATGGAGGACGTGGTGGCCAACAGCTCCATACTGACTGTTAGACGCTCCAGTTCCTGGAAGCCCTTTGGCTCAAAGCTGAACCTTTCTCCCGGGCTCCTGCTTCCTGCCCATAGCTCTGCCCCGCCCTTGTCCAGCATCCTCCCCTCTGCTCGCCCTCCTGGCTCACCACCCGGCTTACACTCCTGTGAGCTCTTGCAGAGTAGCTTCTCTAGCTGCAGTTTTCTCCCTGCTTGCTTCCACAGGGCTGTCGCTCTGTCCCAAATGTGGCGGTTCTCTGTCTGCAGGGAGTCTGCTGCGGGCTTTGGAAGTAACTTGTACCCCCGTCTATCAGAGGAGTATCTAAAGGAGCTCATTAGAAGCTGCTGCTGCTTTAATTCCTGTAACTCAAAGCCTGTGGTCTGTGGAATCACACAGCCAAGTACCTACATGATACTACCACCTGGGTGTATGCCATTAATCTCAGAACAAAAACGGGGACCCTGCTTTCCACCGTCAGCGCTGCTGTCCCCTAGACTTTTTCCTATCAGTAAATAGCACCTCCATTTTCCATTGTGTGGGCCCAATCATCCCTGACTCCTTTCTGTCTCTTGCTCTCCACATCTGGTAGGTCAGAAAAAGGTCAGCTGTGCCTTCAAAATACATTCAGAAAATCTTCACTTCGCACTATATCCACCCCTATCACCCTGGTCGGAGCCTCATGGTCTCCTGCTAGGATATTACAAAAACTTTCTCACTTGGTCCCTGGCTTCCACCCTCTTTCCCACCCCCCAATGTAAACAGCCAGCAGCCAGAAGAGTCCCTTTAAAACGTCATTTCTGGGGCACCTGGATGGCTAAGTCAGTTGCACATCTGACTTCGGCTCAGGTCATGATCTCATGGCTTGTGAGTTCGAGCCCCGCATTGGGCTCTGTGCTGACAGCTCCGAGCCTGGAGCCTGCTTCTCCCTCTCTCTGTGTCTCCCTCTCTCTCCGTCCCTCCTCCACTCGTGTTCTCTCTCTCTCCCTCACTCCGTCTCAAAAATAAACATTTTTTTAAAAAGCAAAAAAAATACTTCAAACACAGTCATTTCATGTCACTCCTTTGGTCAAAAACTCCACTGGCCTCCAACAACAAAGTTGGAAACATTACAATTCGGTTCTAGTACCTACGATTCCTCCAGACAAGAGGGAGGATGGTTAACAAAATCCTCAGAGCTCAAACCCAACTAGCTCAACTCCAAGACTCACCAGGTCTGGTGGCAACAGATGCCCTTCAGGTGGCCTCTATAGTTCATAACCCTTGGGAAGCAGAGTTCTTTATAAGACCCAACGGAGAAGGAGACTTCCTCACCCAAATGTGTCTCAAAGAATCGGGACAGGGAAAGGTCACTTCTTCAAACACTAACGAGCCACCTCAAGGTGGGATGCCCCGCAGAAGTTCCCAACACGGCTCCAGGTCCGCCCGCAAACTCAGAGGGTGTGTTCTTAGCTCAGGGGACCACCCGATGAGGCACGGCTCTTTGTCTGGAATGGAGACACACGGCTCACTCAGCTTCTGGGAAGTGGGCACATCACTGATATGTGTGCATCCCTCTCATTCCTTACTATTTGAAGCTACTTCTTAATCCAACTACAGATTGATTTCTGGTTTCGGTTGGCAGGGTTTTAAATAGTTTGAAATCTTGGACACAGACTTTTTTCTCTCCCTTCAAGCCAACCCCATTATGCAGATGGGACTAATCAGAAAAGGCAGCCAAGGCCAAACCAGTGCCAAGAGAGGAGCCTGGGCCACTGGGGGGAGAGTCTGCACAAGACAATGTGTCCCTCCCTTCAGTCATTAACTTCTCATTCTCTTGGCTCCCTTCTGAATCACGGTCCTTAAAACTAAATGCTTGTCTTAGTAAATAGAACTCTGAACCATTCCCTAAGGCAGGTCCCAACCATCTGATTTCTTTAAATCCCAGATGGAGTTAGAACCAAGACTTTTTAAAGATTTTAAAGGAGTGAAACAGGATTTTTCTTTCCTTTTTTTCCCCCTTGGACCTGTCAAATCTTTTCCTAAAAATAGGGACAAGAGGAACTAGCGATGTCACTGCGGAAACAAAGGTATACATCTAGATCAAACATTACCAATTTTTACCTGTGTGAATCTTAGAACTACTCATGTCCCGGCCATTGCGATATTGTTGACAGGATCAAAACTGGTGGTAATTCACCAGCTCTTCTTACTCTCATGTAAAAAGCCAAGATTTATCTTTTCCAGTAGTGAAAATAGCAAGCTCATGGCTATAGGAATTTTTGGCTAAAATGGAATCAGATCAATCCTACATTCTTCATAATAAAGTTCTTCTGTAGTTTTAAAAACGTGCTTTCCACTCTTAACAACTCAGCAAGGAATACAATCTGCCTTGGCAACCTGCAGCTGGCATGACATGTGAGCACTTGGTAGCCAGGCCCCACCCCCCCGGGGAGCACGGAGAGCCCTCAGATGGTTACAGACACGCTCACCATTAGCATCTCAGACCGCACGGGCTAACACAACAGGTCCCTGCATCTCTTCGGACAGTGGCTGGGGCAAGGGGGTTCCCCACTGATATGCTGGGCCTGCCTAGAGACAGCGGGGCTCATTAGCTTAGAGCAAACTAGTGGGATCCACCCACAGGTGTCTGCTTATTTTTCCTATTAATACTAAACTGGCCTTCATACTGCTTCCTGAAATTCAGAAGGCAGAGTATAGTGATATAAAGGAACATGTGCAGGCAGTTCTCTTTGGACAAAAGGCGGGTCTGGCAAGATCCGTTAGCTCCAAGGCCTCCCTAAGCTGCCATAACAGGTCTCGGGCAGTGGCCTCAGCCTGACCTACACCATTCATCTCAACGTCCCGTCTTGTACCGGGCAAGTCTAAGGCTGGAGTCCAACGTGTAACAGTGATGTCAGTCTATGTCCCTGTCACCTGAATGTGTGCACAGGTGGGCACAGATCATCTGAGTGGTCGTAGGAGGAAGGAGGCTATGAAAGGACAGCAGTCGGCCCCGAGTCTGCACGGTCTGGGCAGGAGTTATAATCTGCCCCACAGGCTGCGCCATTCAGCTTCTCAAGCCCCGGGCCTAGGTCGGTACAAGCTCCTTCCTGCCTGGCTCACCTGCTGGTCCGCAGTGAGGTGGTGTGGAGCCGGGTGGAGTCCGGGTGCCGGGGACTTCGTGACCATTGAGGTCCACGCACCAGCAGAAGCCAGTGCTCCCGTGACACTGCAGTGGCAGGAAGTGGCCCTGCTCATCGCACTGGGGGATGTGCACCCGGGAGCCAGGATAGGTGTGCTGAGCGTGGGCACTGCGCTGCTGGCGTTCACAGGGTTTCAGTCCTGATGTGGGGTCTTCGGAGACCAGGGTGGAGGAGACGTACAAAGAAGGAATAAAAGACATTGCAACCCATCCACTTTTACCAGCTAACTTCAAAGTCTCTCGTCTGAGGTGATGTTCTTTGCTTATTTTTCCCTCCCTATACTTGGGAGACAGCATAACATGGGAAAAAAAAATAGCCGGGCACTGAGATTGTGAACTCCTGGATTCTTATTTTAGTTCTGCCACTATCTACCTAATGTCTCCCTAATTCTCACAGTTCACCCTGTTAAGTCCTGAGCTGACCATACCTACTGTAAAATCGCCCCTCCCTCAGCCCTAAGGGTAAAATGAAGAACCCATAGCTTGTGTCCAAACATCCCAAGAGACTTGGGAGAAAACAAGTAAACCTCTGTTCATCCTCTCAAGTCCAGAGTCTAAGTCTGAGAAGCTCCAGGTCAATGGCAATCACTAGGTCACACAGTGCTGGCCAAGACCTCCTAGAGTGTCACCACGGGGGCTTACTACCGGCTCACTAGGTGCATATGGCTCCTATTTAGTAAGCTTATCCCAGTCCTTCATCTAAATGACACTTACCAAGGCAAAGCAGATCATGACGGGAGTTGAACACAGCTGCCACTAGGTAGGACAATGGGTGGGGTCACACTCCTGGCCTCCCAGATTACTAATAACCAGGGACTTCTAAGTAAACTAGAAGGAGGGAACAGGAAGAAAATCCAGAGCCTAGAAAAGCCTTGGTCCCCGATAAGAATAGGCTAAAGGCTGTAGAAAAAATACACTGGAGGAACCAGGAGTTTTCTGTGCCTCAGGCAGCCCTCAAGACCTTACCAGGTGCGCACTGAAATCCATCCCCATGATATCCAGGGAGGCATCGGCAGGAGAACGAGCCAGGGGTATTGTAGCAGGTAGCCGAGGGGTGACATCTGTTTTCCGAGCATTCATCAACATCTGCAGAGGCAGGAACAGGGATGGGGGGGGGGGGGGGGGGGGCAGGGAGGAAGAGCATGACTTCACTGCACCCAACTGGGGCTACTACGCGGCCCTAGTACATGTGGGTCAATGCCAAGGGGTCAACCTTAGAAGACCTCTGGGCATGAGCAGAAATATGCTGACAGCTAAAGGCGGGCTAAACAAAGTCGAGGGACACGTGAGCGAACCCATTAGACTAAGAATGTACAGTGTAGAAATCAAATGTGTGGTCACTTCCAGAAAAAAAAAATATCCTGCGGTGTATTTCTAGAGTATCTTTCATCCACAGTGAATTCCAGGAAGTTATTACCTTTGAACTAGCCTTTGGGCTGTAAATCACTCACTTCCTTTCAGTACCACAGCAGTAAATACATGTAACAATGGTTTCGGTCTTGCCCTGTTGGCACCATGTCCCTATAACACCAATCTACAGATCCGGAGAAGCCCGGTGAGGCTCCAAATGCTTTTTCAACTAAGTCTGGAAGCACATCCAGTCTCCCGGAATCAGAGTCCTACCATCTACAATGCCCAAGGAATCAGAAATTTTCTCTACTTTCTACCTTTAGAAGAAATAGAAAAGCGTCAGAAAAATATTATCAGAAGTTTGGAACAACACATTCAAAAGAACATCTAAGGGCGCCTGGGTGGCTCAGTCAGTTAAGTGTCTAACTTCGGCTCAGGTCACGATCTCGCAGGTTGTGAGTTCGAGCCCCGTGTCAGGCTCTGTGCTGCCAGCTCAGAGCCGGGAACCTGCTTCAGATTCTGTGTCTCCCTCTCTCTCTGCCCCTCCCCTGCTCACGCTCTGCCTCTGTCTCTCAATAATAAATAAACATTTAAAAAAAAATTTAAAAAGAACATCTAAATTTGTCAGGTTTATCAGTACAAACAGTTCAGGCCCTCCCACTCTCCACATGGTACTGTAAGGATTAAATTTCATATTTCTCAAAACTGCAACATCCTAGGGGTATCTGGGTAGCTCAGTCGGTTCAGTGTCCAACTCTTGACTTCAGCTCAGGTCATGATCTTGCGGTTCCTGAGTCTGAGCCCCACATCAGGCTCCATGCTGTTGGTGTGGAGCCTGCTTGGGATTCTCTCTCCCTCCTTCTCTCTTCCCCTCCCGTGCTCTCTCTCTCAAAATAAACTTAAAAAAATTTTTTTTTAAGTTACAACATCCTAGAACCTTACATGCCAGCTTATAGTCCTTTTATTTACTGCAATCAGCATATGCAGACAATAGCAAGACAGTCCCCTTTCCCCCCAAAAAACCTATGAGAGTCAAACTATTAAAACCAACGGCTAGTGGTTGAGATAAGCTCTCTGCAGAGATAGGAAGTCTTCCAGAGTAAAAGGAGGATAAAGAGTGTAAGTCTGATCAAGGCTCCACTGAAAAGAAAGCCGTCACTTTCACGAAAACACCCAAAAAACGATTTAAAAAATGGATGAAAAAAGGTGGGTTGGGCTGATCAATGTGAAACCTAGAAGAATGTGAGTCCCAGAAGTGAACTGCATCAATTTGCTATAGCCCATGGCAGAGACACATAGAACCCAGGAAGCCCAAGAGCCACAGCGTGAATTTGACATGGATCAGCTGGGGACAGAGTTGGCCCCTCAGCTGGCCTCCCGTGCCCCAGGTGAAATCTCTTCTAGGGTTATGACTACCAGCCTTGCTATGACCATGTGCTCACTGAGCCACCCTCCCAGGTGCCGGTGAGCAGACATGTTCGTGGGAGAGGAATCTCTTATGTCGTAATTAGGGAATTCACATTCTGCTTATCCTCAGTCTTAAGGAAGTTTCGTCAACATACATCAGCTCCCCTAAGTCCAAAACCATCCTGAATGCTTGACAGAACGGAGTTTAATGCCACCCAGAGAGGCTCTGCCCAGATGAACTGGCCTCCCTAGTTACCTTCTTTCCACCTACAAAGGCAGGAAAGTACAAGGTTAGAAACAAACAAGGTTTTCTGGTTAGCTCCTCAGTCAACCAAAAAGAAACCAGACTAATCACAACAAAAACTCTATCTCCAATCTAATCAATAGGTTCTATATTGTCATATTTAATTATCTTTGAGTCTGGCCCTCAGTCTCTTGACGAGGACAACTCCAGCACCTAGCTGGGCAAAGCCAGTGACCATCCAGTTCCTTGGGCCTGCAAGAGGCCATAAAACTGGCTGTAAAACCAAAGCTGTAAAACTGAACATCCAGCAGGAAATTAAATGCAGGAAATTGAAGCTATTCATAATACATATGCTAAAAGGACTTCTCATGCTAACAGGAACCCCAGGCAATGACAGGAAGCAGGAATTCCTGAGACACAGGGCCTATTTCTAGAACCCATGGATCAGTTTCTTGAGATTGTTTTTGAACTAAGGGAGAGGGGACTCCCCAGAGCTACCAGGTTCCTTATGTTCTTAAAGCCTATGGCCTAAGAATTGTGATCAGACTGAAAGCCAGTCATCTTCCCACAGATACTAGAGTCAGGGGGAGGGACACTAATGGTTGTAAATGACCAGCAGGAGAAAGCCCTTGAAGGGACAGAAAGCATCACAAGTGAGGAGCCCCCGTCCCCTAGAAGCTGGAGGAGGTAAAGCTCCCTGAAACACAGTCCCCCATACCTCCTTGAAGACCTCACACCATGACAGAAAATGAGTGCAGTCAGCCACTCCAGAGCCTGGGCTCAGAGCAGGCTATGGCTCCTCCCAAGGAGTGCTAACATTGAGGGGTGTGGGGGGAACTGGGGCTTTTGTGTAAAGAAGGGGAGCTCTTCCCTCTATCACAGGATGTCAAGTGTCAGGACAGAAAGCATGGAACACTTTCAGCCCCTAGGGAAGGGAGAAACTCCTTGTTGCTACGCTCAGGCTGGGAGCTGCCATTTATGCCTAACAATCCCTGTCAGGGGTCTTTAGGGGCTGTCAGAACACTGAGGTCAAGACGACAATGTTTGGGGCACAGTAGAACTCCTTTGCCACTCAGATCATGAAACATGGCTCAATGTCAGCACAATTCTCCATTTTATTCTGTTAAGCTGGTAAAACACCTGTATGGAACATTTGTTAAAACCCTCCATTTTGAATTCGTGCTTTGGTGTTTCAAAGCTTTCACTGCCGTAATTCTGAGCCCATACCCAAATCAGGCGAGGTCCCTTCAAAACAAACCCAACCACTGGATTACCAGATTCTAGCTACCCTTAACCCATCCCACCCAACCCCCTTTGCTTTCAGACCATCCAGTGAAATTTCCAGACCCCAATAAAGGCTTCAGCCCACAAGTTCTAGCTCCCCACCTATTCGGTCAAGCACCTTGCTGGGTGTGCCCCTGTGTGGTATGTGGTGACCCTCTCTCTGGGACCCATGAGCATAATAAACTCCTTCCTTGCAAACCTTGTACTCTTCTCCTGTGGCTGCACCAACTTTACCACACCTTACTTAACATCTCTCTTTTTAGAACAGAAAACCAGAGACAGAATAACCTAAGTGCCTCTCCTCACGTCCCTCCTGAGCAGTGATGGTGCTGAGGGATGTCCCACCCGTAACTCAATCGCTTCTCCTGGAAAGGTCCCAACTCAAGACACTCTGCTTCACCTGGCAAAGTTACCAAGATCTATGAGGACAAACATGCCTGAGAAATACCGGCTCATACCAACACAAGGTGGACATCAACCCTGAAACCGTTGCAATCGGGGTTGATTGAGGGAAGCTGGAAAAGACTGAACTCTACTTGGATAAAAGTAGTAACTGCTGGTGACTCAGACTAGACTGAGAACCCAAAGCCAAGTCCAGCCTCTCCAGGGAACCTGGTTTTTAACAAACTGGCTAGAGAAAAACCCACACACCTTTTATTGCTAGTTTAATGGAGTAAAGAATAACATGCATGCTTCAAGAATGTGCACTTTCCACAAAATAGAGCTTCTATCTCTATTTTTCTCTATTTTGCTATTTTCTCTCTATGGCCACGGGTACACATGCACATTGTGGCATGTCTTTAAATATGTGCATGCATGTGCATACACACACACACACACACACATATGTACTTATCCTGCAAATCACCTTCATGACTAGCCCAGTTGGATTTAGGCATGGCATAGGTCTTTAGGAAAAGGACTATTCATTCTCTTCTACTCCACAGTCTGAAAAGCTTGGAAGGCAACCCATGGTAATGGATTCTGGGAGACAGCCTCTAAGGAACCCCAAAGATCCCTACCTCCTAGCATTTGCAATCTTATGTAATCCCCTTCCCTTGAGTAACTTGCATCTAATCAATACACGAAAGCAATACTGAGGGGATGTCATTTTTGTGATTATAACTTCCAATTTGCTAAAAGACTTTCTGCCACCGGCTTTGATGAAGTAAGCTACCTTGTTGGAGGTCTGCGTGTCAAGAAGCTGAAGGTCATCTCCAGGCCACAGCTAACAAGGATCTGAGGCTCTCAGGCCTCAAGGAATTGAATCCTGCCAATAACCATGTGAGGATGTTTCCCCAGTTAGGCCTTTAGAGGAGACCCCAAGCCTACCAGACCCCTTGTTGCAGTTTTGTGAGGATCTTTTTAAGCAGAGGACCAAGCTAAGCCATTCCCAGGCCCTTGACCTATAGATAATAAATGTGTATTGTTTTAAGCTACTATATTTTGGGGTAATTTGGTATGCAGCAATACATAACTAATACACTAAGGGAAGCAACTGATGGGTTTTAAGTTTGTGAGTTCCAGAGAAAATCCCAAATGCAGAGAAGCAAAGATTGAATAGGGACAATTAAAAATGGCAGAAATCAGCAAGAGGGCAGTAATAACAATGAATGGCATTACTCACAAGTTCCCAACATGGAAAAGTAACCAATTTTAACATGATCCCAAAGATAATCAAAGTTTTACAGGACAAATAGAAGTTAAAAGAAGGAAGAGAGAATGAATCTAGACGGGATTAGGGCAAAAACTATCTAACTCAATTAACATTCTGATTAACACTCATCACACCTAGGCTGCAATTAATTTCAACTTGTTAGCTTTAAACTAAAGACCTAAGAAGTGAAATACTTTAAAGGCACGATCTCTGCTGACCTGAGTGGCTGGATGTTTAAATACGCAATTCTACTGACAAGATTTTGCTTCTCCAGGCAGTCTCATCTCTTAAATGTGCTAAATGGAACTGAACGGTAAAGATTCACAAGGGTGGACAAAACATTATTCCCGCATGAAGAACAGAACCATGAGGAGTTTGTGCACCTCACATCCTGACCCCCATACCTGTGGAGGCTACCCTCTGTGTGTCAAGAGTGTATCTATTACAGATGGAACTCTTGGGCTGGTCAAGTGGGAGAAGCATCTGTGAATTCCAAATCTACCTCGTTCTCACTGGGAAGCAGTTGAGCTCTGTCTAAAACTGGGGATATTTTTAGTAGAGAAAAAAACAAAACAAACCAGGGCTGAACTGAGCCACGGCTTTGGGTCATTTCAGTATAAACTGTGTTTTTAAGAAAAGCATACAGCAGAACTTCTGTACAACAGAAGTGGAAACATGAAAGAGCCAGTTCAGACAATACCAAATGGCCCAGCACAACGAGGAAGGAGAGGACGGCTGTGCTGCCCTGACACGTGTTCTGTCCAGAACGGACGGCGTCAGTGGGCTCGTCCGGGAGCCTCTCCGCGGAGAGGGAAGGGAAGAGGAATCAGGAGCAGGAGGAGAAGCGAACATCTGATAAGGAGGCGGGGCGGGCATGTTGTTTCATCTGCTGTGAAGCTCCCAGGGGTCACACGGCTGTTCTAGCACATCAACGGTGGCCCAGCCAATGCAAGCAGCAGTCTGAAGGGAGGGGGAAACCCTGTGTTCCAGGCTTATAATCCCCACACAGACCCTTTTCCCACCATTCTCTCATTGCCGGTGTCTCATTTTACCCTAACTTTGTGCGCATTACGGACAGCATGAAATGGAGTTTCAATTCCATCATGTCACTGGATATATTTTGAAAACCTTTTGTGGATTATGTAGATTTCTTAAATAATCTCTATATTAAAGTACTACTAATCCCAGTTTCATGAATATTTATACCCAGAGAATTATACCTAGTTCAGTAACAACCTCAAACATTATTATTATTTAACCGAGTTAAATTTTAACAGTTAGTCCTGCATTCCAGTTTAGTGATTTTATAAAATACTGTACCAAGTCTTAACCAGCTTAAATGTGGTTAGATTTCTGGGGGAAAAAAAGAAAGTTTTGGGTATTTATGTATGCATTACTATCCTCTTAAGACAGAGTTCTCTCTCTCCCCACCCCCTCCCCTTCTCTCCAGAGAGAGAGGTGAGAGGGAAAAAATGAGAAAGAATTGCATGTATGTTTAGAGATTACTTAAAATACCCCTTCAACCAGTATCATAAGCAACTCAAAGTTAGGCGCAACTGGAAGTGCTAGACTAAGTCACTGACCATAGATGGAAGGATGGAGACTTCCCGACAGGTGAATAGGCTTTCCCGAAGTTCCTCCAGCCTACGCCAGCTCTAAGGAACAGAAGGTTGGCTACAAGCTCGCAGTGGCTTCCTAGTGCTCTGGGAACGTCCCCACCATATGCTCACCAATCTAATCCAAGGGAAAATACCCTTTGCTCTGCTTTTTGACTCAAAGGACAGCTTTTCTCTTGCTCTTTGGACAATTCCAAGGCTGTGTGAGTCAAGGAAGGGAGAAGTCCTTTTGAGAAAGGTTCCGGTTACGTGGAGATGTTGCATACAAGGCAACTTTCCAGAGTCACTGAGGCTGACGACCCTCAGGTACTCACCAGTACATTGGTGCCCGCTGCCAGTGTAACCAGGCAGGCAGGTGCAGCTGAACGTGCTGCCCCCATGGTAAATGCACCGGGCCTGGTCAGCAGGAGCACAGGAATGACTGCCATCCGCACAGGGGTTGGGAGGTGGGGCGATCACTAAAAAGAGAAGAAGGCAAGGACATCTAAGAGTTCAGACCTGCAGATGGGTGAGACTGCTCCTCCCAGTGTGATTCACACACCCATAGCATCAGGACATCTAGGGGCTTAGAAGGCATATAGGTTCTCAGGCCCTATCCCAGAGCCAGTTAATCAGAATCTGACTTTCAACAAGATCCCTGGATGGCTTGTATGCGTATTAAAGTTTGAGAAGTGCTGGTCTGGGTGTGTGGTTAAAACTCTAGACATGAAGATCAGTCATTAAAATAGTCCTTGATAAAGTTTATAACTCACCAGAACTATACACACACACACACACACACACACACACACACACACACACACACACAGTTTCTTTTTCATACTGCTACTTTTTCATCCCACTGGGTTAAAAAGTGTATTTTCTCTATCATCGTCTGGCTTTACCAATGGGATGAATTTGGGATCCTAGTTCCTGTGGATCCACTTTTAGGTCCAAAGGTTTCTTTTTCTTTTCTTTTTTTTACCATTGAAAGAGTACATTTATTACAGATGGAGTTGTACAGCTGGCCCAGTGGGGCGAGCATCTTTGAATCATAAATCTGTTTCATTTAAATTTGAGAAATATTTTACTTCTGTCCAGAACCGGTGGTATTAGAGGTTCACAGTCTTGTTATATGATTGGGCCAGATACCAAGACACGCAGGAATCCCAACTGGGTGAACACCCTTCAATAACTCAACACCGAAAGGAAAGCAACATACAAACCCAGGGCTGAACTGGGCCATAGGGTTATTTCCGCGCAAAGTGTTTTCAGAAACCATATGGCAGAGCTTCTGTACGTTAGAGCGGAAACATTAATGAATCAAAGAGCAAGGTTCAGCACTATTTTGGCCCAAAAGAGAAATGGCTTAGCACTCACATATACAAGTGTGGTGGTCGTCTGCAAACTCATAACCACTCCGGCAGTCACAGCTGTAGCTGCCCGGCAAGTTGGTACACACAGAGTTGGGGCCACAGTGATGGAAGCCCGTTGCACATTCATTTACATCTAAGAAGAAATAACGACAGAAAAGCGCGGCTTAAATCAAGGGTTCCACAAGTGAAAGGTCTGAACACTCGATGTTTCCTCACTACTATGAAGCTTCAACAGGACAAATAAATTGTGGACTAAACAGAAGTCCAAAGGTAAGATTTCTAAGCATCGACCAGAATGCATGTTGCAGATTATAATATTTATCTGCAGTCAGTCAAGTATAAGTCCAAGGGAGAAATATTTCAATATTCTAAGCATTCTTTAGACTTTATTTTAAAAAAAACCACTCAACATTTAAAAGAAAAACACACTAATGACTTTTCTTTTAGAAATGTAAAGAAATTTCTGTGGATTGTGGGGATATAATAGGGGAAAAAAACAATGTCTGAAACCTGAAGACAACCTGAAAACACATGTTTTAGTAAATATAAGAAAATACTTAATACAGGATTAAAATGACAAAACTTAAGAACTCAAAATATGCAGGAACTGCAACAGTTGTCTTCTTTCTCCAATCCCAGCCCCAAACACCCACGTCCAAACTATCCTCTCAAACCTAACCAGAATATGCTTCAGTTTTTAAATAACAGCATTTAGGTTAATAGCTGCTAAACTTGTCTTGTTGATCAGTGGAGATCATAAAAGCAGACGCACCTATCTTCTATAAACACAGGGCTGGAGGACCCCGTGAAAGAACACAGCGCATACAACTTACCCACACAACTCCGTCCATCTCCCTGGTACCCGGAGGCACACTTGCAGGTGTAGTCTACACCTGTCCCTGGATGGCACCGAGCTTTCGTGTCACATGTGTGGCTCCCATCGAAGCAAGGATTCACTGGGGTGGGGGTTGAGTCCACTGCAGGAGCAGAGAGGGAATAAACCACACTAGCACAATCTGGTTGTTGTAAAGAGAATGGCACAGAAAGGAGATCAAAGACTCCATGGCGCCCAAAAATAAATTCAAAATGGATGAAAGACGTAAAGGTGAGACAGGAAATCATCAGAATCCTAGAGGAGAAAACGGCAACAACCTCTTTGACCTTGGCCACAGCAACTTCTTACTTGACATGTCTCTGAAGACAAGGGAAATAAAAGCAAAAACGAACTATTGGGACCTCATGAAGATAAAAAAACTGCACAGCAAAGGAAACAATCCACAAAACTAAAAGGCAACCAAAGGAATGTGAGAAGATATTTGCAAATGACTTATCGTATAAAGGTTAGTATCAAAATCTATAAAGAACTTACCAAACTCAACACCTGTAAAACAAATAATCCAGTGAAGAAATGGGCAGAAGACATGAATAGACAGTTTTCCAAAGAAGACATCCAGAAGGCTAACGGACACATGAGAAGATACTCAATATTGTTCATCGTCAGGGAAATACAAATCAAAACCACATTGAAACGCCACCTCACACTGGTCAGAGTGGCTAAAATTAACAACTCAGGAAACAAAGGATATAGGTAAGGATGTCAAGAAAGGGGAACCCTCTTGTACTGTTGGTGGGAATGCAAACCGGTGCGGCCACTCTGGAAAACAGTGTGGAGGTTCCTCAAAAAATTAAAAATAGAATTATCCTACAACCCAGCAATAGCACTACTAGGAATTCATCTAAAGGATACAGGAGTGCTGATTTGTAGGGACACATTTACCCAATGTTTATAGCAGCACTATCAACAATGGCCAAATTAGGAAAAAGCCCCAATGTCCATCAACTGATGAATGTATAAAGAAGATGTGATATATATGTAATGGAATACAACTCAGAGATGAAAAAGAATGAAATCTTCCCATTTGCAACAACGTGGATGGAACCCGAGGGTATTATGCTAAGTGAAATAAGTCAGTCAGAAAAAGATATCATGTGTTTTCACTCATATGTGGAATTTGAGAAACTCAACAGAAGACCATAGGGGAAGGGATGGAAAAATAAGTTACAGAGAGGGAGGGAGGCAAACCATAAGAGACTCTTAAATACAGAGAACAAACTGAGGGTTGATGGGGGGGGGGGGTGGTTAGAGGGGTGGGGAAGATGGGAGATGGGCATTAAATGGGAGATGGGCACTGAAAAGGGCACTTATTGGGATGAGCACTGGGTGTTGTATGTAAGTGATGAATCAAAGGAATCTACTCCCAAAGCCAAGGCTACACTGTATACACTGTATGTTAGCTAACTTGACAATAACTAAAAAAAAAAAAGAGACTCCATGGGACTGACTATATCCTCATCTGTTTGGGGGCCCACCAGGCGACCTTACTAAATTATTAATCCCCAAAACTGGGCTGGATAATCCAACCTACAGTTTTAAATTCCAGAATGGCTTCCTCTTCCCTACTCTACAGACACCTAACCTTTTATTACTTACATTAGGCTTGTGTCCAGGGAATAAAAACATCCAAAACATGACCAACTTTTATTTTAAAGTGCTTTCACTCTATCACCTCATGTGATTCTCCAAACTTTGTGAGGTTGGCTGTCATCCCCATTCCCTTTGCAGATAAGTGAGTGACATTGGAAAAATTGCCCCAGCTCACAAAGCCAGGAAATGATACAGCAGGAATGCATACCCCCAATTTTTGTCCCTAAAGTGGGCAAGACCTCACTAAAATTCACCATTTTAGAAGTCAAAATTTCATTAATGGGAAATCTTGCTTTTATAAGATTTAGAAGACTAAAGAGGAATGATTTTTGCAGTATTTCCTCTTCAGGATTAACCTTGCCAGAGATCCATCCACCCACTGGGTAGTGAGAACTGTTAACATCTGAGATCTTCCCTAAAGTTTTATTTCTAGACGGAGTAGAGTAGTAATGCTTAGCGAGCACTCATTTGCCAGGCACTGTTCTAAACCCTTTACATATAGCATCCCTTTAAATCCTCATGAGTGCACTGTGAAGAAGACATTAATATCTTCATTTTTTACTACAGTATGGAGAGGCCAAGTAACCTGCCCAAGGTCATAAGACAAGGTGCATGGAGTGGGGACAAGAAGCCAGGCAGTCTGTGCTTTCCACCACTTGGCTACAGACACCACTGAAGGAACTTCATAAACTGGGCTCATCTAAGCCAAGGGCACAGAAGTGGTGTTGGAGAGAGCCCCAGACACAAGGAATCCATTAACTCTGGGCACTTCCGTTTACTCCTCTAATTCCTCAGGTGTAAAATGGGAATAAAGACAATGCTTAGATCTGCTAAAACTGAAGAAAATAAAGCAAACCCGACATAATGTACGTGGAAGGCAATTTCGCTCCCCACAGGCAGGCCCGCCCAGTCCCTAGTGACTCTGTTCCCCCCTTTTCTTCCTCAGTGGGGCCACTACCCTCAACATGCTTTCAGCTTTATGTCTCAGTTCCTAGAATTAATTCTAATCTTAGATCCAAAAGATTTCAAGAGCTTTATCCAAACCTCCCAGGCTTTACATCAAGCCATCCCTGCTACCGAGAGGGCTTCGTCTAAGTCATAACTGGAGCTTCTGCCTTGGACTTCTGCCTGTGCCTGGTCCCTGTCTTGACAGCCAGCTCGGTACACCCCAAGTTCTGCCTGGATCACGACAGCTCCCACTGCTCCAGGGACCAGAACCTTGGCATTGGTAGATACACTGGCAACACCACCTACTTGAACTTCCTGGCACCACCTCCTCCTAGATTCCCTCTCGTTTCTCTCTAGCTCACCTGCATCTCCCACCCTCCTTACCTCAGGTGGGTGGGCCTTGCCCAAAGTAACTCCTAGTCTAGACTCAAGGTGACACTTGCTGCCGTCACCTGCCTCAGACTGGACCCCCTTGCAGTCCTTCAGGACATCCAGCTACCTCCCCAGGGTTTGCCCACTGTCCACGCTGACTCTTCCAGTTTTCTCAGCATGGTAGGAGCAGGGATGCCTTGGCTGAGTCTCTGAAAGGACCCGCTGCCTTCTAGTCAATTCCCCCTATCACTTTATAAGAAACACCACTCTGTGTTCTTACAACGCAATATTCTTAGTCCCAAATTATGGCCAAGCAAGTAAATAAAGGAGGGCCATGGGTTTATCCTTGGTCTGCCTCAATGATGTTGACTGGTGTATGTTACAGAATCTTTGCCAAGAAAAAAAAGGACCAACAAATGGCTCCAGCACTTTTTAAACCTGATGAACTTAAGTCTGTCAGCGTGTGCCTAGCTCCGCAAATCAAGCAAGATACCCTTGGGCGTCCCTCGTTCTTCCCTCTGGATCTCTTGGTGAATGGGATGGAAGCAGAACGCTGGGGTTATAGGGTAGTACAGACCAAGTTCCTGAGACAGTCCACAGCATGGTTATGGTTAAGAGTAGGGTCATGTCCTCGCTGAAAGCTGAGAGCAAGGCAATTCCTTCTCATTTCTCCATTTTAGGAGAAGATGCTGTATAACATGCGTGGTCTACCCAGCCAAAGGGGGAAGCGATCTCTGAAATGTTTTAATTTAGAAATACCAATGCTTACCCTTCTCGTTCAGTACTTTCCAGCATCAAATTTGCACTGTGGCACATTCTGGTAAAGATCAGTGAGAATGCATAGACATCAAGAGCTCACCGCCCTGCTAGGCATGAAACAAAACAAAACAAAAAACAACACAGTGCAAAAGCTGACTTGCAAACTTGGACGGGAAACACTGGCCTACCTGAAACCGAGGGGGCAAAATGTCCATAGTTACGTGACACTGATTTAAAATATACTACACTGACAGGACGGGCTATGTAATTCACAGAGCTCAGTGCAAAATGAAAGCGTGGGGCCCTGTTCACAAATTAAGAGTTTCAAGAGAACAGCCGCAGAGCTCTCAAACCAAGTGTAGAGCCCTTCTGAGCACAGGCCCTGCTCACTGAACTTGGTTTCCAAAAACACGGCTTTAAAAATACATTTCTAAAACCATTTGGCTACTCACTCTCCACGGCTTGTTAGCTTTCTCCTATTATAGCAAGAACAACACTATCTTCCTTACCATGTATTCTATTTTGCCCTCACCCTTTTAAACGACTTGACTCTCTGACAGGGGATCTGGAACTAATTTACTCATTTAATCAAGAGGAGAAGAGCAGTTTTCCATCAAGGAACAGTCCGTTCCGCTTCGCTGCATGGCCCTCTGCCCAGTCTCCTCGACCCACCAGAAGGAGCCCTGAGGTGGGCACAAGGGCAGGAGGCCCAGCGGCGTCCTGCTCGAGGACCCCACAAAGGACAGCCAACCCAGACCTGAAGCTCAAACACTTGGAGGGCGGTTGGGGGCTGCAGCTGGGAAGTGGGCCAGGCCCCAGGCTCTGACTGCTCACTGGGAAGACTGGACGACAGTACCTCCCGAGCCCTGGGAAGCCACAAGTGCCCACATCAGATGGGGCAGCTGCGGGGTGTCCCAGACATTCCAAACAGATCATCATTCCCTCCGGAGAAACGGAACGCTTGAGAGGAAACTGTTGTGTACTGCGGGGCGGGGGGAAGGTTTTGTCATTTGTTCATTTGTTGTTTTCTCTCCCCCCACCCCATTTTTCTCCTATTCAGGAAGTATAAACGACAGTATTGCAGTTTTCCCCAGGGGTGGGTGAAACGGGGTGCAAACACACAGGGTTAAAACACACACGCCCTCTTGAAATTTGCCCCAAATTATGAGGCAGTCCTGAGGCCAGTGGAGTCCATGTGGAAAAGCAGCTGGACACGTTTTAGTTGTGACGGAGCAAGTTACTTCATGTCTATACCTCAGTCTCTGTAAAACGGGGGATGATGATCCCCCTGTTGGGCAGGGGGTTTTGTGGGACTGAGTTCATTTCTGAAAGTACTTATGACAGTGCTTGGAGCCAAGTAAACTGTCCTTTGCCATTATATTGGACTGGCGTGGAAGGGAAAATCACATAAAGTTCTAAAGACAAATGAGCAACTTGGTACCTGTCAGTTTGCCGGCATTCTTTTTGTTACTCTCATCTGGTGTGCCTCCGGGAAAAACACACCCAGAGATTTATCTTTTCACTACGTAATTCTAGAATCTGAGCGGGATTCCTCGGCCTGGGAGGCTCTTCGCTAATCACTGTTCTTACAGACCAGACACCGACACCCAGCAAAGTGCTGAAGGGTGTTTTCCTCAGCTGTTTGCGTTCAACTCTTTTCTTGAGAAATAGGCAATCATCTTTTCCCTTGTGGGATGTCCATCTCTCTAAAGTCAACTGACGTTTTCATGCTATTAAAAAAATCTTTGCGTTCCCAATGCCTGTACTCCCAAGCACGTTTCCTAAAACCAAACCACCCACACAGCCACACCAACAAACTCGGGATTCTCATTTCAAGTCACCTCCACGTCCTCGAAGAGTCCAGCCCTCCTGCCTTCATCTCGTTATCATATTGCTGAAGTGATGCTCATGAGCCTGAGGAGGCTTACGGAGCCCTCCTCTCCATTGCTGAGTCACAGAATCACCTCTGGAGGGGAGTCTGGCCTCAACAGTATCAATACAGAGCCAGACCCTCTCTTTACTCCTTAGGTACGCCTTGCATTCTAGGGGAAAACACTAGCTATTGGCTTTCACAACTAAAATGTCCCTTTTATCTGACAATTTCCTATCTGTTAGGGTTCCTGGACTTTGCAGGTTCACCCTCTGGCTCACCAAAAAAAAAAAAAAAATGTTTTTTAATTGACAGACTTTTTTTTTTAAAGAACAGTTTTAGGTTTACAGAAAAATTGAGCAGAAAGTAAAGGTTTCATAGCGCCCCCCCCCCAATATGCAGTTCATGAACTTCTTATATTAGTGCGATACAGTCATTGTAACGATAAGCCAATACTGATATTATTACCTAAAGTCTACAGTTTATTAGGGCTTACTCTTTCTGTCATGCAGTTCTATAGGTTTGGGCAAATGTATAATGACATCTATTCACCATCATAGAAGCATACAGAGTAGTAGTTTCACTGCCCTAAAACTCCCCTGTGCTCTCCCTAGTTACCTCCCCCTGAACTCCTGGCAACCACTGACTTTTATTCTCTGTAGTTTCATTTTTCCTAGACTGTTACATGCAGTTGACTCTTGAACAATTTCCTGATCCCCTGCAGTGCTGAAAAATCTGCATATAACTTTTGACTCCCCCAAAGCTAACAGCTTACTGTTGACCAAAAGCCTTACCAATAAGGAAATATCTGATACATATTTTATATATTATATACTGTATTCTTAATAAATTTAAGCCAGAGAAAAGAAAAAATTAAGAAAATCCTAAGAGAGCATCAAAAACAAGAAGATACCTAGGAATAAACCTAACCAAAGAGGTAAAAGATCTCCAAAAACTATAGAACACTTATGAAAGAAACTGAAGAGTACACAAAGCAATGGAAAAACATTCCATGCTCATGGACTGGAAGCACAAACATTGTTAAAATGTCTATACTACCCAAAGCAACCCACACATTTAATGCAATCCTTATAAAAATACTAATAGCATATTTTACAGAGCTAGAAGAAACAATCCTAAAATTTGCATGGAACCACGAAAGACCCCAGATAGCCAAAGCAATCCTAAAAAAGAAAAAAAATGCTGGACGCATCACAAACCTGGATTTCAAGCTACTTTACAAAGCTGTAGTCATCAAGACAGTATGATACTGGCACAAAAACAGACACATAGGTCAATGGAACAGAACAGAAAACCCAGAAATGGACATGGAACTATATGGTCAACTAATCTTCAACAAAGCAAGAAAGAGTATCCAATGGAAAAAAGACAGTCTCTTCAACAAATGGTGTTGGGAAAACTGGATGGCAACATGAAGAATGAAATTAGACCACTTTCTTATACCATACACAAAAATAAATTCAACATGGATGAAAGGCCTAAATGTGAGACAGGAAACCATCAAAATCCTAGAAAAGAACACAGGCAGCAACCTCTTTGACCTTGGCCAGAGCAACTTCTTACTAGACACGTTTCTGGAGGCAGGGAAACAAAAGCAAATATGAACTATGGAACTTCATCAAGATAAAATGCTTCTTCAGAGTGAAGGAAACAATCAACAAAACTAAAATGCAGCCTATGGAATGGGGAGAAAATATTTGCTAATGACATACCTGACAAAGGGTTAGTATCCAAAATCTATAAAGAACTTACCCAACTCAATACCCAAAAAAACTAATAACCCAGCTAAGAAATGGGCAGAAGACATGGATAGACACTTTTCCAAAGAAGACAATCAGATGGCTAACAGACACATGAAAAGATGCTCAACATCACCCATCACCTGGGAAATGAAAGTCAAAAAAAAATGAGATACACCTGTCAGAATGGCTAAAATGAACACAAGAAACAACAGGTGTTGGCAAGGATGCAGAGAAAGGGGAACCCTCTTCATTGCCGGTGTGAATGCACACTGGTGCAGCCACTCTACAGAACAGTATGGACAGTCCTTAAAAAGCTAAAATAGAACTACCCTATGACACTGCAATTCCACTACTAGGAATTTACCCAAGGGATACAAAAATACAGATCTGAAGGGGTACATGCACCCCACTGTGGAGCTAAAGTATATTATGCTAAGTGAAATAAGTCAGTCAGAAAAAGATAAATACCATACGATTTCACTCACATGTGGAATTTAACAACAACAACAACAACAAAACAGATGAGCATATGGGAAGGGGAGAAAAAAAGAGGGAAACAAACCATAGGAAACTCTTAACGATAGAGAACAAATTGAGGGTCAATGGAGGGGGGTGGGTGGGAGATGAGCTAAAGGGATGACAGAGATTAAGGAGGGCACCTGTGATGAGCACTGGGGGTTGTATGTAAGTGATGAATCACTGAATTCTACTCCTGAAACCAATATTGCACTGTATGTTAACTAGAATTTAAATAAAAGTTAAAAAAAAGAAAATCATAAGAGAAAATACATTTACAGTACTGTATAAAAAAAAAAGCCACATATAAGTAAACTACCCAGTTCAAACCTGTGTTGTTCAAGGGTCAACTGTAGTTGGAATCACACAGATGTAGCCTTTTCAGGCTTTCACTTAGCAATATGTACTTAAGGTTCCTCATGCCCTTTAGTGCCTTAGTAAGCCTAGAACATTCTTATCTGCATGTTTACCAAGCTTCACAGGTGTGGTTAATTCCAACTCAAGTTTGAGAAACATGGCTTTTTTTTTGTTTAGTTTTTTTGGGTATTTTTTTGTTTTTTTATTTTTACCCCACTGCTATTTTTTTTTCAGTGAAGACATAACTCACATACCATATAATTCATGCATCTAAAGAACACAGATTTTTTTAGTATATTTACAGTTATGCAACCATCACCACAATCAAGTTTAACACATTTTAACACCCACCCGCAAAAGACACTTGTACTCTGGCCATCCACTCCCTATCCTCTTATGCCCCAGCCCTAGGCAACCACTGATCCACTCTCTTCGCAGATTTGCCTCTTGGGGATATTTCATATAAATAGAATCAAACAGGTTGCCCTTTGTGACTAGTTACCTTCACAAGTCAGCTTGTTTTCAAAATTCATTCATATTGTAACATGTGTCAGTACTTCATTCCTTTTTATGTCTTGATCATATTCCATTGTATGCATTAGGACATTTTAAAAATCCACTCCTCAATCGATGGACATCTGGGCTTTTTCTACCTTTTGGCTATTCCGAATAATGTTTCTATGAATATTCATGTACAAGTTTTTATGGGGACATAAGTTTTCTTTTCTCTTGGTTATAGAGCTACGAGTATAATTGCTCAAGTGGTGGGGCACCTGGGTGGCTCAGTCAGTAGAGCGTCTGACTTCGGCTTAGGTTGTGATCTCGTGGTTTGTGGGTTCAAGCCCCCCATCGGGCTCTGTGCTGACAGTTCAGAGACTGGAGACTGCTTCGGATTCTGTGTCTCCTTCTCTCTCTGCCCCACCCCCCACTTGCACTCTGTTTCTCAAAAATGAATAAACGTCAAAAAAAAATTACAAAAAAAAGACAATTGCTCAAGTGGTAACTTTAACTTTGAAAAACTACTGGACTGTTTCCCAAAGTACCATTTTACATTCCCACTAGCAGTGTAGGAGGGTTTCAATTTTTCCACAACTTCACCAACACTTGTTATGTTTAATACAGCGATCCACATGCATGTAAAGTAGTATCATTATGGCTTTGACTGTATTTGCATTTTCCTGATGACTAATGATATTGAGCATCTTTTCATGTGCCTACTGGGTAGTTTGTGTATCTTCTGAGAAATGTTCTATACAAATTTTTTATATTGTTTCTTTTTACTGTGTTTGCGAGAGTTCTTCATATATTCTAGATATAAGCCTCTTATTAAATATATGATTTTCAAACATTTTATACCTTTCTGTGGGTTGTATGTTCACTTTGTTGGTAATAATCTCTGAAGCACAAGTTTTTAATTTTTTTTTTTTTTTTTTTTTTTTAAATTTTTTTTTTCAACGTTTATTTATTTTTGGGACAGAGAGAGACAGAGCATGAACGGGGGAGGGGCAGAGAGAGAGGGAGACACAGAATCGGAAACAGGCTCCAGGCTCTGAGCCATCAGCCCAGAGCCCGACGCGGGGCTCGAACTCCCGGACCGCGAGATCGTGACCTGGCTGAAGTCGGACGCTTAACCGACTGCGCCACCCAGGCGCCCCACAAGTTTTTAATTTTGATGACACCCAATTTTTTGATTGCCTACGCTTTCAGTATCATATATAAAGAAGCTATTGCTGGGGTGCCTGGGTGGCTCAGTTGGTTGGATGTCCAACTTCAGCTCAGGTCATGATCTCACACTTTGTGAGTTCGAACCCCACATCAGGCTCTGCTGTCAGTGTGGAGCCTGCTTTGGATCCTCTGTCCCCCTCTCTCTCTCTCTGCCCCTCCCTGCTCTCAAAAATAAACATTAAAAAAAAGCGGCAGCTATTGCCAAATTCAGAGTCATAAAAATTTGCCCCTTTATTTTTTCTAAAGTGTAGCTAAATTACATGAAGGTCTATGACCCATTTTTGGTTAATTTTTGTGTATGATGGAAGACAGGGGTCCATAATCATTTTTAGCATGCAAATATCCCAATTTTCCCAGAACCACTTGTTAAAAAAACTACTCTCTCTCCTCAATGAATTGTTTTGGCAACCTTGTCAAAATCAATTGATTGTAGATGTGAGTGTTTATTTCTGGACTCTCACTTCTATTCCACTGATCTTTATACCCATCCTTGTGCCAGGACTACATGGTCCTGATTAAAGTGGAAATCCTCCAACCGTTCTTTTTCGATTTTGTTTTGGCTATTCTGGGATCCTTAAATTTCCATCAATTGTAGAATCAGCTTCTCAGTTTTTGCAGAAAGACCAGCTGATAGCTGATAGGATTGTGTTGAATCTATGCTAGGAAGCACTGCTATGCTAATAAGTCTTCTGAGTCATAAAGATGCCATTAGGTCTAATTTTCTATTTATTTAGGTCTTAATTTTTTTTTTCAAAACTGCTTTATAGGTTTCAATGTAGAAGTGTTACACTTAAAAAAATTTTTTTTATTCCTAAATATTTTGGGAACAGAATTGTTTTTAAAGTTTCCTTTTCAGTTTGCTCATTGTTACTATACAGAAATAGAAGACTGATATACAAAAATTATATCCTTCGACTTTGCTGAACACGTTAGTTCTAACAGTTTAACGAATTAGACTTTCTACATATTAAGATCACATCATAGGAGAACAGAGATCATTTTACTTCTTCCTTTCCAGTCTGCATGCCTTTTATTTTCTTGCCTAATTGCCCCGGCTAAAACTTCTGATGCAGTGCTGAGCAGAAGTGATAGGAACAGACATCTTCAGAGTGAAAGCATCCAGGCTTTCCTCATGGGGTACGATTCAACTTGTGTTTTTCCTCTCTTTTTGTTCTTCCAGGCACTGGCTCTTTGTCTTACCTTGATTTGATTTGATTTGATTTGATTTGGTGAAATCCAGCTCACCCTTTGAGTTCTAGCTAAAATGTCCCTTTTTGGGTACCTCTTCCCTACACTTCCAGACTAGGCTCATAGTGCCATGCTCTTATCAGTATTATAAATACCTGTCAGCATCAGTCCCCCTCCTAACTTGGCCTCACCTTGTTCACAGATGTCTCCCCAGCAGAGACTGGCACACACATGGGGTGTGTGCTTGGCACCCCAAGCAGCCTCACATATTGTGTTCTATTCCTTAGTTTGGTAGGAACGCTGTTCTACAAGTTCCATTTCTACCTCTGTCTCCACCTCAAAGACAAGCCCCCGCTTTACGCATCCTTACGCCCAGCCCCTAACACAGAGCCTGGTACTCAGTAACCCTTAGTAACCTCCGTGAATCATTCTGAGGCTACCCAAAAAGGAATTTTTAAAAGCTGGATGTGATTTTTTGCCAAAACAACAGAAGGAAACATACCTTCAACTGGGCCAAGCTGATTGGTCACAGCAAATCTAAGTACTCCTTCCCCATCAGTGTACAAGGCAAAGACCCGGTCCACATTCAGCTGCCGGGTTTTGGGGGTGGCCCGGTGTCTGGGGGCGTGCCTGCACGCCTGGTAAGTGATGTTCTGGTAGATGCGGTAGGACAGTGTTTGGTTGATGCCACCGAGGATGAGTGAGTAGTCTCTGGAACTGGTGGACGTCACAGCTGCAACAGACATTATTGAGCCAAACCGGTCAATTTTGAAGATACCAGAGATTTTCATGTGGGGTAGATTTTTCTGTACAGTTTTTCATCTAATTCCTGGAGGGTGTTCCCTCGGGAAGTTCCTGATTTAATACGGAAAACCTGCCCGACAATTCCAGGAATGTGAGTAGACGCAAAGCCAACGTGCAGAGGAGGAGGGACAATCACTGCCATCATTATTAGCAAAGAATAAATTCTGCCACGATGTGCCAGCCACGCCAGGTGCTCTACAAGCACTGCCTTGTTAGTACCTCACCCCGGCAGGGTGGCCTCTGCGATCACCGGCAGGGGGCCTTGCAGAGGTGAAGAGGTAGCCTATCACATACCAGCCTTGTGTATGTGATAGAGCTGGAACTGAGACACGAGGCAGCCCGACTCTCTACCCCAAGTTTTCATGTTCAAGATTGCACAGAGGTGACAGCTTCCAACTTAAGTCCGAAGGGCTCTGGACAAAGGGAAGGGACGTTCTTTCAATCTGAATGTGGAGTTGGAAGCCCACACCAGTGTTCTGGCCATCAGCTGTTCTGTGCACGATCTGGGTTTCTCCTGCCCATTCTCCTCTGTTCACCCTCTGCCCAGCTTCCAACACTCACAACACAGAAGCAGGAAAGGCACGGCTCGAAGCAAACTGCTGTGCCGCAGGACGACTGCTGTGACTACACCAGCGTCTTGCATTCAGGTGGTTTTACAGAACTCAGCACAATTTACACATAACAACCACGGAAGGTAGAGAGAAAAGGCGTTCTTCTGCTCATTCTCAAGATGAGAAAATAGGCCCTCAGGTGGCAAGTGACCTTAGCCCTCAGCTAGTTTATTTTTTTTTTCAATATATGAAGTTTATTGTCAAATTGGTTTCCATACAACACCCAGTGCTCATCCAAAAAGGTGCCCTCCTCAATACTCATCATCCACCCTCCCCTTCCTCCCACCCCCCCCATTAACCCTCAGTTTGTTCTCAGTTTTTAAGAGTCTCTTATGCTTTGGCTCTCTCCTACTCTAACCTCTTTTATTTTTTTCTTCCCCTCCCGCATGGGTTTCTGTTAAGTTTCTCAGGATCCACATAAGAGTGAAAACATATGGTATCTGTCTCTGTATGGCTTATTTCACTTAGCATCACACTCTCCAGTCCCATCCATGTTGCTACAAAGGGCCAGATTTCATTCTTTCTCATTGCAACATAGTATTCCATTGTGTGTATAAACCACAATTTCTTTATCCATTCATCAGTTGATGGACATTTAGGCTCTTTCCATAATTTGGCTATTGTTGAGAGTGCTGCTATAAACATTGGGGTACAAGTGCCCCTGTGCATCAGTACTCCTGTATCCCTTGGGTAAATTCCTAGCAGTAGCCCTCAGCTAGTTTAAACTACAAGTCCATGATGTGAATTCCTATCCTCTGACTCCAAACCTAGCATTAGTTGTACAACACTGTGTAACACCTCATTTTAAAACGGGCTGAAACAATGTTACAGGACAAGTAAAAATTCCAATAGTCAATATTTTTCCGTGGCCCAGAGAGCACAGGTGGTTAAAAACGGTATATAATTATACAACCCTAACCCACCCCCAGAAACAAGGTTACCATCGATTCCATTATTATTTGAAAGTACTGGGATAGGAATGTTAGTATTCATTTGTGTAGCAGCCAACACTTATACTACATATTTAGTAAGAGCACTAAAATGATATTGAGCTCCTTTTATGTACCACACACCATTCTAAGGACATCCCACATAAAAACTCATCATCCTCGGGCACCTGGGTGGCTCAGGCGGTTGGGCGTCCGACTTTGGCTCAGGTCATGACCTCACGGTCCGTGAGTTCAAGCCCCGCATCAGGCTCTGGGCTGACAGCTCAGAGCCTGGAGCCTGCTTTAGATTCTCTGTCTCCCTCTCTCTCTGACCCTCCTCTGCTCATGCTCTGTCTCTCTCAGTCTCAAAAATAAATAAATGTTAAAAAAAAAAATTAAAAAAAAAAAACTCATCATCCTCACAACTATCTTGGGAGATATGCACTCTCCCCATTCTATAGATGTCAAAACGGGTTACACATACCTGAGTCCGTGTAGTGGTAAAGCTCCTTGTAGGGCGCTATGTGGGCTGTGAAATTTGCTGGGATGTAAGGCACCTGGCCTTGAATGTTGGTCTTAATGCTCAGATAGTTCTCTGGGTCAAGTCCCTCGGCAGTTTGAGTGATGCGAACCCTCTCTTCCCCCGGATAGAAAATAACTTCCATGTCATGGGTAAAGGTGGCACCTGGAGAGGAAGAAAGACTTCAGCACGGAGCTAAGAAGGGGTGTTGCGTCTGCCAGTAACGATCACCGCTGTGCATTTCCTCATTCCTACTGCTGTTGGAGACGGCGCCTACGGAGACCATCTGATATCCAAGACTAAGTACCATCAGCTGCCGATTTCATCAGTTCCCCCAAGTTTCTACTAAACAGTGTGGTTTCATCTGCTTCATTTCACACTGCTTCTCTTTGTAACAGCTTGTTTTCCGTAAGAAGCTACTAGGAACATCCTGACCTTTCTCTTTCTGAGGTTGCCAGACTTAGTAGAAAAACAAGCAAAAAAACTTAGGACACCCAGTTAAATTTGAATTTCAGATAATATGTTTTTAGTATAATACGTCTTCTACAATATTTAGGGCATACTTTTACTAAGTTATTCACATAATTCATTGTTCACCTGAAATTCAAATGTGACGGAATATACTCCACCTACTTGTAACTCCAAACCTTGATGGAAAACAAGATAGCTCTGGAGGTGCGGGAAGAACTTTTCTCTCAGCACTTGATCTGTGATAAATCCCGTAGGAAACTGGCCTTTTCAGGTTGGGAGGAAAGAGCCAAAAAAAAAAGATCCTCTACACCACCTAAGGTGGTCCTTAGACCAGCATTTGCGTCTCCTGGAAGCTTGCTAGGAAAACAGAATCACAGACCCCAGCCCAGGCCCACAGAGCCAGAATCTGCCTTTTCACAAGGGCTACAGGTGATCTGTGTGCAGGTTAGAGTGTGAGAGGCAATCACCAGTCGGTACCATTATGGGTCAGAGTCGCGGGGGTGGGAGAGGAGGAAGTTTACTCACAAAGCAAACTCCTCTCCAGATGCCCTGTAATCGCCATTTGTGCATCTCTATTTGTCAGATCTGTGTGTAACAACTCAAGTAAACACAACCTAACAAACAAGCTTGAAGCAATTCTGGTGAAAGGACATAAATGGTCCAAATGGAATCATCCCATTTCTCAGGATGACTTGGAGAACATGTGGAAGAAAACAGTCTCGTGAGACCAAACCAGGCTCAGCTACACACCTGTAGAAAACTGAGCAAACAGATGCTCTTTCACAGAATAAAAACCAAAGCATGGTGGCCAGGAGCCATCAGCCCCCTCAAAGGGCACTGCTGCTCACCTGTGAGACGGAAGCCATTCTCCCAGCCTGGTTTTTCTAATGCAAAGAGCCAGCCAAATAGGCCTCCAATTGGCGTGAGCGGGAGAAGGGCTTGGGCCGCGGGCTGTGGGATGTGGCTGATGGCCGTGTAGGCTCTGCCGTCATTGCCCACGATGTAAGCATGTAGGTCCACGTCAGTGAAGTGGACAGGCGTGTGGCCCACGCGGAGGTGGCCACTCACTTTCCCGTTGACTCGATGCGGTACCCCTGAAAGACAGCAGATCCGGTCAACTGTGACCACGGTCCAGGTTGGGGATGGGTACCCAGAAAGTAATTCCACTCACAATTCCCAAAACTCCGTCTTTTAGCCATTTTCATGATTCCTAACCAACCCATTATCCATCTAAGTACAAAACAGACCTGTCTTCGATTTATTTTCTCCCATTCACTCTCCCATCCACTCTGACTCTAATGAGCTGGCAAAAAGGAGGAAAGATTTCTGGCTAATCCTCAAATTGGGAAACCAGCCCAAATGCGCTCATTTCTCTCGATCAAGCACCTGCAAGTTGCCGGTGCTTTGATTCAGGCAGTCGGAGATTCGAGGTCCATAAGCAGAGTCACAGCGGCGGCTGGAAACAAGCAAGTGGCAAAAATCTGCACAGAGCAGCCCCCAGCCCCGTCAAGCCAGCATCTCTTACCTTCTGGCAGACAGTGCTTCCCATTTCCGTAAAACCTGGACTGGCAGTGGCAGCAAAAGCCAGTTGTGTAGTCAGTGCAGAAGGCGTGTGGGGAGCACTGTCCGTGGTTGCGTTCGCAGGTTTCCTTGTCGGCAGCATTATACGTGAAGACTGGAAAGTCAAAACAAATTCGCATTACAAGGACTAAGTGATTCCAGCATCGTTCCTGCCAAGCTTCATCGTGGACACCACATCTGCTCCATAAAATCAGTTTAGCTTGTAATAAACAAATGGGTTTTTGATGTTTAAGAGACAGGAACAACACTCAACCCAGGGGAATTAACTTGCTTTGTCTTCTGGCAAGAAGTACCACGGACTGCTCCCATCTGGGCTCACCGCAAAGCTGGTGAACTCCGGGGAGGCCGCAGCACTGTGGGGTGAGTGCGGAACACAAAAGCCAACCAGTAAGTACGCGTGAGGCCGAACTGTACAAAACTGCCATTTTGTGGGTCTAAAATGGTCAAATAGCAGCAATTTTATGTGACTCAACCTGAGAGTAACGACCTGGAGAGAGAGAGGAAGACTGAAAAGAGAAATAACAAATGTGGTCTTAGGTCCAAGCACTCTTTGCTTCTGGGGGATCCTGTACCTAAAGAGAATACCCTGCAGCTTGTCTCATCTGCCCAGAGAGGTAGGTTTTCTTCTGATAGAGAAGGGCCTTAAAGAACACACCCACCCCTAAGGAGAATGTATGGAGAGGAAGGGAGGGGGAAGGAGAGGATTCAGCTGTTAAATGCCCTGTGCCTTTGTGGGGTTTCTGGTGGTGGCTATGGCACAAGCGAGATTGCTATGCAGTAGGAGAGAGGGGGCCACGATTACAGCTCTTCTAGGAAGCCACAGTGGACCAGTAGTGGCTCCTTCCATCTTCCACTTATTCTGCCCATTAAAAAAAGAGGGCCATCAGGGGCACCTGGGTGGCTCAGTCGGTTAAGCATCCCACTCTTGGTTTCGCCTCAGGTTATCATCTCATGGTTTGAGTTTGAGCCCCACGTCAAGCTCTGCGTTGGCAGTGCAGAGCCTGTTTGGGATTCTCTCTCTCTCCCTCTCGGCCCCTCCCCCCACGCCCCCTCAAAATAAATGAACGTTAAAAAAAAAAGAGAGAAACAAAGGAATTGGAGCAGATTCTATTTCCATATAGGAAATGGCCAAGAGAGTGGGGTGTGATTGGTGGGGGGTAGCTAATAGAGAAGAGAGGGCTCTCTCCAGACACCAGGGATGATGTTAAGCCCGAGCGTGGCCACCAGGAGGCAAAGTGGCTGCGCACACCTGGCCTTCACATGCGGCGGGAGGGTTAGGAGTTGGGTGGAGACTCAGGGAGCGCTGACAAGCAGGGACAGCACGGAACTCCAGCGCTGGACTCTGCCGCTGTGGGGTGCCAGCTCCGGAGGAAGACGGAGGAAGACTCCTAGGCAAACCTAGGTGGCAGCTGTGCTCCGGACCTAGGTCTGAGAAGGAGGAAACTGAAGGGTAAGGAAAAAATGGAAAGATTAACTTGTGCACACTACTCCAGGGAAGAAGGGCAAACAAAGAAACCGAAGGAGGGGAGATGTACCCCAGGTAAGTAAACATAGCCAGGCAGAGACTTGTATCCACAGGTAAAAAGAGAGCAAAGTTACCATTTAAATAGCCATTCCTCTACGGCAGATACCACTCTATGCACTTTTTTTTTTAATTTTTTTTTTTTAACGTTTATTTGTTTTTGAGGCGGAGAGAGACAGAGCATGAACAGGGGAGGGGCAGAGAGAGAGGGAGACACAGAATCTGAAACAGGCTCCAGGCTCTGAGCGGTCAGCACAGAGCCCGACGCAGGGCTCAAACTCACGGACCGTGAGATCATGACCTGAGCCGAAGTCGGACGCTTAACCAACCAAGCCACCCAGGCGCCCCATCTATGTACTTTATTAACACCTTCAATTTGCACAAAAGCAGGGACTGTTTTGATCCCTGCTCTGCAGATAAACAAGCTAAAGATTAAAGTGAATTTCCTGAAGTCACACGGGCCATAGGACTTGAACCCTGGAGGTCTGGCCCCAGCTGGACTACAGTGGAAGCCAAGTACATAGGCCATGAGAGCTGGGTTAAGGATCTGATCAGCTGCTTGGGGTTGATCAGCCTAGGCTTCAGCAAGTAAGATTTGAGGCACATGTTATAAATCAGGCCTGATGGAAGGAGAGCTGGGATGATCCGGACGGGGATTACGGTGTGTTGTGGGAAAGAGCACAGGTAAGAGCAGAGGCAGTGGCAGGAGCATTAACTTCTGGGCCGTACTTGACCGCTGCTTACAGACTCTTGAGAAAGCAGCAGGCTGAGGGTTGGCAGGGCAGGTGACTGGACTCAAGTGAAATATCTGGGAACATGGTGAGAATACAGTCAGTGACTCAAGACTTGGTATTTAGGGCCTTGATGACACAGATGAGAAATTCCAGTTTGATAAACATAGACATTTAGGCATAATCCTGAACAGGGTTTTTTTTTTTTTTTTTTACTAGGACAGGGACATAGAACTCACAACCCCCTCCAAACTCCCCTCTCCCCACCCCGCCCCAAAATCTAGATTGGGTATTATAGAGGCTGCTGTGAAGAAAACGATGTCATCACCGTCCATTGATTTAAGAAGTTAGGACCCAGTTTGAGTAAAACAAAAAGTAACTTGTCAGCCTGGGTTTCTCTGGCTCCAAAGGTGACAGCTAAGTGTAAAGAAGCAGTTCCTGGAGGGATTGGCACACTGGCAAGTGCTCAGGGCACGGCTGCCATCAGGACTCTCCTCTGGAACAAGGTGGGAGGGACACAGGGTGGGGGGGAACGGCAGGAGGACCCCAAACTCTAGAACTCAACCTTGACTGTGGCTCAGGTGGCTCTGTGCAAACCACAGAAATGCTCTCTAAAATCAGGGTGACACCCCTTCTCACACCTCCATTGCCAGAAATCACATTTTTTCCTGAATGTACTTCAGAGGACCAAGGTAGAAAAGCAATGTGACACAGGTCTAACGAGTGGTCATATTCAGGTTAAATTGGGTAAAAATAAAACCAAACCCTAAACAGTGTTCTCCCGGATTAAAGAAAAAGCGGGTCTGTCTTGTATTCCCTCTCTTTCTCTGGTGAAGACTTGTTCTGGCACCCAATCCCTCTTACAAGAGTGGGTCATCACACAGGGAGAGATGGGATGCAGGAGGACTGGAGATTTGGAGAGCTGAGGTTCATTAAACTAAAAAGCAAGGCGCAGGCATGGCTTTCCTATGGGTAAAAGGAGAGGTGCTCGGCAATGCAGCCAGCAACTTACAAAGGCAACTGTGCAAAAGTTTAACCAGACTGGCACACTGACTGCATTTTTCTTTTTTTTTTTTTAAGCTGATTTGTGAGTGCGAGTGGGGGAGAGGGAGGGGGCACCAGCTCTGAGATCATGACCCAAGCGAGACCCCAGCAGATACTAAGAGTCGAATGCTTAACTCACTGAGCCTCTCAGGCGCCCCCCAGACTGCATTTTTCTAAAAAAAAAAAAATAATAATAATAATGGGTAGGGTCCCATGAAAGGCCATTATGAGACAAACTATAATTAGGACGGGTTATTGGTAAACTGGTTCAGGGATATTTGTATGCAGTTTTTTTGGAGACTACTGCATTCACAGGATGGAGGTTATTGGGCCACAAATAGAAGCTCAGCCTTCCAGCCTCGTGACAGCTGCACAGGGAAAGAGGTGGAGTTCGCTCCCAAAAGGAGCAAACACAGGCTCCCCTTAGGATCCCTTGGTATGCCTGCCGTCACACAGGCGTGCACACAGATGCACACACTGGATACAATATCAGCTTGTCGGGCAAAAGGTAAAGAAATGCCTGTTGCACTTTTTTTTCATTTATTAATTCAACAAATAATGTGAGCACTCACTATGGGCCTGGCTCTGATCTAGGAATTAAGGATACAGCAGACAAACACGCCGTCCTGAAGCTTACATTCTTCTAGGCAGCACTGAACAAACAGCTCAAATACTTAGTACAGAGATGGTTGTTACGAGCTGTGCAGAATCTTAAGTCGGGGAAGGTCAAGAGGGCTGGGAGTGGGGGTGCGGACTTCGCTCTTTTAAACATCAGGATCAAGGAGGACCTTGGGAGAAGGTGACCTCTGGACAGAGGCCTGGAGGCAGGGGCACTGCAGGCAGGACACAAGGGGCACGTGGGAGGAACAGGGGCAATGAGAGAAGGCCGGGGAGGTACTGGCCAGTTGTCACAGGGCCCCCATAGGAAGGAGATGAGCTTTAGTCTGAGTGAGAAGGGGAGCCACTGGGGCATCTTGAGCAGGAGAGTGACAAGATCTGACCTGCCATACTTCAGGAACGAACCAATGAGTGTGTGCCCTGGCAGCTGGAAGATCTGGTGGAGAGAAGGGCACAAACACGGAGTGTTTTGAAGATGGGGCCGACGGGGTTTGCTGATGGGTTGGATGGAGCGCAGAAAGGGAGAAGAAATGGGGAGAAGGTGAGAGGAAAGACAGAAGCCCATGGTGACGTTCACACCTTGGTGAGCTGCCATCGCCTGAGACAGACTGTGGAAGGGCAGGTTTGTGAGGGATCCGCCTGAGACAGAGAGACTGTGGAAGGGCAGGTTTGCGAGGGATCCGTTCCAGCAACAGCTGGGAGGCATCGAGGAAGCTCTTTCCCCCTCCGACAGGACCCTCAGAGGGCACCATTCAACCACTCAGAAGGAGAGCTTTCCCCATGGATTGTGGGGAACCACTGCATCAGAATCACCTGAACCACTCCCCAGGTGGTTCTTGTGCCCACTGAAGATGACCTTCAGGCCATTTGTAAACTTTCCATTTCTGAGCTCGAGGATGCTCATTAGCATAGTTAATGAATTTCAGCTGACAGCAGCTCCTGGGGGTGGCGGGATTTCAGGCAATGCCCTCCTATTGATTCCTGGCCAGGTAAGCAGCAGGACTCAGTGCTTACTGCCAGCTTGGGCCCAGATCCACCAGCCCAGAGGCTAAATCCCCTCCCTGATGAAGAGGCAGAACTGGATCTAGAAATAGGCTCCGACATGCAGCTATCTATCCAAGGCAAGAAAAGCCAGACTTCTGGCCCATGCGCCTTCTCAAATTTCTAGGAGAATTGCAGATACACCCAAAGATGCTGAGCTGCTTGAAAGTATAGAATCAACGTCTGAATCCCAGCTGGATGAGATGTGCCATGAGTGTATCCCAAAACAAGTGACAATTTTCTTCTTCAGTGATCATTTATATGCCTCTTTACATCAGAGTTTTGAATGTATTTTCATCCACTTCTTCCTATTCTGGGGAAGAGATATTGTTTCCATTTTACAGATGAGAAACTGAGGCTCATGGAGGTGATATGATCTTCTGGCTCTAAATCCTATGTTCTTTCCATTACTTTGGAATCACCAGGGGACCTAGTTTAAAAATGCAGATTCTGGCTCAGAAGGTGGAGGAAGGGTGTGGAAATCGGCATTTTAAGCAAGGGCCCCAGATGAATCAGACGTTAGGGGACTAGAGACCACACTTGGAGAAATCAACTTCCATGGCTTCTTCTCTCCTGCATTTACCCACAGGCTGTCTTCCAGACCCTCCTGGGACCCACTCTCTGCCTGGGCGCACCTGTCACACAGAGTCAAAAACGTTAGAGACAAGTCGGCTGGCTTGTGCCCGGCACAGCAGGAGGGCAGAGGCCAGCCAGGTTTGAATGTGCTCAGTTTACAAAGGCTTTGTTAACATGAGGACTTTCAAATCTCATTTCTTTTTCCCCTTTAAGGCTTTTTCACTCTTCTCAGATCCTTCATGGAAAGAAAAGTGGGATGGGGATACATAAGAGAAGGAAAGGCACCTGCCAAAGTTCCTGAGATTCGTCTTCATCGGGAGTTCTTCACAAAAATGGAAAACTTCTCTAAAAAAAAAAAGAAAATTGAAAATAAGGGTGCCTGGGTGGCTCTGTTGGTTAAGCATCTGACTCTTGATTTCAGCTCAGGTCTTGATCTCAGGGTCATGAGTTCAAGCCTTGTGCTAGGCCCCACACTAGGCTCCCTGCTGGGCATGAAGCCTAAATTAAAAAAAAAAGAAAGGAAAGCTTCTCTGCTCTAGATTTGATCTGTCCTTCAGTCTTCATTCTGCGGGCAGCACGTAAGCGCTGGTCTTCAGCCTTGGGCCTGCCCTCCTTCCCTAAGGGCTCTGGCCCAGCCACGTGAAAGGTGGAAGGTGGCTGGCTCCAGGCAGATAGGACACAGAGGGGAAGGAGGACTTCCAGCAGGAGGCTGCCCCTGGCACCTGGAGTGACTTTTTTTTTTTTTTTTTTTTTTTTTTTTTTTTTTTTTTTACTTTCAACAGCTTTTACTGCTCAAGAAAAGGACCCACATTTTCACTGCAGGAAAGATCTTCCTAAGTTTCCCTGCCTTGTAGAATGATTGACTAGTAAGAAAAACCACATCCAACTCTGTAATGAAAAACAGTGGTATAGGGGCACCTAGGTGGCTCAGTCAGTTGGGTGTCCGGCTGGGCTCAGGTCATGATCTTGCAGCTCATGAGTTAGGCCTGGAGTCTGCTTCAGGTTCTGTGTCTCCCTCTCTCTCTGCCCCTCTCCCGCTTGCGCTCTGCCTCTCTCTCAAAAATAAACATTAAAACAAAACAAAACAGTGGTATACTTTTCCCTCCAGTTTTCAGTTTGTTTTCTTCTGGTGTGTGTGTGTGTGTGTGTGTGTGTACGTGATGCCATTGGGCACATAGTTATTAGGAGTCGAGGCGTGGGGGTCGGTATGGGCAGTGGTTTACATCCACTGTCATGACACCAGCAGGCTCTCCCATGCAGGGGTCTCCACAGGTGTGGGAAGCCTTCGTGCTCACAGACCCTGAGCAACCTGGACGTGTCCCTGGGAGAGATGCTAGAGGGGGAGGCAGAGCCTGCTCTGATTCATCCCAGGGTGGAAGCTGCGTGAGTAACACATTCCTGCAGCCTTTCCCAAAGCCAAAAGGAGAGTTGGACTAGAAGCCACAGGGAAATCCCTGTGGCACCCTGGGCTTTCCCGGCTCGACTGCCATGTAAGTGCGGACACCAGGATCCCATGGTGGAGTACGGATGGCTGAGGTTTCATCATGCAGACTGAGGCTAGATGAAGGTGCTCACAGCACCACCCCAGCAGGTACAGGAACACCTAAGAGCTCTGTAAGTCGTCGTGCCCACTACCCACCTCACAGTCAGTCCTGGTCCTGGTCAGCCGTAGTCCTTACCTCTCTCCCCCACCCCATCCACTCTCTTGCTCTCCATTTTCACGTGTGAGTCCTCTGTCCAGACCACTTCCCCAGTTTCCCTCTCTAAGCTCAGACTCTGATGCCATGGTCTGGCTCAAGGCCCTCTTCCTTCGCAAAGACTTCCCAGACTGCAAGGACGTGTGGGTCTGCCCTCCACTGTGTCACCTTAACAGCATGTGCCAATCCTTCCGTGGCTCCCTTCTCTCTTATTCAGACAAATCACTCAGTATTTCCAGGCTTCAGCTTCTTCCTCCATAACATGGGAAGAATGACAGTATCTCCACTTCACAGGGCAGTTTTGAAGACTGATCATGACAGCACAAACTAAAGCAAGTTCCCACCTAGAGTCCCAGGGGGTATGTGACAAATGCCAGCCAAAAAGTCCACTAGTGCCTCGGTCAGAGCAGGGCGTGAGGCAGGCACTCGGGTAACTCTCTGCTCTGTCGACCAGCTCCTGGAGCTCCCTGCACAAACAAGGCACCTTAGATAGAAGATGCTTGCATTTCCATTATAGTGCTGGCTCTGTGGTCTCTGAAAATAGAACAAAGCAAACAATGCATTTGAGGCCAGAACTGGAGTGTGACTGGGGGGGAGGAGCGCCTGGGTGACTCTGTCGGTTAAGCATCCGACTTGATGGCACCTCAGGTCACGATCTCACGGCTCGTGAGTTGGAGCCCCGTGTCAGGCTCTGCGCTGATAATGTAGAGCCTGCTTGGGATCCTCTCCCTCCTTTTTGGGCCCCTCCCTCTCCCTCTCTCAAAATAAACAAATGAAAAAAAAAAAACAAACAACAGAGCGTGATGGGGACATTCGTTGAGTGAGGTACACAGGTTCTGAAAAGAATCTAGATTTCTCAACAAGAAGAAAAGTCTATAAAAAGAGTCTCTAAGGGAAAAAAAATTTGAAAAGAGAGGAAGAGATATTTGGGGGTTCTTTAAATCTTAATATTTTGGTTCGGCAAGATGACCTGTAAGTTTTAAAGGGGAAATTAAAAATGCACTGGGAATGGTGCTTGCCATACTCAATTCCAATCCTCACAGCCACTTCACAAGGTTTACATTTTCTCCATTTAATAGCTGAGGAAAACGAGGGCCAGAGTATATGTCTTAGCCCAAACCACACAGTAGAGCTGGGACTCAAGCTCAGGTCACCCAACACCCAAATCCATGCTCCCCCACTCCGTCAGTAGAAACGGCCAGGCAGGTGGCTCACGGCTGGGCACTTGCAGGCAACTTGCCGTGTGAGTCACTGCTTACCCCCCTCCACCAGCTATCCCAGAGGAAGTCCATTTCTGCTTGATGGACCTCTGGGGTGCCAATGTTTCCATTTGAAAAAAAAAAGTATCTACTAAGTGCACGTTTCTATAATCCACACAGTCTTCCTAAAGCCTGAAAATCAGAACTGATTTGCCCTCTCTGCTCTCAAGTTTTATCTGTGCTCTCTGAGGTTGCCAATTTCTTTTCTCCTCACAGTTCAAAAATTTCTAGTTAGATATTTTTTTTTCCTAAATGTCTCAGTGTACTAATCAGCTTTTTCATATGCATTTTGCCATTTCTAAGACGTCAGGAGTAGACGCCCTCCAGCAGCTGCTAAATACCATAGTTCGTGCCCCAGAAGGGTTATGGCTGCTGCCTCTGTTCTCTATATTCCTTAAGCCTCCTCCCCTTGCTCCAGCAAGCTCAACCTCTCACAGCTCAAAGCAGGCTAGGCAGCCCCTTTCTTCTTAACCCTCCAATCAATCACTTCCACAGATCGGCTTCTTAATATTCCAACCTATTCCCAGGGCAGGAAATCACAAGTGAAAAGACCGTTTTAGGACTGCATCTTTACCTCCAAATTCCCTTTCCTAAAAATCTTTGATACGTGGCTTTAAGTATTATGGAATTTTCACTGAAAAGGCTTCCAATAAAATTCACATCTTCCATTTGACAGAAAAGTGGCCCTTAGGCACAAATTGAGGCATAGTGACTTAACAAGCCCCTTGCCTAACCTCTAGCCAACCCCCGCCCACCTCATTCCTACTGCCTTAAATCTCCCATCATTAGTAAAAGCAGCCACCATTTATTAAGGATCAGGTAGTGCAGACACTGAGAACTTTGTTATCTCACATAGTCCCCTCAGCAAACTGAGGAGAAATCAGAGGCTTGAGGGTTTCATGAGCTGCCGCAGGTCACCCAGCAAGTGAGCGCGCAAGCAAGCAAGGCAGCTAGGATTCAAACCTAAGTCTGACACCAGTGTTCTCCCTCTAATCATTACACAATGCCACTTTTGTCACAAAATAGCTTCTTTCCTCCTAAAATAAGCACTTCTTTGAGCATGTCCTTCGAGATCGCTACCACAGCAGAAGAACCCAGAAGGCCCTCTGCTAGCTAGGTCAACACATTTTTACTACAAAAGGAATGGGAAACAGCAAAGGTGGGGCAGGGGGCAGGGCAGAGGTCCTGAAGAATGCTTTCACCTCGGGCCTCTCGCCTCCTATTAGAGGTCAGATGAGCAGTCCCTGGAACTGGAATGAATTTGTGCTCGGTTTCCCACTCATGTGTTTACGTCCCTGACTGGGAAGAAAGAGCTGATGTGACAAGACTCTATTTGGAAGAGAAGGCAACATGGCTCCATGTCTGTATTAATTAACCACGGCCTCCTCTTGGCATTTCTTTCCTGGCCCCCTCACACTGGTCAGTGAGTCATAAAATGAGGACAAGACTGCAGGGAGGTGGATACCGCAGCCGCACAGCCATGAACCAGAAATGTCAGGGCACAGGTGGTTAGCAACTTTCTTTCCCCAGGGGTCTCCCCTCCCACACACCACCAATGCATCTCTAACTAAGGGGAGCACAAGCATTATCCCATAACAGAGCAAGAATCTGGAATGTGCGTCTGAGCCAGCACAACCAGCCACTTGAAACTAAAGCCTTCACCCCTCCGTCACTATAATGTATATGAAGCCTCAGAACACTTTACCTTTGCTGAACTTTTTTTTTTTTTTAATATTTGTTTATTTTTGAGAAAGACAGAAAGTGAGAGAGAGAGACACACACAGACAGATGGTAAGCGGGGGAGGGGCAGAGAGCGAGGGAGACACAGAATCCGAAGCAGGCTCCAGGCTCCGAGCTGTCAGCGACGAGCCTGACGTGGGGCCCGAACTCACGAACTGCGAGATCATGACCTGAGCTGAAGTCGGATGCTCAACCGACTGACTGAGCCACCCAGGCGCCTCACCTTTGCTGAACTTTCAAACCGAAACACTTCATTACACTATGACAGCACAGCCGGCACGAACAACCTAGTTCCTCCCCACTTACTTCGTGAGGCCCATTTAAAAAAAAAACAAAAAAACATTATTAATGGTCAAGAGATTCCAACAGACTTTGCCTGCCAAGATTTACTTGGCAGAAGAAACATACTCCGTCTCCTGAAACGTAGGTTTAAAAGTCAGTTCCAATCTTCATTTTGCTGAACGTTTCACCAACTCCCTGGAGGGAAAAATCATAACTCTGCGCAAAACCAGCATTTTAAAAATGAAATCTCAGCGCCCGGTTTTCTCACGCACTTACCCTCAGTGTTGGAAGTGATGACGTCTTCCACCCCTAACACTTGCCTCCCTTGACCCAGTGGTATACTGTGAGCTGGCAAGGGATAGTTGAGAAGAACGACCTTTCCTTCAGGGAGGGCTGGAGGAACATCCACTTCTGATGGTGGTGCCCCTCCATATGTGTAGGGGTTGATGCTTTTGTTTTCAGGATACGGAGGCAGGGTCCCCTGGGAAGGATCCAGTGACTCTCCTTCTATTTCTGATGGAGCTGGGCCTCTGGTCCCTGGCTGTTCAGAAGACTCAACGCGGACATTTAAATCTGGGGTGTCCATCCCCCACGGATGTCTCCCCTCATTGGGTTGAGGGTTCAAGGTGGCAGATTCCGTTTCAGGGTAGAATGGCCAGTTACTAGAGGTCAGATGCGGCAGAGGGGAGGCCAGATCAGAATTCGGTGGAGACATTCCACCCCCCATGGGTCTTGACTCAGCTTTCGATTGGAAGGAAACATCAACATTGCTGTGGCCATTCAGTGCTTCCTCTGGTTCACTCGGAGCGTATTCGACTCCCCCCTCATTCTCATTCTCATTCTCATCATAATAATCCAAATTGTCCTCAGTGTAGTCACTTTCCAGGACCTCAGGGAGGCCGAAGGAACGCTCGGGGGGAGCTGCAGAGTGGCCTTTGGAAAGGTCCCCTCCAACTGTTGCTGGCCTGATATTGTCCAGTCGGGGGGTGCTGCCGATATGAAAAGCCCACACTCCAGGAGCCCCCAGGTTGCTTTGTCTAAATAAAAAGGAAACAGTGCATGACCAAAGTGTCCATTCGCCCACCATCCAACAAAGGTGAGCAATTTATTTTAAAACTGAAACACTGTTAAGATCAGATTCAGAGTTTTCATCAGTGTATAAAACCAAATAAAACCAGGCTTATGTGCTAACTAAAAGGATTATACTGGAATTTTGATGTAAACTACCTCTTACTCAACATTAGCTTTCAGAATGCTGGACCATCAAATTAGAAATCTGCTTTAAGGGGCACCCGGGTGGCTCAGTCAATTTGGCCTCTGGCTCTTGCTGTCAGCTCAGGGCATGATTTCTCGGTTTGTGAGTTTGAGTCCCGCATCAGGCTCTGTGCTGACAGTACAGAACCTGCTTGAGATTCTCTCTCTCCTTCTCTCCCTGCCCCTCCTCCGCTCTCCCTCAAAAATAAATAAACGTTTTAAAAAAGAAAAAAAATCTCTAAAATTCACGTTTTATCTAAAATCTGGCTATTTGAAAACAAATAGAGAATGCAGGAATATTTTATACGTCCTCTACTTTTAACACACTCGGAAAAATGTATGCTTATACAACTTTGTTAAACACTTAAAACAGTGACAACTACGTACTTTTGAGATTTAGTGATATACCAAGTGCTTAATGTTCTTCAGTACAATCTACAAGGTAGGGGCAGTCATTATGCCCAATTTTACAGAGGTGAAAATAGTTTAGAGAGGCTAACCAATATTCTTAAGGTCATACAACTAATAACTGGCAAAGCTTGGACACGAATTCACCACTAACACCAAAGCCCATGCTCTAAATATCTACCTTATGTCAGAAAACCAATATACTAGAGTCAATCGGCATCTGAATGATCACTGGTCTTCAGAATGTTACAGACATTTCACTGTTCAATCACATGGATTAATCAATAAATTAACTCACATAGAATTGTGAGTCAATGTAAAAACACTCAAAGAAACATACATGCCCAAGTGTAAAAAATGTTGAGCAAACGCAGAACAAAGTGAAGGGGAATATCAGAAAGTAGTTTTGGGGCACCTGAGTGACTCTGTCTGTTAAGCGTGCAACTCTTGATTTCAGCTCAGGTCATGATCTCACGGTTAGTGGGATCAAGTCCCATATCAGGCTTAGCACTGACTGGGCAGAGCCTGCTTAGGATTCTTTCTCTCTCCCTCTCTCCCTGTCCCCCCACCCCCGCATGTGCACATGCACTCTCTCTCTCTCTCAAAATAAATAAATAACCTTAAAAAAGAAAAAAAAAGAAAATAGTTTAATCAAAATTCCATGGGTTATAGGTGAGAGGTGTTCAAAAACATCTGGAACCAGAGAGCTCATGTGTTTTCTTTATTAGAAAAGAACATGGACCCCACTCAGTTTTCTCAATGCCCCAAGGATCCATTATTTTAGTCAGTGATACATTCTAAAGAGAACTACATAAAAGACTTCTAAAAAAAAAATAAAAACAAAAACAAACAACAACAACAAAAACTTGAACAAACAAGGGTCTGGCTAGCTTGAACGCACCAGTTTCTGTACTCCTCTGGTGTATGTGCAAAATACCAAGCTCAAAGTCCCCACTCTAATCAAAAAAATTATGGGGGTCAGTGAGGCATAAGACTTAATTTAGAGAATAACAAATTTATCGAATCATTGTAAGAATCATTGCTCATTTGGGTAGGAACTCATCATGTTCACATGGATTTCCATAACAATAATAACTTCAGTACAATTCTAAGAATGTCTCCTTCCCTCCTTGTCTGCCCATCCCTTGCCCTTTTCTTCCTCTCCTCCTGTCCACCTTCCCCTCTCCCACTCTCTATCTTGTGTGTGTGTGTGTGTGTGTGTGTGTGTGTGTGTTGTTGTTGTTGTTGTTATTGTTTCTGCTGCTGCTCTTATAGTTACTTTAGGGAAAGAGGATCAGAGAAAACAAAACTGTGATCTCTTGTGCAGTATGCTATATATGCTTGGTACGTTCTAAGATTCCATGTTGGTGTTTTTCCGGCAAGCAAATAAGGAACGCTTAAGTAAGAAGAGAGAATCCTGAGGATCTGAGGATAGTTAGTTTATATTATTGCATCAGAGGTGTTGCAGCTATGAAATGTCTTCTTGAAGTTAGAAAAACTATAAAAGTTTCAAAGACTAGGAAAATACAAATTATGGCAGAAAACCGCTAAATAAAACAACTCTCTAATGAAATATAAATCAGTATCCTGGTTTTTGTTGTTGTGCGTGATGGGAAAGTAAACAGTTTGAGTTTATCCTAAAATCCAAGGTCATTTGGAAAGCTCAGAGATAGAGAAAATTTAATTTATTTTCTACAAAGGAAAACAGGGCCACAAAGCGGGATGACAGTGCCTTCCTCCCTGGGCTGTTAGGAGGATTAAGTAAGAACACCACATAAAATGCCTAGCATGAGGCCCTACACACGATTAGTACTTAGTAATTACTGTCTTTCAGGAGACAGAAGAGTATAATTTCAAAAAACACAAATGTGTGCATTCGCATTTAAATTTGCAGAAGAGGAGTTATGCCAAATACACTATAGATTAGATAATTCATTACCTTTAAGTTCACAATTATAAGACAAGTTTGAGGAAGACAAAGATTCCACTGACTAGGAAAATAATTTTATTATTTAGGGATGCATACTGAAGTATTTAGTATTTAGCATTAGCATGATGTTTGTGATTTACCTTAAAATACTTAAGTGTTTTAAAAATGATGAATAATATGGCAAAATGTCAACAGCTTCTAAATCTAACCGATGAGCTTCTGGGTATTCATTCAGCTATTTTCTCCACTTTTCTGTGTATTTTTGAAAATTTAAATTCGGAAAAGTAAAATAGAAGGTTAAACTGAGGACCATTTCCACAATGGGGAGGTAGGGAAAGCCTTTCTAAGAATAACAAAGGAACAGAGTACTATCTTTGACGACACTAAACCTATAGCTTCTCGATGTGGAGTAACTTTAAAGATGAACTGGGCAAAAATATTCACAGCATATGAGAGAATTAATACTCTTGCTGTAATTTTTCTTATTTATAAGAGCTCTCCGTGCACACCCCAGTAGAAAATAGCAAAGGGCATGGGCAGAGAAGTCACAAAGATGGATAAATGGCTATTACACCTATGAAAAGGTGTAATCAAAGAAATGAGAGTAAGGATCTAATCAAAGAAATTAGAGTGAGGATAGCAATTGATACCTACCAGATTCACAAATATTAACAAGAAGCTGTTGATCATAGTTCTATACTATTGGTGAGCATAGAAATTGCACATTTCTGAACGGCAGTTTGTTGATGTACATCAAAGCGTTAAAACTGTATCTACCCTTTCTCAGCAATTCCACTCTTAAGAAGTTATCTTTACCAGAAATAAGAATCTGAGCAATGTGTGTTATGCTGTGTACTGCAATGATATTTCTAAAAGGAAAGATAAAAAACAAATTCATCAGTAAGTTTTTATCTTCATAGTGTGGTATAAAAATGATGCAATGTTCGATAGCCTTAAAACGATAAGACGAACAGATTATCTTAGTGAATGATACCTATAAGACATTGATAAATGGGAAAATGCTACATGTATTGCAAAAGAACCATTTTGGTTTTAGAAAGTTTTTGCATAATTCTTAAGTTAGAATGACTGCTAATACTGGTTATTGCTTGAAGCAGTGATAATGGGTAATTTGTGCTTTTATTTCACATTATTCCGTGTGTTTGTACTTTATATTTTATATTAAGTATGAGCTATACTTCAGAAAAATCTGTTAGTCCCCTATCTTCTGTTCTCAGCAAGGAACTCAGAAGAAGCATCAAAGACACAAATGAGGGCAGGCACGGAGGGAGGTAAATGGGAGTGCTGCGTGTGTGTGTGTATGCACATGCAAGTCTTTGTGTGCACGTGTGTGTGCATGTGTGTGTGCACATGTGTAAGCATGTGTGTTAGTTCCAAAGGGTTTTTATCACCGTGGTGGGGAGCGCAACTGCTTTTTCCTACAGACTTTTTGGCCCCCACCGCCTCCTGTACCAGGAGTAGAGTCAACACTCATTCCAGTGCTCTGAAATTCTACCCATTTGTCTGTCTACCAGAGTATAGGTTGCTAGTGTGCAGGGCCGCTGTCTCAAACATCTTTGCATTTCAAGTGCTTTGCCCACTGTGAACTCTTGGTAACGTCTGAGGAGTAGAGAATCTGTGGCCTCCAGAGAGGAAGAGGAAGGTGAAACCAGAGGAGAGAAAGCAAGCAGCTAAATTTTCTCACGTCTGAACTAAAAGGCAGCCTGGATGGAGACCTAAAGATGCCCAAGGTTGGTCAGAAGACTGGGAAAGCAGAGCGGGATTCAGCATAAAAGAAGGAGTTGGGACTCCAGACTTGTGCTTGAATTTTGGCCTTGCCATTTAATTACTTTGAGGTCATAATTTCACTTCCCTAAGCCCATTTATCAAATTGAGAAGACGGTAGAACTTACCTCCCAGGATTCCTGTGAGTTTTAACTAAGACAACTTCTGGAAAGTGTTTTACACGATGTTTGGCAACTAATAAGCCCTCAAAACATGTCAGCACTAAGTAACCAGATCTGGTTGTAGGGCCTGCTCTCTGATAGCTGAGTAGAGCGGATGGCATGTAAAAGTGTGAGGTACTGCAGTGCCCAGGAATAACATAATGGAAGGGAGACACAGTTAAGGAAGGCTAAGTAAACAGTGTATTCCGCCTGGATTCTAGCCCAGTATTAGGGAAAGGAATAAAAGCAAAGATAGTTTTTACAAGCCCTGAAGTTAGTAAGTTATGAAATGGTGCCGACCCAGATATGGTGTTGATGCGGACTGACACATAGCACAAGGGTGTATTATTGCACTGGCAGAGGAAGCCTCTGATGGCACTGAGGAATGTGCTCAGTTCTGGCGACCTCATGGAAAACCAACCAGTATGGTTTCAGTTAATGAAGCCATACAGAAACCCCGAGACCTCTAAAATGCTACCAATGTGTTTGGTTTTCCCTTTTCCCCAAATTACACTATACTTGATTTAACTTTTAACGTGTATCTGCCTAAAAGACTAAATCACAACATCTCCTCCGGTGAAATGATTAACTTGGAAAAATCTCAGTCTGGGCAGTTATATTACTGGACATTTTTATGTGGCTCCAAGAGCAATGTTTTCCATAGCAAGCCTCAGTGGCTGTGCAAACACATAAACACTGTTCTGTTTCCGGTATCTATACCCAATAGGGCAGGAAAAATAAAGGGCCTTTTATATTTTGGTGAATTTGTTCCCCCTAGAGTCTAATCTAGTTCCTGGTTTTGACCTGATGCCTCCAGTGGAAGCCCCCAAGATATTATTTAATGGTCTTATGGCCGCTTGAGTTTGGGTAGCTCCAAAGGGTCCTCAACATCAGACAGGGAAGGGCTTATGCCCTGAGTTACTTACTGGTAGAGATTCTTCACAGACTGTTCAGTGCTTGTCAAGCTGAAGTAGGGACCCTCTCTCTTCAGGTCATCGACCTCCCCTCGGCAGAAGCCCACCCGGGCAGGAAGCTCGAGCTGGACGTTATAAGACTCTTTGGGGCGGGTTCCAAAGAACTGAAGGCCATTGGCAGGGTAAAGAAAGAGGGCGTAGGTATCAGACTCATCAGATGCCAAAACTGCCTGGAAAGTGTTCCGCTATGAAAAACAAAAAATAGGAAATATTTTTAATAAAAGAAACAGAAAAGAAAAACAAAACAGAATGCAGACAAAGCATCATAAAACACAAAGGGTTTGCCCCCTTCTTAGGATTCCTCCAAATTGCTTTTGTACATTATATTCTTCTCAATTTCCTCTCCAAGTTACAATTTTGTAAGCTATACTATTATTATAATTCTTTTTTATCATTTAGATTAACACTTGAAATGTGCATAGGTAAGGAACACAGGTTACAAAAATAACGTTTTTAAGGTTTCATATTGTTCTCATCCAAACCTCTTTAAGAGCTAACAGCAAGGACCAAAATTAACCTGTATATTCCCACAGCCACTGGCCTAGTTCACTGTCCCAGGCACTCATGTGGATCATTCATTCATTCATTCATTCATTCATTCATTCGTTACTGAATACCCGTGATGGGCAGGCATGGTGTTAGCCAGTGGATGATCTAAAGGCCTCCTTACTGTTCTCACACCCTTGCTCTCTTTCCTCTTTCTGCCGCCTTTTCACACCAGCACGCGAGTTAGCCTACCCTCACTTCACAGATCAGGAAACAAGACTTGAGGGCTAAGAGATCTGCCTAAGGGCTGGTAGCTAGTACGTGATGGCAGGCCAGCTGGCTCCAGAGTCTATGCCCTGTGCCACTAGGCCACCCTAACTACTCCTTAGCGTGCCATTCAGGGCGGTTTGTAAGTGCCCTAAACTCTTTCCCCAGGTTTAGATCCACTGCATCTTCATCGGACTATGTAACATTCCCCATCTGTGTCATGTATTTTACTGCTTCTGTATTTTTGCTCATGTTTCCCCGTGCCTGGAAACCTTCCTAACATTCCAACGCTATCCTTCTGAGGCATTTTGTGATTCCCTGTAGATTTATTTCTGTTCTCCGACCATCCACAACACCTTTGTGGGTATTTCTCGTTAGCATTCACCTCATCTTGCTTAGTTAGCTGTATATGTGTTTGTAAACTCCATTATTAATCCACTCGCACATTAATTCAGCCAAGTGCCTACTATGTGCCTACAAAGCATGAGACATTATGCTTGGTGCTGAAGAAACAAAGGAAGGGAGACTCTGCCCAGGACATTCTCACTATTTCGGAAAAGGAACGGCCATGACTGGAATTCAGGAGAGTTGGCGGAGAAGATAGTAGAGGCCAGAGGAGGGTGCGTGAGACCTTAGGGTTGGGCTGGGGAGGCATCACAGAGGCAGCCTGTGAATGCTAATAAACACAGGAGGAGCCAAAGCAGACCAGAGTGAGAGACTGAATTAGCCACAAACCCAACACCCACGTCCTTATAGAATCACTCCTTAAAGTTCATTTTACTCTTGTATTTTCAGCCAGACACTTTTTGCCTTTACCTACATAAGGCTGTCTCCACCCAACCCCAAATGGTCTGTTAATGGTACTTCCTTATCTTAAAAAGACGTTATATTTAGGACTCTAAGAAGGCTTCTCTCACTAAACCCCCTCCTTTTACAATTTGGTAGGGGACTGGGAAATATTTATAAATAACACTACTTCCTAAATAATGTGACTCTTATTTACTGGTAAGGAGTATTATTTCTCCATTTTGTTAGACAGATAAAAGCAGGCAGAGAAAAGAACATCACATCTTACTAAATAAAAGAGGAAACAAGAGGAAAGTGTCCTGCGTTTCGTTCTGTCCATGGCCCTTCTCCATATGGTGCTCAGACTCTTCTAAGTGTTTACTCTTCCTTTCACAAGCTTAATTTCAAAGTACAGTTTTGAGGTTTTACTTACAGGACAAAGCAATTCAGGTGTTAAAACGCTTTTAAAGAAAAAAAGAAGGCACACAACCTTTCTTTTTGTTCTCTAACGGAAAAACTTACCTTGCTTTGCTTCCTTTTTTTAAAAGATTTTATTTTCTTTTTAAGTTTATTTATTTATTTTGAGAGAGAGAGAGAGAGAGAGAGAGAGAGAGAGAGAGAGGTAGGGGCAGAGAGAAAGAATCCCAAGCAGGCTCCACACTGTCAGCACAGAGCCTCATGCAGGGCTTGAACTCGCGAACTGCTAGATCATGACCTGAGCAGAAATCAGCGCTGGATGCTTAACCTACTGAGCCACCCAGGCACGCCTTTTATTTATTTATTTATTTATTTATTTATTTATTTTTAATATTTATTTATTTTTGAGAGAGACAGAGACAGAATGCGAGTGGGTTGGGGCAGAGAGAGAGGGAGGCACAGAATCTGAAGCAGGCTCCAGGCTCCGAGCTGACAGCACAAAGCCTGACGCGGGGCTCGAACTCACAGACCGCGAGATCATGACCTGAGCTGAGGTCAGACACTCAACTGACTGAGCCACCCAGGTGCCCTCCAGGCACCCCTTTAAAGATTTCATTTTTAAGTAATCTCTACACCCAAATGGGGCCCTGAGATCGAGAGTCACATGCTCTACCAACCAAACCAGTGAGGCACCCCTGCTTGCTTGCTTGCTTTCTTTAAGCGCACACACTTAAAGATGGCAGAGGTGGAGCGGGGTGGGGGGGGGGGGGGAGGCACTAGTGTACTTGTTATTTTTGTAGTTGTGGACCGTTTCATTAGCAAACTCGACTGTTCCAAAAACAAAAGGCAGAGGATGCTTTCTAGAACGTCTCAAAGCTAGGAAACCATAACTTCTGCTGAATGTCAACAAAGCCTACTCTGCATCATATCTCTACATAATACATACTACATCATCAATTAATGTTGATTCCGTAACTTCAGAGTACCCCATTTGTCAGAATCAACAAAGTTCGGCTAGGGAAAGAAAAGTACTCAAGGAAGGAGAGAGGACCTGTTGTAATAATCTAAGCTTTCAAAGCTCCTGGCATTGATTACCTATGGCAAATGTGAGGAAGAAAGCATCCTGGTTCTGAGTTTAGAGAAATTTTATAAGATAAGGAGGAGGGGGGTCCTAGAGACTGCGAGGGAACTGAAGGGAATGGGGGAAGAAGGGAGGGAGAAAGTAAACAGAGCTGTGAAGGGGAGTGTCTGGCTTTTACTGCAGGGCCTGGGAATTTAGCACTTTATTTTATTCATTCTTTCAGTCAATCAGTCAATAAATTCATTCCAATGAAAATGTATTCAGTGCCTTTTATATGCCATCCCTGAGCCAAGTGCTTACTAGACAGGTGATAAGCCTTTATTTAATCCACTTGTCTCCACTAAAACAGGCCAATTGGAGGGTTTTAGATAGAATTTATGATCCCAAAGTACAGGCCAAAAGAGGTTGGCTGTTCAAAAACCACCCACACACCAAATGATCTCTTTTGAAGTTCTCTGTCTCGGCCCCACAAAATTCTACATCTAATTGCTAAAGAGCACACTTCATGCAGTCCTGAAGGGGTCCTCCTCCCAAAGTACCCCTCGACTGGCTTCCAGACCGGAAGGGTCTTCACATTCCTGGAGACTAGCGCCTTTGCAAGAACCCCACATGCTCTGTCTTTTGAAGACAAACCTTCAGATGGGCCGCCAAACCCCACAAAAGGGTCACTGGTTCCCAACTTCCTTAGGATCCCAGGGAGGAGAGAGTGACCTCTGTGGGAGGAGGGGCAGCACAGGAAGGATCAGGGCCAGTGGCTGCCTTGTTTCAAGGTTTCTGCCATCTTGTTATCAGAAAGAGAGACAAGCCAGAGTCATCAGTAGAAACCAGGCAGGGTCTGACTCTCCCCTGCAGGTATGGGACATCACCAATCAGTGTTGACGCTCAGCAGAGCCATGCTGGCAGATATAAAACATGCCCTTCTACAAACTTCTGAGTTTACAATTCGTGCAATTGATTTCGGTCATCTGGCAAAAAATCAGAACAGCGCCAGCCAGCCTTGTCCCAAACAAGTTTGCCTATAGTGAATTACAAAACTTACAATGAAAGGGGCACCTGGGTGGCTCAGTCAGGGTTAAGCGTCTGACTCTTGGTTTGTGCTCAGGTCATGATCTTGTGGTTCATGGGTTTGAGCCCTGCGTCGAGCTCTGTGCTAACAGTGCGGAGCCTGCTTAGGATTCTCTCTCTGTTTTTCTCTCTTTCTGACTCTCCCCTGCTCCCTCTTCTCTCTGTCTCTCTCTCAAAAATAAATTAAAAAAAAAACTCGGGGTGTCTGGGTGGATCAGTTGGTTAAGTGTCCAACTTTGGCTCAGGTCATGATCTCATGGTTTGTGAGTTCAAGTCTTGCATCCGACTCTGTGCTGACAGCTCAGAGCCTGGAGCCTGCTTCGGATTCTGTGTCTCCCTCTCTCTCTGCCCCTCCCCTGTTCATGCTCTGTCTCTCTCTCAAAAATAAATAAACATTTAAAATAAATACATACATACATACATACATACTTACTTACCAAAATCTTTAAAAAAAAATGAAAATTAAGAAGTAGGATAACTCCCTGTAAGTGTCACAAAATTCTCTTTCCTGTCTGTCTTCCTTAGGGTCACATGTTCTCTACAGCGGTGGCATCACTGACTTCTGGCCTCCAGTGTTTGGTGCAAGCACTAATCTCCACTCTTTAACAGATTTCTCCATCTCCCAGTACCTATACATTGCCGTCACACACAAGACTTCCCTTCATTCATTTTTATGCCCTAAATCCTACAGAGATAAATTCTCTAGTCTCTAACGTGACATCGTTCCTGACTCTTAGCCTTTAGCAAAACTTCAGCATTTCATTAACCAATTTCCATATATGTCTCTGTTTAGCACATCTTCACAACTATATCTCAGAGTCAGGTTAAACTCTTTCAGATAGAACCTCAGACTTCTCCTCTTCTGGACTTCGGCTCCAGAAGTCAGTGACCTACAAAAAAGTCCTGCTTTTACCTCCCATTTTCTCTGTGGACCCACCCCTTCCATCAACCACAATCATCCTGTGACACAAGTCAACACACCTTGTCCCCACAGTGAAGCCTCCGAAGAGCAACCTTCTGCCCATCTTGTGCAATCCCTTCATCCATTTCTCCGGCCTCAGGAAAAGCCTCACTTGGAACAATTTCTCCTGCTGCCTTGTTCTCAAGGTCCATTCTTTCCGTCTTTCCAGCCCAATTTAAATTCCAACAGAACATCCCCCCATGTCACACAGATCTGTGTGACCCAGTTCTCCATAACTCCCATCACTCAAACAACAACAAAACAATACCTCCCTCCCCCCAAAACCATAGCTAAAGTAAACACTAGTCCTCTTTACCTCCATCAACAAGTTCTTTGAAGGCCAATACCATGACTGCTTTGCCCTGTGAGGTACCTAAGACAGTTCAAGGAATCTCAGATTACCTGAACTGATAAACACTACTCATTTTTTTTTCTTTTTTTTTTTTTTAGTTGCAATCACCCCTGGCCATTCCTGCAACATCAGGTACCATGTCCTGTCATACCCACCATGAATATCCATGGAAAGAAAGAGCAACAACTGAAATTGTTTTACATGGTAAAGATGCCATTCCTTTGATATCTTCAAGTTTCCGGCAACTCTATGACATCAGGTTAGCGTGTCAGGGTTCAAGAAAGCCACACAGAACTCACACAGTGCTTCAGGCAAGGCAGATTACTGCTTGCCAAAACCTATCTCCAAAGAACTATTAAAATAAGAACTCAAATCACAGGGCTCTTTAAAGTATTCAGAAGAACCTTCAATGCGGGTAACTGAAAAAAACATCCTCTCTCCAAACAGAAGAACCCTTATCTCCTTTCGAAATGAAACAAATCCCAAAGCCAAATGAGCATATGGTGATGTCTGAGGAATGATTTTAACTAGAAAAGTAAAAGAGAGATGGAATCTACAAATCTTCTTGTACTTCCCACCCAAAAGAGACCAGACAAAAGTTGCAATTCAGAAAACCTAGTATTTAAAGAATCCTTATGCAAAGAGCTTACATCACAGTGTCCTTACAAGATAGAAAAATTAAAAAACTAGAATCTGGTCCTATCAAGCCAACACAAAGGAAACAGATTGGCTGAGCAACCATACCCACTAGGTCTAGAGGGATATAAGGACTACTTAAAAATGTCATCCTACCTAAAAATGCCACATTAGTTAGGGGTGCCTGGGTGGCTCAGTCAGTTAAGTGACCAATTCTTGATTTCGGATCAGGTCATGATCTCACGGTCATGGTGTCGGGCTCTGCACTGATCATGGAGCCTCCTTGGTATTTTCTGTTTCTCCCTCTCTCTCTGCTTCTCTCTCTCTTTGTTAAAATAAATAAATAAATTTAAAAATATGTTTAAAAAATGCCACATTAGCTAATTCTCACAACAATCCTGTAAGGTAGGCATTGCTCCCACATTTTACAGGTGAGAAAACTAAGAATGAGGCTGAATCATTACTTCCAAAGTCACTGGATAACCTTTCATAATCCACATCTTCTTTCAAGATGTTTTTATATTGTCATTGTCGTGACAACCACCTGAAAGTTGGGTGAGAGAGCAGTATTCCTATGCTACAGATGAAACTGAAAAAATAATGAACAAATTCACCTTGTCTGTATTGTAATTTTTGGTTTCAAATGAGCTCTGATAAAAATGGAATTGTAAAACTCTACTGTGATTTCACCGAACCAGCACTTCTGTGTAACTGTTCATCTCCCTGATTCAGCCTCACTCAATTCAACATCATCTGTCTTTATTCTACTGAAAAGTAAGACAGATGCAGCTGAATTCTCTTTAGAGCATTGGAATACTAATTTAGAAGTAATAAGGCATCAATAGCATCCTTGGTAGTCAATTTCATTGCAAGTTCATTCTTCCTTTGAATGAAATATGATTCCAAGCATTCTTTTGGTACTAAGATCACACCAAGCCTTATTTATTGGAAGTCTGTGGAAAAAGCACAATTATTATTGTGTCCACCAACATCACTCGAGCCAAGGAAATGGGTCTTGCATGAAAAATCTGGTTAAAAGCAGTAAAACAAAACAAAACAAAACAAAACAAAACAAAACAAAAAAAACAACCGGGGCACCTGGCTGGCTCAGTCAGTAGAGCATTCGACTCTTGATCTCAGGGTTGTGAGTTCAAACCCTCACTGGGTGTAGAGGTTACTTTAAAATAAAGGCAATTAAAAAAAACTAAGAATCAAGAAATGTGTCCTCTAAGCCTGCCTTTGCCTAACGAGGAGAATTCTGGACAACTGTATTATCTTCTATTTGCCATTATCTGTGAAATGCAAACATAATTCTTATCCTGTAGGACTGTTGTGGGAAGACAGTATGATAAAATAATTGTTTTAAGAATTAAGTAGATAGCTTGAATAAACAACATATATAGTAATTGTTTTAGTAATCTTTCCTTTGAGCCCTTACCCTCTCAATACAGACAAAAAGAACTTTAGAAAAAAAAAAAAAAATCAATCCCCTGCTTAAAATCCTTCAAAACCCTTCCCACTGCCAAAGAACCAAGTTCAAACTCCCAGCAGAACATGATCTGTCCCCACCCCATGGCCTTTTCATCCTCATGCCCAACAACCGTTCTTCTTCAGTAATAATGCACCACATGCAATGCCCAAAACACATCATACTTTACAGCACATGGGTGATATGTCACATGCTATTTCTTCTGAGACTGTTCCACTAAGCTCAACTCAGATTCAAAACTACTTCCTCATTAAAACCTTCCCAGATTGAGGGGCACCTGGATGGCTCAGTCGGTTAAGCATCCGACTTCGGCTCAGGTCATGATCTTGTGGTTCACGGGTTCCAGCCCTGCGGGCTCTATGCTGACAGCTCAGAGCCTGGAGGCTGCTTCAGATTCTGTATCTCCCTCTCTCTCTGCCCCTTTCCAGCTCATATTCTTCCTTTCTCTCTCTCGCTCTCTCTCAAAAATAAATAAAAAACATTTTTTAAAAATTAAAAAAAAAAAACAAAAACCTTCCCAGATTGAGTCCCCTAATCAGGAAGGGTCAGCGTTAGTCTTCTTAAGTGAAGATGCTATTACACTTATCATATTATATTACACATAATCAATGTCCTCACTAAAACTATGAGGTCTTTGGGAGTAAAGAGTATTTCCTTTCATTGTGTCTATACCAGTTCTGAAATATAGTTAGTGTACAAAAAACAATTTGTTGGATGAATAAATCTTAACTACATTTAAATATAAATTACTTATACACACACATACATATCTGCCACATATAAGACATATGTTTACAAAAAGAGACTGGAAGAAAACACAAAGTATTAGCAGTGGTAACCTCTGGTTACTGAAATTGTAAATAATATTTGTTTTCTTATTTTCTACGTTTTTTATTATAGGTGTGGTATATTTAATTGCAGGCAAGTGTTTTGAACTGATATACAAAAACGAATGGATGAATGAATGAATGAGTGCAACATAATGATGGGGAGCCTTACCTTATTCATCTTTCTCCAACCCCCCACCTAGCCCAATGCCCTGCACTAAGAAAGTGCTCAATATATTTGTTTACATTGAATGTATTCTGTTGAATTGAATAATTGAAATGTCAAACCCACATCTGTAAAAAAAAAAAAAAAAAAAAAAAAAAAAATTACTCAATGAACAAAACTAAATGTTGCCTGACAAAAATTAAATGTCAAAAAAAAAAAAAAACCACCACAAATTCAAACACTTTTTTCGAGATCTTTTCAGAATAGCCTTCTGGGCATATTTCTCTTACGGAACACAAAACAAGAATAGCCACCATCTTGAACTACTCAGGGAGTGTGGACAAGCTACTTGATCTTGATCTTTCAGGGAGGATATGTGCCATCATTCCACAGCTAAGAAACATAATGAGTTAAAATAGAGATAAATTATAAGAGTTTCAGCCCTTCGAGTATGCCATTTTAGATTCAGGTCTAATTTCACAGGAGCCCTTACCTATTCTAAGAATGAGGCAGTTCACCATTTGCCAAGCTACCCTGAGCCCACCTGAGGTCCATTTGGAGTATTTAGATCTTGCTGCCAAGCCTAAAGACTGAGCGCTTGGGTTGTTTTAGTTGCTCAGGCAGACACTATAAAACAAATGGAGGGCAGTCCCCTGTAAACTAGGGTGCACGTAAACTAGTATCTGCAGGGCAATTTGGCAAAGGCCATCAAGAACCTTATGGAAAGTGTATTCCCAGGGCGCCTGGGTAGCTCAGTCGGTTGAGCATCGGACTCTTAATTTCACTCAGGTCATGATCTCACGGTTCCTGGGATGGAGCCCTGTGAGGGACTGTGTGCTGACAGCACAGAGCCTGCTTAGGATTCTCTCTCTCATGCTCTCTGTCCCTACCTAACTTGTGCGTGCGTGTGTGCACGCACGCACACACACACACACACTCATACACACTCTCTCTCAAAGTAAATAAGCTTTCTTAAAAAATAAAAAAAAAAAATAGGGGCGCTTGTGGCTCTGTCGGTGAAAGGCCCAACTCTTGATTTCGGCTCAGGTCACGATCTTATGATTCGTGGTTTCAAGCCCCACCGTTGGGCTCTGTGCTGGCAGCATGGAGATTGCCTGGGATTCTCTCTTTCTCCCTCTCTTTCTGCCCCCCCGCCCTCTCTGTTTCAAAAATAAACTTTAAGATAAATAAATAAATAAATAAATAAATAAATAAATAAATAAAAAGAAAATAGAAAAAGTGTATTCTTTCTTGCCCGTCAATTCCACTTCCTAGACTATCCAGTATGGATATGTGCAAAAAATTTAGCTAAAAAAAAAAAAAGGTGCTTCACCAAATTATTCATAATGATGAAAAACTGGAAATAATCTTAATGACCACTGAACACAGTGGTCAATTCACTGTGTGGAATACTATACAGATATTATAAATGATGTCGGAGAAATGTATTTTGTGACAATGAAATATATTGACAATATACTATTTAGTGGAAAAAATAGTTTACAAAACAGTGTGTGCAGTGTGAACCCATTATTGTTAACAGACAGTCACAGATAAATACAGATATTAATAGGGGGAAAAAACCTCCGGAAGATATAAATGAAAATGTTTAAGAGTGATTATCTTTGAGTGCTAGGAAAATGAGAGGTTGTTCTTTAAATTGCCTGTATTTGCTGATGTTTTTCCTTCAATGAACATATAATTACAAATAATTCTTGTATACTTAGAGGTGATTCTAAAAATAAACAACCAAACAGTGAACCGCCTTGTGTTCGGAGGGCCTTCCGCATCTGCCCTGGGGCCCTCCGATCCCTTTGCTAGAATTCTGTAGCCACCTCTCAGATCCTCAGAGGATGCCTAAAGAAGCCTTCTCCACTTCCCAGTCACTCCAGCCCAAGTGCCACCACAAGATAGAGCAGGTTCAGCAAGAGAGCAGACTCAGAAGAAACTCCAGGCCAGTCCCTGAGCTCCAGCCCAGAATTCGAACCCGAACCCATCCCTCCATTGGCCCAGCGGCCCAGCACTCCTGGTTCAGTTACCTCTTCCGAGGGCGGCGCCCGGCGTGTGGTCTCCTCGTAGGCGCCCACCTGCTTCCAGGTGACCAAGAAGGCGTGGGTGGGGGTGAAGTGCGCGGCGGTGCGCGGGAAGCCTGAGCGCACGTAGCGGGCAGCCAGGTCCAGCACGGTCCGGGACGTGTCCTCACGGTACAGGACCTGGCCCCTGCCCTGGCTCGTGTCGATGTCTGCCAGGAAGGGAGCAATGGCCGGGAAGTCTGTGGGGAAATCATCGTCCACGTACTGGGTTTCCCTAGGGAAGTCCTGAGTGGAGATGATACCGTTGGTGCCCACCTGTGGGAGGAGGGGGGCAAGGTGACGGTCGCGTACGCGGCAGGAGGCCCACGGGCGGCCACCAAAGGTTCAAATGTGTGCGCCCACCCTGCTCCACATGGAGGGAAGGGAACCGGCCCGGGCTTTAAGCTCCCCCTTCCCCACCGGCTGGGAGCCCGATTCCTGATTCAGGGCGACCAGCGCAACTTTAGCCGCTGTCCCACCAACCCCCTCTACCCCCACGGAGGGGTGCGGTAGGTCCAGGAGCCCTAAAGTATCTTCTCACTTTCCGCACCACGCTGGAGGAGACCTCTGGGTCCGAGGAGGGAATACACCAGCTCTGCACCCGCGCACAGCCTTCTCGAGGTCCTTACTGGAAACCCCACTGGCCGCCCCAGCATCCCCACCTCCTTTTCCGCCTGGGACGCTTCTGTGGCTGAGAATTTGTGGGTCTGAATTCTTGCTCTTCCTCTCGAGGTAGAGAAAAGCAAGTCAGACAGCAGCATCGCTGCAAAGCCAGCTCCCACCCCAGGGGCGCTCGGGGACAGCAGGGCGTGCGGACTATTTCCTCCCCCTCGGAAGGCAGGGGTTCGGTGAGAGCCACACCACACGGACCCCTGGGAAGAAGCTGCGAGACATCTGCCGGTTCCCACACCAAGCGGGGGCTGAACTTACGTAGAGGTAGCTGAACTTAGCTTCGTAGAAGCGCAAGGGACTCGCCAGCTTCACCGCGGCTGAGCTTTCGTCGTCGCCCTCCTGCAGGAGCTGGTCCCCCCAAGACTGCCCGTAGGGGAAGAGCTCGTCCGGGCGCAGCGCCGCGGCCCGGGACAGCAGCAGCAATAACAGCAGCGGCAGCAGCGGCGGCGGCGGCAACGCCCGGTCCCCCCGCATGCTGGCTCGGCTCCTGGGCTGCCCCGCCGCAGAGCGCGTCCCGGCCCGGCCCGCCAGCCCGCTAGTTGCGCCTCGCCAGCCTCCAACCTGGATCCCCGCGGGCGCCCGGGCGGGCGGGGACTCCGGGCCCTCGCAGCGCGCAGACTGGCTGCGGCCCTCGGCCGGGGACCAATCGCCGGCTCGGGGAAAGTTCGACAGCGGCTGCCACATCTGGTTCTCGTTAAAAGTTTTCTAAGGCAGCGGTCGCGGGAGCAGCGGGGCTGGCGAGGTAGAAGCCTCCGGCCAGGGCTGCCGGGAGTGCTGCTCCGCTCCGCTCCGCCTCCGCAACCCGAGAGCGGCCGGGCTCGCTCCCGCCCTCCTGCAGGGGCTGCTCCGCGGGGCCTACGAGCCCCTCCCCCAAGACCAAATGGCCCTCCAAGTCCGAGGGCAGCGGCGCCGCAGGAGAGGACTTCAGCGCCAAGGGGGAACCCCGCGGTGGCGTGTGCAGCTGCAGGCTGGCAGGGCGACGGGGTGGTGGTGGGGTCCCGGGCGCCCCTCGTTCTCGAGGCATAGTCGCAGCCACAGCTCCGTGGCTCCACCCGGAGATGCCCTGCGGAGAAGCGTGCCTTTGTATGGAGATGAACGGGGGCGGGGGGCGGGGGGAGGTGTAATTCCTAAATTCCGACCCCCAGTCCAAAGGCCACCGACGGGGAAGACTGGGCTGCCCGGCCGAAATACCCACTCGTCAGGGTCAAGAGGCGCCGTTTAAAAAGAGAGTGGGAGAGAGAGTGCGCTGTTTACCTTCCCCGGGGAAAACGGCACCTGGGAAGGGCATGAAACACTACTGTGTGTGATCGGCTCCATTTGGGGCATGGAATGAAGCATCCTCTTTGGGCACCTAGCGGAAATGGGCGAGGCGCCAGGGTGGGGGTACGCTGGGTCTCTCACCCCGTGAGCAGGGAGGTGGTAACCTGAGCCGGTCCCTGGGACTGGAAACCGCGCAGCCTCGAAACCAGCTGCTAGATGTGGGGGAACCCCATCCACCACAAATATCCCCTCTGTGACGAATCAGGAGCCAGCGAGATTTTATTACCACTTTTATTATCAGGAGATTGAAATTTCCCAGATAGTCTGTTTTCTCTCTTTGCCCGCCCCCCCCTCCCCGCACCATGGGGTCGTTGGAAACAAAGGTATTTAAAAAGAAGGAAAAAAAGCAAACCCTTGGAAACGCCCTAAGTAAGGGATGTTCAAAAGGCACATTTCTTTTTGTGGGTGTTTATTCCAGTTATACAAATCCTTCTGGGCCCGCAGGGCCAAGCCCTGAAAACTCTGAGGAGATCAGACTGTGAGACTCACAGAATCAACACAAAATGGAAAACTGGCCCAAAGCAGTTGGCTTCCTCCCACTGTGAAGAGTTGTATATTTGTTGTGACTAAAATGTACTTGTGCCTTGCACATTTACATTCTCATTTCTTGGGGACATGGGTATTTTCATTGGACGGAGGAGGAAATAAAGGCTCAAAGACATGAGGTGATTTGATTTAGCCAAGATTGCCAAAAGTTACTCTTTGATAGAAAATCCTTCACTAGCTTTCTCTAGGTTTTCCAGATCTCTCAATTCAGCATAATAAAAATAACATTTGTTCGGTGGTAATATAAGCTACAGGTTAATAGGTAATAAGCTATAAGCTACTAGCTATAGGCCCTCCCTAAATCCCCCCAAAATCCCCATTTCATGGTATTCATTCTCTTGTATAATCCCATCCCTCCCCCCTCCAACCTCCCAGATTATGGGCTGGCCTAGTGACTTTTCACCTACAGAATGTGGTAATAGTGACAAGAAGTCACTTCAGTAACCGTCTCGTCTCTCACTGACTGATGAAGCAAGCTGTTACGCTGGGGAGGCCCACATGGCAAGGAACTGAGGGCAGCCTCTGGCCAATAGCCAGCCAGGCACTGAATTCTGCCAACAATCACCATGTAAGTGAACTTGGAAATGGATCCTTCTCCAGTCATGTCTGAGATGACACCTCATCTCTGGCTGACACTTTGCGGCCTTGTGGGAGACCCTGACGCAGAGGACCCTACTCAGCAAGGCCCAGGTTCCGGACACGTAGAAACTGTGAGAATTTAATAAACGTGTGTTGTTTTATGCTGTTACCATTTGGGATAATGTCTTATGCTGCACTAGAGAAGTGATACAGCTAGAAACTGTGTTAAGGAAACAAAGACTTAGAGGAGTTTAAAAAACTCAGTCACGAGGCTGGGAAGTACCAGAGCTGGGATCTGAACGCAGTTCTGCCTGATTTCTAAACCTCTGCCGAGGCACTAAATCATACTGCCACAAGGCCCTTTCTTTGTGAGACAGTTGTAGCCTACCTCTCTAACTTCGGCTCTGGCCACACAGCTGCCATTTCAGCCGAGACTGTAGTCCTAACAGCCTCCTATTTTATGGTTTGGAACATCTTCACATGCTCGTCCCTCTACCCAGAATGCTCTTCTCAATCAGTCTCCTCTACCCGTCACTCATCCTTCAACGCTAGAATAAAAAAATCCTTCTCCTTCAGGAAGCTTTCCTGAAAACCACAGTCTGATTTAGAATCTCCATGTGCCCTGTGCCCGTCGTTATCATGCTGTCAATCACACCATATCTCCCACAATTCCCGATTGCCTCATGTCCCCCTCACCACCACCACCACACTTTGAGAGCAGGGACTGCTATTCAGGGCTTGCCACAACGCTTGCCCGGCTCCTTGGCACAAGCTCAGAAAAATGTTTGTTGAATGGGTGAAAGCAAGCAAGCCAATGTGGGGCTAGGATCCATGTGGGCTGACTCAAATGAAACATTCTTTCCCCTACACCACCTTTCCTGCTCATCTGACCTGAGTTTCGTAATCTGCTTTACCAGACAGCAGCCCAGCCCACCTTTCGCTGTTTTCCAGTTTTTGTCATTGTTTTATTCATCCATCCATCCAACAATTTCCTGTAAGTTTACCATGACAAACACAACTCTGCAAGACATAATGGAATACAAGGTGTGACCGCTGACCTTAGGGTGCTCTTGATCTGGTCTGGAGAACAAAGTATAACTATGAAAAAGCAGCAACACCGCAGTGTGGCACGGATTTAGCAGCAAAGCAGGCAAAAAGAGCCGTTGCACCAGGAGGGTGTCACTAGTTTTGAATCTGATGCTGAGTCCAACGAATTCGACCCAATAGGAAAGAGGCTGACCTGGGCAGTCCCGGCTTCCTGTCTGCTTAGAGTGGCCGCATTCTTCTTGAAATATGAGGCTATAGACAGTTGTGCTGGGCAGACATTCCTTTGAGCTCTTATTCTAATATAATTTTTTAGAAGACTATGGCACCCAAAGAGTGGTTTCTCCTTTAAAATGTCACTCTGTGTCTCGGGAAAAAGAAAAAAATCTGTCATAGTGATTTCACTGGTCAGAGTAAATAGTGAAGAAATATTTCTCTTGTATCCAGTTCCAGAGTAGAATTTCCATGACCTGCCAGACCAGCTAAAGAGGCAGAGGCCCCTTCTGGGTTGGCGGTTACAGAGGACTTCTTCTGTAGACGTTTTAGTCCTCTTGGATCCCATCTTCACAGTAGCTGGGAGCATGGCTCGAGAGGTGAGATTATTTAAACGCAGGACTTTTGCAGGAACGGTACCAGACGCCTTGCCAATAGACCTCAGCAAGAGTCTCCACAGTTATATTTGTGTGCGTGTGGTTATATGTCTGTTATAAATACCAAGACTTCAAGAATGATGATACTTCCTGTTATTTTAATCAAGAGAATGGAAACACATTTGCTCCACAGTGTGGCAAATAGATGCCGGGATTCAAGAGAAAGTTCTATGTATAGCACTGACTGGTATGTGTATGTGTTTGTGTTGGAGGTGGGCTTGGCAGAAAATGTCCTGGTGCTGGGTTGCACACACTGATTCTTTGCATAACTTTACTGTCCATTAAATTCCAGGGTGAGTATATTAGCATGTGGAAAAAAACAGGGCTGTGCAAATTAGCACGTCTCCACAGGCTTAGGCTTAATTGAAATTGTTAGGCCTTAGGAAAAACCATGTGCTACTTAGAGATTCTGAGTACTGCTTGAGATATATTTGGTGGGATCCCTACATTCTAATGACCTCCAACTTTCACTTGAGGTTTTCATTTATATCCCTCCCCAGGTGGGATGACACATCCAAGCCTCTTCTTTTTTTTTTTTTAATTTTTTTTAACATTTATTCATTTTTGAAAGAGCACAAGCAGGGGTGGGGCGGAGAGAGAGGGGGGTACACAGAATCTGAAGCAGGCTCCAGGCTCTGAGCTGGCAGCACAGCTCAGCGCTCGAGCGGGGCTCGAACTCACGAACGGCGAGATCATGACCTGAGCTGAAGTCGGATGCTCAACCGACTGAGCCGCCCAGGCACCCTTTTCCAAGCCACTTCTTGAACTAGATCCACTACTCTGAATTTCTGAGTTTTCAGTTTTTGTTAAGGGCAGCAATAGCCACTCCTTCTTTATTACCATTGTCCTATTTCCCGTCCTCATCATCTCACCCCTTATTCCCACCCCTTATTCCCAACCTTCTCTCTTGCATGAATCCACCCTAGATGGAAGATGAGTGCTGTCTCAGCTCCTCTTGCAGTGACAGTCACCATCTGGTACAGTCCTGACCAAACTGCTAGCTGTGTGCTGAAAATCTGGTGATTCCAGGAGGGCTTCTACTTGGTGATTAAAGGGAACAGTTGCATCGTTCTCCATATTTGTTGCCTTAAACATGGATGTGTTGGTTTGAGCTTGGGCAGCCCTCTTCTGACCACAAAGGGACAACTATGAAGACAAAAACATGGTGCAGCAAAAAGAGAGAGAGGAGAAGACTATCTTAGTGAGTATCTGCCTACCTCCAGACTTTTTGTTACGTAAGAAAACAAACGCTCATTGGCTTAAGCCACTGTTACATGCAGCAGTTCCTATCCTGATACCTTGCTAACTCCTTTCTCTACATCTATCTAAAACACAAATCTCGGCGCCTGGGTGGTTTGGTCGTTAAGCATCTGACTTCAGCTCAGGTCATGGTCTCAAGGTTCATGAGTTCAAGTCCTACATCGGGTGAGCACGAGCCCCACTTCACTTCGGGCAAGCCCACTTCTCTCTCTGTCTCTCTCTCTCTCTCTCTCTTTGCCCCTCCTGGAATTCTCTTTCTCTCTCTCTCTCTCTCTCTGCCCCACACTCACTTGCACCCCCTCTCTCTCGAAACAAAAAACAAAACAAAACAAAACAAAACAAAATAATAATAAATAAATAAATAAACCCACAAATCTGACCATCACACGTTCCTGTCTAGGACCCTTTGGTGGATTCTCCCTCACTTTTAGGCTGAATCTTCAGCTGGAAAGGCTCAGTGGCTTGGCCTCTATCTGTCATCTCTTGCCTTTTCCTCCCTTCACCTTTAGCAATATTGAACCATTGGTAGTTCCCCATCCTCACAGATAGCCTGACAGCAGTGCGCCTCTCTTTGTGCTATTCCTTGCTTGGAACACCCTTCCTATCTCCTGATGATCTCTCATTCCCTCCAGGATTTAGTTCAGACATCACGTCGGCAGCCTTGCAGAGTTCTGGCAGAGAACCACCCTGAGTGGTTGTAACACCTGGGCACACCCGTGTCTCAAGTCCTCACCAAAAATACTGAAATGGTCTCTTTGTATCTGTCCTTTCAACTGGTTAAAAGGGCCTCAGGGATAGTTTTCATTTAATGGCTCTTTCGTCTTCTTTTTTTCTTATGCACTCTTAAGGACTCAGTACATCTATTTCAGATCATTTTTACCACAAGCCTGAGCACAGAAAAAGAGATAGGCCTTGACGGTCCCACATGACCATTAGAATGTGAACCATCCTTCCCTGAAGGCAGGACCAATCTTCCTCATTCTAAACATCATGGGTCTAGCATAATACCTGGTACATCCTTCCTGGATGTTTTGTAAACCATTGTTGATTTGTTTTTTTGTTTTTTAAGTTCTTTTTTTTTTTAATGTTTATTTAATTTTGTTTTTGAGAGAGAGAGAGAGACAGAGAGAGAGAGAGAGAGAGAGAGAGCTGTCAGCACAGAGCCTGACGTGGGGCTCGAACTCACAGACTGTGAGATCATGACCTGAGCCGAAGTCAGACGCTTAACCGATTGAGCCACCCAGAGGCCCCAACCATTGTTGACTTGAATTGGGAAAAAGTATTGTAAAGAAATCTTCCCCCAAAAGTAAAGAAATAAAAAGAAATCAGGGCGCCTGGGTGGCTCAGCCAGTTGAGCATCCGACTTTGGCTCAGGTCATGATCTCAAGGTTCATGAGTTGGAGCCCCGGGTCCGGCTCTGCGCTGACAGCTCAGAGCCAGGAGCTGCTTCAGATTCTGTGTCTCCCTCTCTCTCTCTTTGCCCCTCTCCCACTCATGCTCTGTCTCTCTCTCTCTCTTGAAAATAAATAAACTTTACAAAAATTTTTTTAAAAAAGATATCTTCCATAACTCCCATACTTTTCCATGAATAATCTACTCCCAGATTCTTCACATATTAGTTACAATCAGGGTTATTGTGGAATAAAAGGAATTAAAAGGTATGGCCACTTATATTGGTAGCCAAGATACCTTCATTACTAATTATATTTGAAGGTTTGATGGATAATGGCATTATTTTCCTGTAGACAGAATGGTACAAAAAGGCCAACATTGTTCTCTCTCCTCTTGTAACTTCACTGCAGTCAGAGGCCAAACCTCACAAGTTAGCTCTTAACACCAGTATCCATTCTTCTTGAAGACTTCTCTCCCCAACCAGACTACAAGTTCCTCAAAGGTTCTACTTTTCACTTCCTTGAATACTCCCACACTATCTGACACAATGTTGAGTAAATACGGGCAGGTCAACTTCTAATGAGTTGAGCGACTGCCCAAGAGTGACCTCAGTGTGTGCTGTCTCCATTGCATTGTGGCTGTGGTTGTGTTTCCAAAGGCTGTTGTCCTTGGCTTCATCTGTGCTTCTTTCCTAGACATCCTGTGCGTCTTACCAAATTGAGTCACCTCGTTTCTGTTGCATGTGGCCTTCTGGCCATTGTCCCTTTCTCTAGAACTTAGTGCATAAGTCAGAACAATACTAATAACACCAAAAATAAGAATAGCAAGCCTTAATTGAACCTTTATAATGTACCAGCTTCTAGTTAAGGACTATATATACATTATTTCATTAATCCATTCAACACACCCAGTTTGCAGACAAAGAAAGGAACTGAGAGGGATTAAGCAACTTGATAAAAAATTCAGCCAACAAGAATTGAAGCAGAATTCAAACTCAAGTGGTCTGACTCCAGGACCCAAACTTTTAACCTCCTAAGACTGTGGATCTCATTCTCTGGTAGACCAGTCACTTTGCTCAGTAACCTGGTCACAGACAGTACCTTTAATTCTGTAAGACTGATAAAGGTAATCAGTTCTATCTAGTATTCCCTATAATTTATAAAGTTGGAATTGTGTTATCTTTATTGAAAACCATCTCATGCATGATTAAGGAATTATAAATACCAAACTATATAGAGAAATATGACCCAATACCCTTAAGGCATTTGCAGTCTAGATTTGGAGGTAATAACAGCTCTAATTTATTGAACATTTCTTATGCAATAGACAGTATAATATATTATTTGCAATCCTTACAACAACCCTCTAAGATAAGGAAAATGAGATTCTGAGAATTTAATTGACTTGCTCAGGCTATAACAACTAGCAGTAGTTGAGCTAGGAGCTGATGGCCCCAACAGTCACATCAAATGTAAATGTGGCTGTGTTTCTTGCATCTGGTGATAGGAACTTGGTACATAAGTCATCCAGAATGACCATGAGCACAAAAATGAGCCAGAAATCTTCCAAGCATAAACATCAGAAATAACAAAAACAACAAATAAATGAAGAAAAGGCAGAAATGTGAAGGCTACAAAATCTTCACGATACTTGATTCCATTAATATATTGATAGATACATCAAGCAGAGGAATGTCCATATCAGATGCTACTCATGTTTATACTGTAATAGCACTACCAAGTTTAGCATGAGTAAGAATAAGCTCTCAAATTCTAAATGATATACAGTGGGCTATGTCCCATGGCTGCCCTCCTTTTTATTGTTTTGTTTTTACCATGGACATGTAACCTGATAAAGATACTCCATGAATTGGCTAGGGTGCATTTCTACTGCCAACGTAAAGTATATCAAAATGAAAGGCACTAACTTAACATGCAGTCATAGTAAATAAGTACCTTTATTTGGACCTTATTTTTTAGCCAGCTTATGTTGGCAAGGCCTGCTGGGATATGGTCTTAGTCCAAATCCCATGTTTTAAAGCTATGGTTCTTAACAATAGCTGCATGTGAGAATTACCTTGGGAATTTTTTTCCCTCTCAAAGACTAATTAAAACAGAACCCCTGGGGTCAGACTCAGGTATCAGTATGTTTTAAGGTTCTCAAGGTGATTCAAAGTACAGCCAAGGTTGAAAACCACTGTTCTACAGACACCTTAAAAATAGCTCGTGCTGGCCACTTTGACCTAAGGAAAATCTATTTATAAGTCACTGAGTGTTTGAACCTACTCTTAACATTTTTTCAAGATAAAATGGTCTCTTCCGTAGCTATGGTACATAGCTAAGTAGGGTTTAAACAAATCCTTTAGGAGTATGAACAGATTCAATATACTTTTTTTACAAAGGGGTTGGGGGGAGAAACAATGATCTTACCATCTCTGTGGCCTGCTTCTGAGAGGAAGCAGAATGATCTCTGGCCTGGGGAAGAATAAAAAAGTAGGACTTCTAAATTTTCTTAGTAGCATGTCTACTTTGTTGGTATATATCTGTGGCCTACAGAGCTTTCTTTGATGAACCACACTGAATACTGCTGTGTTATGTACCAGGCAGAGAGGTTGGTGAGGAATTAACTAAAATTCAGCCCATGGCAGTAATTTCCAAGAGACATCTGATATTTGAAACACAGCGTACAGGAATATGTCCATCCCTATATTCCATCCCTGTAGTAAGTAATATTATTATGAATAAATGCACTTGGATTATTTTGTCTTGCTGTCTCCAAAAAATCCCTCGACTGGATGAAGATTTACTTGTATGCTCTCAACTTTTATAGAAGGTCTTTATGGGAAAAGTGAACTTGACATTTAGTCTTTTTTTATGAAACCATATTTATAGATATTATCTATGTTAATGAACTTTCTCATATAAGGTTTATAAAAAAAAAAATGTCTCCTAAAATTTGGGACCAGGAATGAGTGTCTCCAGTCCATTCTGGATGTCTCTTGAATTAGACACGGAGAAACTGTACCACTCTGCATAGATCAGCTGGTGCCAGTCACAAAACCCAAGAGTTAAACCCAGAGCTCATTTCACTTTAGGAAAGCATTTTAATTAGCTAACAATTCTTCAAGTTCATTGTGCTGAACACTGAATGTGTCACCTTTCACCCCAACCCACTCCATCTCCTGCCTTCTATTGCTGTCAATTGCACCCCCATTTCCCTAGACGCTCAAGCTGGAAACTTCAGTCACTTCTGTGTGATTTCCCACTTTCCCTTCTCACTGACATCCAATTACTTGACAAATGGAACAGACCATAATTTCACAGAGATCAAGATTCTACCTATTTTATTCACTGATATATTTCCTGTCCCTGGCGCAATACCTGACACGTGGCAAAGGTTCTATTGAGTGAATCAAGTTCTATAGACTTATTGTCTTGTCTCCTAGTCTCTTTAGTCTTTATCTCCTTCTGCTCCTGCCATCCTCCAAGTACAGGCTCTTACTACCTTTCATTGTCAGTAAATAACACTCCTCTGTCCTGACCCCAGTCCCCATCTCCTGGTCTATCAGATCAACTGCTGCTAAGAAAGCTTTCTAAAATACCTGAATATGCCCGTTCCTTACTCAAAAGCTCCCCTTAACCTAGCATTCAACATGAGTGTTTGATATTATTCTTACATCTGCTTCCAATAATAACTATGTGGTGTGAGAGAAAAGAAGTGGGAGCCGCGGCCAGACCATGGGAGCTGCGAGGAAAGATGCCGACGGGTACTAATCCCAGGGTCAGGATGGGGACAAACAGCTATGTACCTTTCTGTGGAAACGGAAGAAAGTTATGTAGGTGACGGCAGGTTAAAGTGGTAAAGTGCCATAGACAGGTATGGTTAGCGCTACAGACAGGTATGTTTTCTCGGTAATAGATGTTCAGGAAGATAACCCTGAGTCATCGAAAAAAAATTGCAACTTATTTCAACATGTCAGAGAAACGGATGTATCCTTTCAGAAAGATTTCTATCCTCGGTTTTCATTCATCATCTTGCTAGCTCCTAACAACACTTGCCTTTGCAGAGTTTGTGGTTTACAGTGCATGATTTCACATGCACTATCTCACAGAGCTCATTTTAACATCCTGAAGAGATAAGCATTAATACCCTCATGGGGACACCCAGACTCGGAGAGGTTGGGTGACATGGCCAAAGTCACCCAGCTAGGAAGTGACAGTACATGCCTAATGTAATTTATACTGTGGAATTTGTTTGTGGGCACATTCTTGATCTCTGTGTTATCTGGAATCAAAACCCTAGGCTTCAGAAGCCAAGTCTGGCGGCTTAGTCACTCCACCACAGACGTCCCTTTCCCCAACACCATCCATGGCTCCGTGTTCTGGAGTGTATCATTCCCTCAAGACTATATGTAGCAGCGGCAACAGAAGTGGTGTTAGTAATTGACTTCCAATGTTTCACAATGCAGGCAAGCATGAATTATTTTATTTAATCCTCAGAGCAGCTCTTTGAGGAGAATTTTATTATCACTTTTTACACCTGATGAACAGAGGCCCAAAGAAAGAAAGCTGGCTAGGGGTGCCTGGGTGGCTCAGTTGGTTAAGCGACTGACTTCGGCTCAGGTCATGATCTCACAGTCCGTGAGCTCGGTGAGTTCGAGCCCCGCGTCCGGTTCTATGCCGACAGCTCAGAGACTGGAGCCTGCTTTGGATTCTGTGTCTCCCTCTCTCTCTCTGCCCATCCCCTGCTCATACTCTGTCTCTCTCTCAAAAATGAATAAATGTTAAAAAATTAAAAAAAAAAAATCTGGCTAAGGATACACAGCTACCAAGTGCTAAGACTAACATTTGAAGCTGGGCAGGGGGACTCAGAAACCTGAGTATCTAACATTTGCTATGACATGTGCCCTTAGAACTTTAGAAACATCTCCAATCTTTCCAGATTGTCCTCCTTTGATAGTGTCATTTGTGTCCACTGCCACTTCTTTACTTTGTATTCTACATATTGAATGAGTGGTGAACTGACACACAGGTGAGTTAATCATTCAGAAAGAATCCCAGTCATCATTATATATCCTTGAGCTCCGTTACTGATTTGATCTCATTTTTTTCCCCTTAGTTCATAAGCTCATGGCCTTTAGAACTGAGGGCCCCAGGAAATCCCATCATCTAATCTCCTTGTTTTAGTGTGACAAAACTCTGACTCAGAAAGTTACAGTCACACATCACAGCACCAGTAGGAACAATCGAGCCTAGTTCCCACGCTAGCAATCATTGAGCCAAAGCTCCAGCCCTTGCTGCCCAGATAGATATAAACAGAGATGATGAGAAGAAGCATCCTCCGTCAGATCAGTTTCAAGCACTGGTGACACTTTCTTTCCTGAACTTTCTGGCTGTTAACCCTTCCAAAGACAAGGTACCTAGGAAGGGCTTAACAGACCCAGTAATTTGATAATTTGGGTTGAAAAGATCCCCTTTTAGCACCTACTTGAAGCAGCTGGCAGCCATAGTAAACAGAATAACAGATGGAATCAAATAGACAGCAAGCTAGTTTCCCACCGTTATTTTCTGGCAGGGGCAGGGGGAGGCGTTCTATTAAATGAAGGGAAATAAAATGATAGGCCTTTGGGGGAGGGCATTTCCTTCAGTTTAGAGTCTTAGGTATATGCTGTTATGCGAAGTAGTCACTTCACTAAGAACATCTGGTGCATCATTACCAAATTCAGGGTGGCACTTTAAAGACTTATTTATATGAGGAGCACCTGGGTGGCTCTGTCAGTTAAGCATCCAACTTCAGCTCAGGTCATGATCTCACGGTTCGTGGGTTCAAGCCTCGCATCAGGCTCTGCTGACGGCTCAGGGCCTGAAGCCTGCTTCAGATTCTCTGTCTCCCTCTCTCTGCCCTTCTCCTGCTCACATTCTGTCTCTCTCTGTCTCTCAAAAATAAACATTAAAAATTAAAATAAAAATAAAAACTTATTTATATGGAACAATCTGTTTCAGTCTCTCCTATTAACAAACCCAATTTGTCAAGGCTGACTCATTAATAAGCCATGCTCAAAGGGTAGGCTTCCCTTCTAGGTTGAGCTGGAAAATGGAGGTGACTGAGGAGAGCTCAGGCTTCCGGCCTTAGGCCAGCAGATTTTATCGTGTTGTTATTTTCTCCTTTTCCTTCTTTTACCTTTTAAAAAATTTTTTTTAATTTATTTTATTTTATTACCCCTCCATAAGATGCACAAACTTAAAGGAAAAATATGCTCAGAAACAGTGCTTTTATTTGGCCATATACCATGCTAACTGCTAAAGAGATTATTCTCATGCATTGCATTTTACATTTTCAAGCCCACGCAGATATATGCAGTCAGGGTCCACAAAACTGTTAGAGGAGAGAGAACCTTGCTTCCTCTGGCACTTAAGGGCCTTCTTTACTCATGGTCTGAATAAAAGGAAGAATGAGCATAGGAATTTGAGACAAACATGATCAAACAATTTTTTGCATCTAATTGATGGGTGGGCAAGGCAACCTTCCAGTGTGAAGGGGATTAAAGCCTTAATGGACAGCATTCACAACCTGTATAGTCTGCTCCTGAATAACTGTTGACCCACACTTCATACAGTTCGCACTTATACAGAGAGTTTGCAGGCTATGGCTCTGAACTCCCAATCTCTGCTTAGGTAGCAAGAATATCAGTTAATTTACAATTGACAACTACCTTTGTCAATTTAAAAGCAGGTTCTCTTGGGGCGCCTGGGTGGCTCAGTCTGTTGAGTGTCAGAGTCTTGATTATGGCTCAGGTCATGATCCCAGAGTTGTGGGGTTGAGCTCCACGTATTGTCTCTTTCTCTCTGCCCCTCTCCCTGGCTTGTGCACTCTCTCTCCCCCCGCCTCTCTCTCTCTCTCTCTCTCTCTCTCTCTCTCTTTTTTAAAGCAGTTTCTCTTAACCCAGAAAATTTATAAGATTAATCAATACTTGTCAACTTTTTAAAATAAAACATCAATTAGATCTTTTTTCAATAGCATTTTTAAAGTATTTTTTAAATTTACGTACAATAAAATTCATTTTTTTTGGTGTATAGTTTATGAGTTTTGCAAATGCTTAGGGTTGTATAACCACCACTGCAATCAAGATACAGGAAAACGCCATCACCCTAAAGCACTGCCCGGCGATTTCACTTTCCTCACCCCACCCCTAATCCCTGGATAGCAATTTATAGTTGTGCCTTTTCCAGAATGTCACATAAGTGGAATCATACAGCTATTCTTTCACTCAGCGTAACGCATTTGAGATTCATCTATGTTGTCACATGTCTTAATGGCTTGTTTCTTTTCACTGCTTTCTAGTAGTTCATTTTGTTGACACACCAGTTTGTTTATCCATTCACCAGTTGAAAGACACTAAGCTGTCTTCAGATATTGATGATTATGAATAAGACAGCTACAAACATTCCTGTGCAGGTGTTTGCGTTAAAATAACTTTTCTTTCTCTTGCCCAAGAAGTGCAATTGCTGAGTCATATGCTAAGGGTATGTTAAACTTTATAAGAAATTGCCAAACTGGGGGCGCCTGGGTGGCTCAGTTGGTTGTGCATCTGACTCTTGATTTCAGCTTAGGTCATGATCTCAGGATGGTGAGATTGAGCCCTGCATTAGGCTCTGCACTCAGTGTAGAACCTGCTTAAGATTCTCTTTCTCTCTCTCTCTCACTCTCTCTCCCTCTGCCCTTCTCCCCTTATACATAGGCTCCCTATTTCTTTTTTTTTTTAATTTTTTTTTTAACGTTTATTTATTTTTGAGACAGAGAGAGACAGAGCATGAACGGGGAGGGTCAGAGAGAGGGAGACACAGAATCTGAAACAGGCTCCAGGCTCTGAGCTGTCAGCCCAGAGCCCGACGTGGGGCTCGAACTCACGGACTGTGAGATCATGACCTGAGCCGAAGTCGGCCGCTTAACCGACTGAGCCACCCAGGCGCCCCTCCCTATTTCTTAAAAACATTGTCAAACTGTCTCCCAGAATGGTTGTAACATTTTACATTCCCACCAGTAATGTATCAATGATCTGTTTTTTTTCCTGCATGCTCTCCAGCATTTGATTTTGCCACTATTTCTCACTTTAACCATTATGATATGTATAGTGGCAGTTCATTGTGGTTTAATTTATATTTCTTTAATTATTAATGATGTTGAGCTTTTCATATGCTTACTTACCAACTGTATATACAGATTTTTAAAAATATTCTTCATCTGATTTCAAATATGATACACGCTTGTTATTAAAAAATTAAAATGTCACAGAAATATGTTATATTGAATACCAAAGTTTCCTTCAATAATTTTACTTTCTAGTTATAGCTACTGTTGACAGCTTAGTATAATTCCTCCATAGAGTTCCCATGTATATGCTATGCTATGTATATAGTATAGTTTCATACAAGTGCAAAAACAGTGGCATTTTACATATATGGTGTGAAAACTTGCTTTTATCATTTAATAATAATCTTGGAGAGCCTTCCACATCATGGTAATCAATTATGTGCTTTATTCCATCATCTAATATATTCTCTTTCCTAATAACACAAAAACGTTCTGGTTTTTTATGTAAAAAAAAAATCACATTTTGACAATTCCATGTGCTTCCAAATGTAATAGCAATTTTATTTCTAGTATATTTGAATAAATTTTAAAGTTGTACAAATTTCCTGATGAAATTATACACTGCACATTTCCCAGCTTTGAATTGAGAATTATGCTGCAACAATAAGGACTGTTTTAGAAAGATGTGACCAGTTGAATCGTGTGGAAATATGAGAAAGTCTAGTCAATTTCATGTTTATGTCTTAGGAAACTTGGTATATGAGTAGCTGCTGTATCATAAAGAACAGCAAGACTACAACAAAATTTATTACCCCTGCTTACCAGGGGTTTCCATAATAAACAAACTGGTTCTGGTATCTACTTTTAATTATTTCATTTCAAGGCAATTCCCTTATGCATCAATCACTCCCACTAACTCATAATATTCTCATGGGGGTTAAATTACTATCAGTATCCTTTCATTGATGATCTCATAGAGAATAGATATGGTGGCAAGGGAATGCAAATGATTTATTTCTTGTGACTTAACCTTAGACTCCTATGCTTGCTTAAATTGAGAGAGATAAAGGGAAAATGCTGACAATATGGTCATTCTTAAGTAGAAGATTCTTTTGGTCTTTTTAACAACAGATAGCCATTATTTAATCCTAGAAGATTAGAAGTAGGAAAGAAAAAGGAAATATCAGAGACCTTAGCAGGTATTTCCTCCCTCCATCTCTCCCTCCCTCCCTCTCCCTCCCTCCCTCCCTCCCTCCCTCTCTCTCTCTCTCTCTCTCTCTCTCTCTCTCCCCTAAGAGTATTTAATCTTTTGGTTTTTTAAGCAAATCTCTTGCAGCTGCTTAGTTCTCTGTTCGTGCCAAGGACCCTTTGTTTATACTAACTACACCCAAAGAATTCTTACACAAGTTGTACTATTTAAGCTCTTTTGCAAGGCTCAGACTTTATCACATCCATGGGGGAACAGAGCTATACTTTTCTTTCTCAACATTCCTTCTGGTCAAAAGAGAATGTAGAGGATTTAATTCCTTAAGCATCAAGTCTTAATACTGCTGGTAATTTGCACGTTATCAATGTATGAGAAAACTTTCAGAAGCCTGTGGCTAGATACACCTACCAATTTCCACATAAAGTGAATTTAGAGAGATAGCCCTAAAAAGGGACTAGAACAACAATTTAGGCCATCTGGATTCAGGGGTTTTCTATCCTAGCCTTAAAATCAGCAAGAACCAACAGGTCTAAGAAACAGAATAAAACTGGACCAAGTTCTCCTAGAGAAGACTGATTCTAGATATTCATCCATAAATTCATACCTTTTTAGTTCTATTAAAATAATTTTTTGGACATATTTTTGAAAGTTCTTTAAGATTACGAAATAATGTGTCACTTTTTATCATCAACCCCAAATTACACAATAATTGATATATTTCTCAATTTTTAACATTTTCCCTGACAGCTGAAAAGCTATGAACAAAAAGAAGTTCCTTTTATTCAGCCGCGTCTGTTCAACACCAAAACTTAATATTAAATAAACATTTGGATGATTAACACCATTCATTTAAATTGTCTCAGTTGATGTCCATTCAACCAATTTAGAGATGAAATTGTCAAAGCTAGGAAAGGCCAAGGGATATGTCCAAGATCATCCATCTACCTATCCACTGGCTACAGAATTCAATCCAGACCCTTCAATTCCTCCACATTCTTTCCACTGTACCACAGCTGCTTTTCCCAAATTATCCAGACTTTTAAAATTGAGAACACAATTAATCATTCTGATATTTACTATCATCCAGATACAAGTGACTCATACATTTTATTTTTTATTTTTTGGCATGATAGAGAAAAACTTCATTTATGTCCAATCTTACTTGGCTAATAATACATCTCTCCCACCTTTATTTATTTTCCAGCTATTCCCGAAAAATTCATCATCTACAGGAGTCACAGACTCACATCTAGCCTTAGTCTATCTATACTCACTTGTGAGCTGTGTGAGCTTCACCGAATTACTTAAACTCTCTGAGCCTCTGGTTCCCCATTTTGTGAGATAAGGACAACAGCAGTGTCCTCAAAATGGCATAGAGAAAATAAGGTAAGAAAATGCATTGGGGGGGGGGGGGCGGGAAAGAAAATGCATGGGAAGCCTTTATGGCAGTGCTTGGCCAGGTCAAGTACCCAGGAGAAGTGCTCCAAGAAGGCATCTTACAAGAGTAAGTGTGTGGGAATACGAGGAGTAGGAAGACTGTGGACCTTGCCACTAAATGGTGAGTGACGCAGGTTTGCTCCAGGCTCCAAAATGTATTTGATGACAACATAATCTACAAGGTAAGTTGTGGTGTGCTAGAGGCAGATGATAGCAGCGACAGTTGATTTTGTGTATTTCTTCCCAACTCTCTGATCAGTGAGATCATGTTTGTGGCTCGAACATTTGGTAGTTGATAGTCTGGTAGCTGGTAGCTGAATGTGTGTTCTAGTGAAACTGGCAAACACCAAAAAGCAGACCTCCCCTCCCACACCAGAGAGCTGGTTGTTGAACATTGATCAGCAATGATGAATTATAGATCTACTGACAGAGACCAGACTTTCAGGTCAAATCAATCTAGGTTTGCAGCCAAACCTAAACTTTGACACTCACTAGTGTACTCAAGTTCCTTGAGTCAGGAGTCTCTGATTCCTGATGCTTAAAGTGGACGCAATAGTACTACCTAGTTTAAAGACTATTGAGAAGATTAAGTGAAATAAGGTATATGAAAAACACTTAGAACAGGATCTGGGACCTAACATCAAATAGTTGTTGATAGTGATTGCTATTATTGTTGTGAAAAGTCTAGACTATTTTAAAACTTACCCAAATCCTATACATATTTCACTTCTTTTGCATGATACTTAATAAAGATATGAAAGTGATTTTAGAGTGAACTTGTCCGGCTAAGTCAGGAAAGAATTTGTTTCACGGAAAAAATTTCTATTCAAGTTCTTTTATTGTTTCTGTTTCAGAAAATATTTAAACAAATTTGAACATCTAAACAAAGAAAGTTTTAAAGCCAAACATCTAAGTGCTCCTAGTCTCCTCTGAGCATTTTTCAACAATGTTGGGCCCAAAGCCAGAGTATGTTACAACCCTTTTGAACCCACCCCACCCTGCCCCAACAGCAGGCCTCCCCCAGAGAAAAGAATTTGATACAATGCCAATAAGAGAATCTTCCTCTTAGAATATCTTAAAGCTTTCATCCTTTTTGTTTTTCTTAAAAAAAAAAAAAAAAAACACTAAAAATTTGGGTGTAACAAACTTCAAGATGTCCAAATGCACAGAGCCCAGAGAAATAAATATTGAAAATATAAAAATCTTTGGTTCAGAGGCATGTAGATGAAGGACCTGGGCCTGAGGTCCCCCATACCATGCTGTAGAATAATCCAGACGACCACAGGGCTGGATTCCTGTCCACTCCCAAGCCTTCCTCCCAGTTCCCACATCTTTAAAGGAGTAGCTGGTCACTCTTCTGTCGATAACCTTTGGGGGAAGCACAATAACTCAAGGCCATCCAATGGGCAGTTGGGTGAAGGGTCATCCATTCATTTTTCACTCTGTTACCAGGGCATGCAGGGGTGGGGCAGGAAAAGGAGAGTGCAGACATGACTTAAGAGTACTGGTAGAGTTCCGGAAGCTACACCCTGTAAACTTGGTGAAGGAAGGATGTGGAAAGGATGGTCCCTTGTAGGTCCTCCAGCGTTCTGGGGAAGTTCTAGCACTTCCTCTTTATTCCACCATCCACCTCCTCCTTTTGCTGGACGGACTGTTGGGAACATGTAATGCATTTGATATACTCTATAGGGGGGTAAAATCAAGATTTTCTATGGACAGCTGTTTCTTTATTCTGAACCACAAGTTTTACCACCATTTTCCCATTACTGTGAAGCCAGGAAGACAAACAGGAGCTTAGAATTGCACCTTGTTCCACTGACAGGACTCCAAGTGGTGAAATCCTTTCTCTAAAGTTGTACAGCTTACTAATTGTGTCTAGAGCACAGATTTTTTTTTAACTTTCCTCCAAGTGCAATTTTCCCAGGCTACACAGTGATAGCAACTTTTCACCACCACGACCTTAACCTTCAAGTCTCTTTCTCTGAATTGACTTTCAGTATTCTGCTCTTCAGGCTAAACTTGAACCAAAGTCGCACAGGGCAATACCCCTTCTGGTCCATTTGCTTTGAACACCAACCTCCTTCTGGATTCACTTCTCCCCATACAGAGGCTGGACTCAGGGTCTAGCTCATAGCTTTCCTGGCATAATTGGCCTTGTCTGGGTCTCTCCAACCTTCAGCTTTTCCCACCACATTCTAGGCTGCTGGGCCTGGCTGGGTTCAAATGACATGAGCTAGGTTCTAAGTGCTACTCAAAACACTCTTGCTCATCCTTCCATGTGCTTACTTCCAAATTCACCATTGAGACCGGGCTAAGATTTTCTCCCTGCCCAGGTCTCTTCACCATCCTCTTGCCTGCTCCCATGTCCCTGACATGCCTAGAGAACTGAACCACAGCATATTAAGAGCAAGTAGATCTATCAAAGACTATGGCATTCAATGCTCTCACTCTACAGAGAAGGAATCAAAGATGACAGATGCTCAGAAATTAATGAGTACTTCAAAGCACCCGGCCTATGCCTTACCTTCAGGCAGGCAAAATATTACGTCCATGTTTGAGATGAGGCACTAGAGATCCAAAAACATAATGTCATTTCTTTGAGGTCACAGAGCCAGCCAGGCAGATTTTAGAGCAATACTCTCTTCCTTTTGATTCCCCGCCTTCCAGATGCTCTCTAACTAGACATCCTCTTCACTTTCAAGTAACTTTTGTACAACTTACAATTAATTTACACTGGTGATCTATTTTTAATTTTTTTTTTTTATTTTTTGAGGAACCTCCACACTGTTTTCCAGAGCGGCTGCACCAGTTTGCATTCCCACCAACAGTGCAAGAGGGTTCCCATTTCTCCACATCCTTTCCAGCTTCTATAGTCTCCTGATTTGTTTATTTTAGCCACTCTGACTGGTGTGAGGTGGTATCTGAGTGTGGTTTTGATTTGTGTTTCCCTGACGAGGAGCAACATTGAGCATCTTTTCATGTGCCTGTTGGCCATCTGGATGTCTTCTTTTTTTTTTTTTTTTTTTTTTTTTTAATTTTTTTTCCTTAATGTTTTTATTTATTTTTGAGACAGAAAGAGACAGAGCATGAGCAGGGAAGGGGCAGAGAGAGAGGGAGACACAGAATCGGAAGCAGGCTCCAGGCTCTGAGCCATCAGCACAGAGCCCGATGCGGGGCTTGAACTCACAGACTGTGAGATCATGACCTGAGCCGAAGTCGGATGCTCAACCGACTGAGCCACCCAGGCGCCCCCTGGATGTCTTCTTTAGAGAAGTGTCTATTCATGTTTTCTGCCCATTTCTTCACTGGATTACTTGTTTTTCAGGTGTGGAGTCTGGCGAGTTCTTTATAGATTTTGGATACTAGCCCTTTGTCCGATATGTCATTTGCAAATATCTTTACCCACTCCATTGGTTGCCTTTTAGTTTTGTTGACTGTCTCCTTTGCTGTGCAGAAGCTTTTTACTTCATGAGGTCCCAATAGTTCATTTTTGCTTTTAATTCCCTTGCCTTTGGAGATGTGTCAAGTAAGAAATTGCTGCGGCTGAAATCAGAGAGTTTTTTTCCTGCTTTCTTCTCTAGGGTTTTGATGGTTTCCTGTCTCACATTCAGGTCCTTTATCCATTTTGAGTTTATTTTTGTGAATGGTGTAAGAAAGTGGTCTAGTTTCATTCTTTTGCATGTTGCTGTCCAGTTCTCCCAGCACCATTTGTTAAAGAGACTGTCTTGTTTCCACTGGATATTGTTTCCTGCTTTGTCAAAGATTAGTTGGCCATATTTTTGTGGGTCCAATTCTGGGTTCTCTATTCTATTCCATTGGTCTATGTGTCTGTTTTTGTGCCAATACCATGCTGTCTTGATGATTACAGCTTTATAGATCTACCCTATGACCCAGCAATAGCACTGCTAGGAATTTACCCAAGGGATACAGGAGTGCTGATGCATAGGAGCACTTGTACCCCAATGTTTATAGCAGCACTCTCAACAATAGCCAAATTATGGAAGGAGCCTAAATGTCCATCAACTGATGAATGGATAAAGAAATTGTGGTTTATATACGCAATGGAATACTACGTGGCCATGAGAAAGAATGAAAAATGGCCTTTTGTAGCAACGTGGATGGAACTGAAGAGTGTTATGCTAAGTGAAATAAGTCATACAGAGAAAGAAAGATACCATATGTTTTCACTCTTATGTGGATCCTGAGAAACTTTACAGAAGACCATGGTGGAGGGGAAGGGAAAAAAAAAAAAAAGCTAGAGAGGGAGGGAGCCAAACAACAAGAGACTCTTAAAAACTGAGAACAATCTGAGGGTTGATGGGGGGTGGGAGGGAGGGGAGGTGGGAGGGAGGGTAGGGTGGGTGATGGGTATTAAGGAGGGCACCTGTTGGGATGACCACTGGGTGTTTTATGGAATCCAATTTGACAATAAATTTCATATTAAAAAATATAACTAACTAAATAAATTAATTAATTAATTACACTGGTGAGCAAACCAGAAAGGTACACTGCTTAAAATCAGACTTTCTATGGCACTTTACATTTTTCTATGACTTTGGTGGGAAATTAATAATTAATTAGAGGCTAGGAACACTCATTTTTTTGCAGCCCTAACAAAGAAATGTCCTATAATTAAATGCTACTGGAACAGTCACAGGCACACAGAATGTGGATCTGGCCTATATCTCTTCTTGGAGCTCTCTTAAAAAGGAGGCATTCATATATACTGACATGGAAAACAATTCAAGTTGGTCATACCTTGGGACTTCCTGTTTTGTTTTCATTTTATTTCTAATAAAACATCTCTTCCCAAATTGTTTGTTCCCTGAGGATGGTTTTGGTTCTTCCGTGATTCTGTCCAGACAACTGTCCTGGTCAGGCACCTTAATTTCAGTAAGAAGATCATAATCTTACTATGACTCTACTGATTGCCAAAGATTTGGATCTGGTTTTAATTAGCAACTCAGAACATCTCGATTCCAAGTTTTGATAAATATTACAACTTTCAATTCTCTGTGGTACAAGACAGATCCAAAGTTCAGCTACAAAAATGGAACTTGACAAAGGCACATAATCCATCATTCTGCTGGAGATTAGAAATTTTGCCCTGGGCTCAAGCAGACTGTCCAGAAAACAAGGCTGTACTATTAGGCTTCCTTTCCTCCCTCAAGTCACTAGTCAGCCACAAGGCTACATTTTGAAATTATATTTTCAATTGAAAAATCTGAAAGAAACAGCCATCTAAATTCTGTATTCTATATAATCCTACTGAAGCAATGGCCCAGAATCTGAGTGGAGTCCTAGTCAAAGAAACATAGTCCAGCAACCAACAACTAATTTAAAAATAATGCAGACTCAGGGCACCTGGGTGGTTCAGTCAGTTAAGCGTCAGACTTCAGCTTGGGTCATGATCTCCTGGTTCATGAGTTCAAGCCCTGTGTCAGGCTCTGTGCTGGTAGCTCAGAGCCTAGATCCTGCTTCGGATTCTGTATCTCCCTCCCTCTCCCCTTCCCCCACACGTGCTCTGTCTCTGTCTCTCTCTCTCAAAACTAAAAACATAAAAATTTTTAAAAATAATGCACTCTTGTGTTTCTTAAACACAGCAAAGTTAATACACAGTTCATAGCAATATTTATTAAAATGTCATCTATAAGTTGGTTGACCTTAAAAAAAAAAAAAGCCAGCACTTTTAGCAGCAAAATAAGTTTATTTGGGAATACCAGAGAACTGCAATTTGGGACAAGCAAACTATGGCAAACCACAGGTAAGACCAGATAACCGGGGAGACTAACTTGCTTTTATGGAGGAAAGAAGGAAGTCAGGAGTGACTGCTTCCAAGAGTTCAGGTCACGGCTTTACTCTAGCTGAGTGAAGCAGTTTCTCACTGGCTAGAATGTTGCTGGACATGGAGAAATTCTTCTTCTCCTCCTGCTGGAGTATGAATGGTAGTATGTTAAAGCTCCATTTTTAATCAGGTTTTATCTTCACAAGTTCATTATCATTTTTTAATGGTCATGTATTTTTGGGAGGGGGGGTGGGGAGGGGTAGAGAAAGAGGGAGACAGAGGATCCGAAGCAGGCTCTGCACTGACAGCACAGAGCCCGATGTGAGGCTCGAACTCATTAATGATGACCTGAGACCGAAGTCAGACACTTAACCAACCTGCGTCACCCAGGTGCCCCACAAGTACATTATCTTGATTGCAATGATAATTTCATGACTGTCTACACATATAAAAACTCATCAAATAGTACACATTAAATATGTACAGTTTATTGTATGTCAGTTACACCTCAATGAAGCTGTAAAAAGTAATAAAACTGCTGGAAAAAATGCCATCTGTGATCAACCATCTTACCCTGTAGTTCCCACCAATTCTCTCAACTCCTAAATCTCTAGGGAAATTCCTGACTTGTCCTATCCTGCCCACCCATTATTCTTCACGATCCTACCCCCTTTCCTATCAATTCTTCATCATGAAGCCTCAGAAGAACTGATCTACTAAAGGCAGGACACCACTTAGACAACAGGAGAGAAGGAAGAAAACAGATTAGCTAAAGCCAGACTCCTCCCTGGAAAGCAGTAGAGGCATGAGGAGAGGCTAGGAACACTCGTATTTTTTTTGCAGCCCTCACAAAGCATTTTGTTCTCTTTGTGTTTCTTTCATGCCTCATGGCTTCTTCAAGCCAAAACTCCTCCAAAACTCCTTAAAGGGTTTCTCTCCCAATCTTAATTCACACATATCTTGGCTCCCATCCCTCTCCCTTTCCTCCTAATTAGTCATCAACAAAATCCAAGGGGAAAAAAGTCTGCAAAGGCAGAACTGTCTTTAAACAGTAGAGAAGGAGAAGAAACTTAGTGAGCAAAACCAAAGCAGAGAGAGGGAAAGGCTGGCATTAATTATTTATAATTAATAAATTTCACCACCACCAATCCCTGTAGGGATTAAACAAGAGAGTACATCATCCGTTACATCACTGTGTCCTCTTTCTGTGAACACAGGAAAACATTTACATGTATCAAGAAAAGCTGTGTTCCCACCAAACAGTAGATTTATCTTCATGGATATTGAAAATCCTCCTCTGTACCTACACAGGTCATTCAGAAGTCTACAGCCACGTTTACACTATAATCTTAGTAACATGCAGTGTAGTGTCTTTAGCATGCAAACCTATCTGCTAATATCATATCTGATTGGTATTTTCTATGTCTATTTCTCTATTTACTCTCTATGCAATTTTATAAATGGCTTCAGATCCATTGTGGAATGAGGTGATGTGTTGAATGAATGAATGAATGAATGAATGAAAACACACATAACTTTCCTTCTATCTCCTCCTTTACAAGGTTACACATGCCGTTTCCCTTGCCTTTTACATTTCAGCTCCACTGTATTCTAAACCCATTCCTGTCCTGGGTTTTCTTCTTTCTCTCAGTGACCTAGGGTCTCAGTTAGACATCATCTTCAGCCTCTTCTGTGCTTTCTCTCTCAGGCAGTCACTAAAACCTGTCAGTTCTCACTTCATTTACTGCTGCACATCATTCCCCCTTTCCATTCTCAAGGAAAAATTCTTGTTCAGGTCCTCGTTACCTCATTCCTAGACTATTGCAATATTTTCCTAACTAATCTCCTTGGCTGCAGAACTTCTCCACTCCAAATTATCCTACAGATGCTGGATCATTATTCCTAAATGCATAGAAACTCTCTTGCCTTTCCTAAATGTAAACCACCAATTAATACTTTATTAAAAAATATATGTGAAGATTCTTTTAAATCTAAGCTATCTTTGAGGCTTTCTAGATGGTCTCTAGGTAACTAAAAAGATTTATCCAGTTATCTTATAAAAGATGGTCCCTAGGTAATGAAAAACATTTATCCCCTCACCCTATTATTATAAAATAATAAGGTATGTTTCATGCTCTTTATATTTTAATTAGCTCTATCAGCTATATGAGTCACTGAAATAATTGTGTCAATGCCTGCTTTCTGAATCCAGATGCCAAAATGAGCCTCTCCTTTATTAGGCAAAAACCAGACTAACTCTCTATTTTGGACATTTTGACCTACACTAACCCTTTCTCACAATTTGTGCATAAAGGACAATGTTATATTTTAAGAGTACTTATTCCAAACTAGGAGTTTATCATAAACCCATTGCTTATGTTTCTCTTGACCCCTCATCTAAGGCTTCTCCACCTCGTTTATCTGCTGGAAGCAACCCAACCATAAGCAGCACTTTAGCCAGTTGATTATCACCTATTAAATTCTTGTGTTGCCTGCTTCCAACACACTAGTTAAATGCTGCTTTGATCTAAACCCAATAACCCTCCCTTTCATTCCTTTTTTTTTTTTTTTTAATTAAAACATTTTTAAAGAAATCTCTATACCCAACACGGGGCTCAAACTCACAATCGCAAGATCAAGAGTCACATGCTCTATAGACTGAGCCAGCCAGGCACCCTACCCCTACCCCTTTGCCTTCCCCTTCCCCTCCCTTCCCTTCCCTTTTTGAGAGAGAATCCCAAACAGGCTCCACACTCAGCACAGAGCCTGATTCAAAGCTCAGTCACATGACCAGGAGATAAGGACAGATTTCGATCACTTTAAATCAAGAGTCAGACACTTAAAGAACTGAGTCACCCAGGCACATCACCCCATTCCCTTTCGAACATAAGCAAATCTCGTGACATCACACTTTCTGTTCTGATTTGATGTTTAACCCTCATGACAATGATACATTTGGTGATTGCTCACATCTTAAAAATAATCAGTGTAGGGCCCCTGAGTGGCTTAGTTGGTTAAGCATCTGACTTCAGCTCAGGTCCTGATCTCAAGGTTTGTGAATTTAAGCCTCGCATCGGGCTCTGTGCTGACAACTCAGAGCCCGGAGTCTGCTTCAGATTCTGCGTCTCCCTCTTTCTCTGCCCCTCTCCCGCTCATACTCTGTCATTCTCTCTCAAAAGTAAATAAACATTAAAAAAAATTTTTTAAAGAAAAAAAAGAACAATCAATGTACACTTTGTTGTATGAGTATACAACACTTTGTGTTGTATGAGCAATAGATTCTAGCTATTCTGTTACCAATAGCTCATTCTTCTCAGACAGCCCTAACATGAGTATGCCACACTTAAGACAGGTCTAAGCTGATGTTTTTCATGATTTTGATGTTGTTTTTAAGAAGGAGGGGTTTCTAACCTCTTTGGAACTCCAATCAAACATTAAAAAAATAAATTAATGTCTACTTATTGGAAACAATTTAATATCTAAAGGAAATTAATTTTAAAGTTAAAATATTTGAGGGAATATTTAAAGAAATATGTCACTGACATACCACTCCTAAAACTCTAAGAACATAAAATGAGCTAATGGTATTTGACAATAAAAACTGTTCCAGTTTTCCATTTTCATGGAATCTGTCAGAATCCCCATAAATTTGCAATGTATACAATTGTTGCATAAAGCCCTGTGAGATTCAGCTTGACTCTTTTCCTGGCAGATTGCATTTTGCCTTGTCAGATATGATCAGGTAGATATGTGATCACAGGTCCAACAGATGTGAGCTGCCATTCCAAAAGGTACATAGTTGAAATTATCACTACATGATATAGATTTAGGAGATCAAATATATTCAAACAGACCCCAATGAAAGTCAGCCTTGAAACTACACTGGGTTCAAGCCACACACTGGGCATAAAGCTTACATGAGAAAAAAAATGCAATGCAATACATTTTGAGGTGCTTGGCTGGCTCAGTCTGTAGAGCACTAGACTCTTGATCTCTGGGTTGTGAGGTCAAGGCCCACATTGGGTGTGGAGCCTGCTTTAAAAAAAAAATTTAAAAAAATACACTGAAAAGGGCTATTTCAGGTACTCTTAACCACAAATATTGTTCTCAAGTTCCAAGACATATATTGTAGACACATGTGAGCCAGCAAACATACTTACGATCTGTATCCTATAGTCTAGACCACTGTGTATCTGCCCAAGACTCACTAAAAGTCCTCCAGAAGCAAGACAACTTCTGGAAGCCATCAGCTTACCTCCCAATCTTCTATGGATGAAAAAGTTGACATCAAGTATAGACAGTTTCCTCTCAACACTTTGGATGAACATCCATGATTGGGTCAAAGGATTTATCAATCGACTTAAGACTTATTGTTTGTCTCTCCTTTATTTCTTTCCTTTTGTGTTGATCTGTTCTCCTCTCTTCTCAACTACTTTCTTTCCCGTAAAATTCTCTAAACTAAATTTGCCTTTCGCAAAGAATTGCAGTGACCACCCAGTTTTCTAAATATTAAATTAATCTATAGCTTCAAAATTCACTAAAATATATATATTTTTAACTCTGATACATCTCTATATTTCAGTGGGATTCTAGACCCCAACCAATTAGCTGCTGTTACAGATATTTTTCAGAACTTCAAAGGGATGCAAGGACATCAGAAAATAAGGAGACATGTGACCAATTAGGCAAATTAGTCCAAATTATTTTTCCATAAAACTATGCAGGAATAACTGCATGATTTCCTCTTAATTCTCCCAGGGATTTTGTTCTCTACAATTAGACCAGTTAAGATCAGACTGTTATTAGTACCTATTCTCATTAAACAGCACCTCAATGGATATCCTTGAGTCTATTCTTTTAAATGTTTATTGTTTATTTTGAGAGAGAGAGAGTAAGTTTGACCATATGCTAGTAGGGGAGGGGGAGTGGCAAAAAGAGAGGGAGAGAGAGAATCCCAAGCAGGCTCCACACTGTCAACACAGAGCCTGATGCAGGGCTTGAACCCATAAACCATGAGATCATGATCTAAGATGAAACCAAGAGTCAGATGTTTAACCAACTGAGCCACCCAGGTGCCCCACCTGGAGTCTATTTTTGAATAATGAAACAGCCTTTTTGTCTTTAACATACTAAAACGTAACCTATTTTCTCGACATGGTAATATGGCCTTTCCAAGCATTTAAACCCATTCAACCATTTACTTACATTTTGAGAGCTTTACAAGATAACTTGCCAAGAGTTATCCAATACAGATTTTGTTGGCTTATACAAGGATTCCTGAACTATAATGTAAGATTCACAATTTATGTCTGATAACGGCCTCCAAAATAAAATAAGAAAACTCAATCTTGAGTTGCTTAAGAGGCTAATATCAATTTATTGGTTAAAATAGTCCTAAATAATAAAATTGCCCTAGTCTACTTCCTAGTCAGCCAAGATAAAGTCTCATAATATTTAATGCATTTTTCTATAACTGGATAAATACATCAAAAAGACAAAATAATCAGTAAAGGGGATAATAGTCACTCGGGTAATTAAAACTTATCAAACCAATCCTGTGAGACTTACTCTTCTGATTAGGCTTACACTGACTAAAAATTGAATGCAAAACAGATTCCAATTTTTTTTCATATTTGTAATTATCCTCATACATGTTTACCTTGTTCCATTCTTAACTGTTGACATTGCACCAGAAAGACACACAGGCCCTTGAGAAAACTGATTCTTTAGGAGTTTGCTTTGAGAAAATTGTGTTCTTGCTTGTTTACTGCCTTTCTCTTCCATTAGAAACATAAGTTCCATGGGGCGCCTGGGTTGCTCAGTTGGTTAAGCATCTGACTTCGGCTCAGGTCATGATCTCATGGTTTGTGGGTTCAAGCCCTGTGTCGGGCTCTGTGCTGACAGCTCAGAGCCTGAAGCCTGCTTCAGATTCTGTGTCTCTCTCTCTCTCGGCCCCTCCCCGACTAGTTCTCTCTTTCCCTCTCTCTTTCTCTCTCTCAAAAATAAACATTAAAAATTTTTAAAAAGAAAAAAGAAACAGAAGTTCCAGGAGAAGAGGGTTTGTCTTTGTCTTATTCACCACTATGCCCTCAGTGCCTAGGTGTAATAGTGCCTGGCATGCAACAGATGGTCAAAAAGAATTTGCTGAATAAATAGGTTTCCCTCTTCTGTACAGATGGAGGACGATACAGAAGTACTCTCCACACTGGGAAGAACAGCCCAGCTGCATCTTCGTAGTGACCACATGTATAGTCTGCCATTGGTCAGGCAGAGCAAGCAGTGTTCCACTCTCAGCAGCACCTGTCAGAACCAGGAGCTCAGGACCTTGGCTTTGTCACCCACTGTAACTTCAATAACCAAGACTGGGTCTTGGACACAAGTGTGCATCTCTGGAAATCCCAAGATTTATTTGGGGAGAAAGACATCGGAAGACATTGGCCCTCTGGTAATCAACTGCCATCATGATGTGGATATGTATGTTAATGGAATCATAGTTGTGTTTACCAGCTTTAGACACTGGGATTCCACTTCTATCTCCCATTTTGAATATGTATAATCAGCCTCCTTGACTCAATTATAAATTTCTCAAAGGCAGGCATTTAATATGAATGAGGAGTTTTATTGATTGATGAGGGAATGAGAATAGCCCTTGCAGGTTTAAATCAAGAGAAAGAGGGAACAATTAAAAGCAGGTCAAGACCTATCTTATCCTATGCTCTTCTCATAAGAGCTCAGAAAATATTTTTTTCTTTTTTAAGAGAGAAAGAGCACAAATGGGGAAGAGGGGTGCAGGGAGAGAGGCAGAGAATCCCAAACAGGATCCATTCAGCATGGAGCCCGATGCAAGGCTCAATCTCACAATCATGAGACGACCTGAGCTGAAACTGAGTCAGACACTTAACCCAAGTGCCCCCAAAATAATTTTAAAACCATATGATATAGGAAGATGCAGCAGCCTGAGGTAATATAATTCAACATCCAATGTGATCTGGTGGTGGTATCTGCTCATTATCTTTCAGAATAGCCAAAGACAAGCTTCTTTTTCCTGCTTGTTATTCAGAGACAGTAGCCTAAAAAGAACTTGACAAGAGTAATGGATCAAACTTGATTTAGCTGCTGACTTCTTGTGTGATCCTAATTCCAATATTTAACTTATTTCCAACTTTATTTCCTCTTCTGCCAAACAAGGATATTTGGCTGTGTCACACAGAGTTGTTATAAAAGATCATAATATAGAAAGGCATTTAGAATGTAAACTATTCTATATTAAAATGTTCTAGCATCCCTTCAGTCATTGAATGCATTCTAAGCAGTATTATGTTGTGGGCCATTTGCTATCACTGAAAAAAACAGATGGTCCTCTATGTTACAAATTTATACAGATGACAAGGTCATTGTTTTGCAAAAACACATTGAAAGCAAAGAATCCTCTGCATAAAGTATTACTAATAGGGAAGCCATTATTTCAGCCCAGAAAGACTCAGCTACAATTTCCGCAGGATTTCCAAAAGTGGAAGAGAAATCAGCATACTGGGATTATTGAAAGCTACATCTGGCTCAGGCAAGCAGCTTACCTGTTTGCTTTTATTTTGACTCCTGGCTCAGAGCAGACAGTATTCTGGCCACCGATGCCTACAGACCGATATTACTCAGTTACTGTCAGCATCTCGCTGATGCAGAAACATCATAAGGGAAGCATTTCTACAGAGTTGGTTAAAAATGTAATGGATTGGGGTGCCTGTCTGGTTCAGTAAAAAGTGCACGTGACTCTAGATCTCAGGGTCATGAGTTCGAGTCCCACACTGAGTGTAGAAATTACATACACACATACTTACATAAATATTTTGAAAACTGAATGGATTAATCAATGAATGTCAGAAAATTTTTGTAAATAAGACATATGCACAGGACATAAGATATAAAGATTCGAAAAAGTTTGGAATTCCAAAAAGTTTCAAGTATTTCCTGTTTTTCTTATTATCATCAAGCAGTACAGTTTGGTGTTTGGTAAATACAAGTCTAATTAAGAAAAAGACACAATTTGGGACTGCTGGGTGGCTCAGCTGGTTGAGAGGCTGACTTTGGCTCAGGTCATGATCTTGAGGTTTGTGGGTTCAAGCCCCACATTGGGCTCTGTGCTGAGAGCTCAGAGCCTGGATCCTGCTTAGGATTCTGTGTCTCTCTCTCCCTCCTGCTCTGTCTCTCAAAAAAATGAACATTAAAAAAAAAAAAAAGACACAATTTTATTTTCTGGTTAGAGAAGCACAGGGAAGCTATGAGGCATAATTTGAGAATCTGAGAATAAGGAGTGTCAGGCAGATGTTAAATAGTAAACACTTAGGTTTTCTGTTTTGTCTTAAAAGATTCTGCAGATGAATATTCTGTTTTCACCTCACATAGTCTAAGGTTTGAGCTCTTTTAAATCAGCAGACAGTGTCTCTGCCTACGAGTTCTTCTTCGTTGCTGCAAGTTGAGCAAATATTCCGTCCCCTCTTAAGAAAATGAAAAACAATTATGTAGCATTATTCTCTTGACTACTGTTAAAATATACAATGCAACTGTATATCTATATATCAATATGTTAAAACTACACAGCACCTGCTTGAGAATGTCCTCTAAGTGGGTGCATTTTCGGATGAGAAGATGCCATGGTATGAGAAAAAGGTGCTCCTCTTACTGATGAATTCTGCCTGAGCCAGAGCAGTTGGGCAAGCTCCCATTGGCTTCCTTGGCTGCAACCCTTTTTGCAGTGCACAAACCTTACAACGGTATAGAATAATTCATCAGTACTCAAAGAAAATCATTATCACAGGTTGGCTTCCTGGAAACAACACTGTCCCACATCTGTCTGTGTTTTAGAATTTACAAAGCCCTTTTAATATTATCTTAATTTCTTCAAGAATCACTAAAGGAGATATTACTTCTATTACTTAGATAAAGAAGCTTAGATAGGTTAAAGTACATGACTAGTAAGTGACAAGACTGGGCATTACAGAACAAGCCTTTTATTTCACAATGTCCTTGCGCTAACAGCACCAGATCTGTTCCTTCTTTATTCTTGTTTAAACACATCAGATCTTTTGACCATTTTTGATACATCTGTTTCCTCTGCACTTAAAAGCATCTTTGTAGAACCCTCAGTCCCATGTCTTTCTAGAGCTTGGAGACCCCAAATCCAGACACCATAATATAGATCAAGTCACGTGTCAAGAGCCTTGATGGACTGAGTGTGTTGTGAGGGGATCCAAAGCACCAAAAAGTGCAGCCCCTCAGCTTGAGTCAAGTATTGATCTCAGATGGATAGGTATTCATTGTTATTAAACCTTACCTGTGTTTGCTTCTCTTGAGAACACAGCACTACTATTTAACACTATAAATTGACATCGTTTGTCAGATTGTTAATGCCATAACCTCAGGCTTTCCTTAGTTTGTACCTGTAGCATTTCGTTTTGGATCCTCAATGCCCACTTCAACTTGATCACTTATCGTATTCATTTTTAATATTTTTTCCAGTATTTGATTAACAACTATTTTCTCCTCCTGCCTGGTTTAGCAGCACTGCAAATTTAGCTAACATACACTTTTAGCTACAAATTTAGCTAACTACAAATTTAGCTAACACTGATAGGACCCCTCTCAAAGGTGTTCAATTGGGTAAGACAATGTCTCTAAATGCATTAGGGCAGGAGTCCACAAACTTTTTTCTATAAAATGCCTGAGAGTGAACATTTTAGATTTTGCAGGCCCTATGGTTTCTGTTGCAACTAACCCACTCTGCCATTATAGCACAAAACCAGCCATAGATAATACATAAGCAAACAGGCATGACTCTGTTCCAATACAGCTTGTTTTATGGACACTAAAATTTGAATTTCATATCATTTTAACATGTCACAAAATACTATTTTCCTTTCAAGTTTTTTTCTGGCCATTTAAACATCCAAACACCATTCTTAACTCACAGACTGTACAAAAGCAGGCTATGACAGGGTGAGGTTTGGTAGCCTTGACACAGAGATCAATACTTATATATCTGCTAGGGGGTTAATATGTGAAATATATAAAGAACCCATACAATTCATTAGCAAAAAACCCCAAACAATCCGATTAAAAAATGGGCAGAGGAACTGAATATTTTTCTAAAGAAGACACACAGATGGCCAACAGACACATGAAAAAGTGCTCAATATCATTAATCATCAGGGAAATACAAATCAAAACCACAATGAGATGTCACTTCACACCTGTTAGAATGGCCATCATCTAAAAGACAAGATATGGGGCACCTGGATGGCTCAATAGGTTAAGCGTCTGACTTTGGCTCAGGTCATGATCTAATGGCTCGTGAGTTCAAGCCCCGCCATTGGGCTCAGTGCTGACAGCTCAGAGCCTGGAGCCTGCTTCAGATTCTGTGTCTTCCTCTCTCTCTCTGCCTCTCCCCCCACTCGTGCTCTCTCTCTCTCTCTCAAAAATAAACATTTAAAAAAATTTTTAATAATTAAAAAAAAGATAAGATATAGCGTTACCAGGGATGTAAAGAAAAGGGAACTCTCAGGCACTTTTGGTGGGAATGTAAATTTGTGCAGGCACTGTAGAAAACTATATGAAGGACCCTCAAAAAAATTAAAAACAGAACTATCAATTGATCTAGCAATTCCACTTCTGGGTACTTATCCAAAGGAAATGAAATCACTATGTTGAACAGATACCTGCATCCCCCTGTTCCTTGCAGTATTATTTACATTAGCCAAGATAGAAACAACCTAAGTGTCCACTGACAGATAAATAGACAAAGAAAATGTGGGGATACTTGGGTGGCTCACTTGGTTAAGTATCTGACTCTTGATTTCAGCTCAGGTCATGATTTCAGGGTTCGTGAGATCAAGCCCACGTCCAGCACCCTGCTGATTGCACGGGGCCTGCTTGGGATTCTCTCTCTCCCTCTCTCTGCCCCTCCCCAATTCGGGCACGTGCACTCTCTCTCTCTCTCTCTCTCCCTCTCTCAAAGTAAATAAATAAACCTTTTTAAAAATTTTTAAATGTTTTATTTATTTTTGAGAGAGAGAGAGAGAGAAAGCGTGAACAGGGGAGGGACAGATTGAGAGGGAGACAGAATCTGAAGCCGACTCCAGGCTCTGAGCTGTCAGCACAGAGCCCGACATGGGACTCAAACTCACAAGTGGGGAGATCCTGACCTGAGCCAAAGTTGGACATTTAACTGACTGGGCCACCAGGCACCCCAATGAACTTTTTTTTAAAGGAAAATGTGATGTACAAACACACACACACACACACACACACACACACACACACACAAAGAGTATTATTTGGCCATAAAACAGAAGGAAATTCTGCCATTTGCTACAACATAGATAGACCTTGAGGGCATTACGCTAAGTGAAATAACTCAGACAAAGACATATACTAAATGATCTCACATACATCTAAAATCTAGCAAGGGGCGCCTGGGTGGCGCAGTCGGTTGGGCGTCCGACTTCAGCCAGGTCACGATCTCGCGGTCCGTGAGTTCGAGCCCCACGTCGGGCTCTGGGCTGATGGCTCAGAGCCTGGAGCCTGTTTCTGATTCTGTGTCTCCCTCTCTCTCTGCCCCTCCCCCATTCATGCTCTGTCTCTCTCTGTCCCAAAAATAAATAAAAAACGTTGAAAAAAAAATTTTAAAATAAAATCTAGCAGAACCAGCTCATAGAGACAGAAAATAGACTGGGGGCTTCCAGAGGCAAGTGTGGGTGGGGTGGATGAAGGTGATCAAAAGATGTAAACTTCTAGGTATAAGACGAATAAGTTCTGGGGATGTAAACTACAGCATGGTGACTAAAGTTAACAAAACCGTATAATATATATGAAAATGGCTAATAGAGTAGATCTTAAAAGTTCTTATCACAAGAAAAAAATTTTAACTATGTGAGGTGATAGATACCACAGTACACCTAATAAAGAATTCAAAGTAATGGTCAAAGTAACTAAACTTATTGTGTGGTGATCATTTCACAATATATACACATATCAAATCATCATGCTATAGTCCTAAAACTAATACAATGTTACATGTCAATTACATTTCAATGAAAACAGAAAAAAAGAAAAATAAGCCTACTATCTTCCTTAAATATTCTATTAATTTTATACACAGGTATAATCCAGATGATACGTTCTTATGAAAATCCATTGAAATATAAATATATAAAAATATGTTATAAATTTCAGATGCCCAAGGTAACTGAGTCTATTCTAAACAATATCATTTATACACTGATAAATATCACATGTATATAGATAGTCATCACGTATTGAAGAACCATTTGTGAACTATTACTGTGAACTTAAATAAAGGACACATGAAAAAGCAAGATGCAGTCCTTTTAGGGAATTAACACTTTAGTGGCAGAAGCTTATGTTAGAAATAAATATATAAATATATACTAAAATATATATGTGTGTACGTGTGTGCGTATATATATCTCTCTCTCTCTCTCTCGAAAGGGTAGGAGGGGCAGAGTCACTGTTGGGAACCAAACCCCTCACAAGACTAATCACAAAGAGGAGGGACAGCACAAGAAGGGAGAAGAGCAGACTCACACAAGGCACACCAGGCACAGGGGACCTGCCTGCACTGGGAAGATGAGTCCCCATAATATTTTGGCTTTGAAAACCAGTGGGGCTTAATTTTGTGAATTTTTGCCATCAGTAGGGCTTAACTCTGGGTACTTTAAAACTCAACAGGCTTAGTTTAGGGACAGGCAGAGGATGATACAAAACTGAGTACCCACCCTTAAAGAGCCACAATAACAAATAGCCCCTTGGGATACAGCATAGAAGCAGCAGTTTGAAAAGCACGTGGGGTATATGAGAAGATTTATTTACTAATCTCAGAACATGCGCTGGAGGGGCAGGAATATTTAGGAGACTTCTCCAAGAACAAGTGCTGGCAGATGCCATTTCTCTTCACATCCCCACCAATCCCTACCCCCTCGCCCAGACAGCAGGACATTTAGGGGAAACACTGTGATCACTGTCCGCCCAACTCGATAACACCAGGCAAACTGCCCCCACATTCTCCTGCAAACCCACCCCTGTCCAACATGCTCCACTAGTAGGCATCCCTCCAAATCAGCTCCTGCCTCAACACACCCTGCAGGCATCCCCGGCAGGGACCAGTGCCACCCCAAAGTGACTCCTACACTGGAGAGAGGGAAAGATAACTACACAGACCAGTGCACCCATAGTCCCAACAGCCAAACCTTATGATAACCTGCAGTGCAGAGCGAGTACCCTGCAGATCAGTGCATCTGCAGCCCTGGACTGGGGGCAAGCATTTGATCTGACTGCTGGCCCACCCACCCATGAAAGCCTCACAGAGGACAATGTAGGGAGAGTGCCCTACAGGTTGGTGTGACTACAGCTAAGGGGCCGAGGGCAGGCTTCTGGTCTGACAGCTGTCAGCTGCAACTACAAACCAACAACGGTTGCAGACTGGCCCCTTAACAACACAGGCACCAAACCCTTCCTGTACCCACAGTAGGCAAAGTGGACCACTGCAGCCAACTGGACTGAAGGCAAATGCAACTCAGATAAAACAGTATGGCACATGTAGTCTAATAGGAGACACTCCTGAAGCACCTGGTCCCAGTGGACAGGATGCATTGGGCTACACGGCCCTGTTCTTCAGAAGACCACTACTTACAAGAGCAGGAGATGTAGCTGACTTTCCTAATACATAGAAATATACACAGAGTTAGACAAAATGAGGAGACAGAGGAATATGCCCCAGATAAAAGAAGAGAACAGAACAAAAATCACAGCAAAAGAGCTAAGTGAAATGGAGATAGGCAGTATGGCTGATAAAGAATTCAAAGTAACAGTCACACAGACATTCACTGGACTCGAGAAAAGAGTGGAGGACTTCAGTGAGACCCTCAACAAACAGAAAGAAAACATAAAAAAAGAACCAGTCAGAGACAAAGAACTCAATAACTGAAATAAAAAATATAGGAGAGGGAATCAATAGCAGATTAGAGGAGGCAGAGGAATGGATCAATGACTTAGAAGACAAGGTAATGAAAAGAGGCCAAGCTGAATAGTAAGTTAATAAATTAAATAAACAAATAAATAAATAAATAAAATAAAAAGTGAGAATAGGTTAAGGGAACCCAACAACATCATCAAGCATAATAATATTTACCTTACAGGGATCCCAGAAGAAGACAGAGAAAAGGGGGCAGAAAATGTATTTGAAGAAACAATAGCGGAAAACTTCCCAAATCTGGGAACAGAAACAGACATCCGAATCTAGGAGGCATGGAGAACTCCCAACAAAATCAACCCAAGGAGGTCCACATCAAGACACATTGTAATTAAAATGGCAAATGATAGTGAAAAGAGAATTTTTAAAGCAGCAAGAGAAAAAGAAAACAGTTACATACAAGGGACCCCCCCCCCACACACACACACACACAAGGCTGTCAGCTGATATTTTGGCAGAAACTTTGCAGGCCTGAAGGGAGTGGCATGATATGTTCAAAGTGCTGGGAAAAAAAAAAAAAAAAAAAACCTGTAACCACAAATACACTATCCAGCAAGGTTATCATTCAGAATAGAAGGAGAGACAGAAAGTTTCCCAGATAAACAAAAACTAAAGGAATTCATGATCACTAAACCAGCCTTATAAGAAATGTTAAAGAAAATTCTTTGAATGGAAAGAAAATGCGATAGTCAGGAGTAAGAAAATTAGGAAAGGGATAAAAGTTCACAGGTACATGCAAACATATAATAAAAGTAGTAGATGAATCACTTGTAAAATCAGTATGGGAGTTAAAGCACAAAAACAGCAAATCAATTATATCTACAAAATTCAGTCAAGGCATTCATAAAATAAAATGATGTAAAGTATCAAATCATATACATAAAACATGGGGAGGGGAGTAAAAATTTAGTGCTTTTTAGAATGGATTTGGACTTAAGTGACCATCAATTTAACATAGACTGCTATGTGCATAAGATGTTATATATGAACCTAATGATAACCACAAATCAAAAAGCTGTAATAGATACACAAAAAATAAAGAGAAAGGAACCCAAGATTAACACTAAAGAAAGCCATCAAAAAGCAAGGGAAAAGAGCAAGAGAAGAAGAAAGGAACAGAGAAGAACTACAAAAACAACCGTAAAACAAGTAACAAATGGCAAAAAAGCATATACCTATCGATATTACTTTTGGTGTAAATGGACTAAATGCTCCAATCAAAAGACACAGGGTACTGAATGATAAAAAATCTAAGACCTGTATATATACTGTCTATAAGAGATTCACTTCAGACCTAAAGACACATGCAGACTGAAAGTGAAGGGATGGAAGAACATTCACCATGTAAATGAATGTGAAAAGAAAGCTGGGGTAGTAATAACTTGTGTCAGCCAAAACAGACTTTAAAACAAAGACTATAACAAGAGACAAAGAAGGACACTACACAATGATAAAGGGAACAATCCAACAAGAGTATAACAATTGTAAGTATCTATGAACCCAATATGAAAACACCTAAATATATAAAGCCACTATTAATAGGCATATGGAAGAAACCGACAGTAATAAATACTCACAGGGGACTCTAACACCCCACTTACATCAATGGATACATCATCCAGACAGAAAATTGACAAGAAAATAGTGGCTTTGAATGACACATTAGACCAGATAGACCTAATAGATACATTCAGAACATGCTATCCAAAAAGAGTGGTATACACATTCTTTTCCAGTGCCCATGGAACATTTTCCAGAATAAGTCAGATGTTAGGCCATAAATTTGTCTCAATAAATTTAAAAAGTCTCAATAAATTAAAAAATGTGGAGGGACGCCTGGGTGGCTCAGTCAGTTAATCATTGAACTTTAGCTCAGGTCATGATCTCGCGGTTTTTGAGTTTGAACCCTGCATCGGGCTCTGCGCTGACAGCTGGGAGCCCGGAACCTACTTCGGATTCTGTGTCTCCCTCTCTTTCTGCCCCTCCCTCACTCACATTCTGTCTCTCTCTCAAAAATAAACATTAAAAATAAATGTGGAAATCATATCATGCATCTTTTCCAACCACAACAGTATGAAACTAGAAATCAATCACATGAAATAATCTGGAAAAAACACAAAGCATAGAGACTAAATAACATGCTACTAAACAATGAGTGGGCAAACCAATAAATCAAGGAGGAAATAAAAAAAAAAATACATGGACACAAATAAGTGAAAACACAATGGTCTAAAATCTTTGGGATGTGGGGCACCACCTGGTAGTTCCGTCAGTTAAAAGTCCGACTTATGGGGCGCCTGGGTGGTGGAGTCGGTTAAGCGTCCGACTTCAGCCAGGTCACGATCTCGCAGTCCGGGAGTTCGAGCCCCGCGTCAGGCTCTGGGCTGATGGCTCAGAGCCTGGAGCCTGTTTCTGATTCTGTGTCTCCCTCTCTCTCTGCCCCTCCCCCGTTCATGCTCTGTCTCTCTCTGTCCCAAAAATAAATAAACGTTGGAAAAAAAAAAATTTTTAAAGTCCGACTTAGGCTCAGATCATGATCTCACAGTTTGTGAGTTCAAACTCTGTGTAGGGCTCTGTGCTGACAGTTTGGAGCCTGGGACCTGCTTCAGATTCTGTGTCTCCCTCTCTCTCTCTCTCTCTCTCTCTCTCTGCCCTTCCCCTGCTCATACTCTCTCTGTCTCTCTCTCTCTCTCTCTCAAAAATAAATAAACATTAAAAAAATTTTAAATCTTTGGGATGCAACAAAGCTGTTCTAAGAGGGAAGTTTATAGCAATACAGTTCTACCTCAAGAAACAAGAAAAATCTCATAAGAACAACCTAATCCTACAAGTAAAGAAGTTAAATTAAAAAGAAAAAAAAGCCCAAAGCAAGTGGAAGGAAGAAAATAATAAAGATTAGAGCAGAAACAAACGAAATAGAGATTAAAGTAACAATAGAACAAATCAGTGAAACCAGGAACTGTCTCTGGGAAGATCAACAAAGTTGATAAAACTTAGCCAGACTTATCAAGAAAAAAAAGAGAGGATCCAAATAAATAAAATCAGAAATGAAGGAAGAGAAATAACTGACATCACAGAAATGCAAAGGATTATGGATTATAACAGAATATTATGAAAAAATATATACCAACAAACTGGAGAACCTAGAAAAAAAATGGATAAATTCCTAGAAACATACAACCTTCAAAACTAAATCAGGAAAAAATAGAAAATTTAAACAGACCAACTACTAGCAATGGATTGACTCAGTCATTGAAAAACTCCAACAAATAAATGTTCAGGACCAGATGGTCTCACAGGCAAATTCTACCAAACATTTATGCAAGAGTTAATACCTATTTTTCTCAAACAATTCCAAAAAATAGAAAAGGAGAGAAAGCTTCTGAATTCATTCTATGAGGCCAGCATTATCTTGATACCAAAACCAGATAAAGACACTGCAAAAAAAGAAAACTACCAATATCTCTGATGAACATCAATGTAAAAATCCTGAACACAATATTAGCAAACTGAATCCAACAGTACATTTAAAAAATCATTCACCATGATCAAGTGGGATTTATTCCAAGGATGCAAGGGTGTTTCAATATTGCAAATCAATCACTATGATCCATCACATTAACAAGAGAAAGCACAAAATCCATGATTATCTCAATAGATGCAGAAAAAGCATTTGACAAAGTATAATATCCATTCATGATAAAAACTCTCAACAAAATAGGTTTAGAGGAAACATTATTATATCTCAACATAATAAAGGCCATTTGTGAAAAACCCATAGCTAACATCATACAAAATGATGAAAAACTGACCGCTTCTCCTCTAAGGTCAGGCACAAGACAAATAGGTCCATTGTCACCACTTCTATTCAACATAGTACTGGAAGTCCTGACCACAGCAATCAGACAAGAAAAAGAAATAAAAGGCATCCAGTGTGGTAAGAAAGAAGTAAAACTTTCACTATTTGCAGATGACATTGTATTATACATAGAAAATCCTAAAGAATCCACCAAAAAACTAAAACTGATAAAAAAAAATTCAGTAAAGTCACAGGATACAAAATTAATATATAGATACCTGTTGAATCTCTTTAATAATGAAGTAGCAGAAAGAGAAATTAAGAAAACAGTCCCATTTACAAGTGCCCCCAAAAGAATAAAATACCTAGGAATAAACTTAGCCAAGGAGGTGAAAGACCTGTGCTCTGAAAACTATAAGACACTGATAAAAGAAACTGTATATGACACAAATGGAAAGATATTCCATGCTCAAGGATTGGAAGAAATAATATTGTTAAAATGTCAATACTACCCAAAGGTATCTACAGATTCAATGCAATCCCTATCAAAATAACAACAGATTTTTCACAGAACTAAAATAATTAATCCTAAAATTTGTATAGAACCACAAAAGACCCTAAATAGCCAAAGCAATCTTGAGAAAGAAGAACAAAGCTGGAGGTATCACAATCCTAGATTTCAAGATATAATACAAAGTTGTAGTAATCAAATCAGTATGGTACTGGCACAAAAATAGACTCATAGACTGATAGAACAGAAGAGAGCCCAGAGATAAAACTACAGGTATATGGTCAATTAATCAATGACAAAGGAGGCAAGAACATACAATGGGGAAAACACAGTCTCTTCAACAAATGGTGTCAGGAAGACTGGATAGCTACATGCATAAGAATGAAACTGAACCACTTTCTTACACCATAGATAAAAACAAACACAAGAAAGATTAAAGACCTACATGTGAGACCTGAAACCATAAAACTCTTAGAAAAAAAACATAGGCAATAATTTCTTTGACATCAAGTACAAAAACATTTTTCTAGATATGTCTCCTCAGGCAAGGGAATAAAAAGCAAAATTCAACTATTGGAACTACACCAAAATAAAAACACATTTGCACAGCAATGCAAACAATCAACAAAAATCAAGGCAACCTATTGAATGGGAGAAGATATTTGCAAATATATATCTGATAAGGGGTTAATATCTAAAATATATAGGGGTGCCTGGATGGCTCAATCGGTTGAGCAACCAATTCTTGATCTCGGCTCAGGTCATGATCTCATGGTTTGTGAGTTCAAGCCCTACATTGGGCTCTTTGCTGACAGTGGAGAGTCTGCTCAGGATTCTCTGTCTCCCTCTCTCTCTGCCTCTCCCTCACTCATGCCTGTGCTCTTTCCCTCTCTCTCTCAAAAATAACATTAAAAAAAATAAAGATTTACAAAATATATAAAGATCTTATACTTAACACCAAAAAAAAAAAATCCTTCAAATATTCTAATTTAAAAATGTGCAGATGACCTTAATAGACATTTTTCCAAAAAAGATATACAAATGGCCAACTGACACATGAAAAGACAGCCAACATTGGTAACTGTCAGGGAGATGCAAATCAAAACCACAATGAGATATTACCCTACACCTGCCAGAACGGCTAAAAAGTGTAAGAAATAACAAGTATTGACAAAGATGTGAAGGAACCCTTGTGCACCGTTAAGAACGCAAAGTGGTACAACCGCTGTGAAAACAACACGGAGTTTCCTCAAAAAATTAAAAATAGTATTACCATATGATCCAGCAATTCCACTATTGGATATTTATCCAAAGAAAATGAAAATACTATTCTGAAAAGATATATGCACCCCTATGTTTACTGCAGCATTATTTACAATAGCCAAGATATAAAAGCAACCCAAGTGTGCATCCGTGGGTGAATGGTTAAAGATGTACTGTGGCGTCCGACTTCAGCCAGGTCACAATCTCACGGTCCGTGAGTTCGAGCCCCGCGTCAGGCTCTGGGCTGATGGCTCAGAGCCTGGAGCCTATTTCTGATTCTGTGTCTCCCTCTCTCTCTCTGCCCCTCCCCCGTTCATGCTCTGTCTCTCTCTGTCCCAAAAATAAATAAACGTTGAAAAAAAAAATTAAAAAAAAAAAAAGATGTACTGTGTATATACAGAGATATAGATACCAATATAGATTACAGAATATTATACAGCCATAAAAGGGATGGTATCTTGCCATTTGCAACAACATGAATGGATCTAGAGGGTATAATACTATGTGAAATAAGTCAGACTGAGAAAGACAAATACCATATGATTCCCCTCACATATGGCATTTAAGAAACAAAACAAGTAAACAAAGAAAAAAAAGGGAAAAAACAGACTATTAAATACAGAGAACAAAATGGTGGTTTCCAGAGGAAAGGTAGGTGGGGGGTGGGTGAAACAGAATAAGGGTATACTTCTCGTGATGGGCACTGGGAAATGCAGAGAATTGTTGAATCATTATATTGTATAGCTGAAACTAATATAACATTGTGTGTTCATTAAAAATAAGTAAAGTAAATAAAATAAAAATAAAACCATTCTTAGTTCACAAGTTGTACAAAAGCAGGCCAGAATTTGGCAAGGTTTGTTGGCCCTGATGTGGAAATCCATGTTTCTATTAACATTTTGTGAGCTAGGGGCACCTGGGTGGCAGTTGGTTAAGCGTCCGACTTCGGCTCAGGTCATGATCTCACGGTTCGTGAGTTCAAGTCCCGCATCAGGCTCTGTGCTGACAGCTCAGAGCCTGGAGCCTGCTTCAGATTCTGTGTCTCCCTCTCTCTCTGTCCCTCCCCTGCTTGTGTTCTGTCTGTCTCTCTGTCTCTCAAAAATAAACAAACATTAAAAGAAAAAAAAATAAAAACAACATTTTGTGAGCTAGATAGGCACAACTATAACTTTCATGCTCACTATTCTCAGTTCCCCAGGCAGTAAAATCACTAGAATCAAGTCCTAAAGACCAGAGATAAAAACTAATAAAAATGCATTCGATGAAATAAATTTGAAATTATAATCTAGAAACAACTGCTCCCTTCAAGTTTAATTACATATCACTGTAGCTAAGAATATTCATTTATTCATATGAGGTTTCATATTTTCATATTTCCCTTTTCCCTTCAAACTTTAGTTTTATGAAGTGTTCACAGAAAAAAAAATATATGAAAAGATTTTTGACTCCACATTAATAATAAATAGCCTCAGGCAGTGAACACTGGCCACTCTTGATGTTACCCTTGGCTCTGAAGTCTGATTGACCATGTCAAATTCTTCCCGTCTTGAGTGATTTTAATTCAGGCCCCCACCATCCAGGTCCATGGTACTTGATTTCCAGTTTGGTTACATGCTTCTGTAAGTTAAACAAATGATTTGGATTCAGGACAGTAGGTTCTAGGCAAATCCTATCTCAAGAGGAATTTCAAGCCGGCAGGATAAACTAGGAAGGAGGAGAAAGAAATGGGTAAATTACCTGTGGTGAAAAATTTAAAGTGGCCTCTAGACTACTGGCCTCATTAAGAGTTTAGACCTAAAAACACTACACACTAGAACACACACACAAAAAAATCTGTATCCTGTGGATTTAGCTATTTGGGGCTTTAGCTATGAGGTCTGGATTATAGACTGTTGTCTAAACCTTCCTAGTTTTCACCAGGCTGACTCTTGTGGTCTCAACCCCTTTGCCTCATTCTGCCCTCTAGTGCCTCTGCTCCTGGCTGCCTCTACCTCAGCTGGGGATTTCTTTTCTTTTTTTTTTTTTTTTTAAGCTTATTTATTTATTTTTGAGAAAGAGAGAAAGAGCAGGGGAGGGGCAGAGAGAGGGAGAGAGAGAATCCCAAGCAGGCTCCGCACTGTCAGTACAGAGCCCGCTCAACAGAGGGCTCAAACTCACAAACCGTAAGATCATAACCTGAGCCAAGGGTCGGACACTCAACTGACCCAGGTGCCCCTCAGCTTGGGATTTCTGGGTTTCTGCCTTTAACTCACTTCCGCCTCCATTGTGTGGCTGTCCCATGGCTGTCCCTTTGAATTAGGGAGACTCTTTCCTTGGTGTTCTGCTCTTTTCAAAGGGCATAGTTGAGTTCTTGGGGACAAGAAGAATGCAAATTAAAAATAGAAGGTACTACGTTTCTGTATCAAAGCAATAGTGAATATATAATACAAACATGAATCTATATATGTATATTTAATGCTGTTAGAGGTGTCAGGAAACATATTCTCACATAATGTAGGTACATGTGTAAATCAGAACACCGGATAGCCCTGTTGGGATACAATTTGACAACATACATCAAGAGCCATAAAACTGTTTGTATCCTTTAATTGCATAGCCCATTTCTAGGAATATAGCCTAGCAGAAGAAACTTAATACAGAAAAAACTTTCAGCAGAAAGATATTCACTATAACATAATCATGACAGAACAAGGGAAACCCACATATCCAGCCAGGGGGGAAGACAATTGTTAACTAAGCTGCATATAGTTGATGAGTAGTGTTAGTGTTTATAATGCAATAAAAGGTGAAAAAGCTACAAAATTGTATGTACAGAAGGATTCCCACTATTAAAAAAGGTATTTGCATAGGAAAAAAAGAAGAAAAATTCCAAATAATAGTTAATTTCTTCCTCATACTTTTATGTACTTGATATTTACTACTGTATATACACTAGACAATCAGGGAGAAAATAAGTACGGCATTACATGGTATATAACACTGTACGTACACCAGAATGATCAGGGAAAAGGGTTAGTAATATATTGCTGACGGAAAAGCGCTGAACGTAAAGTTGCATATGCAAAATGAATGCAATGATTAAAAAAAAAGAACAGTCTACATCAAGGACATCAAACTTAAATACCTACGGAAGCCAACAGGCAGCATAAACAAATAAAAGAAACCGCACTGGGACAATGGCAAATTGGCAAGCACAGGTTCCTTTTGAAGGTGACTCTCTCCTTAGCTCCTGCCATTTGAAAATACAGGTTCGATTTTTCAAGAAAAATTCCAAATATGGATTTAATTAAAAATCTCTTCATTTTTGCCTGTTAAAAATCTAATTTAAATGCTAAATACACTGCATGAGCCCAATAAAACATGCCAGATTTTTTTTTTAGCTGAAAGACTGCTCATTTGTGTCTTCTGCTTGATATCTGAATAAATACACACATGCACACAGAAATAGACCTTAGAGAGAATCCAGCCAAAATGGAAGCAGTCATCATGCCTGAATGATGGAACTCTGGTGATTCCTACTATATTCTATGCTTTCATATATTCTAAATTTTCTTTGATATGCACAGATGATGCTCTTATAATGAAAACTTCAAAACATTATTTTTCACCATCGTACAGAGTTTATCTTTTTTGAGGGTTTCTCAGGATCTGGAGCTTCATTTTCTCATTCCTTTCTGCATATTATAGCCACTACATTCATCTTTTAGTTGTTCTTTTTTGTAAATTTTATTTAAAAAAAATGTTTTTAATGTTTGTTTATTTTTGAAAGGAGAGAGAGAGACAGAGCGTGAGTGGGGGAGGGGCAGAGAGAGAGGGAGTCACAGAACCCGAAGCAGGCTCCAGGCTCTGAGCTGTCAGCACAGAACCTGACACGGGGCTTGAACTCATGATCCGTGAGATCATGACCTGAGTGAAGTCAGACGCCCAAGAGACTGAGCCACCCAGGCACCTCAGCTTTTAGTTGTTCTTAACAGGGATTTTACAAACAGTGCCGACAGATCATACATAGATGCAAGACTTAAAGATACCAGCATAAAAATGACAACCATGTCAAGTGGACAGTTAAACAGGATGTCATTTTGACGTCACTGCCTAGTCTCTCTCTCCCCACCCCCTTGCCTCTGTCGCACTGAAACCCAATCAAAAGGAATCACATCCCTCCAGCCTAGTTGACTGTAACAGGTCAGCTGAGGAGGAGAAGAGGAGAGGCAGTAATTAAGCAAGAGTTGATGATTTGGAAACAGTGAAAGATTTTACAATTTACCCCAAATTATTTTAATAATTCTCTTTTAAAGCTGAGCTGTTTCTGCAGACATAAAAAAAAAAAAAGGCAACAAAAGACCATCTCCAATTCTACTCAAGACAGAGGTGCAGATCTTGGAGAAAAACTATAAAGGAAGTTAGATTTGCCCTTCTACAAGTCAAGTACCACTAAGGGCCTTTTTAATTTCCTTTACATTTTCCTTGTAAGCTCAGAGGGACGTTCAAGTTTCACTTTATGTTCAGAGGTGGCACGCCCTGTGCATGGAAGGAATCAGACTTTCACTCTTTCATTTGCTTCTCCTTGAGAATGTGCCCTGGGTGGGGGGGCTTAGACATCACAGGAAAGTATTTGGGAAGGTGGGTTTGGAGGGAGTCCTAGAGCCCTGCCGTGGGCAGGGGTAGTGAGGTCAAGTGGTGGGGAGAAGGGTTTGCATACTTTTGAACTTGTGCCAGCACTGCTTGATTTTCCCTTGGCTTTTTCCCCCCCCGAGAGGTTAGACGCTTTGTGTCAGTGATAATGCCGGTAAGTGCTTCACAACCAGGTCTCTGGGGGGAAGAGCCTTGATTTATAGCATTTGCTGATTTTTGCCGTGCCAGCACTCCCACCAGAGCTGACTTCCAGCCATCACTCTGCCACGACTGAATGCAGAGCTGGAGAGATGTACACACCTGGCTCCTCCAGCACCTCACTAGTTTAGCTCCGCTGGTCCAGAAGGGTCAGGCCAAAGGGTCTGTTGCTTTGCAGCAAGGTTGCTCGGCCCTGTCGGTTGTTCTGGCTATGAAATCCAGCTCTATTCTGCTGCCGCTTTGATCTCCTTTGGTTGGACACAGTCTTACTCTGGGATCTTTTTTTGCTTGTCCGATTAATAATCTTTTCTCACCACATTTTATTGCTATATCTCCCTTCCTGTATTTTATCTTTGTCATTTTATTGATTTTTCTCTTTACCACTTTTCAGTGCAGATGGAGAACACTGAATCTGGAATCCCCCTTTCTTTAAAAAGGTGGAGAGCTCATGCCATGGTAGGTGCTCACTTTGACAGCACGTGTACTAAAATAGATACAACAAGGGGCACCTGGGTGGCTCAGTCCACTGAGCATCCAGCTCTTGATTTCAGCTCGGGTCACAGTCCCAGGGTCATGGGATCGAGCCCCGCGTTGGGCTCTGTGCTGAGCATGGAGCCTACTAAAGATTCTCTCTCTCTCTACCTCTGCCCCTCTCCCCCACTTGCTCTCTCTCTCTCTCTGTTTCTTTCCCTTAGACGAATATAGATACAACAGAGAGAAGACTGGTATGGCCCCTGAACAAGGATGACATACAAATGTGTGAAGCAGTCTATATTGTTCCCAGGGACCATCTCTCTATACGGCGGTGCCGGATGACTCAGACACATGAGTAGGCAGGGACGGCTTTTTTCTCTAACTCTGAGTTAACTTTGTCACTGTGGCCATCATGAGTCTGTCTGTTCAGCAGTTCTTGAAATGGCATGGGTAGAATATGCACTGGGCTGGAAGTCAAAGTCTGACTCCACCACCAGCTTCCCGTGTGGTCTGCTACATGTCATGTAAACCTCTCAGGAACTCATTCTTCCTGAATTGATCCCCCAGCAACAAAAGGTTGCTCATTCCTGACTGCCATGGGCAAAATATAATCAAGTGAAAATGTTCTCAGTTGGATCTGTCACTTCCTCTCCAACCAGGCCTCTAAGCATCACTGCTTCCATCTTGTGTTGACTTGTATTCCGTCAGGAAACGGAAATCCCAAGCTCATTAGACACTGCTTAATTTTTATAGGAAGGGCACAGGAGGAAATCCATCTTTACCTGTACGGCCCAGATTGCTGTGCGAGCCTTGCTTTGTGTTCCCTTTCTCCCTCCATGCATGCCTAAACCTGCTATCCTTTTGTGAACAGAACTGCCCCCATCACCATCCTCGTCAACTTCTTTGCGTTACACCCGACCCCTGAGTATCTAGAAAATGAAACTGAAAATTAGAAAAAAAAAAAAAAAAAAGAGATCCTCTCAATTCATTGAAAACAGTTCTGAGGGTCAAAATGACAATATAATTACTTCATTTTCACTACAAAAGTAGAACATGCTCTTTGCAGAATATTAGGAAATATGGGTAGCAAAAGAAGAAAAAATGATAAGCAAAATGAAATAAGCAAAGACCACTCATAGTTCTAACAACCAGATATAACCACTGTAAAACACAACCGGCATATATCTTTCTCGATATATACACAGATTTTGGGTTCACAAAATGAGTTTACACGGTACATTATGTTTGGCAACCTTTGCCTTTCTATGTCCATAAACACATTTTCACTCTAACACTTTTAATGACAGTGGTGTGAGTATCCCCTTGGATTCATATACTTTATTTCACCTATCCCCTATAGCTGGGGATTTAGGTTGTTTCTCATATTTTGCATTCTTCTATATGCATTTTTACATATTTGTGTGATTGATCTTTTAGTCTAAATTTTTTTGTTTTATTTTTTAAATGTTTTATATTTTTTTGAAAGAGAGTGAATGGGGGAAGGGCAGAGAGAGAGGGGGACAGAGGATCCAAAGCAGGCTCTGTACTGACAGCAATAAACCCGATGTGGGGCTCAAAATCAGGAACTATGAGATCACAACTTGAGCCAAAGTCTGATGCTCAACCAGCTGAGCCACTCAGGTGCCCCTAGGCTAAATTTCTGAAAGTTCAATCCTTTGATCAAAGAATCCCAGGTAGGAATGCAAACTGGTGCAGCCACTCTGGAAAACAGTATGGAGGTTCCTCAAAAAGTTAAAAATAGAACTGCCTTACAACCCAGCAATTGCACTACTAGGTATATATCCAAGGGATACAGGTGTGCTGTTTCGAAGGGACACATGCACCCCCATGTTTATAGCAGCACTACTGACAATAGCCAACGTATGGAAGGAGCCCAAATGTCTACTGATAGATGAATGGATGAAGACAATGTGGTATACATATACAATGGAGTATTACTCGGCAATCAAAAAGGAAATCTTGCCGTTTGCAACAACGTGGATGGAACTGGAGGGTATTATGCTAAACGAAATAAGTCAGTCAGAAAAAGACAAATATCTTCAAATTCGACTTCACTCATATGAGGAATTTAACACACAAAACAGATGAACATAACAGATGAACATAAGGGGGAGGGGAAGCAAAAAGAATATAAAAACAGGGAGGGGAACAAAACATAAGAGACTTAAATATGGAAAACAAACAGGGTTGCTGGAGAGGTTGTGGGTGGGGGGTGGGCTAAATGGGTCAGGGGCATTAAGGAATCTACTCCTGAAATCATTGTTGCACTATATGTTAACTAACTTGGATGTAAATTAGAAAAGGAAAGGAAGTAAGTTTGGACATAATTCACTTTGAGTTATCATGCTATGCAGAGAAAATATTACCCAACTAAAAAGAAGAAATTTTAGTAAAGTTAAAGACATTATAACCTAATGAAATTTTCTCAACTTCAGAAAATTTCTGACAAGATTTATTATATTTGAAATAGTCTGTCTTTTTGACTCTAATCTCCCACCAACACACAAAAACATGATAAGTTTAACTGTAAATAACATTAAAAAAAAAAAGAGTCCCGGAGATTTTTTTCTATTTTTGATTGGGTTGTCAAATTGAAGCGATAGATTTAGAGGCTTGGAGAAGTGTAGTGGGCTGCTTTTGGAAGCGGTTTAACTGAAGTGACAAAAATATTATTATAGAGAGTAGAAACAATGAAACGACTTGTACTTAAAATTATACCTGCCCAGAGGTGGGGAAAAGGAGGCAGGTCCTCAACCCTGAAATGGATTTCCTTGAAAGATGGAAAAGTGCTAAATTAGGAGCCTAGAGGGGCGCTTGCGGGGTTGAGCAACCGCTTCAGCTCGGGTCATGTTCTCGAGGTTTGTGAGGTTTGTGAGTTCCAGACCCTGGTGGGCACTGTGCTGACAGCTCAGAGCCTGGAGCTTGCTTCGGATTCTGTGTCTCCCTCTCTCTCTCTCTGCCCCTCCCCCGCTCACGCTCTGTCTCTCTGTCTCTCTCTCTCCTCTCTCTCAAAAATGAATAAACTTGGGGCGCCTGGGTGGCGCAGTCGGTTAAGCGTCCGACTTCAGCCAGGTCACGATCTCGCGGTCCGGGAGTTCGAGCCCCGCGTCAGGCTCTGGGCTGATGGCTCAGAGCCTGGAGCCAGTTTCCGATTCTGTGTCTCCCTCTCTCTCTGCCCCTCCCCCGTTCATGCTCTGTCTCTCTCTGTCCCAAAAATAAATAAACGTTGAAAAAAAAAAATTTAAAAAAAAAAAAAATGAATAAACTTTTTTTTTTTTTTTTTTTTTTTCTAATTAGGAGCCTAGGAAGGTGGTGTACTGGGATCTGCTGTCAGGGATCTTGGAAGTTTGACCTTTGGGACCAAACTCAGCTGTCTCCCGAGAGATAAATGATACTGGCTTCTCTGTTCATACTGGGAACGTGCATCTGCATTAGTCAGCTCCTGCTGCAGCCCCAGTGTGTTTCAGACAAGCCCCAATGCGGTGGCTCGGAACAGTCAACGTTTATTTCTCACTCACGGTCTGCAGGTCAGCGGCAGCAGCTCCTCCTTGGGCTGAGCTTCGGGTTCAGGATTTAGGTTGCTACCAGTGACTTCTTGCGGGACCCACGCTGAAGGACCTCTGGCTCCCAGAACATGATCTAAAGCGGCTCCTGGGGCTCAGAAGTGTCACGTGGACTTCTGTCCACATCCCATTGGCCAAAGCAAGTCACATGGCCAAGCCCACGGTGGGAACCCGGGAATGGAGGGGAAGTAGACTCTGTCCCACAGGGAAGGGGAGCCTAGAGGGAAATATTTGCTGAACGGTATTTAATCAATCACAGCAGCTCTTCAAGGTATTGCATATTTAATGAGGTAATAAGGTATTGCTTGAGCTAGTTTTTCCTGAAAGTGTTCGCGAGCTGAAAAAGGAAAGAATGGACAATGAGAAGGTGGAAGGCAACAAAATGAGCAACTTGCTGTATAATTCCCTGGGAGGAAATCTCACACAAGCACCTGGCCACCTCTAAGTAGTACTACCAAAAAAAAAATGGGGTAGGGGTGGGGGTGGGGCTAGGTGGCTCAGTCCTTAACCTTCAGACTCTTGGCTATGGCTTAGGTCATGATCTCGCAGTTTGTGAGTTTGAGCCCTGTGACAGGCTATGAGCTGTCGGTGCAGAGCCTGCTTGGGATTCTCTTTCTCCTTCTCTCTCTGCCCCTCCCACCCCAAATAAATAAACTTAAAAAAAAAAAAGCGGGGAAGTTAAAAGTATCACTTAAGAGCAGGGTGGATCCTTATTTTGCTTGTATATATGATTTAGGGCCTTTAAGAAAAGAAATGCCAAATTACAAATATAAACTCAAATTTAAAAGTGTTTATTTAAAATGAGAAAATAAACCACAAAGCATATGTTTTGAAAAAATTGATAATTAACAAAAAATATTCCCCCCCCCAAAAAAGATATTTTAATTAACTAACTACTGATACACCTCTATATGTCTTTCTACATATTTGGGATGCAAAAATTTTGATAATACCTTCATTTGACAACAGTTTTGTTACATCCCTTCTACATGGAGAATTGATAAAGGTAGTCATTCCTCTGACATGATAGCTTCTGACTCTATAATTCAAAGTGTTTCTCGTCCACAAGTAACACTTCCAGCACTGGACACCCTGGTGTATCTTCATAGTGTGATATTACCACTGGTTCTGTAGCTTCATGTTAGCTGAGTTCACACATTGGTCAGGAAGAGCATAACTGGAAATAACCAAAATGTCTACCAACTGAGGAATGGATGAACAAAATGGAGTATTATGTAGCCATAAAAATGAATAAAGAACTGACTCATGCTATAACAGGAGTGAACCTTGAAAACATTGTGCGAAGTGAAAAAAAACAGACACACAAAAGGTCACATATTGTATTATTTCTTTTATTTTTAATTTTTTTTAACATTTATTTATTTTTGAGACAGGGAGAGACAGCATGAATGGGGGAGGGTCAGAGAGAGAGGGAGCCACAGAATTTGAAACAGGCTCCAGGCTCTGAGCTGTCAGCACAGAGCCCGATGCAGGGCTCGAACTCATGGACCGCGAGATCATGACCTGAGCCGAAGTCGGATGCTTAACCGACTGAGCCACCCAGGCGCCCCGTATTATTTCTTTTATAGAAAGTGTCCAGAATCAGCAAATTTGGAGAGACAGGAAGTAGATTAAGAGGGGATTAAGGGATCAGGAGCTGGCTGGCCACGGGGGAAGGAAAGAATGGAGAGTAACTAATGGGGTTTCTTTGGGAAGGTGGGGTGTGAAAAGGTTCTAGAATCAAATAGTTGTGATAGTTGCAGAGCCTTGTGAATACTCTAAAATAACTGAATTATATGCTTTAAAAGATTCGATTTTATGGTATATGAGTTATATCTCAATTAAAAAAAAGAGAGAGAGCATTCCCAAAAGCCATTGCTACATTCAAACAGCTGGCAAGAACTATGCCCAGAAGTGCCTGCAAACTATGTAAATACATCACACTGAACGAAATTCACTGTATCTTTGCTTTGACATCCCTTTAGTCAGATCCCGAAATACCCTTAGCTGCTTGCCACGTGATATGAAAGGATGGTGATGGAGGGAAGTCAGGGTGGAAGGAGAAACTGGTTTCACTTCTGCAAATTTTACAAAAGCATATGACCAAGTGAACACATTGTCAGAGCCCTGAAAGGGGTCCCTGTATGTGAGAGCCCTGAAGTTCAAGCACCACACTTAATCCTCTCTTGGCTAGTCCCCCTCCCCGCCCCCACATCCTACTCCCACCCTTTGCAGACCACGCTCATTTAAATTTTAGAAAATGGTCATGTGGTCCTGAATCTTTTTATACAGTTTCTTGAAAGGAAACAAAGCAGATTTCTTAACTAAGTTATTAAATCCTGTTTCTGTTTCCATTGTACCTGAATAGACTAAAACACTTCTCCCCCTAAACAAACAAACAAAAACCTTTTTTTCTTTATTCAGGACTTTGCAATTTGTTCCCTTCTCCGTGAAATAGAGACGACCCTCCAATTGGAATCTCTCTCAACAGGATCAGCCCCTTCTCAGAGGATCAAAGGCCAAAATTTCATTTCAACACCAAAGCCTAACCAGAACTCCAGAGCCCTAAGAATTCTCCCTGCACTGATGACTCAGCCCCTCAGGCTGCCCCTCCCCCTCATGGAATCCTCTCCCTCCAGCTGTAGCCCTAATTTTGTCCTGCACCTGACTGGCTCCTTCCCAAGCTTCTCTCCTGCTCAGCTGGATTGGATTCAGATGTCCATAAATTCCCCAGCTGCCTGGAACCAAAGTGTTTGTCATCCCAGAGGAGGCAGCTCCACCAGATCCAGGCACTTGATATTCACTCAGTTGGAGAGTATGTAATTCTCAAACTCTGAAAGGCAAATAGGGATATTTTTCTAACATTGAGTGTGTTTCAGACTTTGAGTGGCCCATTTCCCAATAACCAAAAAATAGTCTTTTGGATACAAACTTCTAACTTCCCATTCAGGTATTTATAAGAAATCAGCTTTAAGAAAATAAATTGTTCCTGCTTTCTAACCAAATGTTCATGTCCCCTTCTCATTTCCACAAAGATGGGCGAATTAACACAAATCCCAGTGACTGTCAAAGGTTGGGTGGTTTAGTCAGAACCAAGACTTTCGTTTCAAAATGGTGGACCAAGTATAAGTTGCAGTTTCTTCCAAATTCCTAGAAATAATTGTGCTTAAAAACGAGATAAGATGGGGCACCTGGGTGGCTCACTCGGTTGAGCGTCCAACTCTTGATTTCAGCTCAGGTCATGATCTCACAATGCTTCATGTGTTCGAGCCCCACGTAGGGCTCTGTGCTAAGTCTGCTTAGGATTCTCTCTCTCTCTCTCTCTCTCTCTCTCTCTCTCTCTCTGCCCCTTTCCCACTTGCACATGCTCTCGCTCTTAAAATAGATATAAATAAACTTAAAAAAAAAAAAAAACCTAGAGAAGACTTTGGTCATAAACAAAGAATAAAAATGGATGGGCACTTGGCTGGCTTAGTTGGTGGAACATGTAACTCTTGATCTCAGGGTTGTAAGTTTGAGCCCCACATTGGGTGTAGAGATTACATAAAAATAAAATCTTAAAAAAAAAAAAAGAATAAAAATTTAGAAGATTGGATTGAAAGGGAAATATATAGTCCAGACTCATCTGAGACTCCTGAGAAAAGTTGAAGCACACTAAGTGGGGAGGCTGGGGAGGGTGGGGGCGGGGTGGGTGTATACAATTGGAGGCTGCATAAACTTGCAGCAGAAGGGAGTCCAGAGCAACAGACAGGGTACACAGATGTCACAGCAACAGCAGCCAGGCAGCAATGACAGTGTGTCTGCCTCCAGGCTCCATCAGATCACAGACAGGGCAGCAGATGGCTGATGACCTTAATGGAAAATGGTGAGTACCAACATCCACCAGACAAACCAGTAAGGTGCCCTGCCAGGTGACACATCCTGTCCTTTCTCTTCCTGAAAACAGGCCAGAATGCAGGCAAGTCACAAGGACAACTCTTGGTTCTTTCCCAGGAAGACCATACACACAGATGTGACAGAGAATCTAAGTGGGAATCTCAACCATAGAGATGAGCCCACAACCAAGAAATAGGAAGTATTCAAGCAAACCAACCTTCATGAAGGAGACAGTGAACGAAAGGAGTGCAAGAGCATGTATGGTGAAACAAAGTTAATGGCATGATGGAAATGGCACTTACAGACTAGGACCGGGTTTCCTCATTCTCAGGCCACCAACCAATCTTTCCCCTTCTTTGCATCACCATCCATTCCTAGACCGGCACTCCCTATACAGTAGGAACATTTTTGAGATGTTTCTTTATTTCCCCCAAATAAAAGCTATTTTGGGGGGAAAAGGCACATTAGAATGAGGAAGGTCCATACAGATAGATAACTACTTCATTTCCTCATTTCCTATTTTGAAGAAGTGCCTCCCCATCCACCCTGAAATGTCTGTAATGCTCTCCCCCCACCCCCACCCATCCATTCATAGGCAAGGTCAGAAAGAACTAAACCATGTCATTTGCAGCAATGTGGATGGAACTGGAAGGTATTATGCTGAGTGAAATAAGTCAGTCAGAGAATGACAGATATCATGTGTTTTCACTCATATGTGGATCTTGAAAAACTTAACAGAGGACCATGGTGGAAAGGAAGGGGAAAAAACAGTTACAAACAGAGAGGCAGGGAGGCAAACCATGGGAGACTCTTGGATACAGAGAACAAACTGAGGGTGGATGGGGGCGGGAGAGAGGGGACAATGGGTGATGGGCACAGAAGAGGGCACTTGTTCGGATGAGCACTGGGTGTTGTATGTAAGTGACGAACCACGGGAATATACCCCCAAACCAAGAGCACACTTTACATACTGTACGTTAGCCAATTTGACAATAAGTTATATTAAAATTTTTTAAACATTTATTTATTTTTGAGAGATACAGAGACAGAGTGCGAGCGGGGGAAGGGCAGAGAGAGAGGGAGACACAGAATCCGAAGCAGGCTCCAGGCTCTGAGCTGTCACCACAGAGCCCAACGCGGGGCTTGAACTCATGAACTGTGAGATCATGACCTGAACTGAAGTCGGACGCTTAACCGACTGAGCCACCCAGTCGCCCCATGACAACAAATTGTATTAAAATATATAATCAATAAATAAAATGACTGTACAGCTTTGTAACTCCTTGTGCTGTCTAGGGCCCCATTGCTTCCATCCTCCCATGCGTTCTCTGCACTTTAGCCAGATGGGACTTTCTAAAATGCAGAATCTGAGTACATCATTCTGGATGCTGCAGAACTTTTCAGGGTCTTCTCTTAGGTTTTTATATTGAGTTCACTTTCCTTAAATTAGCCTACAATACCCTGTAGGATCTGGCTTCTCCCTTTTTGTCCAGTCTTAATCTCTGGATGCTTCACAACCACTCTATCTGATCTCCTTTCTTCTATGACTCACCCTCAGCAAACTCCTTTCACTTGTTCCTCTCTTCTCCAAGTTGTTTTGTCTGCTTGAAACAGTCTTTCCTTCCCTTTTCACAAGGCCAATGTCTATTTGGCCTTGCAAGGCTTGCAGCTCTGGGAAGACTTCCTGGGCCTCCAGAGTCAGTGTGCCTCTTCTGTGTTCCCATGACACTATGTACCTCATTCTGCATTTATCTCTCTGGACCATGTGTTTTCTTGCCTGTACCTCCTCTACCATATAAGTCCCAGAGGGTAAAGATTTCTTTGTGCTCTGTTTTATTCACACATGAAGCATGGGAAGCCACAACGGCAACCTTTTGAATGGATGAACGTCTGATGCCTTTATCCGTGTTTGTGCAGTACACTATGAACAAATTTAGAGCTCAAGAGAAATAGGGCCATTTTCCTCTTTGACAGAATGGATTTGCAGGCTGTTCTCAGATCTACCTTGACTTATAGATCATCTATTTACTCGACAAGTTAATTCAACAAATACAATGGAGGATCAGGAACATCCCATATGCTGGGTACAGCAACAAACAGAACAGACACAAATCTCGTGGAATCTAATTTTTTGGGAAATTACATGACCACCAGCCTCCTCTTCTCCACCAATCCTCCCCACGACCAGTTGGACATTCTGCTGACATCCTCCCCACCTCTTGATGAGTCCTGCTTGTATAAGACACCATGTTTCAGAACTATACTTCCAGCTTCCATTTCATTTTTATTTTTAAACTTTCTATAATGGAAGATTTCAAACATATACAAAAGTATAGAGACTCGGTTGATGAAACCCTGTATATCTAACATGTCAACTTATGTCCGGATCATCTCATTTATACACTTTTTAATTGCCCACTGGATTATATTAAAGCAAATCCAAGAATCTAGTCATTTCATCCATAAATCCCTTCTGAAGGACGAGGGTTTCACAGGGACTTGGAGAATGGATAGGTCATAGATGGGTGGAAAGGAAGCAGCATGGTAACTGAAATGAGAATGGGAGAATAAGGAAGGGTCTGGGCAGGAAATGAACACCATATACACCATCAGGAGGAAACTCTTCTGGATAGTGAGAAGGTTGGGCAGATCAGGTAGAAATGACTGTAAAAAATTTCAAATGCCAGCATGAGGATGTGTGTTCCTACAGAGAAGGTTAGGTATTGACACATTTTAAGTATGATATCAGCCAAGCAGTGTGTGAGACAGAATCATCTGGGTTGGCAGTGCACCCAGGGGACCCAAGGGAAAAAATGAATAGAGGGAAGAAGGGCATAGAGGAGTCATCATTATAATTCAGCACAAGGGCCCAGACCACCATGATGTTGGTAGAATTGGAGAGGAGGGATGGGCTAGGACGCATTTCAAAGGCTGAAAAAACAAAATGTGTTCCTTTTCTCAATAGAGTCGTTAAGGAGAGAATAAGAGATGGGTATGAGGCTCCAAGTCTGGGCAGCTTGGAGACTGGAAGTGTCAGTCACAAAGTCAAACGGGAGGGAGAATGTCTTTGGGAGATTATAAATTTTATTTTGGACTTAATAATGGGATATCCAAATACAAACATCGGTTAGTCTGTTGGAAATGCAAGATTGGAACTTGGGCGATAGTGATCTAAAAGGCTTCGGTTTACCCACCTACAGTTGATAGTTGAGGTCAGGAGTCTTTATTAGTTTTATGCTCCAAGAACGGAAAGGGCAACAGGGAGAGGAAGAAAAGGAGGGAAAGAGAGAGCAGGGGAAGTTGAGGAGAGGAAAAGAAAGGAAAGGACAGAAAAAGGAGAGCAGAATTGAAGAGAGGACAGGAGAGAGGGAAAAAGGAGCAAGTCAGAGAAACAAGAAGAGTCATGGCTATGAAAGGAGAAAAGGTAAAAGCACCAGGATAGTAAAATAACATCAGAAGTTACAGGAGCGCCTTTCTTAAAAGAGAATTTGGGTCATGAGTGGGACTCTGTCAGTAGGGAAAGCCCAGTGAATATGCATGATGTCATATGCTGTACATTCACAACACACACAAGGCCATATTCAATGTGTTGACCTTAAGGGCAGAGCACAAGGTTCATTTTGTTCCCCCCTCTGCACCCCTCCCTCCCCCAGCATTTGCCTCAGAAAAGGAGAAGTCTGTACTGGGAGAGTCCTCATTCTTCAGCTGGTCTAGTGGTTAGCTGTGCTGTGAAAAAGGCTGGCTTTCAGAAATTGAAAAATTCATTTCTGCTTAAAGTCACCGTAGTGAGTCCATGGTGGGTATTAGGCTTGGGAGACAAATGCCCGCCAAATTTAGGGTCAGAGAAGAAGTGACAAAGTCAGGAATCATCATTGGAGAGAAAGCAACCTGGCTTAGGAGGAATGAGTTGTGCCCCAACCTGTACTACAATCCAAAGAGGATTTACTTATGCAGTTTGGGTGCCTCCTTTAGTGACTGCAGGAAAAATAAATCAAACTTACAACCATGGAAGACAAACTGAAGTCTTAGAAATGATATTAACCATGGGAAATTGCATCACAGCATGCATTAGGTGGCATTACAAATACAAATAGAAGGGAGAGAGTGCTAGAAAAAAAAGAGTCAGAAAAAAATGGAATTTGTGTGTTACCAGAATCCTATGGAAGAGAAGATGGTTGAGATCTAGAAAACTGCTAGTGACAACATACAGAGAAATGGAGACAGAGGAGGTGGTTAGTTTATCAGATTATGTTGTTCATTTAAATTTTCTTTTGGAAATATCCAGCTTCCTTTATTTTTCCCCATGTTCTATGTCAACCAAGATTTACTTTTCCTATTGTTTTTAGAGCTATGGTTAGAGATAACTTCAATTTCAACTATTCACCAAGAATTTATCTTTTCCTTTATTTAAAAAAAATTTTTTTAATGTTTACTTATTTTTGAGAGAGAGAGAAAAAAAGACAGCACGAGTGGGGAAGGGAGGGAGACACAGAACCTGAAGCAGGCTCCAGGCCCTGAGCTGTCAGCACAGAGCCTGACGCAGGTCCCAAACTCACGAACCACGAGATGATGACCTGAGGGGAAGTCAGACATTTAACCGACTGAACCACCCAGGCGCCCCTCTTTTCTTTTCTTTTTAAAAACCTTTAATGATAGAAAATTTTGAGCTCAGAAGTAGAAAGAACAGTATAATGAACTCACATGTACCTATTACCAAGTTTCATCAATTTTTTTGAACTCATCTGGAAATACTTCAATACATATCTACATTTTGCTGATCAAACGGCTTAAAAATGGCACTTACTCCATTATGATAATACAACTAAAATAATTCCTTTATGTCATTGAATATTAAACCTATAGTCAAATCTCCCTGATTATCTTAAAGATGTATTTTATAGTGAGTTTGTTCAAAGAAGGATCCAAAGAAGATCCCTACTTTGGATCTGGTTATTATATCTCCTAAGTATCTTTTATCCTCTAAAAATCCATACTTCTATTTTTTTGTGTCATTATTTTGTGGAGAAACTAGCTCATCCGACTTACAGAATATCTTATTCAGGATTTTGGCATCTTAGCGATCTTGTTTAAATTGTTCTTTCCTTCCTCTTGTTTTCTGCAAACTGACAGCTAAGCCTACTGAGTTGATGAGATTCAGGTTTGACTTTTTTTAGGCAAAAAGACTTCCTAAGTGGTGGTATGTTTTTCCTACAATAGGACATCATTATATAGTCCAGTTGTTGTACATTTTTTGTTGTTGTTGTTGTTTGTTTATTTTGAGAGAGAGCGCAAGCAGGGCAGAGGCAGAGAGAGAGGGAGAGAGAGAAAACTAAGAAGGCTCTGCTCTGTCAGCGAGGAGCCCCACTCGGGTCCAATCCCACGAACCATGAGATCATGACCTGAGCCGAAAACAAGAACTGGATGCTGAACCACGCAGGTGCCCCCTAGTTGTTTTACTTTTAATGATACCAAGGGAATCAGTGGATTCAGATGATACTTCCATTATGAAGTTCTGCACTGACTTTTAACCTAATTGTTTTACAGAACACTGATGATCGTTGCCTAGATCATTGGGGGTGCAAAATGACGATTTTCTTTTTTTTTTTTTTTTTAATTTTTTTTAACGTTTATTTATTTTTGAGACAGAGAGAGACAAAGCATGAACGGGGGAGGGTCAGAGAGAGGGAGACACAGAATCTGAAACAGGCTCCAGGCTCTGAGCTGTCAGCACAGTGCCCGACGCGGGGCTCGAACTCACGGACCGCGAGATCATGACCTGAGCTGAAGTCGGCCACTCAACCGACTGAGCCACCCAGGCACCCCTAAAATGATGATTTTTCTAATTGTCATTTTTTCTGCATTACAGGTTGGAATTATTCTATAAAGACCTTTTCCTCATCAACAATTCGGTTACCCTGAAATATAGTACATACAAGAAAGCAGGATAAATCTTTCATATTTTCCTTTTCGATACAATTTTGAGTAATGACATGGTGTCACAGCAAGCTCCCAAGATGGCCAATGAAACATTTTTGCAAACGGTTATAAACTCAGGAATTTTATGCATTTGATTCTTTTTCATGCTCAAATTGCCCCATCTTTGGTAAATGGGAGCCTCAACGGTGACTTTTGTGTTCTTTCGATGTGATTCCATTTGTTTCGAAAGGCTTATTGCTTCTTTGACATAAAATGATGTCCCAGACTCACTTGTTATCTTCCTTCCCTAGACTTGGAATCGGGCATTTTTCTAGTTCTAGAAACCATTTTCTGGTTTCTCTTAGTGGGAATAGTAGAGACCAGAATCTGAATGTGCGCATATTACTACTGAACTATCATTGCTTCTAGGCCTTTTCAAGGGATAGAGAGCAATAAAATATGTATTTTTTATTTATTTTAAGAAAAAAAAAGTTCGTTCTGATATTTTCTATTCAGATGGAAGATTATAGGACTTTTACTTAATTTCTTTGATTTTATACTCTTATTTTAGTAATTTTACTATTGTAATATTAACATTATTATAATATTAATATTACTATTAACATAGTAATACTGATGTTTTAGCATCTCTTATTTTGAATCAAGAGCCAGGATTTACCAGATATTTAAGAAAATCTTCATAGTGAAAACAAAACAATAAAAGGAATAAAAGAAAACATTAATGCAAGAAGGAATTACAATCAGTATCCTCAGAGACTTCGGAGACAATATTGCTTCCATGAAATTATTGCAAAAAAATCTTAATCTATGTTAAATGTGTTGTAAACTAAAGCTAATGAGTGATTATGTTAATATCATAGAAACCAAGTTTCTCAGCAAAGGAGAAATAAGATACAAATATAAAATCGAGTAAGTTATGTAAAAACTTTGCATCCATGAATTAAACTTGGAAATATTAATAGGACTCAATTTTCTCATTTTCAACAATAAGTATTTTCTCACTGTTTGCTTTGAAAAATCCACAAAACAATGACAATTCAGTGGCAAAGAATATCCCTCATGCCCAGATGGTAGTCTCTAAATAACATTTGCTAATGAAAAGGAAGTAGGGATCCTGGGAAAAATACCACAAGGATGCAATAAGCCAAATCTAGGATGTGGGAAATTCTATAGGAACTTATGATCCAATTTCTCCTACAAATAAATGGCATTAAAAAAAGGAGAGAGGAACCAATATGTGTTATGTGTGGATATCGTTTCGATTCTGTGGTATAATAAGAAATATGTTTGGGGGCGCCTGGTGGCTCAGGCAGTTGAGCGTCTGACTTCAGCTCAGGTCACGATCTCGTGGTCCGTGAGTTCGAGCCCGGCATCGGGCTCTGGGCTGACGGCTCAGAGCCTGGAGCCTGCTTCAGATTCTGTGTCTCCCTCTCTCTCTGCCCCTCCCCCGTTCATGCTCTGTTTCTCTCTGTCTCAAAAATAAATAAATGTTAAAAAAAAAAAAAGAAATATGTTTGGTCTTTGTGATTCTATGATATTAAAAAAATTACTAATTTGGGGGTGCCTGGGTGGCTCAGTCAATTAAACGTCTGACTCCCGGTTTCAGCTCAGGTCAAGATCTCATGGGTTCGTGGGATTGAGCCCTGAGTCAGGCTCCATGCTGAGACCACAGAGCCTGCTTAAGATTTTCTCTCTCCCTCTCTCTATGCTCCTCCCTGCCCCCTGAAAATAAATAAATAAACTTTAAATAAAACACTAATTTGGGGGCATCTCAGTGGCTCAGTTGGTTAAGCATTTGACTCTTGATTTCAGCTCAGGTCATGATCTCACAGTTCATGAGTTTAAGTCCTGCATCAGGCTCTGTGATGACAGTGAGGAACCTGCTTGGAATTCTCTTTCTCCCTCTCTCTCTCTGCCCCTACCCCACTCGTGCTCTCTCTCAAAATAAATTAATTAATTAAAAAAAATTTTTTAAATACTAATTTTATTATGTATGCTATATGATAGTAGTATTGTTATGTTATAAAAAGAGACCTGGGGCTCCTGGGTTTCTTAGACAGTTGAGCATCTGACTCTTGGTTTTGGCTCCGGTCATTATCCCAGGATCAGGATCTATGTTGAGCGCGGACCCTGCTTAAGATTCTCTCTCTCTCTCTCTCTCTCTCTCTCTCTCTCTCATTCCCTCTCCCTCTGCCCCTCTCCTCCCATGCCCTGCTGTGTGTTTTCTCTCTCTCTCTCAAAAAAAAAGAGAGAAAGAAAGAAAGAAAGAAAGGAAAGAGTCCTTATCTGGGGCACCTGGCTGGCTCAGTCAGTAGAACATGGGACTCTTAATCTGGGGGTTGTGAGTTCAAGCCCCATGTTGCACATAAGAGTTTATATATAAAAAAAAAGTCCTTATCTGTTAGCAACACATTCTGAAGTTTTTATAATTGAAATGTAGGGATTGCTTTAAAACTGCATACTCTAGGTTAAAAAAGTAGAAGAGACATAAGTAAAACAAATTTGGTAAAATATTGATAAATATTGAAGCTGGGTTCAATATATTATCCTCTCTGTTATTTTGTGTGTTTGAAAACGACATTAATAGAAAAGGTTTAAAAAAAAAGATATTATTGGGGGTGCCTGGGTGGCTCAGTAAGTTAAGTGTCTGACTTCGGCTCAGGTCACAATCTCACGGTGGGTGAGTTTGAGCCCCGCATGGGTCTGTGTGCTGACAGCTCAGAGCCTGGAGCCTGCTTCTGATTCTGTGACTCCTTCTCTCTCTGCCCCTTCCCCCTTGCGTTCTGTCTCTCTCTCTCTCTCTCTCTCTCTCTCTCAAAAAAAAAAAAAAAATTAAAAAAAGATATTATTTAGAAACACTAAAGAATACTGAAATAAATGGAGAGATGTAAGGATACTTAAAAAGTAATTAACTAATTTAATTAATTAACGAAACACAAGAAGCAAGAGCAAATCCAGCCCAAATCCCATGCCTCAAGATCCAGCTAGGAGCAGAGTGTGTCTGAAATTCTTCCAAAGTCCCAGTTCAGGGCCTGGACTCAGCCCCAGATATCCCTTGACCCTTGGGCCTCCCCTGCCTAGGACAGTAATTTGTGTTCCCAGCCTGCCGGTTGGAGACCCTTTGTGTAGCAGGTTCCACGTGGAGTCTCATAATTCACAGAGCCCTCCTGGACACACGTGAATAGTTGGTCACATTCTCCACATTTTTATGCAGATGACATTGCACAGGGTGGAAATTGGGGGCTGGGGCAGCTGATTAGGAAATCACCAGAGGCAGCTCAAGAAAACAAACAAACAAAAAAAAAAACATCCCTAAGAGCCACCACAGGAAACCAGCATAAACTCACATGCCTTGGGGTTTGCTCCTTCTGCACTGGGTTGTGAGCCTCAGGCCTGTGGCCAGTGTCCTTTTCTCCAGCTCCTATCTCCCCCAACCAGCTGCTATTTCCCCTTACTCCCTTTCCTCCCACCCAAGGCACAGGAGGAAACTCTCATTCCATTTAGAGAACTCCTAGTGCTTCCTGCGGCCAGTGATGATTCATTTTTATTCCCCTGAATCTTCTCCATGGCAGAGTATTGTTTTCCATATCCTTCCCCCCCCACCCCCTCCAGGAAAGAACAAAAGGCAACAGTAGGTCTTCTGGCTGGAGTCTATGCTAGATAGACCACGACATCCCATACCTGGCTTGGGCCGAGGGTTCTTCCAGCTCCCTTAGATTTCACAGAGCATTTTGAGATTAAACTCTCAACAGTGGGATACATTTGCTTTCCGGTTGAGACTCTGTATTATATGATTCATCTGTTCCCTAATATTTCCAGTCACGGTCATGAAATCTGGCCTCTACCCCTGCTGCAAACCCTTGTGTTTATAAGGAGTAACCTAAGTAACCTACCACATTTTCAGAGTTGAAATCGTGCTTCCTGCCCCATGAGTTTGTAAACTCAGCAAGACAAACTGTTGCCGATCAACCGTGCTTGAAAAGTTGGTACAGCTGCACTAAGTGCTAAATAAGGCAGGTGTGAATGAGAACTTGATCATCACACTTCTACCCCAAACTATGGCCCAAAACGGGACCTTCAACTGTATTTTATTTCAGCTTTGTGATCTCAAACGGAGCCACCTTCATTTTAGCAAAATTGAAGGATTAAAAAGGGACCCAAGTCATCCAGAATTCGATTGGCAGCAGAGGGCAAGTAAGATTCTCAGAATCACAGAAAGCGCGTGGTAGACCGATGTCAGCCGGCTTCTACCCTTTCTTTTCACAGATGAGGAAACAAGTCCAGAGAGAGTCATATTTTGCCTAAGAGAAGTAAGTTGAAACCAGGTTCAAAACCAAGGTTACCACAAAAGACTCAAAACCTATTCCCGCACTCATGTCAGCTTCTCAAGCGTCCTCCTTACTGGTGTTCGCCTCCTTGCTGGTCTCTTCTCGTCACTTCTACCTGTCCTCTGTACTACTACTTGCCACAGCCACCTTCTCGATGGCTCGTTTCTGATCATGTCTCTCCTGGCCCGGAACTATTCCATCGTTCTTAACTGTTCCCGCTGACATTTCAGGGGCATCACACATTGCAAATGTGTGCCTTTTTCAGACCACATGAAAAAGTAGCTGATCCTCAAGCAAATTTGGGACTTACCTGCATCTTTTCCCATGCAGTTGTCTCTGCCCAGACGATTCTTCCTCTTTATCTTTACCAGGCAAGATCCTCTTAACCTTTAGAGGCTCAGTTCAGATATGAAACATCAAAAACCACAGGTGGGGTGCCAGGCTGGCTCCATCCGAAGAAAATGCAACCCTTGATCTTGGGGTTGTGAGTTTGAGCCCCACCTTGGGTGCAGAGATTACTAAAAAGATAAAAAAGAAACAAACATATACAAAAAGAAAAAAAAAAGCCGCGAGCAAATCTGAGAAGCTGTTGAAATACCTCCCCTCTTTCCAGCTTATCTGGGTGAGGCTGGATTTTTTTCACAGGCTTCAGCATAAACAATAGAGCACAAACAGACTGAATATAAAAGCACATATGTGAGACTCTGATCATCGCTAACCACTAACTCTACTACGTTTTGAATAGACATTCAAGGAATTGGATATCTTCATTTGTTCCCTGTCATTTAATTAGTACAGATAAACATGGCTTCCTTCTTTGTCTAGAAACTTTTTTCTTTGGAAAACAAAAGATCTTGATCAAGATAATTTTACTTGGCTGTCTGGGCTTTGCTAACAGCAGTATGATTATATCACCTTACACTGTAAATATTTTGTAGTTTATAAATGCCATACCGTCCACTCAAATACCCTAAGGAAAATGAGGTCAAGATGGGATTTACTCTCAGTCATATAGTGAATAGCAGAAACCTAACTAAAACCCTGGCTTTATGATTCAAGGTTGTTTGCTCCCCCGTTACTCTTACTCTGGAAAGTAGTTTTCCACAGGCAATTTGTTAGAGGAGGGAGAGGAGAAATGAAAGAGACCAGTCAACTCTGCATTTGGGAAAGACTGAATGTTTCATGCATAGACAGGACTAAAGAGAGTGGGATTATTGGGTGTGGTGGGTATTGGGTCCAAACTACATGCAAACAATTCAGATTCTTTATTCAAGTTACACAGAATTGTGGGAATAGGGAGAAAATCCTATTTGCTTCATAATCAAAGACAGTGTTCCTTCTAGTTGAACCCTCAAGAGGGCACTACCTTTAAAAAAATTTTTTTTTTAATGTTTACTTATTTTTGACAGAGAGACAGAGGATGAGTGGGGAGGGGCAGAGAGAGAAGGAGACACAGAATCCAAAGTAGGCTCCAGGCTCTGAGCTGTCAGCACAGAGCATGCATGATGCAGGGCTTGAACTCACAGACCTCGAGATCATGACCTGAGCTGAAGTCAGACGCTCAACTGGCTGAGCCACCCAGGCAGCCCCCGAGGGCACTACCTTTTAATCTCTGCCAAAACACGAGAAGTAGCCTGATACTGGTCATGGGGTACTGGGTTTCCTTTTATCTTTTATTTTTATACTTTAAACACTTTTAATTCTTGGGGTGCCTGTGTGACTCAGTTAAGCGTTCAACTCTTGATTTCAGCTCAGGTCATGATCTCATGGTTTGTGAGTTTGGCTTGGGGGTCTGCGTTAACAGCACAGAGTCTGCTTGGGATTCTCTCTCTCCTCTCTCTGCTCCTCCTCCACTTGTGTGCATGCTCTCTCATGCTTTGTGCACTCCCTCTCTCTCTGTCTCTCAAAATAAATAAATAAACATTAAAAAAAATTTTTTATTCTTAAATGATCTCTATACCCAACATAGGGCTCAAACTCACAACCCTAAAATCAACAGTCTCATGCTCTACCAACTCAGCTAGCCAGGCACCCCTGGGCTTCTTTTTAAATTGTTGTGTCTTCAAAAAATAAACATTAAAATTTTTTTAAAAAGTGGGGGGCACCTGGATGGCTCAGTTGGTTAAGTGTCCGACTTCGGTTCTGGTCATGATCTCACGGTTCGTGAGATCTGAGAGCTCAGAGCCTGGAGCCGGCTTCAGATTCTTTGTCTCCCTCTCTCACTGCTGCTCCTCCTCTTGTACTCTCTCTCTCTCTCTCAAAAATAAATAAAACATTTAAAAAGAAAAAAAAAGAAATTGCTGTGTCTTCACTCTATCCATTTGTTATAGCTTTGTTTCAAGTATAAACAGACAAACAGTAAAATCAAGGGAGGGGGAAGTTATGTAAACAGTCAGAATGATGATTTCTTCAGAAGCTGAGAGTAGTTTATAGAATCTGTCATCAGGGTCTCTTCCATTTATTGTTTGCCTCCTTTATAAGACTTCTCCCCAAAGACTTGGCAACTTTGCATGGCTCCTCTCAATTTGCAAAGATTTTCATAACATTTGTCCATTGGTCCTAAGATCTTTACCTCTATGAGGAAAGTAGGCTGGGTATTATTGGCCTGGGGAGCCTCTGGTAAGCAGAATTGTTTAAAAGTGATAAAAAAAAAATCACTCTAGACTGCTTGGACAATGAGTTGGTAGGGTGGAGACAAACGACCCCAGTGCAGCCCCCACAGGTCCAGCACTGCCTTCCACTTGGAGAAGAGGAAACACCAGAGCTCTGTGTTCCTCAGACCAAGGACCCAGTGCTTCTGGTTCAGTCAGTATAGGGCACAGCTTGAGAATGTGCATTTGAATCAGATTCCCAGTAGATATTTCTGGTCAGGGACTACACTTTGAGAATCTCTGCCATATATATTATATATTATATGTATATTATATACAGTAATATATATATATATATATATATATATATATATATATTATATGGTTTGAGAATCTCATACTGTGTAAGTTTGCAGAATTGGTCCACAAGCTTGCTTGTGGCATCCGTTTCCATGAAGGAACCCACCGTTTATGAATGGCCCTTTTTACAGATGAGGAGGATGAATAGGGATTGCGTGATTTGTCCAAGGTCACACTGATAAGAGATTTGGTATAGTCCAAAGTAGCAACGTCCTCTGATTCCTAATCAAGGGTAGTTCCTAAGGCTATTTAGTCCTTTGTAACTTTCTTTAACAGCAGACAGGGATGATTGACAATTGTTACAAAGTGTTCAATAAATATATGTTTAGTTGAACTTTTAGCTGAGCACATCTAAGGAAATAGGAAAGGAAAAAGAATCCTTCCTATTTTTATCCATGACATATTGTGGGAGATAGAAATGTCCTTAGTTATACCTGAGAACATCAAGCATAGAAACATATAAAATACTTAATTTCAGCTCTTTAGAATTGCATGTCTAAATGCTGTTGGCTTCTCAAAGATAGTGGATTTCAACCCCATTTAATAAAAAAATTTTTTGAGGGGCACCTGTGTGGCTCAGTTGGTTAAGCATCTGGCTCTTGCTTTTGGCTCAGGTCACAATCTCATGGTCGTGGGATGGAGCCCCAAGTCGAGCTCTGCATTGGCAGCTCAGAGACTGTGTGGGATTTTCTCTTCCTCTCTTTCTGTCTCTCTCTCTCCCTGGCCCTCCCTCTCTCCTGCATGCCCGTGCTCTCTCCCCCCATCTCTTAAAATAAATAATAAATAAACTTAAAAACAAATTTGATGTTCGCTGTGAGAAATATTTCTGCTGGGGCTGCAAATAAGATCTGGTCTGTGACTTAAAGGAATATAAAGTCTAATGGGAAAAAAGCAGAATGTTCATAATTAAGTACAGTGTTATGTCAGATGGAATGTGATATCTACTAAAAATAGAGCTTCAAACTATACAGTGCAGAGAGATGGAAGAGACAGACAGGTCTCACTTAGCAGCATTAATGGAGGATTTGTGGAGGATGTGGATACTACACCGAACTACCAAGTGTTCGTTTCTTAAAGATTAATAACAATATAGAATCTGAAACCATAGCAATTAGCTTTTTGTACTCTGTTACATTAAAATCCATTGAACTATCTTGCACTTTGAATAGACCTATTACCCACGCATAAGGGAAAATAGTGGTTCACAGAGTTAAACAGATCTTCGAGTTTTTGACACATTTAATTATCCAATACAAAAAAATCAAATTCATTAATTATCACCACCATCATCACATTAATCAGAAGAGTCTTCAAATATAGAGAACTAGTGAAGCTCACTATGACAGATACCAGTTTTCTGGATTTCTAGATTTTCACTTGAGAGATCCAATTTTATCACAAATCCTGGCACGAATGCGCTTAGTTGTTTTTCCTAAAGGAATAAGCTCACTTTCTTTTTTGAGAAAATATCTGCCAAATACCCAAGTTTGAAAAACCGTAATTTGTTTGCCAGATCTTTTTTTTTTTTTTTAAGGAAAAATGGTGTTGCAAAAAATAAATAAATAAAAGGGACTCTTGTTCAGACTGCACGAGTGTTTTTCTTCAAGAGGGTCATTCCTCTCGGATATGCAACAAGACTGCCTTATGTGTACTCCCGTGTGGTCACACTGAATTAAAGGACATGAATTCAAGGTCATCATTTGATAAAATTAATGATTTTGCTGCTTGATTAAAGCCATTCTTAGGCTTTTCTTGGCTCCCCCACCTCCCTTTTTTTGCAAATGGTGTGATGGTGAAGAATACGTTGACTACTGATAGTTTGGTGCCAGTATCTTGACTCATGCTGAGGTGCCCGCATTTTTAACCATCAGTGTCTTTGTGCTGTTGGTGCAGATATCAACCCAGGGAAAGAAGCGAATAATGTCTTCATATTAGTGTGAAAATACTTCAACTCCATGGGCTCTCTGAAAGGGTCTCAGTGACCCTCAAGAATCTGGGAAACAGCTTGAGAAAGAGAAATCTTTCTGCCTCAAAGATTGCACCGTGACTTCATCTAAAACCTTTCCTGAGAAAGTTAGTCTGAAACAGACCATACATAGAAAGAAAGCTGGAAAAAAAAAAAACAAAAAAACAACTAGGAAAAAACTGGAAAAAACTAAGGCCAACACTCCAAGGCACGAGGAGCCTTCTAAGAAAAACTTTTATCTTCTTCTGCCCCCTCGTGGTCAACCATCAATACAACAGTTGGCTGCCCGGCAGGATTGTTGTTAAGTTGGACAAAGAAGAATGGTTTCCTCCTTGTTGTGGGGGTGTATCTTACAGCCGCACTTCCTGCATTCACTTCTAGATCCAAGTGTGTTTGATCCTTTAGTGACTAAAACCCAAGAGAATAAATTGTCATCATGATAAAGGCTGAGGATAGGGACTCTGGTGCCTACTTCACTCTCAGAGGTATTGCTGTCACCCTTTTTCTCCCAGTGGCCCCAGGGCTTGGCAACCTGTGTCTGTGAAAACCTCTGCTACATTTCCATAGAGGAAAAAAACTATAATCCTAGAGTTTTCTCTTGCTTTCCTATGCCTAAAGCAAGTGAAAAAAGAAAAAAAAAAATGATTCTAAGTGTCTTCCTGTATAAAAAGAAGGTTGACCCAGGATTTAAAAAGCTGTCCTCTAGGGTTGCCTGGTTGGCTCAATCGATTGAGTGTCCGGCTTTGGCTCAGGTCATGATCCCACAGTTCGTGAGTTTGAGCCCAGCATCGGGCTCTGTGCTGACAGCTCAGAGACTGGAGCCTGCTTTGGATTCTGTGTCTGCCTCTCTCTCTCTCTGCCCCTCCCCTGCTCGCACTCTGTCTCTGTCTCTCAAAAATAAATAAAATGTAAAAAAAAAAAAAAAAAAAAAAAAAAAAGCTGTCCTCTGTGCCTCAAAAGTCCACACACAGATGTTCTGATACCTGCCCTCTTCACACTTCATGATGAACTGGCAGATGTGGATATGTGAGAGAAACCTGAAGACCAGGGTTACCTGAGGGGTCCATGTATCATTTAAGCTGGTGCCTAAGTGGAGACCTGAAGTGAAATGAGGGAAATGGAAGAAGAAGCAGGACCCGGGGCTGAGGCTGAGGTGGCAGGCAGAGAGAGCAGCAGAGCCCTTGGGTTTTCCTCTACCTGCTTCCCTCTCTCTTCCCCTCTTGCCAAGCTACCTGTGCGGATGTGAGCGCTAAAGCAAACCGTGGTCCCCGGGCTGAGGGAAGCTGCTGTGCACAGCTCAGAGAAGATGGAGAGAGAGGAAAGGGAAGACATGCCATGGGGCTGGGGTGCTGGTGGAGGGAAGTCACGCGCCTCTGGTCTCCAGGAGCCCATGGATCAGGGTTATTCATATGTAAGAAATTAGGGGGCAAAGCTGAAGGGTAAGCTGAGGACCCTGAGTAACTATAGAGGCAGAGATGCTAATTCAGAACTCTGTGAGGCTGAGCTGAGAGTGAAGGGATTGTGGGGCGCCTGGGTGGCTCGGTCGGTTAAGGGTGCGACTTCATCTCAGTTCATGATCTCGCGGTTCGCAAGTTCGAGCCCCGAGTCAGGTTCTGTGCTGACAGCTCACAGCCTGGAGCCTGCCTCAGATTCTGTGTCTCCCTCTCTCTCTGACCCTCCCCCTTTCATGCTCTGTCTCTCTCTGTCTCAAAAATAAATAAACATTAAAAAAAATTAAAAAAAAAAAGAAGTGAGACCTTTGTCCTTATGTCCCAGTCCTTTGTCCAAGTCTTGATTGAATCCATTTCACAGAACGTGAATTCTTCAGATTTATGCTAATGTCAAAGGCAGGGGAGGGACTGGAGCAATCCCAAATCCCCCTTGTGCTCTTCAGTGCCCTTCTCCTTCTGGTTCCTGCATATTCTCCCATGGCCTCTCCTGGCTCTAGTCCACCTGGAAACACTCTAGCCACGGACTTGTCATTCCCCCAACTAGTCGTGTTATCACTTGTTTTCTGTACCGGCTTCTACTGCTCTGCAGAGTGCCCCCTTGGGGCGCTCTCTGCACTCACCCGCCAGAGGCCATCTGAGCTGTCCTGACCGCCTCAGACAGGGCCACGGCCACAGGCTCCCGCTGCACCCGAAGCTTACCCCTAGTTTCACACTGACGGCTTTAAGCTGCACATCCTGGTCGGTCTGTCTCTGCCAAACTGTCAGTGTTATGAGGCCGGGACTGCGGATATTCCTGCTGTACTCCTGCTCCCAGCACAGTGTCTGCAGATGGCAGGCCCACGGTGAAACCTTAGAGTGCTCTGGGATCCGGCTTTGACTGTGGACTCTTAGATCACTTGAGTTACACATACTTCAGAGGAATTCTTCTCATGCTTGAAGGCATAGCTCAACATCTCCTCCTCCTTGGAGTCTTCCTTCCCTGATGTACCCATTCCCACTAATATTTGGTCCTTCCTCTGTAGCTATAGCCTATTATTTGCAATGATGGTACCATATACCTAACTGGCTTGCAGGAGAGGCGTTTAGTTCATTATACGTGGATCTTCCCCCCTGGAGTTCAAGCTACTTGAAGGCAGAGGACACACTCCCGGGTTTATTCCCTCCTAGTTTATCTTGCCTAGAAGTCACTGTAAAATATGCATTAATTTCATGTTTTTCTCTTGCAAACAAGGACTTCGGTGTGCCTGGCAGGTTGGACTTGAATGATAGAATATAAAGCACCACCTCCAGTTACAATTCTCAAAAAAGTTCAACCTAAAAAAGGCATTTAAAGTGAATTTTGCTAAATTAATCTGTTTATTCACTGACTTTAATCATAATGCCAAAGATGCATTCAGATGGAAAACATTTTTACCTCAAGGTGACGAGGAGGCTTGGTGTAGTAGAAATCAAACTTCAGTTTAAATCCCACCTCTGTTCCTTATTCTCTGAACAAATTACTGAAGCCGATAATTGGTATCAGGCTGGCAGAGAGATCAGGCATAGGAATTATTATTATTAACATTATTATTATTTGTAAGCAGTGGGCAGACAAAACTCTTCTGTAAGCAATGAAATATGAAATTGGAGGATACCTAGAACTCAGGGATATATTCAAATTAACGTCTGTAACTACGTCTGGAGTCCTCTTTCAATTACAAAGACGGAAACTGAATTCAAATAGGTGAAGCAGAAAAGTCACAAGTCAGGGGTCTCCAGTGTGTGTCCAGCTTCAGGCACATATGGATCCAGAGGTTGTGATGATCTCCTCGGAGCTCTGTCATGCTCTCCATGCCTTGGGCAGGCTCTCTCCAGAGCATGGGTAAATAAATGACCTGTCAATAGTCCAGCTGTTCATCCCACAAACAGCAAATCCAGAGGGAAACAGAAACGAGTCCCTGGGGCCTGCGAGGAGGAGGCACCAAGTCAGAACCCGATGGCATGGGGAAGGGCCACTTCCCAAACAAAGCTGGGGACTTTTACCAGAGGAAGAGAGCATATATTTTCTCCGCAAACATAAGAGATGCACTCTAAGACCAGTTTGAATTCATTATGTTTCAGTTATTCTTTGTTTTCAAGACATGCCCAGAATGTTCTACCTCCTTATCTCCAAAGATTCTGCATATAATCAACTTCCTGCTGCCTTTCCTAAGAAATACAGAATTATGAATTATGGTAATTATGATGGACTTATGTTGACCTTACTGTAGCAAGTGCTACACTAAACGCTTTACATAGATTATCTTTCATCCTCCCCACTTCCCACTGAGGAAGGCACTGTTGCCTTGATTCAGAAGAAGACAGAAGCACAGAAAAGTCATTGCCCAATAGGGTGGAGTCAGGATTCTAAGCCCCCCGGGATTCCGGGTAGAAGCTTGGGTGCCTAACCGCTACAACACACGCACCTGACCGCAAGGACACTACACCATCTGTAACATATTGCATATGTTTCTTTACACATTGGTCTCCAGCATCCAGCAGTTACTGAGCAAGCAGATAGTACGTTAATATCAGTCAGTATAGAGATACTGCAAGTGTCGCTGAACTGCTTTTTATCGTTTCCCTCCTATGACTGTAAAATGGAACTAATATCGTGTGTCTCGTTGGGTTGTAGAAGAATTAAATGAGGCAATATTTACAAAGCAGTGGGTGTGGTGCCTGACACACAATAAGCCCCTGTTGCTGCTGTTGTAGCTATCAAGCTAATCAACTATGTCCCAGGTCCCCTCCTGGGAACGGAGGACCTGGATAAGATGGGGTGTCTGAATGAGATGAATCCCTCCGCAGACCCTTGGAGCTACGGTAAGAAAGGCACCTGAACATCTGGTCTTCCTTTCTTTGTTTTCCCAGAGGAGTTTCTCCACAGCCTGGCTGCTTCGGGAGATGCCAGATGGATGTTCCTAAATGGCCAAACCCGAGGAGCAAGGATCGGGGAGTCTGGTCTAGCTTGAGCAAATTGTGCGAGCGGTGTTCTTCGTCCCTGCACCCTCTGGGGCTGGTCAGTGCAGGAAGCTGTAGGTGAGATTTGAGGGAAACCTCCTACGCCCATGGCCACTCCCATCTCTGATAGCTCCCTCACCCTGCTGGAGATCCTAGCCATTAGCGGTTCATTTCAGTAAGCAGGAAGACTGCTAGACAGGAAGGAGTTAGTTACATCTTGGGAGAGGCACTGTGAGTGGACACCGTCTAGTACAAGGATTCTTAAGTTCATTGTGCCCTGGCCCAACCCTTTCTTAGAATAATATTTTTAAATGCATGTTTTAAAAGAGAGATTACAAAGGAAACCAATCATATTGAAATATAATCATTTTTTAGATGTTTATTTATTTTGAGAGAGAGAGAGAGAAAGTGTGTGTGTGTGTGTGTGTGTGTGTGTGTGTGTGTAAGGGGGAGGGACAGAGAGAGAAGAATCCCAAGAGGCTCCCCTCTGTCAGCACAGAGCCCCACAAGGGGCTCAGGCTCATAAACCCTGAGATCATGACCTGAGCTGAAATCAACAGTCGGTGGCTTTAACCAACTGAGCCACCCAGGTGTCCCTAAAATAATTTCTTAAATTGTGGTACAATATATGTGTTTCTTTATTAACTCAGCTACCATCATGTCAAAGTCATGATGAGAGTGTATGAATTTTCTAAACGTCTGCAACAACTGTAATGTGCTCTGAAAATTTGTGTCTCCTACAGTGAGAGTCACAGTGCTGTTATTGCTACTGGAATGTGTAGCCTATGCTCATAGTGGAAGAAAATGCTTAATTTCAGCTTGAGGTTACTGAAAAGAAGTAATTCTTTTCTTATTCAAGTTCAAAGACCTCTTGAAGTCTTCTCTCCAAAGCATCCAGTGCCATAGGTTAAAAACAAGCGAACTGATATGCCCCCATTCGAGAGACCCCCCGAAAACAAACCACCAGAGTCCAGAGCCAAAGCCAAGCGGCAAGGGTCGTTTATTGCAGGTTCAAACCCGGTCCTCCGCGCACTCGTCGCCAGTGACCCAAGAGGCCCCGAGCAAGGATCTTACAGCTTCTTTTATAGACAGGCACAAACAAGTTAGGGATTTTTTTTGAGGTTACAAAGTTGTTATAGGCTGACATTTAAATTTGAACGCTCAGCAGAACTTGATTGGTTCCCGCCTTTATTTCAAACCATTCAGCAGAACTTGATTGGTTCCCGCCTTTATGTCAGACTACCACCGGGCACGCCCTGGCTGGTTTCCGGAACGGCGGGGGAAGGGAAAGATTTTTCTTTGCAGTTGTGAGTACACCTGGTAACTTTTCTCTTAGCCTCTCAGAACAAAAAATGCTTGCTCTAAGAGCTCAAATTAAGAATTTACTGCAAGAAACTGATGTTAAGAAAATGGGAACATGGATGGAAAAGGGGGAAACCCTGACACAGTGGTGTCACACCTTAGAATGCCTAAGAAATCTAGAAAGCTTATTGACGATGTATGTTCTGCTTCCACAGATTCTGATTGAGCAGGTCTGGGGCGGGGGGTGCTGAGATTCCTCCCACAGTTCCATAGCTAGTAGATGACTCTGCTGTAGTTACAATACAGGTCTATGTGCCTCCAGAGACTGGGACTCTATACATTCTATACACTCAACACACTCCCTGATCGCCTGGAGATAGGAGCAGGGTCAGGATACCTCCAAGGAAACCAACATCTGGGATATCCAGGAAATTGTGCAAGATACAGCTCATGTCAGAGCCAGGCTTTGATTCCGGGAGTCCTGATTCCTAAGCTCAGTGCTGCACCACCACAGGGGCATATAATGGGAGACCAAAGACCTCTTGGCAATTTTACAGCCTAGTCTATGGCTGACCTGGATCTATATCCTTCTACCATTTCCCCAAAAAGCACAGTTGCCCTTTGACCATCAGGCAAGTAGCCCAGCGTTTTCTGGCCCCATTTGCCATATCTAAGGGAAAAACAGACACGAGTCTTCACTCAGAAGACTATAGTTATGCTTGCACCCATTGATAGCTCTGGAATGGGCAACAAAAGATAGCACACATATCAAACATCTGCAAATCTGGTAACAGAGCCATCTAGTTCCTCCTAGTTTCCATTTGTTGAATTGAAAGCTCAAATAGCAGCAGAATGTTTTCACAGGGAACATTCCCATGCCTTGCTGGGCATACTTTAAGACACAGTTGGTAAGCTGTGATAGAAACAAAAGCACATTCCTCATGCAATTCCAAGGTGGGGAATTCAGAAGCCACCTGCCGGTGGGGAGTTCAACTCACCTCATTTCATGTCTGGGGCCTTGCAAGAGCTGAGAGACTAACACTCAATTCCCCCACACCCTTCTGCTCCAACCCTGGGCATTCAGTCGCTGACTGTTCCTTACACGATTTGCATCAGGAGTCGGTAATGTTTCAGAAATGTCATTCCAAGTACTCATTCATTCATTCCCTTATGGCAATAAAAGGCCAGTTGCCTATCCTCTGCCAAGAGGTAAAATGGCATGAAATTATAACTGGGGCCACCAAAGATTCCCCACTCTCTCCCAGACCCTCTGCAGCTTGTAAGAAGAGAAGGCAGTCTAGAAAATATGCCTCTTAAACCTCTGGGCCTTGAAGGTAGAGATACATTGATGGCTTGGAGGAAGGGACAGAGAACTGGGCAGGTTTCCCAGCACCCAGGATGAAGAACGCAGCTGTCTTCCTGAGATCTTGGTCCTTTGGTCAAGCCTCGGATGTTGATATTGCTAAAGGATCTCTACTTAATAGAGTGCATCTTCTTGTTGGGATGACCACTGGGTGTCATATGTAAGTGATGAATCACTAAAGTCTACTCCTGAAATCATTATTACATTATATGTTAACGAACTTGGGTTTATATAAAATTTTAAAAAATTTTTAATAAAAAAAAAGAGTGAACCTTGTGTCCCACCTGTGCTAATTATACCACTAGAGGCTTTTGTTTATAATCTTAAAAGATTTTCTCCAAGCCTCTTCCTTGAAGGGAGAAACTTCCTCAACTCTGGTATCATGTAAGTTTCAAAATCATATATTGAACTGTTATTGGTAAACACCAAGATTATCTGTTAACCCTTCTTAGATGTCTATTTCCTTTCAATGGCAGGCTGGGTTTTTTTCTCAGTCGAGATATAATTAACATGTAACATTATATTATTTTCAGGTGTACAACATAATGATCTATTATGTGTATATATTGCCAATGATCGCCTCAGTAAGTGTAGGTAACATCATCACCACACAAAGTTACAATTTTGTTTTCTTATAATGAGAGCTTTTAAGATCTATGCTCTTAACAACTTTCAAGTATACAATACATGATTGTTAACTATAGTCATTATGTTATACATTATATCTCTAGAATTTATTTATCTTATAACTGGAAGTTTGTACCTTTTGAGACCCCCTTCACCCATTTTGCCTACCCCACCCACCCCAGACCCTTGCCTCTGGAAACCACCAATCTGTTTTCTGTATCTATGAACTTTGTTTTGCTTTTTTAGATTCCACATGTAAGTGAGATCTTACGGTACTTGTCTTTCTCAGTCTGACTTATTTCACTTAGCATAATGCCCTGAAGGTCCATCCATAATGTCACAAATGGCAACATTTCCTCCCTTTTTATGGCTAAATAATACTCTATTTTATATGATATAATATAATATAATAAATCTAATCTAATCTAATCTAATATAAATGCACATGCTCTTCATCCATTCGTCAATGGACACTTTGGCTGCTCTGTGTCTTGAATATTATGAATAATGCTGCAACCAGCTTCTTCAAATAGTAAATTCTTGCTGCCCCCACCTCCTCACAAGCCCCTTACTTCTCCTGTCACAATCTGGCTCTACTCCCATCACAACAAACTTGAGGAACAACCTTTCCAATCTTCTGCAGCCCTTACCTCTCATTCCTGCAGCATTTGACATGTTTGGCCCTATTTCTTGAGGGTCTTAGGTTTCCACACTCAGCCTGTCCTGGTTCAAATCCTGCCTTTCTATGGCTGCTCCCTCCGCTCCTGCCTGCCTGGGAGAATGTCCTCTTTCAGTCCTGGCTCCTTTACTTCATTGATCTCTGCATCTCTGAAGCCGAAGCTTTGCTGGGGGAGATAGCCCCTCCTCCAGAATCACCCTCTTTGCCCAGAAGTTATGTCTGGCCTTGGGGAACTAATGATGGCTTGAACTGGTCAGGAAATATTGGTCTGAGGACACTGCAGACAAGTTAGCCGGCTCCTGGTGGTGCCACTGTCATTTCCTCAGCAGGAATCTGCCTGGTTAAGTCTTAAACCAGGGGCCTTTCAGAGTCCTCTGGATTTGCTGCCCTTCTCACTCAGAACTGTGGTATTTTGTAGCCTTTAGGTATGTCTTCTGCCTCCCTAACTCTCCTCCCACTCCTATATTTTGTGGCATGGAAAGAATAATGAAATCGAGGCTAGGAATTCTGGGCTTGGCTCTGGACCTACAACCAACTAACTCTCTCCATAGGCCCCCAGTGAAGTAAGAGGTGGGGACCTATGTCATCTCAAAGACCCTTTTAACATATGGTAAGGAGGCCTCATCACCTTACCCACTTTAGGGATGAGACGATATCAAGGCAGACCTCCAGTAGTCCTTGGCCAAATGATGATGGAATTTTGAAGCTGAAGAACTTCAGTAGAAGAGACTGTAATGTTGGAAAATCAACCTATTTGGGGGCATAAAAGCTCTATAAGCGCTCAGAAACTGAGAATCAAAGCTTACCCAAAAGTGCTGTGGAATGCAGAGAAATGCTTCCCTTTTGCTTGCTAGCAGCAGTGCACCAGTGGAAGCAGTGAGAACAGCTGAGCAAACACAATTACGATAACTTCTAAAGTTTGTAAGATAATCATATAAGAAGGAAACAGCCAACACCCCTGGAGTCTCTGTGGGTAGAATCTGTGCCTAAGAGTTTGATACTGGATTATATTAAAGAACTGTAGTTTCAAAGCTCTTTGCCAGTTCTTTGTATCTTTCACGATAAAGTCATAAAGCAATTGATTCCTTGTTTAGCTGAGCCAAAAATGAATTCTTATATATGCAAAGTCAGGACAAAACTTCATTTGGGGTGGTGGGAGAGAGCTATGGTGCTTCACATGAACTGGGGAGTAGTCCTCAGACAACTGGGTAGAAAGATGGAGGGGCCATCTGGGTGGCTCAGTCGGTTAAGCGTCTGACTTCGGCTCAGGTCATGATCTCACAGTTCATGAGATCTGAGAGCTCAGAGCCTGGGGTGAGTTTGAGCCCCTGTGTTGGACTTTGTGCTGACAGCTCAGAGCCTGGAGCCTGCTTCAGATTCTGTGTCTCCCTCTCTCTCTGCCCCTCCCCTGCTCATGTTCTCTCTTTCTCTCTCCTAAATGAATAAACATTTAAAACACAAATAAAAGAAAGGTGGAGGGAGCCATTTTTTTTTAACTTTTCTAAAGTTCATTTATTCTTGAGAGATAGGGGAGACAGAGCATGAGCAGGGGAGGGGTAGAGAGGGAGACAGACTCAGAAGGAGGCTCCAGGCTCTAGGCTGTCAGCAAAGAGCCCAATGCGGGGCTTGAACCCACAAACCGTGAGATCATGACCTGAGCCAAAGTCAGGCACTTAACCGACTGAGCCACCCAAGCACCCCAGTGGAAAGAGCTATTTAAGTGACATCCAGAGGAGAGTACATAAGACCAAAGAGAAATTTTCTGAGGTTAGGATGGTATATCAATTTAAAAATTTATGTATATTTACAGAGTAATGTCTGATGTTCAATTGTTTCCTTCCTTGAGCTGCAATTAACCTACATCACCTCATTATTTCTGAAAATGTCTATAGGAGGCAACAATCTGTCAATCTGTTGTCAGTGGAACTTTGGGGAAATGAAGAAAGAAGGTTGATTCCCCGTTGAAACTGAGTGGGCCCACAAGAAGAGACAGCAGCTGGAGAGAGGTTGGTTATGAACAAGGAACAGGGAGACATGGGTGCCAAAAAGAGGCTGAAGCTGAAGATATAGAAGACAGAAAAAATGGTGGAAAAATGTTCCTGAGAAGATGCAGGAATTGGAGCCCATGATATGAAAGGAAGTATTCACCTTGACCAGGAGGAAGGACCCCCTCTTCCTCTAATCTCTGTCTTCACAGTTGGCACCACAAATCCAAAGCCATCCCCATTTCTAGGCCTCCATATTTGGCACCCTATCTGGCTTCACCATTTTTCAGATTTTTCCATTATCTGCCTGTCATGTCCTAGTCTCTCGAGGACTATTTTGCTATGCTTCACATGACGTCAGCCAGCTAACACATAAAGTAGTCTAGAACATGCTGTCCAATATGGTAGCCACTGGCTACATGCAGCTTATTGAACACTGGAATTGTGGCTAGTCCGAAGTGAGGTGTGCTGTTAAGCGTGAAGTGCACACCAGTTCGTGAAGATTTAGTATGAAAAAAGTGTAAAAGAGGGGCGCCTGGGTGGCTCAGTCGGTTAAGCGTCCGACTTCGCTCAGGTCATGATCTCGCGGTTCGTGAGTTCAAGCCCCGCGTCGGGCTCTGTGCTGACAGCTCAGAGCCTGGAGCCTGTTTCAGATTCTGTGTCTCCCTCTCTCTCACCCTCCCCTGTTCATGCTCTGTCTCTCTCTGTCTCAAAAATAAATAAACGTTAAAAAAAATTTTTTTTAAAGTGTAAAAGAACTCATTGGTAATACATTGATTAATGTTGAGATGATAATGTTTTGGATATATAGGTTTCAATAAACCATATTATTAAAATTAATTTCACCCACTTCTTTTAAACTTTTTTTAAATATACCCACTAGAAAATTTAAATTATACTGCTCACATTATAATTTCTACTGGAAATCAATGGTCTACACTAATGGATTCTAGATCTTGTAACCCTACTCCTCCCACCCTGGCCACTTCTTCCATCAGCTTCCTGACAAAGAGCACTGACAGATGATGTTTTGAATTTTGCATGATCAAAAACAAAATCTTTATTTTTCCTTAATATTTCTATTAAGGAAATATTTAATAGGATATTAAATAGATAAGGATAAGGATATTTAGATAATACAATAATAGATAAGGATATTTAATAGATAATTAAATATAACTTTCCACTCAGAATTTTGTAAGAATTGCTGCATTGTTGCTTACCTGCCAGTGTTGGTATTTTATTTTATCATTCTTTTAAAATTTATTTTATTTTTTTAATAATTTCTACACCCAGTGTGGGGCTTGAACTCACAACCCTGAGATCAAGAGGCACATGCTCTTCTGACTGAGCCAGCCAGGCACCCTACCTATGTTGGCATTTTCAACGTTGACCCTTAGTATGTAATTTGTTGTTGTTGTCGTTTTGTAGCTGTTTTCTTCACCTCTAGAAGGTTTTAGGCTCTTCTCCTCATCAATGGTGTTTTTAAATGTCATGGTATTATAGATGTGTGTGTGTATTTCACACGTGTGTATGTATGTCATGGACATTTTATGGGTCATTTCAATCTGGAAACTCATGTCCTTCTATTTTCATGTTCTTTGTTGGATGATCATCATTCCTTTTGTTTTCTCCGTTCTTTTTTTTCCTCTGGACGTTGAAACTCCTTGATCAAACTTTTCCTTTTGTACTTTTTGGTTCCTATTGTCCATTTCTTTAATATTTTATTCTGGACGAAATCCTCAGCTTTATTTTCCAACCAATCTACTGAATATGTAATATTCAATATATTCCCATTTTCTAAGTGTTTTTTTCTGATAGCCTCTAACTCTTGTTTCATGGATATAATATCTTCTGTCTTTCTGAAGATATGAATTGCTGAGTTTTTTTAATAGTTTTCTCCCACTTTCTACCTCACTGTGTTTCTCTTGAGGTTGTGGTTTTTTTGTTTTGTTTCATTTGTTTTTCAGTTTCTCTATTTTGATGTTTTTTGTTGGAGTCCTTCCTCAAATGCCTCAGGAGTTTTGACCGGCTCTTCACATTTAAGAACAAGATTTGCAAAGTTAGATGTAAACTCCATGTATGAGGGTGCGGCTCATCAAATGACCAGCTTTGCTGCAAGGTGATGACTGACAAACAGACTTTTTGCATTTGGGTGCCCACATATGTCAGTGCCTAAACATCATTTCTCCAGAGAATGAAACTCCACTTTTGTCTTTAGGGAAGCAGGATAAAGGAAGAGGGTTGCAGGTGTTGGTATGTGTTGGGGGGTAGGGACAAGGGGCCTTGTCTTTAATATGTGGACATTGACTTAACTCCTTCCCCCTTTTTATTATTTATTTATTTATTTTTTGTTATTACTATTTTTTAAGCAAGCTCTACACCCACTGTGAGGCTTGAACTCATGACCCTGAGATCAAGAGTTGCATGCTCTGCTGACTGAGCCAGCAGGTGCCCCCTTTCCCCTTTATAAAAAATGTGCTCCCCACTCTTCTACTCCTCCACATCTGGAATTCCTAGATGTGTGGCCTTTCTCAACTTCTACAAAAAGCAAAGAAATGTCCAATCTCCTTAAGAAGACAGGTGGAAGTCAGGTGTGGGAGGTGAGGAATATGTGTCCCACTGCAGGGTGAGTGGAGACCAGGGATTGGATCATCTTCTGCACACTTAGATCTCTCTTGTTGTTATCAGCCTCCCATCCCCCCGCCTTCTGCAACACTGCAGGTGTTGCCATGTTCTGAATCACTCCAGGAGCCTGGGGGTTAGAGGGGGAGCTACTGACTTGCTCCTCTGTAGGCATTCCTGTAGGCATTCCTCATATTCTCTGTAGGCATTTAGGCAGGAAGCTCCTCAGTCACTTCTGCACAACTCACCCGCATCTCTCACTCACTGTTTTTCATTCTGCAAATCTCTATAGCAATATGTTGAAGTTGATCTTCGGCTTCATTATTTACCAAAATCTACTGTTGGAGTTTGGCTTTAGTCCTGGTCTTTGAAAGCCAAAAGCCAATCAATCACCTATTTCAACATAATTTCTGTCATCTCTGAACCCATGTATGATCAATGATCAGGTGAATGAGCTATCATCATAGCAAATGAAGTTGACAATGTTAGCAACATGAGCAAGATGAGTCATTAAGACATTGTTAATATCTGAATATTCGCTTTAAAGTATGTAGCTGGGGGTGTCTGCATGGCTCGGTTGGTTAGGCATCTGACTTTGGCTCAGGTCACTATCGCACGAGTTCAAGCCCTGCATCGGGCTATGTGCTGGCAACTCAGAGCCTGGAGCCTGCTTCGGATTCTGTGTCTCCCTCTCTCTCTCTGCCCCTCCCCCACTCACACCCTATCTCTCTCAAAAATAAACATTGAAAAATTTTTAAAAATAAAATATGTAGCTGTAACTACATAGATGTAGAAAATTTCCTTATGTATTTTATATATGGGAATTCTCTTAGTTTATTAAAGTATACATTTATTACTGCAAAAGCAAAATGCTGTAAAATTGAATGTATATTTGATTGTCTAACAATTGATTGTCCATTTTATGTATAAGATAATTAAAACATTTTGAAAAAGTTAAATAAACAGGGAAATGGATTAACAGTTAATATGAATATTAAGAGACGATGCATTAGATGGAGAATGTTGTGAAGTGAACTATATCCTTTTGAAAGAACAAATATGTATAAGAATTAAAATAATAATGCAGGGCAGAATAATAGAGACTTATTTATAATTCTAATCTTTTGTTGAATTATTTGATGCACAGATATTTGTAAAACTAGACAAAATAACTTATAGGAATTATATTTTGTTTTTAGTTATTTAATTCCATTAGGCCATGATGCTTCCACAGAAAGGTTCTATTTGTGAATTGCTCACGTCTTATGAAAATGAGTAGGAAGCAGAATATCAACTTTGCCACTTCAAATTTTTACAAGAAAGAAAAAACTGAATTCTGAACTACAGCATGCATAGTAAATAACTTTTACCCGATCATAATAAAGAGTAAAAAAGCATGTCAAGAAAAGGAGAAATATTTCTAGTAATCAAAGACATCGTTTCTGGTAATCAAACTTGAAAACAACAGAATTTTCTTAAGAAGACAATTTTTTTAAATATAATTTACTGTCAAAGACAATTCTTAAGAAACTTCATAATTTTGAGTCTATAGGGGCCAAAACTATAAATGGAACTCGTCCAAGTGATCCTTAAGTACTGACAACATTTTCAACAGTTGAACACGAGATTTTTTTTTTTGCAATTTGCCCAAGCTATGAATTCTAGGTACAAAGTTCCTTCTAGAAAAATTAGGCCCATCCGTTTGGAGAATTTTGGTCCTGCTGGGTTGAAAATGTCACAAACAAAATTTGCTCAGACAGCTCCTTCAGCACGAAACTGCTTCTATTTCATCTTAAACGAAGAGCGTGAATGGCAAAGCAATTCCTGATTCCCTTTTCTTCAAGTAGCTCAGATGAACAGTAATAGGAGGGGCCCGTTCCTCCTGTTCACCACGAAGATGTCTGTACCCTCAGTGCACTACCCTTACTTTCCCAGGGCTATGAACAGAACAGCATATGCCTGTGGTTCCTAAATCCAAAGCTCCTACTGCGATGTCACACTGTTATTGACAATTACCTGACACTTTAATTCACTAGTTTTCCATTATATAAATGTTTCTTTAGTCAGATTCACTGGGAGTTTAGTCATGTGAGACCCAGAACTCTCTTGGGAGCCAAGAAAATTACAAGCCAAGTTCAACAATCATCAGTGCTCATCCATCAAGCAGTCACACGGGATGTGTCCAAGCAACTGTTACAAAATGCAGACCTAGCACATCATAGAATAAAACAGAGCAAAATATAACTCAAGAATCTGGGGGTGGGGGTGGGGGTGGGGGGCTGAGTAGCAGCCTAACAGTACCAAAATTCAACAGTTGCTTGCAGAGAAAGTAGTTAGCATCCTGATGTATGCTGAGAAGGACACCAAACTGATATGCCTCAAGAGGGTAAGTATCTTTTATATGACATCTGTTGCAAAGAGCCTTCTATACTTCTGTCCAGGGTAAGTGCTGCAATTAGAGGGCATGCAATGCAAGCTGAGATACAGATAGCAATTCAAATATACACATTTTTAACCTTTCAGAACTAATTGTGTTGATCTATTGCCACATTTGCAGATGAGGATTTAAGGACACATCCTCCCCTCCCCCTCAGGTGACAAGCTATCAAATGCCTGCCTATCCACAGAGAAGAAAAAGAAAGCAAAAGAGAAAGGAGAGAAGGAGGAAGGGAGCCAGGGAGGGAGGAAAAAAGGAGGGAGGGAGGGAAGGAAGGAAGGAAGGAAGGAAGGGAAGGAGGGAAGGAGGGAAGGAAGGAAGGAAAGGAAGGAGCAAAGGAAGGAAGGAAAGGAAGGGAAGGAGGGAGGGATGGAAGGAAGGAAGGAATGGAGTGAAGGAAGGAAAGCAGGAAGGAAGAAAGGAAGGGAGGAAGGAAGGAAGGAAGGGAAGGAGGGAGGGAAGGAAGGAAGGAGGGAAGGAAGGAAGGAGGGAAGGAAGGAAGGAGGGAGGGAAGGAAGGAGGGAGGGAAGGGAAGGAGGAAGGAAGGAAGGAAGAACGGAGAAATAAGGGCAGTGATATTAGGTCTGTTTCTGAAAACATTTCAGCATGCCCTTCCGGAAGCCGTTTGCTTCAATGAGATTGCATCATCACCATCAATCAAGTTTTTTTTTTTTTTTTAATTAAAAAAAATTTTTTTTTTCAACGTTTATTTATTTTTGGGACAGAGAGAGACAGAGCATGAACGGGGGAGGGGCAGAGAGAGAGGGAGACACAGAATCGGAAACAGGCTCCAGGCTCTGAGCCATCAGCCCAGAGCCTGACGGGGGGCTCGAACTCCCGGACCGCGAGATCGTGACCTGGCTGAAGTCGGACGCTTAACCGACTGCGCCACCCAGGCGCCCCACCCTCAATCAAGTTTTAATGTGCAGGAATCAAAGAGGAGATCATATTCTTCTTCAGGAAGTTACTTTTACAGAGTAAGAAAGACTTGATAACTCAGCAATGACATCACAACAAGCAATATCCTACACTGGGAGAGCTAGTCAAAATACTACTACTGTTCTACCGCAATTACCGCTGCTATTACTACAGCTGCTCCTCCTCCTCTTCCTCAAATCTTGCTACTCCCCCCACCTCAACTACAAGCCAGCAATCTCTTTAGTATTGCAATATAGTGACCCCAGGAGCCACGTACCTTTGGCAGTGCTGACAAATTGTGTTTCTGCACCATAGCGTCAAACTTATAATATTTGACCACTAACATTTTTCACAATAAAATTGAAACAATATTTATAATTTGATAAAACCTCAGATTTATTTTTGTATCCTGCAAATTGAATCAACAGTGATGATCTTTGGTGATAACCTTGGCTTTGGATAAATATCGACTTAAATATTCACCCATTTGGCATCTGTATGTGCTGCGTCTCTATTTCCCCTTTGTTTCTGTGGAATTTTCCTTTTGAAAAATCCTTTGCTGTCATCTTAGCAGGATGTTGAAAGGAAGCAAAAAGGAATACGTATGATTTTTTAGGGTACCCTATGGCTTTTAACCTCATCAATTTCCTTAAGAATGTTGATCATAACAATGGATGGTACACACATGTTCCAGAAATTCTTCCATGTGCTTTGCATCTAGTAACTCTTGGTTTCTCAGATGAGGAACTTACCAACTCACTCAACTAATTAGTGGCAGAGCCAGGACTCAAATGAAACATTTTGGTTCTGGAGTTTATGCTTTTAATCTATAAGCTATACTGCTTCCAGACCTGCTTTCCTTATCATAGTCTTCTTTTTATCCATAAAATGCAGCAATTATTGAAATATTTATTTTATTGCATACATTCTGCTGCTCTATTGATGATAAAAATAACACGTGCTCATTCTTAAAAATGTAAACAATGTTAAATGTAACCATGGAAAAATAGAAATAAATGTAAACAATTATTTAATCTATATTCCAATACTCAGTGGTAGGCCCTGTAAACAAGCGTTCTCTTCTGGTTCCTTAACACATGTATAATCCATTAGGATGAATGTGCTTCTTGAGAGGGAGTGACTGTTCACTGCTGTATCTCCAGTGCCCAGAACAGTACCTGTACACATTTGTCACTCAATAAACGCTTCTTTTTATTTTTATTTATTATTTTTTTATGTTTATTTATTATTTTGAGAGAGAGAGATAGAGTGTGAGCAGGAGAGGGGCAAAGAGAGAGGGAGACACAGAATCTGAAGCAGGATCCAGGCTCCAAGCTGTCAGCACACAGCCCATCTCAAGGCTCAAATTCACAAACCATGAGATCATGACCTGAGCGCTGAAGTCTGCCGGTTAACCGATGGAGCCACCCAGGCACCCCTTGCTTTCTTTTGTTATTTAAACTTCTTTTTATTTTGGGGGGCACCTGGTGGCTCCGTCAGTTAAGCGTCTGACTTCAGCTCAGGTCATGATCTCACAGGTCGTGAGTTCAAGCCCCATGTGCTGACAGCTCAGAGCTTCGAGCCTGCTTCAGATTCTGTGTCTCCCTGTCTCTCTCTCTCTGCCCCTCCCCAACTTGTGCTCTGTCTCTCAAAAATAAATAAATGGTAAAAACTAAAAAAAAAAATAATAAACTTTTTATTTTTAAAGTTTACTTATTCATTTTGAGAGAAGGAGAGAATTTACTTACTTTGAGAGAGAGGGAGCTCTGGAGTACACATGAGTGGGGGAGAGGCAGAGAGAATCCCAAGGGGGCTCTGAGCTGCACCCACCCAACACTGGGCTGGATCTCATGAACCTTGGGATCCTGACCTGAGCCAAAATCAAAAGCCAGCTGTTCAACCAACCGAGCCACCCAGGTGCCCCACACAAGTGCCCTCCTTAACCCCCATCACCTATTTCACCCATTCCCCCCATGCCTGTCCCCTCTGGTAACCATCAGTTCTCTATAGTTAAGTGTCTACTTCTTGGTTTTCGTCTCTCTCTCTTTTTTCTTTCCCTTTGCTCATTTGTTGTGTTTCTTAAATTCCACGAGGGAAATCAAATGGTATTTGTCTTTCTCTGACTGACTTCTTTCACCTAGCATTAATACCCTCCAGATCCACCATGCTTTTGCAAATAGCAAGATTTTATTTTATTTTTTATGACTGGATAATTTTCCTCAGTGTGTGTGTGTGTGTGTGTGTGTGTGTGTGTGTGTACATCTTTATCCATTCATCAATCAGTGGCCCTTACCTTGTCTTTAAAATTGAAAGTTTGGAAATAAATTTGCTTGGTTTATATCCCATGTCCATCACTGACTAGCTATGGGATCTATGTAAATTACTTAATCTCTTTAACTTTGGCTTTCTGTAAAATGAAGTTAATAGTAGTACCTTCCATAGTGAGAATTAAATGAGATCGTGTAAATAAAACACTTACTAGTGCTGATGCATAAGAAGAGTGCAACATAAGTTGGCTACCCAATTATTATTTTGTTATCTATAGAGCTCTGAATATACTTTGCATATCAGCTATAAAACCCTCACAAATTACATTCACACCAGCAGTGTTGTCAATAGATTTATGTCCAAAAGTGCCAAGAAAAATAATACACCGAACAGATGACCTACATATAACAGAACCCACTTCTGTTGCTGGTACCTTATATGTCCACCTTAAAAATGTTATTCAGATTTCCCTCACTGAGTTTCCTTTCTGTTCTTTGCCATGGTATTCATTGTAGAAAGAGGAATGTAAGTTAGTGAAATGGAGAATTGGTAAATGAAACTCTTAACATTCATTTGATATGAAACCCTTGGCTAATGAGGGATTGTTTCAAATTATAGATAATCCCATCATTATCCTATGATTTTTTAAAAAATTTTTATTCACTTTATTTAAGCTAAAAAAAAAGATAATTCAACTATTACCCTATGATGCTTTTTCTTCTTTGTATATAAGATGCTAGAGGAAGAGAAAGGAGAAATTACCCAGTACTTGACACTCTGCTTGCTGTTCGAACCACTAATAAAATAGGGACATATTTAATTTATGTATGCTATTATTTATTTCATTCCATTTTTCTCACATTCTTCTGCAACATCATTTTAAGGCAATACTTAGCAATCCACTGCATGGATAAATAACAATTTATTTAATAAATCTCCTCTAATTGGACATCTAGACCATTTCTATTTTTTCCCCTAGTAAGCAATGTTGAGTTGAATCTAATTACAGCCCATTTTTGCACCATCTGATGATTTTCCTGAATTAAGGATGTGTATTTTAATCATGTCCACTTAGAACTGAAACTAATATAACACTATACATTAACTATGCTGGAATTAAAATTAAAAACTTAATAAAAAAGAAAGAAAGAAGAAATAGAACTGTTATAAAATGTAGCACCACCCATCCTCCTACCCTCAGGGCAGGCTTCAAACACAACTGTTAGCTCCACCTTGCCTTGACAGTTTCACCACTGGCATCTACCAAGTGTTAGCCTTCCGGTCTTGTGGTTTTACTGTCAGTCCCATTAAATCTCTCACAGTGCTCCCTTGCTGTGCTCACTGATGAACAATGCATGCTTCTACCACTCAGAGCCACTGATCTCAGTTCAACATGCTTCTAATACAGCAGCAAGGGAAGCTGGGGGTAACAAGCTGGGTAAACTGTGGGTTCAAAGCCTCAGATTACTAACTGATGCTGACTTGAAGCATTTTTCTTAGCTTTCCTGGCACATCTTGTTCTATCTCTTTCAGATATTTTCCATTTCCTGACCCTGAACTGACACTGTCCTGTCCTTTCTAATTAGGCTGAGCCACAGGGACCACTTCTGACATATAAAAATGGAAACTCCACCAGGTTCAACCTAACAAGGCTGAGATGTTTCTTTACCCATCGGAGAAAATGGCAACCACTTGTCATGCTCTGAAGCCGTTCAAAATCTGTGTAACCCTTCCTATACTGGGCGAAATTTCCAACTTTTAATTCCTAGTCTCCCAAAGGTAATGCCAGAAACTTAACTTTCCCAGACTTCTTGAGACTAGAATATATGAATGTGGCCCAGTTTCCTCCAGTCAGATGCAAGATTTTTGATTCAGAAGAGAATGTTAAGAAAAGCTATTGTTCCTTTAAGGAGAGCTAGAGATAGGGGTAGGGACTGAGAGGAAGAGAAAATTCCAGGATGCTCTGAAGTTCTATTTCTTGACCTGGATCGTGGTTATATGGAAGCTTGTTATGCAATTATTCTTTCATGTTTTGTGCCTTTTTTCTTGCATGTTATTCATTAAAAAAAATTTTTTTTAGCTCAATTCTGGCCAAGATAGGGGGAGACAAGAAGCTTCCAGAAGACGGACATCAGCCCTAGAATTTGTCCCAGGCCTGGATGAGCAGTGTGAGCTGCAGACAGATCTCCCACCTTGCTCTGTGGAAGATGTCCCGCAGGGAATGTGGGTGGAGCTCTTAGCCTATTGGCTCCATGCCTGTTTCTTTCCCTTTCCTAGTGTTCTGTGAGCTACCCTTCAAGTAAAAACTCTTTCTGCTCTGCTACAGAAGGTTCTTGGTTGGCAAGTAAGAGCTCTGGCTGAGAAGTGCCTGGGTAGCTCAGGTGGTTAGGCGACCGACTTCTGCTCAGGTTATGATCTCACAGTTTGTGAGTTCAAGCCCCGCATCGGGCTCTGTGCTGATAGCTTGGAGCCTGCTTCAGGTTCTGTGTCTTCCTCTCGTTCCACCCTTCCCCTGCTCGCTCTCTGTGTCTGTCTCTCAATAGTAAGAAAATGTTAAAAAATTTAAAAAAAAAAGAGCTCTGGCTGATATAAGGGACTTCAGGTTCTTTTCAGATGAGATTTTAACTTGATGCTGAAAATGCTGTCCTTGGGGCCACCAGAATGCTGGCTTGGTGGTACCTCCAGACTCTAGGGATTCCTTTATTCTACAATCAGAGCATATACGGTTGAAACATAGTTTCTGCTGCTTTGAATTAGTAATATCTGCTATTTTTCCTTCCCCCAGAAAATACAAATATACATACACACAAACACACACATACACCCACCAGCATCGCAACCCAGGATACCCAAGAATATGTGAAAGTAATGATATACTTGTATGTCACTAGAAGGTAAGCTTCATGGGCATAGATATTTGTCTATTTTGTTTAGGGCTGCATCAGAGCATTTAGACCTTTAAAAGCCAAGGCTAACATCACTCCCTTCCAGGGTAAAATATTAGATGCCACATGTTAAGCAATTTTGGTGGAATTTTTATAATTCTGGAGAAACCATGTGTAGTGTTAAAACCAAGCCCTCTGAGAAAAGTGTCTGTTAGAATTATGGTCTCGGATATCACTGGCTAAAGGGATATAAAATCAGGAAGTGGTCTGAGCATTTAGCCTGGCACATATTAGATACCCTATAAATATCCGAAATTAATGAGCACCCTGTCCTAAAGTGCATTTGTCTATTAGTTCATCTACCAAAGAGCAAATGCTTATGCAGCCTGACATGCTGGTGAAGGCACTGGGTGTTGGAATTGTCCAAGTGATTAAGGCACAACTCTGCCCATGAGCAATTCAGAATGAGCTGCTTATCCAGAAACACTGGTACCAACCCTCAGAATATATTTTGTCACTCCTATGAACCCACTTACAGCTTCTCTTTAATGGAGATGTGGGGCAGGGCAGGTAGGAGGACTTTTGTTTTTAATCAATTAGCAATGCCTTCCTTCTGTTAATCTCAGCTTCAGGCTAGACAGGAGGGAGGCAGCAACAATGTAGAATGGTAGATGAGACATTCAGATGCTGTTCACATCTTTTGTCCAGGTTAGTGCCTTGGATCAGTGGTTGTGAACCAACTGTGACCATAAATAAGGCAATATTGGGGTGCGTATGATCTGATCAATAGCAGATCCTATCACACTCCTCAGTGGCTTTTCTTTAGACTTGGAATTCAGCCCTCTGTATGATCTGGCCCCTGTATGGCCTTGCCTGCCTCTATGACTGCCCTGTAGTTCTCTCCTCCTCTCCAACCACTGGCCAACAGCACAAGCTTGTCTCCAACCTCAGCACTTTCTCCCATTATCTCCTCTTCTGCGTATGTTCTCTTTCTCCTTTCTCTCCCTCTCTCTGTCTGCCATCTCCACTAGATTCTTAGCTCCCTGAAAGCAGGAACTCGTCAATCTGAGTCACCCATGTGTGCCCAGTGTCTGAAACAATGCTTCACATACAGCAGGCATGCAATTACACATTTCCTTGAGGAATACATTAATCTAGACCTTTAAAAGCCAAGGCTAACATCACTCCCTTCCAGGGTAAAATCTTAGATGCCACATGTTAAGCAATTTTGGTAGAATTTTCGTAATTCTGGAGAAACCATGTGTAGTGTTAAAACCAAGCTTCCTGAGAAAGGTGTCTGTTAGAATTATGGTCTCGGATATCACCAGCTGAAGGGATATAAAAACAGGAAGTGGTCTGAGCAGTGAAAATTCAAGTTAATATATCTAGAGGACCAAGAAGAAAGTTAGCATTTCATTGTCCAGAGCATTAAATTTATTCCTTGTTAATGTATAAGTTAGAAAAGCTCGATGTCTTTCATACACAGCTCAGGGAACAATTATTCAAACAAACATGCTCTCCTTCCTAAGCACCAGCGTGTGCATTACCACACTTAACAGCAGCCCTTTGGGGAGGGCCTGTTATTTTTTAGGTGAGAAACTGAGCTTAGTGAAAAAAAGCAATTTGCTCAAAGATGCAGAACCACATCAGTCTTTGGAGCAATTAGAAATTTTTATTAGGCTCAGAAATGGACAGCAACAATAATGTATGTGGGATAGGAGTCCTTGGGGACTCCAGAAAAAAATTCCCAGCTTACTTGAAGGCCAGACAATGATGACTCAGTTCTGGGCTCTGTAGCCCACCAGGTATAACAGTGGACGAGTCACTTAAGATTATAGATGAGAAAAAGCACAGACAACAGGAAAGAATCTATTTGGCTCAAGATATTTTTCAGCAAAACAGTCAGAATATAAAAGTTCTTGGTGCATTTTTGGGTGATTTTATAAGATTAGCTTAATCAAACTGACAGTAGCTGAGAGAAGGGGACAAAGTGGGAGACACCTAATGATGCATGAAACATTTAGTGATTATCTGGCAGAAAAACAGCTCACAACAGGAGATTTGTAAGACACCATCTGGAACACATGATCCATTTTCCATGTACGAGAGTAATGGATTTACTGTGATCCTAACAAGCTAAAGCTTCAGGTCTCCTTCTTGCATAGGTACCTTTCAATTTTGTATGCTTTCTATATTTTATCTTAAAGAAAGCCTCATAGAAACTTAAATAAGTGCCCACTATAGCTTTGGGGGGAAGGTTCCCTGTTCTATGGATGGGTTAGCATTTAAGTTACAGTTGCATTCTTAAAATAAGAATTTTTAAATAAGCATGCTTAAATAAGCTTAAAATAAGCATGCTACAATCACTACTTTCCTTTTATTAGCTATTAATTGTAAGAAATAAAATACAAGGTGTGAGGAAAGAAAGAGAGAATGAAAGAGAGAAAGAGAGAGGGATAGAGGGAGGGAGGGAGGAAGAGAAGAGAAGAGAAGAGAAGAGAAGAGAAGAGAAGAGAAAGAAAAATCACATAAAATCTGGACAATTTGTGTATGCCACACATGGGAAAAAGAGCTAAAATTAAATAGTCCTGAGAAAGCTAACAGAAAATCAGCCTCTGCTGAGAGGCTGCGCCTTTAAGTCCCAAGTCTGCTTAATTGTCTTTGCTCATGTTTAGGGTTAGGCTAGGTTGGTGGGTTGTTTGGTGTTTATCAATCAAGCATAACACAAAAATAAGATTTTAAATAAATTTTTGTTAGTCGCTTAATGCATTTTAGAGGCTAACTTATACGGTTATCAAAATGGATTTCAATAGGACAAAAATGATACTGCATTTTCATTTTAGATACAAAAGCAATGGGGACGCCTGGGTGGCTCAGATGGTTGAGCATCTGGCTCTTGATTTTGGCTTGGGTCCTGATCTCATGGTTTGTGAGACAGAGCCCCTCCCCAGGCTCTGTGCTGACAGCACAGAGCCTTCTTGGGATTCTCTCTCTCTCCTTCTCTCTGCCCCTCCCATGCACTCTCTCTAAATAAATAAATAAACATTAAGAAAAGAAAAAGCAACGAACTTGAACATGCCGTCACTCAGTTCATACCTCAGGATTTTGTGGTTTGAATTGGCTGTTACATAAAATAAATACCATTCCTTCTTTAGTTGGTGACTTGGCAATAAATAATAGAGAAGACCTAGAAGAAACATCATTGTATTATTAAAGTTATTCTGAGTCTGTTTTGCATAGAATGTTTAAAACATTGATGTTCACACCTAGTTATAAAAACAATGGATAGGGAGCATTCAGGTTCTAACTGGTCCCAAAATGATGTGTATAACATGGGGTGGGACACACAAAAAAGTGGTGAGAGAACATTTACCTTGTCAATCAGATTAATAGAACCAACACAGGAAATGGTTCATCCAGAGGGTCATCATACCCATCAAAATAATGAGCACGAATAACTTTGAGGTTTGTGTTTTGAAAGCTGTTGTTGAGGTCCAAGAGTCCTCAGAGCTTTATTCCCTGAACAGTGGAACAGAGAGCTTTGTATTCCTTCTAGCCAGTCTAAATTGGGGGGTGGGGTGGAGAGAGGAAGAGTTCTCAGAATCTTAAGATTCACAAGTTATTTTTGTGGGGGCTTAAGAAAGAGAAAAGAATAGAACATATACTTGTGCTTCCAATACTTTTTTCCATTTTCCATTTCCTGTTAAAACCTGAGTGTGGTGTGTGTGTACATGTGGGTGTGTGTGGGTGTGTGGTGGTGTGTGTGTACATGTGGGTGTGTGGTGGGGTGGAGGGGGTTCTATTTGAAGCATAATTTTAACCCCAGATCTTGGTAAGAACAGCCTGATCTCCACCTAATCATGATCTATATACCATTGATCCCCACCTTCCACTTTACCGCTCATCCAACAACCCATCCCATGCTCACCTCACAGTGTCTGTGTTTATCTCTTCTGGCCAAAAATAGGTTCTAATGGGGGAATGAGGAAGAGAGGGAGAGAGATATAATAAATGCTACCACCATGACCATAATCACCAACCAACCACTGATGCCCCTCATAGCCCACCTCCTATCTGGGAAAGAAAGGCACCTCCAGAAATAGAGTTAGAGACCATTATCCCTCATGATTATAGGTACAAAAACCCTTAAAAAAATATTAGCAAAGAGAATTTAGCAATATAAAAATAACTTACACCATGACGAAGTGGGTTTTCTTCCAGGAATGGAAGCTGGTTCAATGTATGTATACCAATCAATAAAATCCACCATATTAAATGATACAGAAAAATCATTTGACAAATCCAAAAATCATTTGTGATTTGTGATATTAAGAAAAAACTCTCAGAAAAATAGGAGTAGAGGAGAACTTCCTCACCTTTCAATAAACATTTACAAAAAGCCTACAGCCAACATCACACTTAATAGTGAAAGACTGAATGAAAGCTCTTCCCCCTGAGATCAGGAACTAGGCAAGGATGCCTACTCTCACCATTCTTGTTCAATGCTAGAATTTCTATTTAGTGCATTAAGAAAAGGAAATTAGATGCATACAGAACAAAGAAGAAATAAATTCTCCCTATTTGCAGATGACATATGCAGAAAATCCTAAGGACTACAACAAACTAACTAATCAACCAACCTCCTAGAGCTAATAAGTGAATTCAACAAGGTGGTAAGATACAAGATAAACATACAAAAAACAATGTATATGTTTCTTTTCTAGCAACATACATGTAGACACCAACATGTATAATCATTTCAAAAAAGAAAGACTTAGGTATAAATCTAACAAAACATGTGCAATTAGTTTTGTGCTAAGAGCTACACAATGCTGAAGAAATCAAGGAATCAAGGAAGATCTAAATAAATGAAGAGACATGCTGCATTTACACATTGGAAGACTCACTCTCACTAAGATGTCAATTCTTCCAAATTGATACTGAGATTTAATACAATCCCTATCAAAATCTCAATGAGTTTTTTTTTGTAGATATACGCAAGATTATTTAACATTTATCTGGAAAATAAAGCTGCTAGAATAACTAAAATAACTTTGAAAAAGTAGAATAAAGTGAGAAGAATCAGTCTCCCTGATTTTAAGATTTACTACATTGCTACAGTAATCAAGATTGTATGGTATTAGTGGTAGGATAAATGTATAGATCAACAGAACAAAGCAGAAAACCAAAAATAGACTCACATAAATATGTTCAAATGATTTTTGACAAAGATGAAAAAAGCAATTCAATGAAGCAAAGATAGCCTTTCAACAAATGGTGCTTGAAGCAATTGCACATCCAGAAGCAAAAAAGTGAACCACGACCTCACACCTTATACAAAAATCAACTCAAAATGGATCATGGAAACTATAAAACATTTAGGAAAAAGAAAGAAGAAAATCTTCCAGATCCAGGGTTAGGTAAAGATTTCTTAAACTTGACACCAAAAGCAATACCTGTAAAAGACAAAATTGATAAATCAAACTTAATCAATATTAAAAACATTTACTCCGTGAAAGCTCTGGTAAGAAGATGAAAAGACAAATAACATAGTGGGAAAAATATATTTGCAAGCCATGCATCCAATAAAGGATATCTACAATATATAAAGAATTCTCAAAACTCAACAGTGAGAAACCAAACAATCCGTGGACAAAAAACATTTCACCAAAGATCTATAGATGGCAAGTAAGTACATGAAAAGATATTAAACACCATGAGTCATAAGGAAAATGCAAATTAAAACCACAGTGAGATACCCGTAAACACCTATTGAAATGGCTACAATAAAAAAGAGTGAAAATACCAAATGTTAGAGAGAATGCGGAAAAATAAAATCATTTGTGCATTGCTGGTAGGAATACAAAATGATACAACTACTCTAGAAAACAGTTTGACAGTTTCTTTAAAAAATAAACATGCAACAATCATACCCAACAATTGCACTCCTGGAAATTGACCCCAGAGAAATGAAGACTTAGTTCACACAAAAATCTGTACATAAATGTTTATATTAACCTTACTCCTAATTGTCAAAAAAACTGGAAACAACCCAGCTGTCCTTCAATGAACGAATTATTAAATAAACTGTGGTACTTCCATAGCAGCAGATATTATTCAGCAATAAAAAGGAATGACTGATTGACATGCAACAACCCAAATGAACCTACCAAGAGTCATACTGAGTGAAAAATTCAATCTCAAAAGACCTTTTTCACATGTATGTAAATTTATGAGTCCACTCATAATACATTTTTGGAATGACAAAATTAAGAAATGGAGAACAGATTAGTGACTGTCAGGAGCTGAGGAAGAGGAAGGTGTGGGAGGAAAGTGGGGGTGGTTGTAAAAGGACAGTATGAGCAATCGCTGTAGTGCTGGAACTGTTCTATATCTTGACTCTATCAGTGTCAGTATCCTGGTTGTGATATACCATCGTCTTGCAAATGTTACCATTGAGGAATATGGGTAAAGTGTACAGAAAATAACTCTGTGCTATTTCTTACAACTACGTGTCAATCTACAAGTATCCTCAAATTAAAAGTTTAACTTAAAAACTAAAAATTGAAATTATCAGTTTAACCACAGATCTTTGTAAGAACTGCCTTATCTCTACCGTATCTTGTACATCATGCCTCTTCCCACCCTTCCTCACCCAACTCACACATGAACCACACGATATCTGTGGTTTACTCTTAACAAAAATTGGATCATAAGAGGGTGAGGGTGGGAGAGATAGAGACACGTAAAATATGCTACCATCAGGACCATCCCTGCCAATCAACCATTGGTTCTCCTCATGGCCTAATCCCCTCCCACTTTGGCAGGAATGATGCTCCCAGAGGTAGAGTCAAAAGTTAGGGATCCATCCAGGGCTTGGGATTACGATCTGGTGACATGTCTTGGGCCTAGCTGACTCCCTGGCAACTTCTGATGTTTCTCAGTGACCTACTATCCTACTTCCCTTTCCCACTGCCCACACCTGTTTCTTACCTTTGACACTGTTTTTCCACTCTGCAATAATAGTCTCACTATTTCTCTCTCTTTTTAGGGGGAACAAATAGGCCCTTTGAGATGTGTTAAGTATTCCATTTCCTTTTTGTCTTAATAACAAAAAGAATGTAGTCTGAGATAAAACAACAATGACAGTATTGTCTCCTCCTTGCATCAATTTACTCTCTTTAATTTAGAGCTTGTAGGAAAAGACAAAGGGCTATACATTTGGCCCTCCAGCTGTTGCCAATTCTGGTTATGCATAATGACACCTGAAAGGGTATGGGGTGGGGGCTTTTAAATAAACACCAAAGACTAGCCCTACTCCACATTCATTGATTCAAAACTCCAGGACTGGGACTCACCATAGGTGTCTTTATAAAGCTTCAAAGATTATTTTGATGCCCAGGTACTATAAAAAACAATAATTCTACAAAACATATTAAAGCAGTATTCATCTCTCAATCAGAGGAAAAGCAAATACTCTGTAAACTACTCTGAGGTCAACAGGCTCCTGGATGGCAAAACCCTGAGGCAGGACATCTGGGATGAGAAGAGCTGAATCAGAAGCTGGGAAGCTGGGCTGACTCCGGGAGGTGTTGATTTTTGTCACCCTTTCTTTCAACCAGAACTAAGGCATGAGTCTAGTGCATTACAGGAGAAACACAGAGGCCACCTGTTTCAATGGGAGCTGACATTGCCTTCTCTAAGATAAACATCAGTAAATGTTTAAAGAATGTTGATTTGAAGAGTTCTATACTTTTTTGCTAAGGCTGCTGTAACAAAGTACCACAAATTGGATGGCTTCCATAACAGAAATTTATTGTCTCACAGTTCTAGAGGCTGGATATTTGAAATCAAGGCATCGGCGGGGCTGGTTCCTTCAAGGGCTGTGAGGGAAGGCTCTGCTCCAGACCCCTCTCCCAGGTTCTGCACCTCAGATATTCCTTGACCTGTAGATGGCCATCTTGTCCCAGAATCTCTTTGCATGACCTTTCCCTGTGTTCATTACTATCTTTGTATCTGAATTTCTGCCCTCCCCCATTTTTTCGGGACACCAGAAAATTCCTATTGGATTAGGGCCCCATCCCACTCCAGTATGGCCTCATTTTAATTAATTACATCTGCATTGACCCTATTTTCAACTAAGGTCACATTCTGAAGTATTGGGTGGGGGTAAGTCTTCAACATATGAATTTTGGGAGGATAGCATTCAGCCTACAATATGGCCCATTGTTTTAGTTACCCCAGGGGTGCTCACATGGGTTGGTGTGACTGTGGCATAAGGACAAAGATACGAAGAGTCAGCTCTTCCTAACATTCCCCTCTCAGGGACAGCAGAAAACTCCCTGAATTTTAACATCATGATATTAGGGTTACTTAAGTTTTTAAAAAGTCGCAGAAGCTTTAAAATAACTAATGAAATAATAAAAAGGTAATTGTTCTTTAATATTATTTTATCATGGTAAGTTGACTATTTTAAGAAGAAAACCAGCATATGCACTTTAGACTTATGTTTTTGGGAGTCTTCTTGAAAAGCACATATTGTATAATTTACAGGCCTGGCTGATTTACCCAAGAGAGGGGATCATATTTAATACTAGTTCTGCTTTGTATCAAGCTACCACATTTTTTTCTTCCCTGAAAACTTGAAACAACTGTCAGGTGTTATCTCTTCTAGGCTAATCATACATAAAGATAGACACTATTAATATCAAGCTTTATAGGTCCCCAGGAAGATCAAGCTTCTTGTCTAACTCAGTCCATAGCAAAGCTGTAATTCAAATCTGCTAGGTGTTTTATGTTGCTTAAATGGAGTTTATATTTCTTTGCTGTCTGTTCAGGAGGATGGAGTTCTCTGAGAGTCAAACTAAAATCCTAAGCAATTTAGGTCTTAGTTTCCAGGAAGAAATCAAGATGTCAGTATAAATCTAACTATATGGGAAGACAGGAATAACATTATATAATGGACTGGATTAAAAATATAGAGTTAGGAGAAAACTGGAAAGTAATCGGCAAATACACAAGAGATGGCTTATGCTCAGCCATTCTCCCTTATTCTCTGGCCACTTGTTATACTTCCAGGTTCTTTTGCTGCTTGGATGGTTCACTTCAGTCTAACTGACTCATCACCATGATGCTTCTGTGAAGGATACTAAAGGAACGACTGGTCTAGCCCTGAATTTATATCTTCCAGCCAGGCAGAGCCCAGCTTTACAAAATACTTTCCTTTTATGACCGTGTATTTGATATAGGGCTGTCCCAATTTATTAAACTTTCTATTTTTGTAAATCTCATGATGTTCATGTCCTATAAGAAACATTTGATACTTAAAAAAAAAAACCAGCTGTTTTTCTTAAAAGAGGTTTATAATTATTGATTTTGGACATTTTTTTGGGTGATTTTTATTTGACCTTGGTAATTCCCCCAATTTTTTGATAAATAAGTTAAGCTTTTGAGGATAAAAGACACCTTTACATCGCAAAAGGAGTGTTTACATGTATCTCTGAGCTACGTTGACCCTCTGCTCAGGAGCTCATGTCCAGGGAAATGTTTTTCCTCTGAAAATGCATTGTATGTTACTCTGAATGCTTTGAGCTTGGTTAGTCCCAATAATTCTCTTTTAGTATATCAATTAATTCAAATCTGAATTTTGTAACCATGTTAAAAAAATCCCCCCAAATTCTTTTTAAAAGGATGTTTCTAACTTAAATATGAGATTCATCTTTCTTCATGCAACCTCTCGCTATAAAAAAAATCAACAAACATTTTTTTTTAGCAGAGAACTTGTGGTTTCGAATTTGTTAAAATTGGTTCAATATCCTGTTTCAATTTCTGTGTCAAATGTCAGAGTAGAACAAACATTTAATATTGTGAGTTATCTCTAGACTAATGAAATCGTATATTGAATGGTGAGTCAACAAGAAGCAAACTTTGGTTTTGATACTATCAACTTTGGTTTTGATACTTTTGCTTATTTGGAAGGAAAATAATAGTATTTTTTAAATAAAAATGTCTAGGGGCACCTAGGTGGTTCAGTTGGTTAAACGTCTGACTCTTGATTTCGGCTCAGGTCATGATCACATGGTTTGTGAGTTTGAGCCCTGTGTCAGGCTCCACACTGACACTGCAGAGCCTGCTTGGGATTCTCTCTCTCTTCCCCCTCTCTCTGTCCCTTCCCCCCCACCTCCTGCCCCCCCCCCAAACATGCATTCTCTCTTTCTCTCTCAAAATAAATAAACTTAAGTAAATAAATAAGTCCAATGTAAAATATAAGACATATATATAATCAAAAATAAGATTTTTTCTTAAAATGTGTTTGGTGTTTTGGATGAAACTACTTGGAGTTATAATTTTATAAGATATTAAGAAGGCTTTGCTTCTCATACTCTGAATGCTCAGACACTAAATATCTATACAGGCAAGGGTTTGCTTTCCACTTGAAAACTCTACAGGATATCAAGATGTTCAAGCATTCCAACATAGACATTGTTAATAAGAAAAACAAGGATAGAATCACAACAAATTCACAAAGATAACATTTACTTGGAGAATTTGTTTCATTCTTAATTAATATGAGTTTCTCCAAAAAATATTAAGTAGTGACTTAGAGAGTTAATATCATGAGCTGAGGGCTGTAGTGTTTGTTTAATCTTTCTAATTTTCTGCTTCTTATTTTAGCAATGGCTAATTCAATACCACTAACTTATCTATGTTTTCTGAGATCTTACTCCAGTTAGTCTATGATCTTTTCTGGTCTCTGATTTTGTTCCAAATGTATTCTTTAGTGAGCACTCTATCTTAATCATTAATTTCATTCAGCAACATCTAAGACCGATAAGCTGGACAAATCATCATTTTTTTCCTCATTTAAAAGTGAAAAATGAAGTTATGATGTTTTCCCTATCACTGTCCACTTAAAAGTCCTAGAAACAGTGGTCAACCCATTGAAATGAGAACAGTTAGCACAAGATAAACCTGAAACACCTTGTCACATCAGAAAGAAAGGCAACAGTCAAAGAATGTTAAAGACAAATTGAAAAGTTTTGTACTGATCAAAGATAGGCCAACTGAAGTGTCAAAAGTAATGCAAGGCTTAAAAATTTATCAGATTAGACCCCATGAGTCCATAATGATATATTTCTAAAAAATCAATGGTCATTTTTGGAGATAAGGAACACAAATTCATCAATATGAAAAATGGCAAATAAAAGGATAGAAACAAGTATTTATCCTTCCCTTCCTATAAAATGGAATTCCAGCTAATACAGGGAGATGGAATGATATATTAAATTATCATCCATTTATAACCCCTGATGGAATAATGGATCTTTACTGCTGAAGTTATCTGGTGAAAAGCTGATAAATAGCATTATAATGGATGAATTAGTGTAATGACACCTAAACATACAGATCAATTTTAACACCACGAAGAGAGAAAGCCAGGCATCATCACTTCCTGGTGTAATGCAGTGGGAAGTATATAGCATCCCTTGGGAACCTAAATCACGCATTCAGAACATGGGCAATCTTATAGGACAAATGACCTGCAGGGGAAACTGGAATAGATTAAAAGAAATTGTAAGAAATTTATCAAGAAAATGCAACATGTGGACCTTGTTTGCCTCCTGATTCAAACAAATCAACTGTAAAAAAGACACTGAGGAGACCATTAGAATTTGAATACAGAGTTCAATTAGACAGTGTTAAGTATAAGAGATACTAAGGAAATTAAGAATATGTTTCAATATGTTTACTTTGAGGGAAAATGGCATTGTGGTCATATTAAAACAAAGGGAGCCCTGTCTTAATCGAGATACATACTGATGTATTAGAGGAAGAAATGATATAATATCTGAGAATTGCTTAAAATAATCTGGTGGGGTATGGGAAGTGTGAAGTCAGTTGTTGCATAACATGGGGGTTTGTTATACTTCTTTCTCTCTTTTTTGAATATATTTGAAAATTTCCATAATAAAATGTTTTAAAGACAAAGTACCTACCTATTCACTCCTTTTGACAAATATTCAGGTGTGTCCTGTGTGTAAGGTTCTAAAGCAGGTTCTAGGTGTAGCAACAAGATGAAGACTCTCAGCATGTTCCCTTCTCTTATGTGACACATTTATTTTTGGTGGAGGAAGAAGAAAATTGCTAAGACGATAAAAACAGAGATAAAAAGGTGAGTTGGAAAATGTTTCATTGGAGAGGTAACATTTGAAGTGGGCTGTGAAAGAACAATACTCTCTAAACAGTCAAATCCTGTTTGAAAACAGTTGAGGGGCCATTCCAGGGAGTTTCTTTTTGTCTTTCTTTCATTTACAATAAAATCTATTATCATTGATGTTCAGTCCTACGGATTTTGACAACTGTATAAAACTGCACAGCCACCAAGCAGCCACGATAGAGCATAGTTCTATGTCAAACAAAATTCCCCCATGCTACCCTTGTGCAGTCAAGTCCTCCTAACATTTTATCACTGACTAGCACTCACCTGTTCATATCACAATAGTTTTGCCTTTTCCCTAACACCATACAAAGGGAATCATATAGTATATAACCTTTTGAGTCTGGCTTCTTTTCACTTAGCATTGAAATTCATTTGTCTTGTTGATAATCTCAATCATTCATTCCTTTTTTATGGCTGAGTAATAGTCTATTATCTGGACATACCACAGTTTTTTTAATCTATTCCCCCATTTGATGGGTATTTGGGTTGTTTCCAGTTTGGGATCATTATGAATAAAGCACTGTAAACACTTGTTTAGGTTTTTGTATGAACACAGGTTTTCATTACACTGAGGTAAATACCTTAGGAGTAGAACTCATAGGTTGTGTTGTAAGTACATGTTTAACTTTAAAAGAAACTGCCAAACTATTTTCCAAAGTGGCTGTACTATTTTGCATTCCAAATATCTATGTATGAGAATTGCTCAGTTGCTTTGTTATACCACTTGCTATAGCTGTTACTTTGTTGTTTATTTTAGCCATTCTGATAGGTGAGTAGTGAAATCTCTTTGCGGTTTTAATTTACATTTCCCTGTTGAGCCAGGCAGATTGTTGATATTATTATCACTTTTCAAAAGTCTACACCAGCTATTCAAAAGTATACGCAAGCCTCCAACTCCACTCCATTCCTCATCTGCTCACCTATTTCTCCAAGAACATAGAGGTGGTCAAGTATGAAGTCCTTAACTTTCTTCCCTTAACTTCCAAACTTAAAAAAAAAAAAACCTCTGGGGGTACCTCGGTGGCTCAGTCAGTTAGCATTGGGAACTTCATTTTCAGTTCAGGTCATGATCTCATGGTTCATGGGTTTGATCCCTGCGCCAGGCTCCATGCTGACACTGCAGACCCTGCTTGGGATTCTCTTTCTCTCTCTCAAAATTAAAAAAATTTGAAAAATTAGTTAAAAAATTTTAAAACATTCTCCAAACCTCCTTTCTCAGAGAGGGTGGTATTTCTCCCTGCCAAGACCAGTCTGTCCTCTCGTGTGCCTGTCCTCTCACGTGCCTGGATCCTTCCCAGCTCCCACCTCTAGAAACCTCAGTGCTGACAACAACCCCTTCTGTCAGACTCTATGCTCTTTATGGACTCCTTCTCTAAGGCCTACTCCTTCTGGGCTAGGTCCTTTTATTCCTATCAGTTATTCTCAAATGTTTGCATACACCAGAATCACCTGGAGAACTTGTTAAAACACAGATAAGTGGGGGGGAGGGGCCAAGACAGCAGAATGGCATGGAAGTTTTTTTGTGTTTCGCGTTCATGAAATACAGCCAGATCAACACTAAGCCATCCAACACATAGAAAACTGATTTGAGGATTAACACAACAAGCTGCACAATCTGAACCACAGAACTCGGTAGGTACATGGCACAGAGAGGTGAACTGGGGGAGAAAGAAGCCGCAGAGGGCAGGGAGCTGTTTTTGCTTGCCAAGAGAGGACAGAGATGGCAGAGAGTATGGGAAAAGCATCCCTGCCCAAGGGCAGTTGGAGAGAAAGTGGAAAAGTGGAAACAGCTACAGGGACTGAACAAAAAAAGGAGAAAGGAGAAAGGAGAGGGCTTAAATTCCATTAAGACTGTATAAACAGGGGAGCGCAGAGTCTGAAACTCTGCAGCTCAATACCTGGCAGTCCTCTGGTGCGAAGGGCGAATCCCCAGGAGCAGAGTGAGGTCTGGGAGGGGAGGTCCTCAGGCCACACAGGGAGAGGTGGTTCCCCTGCTGGGAGGATACTTGGTAGAGGCTGTGTGGCCACCCCACAGGCAAAGGTCCCAGCAAACCCCAGAGAACAACCACATTCACTGGTGCTGGAACAAGGTCATTAAGGGGGAAGCTTGGTGTCAGTTGTGTGTTGTGATTTTCCATAAACCCTGAAACGCTGCTGCTACCAGATTGTACAAACTTTTTCTGGGGCAGGCTGGCACCCAACTGCAGTCTCTGGGCATTGGCAGAAGCATGGTCCCGTGAATGTTTCTGGGTGTGGCCAGCACCTGGCCATTGCTTGGTAAGACCCTTCCCTAGAAGGTCTGAGGGGGTCAAAACTGTAGTACTTCAGAAGTGAGGGGTTGGGAAACACAGCCACATCTGAGATAAAACTCAGGAGGGAGGTACCACCTGGCAACCTGACAGCTTGGTCATGGACAGTGTAAAAGTGGACTGGATGGAAGCTGGAGACAAAGGATGAGTGTACAATTGTTGATCAGGGAGAAAAGAGTTCTGATACTAGAGACTGAGTAGCTGGGTGACGCCATTTTCACCCCTCCCAGGCAAGCACATACACACCTACAAGTGTCACAACAATCCACTCCAGTAAGTTAAGCAGCGCCAGTGGAGAATGGAACCATTACACTAAGCCCCATCCAACTGGGCCAACCTCGCTCTTCAGGAACACAAGTCTGTCTGCCTGCTTAGTTTATGGACTATAAAGGGCTTCATAGTTTGACTTCTAGGGGAAAACAATGGAATTTCAACCGTATTTCAGTCTGTTTGCTGGTCCATCTATTCAAAACTTCTTTTTCTTTTTCATTTATTTTCTTTTCTTGAATACAGAAAGAAAAAATTTATTTTTATTTTCAATTTTTATTAAAAATATTTTGCTTTATTGTTTTTCTACTATATTTTTTACTTTTTTGTAAAGTTTTCAAATTCTATTTACTTCCATCATTTCATTTTATTTATTTCATTGTACTCATTTTTTCAAATTTTCAAATATTTTCTCCTTTCTTTTCTTTTCCTATCTTTCCCTTCTTTCTCTAATCTATCAAGCTCTTTTCTTTTTTTTTTTAATTTTTTTTTTTTCAACGTTTATTTATTTTGGGGACAGAGAGAGACAGAGCATGAACGGGCAAGCGGCAGAGAGAGAGGGAGACACAGAATCGGAAACAGGCTCCAGGCTCTGAGCCATCAACCCAGAGCCTGACGCGGGGCTCGAACTCACGGACCGCGAGATCGTGACCTGGCTGAAGTCGGACGCTTAACCGACTGCGCCACCCAGGCGCCCCAGACCAAAACACACATAGGGTCTAGCATCATTTATTTTGTGTGTGTGTTGTTTTAAACTTTTTAATTTTAATTTTTTCCCCTCTTAATTCCTTTTCTTCCTTTGAAATGATGAAACAAAGGAATTCACCCCACAAGAAACAGCAGGAAGAAACGACAGCCAGGGACTTAACACAGACACAAGCAAGATGTCTGAACCAGAATTTAGAATCATGATAATAAGAATACTAGCTGGGGTTGCAAATAGATTAGAATCCCTTTCTGCAGAGATAAAAGAAGTAAAACCTAGTCAGGATGAAATAAAAAATGTTATAAGTGAGCTGCAATCTATAATGGGTGTCATGGCAGCAAGGATGGATGGATGAGGCAGAGCAGTGGATGAGCGATATGGAGGACAAACTTAGGGAGAATAATGAAGCAAAAAAAAAAAAGTGGGAGACTAAGGCAAAAGAGCACGATTTAAGAAGTAGAGAAATCAGTGACTCATTAAAAAGGAACAACATCAGAATCATAGGGGTCCCAGAAGATGAAGAGAGAGAAAAAGGGGTAGAAGGGTTATGTGAGCAAATCATAACAGAAAACTTTCCTAACCTGGGGAAAGACACAGACATCAAAATCCAGGAAGCGCAGAAAACTCCCATTAGACTCAACAAAACCCAACAATCAATAAGGCATATTATAGTCAAATTCACAAGATACTCAGGCAAGGAAAGAATCATGAAGGCAGCAAGGGAAAAAAAAAAGTACTTAACTTACAAGGAAAGACAGACCAGGTTTGCAGCAGACCTATCCACAGAAACTTGGCAGGCCAGAAAGGAGTAGCAGCATATATTCAATGTGCTGAATTTGAAAAATATGCAGCCAAGAATTCTTTATCCAGCAAGGCTGTCATTCAAAATAGAAGGAGAGATAAAAAAGTTTCCCAGACAATCAAAAATTAAAGGAGTTTGTGACTACTGAACCAGCCCTGCAAGAAATTTTAAGGCAGACTCTCTGAGGGGAGAAAAGATGAAAAAAAAAAAAGAAAAAAAGAAAAAAAACAGACCAAAAACAACAAAGACTAGAAAGGACTAGAACACCACCAGAAACTCCAACTCTACAGGCAACATAATGGCAATAAATTCATATCTTTCAGTACTTACCCTAAACGTCAATGGACTAAATGCTCCAATCAAGACATAGGGTAACAAATTGGATAAGAAAACAAGATCCATCTATATGGTGTTTACAAAAGACCTACTTTAGACCTAAAGACACCTTCAAATTGAAAGTAAGGGGATGGAGAACCATCTACCATGCTAAGGCTCAACATAAGAAAGCCAGAGTAGCCATACTTATATCAGACAATCTAGACTTTAAAATAAAGACTGTATCAAGAGATGAAGAAGGGCATTATATCATAATTAAGGGGTCTATCCACCAAGAAGACCCAACAATTGTAAACATTTATGCTCCAAATGTCGAGGCGCCCAAGTATACAAATAAATTAATCACAAACACAAAGAAACACATTGAAATAATAACATAATAGTAGGGGACTTCAACACCCCACTTTCAACAATGGACAGATCATCTAAACAGAAAATCACAAAGGAAACATTGACTTTGAATGACACTCTGGACCAGATGGACTTAACAGATATATTCAGAACATTTCATTCTAAAGCAGAGGAATACACATTCTTCTGTAGTGTACATGGAACATTCTCCAGAATAGACCACATACTGGGATACAAATCAGCCCTCAACAAGTAGAAAAAGATTGAGATCATACCGTGCATATTTTCAGACCACAACACTATGAAACTTGAAATCAACCACAAGAAAAAATTTGGAAAGGTAACAAATACTTGGGGACTAAAGAACATCCTACAAAAGAATGAATGGGTAAACCAAGAAGTTAAAGAGGAAATTTAAAAGTACATGGAAGCCAATGAAAATGATAACACCATAGACCAATACCTCTGGGACACAGCAAAGGTGATAATAAGAGGGAAGTATATAACAATCCAGGCCTTCTTAAGAAGGAAGAAAAGTCTCAGATACACAACCTAACTTTACACCTTAAAGAGCTGGAAAAAGAACAGCAGCTAAAACCCAAAACCAGCAGAAGAGAGGAAATAATAAAGATTAGAGCAGAAATTAATGCTATCAAAACAAAAAAAATCCAGTAGAACAGATCAATGAAACCAGAAGCTGGTTCTTTAAAAGAATTAACAAAATTGATAAACCCCTAGCCAGTCTGATCAAAAAGAAAAAGGAAAGGACCCAAATAAATAAAATCAAGAGTGAAAGAGGAGAGATCACAACCAACACAGCAGAAATAAAAACAATAATAAGAGAATGTTATGAGTAATTATATACCAATAAAATGGGCAATCTGGAAGAAATGGACAAATTCCTAGAAACATATACGCTACCAAAACTGAAACAGGAAGAAACAGAAAATCTGAACAGACCCACACCAGTAAAGAAATTGAATTAGTAATAAAAAATCTCCCAAAAAACAAGAGTCAAGGGCCAGATGGCTTTCCAGGGGAATTCTACCAAACATTTAAGGAAGAGTTAACACCCATTCTCTTGAGACTGTTCCAAAAAATAGAAATGGAAGGAAAACTTCCAAACTCTTTCTATGAAGCAGGTATTACCTTGATTCCAAAACCAGACAGAGACCCCACTAAAAAGGAGAACTATAGACCAATTTCCCTGATGAACATGGATGCCAAAATCCTCAACAAGATATTAGCCAACCAGATCCAACTATACATTAAAAAAAATATTCACCACAACCAAGTGGGATTCATACCTGGGATGCAGGGCTGGTTCAATATCCACAAAACAATCAATGTGATTCATCACATCAATAAAAAGAAAGGACAAGAACCATATGATCCTCTCAATAGATGCAGAGAAAGCATTTGACAAAATACAGCATCCTTTCTTGATAAAAACCCTCAAGAAAGTAGGGATAGAAGGATCATACCTCAAGATCATAAAAGCCATATATGAAAGACCCACTGCTAATATCATCTTCAATGGGAAAAACTGAGAGGTTTCCCACTAAGGTCAGGAACAAGACAGGGATGCCCACTCTTGCCACTGTTATTCACATAGTATTGGAAGTCTTAGCCTCAGCAATCAGACAACACAAAGAAATAAAAGGCATCAAAATAGGCCAGGAGGAGGTCAAACTTTCACTCTTTGCAGATGACATGAAACTCTATATGGAAAACCCAAAAGATTCCACCAAAAACCTGAGAACTGATTCAACAATTCAGCAAGGTTGCAGGATATAAAATCAGTGCAAAGAAATTGGTTGCATTCCTACACACCAATAATGAAGCCAACAGAAAGAGAAATCAAGGAATTGATCCCATTTCCAATTGCACCAAAAACCATAAAATACCTAGGAATAAATCTAACTAACGAGGTAAAAAATCTATACACTGTAAACTATAGAAAGCTTATGAAAGAAATTGAAGAAGACACACAAAAAATGGAAAAATATTACACAATCTTGGATAGGAAGAACAAATATTGTTAAAATGTCAGTACTACCCAAAGCAATCTACATATGCAATGCAATGCCAATAACACCAGCATTCTTCACAGAGCTATAACAAATAATCCTAAAATTTGTATGGAACCAGAAAAGACCCTGGATAACCAAAGCAATCTTGAAAAAGAAAACCAAAGCAGGAGACATCACAATCCCAGACTTCAAGCTGTACTACAAAGCTGTAATCATCAAGACAGTATGGTACTGGCACAAGAACAGACACTCAGATCAATGGAACAGAATAGAGAACCTAGAAATGGACCCACAAACGTATGGCCAACTAATCTTCGATAAAGCAGGAAAGACTATCCAATGGAATAAAGACAGTCTCTTCAGAAGTGGTGCTGGGAAAACTGGACAGCGACATGCACAAGAATGAACCTGGACCACTTTCTTACACCATATACAAAAATAAACTCAAAATGGATGAAAGACCTCAATGTCAGACAGGATGCTATCAAAATCCTCAAGGAGAAAACAGGCAAAAACCTCTTTGACCTTGGCCACAGCAACTTCTTACTCAACACGTCTCCGGAGGCAAGGGAAACAAAAACAAAAATGAACTACTGGGACCTCATCACAATTAAAAGCTTCTGCACAGCGAAGGAAACAATCAACAAAACTAAAAGGCAGCTGACGGAATGGGAGAAGATAGTTGAAGGGTTAGTATCCAAAATCTATAAAGATTGATGTAGGGTTAGTATCCAAAATCTATAAAGAACTTATCAAACTCAACACCCAAAAAACAAATAATCCAGTGAAGGAATGGGCAAAAGACATGAATAGACACTTCTCCAAAGAAAACATCCAGATGGCCAACCAACACATGAAAAAATGCTCAACATCACTCATCATCAGGGAAATACAAATCAAAACCACAATGAGATGCCACCTCACACGTGTCAGAATGGCTGACATTAACAACAGACAACAACATATGTTGGCAAGGATGTAGAGAAAGAGGAACTCTTTTGCACTGCTGGTGGGAATGCAAACTAGTGGAGCCGCTCTGGAAAACAGTATGGAGGTTCCTCAAAAAAATAAAAATAGAACTACCCTATGACCCACCGATTGCACTACTAGGCATTTATACAAGGGATACAGGGGTGGTGTTTCGAAGGGGCACATGCACCCCCATGTTTATAGCAGTGCTATCAACAATAGCCAAAGTATGGAAAGAGCCCAAATGTCCATCAATGGTTGAATGGATAAAGAAGATGTGGTATATATATACAATGGAGTATTACTTGGCAATCAAAAAGAATGCAATATTGCCATTTACAACTATGTGGATGGAACTAGAGGCTATTATGCTAAGCAAAATCAGTCAGTCAGAGAAAGACATATGACTTCACTCATATGAGGACTTTAAGAGACTAAACAGATGAACATAAGGGAAGGGAAGCAAAAAGAATATAAAAACAGGGAGGGGGGCAAAACATAAGAGACTCTTAAATATGGAGAACAACAGAGGGTTACTGGAGGGGTTGTGAGAGGGGGGATGGGCTAAATGGGTAAGGGGTATTAAGGAATCTACTCCTGAAATCATTGTTGCACTATATGCTAAAAACTTGGATGTAAATTTTTAAAAATAAATAAATAAAAATTAAAAATCCACAGGAAACTGGGCCCTATCCCCAAACTTCCTGATTTAGTAGGTCAGGGGTGGTGCTGAGAATTGGCATCTCTAACAAGTTTGCAGGTGATGCTGCTGCTGCTGGTCAGGGACCACACTCAGACAAAAACCACTTTTATAGAAGTATTGAGGTGAGAGTTTCAGGATACCAAGAGACAAATCAAAGGGTTTCCTTACTGCTCTTTTCATCTCTACCTAAGACCATGCTACTGCAGGTCACTGCTAGCAAGATGAATATTTGACTATCTGGAAAGAAGGATAAGCACAGATGGCTGCCTACAATACAAACTCCAAGAGTGATACCAAGTGGGGAGGGCTTCTTACATTTTCTGTTTCTTCCCATGGCCACATCTGATCATAACTTCATCAGTTCATTTGAGACCAAATCAATGGGTAGGCTTTCTCTAAAGTATCTTTTTTTTTCATAATATGAAATTTATTGTCAAATTGGTTTTCATACCACATGCAGTGCTCATCCCAACAGGTGCCCTCCTCAATGCCCATCACCCAGTTTCCCCTTCCTCACACCCCCCATCAACCCTCAGTTTGTTCTCAGTTTTTAAGAGTCTCTTGTGGTTTGCCTCCTTCCCTCTCTGTAACTTTTTTTTCCCCCTTCTCCTCCCCCATGGTCTTCTGTTAAGTTTCTCAGGATCCACATAAGAGTGAAAACATATGGTATCTGTCTTTCTCTGTATGACTTATTTCACTTAGCATAACACTCTCCAGTTCCATCCACGTTGCTACAAAAGGCCATATTTCATTCTTTCTCATTGCCAAGTAGCATTCCATTGTGTATATAAACCACAATTTCTTTATCCATTTCAACAGTTTATGGATATTTAGGCTCTTTCAATAATTTGGCTATTGTTGAAAGTGCTGCTATAAACACTGGGGTACAGGTGCCCCTGTGCATCAGCACTCCTGTATCCCTTGGGTAAATTCCTAGCAGTGCTATTGCAGGGTCATAGGGTAGATCTATTTTTAATTTTTTGAGGAGCCTCCACACTGTTTTCCAGAGCGGCTGCACCAGTTTGCATTCCCACCAACAGTGCAAGAGGGTTCCTGTTTCTCCACATCATCTCCAGCATCTATAGTCTCCTGATTTGTTCATTTTAGCCTCTCTGACTGGCGTGAGGTGGTATCTCCGTGTGGTTTTGAATTGTACTTCCCTGATGAGGAGTGACGTTGAGCATCTTTTCATGTGTCTGTTGGCCATCTGGATGTCCTCTTTGGAAAAGTGTCTAGTCATGTCTTCTACCCATTTCTTCACTGGATTATTTGTTTTTCAGGTGTGGAGTTTGGTAAGTTCTTTATAGGTTTTGGATACTAGCCCTTTATCCGATATGTCATTTGCAAATATCTTTTCCCATTCCATCGGTTGCCTTTTAGCTTTGTTGATTGTTTCCTTTGCAGTGCAGAAGAAGCTTTTTATCTTGATGAGGTCCCAATAGTTCATTTTTGCTTTTAATTCCCTTGCCCGTGGAGATGTGCCGAGTAAGAAATTACTGCGGCTGAGGTCAAAGAGGTTTTTTTTCTGCTTTCTCCTCTAGGCTTTTGATGGTTTCTGTCTCACATTCAGGTCCTTTATTCATTTTGAGTTTACTTTGTGTATAGTGTAAGAAAGTGGTCTAGTTTCATTCTTCTGCATGTTGCTGTCCATACCCATTTGTGAAACAGACTGTCTTTTTTCCATTGGATACTCTTTGCTGCTTTGTCAAAGATTAGCTGGCCATAATTTGTGGGTTCAATTCTGGGTTCTCTATTCTATTCCATTGGTCTATGTGTCTGTTTTTGTGCCCATACCATACCGTCTTAATGATTATAGCTTTGTAGTAGAGGCTAAAGTCTGGGATTGTGATGCCTTCCACTTTGGTTTTCTTCTTCAAGATTACTTTGGCTATTCAGGTCTTTTGTGGTTCCCTACAAATTTTAGGATTGCTTGTTCTAGCTTTGAGAAGAATGCTGGTGTAATTTTGATTGGGATTGCATTGAATGTGTAGATTGCTTTGGGTAGTATTGACATTTTAACAATATTTATTCTTCTAATCCTTGAGCTTGGAATGTTTTTCCATTTCTTTGTGTCTTCTTCAATTTCCTTCATAAGCTTTCTATAGTTCTCAGCATACAGATCTTTTACATCTTTGGTTAGGTTTATTCCTAGGTATTTTATGGTTCTTGGTGCAGTTGTGAATGGGATCAGTTTCTTTATCTCTCTTTATGTTGCTTCATTATTGGTGTATAAAAATGCAACCGATTTCTGTACATTGATTTGTACCCTGCAACTTTGCTGAATTCATGTATCAGTTCTAGTAGACGTTTGGTGGAGTCTCTATCGGGGTTTCTATGTAGAGTATCATGTCATCTGCGAAAAGTGAAAGTTTGACTTCTTCTTTGCCAATTACGATGCCTCTAATTTCACTTCGTTGTCTGATTGCTGATGCTAGGACTTCCAACATTATGTCAAACAACAGTGGTGAGAGTGGACATCCCTGTCGTGTTTCTGATGTCAGTGGGAAAGCTCTCAGTTTCTTCCCATTGAGGATGATATTAGCTGTTGGCTTTTCATAAATGGCTTTTATGATGTTTAAGTATGTTACTTCTATGTCAACTTCCTTGAGGAAGTCCTTCCTTAAGAAAGGATGCTGAATTTTGTCAAATGCTTTTTCTGCATCTATTGACAGGATCATATGGTTCTTATCTTTTCTTTTATTAATGTGATGTATCACATTGATTGATTTGCAAATGTTGAACCAGCCCTGCAGCCCAGGAATGAATCCCCCTTAATCATGGTGAATAATTCTTTTTATAAGCTGTTGAATTTGATTTGCTAGTATCTTGTTAAGAATTTTTGCATCCATATTCATCAGGGATATTGGCCTGTAGTTCTCTTGTTTTGCTGGATCTCTGTCTGGTTTCGGAATCAAAGTAATGCTGGCTACATAGAATGAGTCTGGAAGTTTTCCTTCCCTTTCTATTTTTTGGAAGAGCTTGAGAAGGATAGGTATTAACTCTCCTTTAAATGTCTGGTAGAATTCCCCTGGGAAGCCATCTGGTCCAGGACTCTTATTTGTTGGGAGATTTTTGATAACTGATTCAATTTCTTTGCTGGGTATGGGTCTGTTCAAACTTTCTATTTCTTCCTGTTTGAGGTTTGGAAGTGTGTGACTGTTTAGGAATTTGTCCATTTCTTCCAGGTTGTCCAGTTTTTTGGCATATAATTTTTCATAGTATTCCCTGATAATTGCTTGTATTTCTGAAGGATTGGTTGTAATAATTCCATTTTCTTTTTTTTTTTTTTTAATTTTTTTTTTCAACGTTTATTTATTTTTGGGACAGAGAGAGACAGAGCATGAACGGGGGAGGGGCAGAGAGAGAGGGAGTCACAGAATCGGAAACAGGCTCCAGGCTCTGAGCCATCAGCCCAGAGCCTGACGCGGGGCTCGAACTCACGGACCGCGAGATCGTGACCTGGCTGAAGTCGGACGCTTAACCGACTGCGCCACCCAGGCGCCCCTCCATTTTCATTCATGATTTTATCTATTTGGGTCCTCTCTCTTTTCTTTTTGAGAAACTGGCTAGAGGTTTATCCATTTTGTTTATTTTTTCAAAAAACCAACTCTTGGTTTCATTGATCTGCTCTACTGTTTTTTTTTTTTTGGATTCTATATTGTTTATTTCTGCTCTGATCTTTATTATTTCTCTTCTTCTTCTGGTTTTGGGGTGTCTTTTCTGTTCTGCTTCTATTTCCTTTAGGTGTGCTGTTAGATTTTGTATTTGGGATTTTTCTTGTTTCTTGAGATAGGACTGGATTGCAATGTATTTTCCTCTCAGGACTGCCTTTGCTGCATCCCAAAGTGTTTGGATTGTTGTGTTTTCATTTTCATTTGTTTCCACATATTGTTTAATTTCTTCTCTAATTGCCTGGTAGACCCATTCATTCTTTAGTAGGGTGTTCTTTAATCTCCATGCTTTTGGAAGTTTTCCAGACTTTTTCCTGTGGTTAATTTCAAGCTTCATAGCATTGTGGTCTGAAAGTGTGCATGATATGATCTCAATTCTTTTATACTTATGAAGGGCTGTTTGGTGACCCAGTATGTGATCTATCTTGGAGAAGGTTCCATGTGCACTTGAGAAGAAAGTATATTCTGTTGCTTTGGGATGCAGAGTTCTAAATATATCTGTCACATCCATTTGGTCCAATGTATTATTCAGGGCTCTTGTTTCTTTATTGATTCTGTGTCTATATGATCTATCCATTGTTGTAAGTGGGGTATTAGAGTCCCCTGTAGTTACCACATTCTTATCAATGAGATTGCTTATGTTTTTGATTGTTTTATTTAAAAAAAATTTTTTTTAACATTTATTTATTTTTGAGACAGAGAGAGAGAGAGAGAGAGCATGAACAGGGGAGGGTCAGAGAAAGAGGGAGACACAGAATCTGAAACAGGCTCTAGGCTCTGAGCTGTCAGCACAGAGCCCGCCACAGGGCTCGAACCCACGGACCGCGAGATCATGACCTGAGCCGAAGTCAGATGCTTAACCGACTGAGCCACCCAGGCCCCCCATTAATTGTTTTATATATTTGAGGGCTTCCATATTCGGCACATAGACATTTATAATTGTTAGCTCTTCCTTATGGATAGACCCTGTGATCATTATATAATGCCCTTCTTCATCTCTTGTTACAGCCTTTAATTTAAAGTCTAGTTTGTCTGATATAAATATGGCTACTCCAGCTTTCTTTCGACTTCCAGTAGCATGATAGGTAGTTCTCCATCCTCTCACTTTCAATTTGAAGGTGTCCTCAGGTCTAAAGTGAGTCTCTTGTAGACAGCAAATAGATGGGTCTTCTTGTTTTATCCATTCTGATCCCCTATGTCTTTTGGTTGGAGCATTTAGTCCATTTACATTCAGTGTTATTACTGAAAGATACAGGTTTAGAGTCATTGTGATATCTGTAGGTTTCATGCTTGTAGTGATGTCTCTGGTACTTTGTGGTCCTTGCAACATTTCACTCACAGAGTCCCCGTTAGGATCTCTTGTAGGGCTGGTTTAGTGGTGATGAATTCCTTCATATTTTTGTTTGCTTGGGAAAACCTTTATCTCTCTTTCAATTCTGAATGACAGACCTGCTGTATAAAGGATTCCTGGCTGCTTATTTTTTTCTGTTCATCACATTGAAGATTTCCTGCCATTCCTTTCTGGCCTGCCAATATTCAGTAGATAGGTCTGCTACTACCCTTATGTCTCTAACTTTACATGTTAAGGCCCGTTTATCCCTAGCTGCTTTCAGAATTTTCTCTTTATCCTTGTATTTTGCCAGTTTCACTATGATATGTCGTGCAGAAGACCAATTCAAGTTACGTGTGAAGGGAGTTCTCTGTGCCTCTTGGATTTCAATGCCTTTTTCGTTCCCCAAATCAGGGAAGTTTTCAGCTATGATTTGTTCAAGTATACCTTCAGCCCCTTTCTCTCTCTCTTCCTCTTCTGGAATTCCTATGATATGGATGTTGTTTGTTTGATTGCATCACTTAGTTCTCTAATTCTCCCCTCATACTCCTGGCTTTTTTTATCTCTCTTTTTCTCAGCTTCCTCTTTTTCCATAATTTTATCTTTTAATTCCCCTATTCTTTCCTCTTCCTCTTCAATCCGTGCTATGGCCGCCTCCATTTTATTTTGCACCTCATTTATAGCATTTTTTAGTTCCTTGTAACTATTTCTTAGTCACTTGATCTCTGTAGCAATAGATTCCCTGCTCTCCTCTATGCTTTTTACAAGCCAAGCGATTTTTATGACTATTATTCTAAATTCTTGTTCCGTTATATTGTCTAAATTGGTTTTGATCAATTCATGAGCTTTTGCTACTTCCTGGAGTTTCTTTTGAGGAGAAGTCTTCTGTTTCATCATTTTGGATGGTCCCTGGAGTGGCCCGGTACTGCAGGGCACTTCCCCTGTGCTGTCCAGAGTAACTTGTGTTGGTGGGCAGGCTGCAGTCAGACCTGATGTCTTTCCCCAGCCCACCTCGGGGCACAGTCAGACTGGTGTGAACTTTATCTTCCGCCCTCCCAGGGGCAGGACTCACTATGGAGTGGTGTGGCCCCTGTCTGGGCTACTTACACACTGCCAGGCTTGTGGTGCTGCTTTGATGGGATCTGGCGTATTAGCCAGGGTGGATCCTCAAGGAGCACAGGGGCAGGAGGGGCAGGCTTAGCTAGCTTTGCTGTGGGTGGTCCCCTATTGGGGGGCCCTGCAGCACCAGGAGGGAGGCAGGCCCATCGGAGTGATGGATGCACAGAAGCACAGAGTTGGACATTTTCCCAGTGCAAGCAAATGTGGTGATGGGAACTGTTTCCCTTTGGAATTTTGGCTGGGGGATGGGAGAGGGAGATGGCGCTTCCCAGCACCTTTGTTTCCCTGCAGAGCTGAGCTCTGTCCTTCCGGGGCTCAACAACTCTCTCTCCCGGTGTCCTGTCCCCCTTCCTGCCCTCCGAGAGCAGAGCTGTTGACTATTAACATTCCAGATGTTAAGTCCCACTGGGTGTCAGAACTCACACAGTCCAGCCCCTTTGCTTTTGCAAGCCAGACTTCAGGGACTCTGCCTTGTTCAGCGGGCTGGCCCTTCACTACCCTGGCTCCCTCCCACCAGTCCGTGTAGCCCACACCACCTCACTGCCCTTCCTACCCTCTTCCGTGGGCCTCTTGTCTAAGCTTGGCTCCAGAGAGTCCATTCTGCTAGTCTTCCAGCAGTTTTCTGGGTTATTTTGGCCTATGTGGGTGGAATCTAAGTGATCAGCAGGATGAGGTGAGCCCAGCATCCTCCTATGTCGCCCTCTTCCCCTGTTTCTGTCTAAAGTATCTTAAATTGGGAAAAAGCAATACATCTTATAGGTATTTCCTAAGCATTCAGTTTTCTCTCTTCAGTGCAATATGTGTGATTTTTCTTCTGGGAAACGTATGCAGAAATCTGTGTGTGGCTTACTTAGGAAAAAAATCAATGATCACAATTTTCTTATCTCATTTATGTTCCAAAAGAAAGGAGAAAATAATTCATTTTATTGCCAATATGAAGGGAGTTTCCAATCTAGAAAGGGATAATTAGGCAAGGGTCTCTCGAAATAAATCAGAATTTAGAAGGTATTTTTCCAATAATAATGGGGAAAACATAATTATTACATATCTAGATTACTCTTTTTACTGACATTTATATTTTGTAGATGCCATAGATATTATTCTAGTGAAAAACGATTAGCCATTGCTTCAATAATTTGTTTTGATATGATAAAGCCATTTCCTGGGAATAATGTTTTTTTTTTCCTTTGACTCCAGTGGAAAATAAACAATGCTGGCTACATCTCCATAGGACCACTAATTCTGAAGTTATTGGGAAGCTTCTGAGGTTTGGGATTAGAGCAGATTTTGATTGGCCTCACCATTTGGGAACAGTTAGTGAATCATCCTTCTCATCACTGACATCAGTATGTATGTACATATATACTTAAAAATCCTTACATGGTAAAGGCTAATCTCCTGATTGTCACTGCCCAGAGAAAAGCATAATTGAGACTGATTTAGGGACTAATAGAGCTTGAGATACTGGGAACACATCCAATTGCTCTGAGATTGATCCCACTGGCATAAAAGTCCAGCATGTCCCCTCAAGGCTGCTCTACATCATGACCCCTTGACCTTGGTTGTTGTAGGGAAGATCCAGCAACCAAATCTTGTTGAAAGCCACCTGGTAGTAGTAAGAATATTAATATTCAAGACCAGTATTTATAGATCAAGATGCTATGGAGCAGGATGAGAGAAAATAGAATTAATTAAGGCATTGGGGGGGGGCGCCTGGGTGGCTCAGTCGGTTAAGCGTCTGACTTCGGCTCAGGTCATGATCTCGCGGTCTGTGAATTCGAGCCCTGCGTCAGGCTCTGTGCTGACAGCTCAGAGCCTAGAGCCTGTTTCAGATTCTGTGTCTCCCTCTCTCTCTGACCCTCCCCCGTTCATGCTGTCTCTCCCTGTCTCAAAAATAAATAAACGTTAAAAAAAAATTAAAAAAAAATAATTAAAGCATTTGGTACTAATCGAAGCTAAATCACATTAGAGCATCTTTGAATCCAAAGAGTATGGAGAATTCCCTAGTTAGACCAGTCATTGAAATCAGGAACTTCCCTCCTCAGACTCCCAAAAGGTAGTTATCTAATCTGAAGACCACCAAACCAACAGAGCACAATAATAAACAACAAATTCTCATTTCTTTTAACCTTTTAAAAACATGTATCTTGTAGACACAAGAATAACAAGCAGCCAGTATCTTGAGTGTGGCTAAAGAAAATCATCCCATTGCACAGATTGGTGCATCGGTAGAATGTCTGTCTCTAACTTTTGCTGGGGCTTCAATGCTACTTCCTTCTTAGAGACTTTTTAGAGCCTCTTAGCTCTTTCTCCTGTTCTCCACAAAACCTATTTTGAACCTCAGCACCAACTCTTCTAAAATCCCTGTCACCCCCCGCCCCCAGTTATTCTCAGTAAATGAACTCAGCTTCTGCTGTATGCCATCAAATGGAATGTACCCCAAGTCGGTGAGCCCCAACAACCAAATCTTCACATCTGTAGCAGTGTTCGCCCTTTCACCAGCCTGGAAGAGGCATTTGCTTCTATAAAGCTAATTTTTCACATCTTTTCTATTTCTATTCCGTCCTGCCTCCTCAGGAGCTTTCCTTCAGACATCAGCACTTTGCTTCTGTGTCTTTAACATGTCTGTTCTGCTGGTGTTTCCTATCAGCATTAAATATGTGCTTTGACTTTCTCATCTTAAAAAAAAATAGACCTACATTTTACTTTATCACCTTCTCCTTCCGTTCAGAGTCAAGCCTCCTGAAAACTTTATCTATGCCTGTCTTTGCTTCCTCAAGTCCCATTCACTCTTCAATCTGCTGCAAGCTGGATTATCTGGATCCAGCCCCTCTCTCCCTGCCCCCACCCACTACCATCAAAGCTGCCCTGACAAATGTGCAAAATAATAATGCAAGATATTAATAATACTTGAAGCTGTATGAATGAAAGAGGGGGGTTTATGGGAACGCTCTGTCCTTTCCATTCAGTTTTTCAGGAAACCTAAAACTGCTCTAAAAATGGTTTATTGATTTTAAAAAATGAACAAGAGTTCAGTGACCTTTGGAACAATACTTAGTGATGTAGCATATGTGTTGTTGGGTGTTCTAGGAAGCGTGGGGAGGAAAAAAATAGTTGGAGAAATGCCAAATTTGAGGGAAAATATCAACACACAGGTCAAAGATATTTGATGAACACTAAGGATAATAACAAAGAAAACCACTCCAAGCCATATTGTAATTACACTGTAGGAAAACCAATGATAAGAGAAAATCTTTAAAACAACCAGAGAAAAAGATACATTTCATATAGGGAATTATAATAAGAATCATGGCTGATGTCATCAAAACCAACCAAGTCAGGAGTAAAAAAAGAAAAAAAAAAGAGGTTATAAGAATAGTATTAAAGAAAATCTACAAGGGAGAAGCATACATATTCCTACCTAAATTCTTTATGCAATTTGGGTTTCAAGCAAATATATTTTTTATTGTTGTAGTAACACTGTACATGTAATTTTGTGTCTTACTTTTGTACTTGATACTAAATGATACCATTTTCACATACCTGTAGAATACTCTACCTTCTAGCTTCTATTCTTTTATTCTTTCTTCTATTACCTGTGGTTAGGAGCTTTACTACAGTTTGGATTTTTTGGTATTAATAGGTAGTTTTAATGGGTAACACTGAGTTCCCATGTTTTTGATTTTACTTATTCTTGAGTGAATTTTGTTTCTGATCTAAATCTGATTCTTGTAATATCTCATTTGCAACTGAATAATCAAACATCACAGGTTTATTTTTTCAACTTTACCACCTTTTCCATCTCTTGCATCCCACCCCAAAATGTGTAATTTCATCCATCCTACAGTGGCCATTTCAAATCTTACCCTCTTTATTTATATGCGCTTCTCTGATTCTTTGTAGGACAGGATATGTAGTGATGTTCAATAAATATGTAGGTGTGTTGAGTGAAAGTTGAACAAGAATTGTGTTAGTTTAAAATGAAATGGAATCTAAGACCAGTTGTTTGAAACTCAATACAAATCATTTTAATAATATTATTTTATTGGAAGTTTGGAAGTTGTGAAGGTTTGGGAAAAACTTAAGGATTTAACCATTTAATTAGCTTTATTTTCCTTTTCCCATATGCAAAAAAGTACTGTGTGTAAAAAAACTAAGCGTAATTCTAAATGATTTCCATTTTCAAATGATAATAAAGCACTGTGATATAATTTCTTTGGCGTCAAGTTTTCACAGGGGTACAAAGAATTATGGTATACTTCATAATTGATGGCATCTTGAATTTGATACATAGGTACTTGAGCTCAGATGTGGTGAGAACACAATGGCAGAGTAAATTCTGGGTGTCTGGGAAATTAGAGAGGAAGACCCAGGAAGGAGGAAAGGAGCAGAGAAATAAGGACTTGAGAGAAATAAGGCTAAGCAAATGTCAAAATTTTGTGTCAGGACAGTTCTGTATATTAACGGGGTTAACACTGAATTGCATAACCCCTTGCACAATTCCCTTGTGTTATGTGGTAGTTCTGTCTTCCCAAATAAATCATAAGTTTTGTGAAAGCACAGATGATGTCTTCTTCCCCCAGAGAGCTGGTGGGGCACTTGAGTTGTGAGTATCCAGTTGCTGTATAGTGATGGTGCTTTTTCTTCATCTAGTCATACACCTACCAGAAAGATATTTTCACCAAATTATCCTTTCCTATTTCTGGTCCTGTGAGTTAATATAAATCAGAGTCTTATTACTATATAAAAGGTATTGCTCTTTATTTAAGACCACTTTGCTAACTGGATGGCCCACTGACTATACTCTCATGCCCAGTTATGAATATTCATATATCACAAAAAGAAACCAACAAAACTTTGCTAATGACAACATATAAACTGATGCTAACATGGAGAAATGGAAATATTTAAATTCATCCCTAAATTATCTTAGGATATACTATACAGATTTATTTAGTTTTTTTTTCAAATATTTTAAAAGATTTTTAAAAAACTCAACACATAAATAGGGGAAAATAAATAAACAGGAGACTGATGGAAGAGAAAGCATCGGTAAAGGAAGTAAAGATAAGATTTAATTCTAAGACCTGGTAATAATGGATCAAGATCACTAGTAGATTTGCTCAGGATTGACAATGGTAATGATATTAAAATATTTTGCTCTGTACAGGATGAGATTTTGGAGCAAAGGTCAGTCCCCAGATCTCCCATGCCCTGAAAGTACCCTTATTTTTAATTAAAGCTTGTAGGCATATTCCGGACATAACATTATTTTCATTGCTGAATGTATTTTAAGACATTCATGTAGCTCAGGAAACAGATGTTATTAAAATTTTTACAGCTATCAATGTTAAAAATATCCATGCACTACTGGAGCTTATTTTTAAGCCAACATTCGCTTCATAACAAAATATTTCCACCATTTTATGATTATCTTTTTAATAAAGTATTTGCTATAAAAGCCTTTTGAAAATCTAAATAAATTACATTGACTAGTTCCTCCTTGTCCACATTTCTAATTAACCCATGCCCTCCCAGAAGGCTAATAAAATTTTACTAAAGTTTCAGGACTGTAAAAATGGAGTCTAAAGTAGTGGCAAAATAACCAAACAAAATTCTAGTTAAGAGTTTAGAAGCCCCACTCAAAGCCATTATCTTTAATTTACAACCACACATTTTTCCCCCTGGCAGCTGACCATAAATTCCTAAGACAAGAATTATGACTTTTGGTAGGAAAATGCAATGGGTAGGGGAGAATTGTGCAAATAATTATACCACAGGTTAATAATGTGTATGTTTTATATATGTATATCTGTAAAAAGATACATAACATATATACCTTGTATGCATGGTGAAATATATATGTATTTTCCATGTGTATACATAATGTGTGTGTACATATATGATGATTATGATGAATTCATTATGATGATTATGATATGGAGAAGAGCTGGAGGCAGAGAAGGAGGTCAGGAAAGTGGTGTGGGAGTATTTAGAGGCAGGGGGAAGGGATATGTGTGATAGCATGGAGGGAAGAAATGAAGCTTGTTTCCTGTGATTGCAATTCAAAATGCCCCAAAACTTGACTCATCATCTGCTGGTATTCCAGTGAGAGGATGGAAAGAATAGGAAATTTTGGAAAGATATGTAGAAGACAAAATCACCAGGACTTGGAAGAGAGCATGACACAGTGGAGAGAGCACAGCCTGTGGGATCACATCTGACCTTGAAGCTCAGCTCCAACATTAACCAGCTGTGTGACCCTGGGCAACTTACTCAACCTCTTGGAGCCTCTATTTTCTCATCTGCAAAATTTGTGCAACAGTAATACTTATCTCATTTGGCTGCTGGGAATATTAGAGTCCTTACTAGACTCTATGGATTATCCCTTTCCTGTGACTTCCACCTCATCATCTCTTTAGGCTCCTTTTCCCAGACTATATTGCCTTTTGCTTCATCTTGGATAACTTCATGCCAAATACTGATCAGTACTTTCTCAAATGATTTTTATGGAGCACAAATTCTATAAAATGTTAATGGAATAGGATTATTTGAGGAAAAAGTGCCCCCTATAGTCAAGTAAATTTAGATTGTGCTGGGTTAGAGAAAATTAAACAAGGTTCTTCTACTTGATGATTTCTCAAACCCTTTACTATGCATTATAAGTCTCCAAGAGAGGTAGATGGTATGCAGTTTTTCACAAACTTAATTGACCATAAGACTCTTTTATCAGAAAAATCATATGACACTAGTATTCCCCCAAAAGCATTTTTTTTTTTTTTGGTAGAGGAGGTAGTGGCTCAAACTCTGCCTTATGGTTACCACATCCTTCTTTTGTCCACTCCCCACCTTTTGGGAAATCCTAGTCTGGGGTTTCTGACTTTCTCCAACTGCCTCCTTACAAGAGTCAGGTGGGCTATAATAGGCTGAGTTAAAAGATATTCATTCAGTACAAGAAGTCTTCAATTAATATAGGAAAATAACATAAAGGCTATCAATGAAAGTTGCCATCTAGTTGATGAAGATGTTCCAGCTAGATGGCAAAGTCTTTAAAAGATCAAACCTTGTTGGTTCATAATGTTGAGAAGCAGAAAAACAAAGACAAATTCATCACTCTGGTGGGGAATGTTGACAGTGGGGGAGGCTGTGTGTGTGTAGAGGCGAGGAAATTCCGCTTGATTTTTCTGTGCCCTAAAATTGCTCTAAAAATTAAATCTATTTTTAAAAAACTGCAAAACCCCACAAAACAAACATAAGGAAAATTCTGACATTCTGAAAAACAAGAACCACAGGTGTTAGTAAACGTTAGATAAATAAAAATTATTCTTTATTATTTTAAAATTATTTTAAGATTATTGTAACATCCAAGAATTTATACCACTGCCAATCTAGAGATTGGCAACTTAATTATTCTAGCCACAGGGTTATAAATTACTACCAGGTCATTAGTTATAATTTTGAATCTCGTGGTCTAAATCCTAGGGGACTTGAAAAAGCTAGCTAGTAAGAACAGTTCCAAGTCTTGAAAACATGATCCTGGGATGACATGAAGGGGTCATTTTAAAAAATGTTTTAAGGGGCACCTGGGTGGCTCAGTCAGTTAAGCGTCTGACTTCAATTCAGGTCATGATCTCCCAGTTCATGGGTTCAAGCCCCACATTGGGCTCTGTGCAGATAGCTCAGAGCCTGGAGCCTGCTTCAGATTCTGTGTCTCCCTCTTCCTGCCCCTTCCCCAGCTCACACTCTGTGTCTCTCTCTCTCTCTCAAAAATAAATAAACATTAAAATTTTTTTTTAATGTTTTAAGACTTATTTTAACTATCTTAATGTGATTTTATGGTTAGTGATTTATAAATGTAAACATGTTATATGTAGAAAGGAGAGAGTTGTTCACTGACTTCCCACTCCCTTAAATAAATAGAATTTAACTAAAACACAAACTCCTGATATTCTTTACCTTTTCTTTTAATGTATTTAAAAGCATATTCTATTTTCTCTGTCCTGAAGATTTCTGGGCTAGTGTGGGTGAGAGATTTAACTCTACCGTTAAAATAGGTATCCTAAGTTGAGAAGAAGCTGGGACTCAAACCCAAGCATCTGGGAATTGCTAACACCTCTGTGTGTGTCTGGCCTGGGCAGAAGAAGTTCACAAAGCTCCTCTTCTCCTAGCTCCTCTCCCTTTTTTCTAGCACCCTGGGGAGAATGAATATTGATCTGGTTTGGTCAACTGTCAGCTCACTGTTTTGACCTGTTTTTCTTCTTTCTTTTTTTTTTCTATAAAGTTTATTTATTTATTTAAAGTATTCTCTACTCCCAACATGGGGCTCAAACTCATGACCCTGAGATCAAGAGTCACATTCTCTTCTGATTGAACCAGCCAGGAGCCCCTTGACCTCGTTTTCTAATGGGTATGGTCACAAGGTTTAAACACCCATATAGGGTATGGCTTTCTTTCAACTTCTTTTTCATCTTGGCTGGAGTCCTAAGTCAGAATCTGTTCCCACATGGAAAGAAATCAACTTATCTCTTTCTGCTCCATTTTTCCACATGGCTGGGCCAGGTCTAGGCCCCAGTGTGGCCTTGCTCAGCTCCATGCTGTGGGGAAGTATGTGAATGCCATTCTCTCTGTGGTGTCATCTAGTCAGTTGCTGGTAGGTGGGTGTTGGATCAGTCTCCAAGATGCCCAAGGTTATTATGGGGGATGGTGGAGAAGGAAGTAACGGGTGGAAGAATGGAATAACTCACACCTTTGGTCTGAGGCCATATTGCCTAACAGTTTATATAAAAGGAGAGCTCCACAAAGCCTACCTTGCCAGAATTCTCTAAAATAGAGACTAGAGTCTAAGACATACAAAAATTAAATTGTGACTTTCCCTTTGTTGCTATTTTTCCTTGTGTATATACTTCCTTTAGAGACCATAAGGAGGGGAAGCTATGGTCAAAAGAAGACTTGGGTAGTTCTAGATTTCATGGTCATGGTGACCTTTACACTTGATCTTAGCCAAAAGGCCAAGAAGCGATTCATGGTGACCTTTAATGAAAGACTCCTTAATGGTCATAAGATACTCAAATACGGTTAAACAAGAATCTAACCCCCTCCTCTAATTTCTCTGGAGCCTAGAATCCCTACTGCAAGAGAATCTAATCTCTCTCTGCAATTAGAGTATTGGAATTCAAATAATATATAGATGCACTTGGTGTAGTTGATTGGGATTGGAAAGGGCCACAGAAGCCAAATCACAGAAGAGAAAATAGGTGTGTGTGTGTGTGTGTGTGTGTGTGTGTGCATGTTTAATAAGAAGGACAATTTAACCTGGTGAACACTGCCAGACATGAATGTTAGACAAACAAGGTATCTAGGGGCCACATGAATTTGGACTTATACTCTTCTAGCTCGCCCCTGATGCCAATGCATCCTGAGAAGAAAAGAAAAGTGCCACTGCATCCTTGCATCATAAAATGGGAAGACCAAAGACAGTCTTCTGTGGAATCTACCTTCTTTTTAGAAAGGAGTCTTAATTTCAAAAATCTGAAAGTAACTCTGATCAGTTTAAATAAAAAAATAATTTATTAAAGGATTTTAAGTTTCTTTGATAGCCAGAGAAACAGGATTTGGAGGCAACCTCACCAGGAACTGTGCCCCAAATCACACTACAGAGCTCACCACTGATGCTGCCATCCTGTGCTAAATGCAGCTCACATCACCAAGACTACTGATGTTAGACAATAGGCCTGGGTACCCCCTCTGAAAACAGGATACAGACTCCCCCAACCTTGCCAGAATGAACACCTCCAGATTCAAGCTCTGGTATCTGATCGATGGATCTCAGGTCACATGGCTATGACCCAGCTTCTGTAGGGGGAAACAGGGACACACATGGGGGACTTCCCAGCCTAAATATTGGGAAAATGTTCAAAGGTACTGATGGTCAACAAAAACCACCCTGAGTCCACTCTTTAGCTGACACTAGAAGGGGAAAGAGTTTTCTGACTAACCAATGAGCCTCAGTTAATTGGAAGGTGAGACAAGATTTAAACGTAGGCAGTTTGGATCTCAAGCTTGCATTCTTACACACTAGAGAATTCTGCCAAGATAGAGATCTTACTAGGACCAACAAACCAGTAGAACCTGGGCACATCTAACTCATACACAATATAATTTTGGAGGCATCTTAGTCCTTTACCATAAAATCCACAAAAAGATCAGAATTATAGTTTATTATTTCTTTTGCTCTAGAAGCTATTGTTTCATTGCTAAAGAATAACTGAATATCAAGATGTTCACTGGGGCATTGCTCATAATGGCAAAAGGTTGGAAAACACAACATATATCAAGGAGAGAATGAATAAATAAAACGTGGCATACTATATGATGGAATAATACACAGTTAAAAGGGTCAAACTTGATGACAAAAGTGACAAAAGCAAGTTGCCCCACAATTTTCACGGTATGACATATTTACTTTATTTTTAAAACACACAAAACAATACATTATATTGTTTATGGTCAAATATATGTATAGTAACAAAATTTTTAAAAGTGTGGTTAAAAGAATCTACACCAAATTCATGATAGTAGATGTGCTTGGGCAGAGAAGGAGATGAATGGGACTGAGGAGAGGGACAACTTTGTAATTCTTTTTTTGCATGTGTAATTCTTTTTGAATAAAAATATTTGAAGCAAATATGATAAAATATGTCCATTCTGAGTGGCAGAACATATATAAAGTTTTATCCAACTGAAAAAAAAAAAAAGACAGGGGTGCCTGGGTGGCTCAGCCATTAAGCATCTAACTTTGGCTCAGATCATGATCTCATGGTTCCTGAGTTGGAGTCCTGCTTCGGATGAACCCCAGTTCAGGTGAAGACAAGCCCCATTTCTCTCTCTTTCTCTCTCTCTGCCTGTCCTAGGATTCTCTTTCTCTCTTTGCTCATTGCTCACTTGCAACCCTCCCCTTTCCCAAAAAAAAAGCCAGAGAAAAGAGAGGAGAAAAAGGAGATGAACAGAAATGGGGAGAAGGGATGGATCTCAATTTCCAGATAGAAAGACAAAGGATTTGGTTCTTTAAGAAGCAACTCCTTCCAGGGGCACCTGGGTGGCTCAGTCCGTTGAGCAGTTGAGCCTACAACTTCAGCTCAGGTCATGATCTCCTTGTTTAGGAGTTTGAGCCCTCATGGGGCTCTGTGCTGACAGCTCAGCACCTGCAGCCTGCTTCAGATTCTGTGTCTCCCGTTCCTTCTCTGCCCCTCTCTCACTCACACTCTATCTCTCCCCAAAATAAATAAACATTAAAAAAATTAAATTAAAAAAAAAGCAATTCCTTCCAGATGCCCTGTCTATAAATAAACTTCCCAAAGCCATTCGAGGGGGAACTCCAGCCCAAACTCATTGCCAACAGCCTTGATTTTAAACAAATTAATTTCTTTCTGCTTTTCAGCCTTCAACCCTGTTTTTCCTTGACATTGGTCAGTGTTACTTTGCCCTTTAGAGCCTGTCATTTTCCCAATTTCAGCCTGGATCTTCTTGATGAAATTCTGCTTTCTTCCCTGGGAACTGTGGTCCCTGCCACTTCAGCCCACTTTTCTGCTGCTATTAATCAATTTTATTTTGAGCTTGACACTGTTCTAAGTATTTTACAATACAGACTCATTTTACACTAAAAAGTCTGTTCTACTCAGATAGGTACTATTGTGATCCTCATCATTAGGTAAAGAAACAAAGATACAGAGGGTTAAACTCTAGATAACATGGCCAAAGAATGAGTGTGAAGACATACAACTTATTTATCTGTTATTCTGTTCACAGACATCAGTGAGATTGCCAGTTATTTGCCATTACAAATAATGCAGCCGTGAGTGTTCTGTGCATGCCTGCCTGTGAACCTGTACAAGCTTCTAGGGTATACACCTTGAGGCAGAACTGTAGCCTTATAGGGAATACACATTCTCAACTTTGCTACATTTTGCCAAATTGCTCTAAGAGGTGATTCTAATATCTACTCCCCACCCCTGCCCCCCCCCCCCCGCAGTGTTAACCCATATTGTTCCCACCTGCTAGAGAAGTCAAACTTTAAAATTTTTATTAATATGCTAGGTGTGAAATGGAACCTCACTGTGGTTTTCATTTGCATTTCCTTCATTGCTCTTAAGGTTAAACCCCTTTTAAAGTTTTCTACGAATTGCCTGTCTATACCCTTCATCATTTCTATATTGTGTTATATGTTACTTTTGTCTTTTCGGGAATCCTTTACTTATTAAATACCAACCCTTTGTCTATCACTTGCACTGTAAATACCTTCACCCAGTCTGTGGCTTATTTCCTCTATGTCATCTTTTGTAATACAGATTTTTTTTTTTTAATCTAGTCAAAATTTCCAATCTTTTCCTTGTGGTTAAACTTCTTTTGTCTTACCTAAAAAATATTTTTGTGCCCTGATATAAAGAACTTCTCTTAAAGTTTTCCCCAAAAGTGTTAGAATTTTGCTTTGGACATCCAGGTCGAAATTAGCTTAAGTCATATTTGTGTATGGTGAAATGTGGTGCTCTAGTTGTATTTTTCTTCCATATGGCTCACGATTTTCCCCAGGGCCGTTTTGCACATAGTCTATCTGCTCATCTGTATTACCATCCCTTTTATTTATTTACAAAGTTTCCTTAGGTCCATAGACCTGTTCGTCAGCTCTCTAAGCTGCCCCATTATTCCATGTTTCTATTTCTGCATCTACATCACTTAACTTCATCATAAATATTGATATCTGATAAGGCATGTCTCCCTGCTTATTCATCTTTAAAATTTTTTCTTGACTCTCCTTGGCCCTTTGCTCTTTTGTGCCAAATCAAAGTCAGCTTATTTGGTTCCACAAAAAATGGAATTTTTATTGTATTAACATTCATAAATCCAAGATTTATATTAACATTATGGATTAATTTGGCAAAAACCAACCCTTTTATATTGAGTCTACCTAGCCACAAAAGGTATAGATATTTCCAACCACTTAGGTCTTCTTTAATACCTTTTGATAAAATGTCAAAACACTTCACAGATCTTGGACATATTCTGTTATATTTGCTCCTTGACATTTTAGGTTTCTTATTGCCCTTAAAAAAATGAGATTTTATTTTAAAACTTTACGTCGATTGGGGCACCTGTGTGGCTCAGTCGGTTAGGCAGCCGACTTCGGCTCAGGTCATGATCTCACAGCTCGAAGGCTTGTGGGTTCAAGTCCCATGTTGGGCTCTGTGCTGACAACTCAGGGCCTGGAGCCTGCTTCCGATTCTGTGTTTCCCTCTCTCTCTGCCCCTCCCCTGCTCGTGCTCTGTTTCTCTCTCTCTCTCTCTCAAAAATAAATAAACATTAAAAAAAATTTTAAAGAATATTTACGTTGATAGGGGTGCCTGGGTGGCTCAGTTAGTTAAGTGTCCAACTTTAGCTCGGGTCATGATCTCACAGTTTGTTAGTGCAAGCCCCACTTCAGGCTCTGTGTTGACAGCTCGGAGTCAGCTTCGGATTCTGTGTCTCCCTCTTGAGATCTGCCCCTCTCTCTCTCTCTCTCGCTCTCTCAAAAATAAATAAACATCAAAAAATTTTTGTTTAGGGGCGCCTGGGTGGCGCAGTCGGTTGAGCGTCCGACTTCAGCCAGGTCACGATCTCGCGGTCCATGAGTTCGAGCCCCGCGTCAGGCTCTGGGCTGATGACTCAGAGCCTGGAGCCTGTTTCCGATTCTGTGTCTCCCTCTCTCTCTGCCCCTCCCCTGTTCATGCTCTGTCTCTCTCTGTCCCCAAAAAAATAAATAAACGTTGAAAAAAAAAATTAAAAAAAAATTTTTTTTGTTTAAATTTAAGTTGATAAAATAAACAAGTCACAGGGATGAAAAGTATAGTATAGGGAATATAGTCAGTAATATTGTAGTAACTTTGTATAGTAACAGAAGATTACTATACTTATTGTGGTGAGCATTTTGTAATGTATATAAGTGTCAAATCACTGTTGCACACCTGAAACTAATGTCATATTATATGTCAACTATACTTCAATTAAAAATAAAAGGAAAAAATTACATAGACCTAACTTAACGGTATAAAGGAATGTAACTGATTTTTGTACAAGAATATTTTATCAAATAACCTTGATGAATTCCACTATTAATTCCAATAACATATCAGTCAATTCTCGTGGATTCTCTTTGTACAGAATTGTTTAATATACCATTAATGACAGTGTAATTCTTACATATTTCATTTGATCAATTAATGAATTGACTGATTGACTTACTGTAATGGCCAGAACATCTGTTATTATGACAATAAAATAACAGTGATGTGATAATCCTCACACCCCTTTTCGTTTCTTGATATAAAAAAGGAATGTGTCCAACTTTGCTCCACTTAGAAAATTGATTACCATTAGTTTTTGGTGTATGGACTTCATGAGATTAGGGTAGCTCTCATCTACTCCTAGTTTCCTTAGAGTTTATTTTTTAATTATTTTAGGTGTTGAACTTATCAAATCCTCTCTCTACTTCTATTTAAACAGTCATGTAATTTTTCTCTTTTATTCCATTGAAGCAATGAGTTACATTAATAGATTTCTCAGATTTTAGAATGTCCTTACATTCCTGAAACTCCTTGATAATAATATATTTTAAAGTACTATTAGATTTGATTAACTAATAGTTTACTTATGATATTATGTCTTTGTTAATAAAGTGAAAATGGGCTTATAACTTCTTTCCTTTTCCTTTCCTTATTCAATTTTGGAAACAAGGTTAGGCTAACCTCATGAAAAGAAAAAGAGTTCAGGTATCTTTTTCTCCTATTTTTTTTTTGAAACAACTTGCATTATTAAACAAGTATTATCTATTCTCTGAAAGCTTAGTGGAATTCATCTATAATTCTCTCTGAACCTACATTTTTTAGGGTGATTGGAAAAGATCTCTCATGATTACCATTTTAATTTCTTTAGTGATTATTAGCCTGTTCAAGCTATCTTTTTTTTTTTTTTAAGTTCATGTATCTATTTTGAGAGCGAGAAAGAGCGTGAGTGAGCATGAGCAGGGCAGGGGCAGAGAGAGAGGGAGAAGGAGAATCCTAAGCAGACTCCCCACTGTCAGCACAGAGCCTGACTCAGGGCTCCAACCCATGAACCACAAGGTCATGACCTAAGCCGAAATCAAGAGTCAATTGTTCAATCAACTGAGCCACCCAGGCAACCCTCAGATTATCTTTTTGTGACAATATTATTATTTTTTATTTTTCCCAGAAATTCACTTTTATGAGTTTCAAATGTATTAGCATCTAGTTGTTAAAAAATATTCTGTGTCATATGGACACAATTATCTACAAAGAAGCCTGAGAAACATAGTTTTTATTCTGCGTAATCACATGTCCAGCTAAAAATGGATCATATTTCTTAGGAAAAATTGAAAATGAATATTAGTAGACAACTTACAGTCGTCTACATAGCTGCCATGATTAGCAACGTGGTTCATGAGAGGGGCTGATGCCTTAGTTTGTGCCCTCCTGGTAGGTTTAAGAGGCAGGGTTTACAGGTAAGTAAGAGGTGGGTTTAAGGGTAGGTATCAGAGCCTATGGTGCCATAGATAGGAATTACCATTCTGATTTTTCTCTTCACCAGGCAATTGCTCAGGAACCCCCACTTAGTGTTCTACCCCAAGACTGTTCTATTTAAAGCTTTCTCCCTTGTTCTGCTCCCCTGGGTTTCAAGGAACACAAAGAGAGGAGAAATATTCAAGGGTCAGATGTCAGCCTATATCCAACCAGGCTTTCTGTTCTTATCCCCCACATACCCTTATAACTTCCCATAAAGGGTTTCACTCAAAATTTCCCTTACTTTATTCATGTATTCATTTTCTATTCGTTTACTATTTTATTCATTTGTTTTTATTTACTTTATTCATTTAATATTTTATTTACTTTTTTTTTTTTTTTTTTAGCTCCATACACTTTCCTCCTCCCTGAGATGCCCCCAGGAATAGGTTTGGAGGAGACCAGCACCTAAGCTAAACTGCTACTTGTCAAGAACCAGAAGTACCTTATTTGTGTTTTAATTTGGGGGGTCCAGAGCTGTGTTTTTCCTCCCAAGAGGAGCTATTTCCCTTCCCAAAAGAAGATGAGAATTCAACTTGTGGCTGAAGATCGATGTGTGAAAAGGACATGAGCTGAGATGCACAATTTCTGACAAGAGTCTGGAGACAGGCTGCTTCCTCTGTAGGCTGAGCCCCAATGTTTTAGGGTTGATGAAACCTTTCTGATGAGTTTGGGAGGCTCCAGAACAGAGGAGTTTTGTACCTCCTTCCAAGATGTGGCCTGAGGAAACTGAGAAGGACCCTAGAGAAGCCCCAAGTCCAGCCTGATTCAAGTCAAAGAATTAGCAATACTGAGGACAGTGTCTGGATAAGCAAACCTGACAGCAGCCCCATAAAGGCCCATGCATGCCCAGGTGGCACAGAAAAGCCTATGGAATTGTCATTTTCCCTGAAGAAGGACAGAGAGGTAGGTTGAGAGAAGGCCACAGATGGAAGAGCTTTCACAATTGGGACAAAGAAGAAGCAACATGTGTGGATTTGCTGACTACAAGGCATGGTGGAGCTGAAGAAGATACACACAAGGGAGTTGAGCAGATGTAGCACATGGCTGAGCCCAAAGGCCAGAGACCAGTGAGGGCAGAGGTAGGCCCACCCACAGGTGTCCCATCCCCAGTCCAGTGTCAGGATACCATTCCAGTCCCTGGAGTCTCAGGCCACTCCCTGGGAGCAGGCAAGGAAAGGAAGCAGAGGGAGAATGCCAAATGAACAGTCATTAGACAAAAGTGGTTATGTTTTAAAACAGAAGGTAGTGAATGAAAGTGAATTGGTTCTACCACTAGCAAAGCCTGAATTGAGCCTATAGTGATATAAGGAAAAGCACCATTCCCCTTTTTTGTACACCCAAACTGAAATAGTGAATTTCATACCTGAGACAAACCTCACTTCGATTTTTTTCTTATTGGTTTAGACATTTTTTACCACTTAAACTTTCTCGTCCTGTTTTGTTGTTTATTGATCATTTAATTATTTCCTTTTTAAGCTTTTCTGCCTTTTCCTCTATGTCCTTTATTATTGATTTAGCTTTATCTTCCCTTTCATTAAATGTTTATTAAAATCTCATCTACTTATCTTTTTAGAGTTACATATATTTGCAATGAGTAGCAAATACCATATGTAACTAAATCTGTAAGGTAATGTCTTCAATCATCAACACTTTAAAAAAGAAAATATTGTAAAAATTATTTAAAATGGAATATAAACCAGGCAATTTCATATAGATGTGTATAATTTGACTTAATCTGTATAACTGTGTAGCTTAACTCCATTAAAGATGGAGTCAGGAAGCCCTGAAGGGGGAGCTCTCATGCACGACTACGTCCCTTAAGGGGCATACCTCACATTCGACAGGAAGAAGCTTACTTTACAGAGAGCAGCAGGAAGAAGGAAGACTCTCTCCTTGCCCAGCAACAGCTCAGCCAATGAGAATGCAGCAAAACAGTGCTGCTCAGCTTTTTTCCCCTATAGAAAAGCAAGCCTGTATCTTCATTCTGAGCCACCCAGGTGCTCTGGCTTTTCTGTTTTTAAAGTCAACACTACATGGCAACCACAAAGGTACCCGAAGGAGATAAACCCCTAAGGGACTAACAACCCCCAGAACTGTGTGAGGTACTCACATGAACTCCTGTGCTCTCTCTCTGCTTCTGTGGGTCATCTCTTTCCTTTTTGTTTGGTGAGTCTCCTCTTAGATCCGAGCTCCTTCCATTTGGTTGACTTTTGGTCTGACCTTACTAAGGATCTGATTTTTGTTGTTCTCATTTTTAGGAAAGCATTGCCCTTTCTGGTGTACACTTGTTTTCTGACTCTCTGGGGTTTTTTCCCTTAAGTTTATTTACTTTGAGAGAGAGAGAGAGAGAGAGAGAGAGAGAGCCCACTAGCAGGAGGGGGGCAGAGAGCAAGGGAGAGAAGGAGAGAATCCCAAGCCCTGATGTAGGGCTTGAACTCATGATCTGGGAGATCATGACCTGAGCTGAAATCTAGGGTCTGATGCTTAACTGAATGAGCCACTCAAGCACCCCAGAACCTCTGGTTTTGAGTAATGATACCCCAATCTGTTAAAATTTGTCAGGATGACAGGTCCCTCCTTCTGGGACCCTGGCTGGTTTTACATTTAAAAATTACAGTACCTTCTCATGCACATTTTTAACTAATTGGACCAACTTAACAAGAAATAATTTAGAACTCCAATAGCCATTATGGGGGATTTTGATCTCTTCAAACTTGCTTTTCTTAGAACCAAGTTAGAAGACCATGACTCTAAAATGAAACACACTGAATGGGATGCCTATTTTAATTGGTATCTTGAGGCTTCCAAGAGTATTCAGGACTCTAAAATCAGGTCTTTACAAAGTATCACTTCTAAATGAACCAAGGCACACAAACAATGAAAAGAAATATAAAAAGCTTTCCAGGCCTTTCTCCCTTCTCCCATCCCCTTTGTCATCATCTCCCCCTCCTTTACACTGTCCAATTCCTCATTCTAATTCTCTCATTGAACTTTTCTTTTTCTTGGAACCTTTCCCTGCTCCCTTCTCCTTCAAACACATTAGAACCTTCTCTTTCAAAGTCAGATCCTTTTGGGGGAGCCTGGGTGGCTCCGTTGGTTAAGCATCCAACTCTTTTTTTTTTAATTTTCTTTCTTTTTTTAAACATTTGTATTTATTTTTGAGAGAGTGAGTGCAAGCAGGAGAGGAGCATAGGGAGGAGACAAAGGATCCAAAGCCCGTTGTGGGACTCAAACTCATAAACCCTGAGATCATGACCTGAACCCAAGTCAGACACTTAACTGACTGAGCTACCAGGTGCACCAAGCATCTCACTCTTGATATTGGCTCAGGCTGTTATCTCATGGTTGTGAGATCGAGCTCTGCGCTAGGAATGGGGCCTGCTTGGGATCCTCTCTCTCCCTCTATCTCTCTGCCTCTCCCCCATACATGCTCACTCTCTCAAAATAAATAATTAACTTTAAAAAATTAAATTCTCTGAGGATTCTAATGTTATGTCCCTAATGTCCTATGTCCCCTGGACTAAGGTCAAACTATGAGCCATAGTCAAAGATTTTCCTAGGATGACTGAAGATCCTTATAGATTTTCCAAAGATTTAATATAGTCATCCAGACTTACTAACCAGGTTCCTCACTTTGTACCAGCTAGTTCACATGCTTGTTGGTGAAGGCCAAGCCCAGCGTGGATGAACTAGAGAATTGAGATGATTACGTTTTCAGAATCTCTACAACTGCAAATGAGAGACCAACCTCCTGCCTTGTTATATAAGGCTCAGCAATCCCTAAACTGCTTCACCTGGCAATCTCTAGGGCTTTGTCAAACCCTGTTGATTGGAATAAGATCCAGGCTTGTACTCAGAAGTGCAGTGAACCTGTGCATAACTATTACAATTGACTCCAAGTTGTTTTCAAGGAAAATTCTGACCTTCCTTTGGATGTTGAATCCACTCAGGTAGCCTTCCATTCTATGTTCATTAAGGAGCTGAACTGAGATCTTTCCCTTTTAGTGAAAATGCAAATCATCTCCCCTGTACCCTGGAGGATACAATTAAAGGGAAGTCCACTAAAATCTTTACTGTTGAGTTCCAACAAATGGAGGCCTCTAAAACAAAACCTCTCCTGGTGTCTGCCATTATTGTGAAAATCCAGGATGTCGGAAGAAAGATTGTTACAAACTTAAGCACTCCCAGGTGCTGTCAGCCTTTCCAATGCCCTTGTAACTCCCAATCTGGGGACTCCAAGGAACCATGGGGCCTTCCCCCATCCTTTCTCATTACCAGCTTGGATAAATAACTCTCAGACTAGGAATTAATTTCTCTGTTACTGGCGCTGGAGCTACACACTTGATGCTCAATCCCACTGTTATTAAACAGCCCCTGACTCAAGTATTGAAATGATTCAAATAGCAGGGGTCTGTATTAAACCTCAACAAGTTTCCATCTCTAAGCCCATTTTTTTCTTTTTTTTCTGGCCCTGTGAAAGATCCTCATCCTTTTCTCCTTAGTCCCTCCAAACTTGTTCATACATCAAGATCTCTTAGAGAACTATCTTGCTAAAATTTATTTATCCCCAAAGGGGGAGATAATTTTAGAATTTGATAGCAGCAACCAAATAGCCAACCAGGTGAATCAAATTGCCCTTCAAAATCTTTTATCTACTCTTTCACTGATGGCACTGGAGCTAACTTTAAGGACACTAACAATTTGTCCCCATTGGATAAGCTTTCACTCTCATTATAGGTCAAAATCTTCAACTGATATTGGCAGAATCCACAGTGCACCTCCTATTAACATCCAAGTATATCCCTCAAAATCTCTCCCAGAATTAATTAATACCCTATAAATAAAGGGAGCCCTTCAAGGCATCAAGCCCACAATGGAATATTATAAGGGTCAGGGCCTCCTCCTCCCTGCCCCAGTCCTTGAAATACTCCTATTTTGCCTGTGAAGAACCCCAATGGCCACAGATAGAGATTTGTCCAAGATGTCTGAGTCATAAACAATATTGTTATCGTTCATTACCTGGCTGTTCCAAATCCTAATACTTTGTTAGAATCATGTCATGCCTTCTTAGCATCCCTGTTGATAAGGCCAGCCAATATCTCTTAGCCTTTACTGGGAAAGGAAAAGAGTACATCTGACAGTAATACTCCAAGGTTTTACCGAAAGTTCTTTCCAAACCTTGAAAGCAGTTTTAGATGATATGAAGTTACCTGGAAGCTCTACTTTATGACAATATAGAGACCGCTTCTCTGCTCCCCTTCTCAGCCCTCTTTGTAGGAAGATAGCATCCACTTTTTAAAACTTCTAGCCTTGTGGGCACACAAAGTCTCCAAGGAGAAACTGTGGTTTACTTAAACTTAGGTTTGATATTTGGAGCACCTGATTTCAGAACAAGGACTATATTTAGGTCCAAATGGGCTTCATGGCATCCCGAACTTTTATAAACTCATAACTAAGTGCCATTTATGAGGTTTTCATGGGCTAGCTGGTCACTGCCAAAATGGGATTCCAACTTCTCTCTTATGGCCCAAGCCCTATATGTTTCATCAAAAACAAAAAACCTGATCCTCTTGTTTGGGAATATCAGGGTGAACCTAGCCTTGAAAGCCCTAAAGAAAAGCTTGAGAAATTCCCCTACCCTTCGACATACCAATTATCAACTTCCTCTTTTCCTTTTTGTATTTGAAAGGAAAGGGAACCCCCTTGGGGTACTCACCCCAAAACATGGAACCACCATCAACTGATAGGGTATTATAGCCAACAGCTAGACCCTGTGGCACAAGGATATCCCCTTGCCTCAGGGTCATTCCTGCCACCACTCTGTTACTCAAGACCACTGAAAAGCTAGTCATGGGATCCCTTCTAACAATCTAGCACCCATGCAGTAGAAGCGCCACCCACCGCCCCGAATTCTCATCACACTCAACACCTTTTGGCCCGTTCTCTCACCTCCTATGAAATCCACTTGTTAAATCCACTTGTTAACCACTACTCATTTAACTCTTTGTCACTAGAATAATTTTAATCTTAACCATGTCACCCTTCTTCCCTCTGCTACAGATGACCCTCCTCATGACAGACAGATTACCTCTGGACCCCCTGTGACAACTTACAGAAAACTCCTTTGGATAATGCTGACTTTTTGTGATTTACCAATGGTTCTCATTTAGAAGGTGAAAATGGTAAATATGCTGGGTATTATATTACAACTCCCTACAAAGTTGCTGAAGCAGAACCTTTGCTCTTGGCTACCTTGGCCCAACAGGTTGGATTGTACACTTTTGCTTGGGTCTGCATTTTACCAAGGGCAAAACTGCAAATATTTATACTAATAGAAGTTATGCCTTTGCAATAACTCATGACTTTGGAATACCATGGTAATAGTGAGGCTTCTTCCTTTCCAGTGGGGACAAAAAAAATAGCCTTTATGTCCAGGAATTATTAGATGCCATATCCTTGCCAGCTGCTTTGTTCATATTCAAGGTACCTTTGCATTCCATACATGATTACCTGGAGGCTAAAGGAAACCACCTTGCTGATATCTATTTAAAGAACACTGCTTTTAAAGGAATGAACAACCAAACCTATGTCATGGTCCAAAGGGATGTTCCCCCAAATGATAATCTAGAAAAATTTACTAGAGATTCTCAAATTGGCCCCCCAAAAGGAAAAATGATATTGGGAATTTGATAACTATTGATTCTATTTAAAAACAAAAACAATAAAAGAGGTGTCTGGGTGGCTCAGTCAGTTGAGCGACTGACTTTGGCTCAGGTCATGATCTCATGGTTCATGAGTTTAAGCCCCACATTGGGCTTGCTGCTGTCAGTGCAGAGTCTGCTTGGGATCTTCTGTCCCCCCCCCCCCCACCTCTCTCTTTCTCTCTCAAAAATGAATAAACCTTAAAAAAAAAACCACCTTTGGCTTGGGTCATATTCCAGTTCTGCCAGAGATCTAAAGTTCCTATTACTACTGTATAGACATTGAATTATTGGTCTATTGACAAAATGATGAACTTCCTGAATGAATACTGGTGGGGATATATTAATAAGGCTGCAAAGACTGCCTATTTTGTTTACCCCAGTGGCCTAAAGTACAATCCAGAAAAACCTTTCACACTGTTCCCAGACACTTTAATTATCCAATGGACCGCTTGAGATTTGGCAAATAGATTTTATTTGGCTACTCCCATTTCATGGATATAAATGTCTTGACAATGATTTGTTTGTTTTCTCATTGAACTGAAGTCTCCTCCTGTGAATAGGCCATAGCTACTTCTGTGGCTAAACTCCTACTAGGAAAGATCATCCTTATTTGTGGAAACTCCCTCAAATCTTAGTCCTACCCCCTTTGAAACCCATAAATTCTTACCCTTTGAGATAATCATAGCATGTCCAACGTACTTGGCCCCTGCTTCTTCCAATCCACAGCTGGTAAAGGGGGCATAATTCAGTATTGCAAAGGCTTAATAGTTTCTGTTGAAAATAACCATGCTTTAGTAGAAGAATCTGCAGCATGTTCTCAAAAGACAAAGTTCTTAAACATCACATCTTGCATCCTGGAGATTTCATCTTTTGGGAAAGACCTCTCCAGAAAGACTCTTCAACTCCACTGGAAATGCTGCCATCAGATACTATTAACCCACCCTTGTGCTATCAAACTCCAAGGAACAGGCTCTTGGATCCATGTGTCACATCTGGAGAAAGCACTAAACCCTGATTTGACATGCATACCAACTGATGACCTAAAAATGAAGATTTTCAGGAACCAAAGTGGATAACAGCTGAAGGGGACATTTTTCCTAAGATGACTGGACTATGCCTATATACCTTTTTCTCACTGTTGCTTCTTATTTCCTTTCTTTCTTGGCCCAATATATTGCAAAAGGGGAAAAACTTTCTGACTATTGTATCTGTCACCAGAAACTCCAATCTGTTCATAATGCCAAATATCCCTTACTCTTCCCTATTTAAGTACTATGTTCCCCTGTACCCAAGATGAATACAAATGAGCTAACTCATTTAACAGTTGCAAGGATTTTAGAAAAGGCACCTTTAGGCTGGGATGATTCCTTGCAGAATGTCTGCTTCTCAACTTCTTCTGTATAATCATTACTAAGCTTTACACCTGTTGTCTGACAAACCTTAATAGAAATTATAAGCCCAATAGGGTGATGCTAGCTCAGTGCTTTGAGATAATATCCAGTGCTTACCCCAGATAGGAAATGCCTGAGTGTCCTCCCTCCTACCCTTCTCTGTTGCTCAAATGTGGCTTTAGTGCTTTCTTTTTTTTCTTCAATTTTTTAATGTTTATTTATTTTTGAGAGGGGGGAGAGGCAGAGAGGAAGACAGAGAATACAAAGCAGGCTCCAGGCTCTGAGCTATCAGCACAGAGCCTGATGCAGGACTCAGACTCACGGACTGCATGATCATGACCCGAGCTGAAGTTGGATGCCCAACCAACTGAGCTATCCAGTTGCCCCAAAGTGCCTTCTAATTTATGTACTTTCCCTCTGATGTGGGATGTGACAACCAGGAAAGGTCCCTCCTGGCACTAAGGGATGAAACCTCTAAATACAAAAAGTTGCTCTCAATCATCTATGCTTTTGAGGAAAAATCTTGATCAAAAAAGGGAAATGTGAAAAAAAAGGAAACAATTTAAAATGGGAGTCTGGCTGGGGTGCCGGGGTGGCTCAATCCATTGAGCATCTGACTTCGGCTCAGGTCATGATCTCACGGTTTGTGAGTTTGAGCCCCACATCACACTCTCTGCTATCAGTGTAGAGCCTGCTTCAGGTCCTCTGTCCCTCTCTTTCTGCCCCTTTCCCACTCATGCTTTCTCTCTCTCTCTCTCTCTCTCTCTCTCTCTCTCTCAAAAATGAATAAACATTTATTTTTTTAAAAAGTTAAAAAAAAATAAAATGGAAGTCTGGAAACCCTGAAGGGGGAGCTCTCATGCACTACCACATGCCCTAAGGAGCATACCTCACATTCCCCAACAGGAAGAAGCTTACTTTACAGAGAACAGCAGGAAGAAGGGAGAATTTCTCTTCGCCCAGCAACAGCTCAGCCAATGAGAATGCAGCAAAACAGCCCTGCCTGTCTTCTACCTTCCCCCTACAAAAGCAAGCTCCTCTCCTCTGTTCTCTAGATTTGCATATGGTTTGCCATAGTTTGCTTGTCCCAAATTGCAATTCCTCTGGTATTCCCAAATAAACTCATTTTATGGGTAAAATAACTGGCTTTTTAAAAAATTTTAAAGAACAACAGTGGCTTTTTTATAGCAAACAAATATCCAATATAAAATTTAATGTTCAGAAGTAGCACCTGCTATCTGAAAGTTAACATATATATTGATATGTACTCTATACAAAAGAGCACTTTTTATGATTTAAAATTTATATATTAGAGTTTTTATTTTGTTTGCAAAATGCTGATTCAGTGAGGTCACAGTCAACGGGTTAGTCATAATAAGTTGGTGAGTGACAACAGCTTTCTTTTGCAAACACAGTTTACAACTTTAAGTGGATAATCCCGGTTTCTACAGCACAAATTCCAACAGATGTGTTATCAAACACTCATCTCTCAACTGTCCTTGAAACTATTAACACAAACTTTGCCCTCTTAGTAAATAGACTTAGATGCAACTGCAAATTTATGATAAACAGAGTAATTACAGATTTAACTCACACTCTATGGCAAATCACATTGTGAATATTCATTTACCATCTTCCTTATCTATTTAATTTAGGAGCTAATTATTACTCCAATGCTTTCAATGCTTTCAATTCACAAAAGTACTTCTATCTGGCTTCTCAAAAGTTTCCCTACAAGTTTCTGTTTCAAAACAATTTGTCTTCTGATGTTAATTTCAATCTTAAATCAAGGCTGAACCAAAAATATTGAGATGGATAACAATTTGTTTCCATATATACAATCTTAAAACAGTTTACCAGCACAATGTTGATTACATTAGTTGTGTTTCAGAATCAAAGAATACACATGATGGTGTATGTTTTACCTTGTCCCTGTTCTTATATACACATGCATGTTGTTATGGTTAAGAGGAGTCAAACATGAATACTGTAATTCTCTCATCTCTTGTGTCCTAGAAACCAAAACTTTGGATGTAGACAAAAGGAGATATAGATATAACAAAATGAAGAGACAAAGTAAAAAACCCAGAGGCCTGAATTTGAATTTCCAGTATCATTAAGACCACATGAGGTATTTTATCTTTATATTATATTTAGGATGTCCCAGTTGGGCAATTGTAAGACTTAAAATTTCAGAAATATAAGTGTTACAGCTTTATAAAGTATATCATTTAAAGGTTTAATTATTTAAATGTATTTTATGTGTGCTTAGTTTGGTGAATTTTGGATAATCATTTGCCACCTTTAATTAGGGGGACTCCTGATGAAAGAACACCGTACCTCCTGTGGCCTTGTCAAGGGGGGTGAGCCTGAGAGGGATCAAGCCTCTAGATCCAGCTGTCACTTTGTAGGAACTACAGAGGACAAGAGGGATATGTTAAAAGTCACTGTGAGCACGCAGTCAGCAACATTGAGACTGAAAAAGCTGTCTGTCAGAGGTGCCTGGATGGCTCTGTAGGTTAAGCGTCCAACTTCAGTTCAAGTCACGATCTCACAGTTTGCGAGTTTGAACCCCGTGTTGGGCTCTCTGCTGTAAGTGCAGAGCCCACTTTGGATCCTCTGTGTCCCTCTCTCTCTGCCCCTCCCTGACTCTCGCATGTGTGCTCTCTCTCAGAAATAAATAAACATTTAAAAAATATTTTTAAAAAGCTGTCTGTCAAATGGTCAAGGTTAATAGATAAGTTGTCAGGAAAAGAAGGGTACAAAAGGAGAATTTATAGATTATAAGAGTCTTCAAAGAAGTAAACTTCAAAAATAAACAAGTCTAAATTATAGTGATGAGGGGATGCACCTAAGTGATAAAACTATAAATAAAGACCAGGAAGTGATGACTATGAAAGTCAGGATGGTGGGAGGGAAGGGCTTATGATTAGACAGGGCTCCTTGGTGGCTGGGAAGTTCTGTTTTGACCTGCTTATTGGTTACAAGGATATTTGTCTTTTTTTTAATGTTTATTTATTTATCTATCTATCTACCCACTTATTTTTTATTTATTTACTTTGAGAAAGAGAGAGAGAAAGCATGAGAAAGGGACAGAGAGGGAGAGAGAGGGAAAGAGAGAATCCCAAGCAGGCTCCGTGCTGTCAGTGCGGAGTCCGATGCTGGACTCAAAGTCGAACTGTGAGATCATGACCCAAGATGAAATCAAGAGTTGGACACTCATCCAACTGAGCCACCGAGGTTCCCCTCTTGTATTGCACTTTTTTTTAGTTTTTTTTTTAAGTTTATTCATTTTGAAACAGAGAGAGAGAGAGCACGCCCATGCACAAGTGGGGAAGGGGCAGAGAGAAGGAGAGACAGAATCACAAGTGGGCTCTGTGCTGCTGGCACAGAGCCTGATATGGGGCTCGAACTCACAAACTGTGAGGTCATGACCTGGGCAGAGATCAAGAGTCAGATGCTCAACCAACTGAGCCATCCAGGCGCCCCTTTTGTGTTGCACTTTACAGTCAGTCCTCCCTGCCTTGGTCCCTGGCAACCACTGATCTTTCTATTCCTATAATTTTGCCTTTCCCAGAATGTAATATAAATGAAATTACACAGTGGGTACCCTGGGGCATCTGACTGCCTTCATTAGCATACTGCACTTGAGACTCACCCCTGTCGTTGGTGCATCCATAATCATTTCCCCTTAGTAGTGGCTGCTCCCTCTTTTACTGCTGAGTAGAATGTTTATCCATTCACCAGTTGAAAGACTTTGGCTCGTTTTCAGCTTTTGGCAATTATTAACAAAGCTACTGTCAATATTTATATACAGAATTTCATGTGCACATAGGTTTTCATTTCTAGCGAGTAACTTTTAGGTTTTTCTTTTTAAATGCTATTCCTAATTTTTTGTCCTTTAGTTTATCAAGTGAAATGAAAGCCCAGACAGAAAGGGGCACCTGGGAGGATACTTCAGGTCCTGCAGAAGAAAGAGCTGGTTCATTTTTCCTTTTATTCTGTCCGGTGGCAAGCCTTTTAAGCCCCTTTAATTGACTTCTGATTTCTTTGAGTATTAAACCCCTGTCTCTGTTAGAAGTGGGACATTATAAGACACATATTTGAAAATTTAGCCTTGGCCAGGAGCTATAGCTGAAGTAGAGGATAGAAGTCTCAATTAGGACTTTATTGATGAACTTCAAGAAAGTGGATTGTGTGGGCAGCTGCTTTGAGAAGACAAGACTGAGCCAGCCCTTTGCCTTACTAAATAAGAGTAAAAACTGGAGAATATTTAGAAAAGCCTTACCTTGAAAACATTATGAATATAACTATTAAACCACATTAGAGTCATGATCCCATCTTGTCAAATGTATACATATTCCATATGTTGTTTCCATATTTTTCTCTATCTAGTTATGACTGCAAGAGTTCCCTTTAAATCCTGACTTTTAAGTAATTAGTGTTGTCTTATATAACCCTAATCTTGTGGCTAAGCTATGTTCAGTTATTTGTTACAGAAATATTAAATTTATTCATTATATGTCTGTTATAGGAAATTAAATTTGTTAAAATATTGTTTTTGTAGCCTATTAAATTTAAGTAAGCAGATACAAGAAAGTGCTTAGATAAGTTGTAACTCAAGAGAGAAGTGTATTTCTGTCTCAGGTAATAGTCCAGAGGTAGGCAGACAGTCTAGGTAAATAAGAGTTTCTATTCCACCAGGTCATTCAAGGGTCATTCAGGGAACCACTCTCTGCTCTTATTGCTCCATAATCACATAAAACAGAAGTCAGCAAACGTTTTCTGTAAAGGACCAAATAATAAATATTTTAGCCTCTGTGGGCCATATGTGCTTTGTCATAACTTCTCAAGTCTGCTAATATAGCATGAAAGAGGCCACAGATGATATGGTGGTGAATGAGTGTGGCTTTATTCTTATAAAACTTTATTTACAGAAACAGGTGGCAGGCCAGATCTGGCCCACGGATCATGGTTTGACAAGTTCTGTCCTAGCATGTGGTCTTTGTGGTTGAAGCTCCATTCATGTTCTGGTCTGTGGGAAGGGCAAAGGAGGCAGTAGAAGGCAAGCCATTATCCGGAAACGGACACATCATTTCTGCTAACATTCATTAATCAAAACGTACTCATCCATCCATCCACTTCCAATAGAGGCCCAGAAATGCTCTAGCTGAACGATCATGTGTCTACATAAAATGTGGGGGTTTGATAATAGAAAGAAAGGAGAGAGTGTATATTAAGGAACAATTTTAGTTTGGGGATGAAATTCCTTTTCCCTATGAATGCTGAAGGCCTTGCTCCACTAGCATCTAATATCAACGTTGAAGTCAAAAAGTCAAAAGCTCCTCTGATCAAGCCTTACCTTTAGCTTCTGTGATCCAAAATTTCCTAATGATATGCTCTGGCGTGATGTTTTTTCAACCATTTGGCTGGGGATTAGTGGGCACTTTACATTTGAAACTTGTATCCTTCAGTTCTGGGAAATTGTCTTGAATCCTTTCTCTGACAGTTTCTTCCCTTCCATTTTCTCTGTTCTCTCTTGCTTTAGTACCAATTCAACTGATGTTGGATTTTCTGCATCGATTTGTAATTTAATTTTCTTTTCTCTCCTATTGTCTATCATTTAGTTTCTTTGCTCCCCTTTTAAAGTTGATGGTATCCTCAACTTTCGATTAAAACCCTTTAAATTTTTATTTACTATCTTGTTTTGAATTTCTAAAACATTCTTTTTTTGTTGTTGTTGCTATTTCTGAATGTTTTCTCTTTAGATCAATCTTAATTATTTTATTATGGATAGCATATCTTCCCTAACCTAAAGTGTTCTGCTGCTGGTATTGTCTCTACTGCCTCTGAAATATTTCTCCTTGACTATTTTATTTTCTGTCTTAAATGTTGGAGAGTGTCCTTAAGTATCTGGATGTCCCACAGATGTCTATTTGTAGTTTAGAATGAGGTAATTTAAAAAACAGATTGCAAAAAAAAAAAAAAAAAAAAAGAGTGATTGTAAGCTCCATGCAGATGGACCAGACTTGTCTCATGGGGCAGCTTACTTCCCTGCAGTGTGACCAGGGGAATGCTGCTTTTATTTCAGGAAATTACCATGTGTCAGTGTTTGTAGGTCTTTTTGCTTGAGATTGCCCAAGAATGAGATTATGTGTTGTGTTTTAGAAATGAATATTCTTTAAGCTCCATTTTGTTTGTCCACTTTCACAACTGCAAAGAGAAATACCTAGGGAATTTACATAACTTCTACATTGGAAAAGTTAACTATAACAAGGCAATTATGGTGATGATTAGTGGTTAAATTATAAGAAAACAGGTCAGAAAATTCAATTTCCCATGATGAATAAAGTTTATAACTTAAGTGAACAAACACAATTCTATCTAGCAAATAGAATTTTCTACAGTGTACATAGTATATACATAATACAGCTGTTGTATTTAGAGGTTAAATACCAAGGAGACTCTCTGCCCTTAGTAAGCAAATATGTACCAGGAAGTGTAACTATATTTTAAAGAGTCAAGCATGTGTAAACTAAAATATAAACTTAGAACTTTGCCCCTTTGGCTCAAAATTTTCATTCCTTTTCTTGATACAATCAAATATAAGAATCCTTTAATTACACATCTCATTAACATGAGACAAATAACTCTGAATCCAAAACACTTGTTTCAACCAAGTTCTTCTTATTCCTTGTTTCTCATTATATATATTTATACCTTGTAACCTGTTCTTTTTAATTTTAAACAGGACCAAATTAAAGTATTTTCAAGTTAATCTATTTTCACAAGCCAGTCATTTTTTCCAGAAAGGCTCCCAGTCTCCTACTTGGTGGGGGCAGGGGGAAAATGGGGAGAGAGGAAAAGAGGTAACAAATCCAACAGCTAACTATCGCATAGCCAAGAGAAGAAAGAGAACAGGAAGAGACCTCACCATACAGTTCACAATCTTCCACTTAATCCTGATTTCAATTAGGTACCTCACTCTCTACTTTAAATTTATTGAGTGTTGGGGCGCCAGTGTGGCTCAGTCGGTTAAGCATACGACTCTTGGTTTCTGCTCAGGTCATGATCTCACAGTTTGTGACATTGAGCCCAGCATCTGGCTCTGTGCTGACAGCACGGAGCTTGCTTGGGATTCTCCCTCTCTGCCCCTCCCCCACTTGTGCTTGCACTCTCTCTCAAAATAAATAAATAAACTTTAAAACAACTTAAATTCATCCAGTGTCATCCTAGTGGAGTTTTGGGAGATAGGAGAAATAAGTCTGTGTTCAGCATAACATACCTAATTGGTAACACTGACAGATTTCTTTGGAAATAGGCAGCACTTCACTAATTATTCATGAAAATAAAAAACAGAAAAAAAAATGAATGCTTAACTGTTCATTCTGTCAAAATATAAAAAACCAGAAGTGCCACAATTATGGAGTACTACACTTATTCTCTATGAAACATTGTTGGTTTTGTCTTAGCAACCATTCTCCCCTTTTCCCTTAAGAATTCTATTTTTTTCCAGTTTTCTTGAAACATAATTGACACACACCACTGTATGAGTTTAAGATATATAACATAATGACTTGATATACGTATATTCTGAAATGATTACAGTAAGCTTCATTAATGTATATATATCGCCTCATGTAGTTACCAAAAGAATGTTCTTATGTTGAGAACTTTTTGGATCTACTCTCTTAACAACTTTCAAGTATACCATACAGCAGTGTTAACTACAACCATCATGTTGTACATCACATTCCCAGTACTTATTTTTTTTATAACTGTAAATTTCCATAAGAATTCTAATTGGGTGTCTTGCCATACAGCTAAAGATGGCATTTCCTGGCCTCCTTTATAGCTACATTTAGCCATGTGAATAAGTTCTGACCAATTAAAAGTAAAAAGAAGTGATATATAGAACATCTGGGGTGTCTCCTTAAAAATGAAGAAAGCTTTGGGGCGCCTGGGTGGCTCAGTCGGTTAAGCGTCCGACTTCAGCTCAGGTCATGATCTCGCGGTCCGTGAGTTCGAGCCCCACGTCGGGCTCTGTGCTGATGGCTCAGAGCCTGGAGCCTGCTTCCGATTCTGTGTCTCCCTCTCTCTCTGTCCCTCCCCTGTTCATGCTCTGTCTCTCTCTGTATCAAAAATAAATAAACGTTAAAAAAATTTTTTTTTTAAAAATGAAGAAAGCTTTGTCCTTCTTCCCTTTCTTCATCCCACTTTGCCATAATCAGATGAAATGCTGGACCATCAATAGCCATCTTGGACAAGAGCCCTATCGTAAGATCGGTGGACTACACATCTTGAAGGGAGCTAGATCCATGGCATCTTCTAAATTAAAGGGTATAACTGAGTGAGTTATCTGTCTTTGTTGGGTTCTGGCAAATAAAATCTCCATTAATTGTCTAAAACCCTTGCTTTATCTTTTCCAAACATCTAGGCTGCAGAGGCTTATACTCCAGGCTGCCTCTTACAGACGTTTAATTCCCTTCCTCAGTGCTAGCTTGTTCTTTTGTCCTGAATGACTTCCCTGCCTCTCTAGTAATCTTACATCCCAAGTACAACCCAGTCACACTGTGTTCAGATCAGATCAGTTAGATGCACCAGAGCTGTCAAATATTGACTCCAGACTCATCAACCCCAAAGCTGCAGCTACTGAGTTTTTCTTTAGCCAATACTCACTAGACTGTGCCTTTCAGTGACTCAGATTCTTCTCCTAAAGTGTGGGACACACTCATAGTTACCTGCTCACCTTTCTCCACTCTTATAATAGAATCTCAATTTTGTTTGAGAGTTGTATTAGTTTCCTATTGCCACTGTAACAAATCATCACAAATTTAGTGGCTTAAAACAACACAAATGTATTCTCTTATAATTATGGAGGTCAGAAGCCTAATATGGAGGTTCTAGGGGGAAGTCCATTTCCTTGCTTTCTCTAGTTTCTAGAAGCTGCCTGCATTCCTTGGTTTGTGGCTCTGCATCATTCCAGCCTCTGCTTCCATTATTCCCTTCTCAGACTTTGACCTTCTTGTTTCCCCCTTATAAATACCCCTGTGATTACACTGAGCCCACCTGTTAATCTAGGATAATCTCCCTAACTCAAGATCTCTAACATACTCACATCTCTTAAGTTCTTTTTTCCGTGCGAGGTAACATAGTCACAGATTCTGGGGAGATTATTCTGCCTATCACAGGAGGCAATGAACCCAGTCCCAAAGGATGAATCACAATTAGTCTAAGCCAGCTATGGCAATTCTATTTGTTTACCTTTGACAGTAACGTGTGTGTGAGGGGAACATGTGACTCATTGTGTCCAACGAGATGTAAGAAGTCTGGGGTGCCTGGGCAAGATTTTCTTCCTGATAGAAGAAGTGCAAGAGAAGAGAGCCTCACTTTTCTGACTATACACTTCCTCATCTTTTGGATGCTATCATGTGAGGACATGATACATAATGCGCTTCCAAATACCTTGTCACCTAAAGAAAAGGCCAAGACAAAGGTAGAGATGCTGATTTAACAGCTTGACATAGTTTAGCCACTAATGCAACTCTGGAATCACTTACCCTTAGACTTCTCTTTAAATAAAATACTGAAATGTTTTTAGTTTAAGCAACTGTTAGGATATTTTGTTACTTGCAGCCAAAGGCATTCCAACGAAGTCTCTCAATTGCATATCCCTTGGATTCTGTTACTTGCTTGCAAGAATCCTGGCTCCTAGAAAATAATTTCCAGCCGTACAGGAAAAAAATCAACATAAACAAAGATGGATGTATTGGTGATTGATTTTTTATCTCAAAGGAATCATATTTGAGCTTCCATACTAATGGAATCACAAGCTATTTTCTTTTTATCTTGTCTCATATTCTTCCCACCCAAACATACACAGATGGTTTCTATGTCTGGTCTCAATACATATACATACTCAATACACAATATACTGGATGGTAAGTTAAAAAGGATAAGCCCCATAAAGTACCTAGAATGAGCTATATAGTAAGTGTTCAACAAATTGTAGCTATTATCATATATTTTCTGTGCTTGATGGCTGGCATTTTATTTTGGCCTATTAAATCCCATGATTAATAATAGTGTCACCAAAGCCCCACCTTGAGACAAACTGGACTAAGAAGATGCCTTCTACATACACTGATCCTCTCTTGGAGAATTCATAATCACACCCAATACTGAATAATCTCTGAGAAAACTCTGGGAAATGTTCACTTATTTTCCAATTGAGACCCCATGTTAGAAATTAATAATAATACTAACTTAAAGATGGGTATTTTCAGTAATGTTGAAGCCAGGCATCTCCCCCAAACAGATCTAGTGAGTACCTGTTTATACCCTCAGCCAAACCATCCCTAGATGGACCAAGAAGGCCCTTGGTCCATAAAAAGCTACATTATCCGGTGATCTAATGTTCTTCTAAAAATACCTCTTGAGAGAGGCTTTGCAAATCTTTCATCCCTACAGACTGAAATCAGTCCTGTCTGTCCCTCCTTAGGCAAATATGGGACTTTCCGTTATAATTTCTGGTTGAATAGACTGTTAAGAATTCATCATCCCGTAACAAAACTTGGCAAGAATGCATGTAAAATAGCATCCAGAGAAATGACTTCTCCATGTCATGCTCAGAAGTCTAATTGGATTCTGGTTTCACACAACGACATAAAGCATTTGAGACAAACCGTTCCATGAACACTGACCAAGAAAATGTGTATTAGCCCATTTTAGAGAACTACATCTAGCCGATTCTGCTGATACTGGAAATATTGGATAGCTCTCATGGTTGCATTCCCCTTGCCTAGAATGGTGCCTGGATAATGACTGCCAATAATATTTTTTGAATGAAATTTTTAAAACTTAGAGGGACCAGGAGGCTGCACTACAATGGTAGTCCAAAGGAAGTGAACTCTGAGCCCTAAAGTCTTCTTTCGAGGCAAATAGAATTTTATTATACTTCTTCAGGCTAATTTGTTTAAAAGTTATCTCATTGATGCTTAACTCCTTTGCTAATGTATCCTCAAACCTTTAATTTTCTATTATCCTGTGCTATCCCTTAAAGAAAAAGGCTCTTGTTTTTAACTTTATACATATTTTATGTATTTTCACTTTCTGCAAATTGATTTTGTACAGCCACTGGGGAAATGGACACTAGTTCACTTGTAGGTTGCATGTTTCACACAATATGGAAAAACTGTTTGACTTAATTTTTCTATTGAATTGGCCTGCTCCAGAACCATGTGGCAATACCCTTTACTCAACTCACCGGATAGAACTAAAATTCAATCCACATTGCATTTGGCATTTTAAATCCAAAGCCCTTAAAAAACCTCCCCACACCACAGGAAAAGCATGAGCCAAATAGACAAGCTATGTAGAGAATCATTTAGCTGAGGCCAGAGAAGGGAATCCTTCCACATCCATCCTTGAGAGAGCAGCCCACAAAGGGATTAAGCAAGATGGTGTTTCAGTTCTCCCTGGGCTGTTTTCATGAAACTTCTTCATTCCTTTCTAAGTGCTATCGGGTCCAGGATTCTAGGTGCACAGTCGCTGCTTAGCTGAGCCCCACCTGTGCAAGGAGCTACCTCACCATCGTGGCAGGTATCGCTTCTCGTCCACCCAAATACCAGTCATGGCTGCACAATGGGCTGGTGTGTTGCCACATGGATATGGGTGGTGTGATATTTTGGTCACATTAACAGTCCTTTACACAAACCCCCACCCCTTGCTGGCTGTGTCCTCATCAGCAAAATGGGTATTTGTAGTACTCAGACTTCAGTGAAAAACTCAACTTTTCTTCTTTTGCTGTGTTCAAAATCTTTGGGCTCATCCTTGGGAGGATTAGAATTATTGTTCTCTCTCCTTCAGGGAAGGTAACTGTCCCCAGCTTCCAGGGACAATCAATAGAGCTCATGTGTGAGAAACCAGGGCTCTGTCAGACCTGCCTTTCCTGAGGGACTGCAGCCTACATGCTCCATTTGCTCCCCTTTCCCTCTCTGCACCAGGAAGGTGAGCATGGCCGAGAGACTCACATTGGCCAATGAAGTGGGGGCAGAATGATGTGTCACTTCTGGAAGGAGGCATTTTTTTTTTTGAAGGTGTAAGCACCTTTTTATTATTTTTTTTTTCCATTTAATTTTTATTTTTTTTTTTAATTTACATCCAAATTAGTTAGCATACAGTGCAACAATGATTTCAGGAATAGATTCCTTAGTGCCCCTTGCCCATTTAGTCCATCCCCCTCCCACAATCCCTCCAGTAACCCTCAGTTTGTTCTCCATATTTATGAGTCTCTTCTGTTTTGTCCCCCTCCCTGTTTTTATATTATTTTTGTTTCCCTTCCCTTATGTTCATCTGTTTTGTATCTTAAAGTCCTCATATGAGTGAAGCCATATGATTTTTGTCTTTCTCTGACTGACTAATTTCACTTGGCATAATACCCTCCAATTCCATCCACGTAGTTGCAAATGGCAAGATTTCATTCTTTTTGATTGCCGAGTAATACTCCATTGTATGTATATATACACCACATCTTCTTTATCCATTCATCCACTGATGGACATTTGGGCTCTTTCCATACTTCGGCTATTGTTGATAGTGCTGCTACAAACATTGGGGTGTATGTGTCCCTTAGAAACAGCACACTTGTATCCCTTGGATAAATGCCTCGTAGTGCAATTTCTGGGTCACAGGGTAGTTCTATTTTTAGTTTTTTGAGGAACCTCTATACTGTATTCCAGAGTGGCTGCACCAGCTTGCATTCCCATCAACAATGCAAAAGAGATCCTCTTTCTCTGCATCCTTGCCAATATCTGTTGTTGCTTGAGTTGTTAATGTTAGCTATTCTGACAGGTGTAAGGTGGTATCTCATTGTGGTTTTGATTTGTATTTCCCTGATGATGAGTGATGTTGAGCATTTTTTCATGTGTTGGTTGGCCGTCTGGATGTCTTCTTTGGTGGAAGGAGACATTTTATTGCAGGTACTCAAACTCCAGTGTGCTCTTCTCTGCCTTGGTCATCAGAGTGGCACATGCTCAGCCCCAGCCTGTGTTCTTACATGACTATGACAAGCAGAACCCTCTTGCCCACCATGCAGGACAAGAGAAAAATAAGTCATTGTTATTTTAAGTCACTTAGATTTTTCTTAACTCCATGCAACCTAGTTCATTCTAACAGAGGAACGTTAAGGATTGCTGTGTGTGAAAAAAGGCAAAATGAGGGTTTTGTGAAGGAAGGACTAAAGAGAGAAGTGGCAGCCCCAGGGAGAGCCTGAGGGGAAGTTTAAACAATGGGTCCCAGCCCAGAATGGGTGCGAGGCCTCTGTTCCTGAGAGTGCCCCACAGGCATTAGTGGCCAGAGAGTTTTGGGGCCAAGCATAGGACACTTCTTTTTTTTTTAATGTTTATTTATTTTTGAGAGACAGAGAATAAGCAGGAGAGGAGCAAAGAGAGAGGAAGACACAGAATCTGAAGCTGGTTCCAGGCTCTGAGCTGTCAGCACAGAGCCCGACGCAGGGCTCAAACTCATGAACTCGGAAATCATGACCTGAGCTGAAGCCGGATGCTTAACTGACTGAGCCACCCAGGTGCCCCAAGCTCAGGACATGTCTAAGGGAATGGAATAGGACCAGGCAACTGACCTAGTGCAGGAAGCACATGTCAAGGGAGCTTCCAGGGTCCAGTGGGGCAGAGGAGGGGGGCACTGTCATTGCCAACAGCTCTAGGTGCTGTGGGACATTCACAGGAAGTTAAACGCAAGGTCTGTGTTTGTCCGAGTCCAAGAAGCAGATGCTAAAACAAGATGAAGACAGGCAGGAAGTCTATCAAGGAATGAAGACCAGCAACCCCAGTGGAGGACAATGAGGAGGGAGGTCCAGAGGGCAGGGAGGACAGTCAGACTGCAGTGACTTCTGGCTCCTTTGAGGGACAAATGGAGGGAAAAGTGAGGAGGTGAAGCTGCTGACAGTTTCTAGGAAAGTTTCAGCAAGACTTATGAGGAGTTCTCAGCCAAGTTCACCCTTCCAAGGAGCCTGTGTTTCCCACGTTAGACTCCTTAGACACACTCAGCCATTGACTCAGTTTTCCCTGGAAAACACGGCCTGGTGCTGACTCTATGCTAGACGTCAGAAAACAGCTGCTGGGATTCCCAGGAAACTCTGTTCCCACAGGAGGAGGTGTCAGTGGAGAGCTGCCCTAGCCACCACACAGCCACCACACCGTCTTTCATATAGCTTATAAAAGTCTAAGAGAGAAGAAGACCAACGATCATGCACAACATGGGCTCGTAATATTACCTTATATTTGTTTCAAGGTATACAGCTTATCTCGTGCTTTTACACATCTCCTCCCATTGTATGGTTGGGGTGACATTCTTGACATAAGGTTGCAAAGCCTGAAGCTCCAACACACCTGTGCAAGCAGAGGGGTGCTGACCCAGCACTCAACGGGCTCACTCTTAGGGCTTCATCCACTGTATAACAAAAACACCGGCCGAAACCTAGTGCCCCAGAAATGTCTGTAGTGTCGATAAGCAAAAATTAATCTTAGGCCACTTGCATATGAAATGCTTAGAAAGAAAACTGACTCTGAAGAAGATTCTTCCTGTGTTTACCCTTTCAGTAGAGGTGGCGTTCATAGGATGAGATTTGTCCCTAGCGCAGACACCCAAGGGTGGCTCACAGGAGATCCTGTTTACCAGGAAATGCCTTCGGGGGGTGACCATAGGCTGGTGTCTCCAAATGCTGGAGCAGCCCCGTGTGGCTTCAGGATGGAGGACAGGCCTCCAAGCTGAGATGCCTCGCTGTATGTGAAGAGGAGAAGATCTGGCTTCAAGATGCAGATACCACAGAGAAAACCCTCCCCAAACCATGATAACTTCCTCAACTTTACAACAGGCTGGTTTATGTGGGACAAGACCAGCACCTAATTTTCTTTAACATTAATGGAGATTTTCTTCTTCCAAAGAGAAATTAAAACAAAAATGGTGAGGTGAGAATTACCCAGACTTCAGGAAAAATCCAAATCACAATTCCATTCTCTGAATTGGTGCAACTCAGTAAAGAGGGAGAAGGTACAAGCTTTGTGCCAAGCTTTTGGGTTACACCTAAAATCAGAGACCAGGTAAAGGCAACCCAACACTGGAAAAATGGCACATGAGGTGAAAATAAATGTGAAATCTTCAAGTTCTAAGAAAAAAAGGGTTACAACATGTCAATTTTAGGATTGCTTATTATATGGAAACCATTGAGAGCATCAGTATTTTCACTGGCTGTCAGAAAAACACCCAGAACCAAAGACTTTTTAAACTATGAAATTATTTCCTAGGGGAATATATGTGAAACATTTCCATAGTGCATTTCTCCATGCAACTTCCTTTCAGAGTAAGATAGAAAGCGAAGTGCATTAGACCTCTCTGGGATTGCTTCCAGCACAGGAACGTGTTCTGGTGAAATGATACTCCATTACATAGCATTGGACCTTTTATTTTATACTTAAGAATCATCTACTCTGGGGTTGGAAACTGCTTTCCCTTCTTAGCAGAGGCAACTGCCCCGGGCAGCAGCAGAAGAAATAGCAGGGTGATGGGCTGAAAAAAGGTCTCTAAGTTTTAGTCTTGCTGTTGTCACTAACTAGGGCTTGTGGGGCAGGTCACATAACTACTCACAGCCTGTTTCCGTATTTATAAAGTGAGGTGGTTGTTAATGGGTCAAGGTCTTTTTGTTCCTCTAATTGACCTGGGAAGCTCTCGAAGAATACAGATATTTGGGATCCTCACACAGACTTATCAAATCAGAACCTCTGGAAATGTAGATTTTGAAAGCCCCCGATGATTCTGATGTGGTCACTCCATAGGCCAATATTTTAGGGGTAACTATACAAGATTTTTGGGATCCCTTACGGTTCTAAAATCTATGATGGCGAGGAGGTAGGAAAAGGGGGTCAGGTAGAAGCATTCTTCTGTGCCACAGAGCAGAAGGGTCTACATCACCTGGGAGCTTATTAGAAGTGCAGACTCTTGGACCCTAGTCAGAACCCTACTGAATTAGAATCTATATGTATTTTTATAAGTTTATTTTTATGTATGTATGTATGTATGTATTTATTTCTATTTTTTTAGTAAGCTCTATCCCCAACATAAGGCTTGATCTCATGGCCACAAGATCAAGAGTCACATGATCTACCAAATGGGCCAGATCTATATTTTAACAAGATTCCCCACAAGTTCCTAAATACACAAAAGTTAGACAGCCCTGTCCTATTCTACATAATCAGGAGTGAACCTGTCTATTGATACATGCTCATTGGTTGTTCTCCTGCCCAAGCTCGGTGGTGTGGCCAACCCAGAAATCCATCACAAGGGAAACATTCAGCTTCAGATGATATCTCTTCCTGGCTATCATTCTCAAAGAATGTGAATTTGGGACATTGCCACCTCTCCCCTTTCAAACTTGTCTTAAAATTTTTTTTAATTTTTATTTACTTTTGAGAGAGAGAGAGAGCACACGAGTAGGGGAGGGGCAGAGAGAAGGAGACAGAATCTGAAGCAGGCTCCAGGCTCCAAGCTGTCAGCACAGAGCCTGACCCAGGGCTCGAACTCGTGAACCTTGAGATCATGACCTGAGCCGAAGTCAGACGCTTAACTGACTGAGCCACGCAGGCACCCCTTGTTTTAAATGTGTATGGAGGTAAAACAGTGAGGCCAAAGGGAGAGAGAGCTAGGCTGTGTGTGTGAGTGCACATGTGTGTGGGGGGTGGGGAGGTGGCATTATTCTTCCTCTTATCGAGGCAAAATATCCCAGGTGAGTTACCAGAGGTGAGGTTAACCATTTGGGGGAGAAGAAAATTTTAACTTGTGTTCAACTGCTAAGCTCTGATTAAGATAGGGGGAAATTTTAAAGTAGTGCAGCTCACTTTCTCAAGGTTTTGCTATTCTTTTCATTTTTAAGTTTATTTGTTTTGAGAGAGAGAGAGTGAGGGGGGGGGGAGAGAGAGAGAGAGAAAGAGAGAGAGAGAGAGAGGGCAGAGAGGGGGAGAGAGAGAATCCCAAACAGGCTCCACACCATCAGCACAGAACCTGATGTGGGGCTCAAACTCAGGAACTCTGAGATCATGACCTGAGCTGAAACCCAAACCCAGAGTCAGTTGCTTAACTGCCTGGACCACCCTGGTGCCCCAGGGGTTTGCTATTCTTATCCACATCCTGTCTTGAGAGCCTATTTTCAAAACAAGAGAGAAAAAAAAAAACCACCTCTACCCAGAAAAGACTTATTTCTGCTATTGAGGGAGGGAGAGAAGTTCAATTTACAAAACTCAGATAAAGCATGTAAAAGATAGAATTTAAAAGCCAGGGGGGAAAAAAGATTTAAAAAATCTTCCCACAAAGAAGAATTCTATTGGTATCTTTTTTTTCAAGAAAATAAACACCCAGTTTTATTCTTTTATGATAGTCCACTGAACTAAAATTCTTAAGAGAAACCCTAAGTCCTCTGGGTGCTGTGTTGGTAAGTGTTCATTATAAGAAGCAGATGATGTCCTTCCTGTGAACACATACATTCTTTCTGCTACTTTCAAGATGTGACATTTTTACTTTTTCTTCCAAGATAAAACTGAACTTCCTATGGGATTTTTTTCATAAATATTCATTTATTATTCATAGGAATCATTCCTGATATAACACAGGAATAATGTGTTTCACTTGCCTATGTTCATAAAAGAAAGAAATCCATGGCCAAGAAGTGTAGTTTTTTTTTTATCTCTATACCCATAAATAAAATTAAAATTTGTAAATGGGCTTCCAGGTTGCCTGGCCCTAGGACTGAGGACAAGAAAAAGGCTCTCCCCAGGCCTGTCCACGACCTCTGCCCTCCAAACCCATAACAAATATCCCAAACCACTGCTATTTACATTCTTATTTCCTAAAGATAGGTGAGTCAATGGTCATTCATCCCATATAAATTTCTCAGATTGTCATCTTCAGAGACTAAGCATACTGGAAAGTTTGGGAGAGAATTTGGTGGAGAGGAGAGAGCAAGGAGAAGGACAAAGTTTTCTTTTGTATTTAAAATTTTTTTTTTAATGTTTATTTTTGAGAGAGACAGAGTGCAAGTGGGGGAGGGGCAGAGAGAGGGAGACACAGAATCTGAAGCAGGCTCCAGGTTCTAAGCTGTCAGCACAGGGCCTGATGTGGGGCTCAAACCCACGACCGTGAGATCGTGAGCTGAAGATCTTCAGCTGAGCTGAAGTCGGATGCTTAACCGACTGCGCTACCCATGTGCCCCAAGGACAAAGTTTTCTTAGGGACTTCATTAAAGTTAAATCTCTAGGAATTAGGGAGTCAGGGAACACAAAGTCTCCTCAAACCTCTTAGTAAACCACAGGTTCTTTGATGGTATCAGCCTCTAAGTTCCAGGTGCAGATTAGTACAAAAATACCGCTTTGACCTCACAGGCTGGTAGATGGAGTAATACTCTCTGACCCAAAACATCAACGGCACGAAGGCCAGGAAGCCGAGGAGCTGCTTACACATTAGATTCCAAGAAATGAGTGTGAGGGATGTGTCCACACGGTTCCTGGTTGTGCGTCTAGGTCCCAGGTGATCAGTCCACCCCAGTTAAGCCTCAGGTCTAGGTAATCTCATTCATACCATAGACTCCTCTCAAGCTGTGAATGGTCAGGGAGCTTCTGGTAATTGTCAGACCCCATGCCATCAGCCAGGTATTGCTTCTAGTTTTCTATCTGCATATTATACTTTTTGGCAGCCTCAGCTAGTTCTTCTGGGGTCTTGGGATAGGGACCTGGGGAGCATGTCCTTCGTGATGTGGGAGACTGTGCACCCATGTACCAGCTGCCCTTTGCGGCCATAGTTTTCCCAGGACTTGGGTCCTGGCCACCACCTCTTCACCTTATTTATTAATTTATTATTAGTTTTTCTGAAAACTATTTACAAGGGTTCTACACCTACCATCTATTTAAGTAAGACCCTATGTAATTCTAATTTAAGCTTTCGATGGTTTGCCTAACAAGCAAACAGATGAGCATGATTAGCAGTGTTCTCTTTCCTTCAGTGAGTTAGATGGTGCATCGGTCATACTTTTCAGACTATGGAATATCAAGCTTGTTAGTACATTAGAATTACCTGGGGAGCTTTTAAAAATCAGGCGATACTTCAGACCATTTAAATCAGGATTTCCGAGGCAGTGAAAGTCAAGCATCGGTATTTCTTAATACTCCCCAGATAATTCAAATGTGCATCCGAGGTTGACAACCAACCAGAAAGGGAAAAAGTGGAGGAGGAGCTCTAAGTGAAAGGCCACTTGCGAAATGTGAGTTTTGGGTTGGTTGATTTGATGGCTAGTTGAATAAACGGTTGTTTGAGAGGGCAGAAGGCACGACTTTCCATGTGATTTAGGACTTAGAGCAAAGTTGGAAAGGATATCAAAATACCCACTTTCAGAGCACATGGGAGGAGCATGGCCCTTTCCTTCATAGACATCTATACTTATCCCTTACCTGAGCCTGTTCAGAGCCTCCCCTCATCAGGGGAATTTCTCTGTCTGCCTTTTTTCCCTCCACTGCAGGCCCTTTTGCTGACCTCGCCACATGCAAGCCTGAGGTGGTTCCCAGAGCTCTCAGCTGCCCCCCTTGAAATGGTAGTCCATGTGATGCATGGCTTTAATGGTGGCCAGTAGTAGGAAGACAGGAGAGAAATTTCTGCCCCTTCCTCCTGATGATCCTTGACTCATGCACCAGAGAGACACAACTGGTTTACTCACAACTTCAAAAAACCCCTACATTTTAGCTAGTGCTTCACTTCTCTCATGGGCAGCTGATCTACTTCCCAGTTTACGTAATTTCTGTGCTTTGCACAAAGCAAGAGGTGGTCAAGAAATGTGTGTTGAGTAAATTAACTTGACACCACCTTTTCTTCGTAGCACTTGTAACACTTATGTCTGCCAACCTTGCCAGACTGAAAACTTTGTGTTTCGTTTCTTTCCATTATATCTCCAGCACCTATCAGGTGGCTCTCAATAAATATTTGCTGTGTGATAAATGTATAACTAAATAAGTGCTTCTTTTGGCTCTTACACAACATCCACTACAATACTAACTCTAGATAATATTTGGTTAATTGATGTTAATCCAAAGGAATGAAATTTGGTTTGCAGACTGTCTCAGTGCCAGAGGGCAAGAAGAGACCAAATGAAGGGGCAGACCACATCACATTGGCAGGTGGCAGGTTCAATAAGCAAGGGAATTTACAAAGCTTGTCGTGGACAGCTACAAGATAAGTAGATGGTTATACTAAAAGTTTACATAGAAGCCTTAACTGGGATCAATCATGTATTCAGTCTAGGGGTCCCGAACAACACATTGCTCTCTTAAGGCTATGGCCTTGGAACAACCTTCACTGTGGGAATAATAGGCAGAGCATATATTCAAGGGCAGGGGAGGGAGTAAGTAGTCTCTAGTTGTCTGGGTCCAGCTTGAGGGTCAACTGGCAGTCACATCATCTGGGTGACCTCCAATACTCTGCCCCTTGTGACCGGCTTTTACAGTCTTACACCCCTCCTCTTCCACCATGTGCCGAGTGGTGTGCAAGGGGTTTTGCTAGCACGGAGGTGGCCTGTTTCGTGGCTATCTGACTGTGGTGGAGGTGGACACCACAGCAACAATAAAGACACATGCAAGAGAAAACGCAGACTATGTTGATTCCCAAAATAAGTAACAAGAGCCAAGAGCCCTATGATTCAAGCTATTGATTTACTAAGTCCCCTATACTGGGGGTTGGATCACTCATGGTGTTCACTTGTGCCCTCAATGTGATTTAATAGAGATGATACATTGGCAGACTCATTAGGTATGAACACACAACCTGGGTAATGACACAGGTGTCTCTTTGTGAGGCAATAATAATATCCAAGGCCGTTCTATTTTGGAGGAGAGCTTTCCTCATATGAGCCATTTCAGTATTCGGTAAAGGTAGTGTTTGTTGGCTATCATTTAAGGCTTGCTGGATAAATTTAGTAAGGGCTCCTAAATATATTATAATGTCCCCAGGCCAATGGAGGGGACAAAGATTGTGGATAAAGGTACCAGTGGAAAACAGAACTTGCCCTCCTGGCCTCGAGGAGAGGTAGGTTGGCAGCTTGGGGAACTTGACCTGGTTGAGCATATCATACACGTTGGCCCGGGGAGGCAGCATCGTCAGGCATGAGGAGACAGACTGGGGACAGGACCAGGACCCCACCTTCTTTCCTCCTTTAATAGTACTTGTTCCATTCCAGGTATAGTGTGTTTCAACAGTTCTAGCCTGCAGCAGGACAGTGGGATCTCAGTGGGCACTGAGCAGTTTCCCCTCACTCAGGGGTTTGAAGTAATTAATCCATTGTGGCAGGATGTCCCACCGCCAATTCTAGTCAATAACTCCTTTCCCAGTCATGACGATGCTTGGTGTTCTTAGCAGCATGGCACATTGATCAAAGTGAGACTCAGGGCAATGGCTGTTTCTCTCAACTTCCATAATTTTTCAATTATCAGCTGCCTCAGCAGGGGTCCCCTGTCTAGCCTAGGGGACAACAGGCCCTACTTGTTGCTCATCCAAATGCATTAAAGCCTGGGTGGCTCAGTTGGTTAAACAACTGACTCTTGATTTCAGCTCAGGTCATGATCTCACGGTTAAGCACAGCGTTGGGCTCTGAGCTGGGCATGGAGCCTGCTTAGGATTCTCTCTCTCCCTGTTCCTCCCCCACATGTGCTCTCTCTCTCTCTCATTCTCTCCCTCAAAAAAAAAAAAAAAAAAAAAAAAGCCTGGGAAAGTACTTCAGTCCACCTGGCCAAGTTGGTTTTACCTGTTAGTAATTTAATCTGCTGCTTTAATATTCCATTTTTCCTTTCTACCAATCCTGCTCCTTGCAGGTTATATGGGAGATGGAGCTTCCATTCTATGTCATGTTCTTTTTGCCCAGTCATACATGTAATGACCTTTGAAATGTGACCCTCAACCACTGTCTATTCAATGAGGGTATCTATACGTGGTACTCAGTTTGTCTAGTCCCCTAAGGGTAGCAGCATGGTTTGCACGGCAACGGGAAAGCTTGGGTTTGGCCAGACATAGTGTCCATGGCACCAGGGCACATTTACAACCCTCACTCAGAGGAAGGAAGGGAATATAGTTAATTTGCCAATCCATCACAGGTTGGGAGCTTCAGTGGATGTCCCCAGTTCCCTTTGACAGCTGCCTTGGGCATTGTTTAGGCTATACATGACAGCATGATGACACATGACTGCATTACCCAAGTCACTGTGTTTCAAGGACAGTCTGGCATTCTGGACAACATGCCATCCCATCTGGGCATAATGATGGCCGTTCTTCCTATGCAACCAATCTGCTGTATCTACTGAAGGGTCAGTTGTTAGGGCTCATACCCAGTCTAGGGCATTAGCTTTCTGATTTCTAGGGGTGTCAGTGCCTTATAAGCCTGGATGTGGAAGACAGTGAGGATTGCTGAAGCCCCTTGTAGGCAAACCCAAGTGTCTTTCCACATATCCTGACCCCACAAGGGCTTAGTCACAATCATCTACCCTTTGCCATTGTCCAAGCCATAGGGTTAATCCCTTTAGAATAGCTCAACAGTCACTGCAAAGGGTTAATGTCCAGGGCTTATGAGTGATCAACAGCCAAACTGCTCCCAGTTTGGCCCACCACTTGCTTTGGTTTGTTCCTACTTCCAGGCATCTGTGCACCAGGCATCAGTGGGAATTTCCCTCCCTCCCTCCCTACAGGCTGCAGGGGCCACCACAGGAATAGGAGCAGAGGTGTTCGGAGCATCTACATGCTTTACAGGGGCTAGCAGCACCCACAATTCTGAAGACAGTGGGCTGGCAGACAGGGTGCTCCTCTGCTGTAGATAGGCATGCCACTTAGTCCAAGTGGGATGGAGGGATATTTTCTCAACCCACCCCTTGACAGGAAGGAAAGTGCTCACCACAACATGCTGTTTATCTGTGAGAGCACTGTGCACACTGGCAGGAGCCATGGCTCTGTGGAGGTCCACCCCTTCCAGAGCTGGGGCCAAAGTCCTAAGGATACTCTTTCCTTCTGTTATCTCTGCCACAGTGCCTAACCCATCCATTCTGGAGTCACAGACATTTCTCACTCATGGTAGCACTGTGTAGGAGATGCCCAGAGTTTTAATCTGCTTCAGCAGTATTTATTTACCTTTCTAAATCTGCCTTTTGCTCTGATACCCGGTTCCACACATGCCCTCTCTTCACCAGGCAACATAAGAGAGAGAGGCATTATGCCAGGTGGGGAATAAAAATCTTCCCAAACCCTCAAATCTCTGCAGAGGCTTGCACCTCTTTCATGTCCTTAGGGATTGGATAGGCTTGCACCTTATCAATCACAGCTTCTGGGACAATGCACACCTCACCTGACCAATGACTCCCCAAAACTTTACAGCTGCGCCTGAGACTTGAATTTTATGTGGGTTCCCCTCTGATCCTCTCTCTCATAGATGTTCCAGCAAAGCCTGCAGAGTGTCCTGTGGCTGACATGGAGAAGGAAAACAGGGACAGGTCTCGAGCTAACATCCCATGATATACTGTGAGGTTGTACAGGTGGCCTTGGAGAGGACCTTGAAAGGTCCATTGTTGCCCCTCCCACAGGACAGCAAATTGATCTTAGCTATCAGAAATCTGTACTTGTCAGTGTCTTTTTCATGAATCTCTGAAAGTAAAGCACTTTTGCAGGAACACTTTTGCAAAAGTGTCAGAGTAAAACAATAAATGTCTGTAAATTAAAAAAGACTTAAAATAACCATACTTAAAGATCTAGTAAAAGTTCATTACAATGCAGTTAGCAAGGAAATTTGGTTATTTCTGTGACATACATTTTAAAATTATGACTGATAAAATTATACCAAGACATATCAGATTTTTAGGGATTTCACACAAATATACCCTGAAGAAAGTTTAGCATCACTTCTTATTTGACTGTTTCCCATGTAATTTAACATATCACATAGGATTAATCAGTTTAATCCCTCTTTTATATGGAGAGAGAATACATCTTACATGATTTTCCAGGAACCATCTGGAAAATCCTGAAGTTAGTTCAAGGTCAATGAGACTTCATTAAGAATTTCATTTTTCGGAAGCTTGTCAAAAATACCAAAAAGTTTTAAAACATGTGATCAAATAGAATCCTAAATCACTGTGACACAATACTTAGTTATCTATTTAACGAAAGTGACAAAGACTTCAAAGGCAAATACAGAAGGTTACATTATGGTTAAAAAAAACAAAAAACAAAAAAACTTTGCTCTTTTAACATAGAAGACTCTTAGGTAATCAAAGACCTAATAAAGACAACATGAAGCACAGGAAATTATTTTGATAAAACACAGAATCTTTGTTTTCTATGTGGATTCCTTAAAAGGTGAAGGAAAACCTTTCACTATCCTAGGAACTGACCAACAGTCCAAGAAAATCTTGTCCTTATAGCTAAGTTTTAGTTTTACATAAGCACACTATTGATATTGAAGCTTATTTTTCTTTAAGCCAATTAAATAGAGCTCTTTTACAAAATAATTTTGGTAATATCCTCTGCAGGCAAAGAAACATCATATATACATTAACATGTAGCCAAAGGCATATGTAAACATCTCAACAGACACAAACAGGGACCCTCATTCCAAACAGCTCTCATTCCAAAAGCTTATCCATGAGTCAGGTACCCACTCACAGAGCTAAAACTATTTTTTAAAACATTTATTTATTTTTGAGAGACAGAGAAAGAGAGAGAGAGAGAGAGAGAGAGAGAGAGAGAGAGACAGAGAAAGAGAAGGAGACACAGAATTGGAAGCAGGCTCCAGGCTCCAAACTGTCAGTGCAGAGCCCGATGTGGGGCTTGAACTCACCAACCGTGAGATCATGACCTGAGCTAAAGACGGATGCTCAACCAACTGAGCCACCCAGGCGCTCTAGAGCTAAAGCTTTTTATTAATATATGTGGAGAAGACTTTTAAGATTTGAATTTGCTCTTGATGAATAATCTTATGGAGCTGTGGACTAGATTTCTGGACCAGGGAGCTTCTATAACAGTCTGTATTTTACAAAGCCTATTTCTCCCTCTTTTCCTCTTCAAGTCTCTGAGGCATTGTTTTGATTACCTTTTGGGGTGTTTACATCTCAGACACAATAAGATTTATAAACAACTTCAAAGGACAGAGAAAGAATGCAAAATTTCTTGTAGGAGTTTTGGGGTATATTTCCCTATTATCAGAAGTCTAGGGAAATTGCTAATTTACAATTTTTCTTTGTATTAGGAGTTAGATGACACAGAGCATTCTGGCCATTTTATTGTTGATCACAACATCCTTCCCTTTGCTCTCCTCACTTTTCCAGAGATTCCACCTCTTGGCGTTCTAATCAGGCTTTGTCTCAAACGCTCAGACCTTCATCTGTGGAAGCTTGTGCCTTCCTAGTTTTGCAAAATGGCACACGAAGGTCCCCAACTTACTTTCCTATTCTCCCACCTTGCTTGCCAGCTCCAAAGCTAGCTGAGTGGCAGACAACTGCACATCCTTCTCTAACCTCAGCTCTTCTTCCAACTTTTCCAACTTGAGATTCAACATTCAGTTGGGCATTAGTGACCAGCTGAACTGCCCACAGCAGAGGCCAGTGCACTGCAGCAACCATTCGCTTCCCTTCTTTGCTGAAGTGTGCTATGTGTGGTTTCTCAAGCAAATGCATTAAGGCAGCAGGCATTTTGGGGGCGCTCCTGTACTCATGGAGCAGTCCACAAGCATCTAACATACAAGCTCCTCCTCCCATGTAGAGGTGGATAGCTAACTCAGGATATCTTTTGCGGTTGCTTCTTTCCCAAGGCCCAGTGCTTCGGTCTCCTGGCTGGCTCATCAACTGTTGGTTCACAAACTGGCCCCACACACAGAAGGCAAGGAGAGATGGAAGAAAGAAGCAGACATACCAGGTTGCTAGCTGACAGGTTTAATAAACAAAGAAACTTACTTACAAGGTTTGCCTTGGGTGGCCACAAGATGCAAAAATCTCCACACCCACTTGCCAAATCTTAAACGTTTATATGGAGGCCTTAACTGGGTTCATTCACGTATACTGCGCAGCCGGTCTCAGAACATTGCTACCTCAAGGCTATGTCCTTGGAACAACTCCCTCTGGGAAAAATAGGCAGATTTTTATACATTCCAAGGACAGGGGAGGGGATGAGGAGCCTCCAATTGTCCAGGAGTCAACTGGAGGTCATGTCCTCTTAATTACCTCCTTTAATACTAAAGCTACTGGAAACTAAGACCTTTCTAGAAAGTGCAATGCCATGAGTCTCCATTATATCTCTGTCTCCAGCTCACTGGTGATATTTTGCAATTTCCTCAAATGTAAAGCAGCAGTAGTAATGCGCATTAGGCTTGGAGAAGCACTAATACAATTAGTGTAAATGTGAAATTTAAAAAAAGGAAAACATGTGGCAAAAGAAACCACAGAGCACTAAATGATAGTGGTCCGTGAAGGATCATTTCCTGCTGCTTCCTGCCCCATGATACATGTACTGAAAATAAACAAAAGAAAAGCCATATTTTAGGAGAAAATATGAAGAGATAATAATTTGGTAGTATGCTTGAAATACTAATGACAGGGCAAGAAAAACAGACTAAAACAAAGGAAAATAAGTATTGTAAGAAATGTTGTGCCAAACTATGTGCTGAAGTGTGACTCTGGTGGGGATGGCCGTATTTTGATTCCTGACCAGTATGGAAAATCCCAAAAGCACAGGTTAGTCTGCATTAAATGTTAACATTCATGTAATCGTAAAGTTAGAAAGCCCCTTAAACAATCAGGGGGCTTTTGTTCCTTTCCCCTCAGTAGGACAAGAATCAAGCATGTGTGTGTGTGTGTGTGTGTGTGTGTGTGTGTGACAGTGAGAGACAGAGACAGAGACAGAGGGACAGAGAATGGCACCAAACACTAAAAAAACTCCCACAATAGTGTTCAACATTTTCTTTGGAAATATGCTTCACTCCCGGGACGCCTGGGTGGCTCAGTCGGTTAAGCATCCGACTTCGGCTCAGGTCATGATCTCGTGGTCTGTGAGTTCGAGCCCCGCATCAGGCTCTGTGCTGACAGCTCAGAGCCTGGAGCCTGCTTCACATTCTGTGTCTCCCTCTCTCTCTGACCCTCCCCCATTCATGCTGTCTCTCCCTGTCTCAAAAATAAATAAACGTTAAAAAAAAATTTTTTAAAAGAAATATGCTTCACTCCCAAGCAAAACTTATATTAACACACACACACACACACACACACACACACACACACACACCTTTGTTTAACTGAAACCCATGTTGCAAGTTAAACCTATTTCTTTATTTGGTTCTCAGTAGCAATGGAAAATAGTTAATTTCTTCTTCATGATACATCAAGCCAATGTAATACCCCTAAAACATTCAACCTTTTCTCTTAAGACCATTACCTATAACCCTTATTTACATTCTGAATGCTAAAATCCTAAATCCTAAATCCCAAAATACTAAAAAAAATTAAAATGCTTTTATAATCATTAATGACTTGGAAAGCATTATTATACATGCAATAAAAAAGATGTTAAAAATTATTTACAAAAAGTTAAAGTTCACGCAGAAGATTTTACATCTCAGATATTAAAACATTATATGACACTGCATGAAATTAAAGCAGGACAGTCCTGGCACGGGTATAAATGAACAGATCAACAGAACAGAATACAGTCCCATCCAAAATCTATTAATCCTGCTACTACTACTAAGCCAACACAATGACATTAGTAAATGCCCCTTTGGTGTCATTACCACCCATAAACTGTCTCCATGAATCCCCACTGCAGCAGAGGACAGGCAGAATGGGCACTCACTACACAGACACAGACCTCTCTGACCCCAAACTCTTGTGCTTTTAATGAAAATATGCTAGAGACTTCACTGCAAAGGCTTCAGTAACAGTTAAAATTGGAGAAACGGCATTGGAGCAATTAGCTATACACGTGGGAAAAAGTAAAGTTAGATTACTTCCTCACATCATTAAAAAAAATGGACTAAAATCTGAAGTGTAAAAATCAATTAATTGATAATTAATTAATTAAATGTGCTATATTAAGTATTGAACATTTTATAATCTTAATGTGAAGAAGGACATTCTTAGAATGACACCAAGGTCAGAAGCCAAAAAGGAAAACAGACATATTTGACCACTGGCATGGAAGAAGATGCTGTTAAGACAGTTAAATGAACCTAGAAAAGCACTTGCACGTGAATATGAGAAACAAAGAGTTTCTCATCAGGTAATGCCCTTAGTTATAAAATGAACTTACGAATAAGTATGAAAAATATCAACATCCCAACCAAAACTGGGAAAAGGATAGGAATAGACATTTCACAAGTGAAGAAAGATATATTGCCAATAAACATAAAAGTACACCCAAATTTATTCTCAGAGGTATAAGACGCTGAAAGTACCCAGGCTAGTAAGAATGTGTGTACAGGAACAGGAACTCTCCCTACATCACTGGTAGACACACAAATGGGTACAAAGAAAAATATATTTCTCTATCCAGAAAATAAAGGAGATGCATTAAGTGATCTCCATGATTCAGGATTTAAACTTGTGAGAATCTGTATTTCTCTGAGTTGTGCCAGTGATGTATAAGAGTTGTAGCGATCAATAAAATAGAGTTTTACAGAAATAAATTCTTAGATATGCTTCTCTCTCCAATGAGTCAAATGTATTTTGAGAACTTATATGACTCATATTGAAAGCCTTACTGCACCCAACATAAATACCAACACAAACATTTACCAAGCCATTATGTGCTAAACATATGGAAGCACTGGGAATACTGGAGGCAGCCAGGAGCTGACGGGACAGGGGAAACTACAAAGTAAACAGATACGATGCACAGGGCGAAGAGCTTTACAGGAAATAAGCTCTGGCTGAGGGAAAGCATGAGACAGACATTTAAAACAGACTTGGGAATAAAGGGGGTGCAAAGATTCCTCATAGGCAACTCCTGAGATGCGTCTGAAAACTTAAGCCAACATCACACATCTGAAAAAGGGGTGCCTTCCAGGGCAGAGAACAGCATCTGCAAAGACAAGGGCACACATGGTGGGTCCTAGAACTCTTGGTGTCTCCTGAGGCTGCAGAAATGGATGGCCAGAGAAGAATGACAGGTGTCACAGGTTACCATAAGAAACCTGCATTTAATTCTCATGGTAACTGTAAACCAGCAAAGGATTTCACGTGGGGGCTAATCAGATCCACACTTGAGAAAAAATAGCTCTCGTGGACTCTCATTTCCAGTAAGATGGTAGACTGAGTTAGCCAGGAAAAGAAATTCCAAATATAAAGCCAGAAAATGGGTAGAGGTTTAAAAATTAGTTTAAAAGCATAGCCAAAATCACAAACAGCAGGCTGAAATCCCTAGACGCTGAACATAGAGAGGGAGGGAACTGAAAATTGGGCTGGAGAGTGCTGGGCTGATGCAATGGTCTCCGTGGAAGGGTGGGAAATTGTGTCCTTCTATTTCAGGGACTTGAGCTTAACTGACCCCCATGAGGCTTGGGCCTGGGAGAAGCAGGGAGTTGGAGCAAAGACGCTTTGCAGAGATTCACCGTCAGTGACCTCATCCTTTCTTACCTACTTCATGACCTCACTCCTGGTAGCGCTTCACTCTCTGCTTACAGGTACCATCATTTTTTAAAAATCTTTACTGGATCATTCCTATTAGCATACTAATACGCTGTGATTTCTCACATTGTAAGAACACTTTCTTTGACCCCAATTCCCATGCAGGCTACCACACCATTTCCCAGTTCTCTTTTGCAAAATGTCTCCTCAGAAAAGTTGCCTATGCTCAGCATCTCCAATTCTTGTTTTCCCATGATATCTTGTTTTTAATTTTTAATTTTATTTTTGAAAATATAAGTGTATTTGGCATACAATATTATATTAGTTTCAGGTGTCTAATGTAGTCATTTGACATCTGTATACACTGCAAAATGATTACCACAACAAATCTCATTGCCATCTGTCACCATACAAAGTTACAAAAATGTTTTTTTCTTGTGATGGGAACTTTTAAGATTTATTTACTTTCTTAGCATCTTTCAAATTTGCAATACAATAGTATTGACTATAGTCACCACGCGTTACATCATATCCCCATGACTTATTTATTTTCTAGGAGGAGGTTTGTACCTCTTAATCCCCTTCACCAATTTTGCCCACCTGCAACCCTCCTCCCCTCTGGCAACCACCAATCCAACCTGAGTTTTTTGTTTTGTTTGTTCATTTGTTTTGTTTTGTTTTTTTGGATTCCGCATATAAGTGAAATCATATGGTTATTTGTCTTTCCCTGTCTGACTTAATTCACTTAGCATAATATCCTCAAGATTCATCCATGTTTTCCCAAATGGCAAGATATCATTCCTTTTATGACTAATATTCTTTTTTTTTTAATGTTTATTTGTGGGAGACAGAGACACAGAGTGTGAGTGGGGTAGGGGCAGAGAGACACACAGAATCCAAAGCAGGCCCCAGGCTCCAAGCTGTCAGCACAAAGCCTGACGCGGGCCTCGAACTCACAAATCGCGAGATCATGACCTGAGCCGAAATGGATGTTCAACCCACTGAGCCACCCAGGTGCCCCTCAGTTGTGTGTATCTTCTTTATCCAGTCATCCATCAGTGGACATTTAGGCTGTTGAAAGTTTTTATCTTTATTTTATCTTTAGTTTTATTTTATTTATAAATGAACGTGGAATTTTATCAAATGATTTTTCCGCATCTATTGAGATGATCACATGATTTTTATCCTTTGTTTTGTGAATGTGGTTTATCACATTGATTGATTTGTGCACATTAAACAATCTTTGAATCCCTGGAATAAATCCCATTTGATTGTGGTGTATGAATTTTTAATGTATTATTGAATTAGGTTTATTAATATTTTGCTGAATATGTCTGCATCTATGTCCGCGAGAAATATTGCCCTGTAATTTATTTACTATTATTTTTTTGTAGTGCCCTTGTCTGGTTTTGGCATCAAGGTAATGACAGCCACATAAAGTAAGTTTGGGGTATTTCTTCCTCTTCAAATTTGTGGTTTCAGAAGGATGGGTATTAAATATTCTTTGGCTGTTTGATAGAATTCACCTGGGAAGCCATCTGCTCCTGGCTTTTTTTTGTTGTTGGGAGGTGTTTTTTGTTTTGCTTTGTTTTTTTGTTCTACTAATTCAACCTCCTTACTAGTAATCGGTCCATTTAGATTTTCTATTTCTTCATGATTCAGTCTTGGAAGATTGTATGTTTCTAGGAATTTATCCATTTCTTCTTGGTTATCAAATTTATTGGTGTAAAATTATTCATGCTTGTCTCATAATCCTTTGTATTTCTCTGTATTTCAATTGTAATTTCTCTTCTTTCATTTCTGATTTTATTTTTTTGAGCTCTTTCTCTTTTTTTCTTAATGAGTCTAGCTAAAGGTTTGTCAATTTTTGTTTATCGTTTCAAAGAACAGCCCTTAGTTTCACTAATCTTTTCTACCGTCTTTTTAGTCTCTATTTCATTTCTTTCTAATCTTTACTATTTTCTTCTTCCTAACTTCGGGCTTCATTTATTTATTCCTAATTCCTTTAGGTGCAAAGTTACATTACTTATTTGAGATTTTTCTTGTTTCTTGAGGTAGCTCCGTATCACTATAAACTTCCGTCTTAGAACTGCTTTTCCTGCATCCCATAGATTTTGGTATATTGTATTATCATTTTCATTTGCCTCAAGACATTTTTAAATTTCTCCTTTGATTTCTTCATTGACCCATTGGGTATTCAGATGTAGGTTATTTAATCTTCACATATTTGTGATTTTTCCAGTTTTCTTCTTGTGATTGACTTTTAGAGTCATACCATTGTGGTTGGGAAAGATGCTTGATATAATTTTAATTTCCTCAGATTTATTAAGACTTGTTTTCATCTGTGATCAAAACATATGATCTATCCTGGAGAATGTTCCATGTGCACTTGAGAAGAATGTGTATTCAGTTGTTTTTGGATGGAATGTTACTTATATAACTATTAAAATCCATTTGGTCTAATGTGTCATTCAGGGCCAGTGTTTCCTTATTGACTGTTTGGATGATCTATCCATTGATGTAAGCGGGGTATTAAAGTCCCTTACTATTATTATATTGCTATCAATTTTTCCTTTAGGTCTGTTAATATTTGCTCTATGCCCCTATGTTAGGTGCATAAATATTTACAAATGGTATATCTTCTTTCTTTTAAATTTTTAATGTTTATTTATTTTTGAGAGAGAGAGACAGAGAGACAGAGTGTGAGTGGGGGAGGGGCAGAGAGAGAGAGGAAGACACAGAGTCTGGAGCATGCTCCAAGCTCTGAACTGTCAGCACAGAGCCTGATACGGGGCTTGAACCCACAAACTGTGAGATCGTGACCTGAGCTGAAGTCGAATGCTTAACTGAGTCACCCAAGTACCCCATAAATGGTATATCTTCTTGATGAATTGATCCCTTATCATTATGTAATACCTATATTTGTCTTTTATTACAGTCTTTGTTTTAAAATCTACTTTGTCTGATATAAGTATAGCTACCCCAGCTTTCTTTTGGTTTTCATTTGCATAAAACATCTTTTTTCATCCCTTTAAGTATGTGTGTATCCTTATATCTGAAGTGAGTCTCCTGTAGGCAGCATATAAATGGGTTTCGTTTGTTTTTTTTTAATCCATTCAGTCACTTTATGCCTTTTGATCAGAGAATTTAGTCCACTTACAATTTAAAATAATTAGTGGTAGGTGTGTACATACTGCCATTTTGTTAATTGTTTTCTGGCTGTTCTACAGTTCCTATCTGCTCCTTTCTTCTTTTGCTTTCTCCCTTTTTGTTTGATGACTTTCTATAAAGTTATGCTTAGATTCCTTTCTCATTATCTTTTGTGTATCTACCATAAGCTTTTGTTTTATGGTTACCATGAGATCTACATGTAACAACATATATATATATATATATATATACATATATATATATATATATATATAAATTGTTTTAAGTTGATAGTAAATCAAGTTTGAACACATTCTAATACTCTACATCTTTATTTTCCCCTTTTTTTTAAAAAAAATTTTAACATTTATTATTGAGAGACAGAGAAGACAGAGCATGAGCATGGGAGGAGCAGAGACAGGGAGAGACACAGAATCCAAAGCAGGCTCCAGGCTCTAAGCTGTCAGCATAGAGCCTGACGTGGGGCTCGAACTTACAAACGCGAGATCATGACCTAAGGTGAAGTCGGACACTCGACTGACTGAGCCACCCAGGTGCCCCTTTGTTTTTGTTTTTGTTTTTGTTTTGATGTCACATTTTACATCCTTTTATTTTTTGTATCCTGTGACTAATTATTGTAGTCATAGTTATTTTTACTACTTTGCCTTATAACCTTCATATTAGCTTTGTAAGAGATTAATCCACTAATATTACCATATATTTATCTTTACCAGTGAGATTTTTCACATTTTTTTCTTGTTACTAAATTAGTGCCATTTCTTTTTAGCTTAAATAAGCCCCTTTAATATTTCTTGTAAGGCTAGTTTAGTGTGGATGAACTCTTTTAGCTTGTGTCTGGAAAGCTCTTTATTTCTCCTTCAATTCTGAATGATAATCTTGTCTATTCTTAGATGGGAGTTTTTCTCCTTCAGCACTTTAAATATATCATGGCACTCCTTTCTGGCCTGCAAAGTTTCTGCTGAGAAATCTGCTGGTAGTCTCATAGGGGTTCCCTTGTATGTAACAAGTTGTTTTGCTTCTTATAAGTTTCTCTCTTTTTCTTTAACTCTTGACATTTAATTATAATGTGCTTTGGTGTGGTCTCTTTGGGTTCATCTTATTTGGAACTCTCTAGATTTTCTAGATCTGGATATCTGTGTTAGGAAAGGTTTTAACCAGTATTTATTAAAATAATTTTTCTGCCCCTTTCTCTATTCCCTTCTGGGGCCCCTTAAATGAGCATATTATTCCCACAGGTCCCTTAAGCTATCTTCTTTCTCTCTTTTAAATTCTTTTTTCTTTTCTGCTGCTCTGTTTCAGATCCACTGTCCTGTATTCCAGATAATTGATTGTTTCTTTGACTCCATTTAGTCTGTTTTGAACCCCTCTAATGTATTTTTCAGTTCATTAATTGTATTCTTCAACTATGTGACTTCTATTTAGTATTTCTTATATTTTCTATCTCTTTGTTAACGTTCTCACTGTGTTCATCAATTTTTCTCTTGAGTTTGGTGAGCATCTTTATGACCATTACTTTGGACTTTTTATCAGGTATGTTACTCATCTTTATTTCATTGTTTGTTTTTTTCTGGGTTTTATCTTGTTCTTTTGTTTGTAACATATTCTTCTGTCTCCTCATTTTGCTGTTGTTTCTATGCATTAAGTAAAACAGCTGTATCTCCTGCTCTTTAAGAAGTGGCCTGTGTAGTAAATGAACCTTATTCTTTAACCTTGTCCTAGCTCTTGGTTGTCTCTTGAACCTTTGCAGTTTGTCTAAGCATCATGATTTATTCTTGGTAGGTCCCAGTTGTTGAGAGAATGTCAAGACCTATGTGTTCCAGAGGGAGGGATCTTAGTCAGCCCCTAGTTTTAGCTGATTGGAAGCTGATTGGAAGCTAGGCGCTCAGGCAACTTTTAAGGTAGGCAATATATACAGTCCTGTGGGACTGTAATGGTAAACCCTGCTGGCCTCCAGACCAGACAATCTGAAGATGTTCCCTTGGCAACGACTGCAAACATTGGGGCTCTGGATGAGTATATGAGCCTTCCTGGGAGGTACTGGTGAGCTGTTGGGAGGCCAGAGGAGAGAATAAAGATGATATCTCCCAGTCTACACTCCCTAAGAGCACCTCCATAGCCTCTAGATGTATGGTAATACTGGAGCATGCAACTCAGGCTGAAGCTCCAGGACAAGTAAATAGGCTTTTTTTCATAGGAAGACTTGGGTGTGTTTTGATCTGCTGTCTGCTGATTGGGGGTGGTAGCCTGCCAAGAACTGTTCCTGATTGTTTCAGACCCATGGGGTCCAGAATCACAATCCCTCCTGGCCACTAGAGCCAGGTGCTCAATGGGAGTCCCCCGTATGGGTGACACATGCCTGACGGCTTTGATAGGGCCACGGGGGCAGTAGAGGGACAGGGCACTTGACTGCCTGACTCTGATGGGATTGCTGGGGTGGTGCTAGCAAGTTACAGGGAGAATGTAAAATGGCACCTACCAGTGCTATTAAGGTGGAGGGAGAACAAGAAATGGCACTCACCAATGCCTCCATTCCTGGAGTCCTAACAGAACCCTACTCCTCCAGCAGACACTTTAAGATTAACAAATGAATCTCATTCATGTATGGTCGAGTGCTTTTCAAACTGCTGCTTTTTTGCTGGATGCTGGGTTGAGTCAGTCTGCATGTGAGCCCTTTAAAGGTGGAAATTCCATTCCCTACAGCCCTATGATTCTTCTTAAGTCCCATTGGTTTTCAAAGCCAGATGTTTTGGGGCTTGTCTATCTGGTACAAGTCCCAAGGTTTGAGGTGCCTGATTTGGGACACAGACCCCTCAATTTCAGGGAGAAATTCTATATTTGTAAGCTCCTTCATCATTGTGAGTCATTGTACCAGGGGTGGGTTTTTTTTGGTGGGACCACATCTCTGCCTCTCCTACCCATCCTTTTATGTGGTCCTTTTATTCTTTATAGTGGAGGAGCTACAGCTAGTTTACAGATCTTTTTTAGAGAGAATTATTTCATATGTACCTGTAGATTTGTTGTGTCATTGGAGAAGGTGAGTTCAGGACCTTCCTTTGCCACCATCTTCTCCCATTGTCTCTTAAACACATTCCAATCAGGTGTCATCCACTGAACTCCCCCTCAGCAAAACTTCTCTTGTCGAAGTCACAGTGAGCTTCACCTTGTTAAACTCCATGATCCTTAGGTTACATGATCAGGCAGCATTTCATATAGTTTCTTCTCTTGGTTTTGAGGATATCACATTCTCTTGGTTTTTCTTCTACTTCATCGGCCACCCATTGTGAGTCTGTTAATTCTCTCTTCTCTTTCAGTCTGAATTCTGGAGAGCACAGGAGTTATGTTCCCTTCTAGTTTTTCTTTCTTTCTTTCTTTCTTTCTTTCTTTCTTTCTTTCTTTCTTTCTTTCAGAGGCATGGGAGGGGCAGAGGAAGAGGGAGAGAGAGAATCTTAAGAAGGCCCCATGTGCAGCATAGAGCCTGATGCAGGCTTGACCTCAAGACCATGAGATCATGAATGACCTGAGCCAAAATCAAGAGTCAGATGCTTAACCAACTGAGCCACCCAGGTGTCTCCCCTTCTAATTTCTCTTTGCATTCATAACCTTGACAATCTCATCCAGTATTATGGTTTTAAATACCAACTGTTAGTTATGGCCCTCCAAGAAGCAGATGCCAATATGGGATTAGATGTGCAAGAGATTTATATGTTGTGATGTATAAAGGAAGAAGGAATAACTGAGAGAGCTTTCAGATCATGATGACACCTATGGAAAGAGAGGAAGAAGGAGGGAGGTTTGGGCAGAAAGAGTCTCAAACTGCAGTACAGTTCTAAGAAACTCTGGTCAAGCCTATGGGGAGTCTTGGAGCCAAAATTTCCCATTAGAGTTATTCCATGACCTACAGGAATGGGTTTGCACTAGTACCCCAGCTGTGCCAGTCATTACTGGAACAGCCTAGGGGAATCAAGGCTTCTGTGTAAACATGGTGGTGGATATGGAGGGCTTGCTAGTCAACTACATTCCCCAGAGCAGGTCTGAGTGGCTCATTTCCATGGCAGCCATAGTCCACCCTTCAGCTGCACAGATCTACTTTTCCATGTAAGTTTGGGGAAGAGTTCTTCCATGGTTTCCATGACCTCTAGTCTTAAGTAAAAACTTAGAGGAGGGGGTATTGTTGGAATTGCTACCAAGGCATGATTGGCACTCATCATCTCCTCTCTCCATTGCCCATTCTAAATTTTTCTCACCCTCAACTATCACCTCAGCAGCTCCTGGTGGCTTCCCTGGTGGGATGACCCCTTTCATTTCAGGTTGGGTTTACTTCATGTGTCCATTCACGGTTACAAAGAGCTAGGGAGCACCAAGAGGCTTCCCAAGTGAATTGTCTAACAGCAGCTCTACCTCTCACCAAGACAGTGATACTTCTTGCCTGCTTGGCCCTGGATACAAGGAATCCAGGGTGCTTTGATAGTGGCTATAGTTTGTAGTTCAAGAGTTCCCTAGTAATGGCGAACCTCTTGGGAGGACCACAGTCTCTGACGCTGCAAATCCCAGTGTTGTAGGGACAGGAAGCACAAGCTCCCCAGCTGATCACTGAGAATGATGCTGCCAACTATTGGCTCCCCAACCTGTATATTATTTCTAATGGGGACATAGTGCTATACAGAGATTTCTGATTTAGCACATAGCACTGCATCTTAAATGATAATACCCATCCTCTCAGCAAATGGTCTCTGAGGTGGTGCTTCACCTATGCCTTTGGAATACTGTTTCAGGATTCTGTGAGGTCTGCTTCTTCTGGGAAATATGGTATTTGGATCCCAAGGGCATGGGTTCAGTCCCACACATTCTTTTTTTTTCTTAACGTTTATTTATTTTTGACAGAGAGAGAGAGAGAGAGAGAGAGACAGAGCATGAGCGGGGGAGGGGCAGAGAGAGAGGAAGACACAGAATCCGAAGCAGGCTCCAGGCTCTGAGCTGAGAGCACAGCGCCCAATGCAGGGCTCGAACTCACAGACTGCAAGATCATGACCTGAGCCGAAGTCGGACGCTCAACTGACTGAGCCACCCAAGTGCCCCATTCCCACACATTCTTTTTTTTTTTTTAATGTTTTATTTATTTTTGAGAGAGGGAGAGACAGAGCATGAACAGGGGAGGGTCAGAGAGAAGGAGACACAGAATCTGAAACAGGGTCCAGGCTCTGAGCTGTCAGCAAAGAGCCCAACGTGGGGTTCGAACTCACGGACCGCGAGATCATGATCTGAACCGAAGTCAGTTACTTAATCGACTGAGACACCCAGGCGCCCCTTTTTTAATTTTTTTAATTTTTTAATTTTTAATTTTTTCCCATACATTCTTTTTTTTTTTTTTTATGAAATTTATTGACAAATTGGTTTCCATACAACACCCAGTGCTCATCCCAAAAGGTGCCCTCCTCAATACCCATCACCCACCCTCTCCTCCCTCCCACCCCCCATCAACCCTCAGTTTGTTCTCAGTTTTTAAGTCTCTTATGCTTTGGCTCTCTCCCATTCTAACCTCTTTTTTTTTTTTTTTCCTTCCCCTCCCCCATGGGTTCCTGTGAAGTTTCTCAGGATCCACATAAGAGTGAAACCATATGGTATCTGTCTTTCTCTGTATGGCTTATTTCACTTAGCTTTCCCATACATTCTTAATGTGAAACGAATCCCCTATGTTATATGGGATCCCATGTCTGTGGGTCAAGCATTCTATAAGCCACCAGATAAGGATGCTGGCTGAGGCTCACTCTATGGGCAGGAAAGGCAAAGAATGCCCAGAAAAAGCATCCGTCCCCCTTATGAAAACCAGCTGCTTATCCTTTCAGGATGAAAGAAGCCTAATGACTTGCCACCAGTTGGCTGATTGGTCTCAAGGAATAGTATCACATTCAGTTGCTCAGTATTGGTCTCTATTGCTGACAGGTCAGACATTCAGATGCAAGAGTAGCTAAATCAGGTCATTAGCCTCCATCTCAATCACTATGGCCACTCCATTCATGTGCCCATCATGACATTTCTGGGGTGGCTGATGATGAAGCCTGGCTAATGTCATTTGGTTGAGTCAATTTGTCTGCTTGTTGTTCAGAGCCCCTTCTATGGCAGATGTTTTCTGGTGAGCATTATATATGACACAAAGATCATTACACTTCATGACTTCTTCCATAGGTCCATCAGATAGCTCTACAACAGGCTTCATTATCTCTGATTTTCCAGTACATTTCTTTTTCAGACAGGAAGGCCATTGGCCATGGCACAGGAATCTATATGCATTCTCAGCTCAGGCCACTTCAACATAAAGTGGATGACCAGGTACACCTCTCACAGTTCCACCCACTGGAAGGATTTTCATTCTTCACTGTATTTCAAGGGCACTCCTGAATGTGACTATAATGCAGCTACTGTTCATCTTCAGCTTATACAACATACCAACCCAACTCATCTGTAAACCAAGCTTGGGATTATGCCTCCTCTTTCAGATAGTCATATGGGTTTCTCCATATGCCAGAAGTATGGGGGGAGGTGCACTGGTGCAACTGTGGGGGTGACCTGAGGGTCTGGGTAAATGGCTAATACAGCTTATTCATGCCCTTTGGTTCTACTTGGGTTGATCCCAGATATATCATTTCCCTTTTACAATGCAGTGCTCCTGGGCTCATCTGACTTAAGACTTGGTGGGTTTAATAACAGGAATCTTGGGGGCGCCTGGGTGGCGCAGTCGGTTAAGCGTCCTACTTCAGCCAGGTCACGATCTCGCGGTCCGTGAGTTCGAGCCCCGCGTCGGGCTCTGGGCTGATGGCTCAGAGCCTGGAGCCTGTTTCCGATTCTGTGTCTCCCTCTCTCTCTGCCCCTCCCCCGTTCATGCTCTGTCTCTCTCTGTCCCAAAAATGAATAAACGTTGAAAAAAAAAATTAAAAAAAAAATAACAGGAATCTTGGTCAGTTTTGTTCACTGACTTATTCCAAGTGCCTAGAACAGTTTTTGGAATATAATAAGAGCACAACAAATATCTACTGAGGAAATAATGTAATAGAAAGGAAAGAAAAATTTTAAGCATTTTAAAAAAAAATTAGTTCCTTAAAAAGACTAATGAAATCAATCAAAAGTTAGCAAAATTTATCAATTTAAAAAGGGAGATGGTGCAAATAAATAATATTATAAATCAAAAAATGAGACAGAGGAACAGCTATGATAGTTTTAAAAATGAGTAAACCACTTCTTATCTTTACTGCCACCATCTTTACTCTTCCAAACCCCCTTTCCTGAATGTCTACTTGTTTTCCTTGTGTCCAGTCTGCCACCACCCCAAGTCTATTTTCTATACAGCTACCAGAATGATCTCTTTTTTTAAACTTTTTACTTTAAACTAATTTTAGATTAAAAGAAAAGTTACAAAAATAGAATATTTCCCATATACTCTTTACCCAGTTTCTCTTCATGTTATGTAACAATAGTACAAAGATCAAAACCAAGAAATTAACATTGGTACAGTATTATTCACTAAATTTCAGACCTTATTCAACTCTGACTTGCTTTTCCACTAATATTCTTTTCCTGTTCCAGGATCCTATCCAGGCCCAATGTTGTGTTTAATTGTTATTTTTCCTTAGTCTCTTCCAATATGTGACATTTCCTTAGACTTCGCTTCTTTTTTATAATATTGACACTTTTGAAGAGTATCGAGCAATTAAAGAAGGTAAATTATATCACATTTTGAGAGAGAGAGAGAAAAACTACTAAGAAAAACTTTATGTCTATAAATTTGAAAACTTGGATTCAGGAACCATTCCTAGAAAAACAAACTAGTCAAAGGAGACTCAAAAAGAAACCCTAATGAAGCCTAGAGCTATTAAAGAACAATATGACGGTCAATTCCTCCATCTTATGAGGCAAGTATATGCTTGATACTAAACCTAAGGAAGAGCAACATGAGAAAAGAAAAATGTAGAACGGTCTCCAAAATAAATAGAGAAGCATGATTCTTGCCAATCTATGTGGGTCAAAAAATGTGATCATCTCAAGATATTTAGAAAAGGCATTTGATAAAGATGACACACATATATGACTTAGAAAAAAAATCTATTAGCAGGCTAGAAAAAAATGGGAACTTCCTTAACTTGATAAACAGTATCTACCAAAAACCTAAAGCTAATTTTATACTCAATGATGAATCATTAGAAACATTTCTTTTCAAGAAGAAACATGATATATGCCATCACTATTTCCATTTAACATTTTACTGGATGTCCAAGGAAAATATGAAAAGGCATAATGACTGGAAGGAAAAACAACCATAATGGTCATTACACATACAGATGATATCATTCTCTGCACTATAGTTCAAAACAAGAAAAATCTATGGATGGGGCACATGGGTGGCTCAGCTAGTTAAGCATCTGACTTCAGCTCAGGTCGTGATCTCGTGGTTCATGAGTTCAAGCCCCACATCAGGCTCTGTGCTGACAGCTTAGAGCCTGGAGCCTACTTCTGATTCTGTGTCTCCCACTCTCTGCCCCTCCCCTGCTTGTGCTCATTCTCTCTCAAAAATAAGTAAACATTAAAAAATTTTTTAAAGCTACAGATAAGTTATATGAAATAAGAAAGGCAGGAGGGGCCAACATGGTGGAGAAGTAGGGGGATCCATACTTCCCACATCTTTCAAACAAAGAATTGCTGAAGCCAAAGGTCTTTGAACCCCAGAGTCGGGGAGGAAAGGAGACTGAATCTACCAGAAAGAAAAGTGGACAACTTGAGAAAACACAGAGCTACTCCAAGGAACAAATCAAAGCACACCTGGTGGAGGGTCCCAAATATCACTATGAGTAGGGTAATAAAATAACCAAAGTCACAACAACAGAAAGCTAGTAACAATCTCCAAAAAACACATCTCCTGAAGGGCCAGGCCCTGGACAGTATATGACCCCCATTTTAATATAGCATTGCTTGCAGGTGCAGAGCACAAAACAAGCTTTTAAAATGCATAAGGGACAGAAAACTAGCCAAAATGATGAAACAGAAGAATTCTCCTCAAATGAAATTCCAGGAAGTAGCAACAGCTAACGAATTGATCAAAACTGATTTAAGCAATATAACTAAACAAAAACTTAGAATACTAGTCATAACATTAATCAGCTGGGCTTAAAAAAGCATAGAGGACAACAGAGCATCTATTGCTACAGATCAAGGGACTAAAAAATAGTCATGACGAATTGAAAAATGCTATAAATGAGGTGCAAAATAAAATGGAGGTAGCAACAGTGCAAACTGAAGAGGCAGAGGGGAGAATAGGTGAATTAGAAGATAAAATTATGGAAAAAGAGAAAGCTGTGAAAAGAGAGATTAAAAAAATCCAGGTTTACAAGGGGAGAACTAGAGAACGAAGCAATGCAATCAAATGGAACAATATCCGTATCATAGGAATTCCAGAAGAAGAGAGAGAGAAAGCGGCTGAAGGTGTACTTGAATAAATCATAGCTGAGAACTTCCCCGATGTGGGGAAGGAAATAGGCATTGAAATTCAAGAGGCACAGAGAACACCCTTTAGACATAACCCAAATCAATCTTCTGCATGGTATATCATAGTGAAACTGACAAAATACCAGGATAGAGAAGAATTCTGATAGCAGCTAGGGATAAACGGGCCTTAACATACAAAGATAGACACATAAGGGAAGTAGCAGACCTATCTACTGAAACTTGGCAAGCTAGAATGGGATGGCAGGAAATCTTCAATGTGATGAACAGGAAAAATATGCAGCCAAAAATCCTTTATCCAGCAAGCCTGTCATTCAGAATAGAAGGAGAGATAAAGGTTTTCCCAAACAAACAAAAACTGAAGGAATTAATCACCACTAAACCAGCCCTACAGGAGATCCTAACGGGGACTATGTGAGTGAAATGTTGCAAGGACATCAGAGACATCACTACAAGCATGAAACCTACAGACATCACAATGACTCTAAACCCATATCTTTCAGTAAGAACACTGAATGTAAATGGACTAAATGCTCCAGTCAAAAGACATAGGTATCAGAATGGATAAAAAAAACAAGACCCATCTATTTGCTATCTATAAGAGACTCACTTTAGATCTGAGGACACCTTCAGATTGAAAGTGAGGGGATGGAGAACTATCCATCATGATACTGGAAGTCAAAAGAAAGCTGGAATAGCCATACTTATATCAGACAAACTAGACTTTAAATTAAAGGTTTTAAAAAGAGATGAAGAAGGGCATTATATAATAATTACAGGGTCTATCCATTGGAAGAGCTAACAATTATAAATGTCTATGCACCGAATATGGAAGCCCCCAAATATATAAAACAATTAATCACAAACATAAGCAATCTTATTGATAAGAATGTGGTAACTTCAGGGGACTCTAATATCCCACTTACAACAATGGATAGATCATCTAGACACAGAATCAATAACGAAACAAGGGCCCTGAATGATACATTGGACCAGATGGATGTGACAGATATATTTAGAACTCTGCATCCCAAAGCAACAGAATATACTTTCTTCTAAGGGCACATGGAACATTCTCCAAGATAGATCACATATTGGGTCACAAAACAGCCCTTCATAAGTATAAAACAATTGAGATCATACCATGCACACTTTCAGACCACACAGCTATGAAGCTTGAAATTAACCACAGGAAAAAGTCTGGAAAACCTCCAAAAGCATGGAGGTTAAAGAACACCCTACTAAAGAATGAATGGGTCCACCAAGCAATTAGAGAAGAAATTAAACAATATATGGAAACAAATGAAAATGAAAATACAACAATCGAAACACTCTGGTATGCAGCAAAGGCAGTCTTGAGAGGAAAATACATTGCAGTCCAGTCCTATCTCAAGAAACAAGAAAAATCCCAAATACAAAATCTAACAGCACACCTAAAGGAAATAGAAGCAGAACAGCAAAGACACCCCAAACCCAGCAGCAGAAGAGAAATAATAGAGATCAGAGCAGATATAAACAATATAGAATCCAAACAAACAGTAGAGCAGATCAATGAAACCAAGAGTTGGTTTTTTGAAAAAATAAACAAAATTGATAAACCTCTAGCCAGGCTTCTCAAAAAGAAAAGGGAGATGACCTAAATAGATAAAATCATGAATGAAAATGGAATTATTACAACCAATCCCTCAGAAATAGAAACAATTATCAGGGAATACTATGAAAAATTATATGCCAAAAAACTGGACAACTTGGAAGAAATGGACAAATTCCTAAACAGCCACGCACTTCCAAACCTCAAACAGGAAGAAATAGAAAATTTGAACAGACCCATACCCAGCAAAGAAATGGAATCAGTTATCAGAAATCTCCCAACAAATAAGAGTCCTGGACCAGATGGTTTCCCAGGGGAATTCTACCAGACATTTAAAGGAGAGTTAATACCCATCCTTCTCAAGCTCTTCCAAAAAATAGAAAGGGAAGGAGAACTTCCAGACTCATTCTATGTAGCCAGCACTACTTTGATTCCCAAATCAGACAGAGACCCAGCAAAAAAAGAGAACTACAGGCCAATATCCCTGATGAATATGGATGCAAAAATTCTCAATAAGATACTAGCAAATCATATTCAACAGCATATAAAAAGAATTATTCACCATGATCAAGGGGGATTCATTCCTGGGCTGCAAGGCTGGTTCAATATTTGCAAATCAATCAATGTGATACATCACATTAATAAAAGAAAAGATAAGAACCATATGATCCTGTCAATCAATGCAGAAAAAGCATTTGGCAAAATTCAGCATCCTTTCTTAATAAAAACCCTCAAGAAAGTTGGGATAGAAGGAACATACTTAAACATCATAAAAGCCATTTATGAAAAACCCACAGCTAATATCATCCTCAATGGGGAGAAACAGAGATTTTCCCCTGAGATCAGGAACAGATAGGGATGTCCGCTCTTACCACTGTTGTCTGACATAGTGCTAGAAGTCCTAGCATCAGCAATCAGACAACAAAATGAAATCAGAGGCATCAAAATTGGCAAAGATGAAGTCAAGCTTTCACTTTTTGCAGATGACATGATACTCTACATGGAAAACCCCACAGCCTCCACCAAATGTCTACAAAGTTGAAGGGTAAAAAATCAATGTACAGAAATCGGTTGCATTTTTATACACCAATAATGAAGCAACACAAAGAGAAATAAAGAAACTGATCCCGGGCGCCTGGGTGGCGCAGTCGGTTAAGCGTCCGACTTCAGCCAGGTCACGATCTCGCGGTCCGTGAGTTCGAGCCCCGCGTCAGGCTCTGGGCTGATGGCTCGGAGCCTGGAGCCTATTTCCGATTCTGTGTCTCCCTCTCTCTCTGCCCCTCCCCCGTTCATGCTCTGTCTCTCTCTCTCTCCCAAAAATAAAAATAAAAAAAAAAAAAAAAAAAAAAAAGAAACTGATCCCATTCACAACTGCACCAACAACCATAAAATACCTAGGAATAAACCTAACCAAAGATGTAAAAGATCTGTATGCTGAGAACTATAGAAAGCTTATGAAGGAAATTGAAGAAGACACAAAGAAATGGAAGAACATTCCAAGCTCAAGGATTAGAAAAATAAATATTGCTAAAATGTCAATACTACCCAAAGCAATCTACACATTCAATGCAATCCCAACCAAAATTACACCAGCATTCTTCTCAAAGCTAGAACAAGCAATCCTAAAATTTGTAGGGAACCACAAAAGACCCCAAACAGCCAAAGTAATCTTGAAGAAGAAAACCAAAGTGGAAGGCATCACAATCCCAGACTTTAGCCTCTACTACAAAGCTATAATCATTAAGACGGTATGGTATGGGCACAAAAACAGACACATAGACCAATGGAATAGAATAGAGAACCCAGAATTGGACCCACAAATGTATGGCCAGCTAATCTTTGACAAAGCAGCAAAGAGTATCCAATGGAAAAAAGACAGTCTGTTTCACAAATGGGTATGGACAGCAACATGCAGAAGAATGAAACTAGACCACTTTCTTACACTATACACAAAAGGAACTCAAAATGAATAAAGGACCTGAATGTGAGACTGGAAACCATCAAAACCGTAGAGAAGAAAGCAGGCAACAACCTCTTTGACCTAGGCCACAGTAATTTCTTACTCGACACATCTCCACGGGCAAGGGAATTAAAAGCAAAAATGAACTATTGGGACCTCATCAAGATAAAAAGCTTCTTCTGCACTGCAAAGGAAACAATCAACAAAGCTAAAAGGCAACCGATGGAATGGGAAAAGATATTTGCAAATGACATATCGGATAAAGAGCTAGTATCCAAAACCTATAAAGAACTTACCAAACTCCACACCTGAAAAACAAATAATCTGGTGAAGAAATGGGCAGAAGACATAAATAGACACTTTTCCAAAGAAGACATCCAGACGGCCAACAGACACATGAAAAGATGCTCAACGTCACTCCTCATCAGGGAAATACAAATCAAAACCACACGGAGATACCACCTCACACCGGTCAGAGTGGCTAAAATGAACAAATCAGGAGACTATAGATGCTGGAGAGGATGTGGAGAAACGGGAACCCTCTTGCACTGTTGGTGGGAATGCAAATTGGTGCAGCCGCTCTGGAAAACAGTGTGGAGGTTCCTCAAAAAATTAAAAATAGATCTACCCTGTGACCCTGCAATAGCACTGCTAGGAATTTACCCAAGGGATACAGGAGTGCTGATGCACAGGGGCACTTGTACCCCAATGTTTATAGCAGCACTTTCTTTTTTTGTTTTTGTTTTTTTTTTAGCATGAGATAGGTATTTTTATTTATTTATTTTTCAATATATGAAATTTATTGTCAAGTTGGTTTCCATACAACACCCAGTGCTCATCCCAAAAGGTGCCCTCCTCAATACCCATCACCCACCCTCCCCTCCCTCCCACCCCCCATCAACCCTCAGTTTGTTCTCAGTTTTTAAGAGTCTCTTATGCTTTGGCTCTCTTCCACTCTAACCTCTTTTTTTTTTCTTCCTTTCCCCCATGGGTTTCTGTTAAGTTTCTCAGGATCCACCTAAGAGTGAAAACATATGGTATCTGTCTTTCTCTGTATGGCTTATTTCACTTAGCATAACACTATCCATTTCCATCCATGTTGCTACAAAGTATAGCAACACTTTCACCAACAGCCAAATTATGGAAAGAGCCTACGTGTCCATCAACTGATGAATGGATAAAGAAATTGTGGTTTATATACACAAAGGAATACTACTTGGCAATGAGAAAGAATGAAATATGGCCTTTTGTAGCAATGTGGATGGAACTGGACAGTGTTAATAATAAGTGAAATAAGCCATACAGAGAAAGACAGATACCTTATGTTTTCACTCTTATGTGGTTCCTGAGAAACTTAAGACCATGGGGGAGGGGAAGGGAAAAAAAAAGTTAGAGAGGGAGGGAACAAAACCATAAGAGACTCTTGAATGCTGAGAACAAACTGAGGGTTGATGGGGGGGGGGGTGGAGGAGAAGGGAAAGTGGGTGATGGGCATTGAGGAGGACACCTGTTGGGATGAACACTGGGTATTGTATGGCAGCCAATTTGACAATAAATTATATTTAATATAAAAAATAAACATTGAAAGAATTTTTTAAGTTTATTTTGAAAGAGAATGTGCAAGCAGGGGAGGGGCAGAGAGAGAGAGAGATGGAGAGAGAGAGACTCCCAAGCAGCCTCCATGCTGTCAGTACAGAACCTGATGCAGGGCTTGAACTCATGAGCAGTGAGATTATGACCTGAGCTGAAATTAAGAGTCAGATGCTTAACTGACTGAGCCACCTAGGTGCCTGGAAAGCTCATTTATTTTAGAAATTAAGAAGCAGATCCGATCTGGAGACTGAGTACGAGAAGGAAGAAATAAGCATGATACCTAGTGTTCCAGCTTCAGAAAATATGTAATGTGTTAACATTTACTTAGATTGCTAATTCTGTAGGAAAGTGAGCCTTGAGTTAGGGCAGCGTCATAGTAGGTGAGTGACTTCCTGGAGTATTTAATATATGGGGCCCTAAACATCACTGGAAATATAAGGAGATGGAGAAAACTGTTTGCAGAACTTCTGGGAGAGAAATTACTACATGTAGTTGTAAAGAATACTCTGATAAGCCACTTCAGATGGAGGTAAGACTCCTCTCCTTCCAAGAAAACATTCTTTTAAAGGTGACAACTCGGGGCTCCTGGGTGGCTCAGTCGGTTAAGCGGCCGACTTCGGCTCAGGTCATGATCTCATGGTCCGTGAGTTCGAGCCCCGCGTTGGGCTCTGTGCTGACAGCTCAGAGCCTGGAGCCCGTTTCAGATTCTGTGTCTCCCTCTCTCTCTGTCCCTCCCCTGCTCATGCTCTGTCTCTCTCTGTCTCAAAAATAAATAAACGTTAAAAAAATTTTTTTAATAAAAAATAAATAAATAAGTAAAGGTGACAACTCACTTGACTGACTCCACAAAAGACAGGCTCTGATTAGCCATGTTGGTTTTGTTTTTCTAAATGGGATATCCAAGTTTGGGACCAAACCGATTTGGTCAGGAAAACAGAAAAGAGGCCAGGTTTTTGGAACAGTAACAATTCTTTCTCTAGCCTTCCTTGCAAAAGCCTCCATTCTAAACAAAGGTTGAAAGGATGAAGTGGAGTGCCAAGTTAGTAAGTTAACTAAGAGATGCCTGTATCTCAGGCTAGGTGGCGGAAACTGATAAATTGAGCTCAGTTGTGACAAGTAAGTTGCAAATATTTCAAGTAGGTGGCTGGATGTGTGTGTGTGTGGAGCCTAGAAATGCATTATTTGAGAGTTATCACATATGAAGGAGAGCTGAAACCATGGGCATGGATGAATGGATGAAGCCCAGAGGGCGTAGAAAGCAATAGAGAGGAGAGGCGCTCCAAGAATGGAATGCTGAAAAGGAGAAACTGAGAATGGATGGCCATAGAAGTGTCTTGAAAGTATCTTCAAAGAACCCAGGAAGAACTTTGAGGAGAAAATGTGCATGGGTGACAAATATTAGCAGAGTGAAAAGTACTCACTGTCAAAGTCACATAGGCAACTTAACCAAGTTCAATCTACTCCATGAAATACACTGATGTTAAAACAATATTTTACCCTGCCAAATACATTCCTTAATTCACTTGTTCACTCGCATTTAGGGAAGACCCACTGTGTGCAACACCTGTTCCAATATCTCTTCCTTTCTCTCCTATTGAGCCAAATTCAAACTCTCTTGCTTGTTTCCTGAGTTTCTGAGAATAGGTACGAGTGGACTCAACTTCCTTTTTTACTTATTAATTCCTAAACCCCTCTAACTCAGCATTTCATTCCTGTGTACATTAAAATCAAATAGTTTTTCTAAGGTTACAACCTTCAGTTTCATATGTATTTCTCCCAGGGTTTTATATTCATTAAAAACATGAGGAATCCATCTACTCATTCTTTTATGTTCCCCTGTAATCTTATTTCAGACTCTTCTAGTTGAACTCCATTCAGTAGTCTTCTGAGATGACGTAAATATTTTGTAAAGATATTTCCACTGAATCTAATGTAACGCTTTCCTCACTGGATTAGGATACATGGTCCCTATTAATCCATTTGTGACCATCTACTATTCAACACTGATGAGATATTTTTTTTGCCATCAAAGAACTTAAAATCTTGTAAGGAAGATAAATCACAGAATTAAATATTTATAATACAAGACTGACTCAGCCAGAAGAATGAGAAAAAGACTGTGAGACTTCACTGGAAGAGAAAACAGCTTTGGCTTGAATGACCTGGGAGGGCTTCATGGAAAAGATGGCATTTAAGTGGGGTCTTAAGGAAGTCAAAGGATTGCAATAGGTGAAGGGAGAACCTTCTAGGGAGAGGCAATGTTGTGAGTAAAAGCAACAAGACAGGAAAGCACAGAGAAGTCCAGGAAATGACACGTAGGTATGCTTAGTAGAAGAAAATATATCAGAGACAAGAGGAGACAGATTAAAATGCTGACAGCTAACTCAGAGCATTTATTACAAGCCAGGCAGCCTGTAAAGTGCTTTTATTCAACATGCCATGGAATGTTCACACAACTCAAAGGGACAGGTACCATTCCCATTTCTGTTTACCAGATGAGGAAGCCAAGGTAGAGTAGGATACAATGACTTGCCCAACATTGCACAGATAGGAAGTGGCAGAGCCAGGATTTGAACCCAGGAAGTCTAATTGCAGAGCCACACCATGCCCAATGTGACCAGAGAAAGCAAGGAGACTGTGTGAGAGGTGGGGTGGGGATCCAGGAGAACACTGTGCCATGGATATGAAGGGAGGAGTTTCAAGAAGGCAAAGGTCATAGCCCCAGACTGAGAAAAAACCTTTGAAGGGATGATTAGTTGGCCTCTGGAGACTTTAGGAGCATATGTTCAGCAGAGTACTGTCAGAGAAGTCAAAACTCGGGGGATTAAATATGGGGTAGGTGATGGGGCTGTGAGGCAGCCTTCCTAGAATTTTGGTGCTTAAGGTAAGGAGAGAGAGACAGAGAGAGAGAGAGAGAGAGAGAGAGAGAGAGAGAGAGAGAGGACAGTAGCCAAAAAAGAGGGATCAATTGGTAGTTTTGCTTTTCAGGCTAACTATGCTCATGCTTATTTGTGTTAGAGAAAGTTAACGCAAGTGTTAGAGGGGGGATAACTGAAGTGACAAAGCCCATTTTAAGGCGGGGGGGGGGGTAGAATAAAGAGATCAAGGACACATAGGAAGGCTCAAGTGCTGAGGAAAGCAGGAAAGATAATGTTTACTCTGAGAAGACAGGAACTGAGGTAGTGAGGTAGAGGTTAAGCAAGTCCACCCCTGAGGACCTCAGTCACCCTGGTGAAGTAGGGGGCCAGGGCCAGGGTTGAAAGAGGTAGACTGGTCTGGAAGTAGAGACTTAAGAATTGCGGTAGTGATTTCAAAGAGTCAGCAAAAGGTTAACAAAAATTGTGTTGAGTCTGGCCTGGTATAATTAACCTAGTAGGCTCACACTACCCCTGCTATGATGCCAGGCCTGGTTAAGGGCTCACCTGTAACAATATCACCTCCGTGTTTTCCTTCCTGAGCCGGCTGCCTCTGCCAATCCAGCCCTCTACATCACCCTCACTCCTGCTCTCCTTACTCCAACTCCTTCATCCCTTCCTCTAAAAGCCTCACTCCCTGGATTTATGTTTGGTTTTACTTCTGCAGCCAGCTCTGACTGCTAGCTTCCATACTCACTACAATTCCAACTCAATCCTTTGAATTCCCTGCTTTGTAGCTAAGCACCTTGCTCAATCCAGCCAAAGCCCTGGAACCCTTCCTAGCATATGCTCAAGCGGCATGCTCCCTTAAAGAAAAGCATGTCGAAGGGCTGCAAAACATCCATGATGGCGGATTCTGATAGTTTCTGGGCTAGATAGTCTCTGTTTGCCCTCCATGTCCACTCTCCATGTTTTCTACCTGCCCCATGCCCCAGAAGGCTGACCTCTATGGATAATATCAAACAAGTTCCCTCGCCCACTGATGTCCAGTTGGGACAGGCTACTGGGAAGGATTGATAGGAGTTTAAGGACAGATGGGAAAGAGAAGGCAGGGAATTTATCCTCAAGTTCCATCCTGTGTGCCTGCACTCTGGCCATGGCTGTGTCCCTGCACCAAAGACCACAACTTCTCTCCAGCAGCCTCACCTATAGCGACAGCTGCAACGTCAGTTCCGGCTCTACCCTCATACATTCCAGTAACCACTCCTTGCCTTTTCAAGACCAAGAAATGTTATTTCCGTTAACATCTTTGTAAGTAGTCCATTAACCCTTTTTCAATTTTCCCACTTAAATGTGCTCTTTCCTGCCACAACCCTAACTGACCCAGTTCCAACCTTGGATAGATCCAGTCAGCATCATTTCAAGACACATGCAGCAGGACACGTGGGATAACTTAGGTGATGGAGAATTTCTGCCTGAATGCCCCACTGTATCCTCGAACTTAATGTATCTAAAATCAAATTCATTTTTGCCTCCCCCTTATATCTAAAATTGTTCCTCTTCCAGACTTTCCCACTTTTTTTCCCCATTCGTTTACTTAAGTATTCACCATTTATAGGATGCACATGCTGGGCACCGTGCTAGGCACTAGAGATTCCAAGACCCCCCAGAACAATGTTCCCTTCTCTAGAAGCAAACTACTAATGGAAGAGACCCAAAGTTGACCATAAAATGATATGATATATGCCTTTCTTTCTTTCTTTTTTTTTTTTTTTTTGAAACAGTAGGGACTACATGCTAACAAAGCACAGAGGAAGAACCTAGGACAGGCATAGACCAGAAGATTTCTCCAAGGAAGTAATATATAAGCTGAGCCTTAAGGACTGAGTAAGCTTTCAGCAGTGGAGTGATAAGAGAATAGAGGGGCATTCTAGGCAGAAACACCATGAGCAGAGAATAGAGGCATGTAAGTGCATAGTATGTTCGGCAAATGAAAACTGCTCCCTATAGCTGGGCCATAGGATAAATAGTGAGCAGGCAGGCAGGCTGGGGTGGGGGTAGGGGGAGAAAAGGAATAATTTAATAAGGCTAAAAGGGGGGAGGTGCTTGGGCAGATTATGAAGGGTGTTAATTGTACTGGTAAGATCCCTAATGTGGTGGACTTTTTACCTGCCCCCAGAACAGATAGGGCTTTCTACCTTTGTCTCCAAGAAAGTGACAGAACAAAAACAGTCAAGGAACAATGAAAAGAAGGCCTGGCTTTTGAGTGTCTAACTAGGATTTTGCCTCATGTTAGAGCTCATAGTTCTGAGAAAGGCCTTCTGAATTTCTAAAATCTTGGGCACTCAAGGATTTAGGGTGCAGCTTGTGCCATCAACTCTTCTTTTCGGTAGCAGAGCAGTTGGAGAGTCACACTGGCTGGTCTTAGAGCTCTTCCTTCCCATTGCAGATGGCTGAGCTACAGGTCACAGCTGGGAATGGACAACACAGGAGAACAGAGGCGGCCTAATGTGGAGGAACACATACTCTCTTGCTTACACTGATGTTAATCATCAGAGGAATACCCAGATGAAATGGAGCAGGGCAATGAGCAAGACGTCTGGATGGGATATAGCTACATACATTAAGAAAGAATAGAGATTTTTTACCCACAGATTTCTTTCTTGCCTATTTAGGTATGTCTAATTGGAAATTCATAAATTACTCTAAACTGGTGTAAACTTTAATCAACGTGGAAATGGAGCGCCTGAGTAGCTCAGTTAGTTAAGTGCCCAACTTTGGCTCAGGTCTTGATCTTGCAGTTCGTGGGTTCGAGCCCTGAGTCAAGCTCTGTGCTGACAGCTCGGAGCCTGGAGTCTGCTTCAGATTCTGTGTCTCCCTCTCTCTCTCTCTCTGCCCTTCCCCCACTCATGTACTCTTTCTCTTTCTCTCTCTCTCTCTCTCAAAATTAAACATTAAAAACACTTTAAAAAAAACAAAGTCACTTAAAAATAATAATAAATGTGCAAAACTATACATGCTAGAAGCCACCTATAAATATCCCCTGGGGGCACCTGGGTGGCTTAGTTGGTTAAGCATCCCCACTCTTGATTTTGGCTGAGGTCATGATCTCACACTTGGTGAGTTCAAGCCCTAGGTGCAGAGCCTGCCTGGGATTCTCTCTCTCTGTCTGTCTGTCTCTCTCTGTCTCTCTCTCTCAAAAATAAACAAATAAACTTTAAAAACATATATATATATTTAAATATCTCCTGAAAATAAACAGTTGCAAATGCAATATAAGTTCAGCACTTTCTTTTGTTTCGTGTCATTTACTCTAATTGATAAGTACATGGAAAATACTATAAAATTGCAAACTTTATCCAGTCAAATCGAGTTGTGCTTCCTTGAGCCAAAAATTACTGCAAGAGTTCCTTTTAAATGATATTTTTGTTGCTTGGGGCCCAGATGTCTATAAATAACGTGACTTAAATAAGCAAAGAACTTTTGCCTGTTTATATCTATTGTGGATCAGGCTTAAAGGACCACATTAGATGAGGCAGCCTAGTCTCTAGCTTTAGCCAAAATTCTAATTATTTGCCAGGACTTCTCCTCTCTTTTCTCCCGTCATCTTGAAACAAATAAGGCTTATAAATTTTCACTGAACATACCTGTGGGATTTTGGAGAAAATTAGCCCGAGTCACTCTTCAGATAGCATCTATTCTCTATCATGGCCCCCTTCTCTTAATACTTGCCATTCAGTCCTGCCCTGAATTAATTAGACATCAAAGCAGCTCAGGACAATGTTTTTGTTGTTTTCCTTTACACAATTATTATTAAATGTAGACTTCACACATCATGATTCCACCTTCACGGGTTTTTTTCAATGGGCTGCTGCCACTCTTTTCAGTTAATTTGCCTTACAAGCTTCTTGGAATTTCAAAGCTACAGGTTTCGGAAAGCCGGAGCCATTAACTGAGGTTGCCATAACAGACTATTTCCATTCCCATTTTCCCAAAAGCAACCGTAATGGGAAGAGGTGAAAGTGGACAACTACTAGTCCATACGCATACTTTTGTGTCAGTTGAACAGAACACCCTTTTCTTTGGGCACATGCAGATCACACTAGGAATCGCAGCTTAGGGGCAGAGTTACCAGCTGGATTTCAACCCCTACTCACTCCCCCAGCCAACACAGCTTCAAAGACTGCAACCCAACATCAAGTCAGCTCTGTCCCTGAATAAGGTCATTTGCCCTTACTCTAGCTACCCACTAAAAGTTAGGTCAGCCCGCTCTGGAGAAAGATAACTTCATCAAAACCCCTACAGTATTTTAAAGTTTTTTAAAAATGTTCATTTATTTTTGAGAGAGAGACAGAGCACGAGCAGGGGAGGGGCAGAGAGAGAGAGGGAGACACAGAATCTGAAGCGGGCTCCAGGGTCTGAGCTGTCAGCACAGAGCCCGATGAGGGGTTCGAACTCATGAACCGCGAGATCATGACCTGAGCTAAAGTCGGATGCTTAGCCTACTGAGCCACCCAGGCACCCCGGCCCCTACAGTATTTTTACACAGTGTCTAATATCGATAAAAAAAAAAAATAGGTTGGGGCGCCTGGGTGGCACAGTCGGTTAAGCGTCCGACTTCAGCCAGGTCACGATCTCACGGTCTGTGAGTTCGAGCCCCGCGTCAGGCTCTGGGCTGATGGCTCAGAGCCTGGAGCCTGTTTCTGATTCTGTGTCTCCCTCTCTCTCTGCCCCTCCTCCATTCATGCTCTGTCTCTTGCTGTCCCAAAAATAAATAAACGTTGAAAAAAAAATTAAAAAAAAAAATAGGCAGGACCAAGAGAAAAAGCAGACAATAGAAACATACTTACACATGACTCAGGTGTTAGAATGATTCATCACAGACTTCAAAGTAACAGTAGTTAAAATGATCAGTAAAATCTATGATAGGATAGAGAATTTCACACAAAGACTGGAGTATGTAAAAAACACAAACTAATTGTTGCAAGTTATGAAGGACTCATGAGAAGTGAAGAGAAAAAGAAGGTGAAGTGTATGATAGAGCCTGGGAGGAGGCCTTTGGAAGGCAGCCATGGGAAAGTAAAAGAATCTGAAGCAGTCTTCCTGGGTTTTGCACCTGCATTCCTGACAGCCTGGTGGGGAGACAGCTGAGCCGCCTCAATAACAGTGAGCCAATGTATGCTGGAGGGAAGTTATCAGGGGAGTGCCAAGTTTTTTAAATCCTAGGATCAGGGAAAGAAATTTGAAAAATATACCCACATACACCCAGAGAATTGTTAAATAAAGGGTTCTAAACCAAAGCCCTCAGGCCATGATGGGGTCCAGGAAGAAGCTCTGAACAGTCCCAACCATAACACCCAAAAGGTAATGAACTTTTGAATAAATGGCCAGACACAGGCAAAGAAAGCATCTCTCAGAAGCAATCAACTTCTCCAATTCATCTACTAAATTGTGTTTGAAACTCCTATTTTTCATTTCAGAAAATCTTTTTTGAGCTATACTTGAATCTCCTTAAATGCTTTCGTTATTTTTGTTCAAATTATCACAATCCCCTTCCGTGCCCCTGGTGTGTGACAGCTTGTGTTGGTTGTTCTTCCTCTCCACTACTGCTTGGCTCTCCAGGTTTGTGATTATTTCTCTTGGAGCTACTCATAGGGCCTCAGTTTACCTGCATGCCCTAAGTGGTCTGCTGCTGTTTTATAGCAGGCAGCTGCCAGGAGGAAACTTTTTTGTTCCTTGATTTTCGCTTGATCCCTTAAAGTTAATGAGGTTATACCCTTCTCCATCTCCTAGGGCTCCAAAAAGTCTGGGCATGCTGATGTTCATCTTCCTTAGAGCATCAGAGATTCCTTTGAGCCAAGATACCCGAAGCATAAATGTTTGTAGTTGCTTGGGACTCTCCCACAGTTGTCTCCAACTGAGGAGGGAACCCAGCTACAGATCACAACTTAGTTTTGAAGGTGATGAACCATGATCATCATTATGTATTATTTTTCCTTTTTAAGATGAACTCATTTTAAACTACAGACCTATTATTCTGATGGCTCAGTTTTTAAATCTACCTACCACAAAGTATAAATTTAACTAAGAGGTCTTCGCTGGGGTTTTACTACTGCATTTTCTAATGATGACCTTTGTGAAGTTGGTATGCCAGATCTACAAAAAAAAAAAAAAACACATCTAACTCAAAATATGATTATGGAATTGACTATTGCCTTGTATGTTCTATTAAGGTCGTGGCCTATATCACTATGTGCTGCATGGTAAAGCAATTCTTTTACAGCTTTCCTTTGTTGTAACAAGGGTGAAACATTTCTTCTTATACTGACCCATGACATCAGAAGGCCTTGGCACCAATGTGACATGAACAGAAACACATGGAAACAATGTCAGGTCATACTGACTATAGAAGACAGAATAAGTTTACATACATTTAAAAAATTATTTAAATGAGGCATAAAATAAAAACTTCTTGTGGAACTTATTAATCTTTAGGAATATGTATGGGAGTCCAAGTCAGAGAAACTTTCAGTAAAGATTGATCCCAAATGGTCTCTACCTAGCCATGAATCTTAAGAGTCCACACTCAAAAAGCCTTATTAATGTTCATTTAATGTTCACAGATTTGATGTGATTTCTCATTTCATTTCCTTTTTCAATACCTTGAAAATATTAATTACCTAGTTCCTATTCAAACATTTAAGGACCAGCCTTTCACAAAAGCTCTAGAAGCCAATTTTTTAAAGAGTTGTAAACCCTTCCCCACTTCTGGCTTAGTTTCCTCTGATTCGTCCATGTCCTTGCTGCTGACTTCTGTTTCAAAACCTGGTAGACCTCATATGGAAATACAAGGGATGAAAGAGATGTCTGATTTATCTGTGGTTTGCAAAACAATATTCTACTTCTAACCTCATTGTAAATGATGCATAAATAGATTCCTAATTTTCTTAGTTTCACTGTACCTAGTCTGTGCTATGTGCTTCCATCCAATGAGGATCTGCTTAATTTCTTTTTCAAATTAAAAATCTGTAATGACTTTAGCTCATTTACATTTAATATTATTGAAAACATATTTGGATTTCACTATTTTATTCTTTATTGGTTCTATCTGTTTTATATTTTTTCTTCTTTTGAACCAGCTATATATTTTGTGTTACGGCATTTTCTTCTTTGCTAATTATATATTCCTTTACTATTAGTGGTTACTCTAGAGATTATGACATATGTTCTTGCTACTGTAATATATATTAATACTTCTACCACTTCCTAGATAATGTGAAAATCTTAAAACATTTGAACTCCACGTACCCCTTCATGCCCTTTGTGCTATTGTTGCCATGAATTTAGTTCCATATATATTTAAACTACACAAGGCATTATTATAACTGTTTTGTATAGTGCCTCTTTATTTAGATTTATCCACGTTTCCTCTTTCTTTCCTGCAGTTCTGTTTTTCTGTCTGGGATCAGTTTCCTTATGCCTGAAGAATTCTCTTTATTATCTCTTTTAGTGTGAATTTCCTAGTAATGAATTATCTTAGCTTTTCCTTGCTGAGAAATCTCTTTGTCTCTGATTTGAAGAATATTTTCACTGAGTATAGAATTCTAGGTTGGCGTTTGGGTATTTCTCAAACCCCTTTCTCTGCTCCTGTGATTTAAAAAACTTGGGGGGCACCTGGGTGGCTCAGTCGGTTAAGCGTCCGACTTCAGCTCAGGTCACGATCTCACGGACTGTGAGTTTGAGCCCCGCGTCGGGCTCTGTGCTGATGGCTCAGAGCCTGGAGCCTGCTTCTGATTCTGTGTCTCCCTCTCTCTCTGCCCCTCCCCCGTTGATGCTCTGTCTCTCTCTGTCTCAAAAATAAATAAACATTAAAAAAAATTAAAAAAATAAAATAAAATAAAAATTAAAAAATAAAATAAAAAACTTGGCACTCCCCTGATAATGTCCTTCCAGCATACATTGGCACACTGCTGTTTACGCGGTTCAACTGTCTCCCCACAGTGGTGTCAGGAATGCAGATGCAAGACCCAGGAAGACTGCTTCAGATTCTTTTACTTTCCCACGGCTGCCTTCCAAAGGCCTTTCCCAGCTTCTGATATACACTTCACCTCCCTTTTCTTGTAGCAACTTTCCCATTAATCCTTAATGTCAGTGACTGGAAACCCACAAACACATTATCCAACTTTTCCATAATCATAGGAAATGTATTAAGTAAATTGGTATGTACTCAAAGTTTGTGTAATTTAAGGTGAGGAAGGGCTTGCTATGTTTCAGACTGGCTAACTATGTTATTATTAAGTAAGCCCCCTTCTCATGTGATTACTAATTTGATTAGTTAGGGAAAGAAATGCCAGCCAGTTGCTATAACAAACAAACCTCAGAATATCAGAAGCCTAATGCAATAATTTACTCTGTACTCAGTAGAGTTCAACTGGATTCTCATGCGGAACTCAGTGAGCCTGGCTCCTTAAACCCCTGGGCTTCAGAGTCCTCCACTGGATGCCCCCCATTCAGTCAGCAGGTGAAAGAAGAGGTGAGCAGAGGATCATGAATGGCCAGTTTTCATAGGTTGAGCCTGCAAGTGGTGCACGTCATTTCCACCTACATTCCATGGGCCAGAACTCAGTCAACAGCCACATCTGAATGTAAGAGAGGCTGGGAGATGTCATCTAGCTCAGTGCCCAGGAAAAAGAGGAAACTGAGTTAGTGAGCAGTCTCTACCACAGTAATTCAATTTAACATCATTAACTTTTTTCATACCATGCGTAAGAAAATAATAACTCTTTAATGTATGTTCAATCTGAGCTCAAAGTAACTTGCATATGATAAAAATTAATGCTTACTAAAGTGTAACTTATCCCTATTGGTATTTTTTTTCCTTTCTACCTTCTACAAAGATAATAAAACCAACAGATTTTAAATAATCTATTGTATAGAATTTTCACTTCTTTGGACCATTGTTCCAAAATTTTACTACACTTAACATTAGAAACACAACACTCCTTGAACTGACCTAGGTGTTTTCTTTCCATTCCTGCCTTCGGGTCACAGACTATGAATGCTGAGAAAGTAGAGAAGTATGCTAAGGGACCCACTACAGGTTCATGCTAACTTCAGCTGTGCTCTCACTGCTATTTTTCAGCCACCACCACTGTCACCACCACCACTGTCACCACCACCACCATGTATTAATGATGCCTTAGGGCCTTCCCCACACCGGCTGCTCCATTTCTCTCATTTTTATACCCCTGACACTCCTTACTTTCAAGACAAACTCATCACTTCACACCTCTTGTTTAAATAATTTATTGCTCAATGATCATCTCTCCTCTTTCCATGTAGGGAAGGACTGCATTTTTCACGTTTACAGCTCTGTCTAAACGTGGTATTTGGTGAATGAACAAATGAGGCTACTTAGGGTCACCTCCATCATTTACCCCACTTTTCACCTCCAAGTACCTGTCTTTATACGCACTACCTTCACTTTCTCAACTCCCATCATGGGAGAAGATCATTATTTTCTTTCTATGGCTCGTCTCTCCCTTCCTGCTATGTCCCATCCCAGTATCCTCAAGGATACTCTCAATCATCTCTCAATCATCTCTTCTTCTCTCAATCATCTCTTTATCCCGAATTTTTACTCTCCTTTTCTACTGGTTTTCCTTTGTCAGGTCTAAAAGTATAAATAATTTTACACCAGTATGCAAGCCTTTATTTTTCCCTCTGCCACTCAAACTTTTAATTTCTTTCCTTCCTTTCACAGCCCAAACTCATTGCTGTTTCCAATGACTCATGGCCCATGTACTCCTCCATCTTCTGCAATCTGATAATGACTCTACTCTAGGCTCCTGAAGGTCATCAGTGACTTCCTAGTTGCCAAGCTGAATGATCTTTTCTCAGTCCTCATTTCCCTCAATCACTCTGCGATATCTAAACTATTACACATTGTGGCAGAGACTGCTGGTTGACCACCGAATGCCCCCACTCTCCCCTTCTTATCAGCACAACTCCAACCATATTCCAAGTGGTGATGTGTCCAACTAAAGGACAATATTTCTCAGCCTCTCTTGCAGAAGAGTTGGCCTTATGAAATGTAAGCTGACAAGCTTGTATTTGTTAGATTAATGCCAGCTGCTCTAACAGATAAATTCTAAATTTTCATCAGCTTAGACAACAGCATTTTTTTTTCTCACACAACCCCCAAAATGTATGTTCCTGGCCAGCAGAACCTGGCCAGCCTTTTCCATGGTCATTCAGGGAGCCAAGCTCTTTTCATATATTGGTTTACCTTTTCCTAGGACCTCAAAGTCCTTTACACTCAGCTAGCAGATGGGAAAAGTGTATGGAGGATGGCATGTAGGGCTAGAGCTCAGCTGTATGCCAACACATAATGACAAGGGAGGCAGAAAAATGTAGTTTATGTGAATGCCCAAGAAGAGGAAATGGATGTGGCAGGCAACTAGCAGTCTCTGCCTCAGAGCTGAGCTAATTCAATAACGGATTCTGGCTCAGCCAAATCAGCAGGCATGATTGGCAAAGGCCACAGTCCCTCTCCCTGACAGGGCACATTCCAGGCAGAAAATTTCATTTCATCAGCCCTTTAAGCCAAAGACGAGCATTTCTTTTAGCTAAGTACAAGAAAAGTACAGATGAGGTTTCTAGGACATATGGAGATCACAGTGTCTCACTGCCCCGATCAACAACTCTCCTGTTCATTTCATTCACTCCGTAGACTCTAAATCAAAGTCTTCTCCAACATTCCCTTACCATATTTCCTCACTTAGATGATGTTTACTGACTACTCTTGATCCACGGGTTATAAGTGGCATGTCTGTGGATTATCCTTTGTTCAATTCCTATTACTTTGTAACAGGAGCACCTTTATCACAAGGTGTTCACAGAAATATGTAAAACAGATAATTTCTCCTTCGGTCTCCCCAGTCACATTGAGAGCAATAATTCATTCTTAAAGTTGGAAGTTTCCAACTCTCTCAGTTGTTTGTTCTCAAGGTTTTCCTACTAAGAACGAGTGTTATTTTAAATGATTCATCTTTCATATAAATTAGCATGGACACAGAGAAAGTCAATCACAACTATTTCCTTTTGGTCTTCCTTCAGAGCCACAGACAGGTACATGAAGCAGTTTTGAGACCCAGACTTGTATTTGCATACAACTGATACTATATTTATTTAATCTGGGATTTCTGCCTGGTACTTGAATACAGAAGAATATCTTAGTTCTTAGAATAAGAGATCAAAATTGTTTAAGACTCAAGAATAGAGTCTTTCAGGAAAAGGAAAAATAGAAGGTATCATGGTTATTCATTGATTCAGCAAACATTTACTGAGAGCCTATTGTGTGCCTACCGGTGTGTGCTGGGACGTGGGGGTGGAGGGACCAAGTTGAACAAGACACAGCCCCTGCCCTTGAAAGACTAAGGCACAACATGCAAGCACACAACACAATGCAGTAAAATGCTATAGAGCATTTGAGGGAGCTCAAGAGAGTGGGTCACTTAGTTTTGGGGATAAGGGTGAGGAACTTTTAGGAAGAATCTGAAGAAGACTGCGGAGTGATCAGAGATGAAATAAAAATCCAAGACTATGCTGAGGAAACTAGATCAAAAATGGTATGAATTTAAAAAACAAAAGCATTGAATGCTGTGTAGGCATGGGCCCATCTTGCGTGAGGTCAACAGAAAGGTGTTTAGGGAGGCTCCTTTAAACCTGAGGTAGGTATAGGTGGAGCTTAAGGGCCACTGTCTGTGGATGTCAGCTGAAATGCCCATCAGCACTGTCCTGGTAGCAGTCACTGTGATGTGCTGCGCAGATCCCCTCCTGGACAAAAGGACTTATTCCTCCAGCTGCCGGCATGCAGCCCTTAGCTGTCAGCCTCCTCCTGCTTTGCCTCAAGAGAGTGGCTGCACCCACGGCCATGTGCCTTCCCTTGGGCCCCAGTGCCTGGCCCACCCAAGAGTATTAAGGCCCTCATCCCCAACTCAGGACAATCCAGGGACCCATTAAGCTTCTGAGTTTCTGGGTGGTTTGGGTAAAGCCTTTTTTTTTTTAATGTTTATTTATTTTTGAGAGACAACATGGGGAGGAGCAGAGAGCTGGGGAGACAGAGGATCCAAAGTGGGCTCTACAGCAGCAAGCCTGAGGTGGGCCTCAAACTCATGAATCACCAGATCGTGACTTGGGCCGAAGTGTGATGCTTAACCAGCTGAGGCACCCAGGCGCCCCTGGGTAAGACCTCTTATTAAAACTGTACCACAGCGTGACTTCTCTCTCTACCCAGTCCTGCTTCTGTTCCTTCCCTTTCACAGGTGTTAATCCAAAAGCCCTCCCTAATAAATACCCGACATGCTAATCTCCATCTCAGAGTCTGCTTTGCGGGGTGCCTGACAACAACTTCCTTCAGAACCACAAGCAAAATGCCAGAAAATCTCTGTATTCAGCGAACCATCACAACCTACAGTTGAGTTAGTTCACAAATGTTATTATTCCACCATTTATTTACTCACAGTGCATCCCCCAAAGACATTTTCAAAAATTCATGCTGATCTTTAGGGTTTAAACTACAGCCAAGCTAAAACTGAAAATATGTTTTCGCCCAAGTTCTGAACATACAGATTCTGATCCTGATTTACACATGGACACAAAAGGTCAGCCAAGTTTGGCCAAGACACTCCCACTCCCTAAACTCTCTGAAGGATTTAGTCTCTCACTTTGGCAGCCAAAGATATCAAAATGGACTTTCTTGCTAGATAAATTTTGGGGGACCCTAAAAGGCTAGAACCAGAATCAGACAAAATGAAGGCTTTACTACACCACCTGCAAATTTTAGCAAACAGATGCTGAAATGACATTTGTGCAGAGTTGGCCACAAGACATCATGTGGCCCACAGAAATGTCGGGAACTGGCATGCTGTCTGACCCTGGCAGTAGTCCTGCCCCCCGACCTCTGAGCACATACAGGCTCCCTTCTTGCTCTCTCACTATACTGCCTTCCCTGCTCTTCTTTGTCTCCAAAGCAGAGGCTTACGGAATCCAAAAGACCTGGATGCCATTCAATCCTCATGACATATTAGCTATGTGAACTTGAAGAAGGGATTAACCTGAGTTTCATTCTCCTTACCTGCAAAAACGGAGATAAAACAAAACAAAAAACTTCTCTGGTGCAGTTGACAGGAATGAAAACATTAAGCCCACTGCCAGAGTGACACAGAGCCAGGCAGAGCCATACAGAGCATGTCACAGCACCGTGCTTCATGCTAACAGGAGCCAGCAGTGGTTCTCACCTTTGCTGCGCCGTGGAATTGACTGGGGAACTTCAAAAGTACTGAAGCCGGGACAACACCCCCAGAGAGTCTCATATAATTGGTTGGGGATGCTGAAGCATCAAAAATATTTAAAGTTGGGGTGCCTGGCTGGCTTAGTCAGTAGAGTGTGTGACTCTTGATCTTGGGGTTGGGAGTTCAAGCCCCACATTGGGTGGAGAGATTACTTAAAAATAAAATCTTTAAAAAACATATTTAAAGCTCTCCAGATGATTCTAAGGTGCAGCCAAGGTTGAGAACTACTGCTTCCTGCAGATTCTTTTACATAAGCCACGTAACTACCCTATGAGTTTAGTGCAATTATCCATCCTCCCCTCATTTTTACACACAAGGAAATTGAGGTTTAGAAAGGTTAGAAGATTACTCAAGTGTACTACAGTATTAAGGGGCAAAGCTGAGGGCTGAATTCACACAGTATGACTTCTAAGACCTTACCACCATCAGCACACTGCTGTGCTACCACCCCACCTACTGAATGTGGAGAACCTTCCAGCATGGCTTTGAGCGTACAGAAGATACTCCACAATTGGTAGCTAATTTGTTCTTTGCTTTTTAGCTTTCCTCCTCTCCATTCTCTGCTCTTCCCAATCGCCACCTGAAATATTGCTTGCAGTTGATGAAGAGTGAGGGATGGATACGACTTAGAAGCATAGTCCAGAAGGATCTAGGAAAAAACTATTTTTTCCTTCTCCTCCCCTTCCTAAAACTAGGCCATGAGCACACACTTACTTTCTGTTTAAAATGTTTTGAGATAATTATTACAGATACTATACTGGAAATATCAGAGCTCAAGCCCTGCGTCGGGCTCTGTGCTGACAGCTTGGAGCCTGGAGCCTGCTTAGGATTCTGTGTCTCCTTCTCTCTCTGCCTCTCTCCCACTTGTGCTCTGTCTCTCTGTATCAAAAGTAAATTTTAAAAAAAAAGTGTTCCTCCTACCAAAAAAAAAAAAAAAATCAGAAACTCAAAAGAAAGTTTTTCCACCACCCCTTCTCAAGTCTAAGTCAATGTTTCATTTGCTTGTGTCAATGTCTAGGCCTTGTTCATGAGGATATATGGTTTTTACAATTACAAAATCATAATTATATATTCAGATTTGTCTGTTCATATTATGCCATGTATACTTTTCCAAATTTGTTTTATAAGCCAATTAAGTCTCCTAATACAGCTCTGCAGATAATAAAGATAATTTCCTACATAAGTAGGCCTAAGATATTTTCATTAAAAGTGTCCCTCCTACTTGGGGCGCCTGGGTGGCTCCTAAGCATCCGACTTCGGCTCAGGTCGTGATCTCGCAGTTTGTGAGTTCGAGCCCCACGTCGGGCTCTGTGCTGACAGCTCAGAGCCTGGAGCCTGCTTCTGATTCTGGGTCTCCTTCTCTCTCTGCCCCTCCCCCACTTGTGCTTTGTCTCTATCAAAAATAATTTTTAAAAAAAGTGTTCCTCCTACCAAAAAAAAAAATTAGCCTTAGTACTGTGAAAACTGATATAAAAGTTTGTAACCATGTAAAAGTCACAGGACATGACATTTGCCTTCCTTTATTTGCTATGCATGGCTCAGTGCCCACATACCTTGCCCCCATCCCTGGAACCAAAGCAAGTGCTCAAAAAATACACGATGCATGAACAAATGATACTTTTCCTGGCTGAACAGTAAATGTGTAAAATCAGACTTCTTAGGAGACTCCAAAGTGAAGCCTGAAAACTGAGCAGAGTGAACAAGAGCAAAGCGAGCAGGAAAACAGCCGGAAACCCATGGTAAAGGCCAGCTACATTAGCCAGGAGGAAACATGTGGTTTCCTGAATTGCACCCGTGCAAGGCCATCAACCTTTGAGGCATGACATGTAAACACTGTCAAGGATCTTCAGCTCTCTCTTCAGTCACTCTTTGGAGTTCTTTGTAAAAGCTGCTTACACTTTTGGGCTCTTTTCTCCCTGTGCACTAATCTTGGAAGGAGCACAGAGGTGGAGGCAGCTGCAACAGAAGAATAAGGCTTCAAAGAACTGGAGTAGGTATGCTTCAGAGAACCCCCTGGTCAATGTCCTTAGAGGAGGGTTCTTAGTCTAGGCCTCCTCTGGGCACCACCGTGGGATTTCAGGAAACTGGTAACATGTGCAATTAGTGTAAATTGTGCGTGTGTGTGTTTGTGTGTATGTGTGTCTGTCTGGCTTTCTGTCTGGAAAGGAGACTTCAGATGTCATCAGATTTTGCTCTTGGTTTTAGAGCATGCTCCTTCTTCTCCACGTCATCAACTCAAGTGAGACTCTTCTAAACCCATCACTCTTCATCAAGAGCTGGAGGTGGGGATGAATGGGAGAAGGTGGAAGCCAGGGAACTCACTCTGTGGAAGGCCTTCTATTAAATGAGTCAACAGATGAGAACAGATTCAAGAGTGCCTAACATGTATAAGGTCCCATAAATGTTGTTATTATTACTCTCTGCCAAACGCTTTGGGCTTTTGCAACTTCACAACCACCCTAGAGGGCAGCGTAAATCCCATATTCTATTTACAAGGAGATTTACTTAGGGTGATAGAGTAAACTAACCCAGTGCCACAGCTATCCAATTCCAAAACTATCCAATTCCAAAGCATGGACTTTTCATCTCCACCCCACAGCCCGAATTACTGACCACACTTTCAGTCTCAGGGTGACCTCTCCAGCCACCCTTAAGGCTTTCACATTGAAAGCTTGAGAGTCTTGCTCTTTCCCTGAGTCCAGCATCAAAACAGGCACTGAGCCTAAGAATGAGCTTCTTTAACCCAAGCCATAATCTCTACTTGCTTGCATAATATGGTCCCAGTAATCCTACTCAAATTCCACACTCAAAGCCAGTTGTTCACTCAGTTTATCAAGGGCTACATAAGAAAGAAATCACATGTATCACAATGAATTCCCTTGCCTCTACTGATACAGCCAAGTCAAAGGCCAGAAGGGAAATGTTTTCTGGTAGTCACAAACCAGAGTGAGAAAGCTCTAAACAAAGCCTACTGGTTCCTGGTTTCAAAACCCAGGCTAAAAACTGCAGTTAAATATCAGCTACTAAAACAGCCTTCCCCAAGCAGGTGAAAATCCTGACAACTGCATTGCACTGATCACTACCTAGGTATCTGCACTTTACAGATGTTGTCCCTGTGCCTCAAAAGAGCCAAGCATGCTGGCAAGGTGTTACTTCTAGAGAAGTTAAGCAAGGCTCTCAGGGTCACAAAGGCAGTGAGTAGCAGAATCAGGACTCAAACTCAGGTCTGTATGAGAACAGCATCATTGGTTTTAACCATACTCCTCCTACCGTCTACACAACCACTGTGAGTCATGGTACCCAGGGCCAGCATCTCTTCTTGTTTTTTTCTGGATCTACTTCCCTGATATCTAGCCAACCTCTCAAGAGGAGAAGGCAATGAAGCAAGACAGATGGACGGACTCTATAAATAGAAGATCTGCGTTTCAGGTCCAGTTCTGCCATTTCCTGGCTCTGTAACCTTGGATAGAGAGCACTTAACCATCCAAGGTCTCAGTTTCCTCACCAGTGCAGTGAAGATCACTGTTCACATTGCACAGACCTGGAAAACAATGCGAGCTAAAGCTTAAGTATTATGCAAATGTAAGTTACCCTTACTCCTACTTAACCCACCAATTCAACAACTAGTAGTAGCCCTTTCTCAGCCTCCCCTCCACGCTCATCTCAGAGTTCGTCTTGGGCACCACCAGAGTCCCGCCACCATCTCCTCCTCACGCCCCTCGCCCCTCTCCTCCCTTTTGGCTGTTACTTAATCTCCCTCCAGTTCAGCAGCTCTCTCGCCTCGTCGGAAAGACCGGCCTTGGACGCTGGTACTTCTTTCTTTCCAACTCTGGGCACGAAGGGCTTATCTCTCCTCAGGACGTCAGGGCAGCCACCTCTGCGCGGCTGCTGCGGGTTCCACAATGCCTGCGCGGGGTGCGCACGCGGCCCCGCGGCCCGCCCCGAGGGGCGGGGTGTGACCAGAGAGTTTACATATGAGGTGCCGGCAGTAGGGAACACCCCTCCGCCCGCGGAGCTTCCTCTGCAGCGCAGCCTGTTGTCGGGGCCGCGCGCGCGCGCGCGGAGCCGCCGGGGGTTCCCGCCCGCGGACACCTGGGCCCTGGCCGTGCCGCAGCCCCGCCTGCCCGCCGCGCCACCAACCATGCGGCAGCCGCTCTACCGCTGCTACAACATCACCTCCGTGGAGAAGGGCTACTCGGCGACCATGGGCGGGGTGCTTTTCAGCGCGGGCCTCCTGGGCAACCTGCTGGCGCTGGGGCTGCTGGCTCGCTCGGGGCTGGGGTCTTGCCCGCGGCGCACGCCGCCCTCGGTCTTCTACGTGCTGGTGTGCGGCCTGACGGTCACAGACTTGCTGGGCAAATGCCTCGTGAGCCCCTTCGTGCTGGCCGCTTACGCGCAGAACCGGAGCCTGTGGGGACTGGCGCCCGCGTCGGACAGCTCGCTGTGCCAAACCTTCGCCTTTTTCATGTCTTTCTTTGGGCTCGCCTCCACGCTGCAGCTCCTGGCCATGGCCCTGGAGTGCTGGCTCTCCCTGGGGCACCCCTTCTTCTACCGACGGCACATCACCCTGCGCCGCGGCGCGCTGGTGGCGCCCGTCGTGGGCGCCTTCTGCCTGGCTTTCTGCGCGCTGCCCTTCGCGGGCATCGGGAAGTTCGTGCAGTACTGCCCCGGCACCTGGTGCTTCATCCAGATGGTGCACGAGGAGCGCTCGCCGTCGGTGCTGCGCTACTCAGTGCTCTACGCCAGCCTTATGGCCCTGCTGGTCCTCGCCATCGTGCTGTGCAACCTGAGCGCCATGCGCAACCTCTACGAGATGCACCGGCGGCTGCGGCGGCGCCCGCGCTCCGGCACCAGGGACCGCGCGGAGCCGGGCGCGGGCGAGAAGGAGGCGGCTGTGAAGCCCCTGGAGGAGCTGGACCACCTGCTGTTGCTGGCCCTCATGACGGTGCTCTTCACTCTGTGCTCCCTGCCTTTAATAGTGAGTCGCTGCGCGCCGAGGCTGCAGTTGCGGGACCGAAGGGTGGAGCGCGTTGGACGCCGCGCAGGAGGAGTTGCGCCCTGGGCCCCGAGGGTTTGTTGGTGCGCTCCCCAGATCGGGTCCCCTCCACAGCCCCGAGGACACAGAACCGAATTTGTTGAGCCAGAAGAGGCGGAAACAAAGAAAGGAAGGCAAAGACGGAGTCTGAAAGTGTCTCCCTAGCTCCGCAGAACCTCTCCAGTTAGCAGTACCCTCTCCTCTCTCCTTCCCTCTGGGAGGATCTCGGGGCTATTTTAGCACCTCAGCATTTGAGGAGCAGAATTTGGTTCCTCTTTCCAGAGGGCTAGGTAATGTTTTATTTCGTAGACCCGCCCATAATTTTAGTGGCGTCAGAAATGGGCGAATGCACCTGGGAGTTTTTCCCCAGGTGTTGGCGTGGAAAGACTAAGGGAAGGTGTAATCCTGCCAGAACCTGCCAGAGTGATTTGCAGAGATGAGAGACTAAAGATAGATTTAGTTTTTAAAAATTCTCAAGTAATCTTTGAGGAGTGGCAGCTGCTGTTCCCGGTTGGGGGGCGGGGTGCGGGTGGCCATAGAGGCAGAGGGGCTGTTTGGACAGGCAGGTGTGTACTCGAGGTTCAGCCTGTCGTTTGGAGAACCTGCCTTGACAGGTTTTGTTTTTATCTTGGCAGGCAAGGTGACGGGAAAGCCATTATCTCCGGTTTCAGTTTACTAATGGGGGGTGGTGGTGACGATAGAAGTACCTGGTAGCTGTGAAGGTGTTTCCTCCTGGGATCCCGGCTAAGACATTTTAGGAGCAACCGAGGTTGAGAGAACTTTTTCAGGGTTGCTCCTCTCCCTTTCCCCCATCCTCAGTGTCCTTGTTCAACATGATACACATTTAAGTAGGTTCATTGCCAACAATGCCTTTGAAGGCTGAGACGTCTGTGAGTAGGTAGCAATGTAGCAATTTTGGATGTTGTTTTTAAGATTGGAGGAAGGTGGAATATAATGTAATTTTCCTTAAATGAAGGCCTTAACGTGTGGGAAGAGAGTTGTCTGTGGCATCATCATGCAGGGTTAAGCTCAGAATTCCCCAAAAGAAATAAATACATCTATATAGAAGGAGATCAGGTATAGGCATAGATATGTAACAGTGGTTCTGAAACATTGGCTGGCTCAAAGTCACCAACAGAGCTTTTAAAATCATAGATGGCAGGGCGCCTGGGTGGCTCAGTCAGTTGGGCCTTGGACTCTTGATTTTGGGTGTGGTGATCTCAGTTTGTGGGTTCAAGCTCCATGTCAGGCCCTGTGCTAACAGCGTGGAACCTGCTTGGGATTCTGTCTCCCTCACCACCCCCCCGCCCCTCCCCCCCTTGCTCTCTCAAAAATAAACCTAAGGGAAAAAAAAAAAAAACAACCCACAGATGCCTGGGCCCTATCCCCCATCGTTTCTAATTCAGATGTTTTTGAAGAATTCTTATTTATTTGTTTACTTATTTACTTTTGAGAGAGGGAATGAGAGAGTGCAGTGGAGGGAGAGAGAGAGAATCCCAAGCAGGCTTCACACTGTCAGTGCAGAGCCCAACGCAGGGCTGTATCCCACAAACCATGAGATCATGACCTGAGCTGAAACCAAGAGTCCCACTTTCAACCGACTGAGCCACCCAGGCACCTGAAGAATTCTTATTCTTGACAAGTTCCCAGGTGAGGTGAAAGCGGCTGATCCAGGGATATCATCTGGAGAACCATACTCTAAAACAGGAGTTGGCAAATCACAGCCCACAGTCCAAATCCATCCTGCCCACTGTTTTTGCACAGCTGTGGAATTAAGAATAGTTTTTACAAATGAACTGATTTTACAAATCAATTTGATGGTAGTATGCAGGAACTCTAAACCCCAATTAACTCAAATACTGTTCCAAGAAAAAAAAGACTTTCATTTTTCTCAATAGTAGACATCAGTTACCCCAAAAATGTACTTAATTATTATACATTTTTAATTTCATCAGTGAAAATTGTGGAAATGTGTTTACTTGTTATATAAGTACCTACCAAATACTCACTATTTGCCTCTTGGCCTGTAAAATGCAAAATATTTACTGTTGGACCCTTTACAGAGAAAGTTCACAGACTCCTGCTCTAAAGTAATAGCCTTACTTACCTGCGCTGTGAAAAAGCAGACAATAGCCAAATATATGGATGTTATGTCCTCATTTTGAATGTTTTAGTAACAATAATGTCGAAAAGAACATAATACAGAATAATACACAAGAGCATTGCATTTGGACATGTCTCTCAGGGGAATTGAATAACTTATACGGGATTGTGAGGATGGAAGGAAATAATGGATTTGAAAATGATTTTAGGGATGCCTGGGTGGCTCAGTTGGTGAAGCGTCCAACTCTTGATTTTGGCTCAGGTCATGATCTCAAGGTCGTGAGATCAAACCCTGTGTTGGGGCTCTGGGCTGGGTATGGAGCTTGCCTAAGATTGATTCTCTCTCTCCCTGGGCTCCTGGGTGGCTTAGTTGGTTAAGCCCCTGGCTCTTGATTCCATTTCAGGTCAGGATTTTGAGGTTTGTAAAATCAAGCCCTGCATTGGGCTCTGCACTGACAGCACAGAGCCTGCTTGGGATTCTTTCTCTCTCTCTCTCTCCCTCTGCCCATCCCCCTCCCCCGCCCCACTCATGTGCTTGCATTCTCTCATGCTCTCTCTCACTAAAAAGAAATAAGAAAATAAAATAAAATTATTTTATTTAAAAACTTGTAAAGTTCCAAAGATATTCAATGCAGACACGTGTTGAGTTTGGTAAGTTCTTTATAGATTTTTTATACTAACCCTTTATCCAATATGTCATTTGCAGATATCTTCTCCCATTCCGATGGTTGCCTTTTAGTTTTGTTGATTGTTTCCTTTGCTGTGGAGAAGCTTTTTATCTTGATGAGGTCCCACTAGTTCATTTTTGCTTTTATTTCCCTTACCTTTGGAGACATGTCAAGTAAGAAGTTGCTCTAGCCGAGGTCAAAGAAGTTGCTGCCTGTGTTCTCTAGAATTTTGTTGCTTCCTCACATTTAGGTCCTTCATCCATTTTGAATTTATTTTTGTGCATGGTGTAAGAAAGTGGTCTAATTTCATTCTTCTGCATGTTGCCATCCAGTTTTCCAGCACCATTTGTTGAAGAGACTGTCTTTTTTCCATTGGATATTCTTTCCTGCTCTGTTGAAGATGAGTTGACCATATAGTTGTGGGTCCATTTCTGGGTCTTCTATTCTGTTCCATTGTTCTATGTGTCTGTTTTTGTGTCAGTACCATACTGTCTTGATGACTACAGCTTTGTAATATATCTGGAATCGTGATGCCTCCAGTTTTGTTTTTCTTTTTCAGGACCACTTTGGCTATTTGGGGTCTTTTGTGGTTCCATACAAATTTTAGGATTGTTTGTTCTAGCTCTGTGAAAAATGCTGGTAGCATTTTGATAGGGATTTCATTGTATGTGTATATTGCATTGGGTCATATAGACATTTTAATAATGTTTGTTCTTCCAATCCATGAGCATGGAATGCTTTTCCATTTTTTTGTGTCCTCTCCAATTTCTTTCATAAGTGTTCTATAGTTTTCAGGGTATAGATCGTTTGCCTCTTTTGTTAGGTTTATTCCTGGGTATTTTATTGTTTTGGTTGAGAATTTTTGCATCCATGTTCATCGGGGAGATTGACCTGTAATTCTCCTTTTTAGTGGGGCCTTTGTCTGGTTTTAGAATCAAGGTAATGCTGGCCCAATAGAATAAGTTTGGAAGTTTTACTGCTATTTCTGTTTTTTGGAACAGTTTAAGAATAGATGTTAACCCTTCTTTAAATGTCGGATAGAATTCCCCTGGGAAGCCATTTGGCCCCAGACTCTTGTTTGTAGAGAGATTTTTGAATGCTGATTCAGTTTCTTTGCCGGTTATGGGTCTGTTCAAATTTTCTATTTCTTTCTGTTTCAGTTTTGGTAGTCTGTGAGTTTCTAGGAATTTGTCCATTTCTTCCAGATTGCCCAGTTTGTTGTCATAGAATTCTCTTACGCTTGTTTGTATATCTTGGTTTTGGTTGTGATCTCTCCTCTTTCATTCATTATTTTATCTATTTGGGTCCTTTCTCTTTTCTTTCTGATAAGTCTGGCTAGGGATTTATCAATTTTGTTAATTCTTTCAAAGAACCTTCTCTTAGTTTCACTGATCTGTTCTACTGGTTTTCATTGTTGTTGTGTGTTTCTATATCGTTTCTGCTCTAATCTTTGTTATTTCCCTTCTTCTGCTGGCTTTAGGCTTTATTTGCTGTTCCTTTTCTATCTCCTTTAGGTGTAAGGTTAGGTTGTTTATTTGGGGACTTTCTTGCTTCTTGAGATAGCCCTGAATTGCAATGTACTTTCCTCTTAGGATTGCCTTGCTGAATCCCAAAGGGTTTGGACTGTCGTGTTTTCATTTTCATTTACTTCCATGTATTTTTAATTTCTTCCTTAATTTCCTGGTTGACTCATTCATTCTTTAGTAGGGTGTTCTTTAACCTCCAGGTATTTGAGGACTTTCCAAATTTTTTCTTGTGGTTGACTTCAAGTTTCATAGCGTTGTGATCTGAAAATATACATGGCATGATCTCAATCTCTTTTTACTTATTGAAGGCTTATTTGGGACCCAGTATGTGATCTATCTGGAGAATGTTCCATGTGCACTCAAGAAGAATGTGTATTCTGCTTTAGGATGAAATGTTCTGAGTATATCTGTTAAGTCCATTCGTGTCATTCAAAGCCATTGTTTCCTTGTTGATTTTCTGCTTAGATGATGTGTCTGTCTATTGTTGTAAGTGGGGTGTTAAGGTCCCCTACTATTATTGTATGATTATCAGTGATTTTCTTTGTGTTTGTTATTAATTGGTTTATGTATTTGAGTACTCCCAAGTTGGGGGCATACGTATTTACAATTGTTTGATTTTGATGGATAGATCCCTTAATTATTATATAATGTCCTTCTTCATCTCTTGTTATTGTCTTTGGTTTAAAACCCAATTTGTCTGATATAAGTATGGCTACTCTGGCTTTCTTTTGACATCCATTAGCGTGATACATGGTTCTCCACTCCTCACTTTTAATCTGCAGGTGTCTTTAGGTCTAAAATGAATCTCTTGTAGGTAGCATATAGATGGATCTTGTTTTTGTTTTTGTTTTTGTTTTTGTTTTTGTTTTTTTTTACCCATTCTAATACTCTGTGTCTTTTGTTTGGAGCATTTAGTCCAGTTACATTCAGAATGATTGTTGAAAGATGTTGAGTTTAGTGTCATTGTGTTGTTACCAGTGATGCTCTCTGGTCCTTTATAGTCTTTGTTCATTTTGGTCCTTTTTTCCCCAAAGAGTCCCCCGTAAAATTTCTTGGAGGGCTGGTTTAGTGGTCATAAACTCCTTTAGTTTTTGTTTGCCTGAGAGATTCTTTATCTCTCCTATTTTGAATGACAGCCTTGCTGGATAGAGTATTTTTGGCTGCATATTTTTCTGATTCAACACATTGACTGTATCTTGCCACTCCTTTCTGGCCTGTCAAGTTTTTTCAGACAGATCTGCTGCAAACCTTATCTTTCTTCCCTTGTAGGTTATGGACTTTTTTCCCCCTTGCTGCTTTCAGGATTCTTTCCTTGTCTGTGTATTTTGTGAATTTGGCTATGGTATATCTTGTCAATGGCCAGCTTTTATTGAATGTAATGGGAGCCTCTATGTTTCTTGGATTTTGATGTCTGTGTCATTTCCCAGATTAGGGAAAATTTCAGCTATAATTTGCTCACATAAACCTCCTGCCCTTTTTTCTCTCTCTTTGTCTTCTGGGACTCCTATGATATAAATATTATTACATTTTAATAAAGCATTGAGTTTCCTAAGTCTGCCTTTGGGATCCCTGATCTTTGATTTCCTCTTCTTTTCAGCTTCATTTTTTTCTATAATTTTATCTTCTATATCATTAATTCACTCCTCTGCCTTGTCCATCCTCATTTTTATGACCTCCACTTGGGTTTACATCTCAGTTATAGCATTTTTAATTTCAGCCTGACTAGATTTTAGTTCTTTTATCTTTGAAGAAAGGGACTTTCTGGTGTCTTCTCTGGTTTTTTCAAGCCTAGTTAGCATCCTTATAATCATTTTAAATTCTAGTTCAGACATCTTACTTATATCTGCATTGATTAAATCCCTGGCCATCATTTCTTCCTGTTTTTTCTTTTGAGGTGAATTCCTCTGTCTTGTCATTTTGGAGGAAAGAAAAACAATAATAGAGTGAAATAAAAATTTTAAAATTTAAAAACAAATAAAGAAAGCTAGATCCTAGATGTGTTTTGATGTGCTTGTTAAGAGAAGCTTGATAGAAAAAAAAGAGAAAAGAGAAAAAAATTTAAAAATAATAAATAATAAAATAAAATAAAAATTTTGCTCTTCTTGCATCCAAGAAACAAATAAAAGAAAATCAACAAAAACAGAAGCAACAACAACAACAAAAAGAACAAACAAACAAAACCCAGATGAAGCTAAATCCAGTTTCCCCTAAGGCTGAAACTTTGTAGCAGTCTATGATCAGCAGAGTAAGTGGGTGGAAGGGATTTGTGCGGTTCTTCTGGGAGAGGGTCTTGCCACGCTGCAGCCAGGGCAGACTTGTCCCAGGAAACAGGCCACCAGTAGCGGCAGCAGCTCAATGTCAGGGTTTGCTGCCCTCAGTCCTTATCTTTGTTCCTTTATAGTTGAACCTGGCAGCTTGATATGGTGCCTGCCGGGTCTTTTGCCTTCAGAGAGGCTGTATCACCTCTACCAAATGCACTCCAAGCAAGGAAACCATTTCTTTTTATTTATGTATTTATGTATTTAATTTATTTTTTTTAATATATGAAGTTTATTGTCAAATTGGTTTCCATACAACACCCAGTGCTCATCCCAAAAGGTGCCCTCCTCAATACCCATCACCCACCCTCCCCTCCCTCCCACCCCCCATCAACCCTCAGTTTGTTCTCAGTTTTTAAGAGTCTCTTATGCTTTGGCTCTCTCCCTCTCTAACCTCTTTTTTTTTTTTTCTTCCCCTCCCCCATGGGTTTCTGTTAAATTTCTCAGGATCCACATAAGAGTGAAACCATATGGTATCTGTCTTTCTCTGTATGGCTTATTTCACTTAGCATAACACTCTCCAGTTCCATCCACATTGCTACAAATGGCCAGATTTCATTCTTTCTCATTGCCACGTAGTACTCCATTGTGTATATAAACCACAATTTCTTTATCCATTCATCAGTTGATGGACATTTAGGCTCTTTCCATAATTTGGCTATTGTTGAGAGTGCTGCTATAAACATTGGGATACAAGTGCCCCTATGCATCAGTACTCCTGTATCCCTTGAGTAAATTCCTAGCAGTGCTATTGCTGGGTCACAGGGTAGGTCTATTTTTAATTTTTTGAGGAATCTCCACACTTTTCCAGAGCTGCTATACCGGTTTGCATTCCCACCAACAGTGCAAGAGGGTTCGCAAGGGAACCATTTCTTACTGAGCAACCCAGAGGGTCCTCAGACCCCACTGCCCATGGCTCTACCCCCATTCCTTACCAGAGCACCACCAGTGGCTGACCTCTAAACCTCAGACTCTGTGCTCTGCTGTTTATAAGAAACTGGTGGTATTGAAACCGTCTCCTCCCCCGCCCCCAATGCCATCAGTAGTTCTGGGGGACAGTTTTCTTGTGCAGTCCCCTGTCCATATTTTTACTGTTTCTCTCTGCTGCTTTCAGGGGGAGTGCTTTCTTGCACAAACCCGATATGCTGTTCTGTCTCCCCCTCTTTCTCCTCTCTCTGAATACTTCTGCCTCCCCTCTGCGGCACCATGGCTCTCCTCTCCCCTGATTCACCTCTCCACACCATGTACCCTGCTGTGTTCTCTCCCTCAAATTATGCAGATTGTTCTGTTAATCCTCATATCTGTTTCCTAGGTGTTCAGAATGGTTTGATGTTGAGCTAGTTGTGTTTGCAGGAGGAGACAAGCCCACGGTCCCCTTACTACTCTGCCATCTTAACTCCTCCCCCTGAGCATTATTTTCTAAGGCAGTGGTTTCCTAACATTTTTTTAGTCTAAAGACCCCTTTTCACTCTTAAACATTATTAAGGATGCAAAGAACTTTAATTTTTGTAGATTACATCTATCAGTATTTATCATATTAGAAATTTTAAATAAGAAAAATTTTAAATATTATTGCAAAACAAGTTAACAAAATGTACTTACTTCTTGTGTTTCTGCATTGGTGTAAGGAAAACTTGGGGCTTTCACGAAGATATAATGAATGATAATAAAATTCTAGAGATTATAGAAGATAAAATGAAAGAAAAAGCATGTTAGGAGCACAGAAGTACGGAGAACATTCTCTGAAAATGTACGTATGTGTATATCCAAAATCAGCTACCTAAGAAAGGTCTAGCAAACACAAGAATACACAGTATATATTCCATTAGCCATTGGAGTGATGATGTCATTACACATCAGGTATCCTTGGTAAAACTTACTGTACACCTAGGAGTGAAAAAGGCAAATAAATCTTTTTTATGATATTGTACCTTTTTAATGATATGATACCCTGAAGACACACTGAACAGGTATTGGAGACCCCCACACTTTGAAAATCACTCTCCTAAGGAATGGGCCTGGTGACTGGGAAAAATAAAGGCTATATGTGAAGGGAGAAAAAAAAAAACCTTGCTCATAGCATGAATAATATATTTCATTAAGCCAGTGAAAAATTTATTGAGGTTTGATTTTTTTAAGTTAATTTTGCTATAATGCTGCATTAGAGCAAGATACTTAACCAAACTGAATTTTCAGATTTCCATTTTGAAAACTTTTTTTTTTTGGAAGAAAATATAGAGACTATGGGATGAGCTTTAGAAGAAGTTTGTAGCACATTCTCTAATGCATGTAACATATTTTCATCAAAATTCATTTTACCTTAGAGACCCACAATGTATTGGAGGTTGGTAGGGGAGCAGGGATGGATGGAAGAGGGATCTAATGATAGATTAGCCATAATAGCTGAGAAGTTTATAGGCCAGATAAAGATAAGGACGAGCTTGTATAATTGCATATATCAGAATCCATGGAGTCAGAGAAGTGATAGAGGACATCCTGCCTGTCTTGAGAGAACTCATGTGTGTATTTCATTTTGGTGGGCAAACAGAATGGGTAGGATGCTCCTTTCAAAGGAGGCTGTTAGAGGTGGGCAAAACATGGGTCCAGGGAAAAGAGTTGAAAGTGGATTTAAAGGGGCTAGTGCAGAGGATGAGGTCTGGGTGTTGTGATGGATAAACTGGATCGAAGGGGCATTAGAATCCAGAGAGCTCTCCTCAGCAGGGATGTCCAGCTACTTACGTCTCCAGCAAGTTGGCAACATAGCATTTTTTTCCTGGACTCTTAAGTCCAGTAGAGGGAGCTCTTCTCATACCAATTCACTGTGTAAATTGAACTACTTTAAACATGAGGGGCTTATATTCTGAGGTTATTCATTATTCTGGCCATCTTTTATAGGAGCAGTTTATAAAGTATGTTCTAGAGAATATTACTGAGCAACAGAGAGGTTTTGAAAGTCTAAATTGTGTTTAAATTGATATCTCTTCAGAATTAATATAATATGTCATAAACGAATACATTTGTCACATTTTTAGTAAACTCAAAAAATAAAAATAAAATAAAAAGCCAGGTATACATTTCTAATATAAATCAAGTGACTTGAAAATATGATTAACCTAATAATATGCGATAGACATGGACAAATACTGCATAGAAGTAAAATGGTTTGTTTTAGTTATGTAAATCTCATTTAGTTACTCAGCTCCCAACTAATAAAGTATTATGACATAGTTAAAATTATATTTTGCTGTACTCTACTTTGAGGAGAAAGGAACAAATGTAAAAACAGACTTACATAAAGTATTTGCTTTTCAAATCAACTTACTGTTGACCATTTATCAAATTCATGTATCTGGTACAAACAACATTCAGTGCTGTAATTCACTGTGGGGATATAAAATGAGAAAAATATCACATCTGCCCACATAAGCTATAATACAGGACGAGGGATGGAGTGATTGGGGCCGTAAGGGAGTTTAGAGGAGAAAAGATATTGCTACTAATGATAAGATAATAATACTGGCAAATTTTTGAGTTCTTACTGTGTGCTAAGACCTGTTGTAAAGGTTTTACTCATATCATCTTATTCAAACTTCAAAACAGTCATGCGAAAATGGAATAACTTGCCTAATTTCACACAGCCAAGTGAGGGTTCCATCCAACCTCATGGTCAGACTCTAAAGCTAATGGATTTAGCCGCTCCCTGAAAGAGACTTCCCGAAGAGCTTAATGTTTGAGATGGGCCTTGAAAGGAGCTAGGATTTGGGCATGTAAAATCCAAAAGGTTTTAAAGTAAAATGCTCAGTTTTCACATTTTTTAAATGGAGATAATGATTATAATGGATTTTTGTGAGGATGAAATGAAGTTTTAAAAGTGAAATGCCTAGAACAGTGCTCTACATGGGCACTAAACATTATTATTAGTATTATTAGTCAGTGACGATGGGAGAGGGCATTCAGATATAAGTGTAACTTCTTTTTTATTTTTAAAAAATGTTGATTTATTTGAGAGAGAGGAAGAGTGCACACATGTGGACAGCGGAGGGGCAGAGAGAGATAAAGAGAGAGAGAATCCCAAGCAGGCTCCATGCTGTTAGAGTAGAGCCTGACTCAGCGTTCAAACCCACAAACCATGAGGTCATGGCCTGAGCCAAAATCAAAAGTCGATGCTCAGTCAGCTGAGCCACCCAGGCATCCCTAAGTGTATCTTCCTAAGTGCAGTAGATGGGAATGTCTGAGCCCACTGAAATGCTCTATAGAAAATAGAGTAAAAAGTAAGGAAGCAATTACAGGAAGACACATCTCATATTCCTTGATTGCACTGAATGGGTCTGGGCTGGACAATTATTCATAACCCCTCCCAGTAATGTTGAGTTTACATGCTTTCTGTCCCATTTGAGTCCATTTTGTCCCATTATGGATTTAGACTCTCAGTAGGCATAGGAAATATAACGGCTGGCCTCCAGCAGAGTGGGAGACAATGGTAGTGCTGGCTGAAGTGTTGGCCATGGTGGCTCAACAGGAGGAAAAGCCATGGGATGGGACAATTTGCAGGGCTCCAAGGAGGTCAGAACCTCGGGGAAGATCAAGACAATATAAGTGGTCAGGCACAAGTAAATAGCCTTATATTTCTGTGTGTGTGTGTGTGTGTGTGTGTGTGTGTGTGTGTGTATCCTAGTCTGAAAAGAGGATGTCAACCACAGAAAGGTAAGCATCTATCCTAAGAATAAGTAATTCACATGAGTTGAACAGGTCCTTGTGTAAGTCTCGTCCTATCTTCCCACTGGAGTATTTCCTGTCTCCTCGTTGATTTTCTGTTTCATTGTTGTCTCCAAAAATGTAACATTTCACAAATGAGGCTTGATTCTGGGCTAATAAAAGGACAGAAAGCAGGCAGAAGAAAAAAAAGGAAAACCAGAGAAAAGAGAATCTCTGTGTTTATGGAAACGTGGTGACCCTCTTTGTAAAAGATTTGGTGGCCTGGATTTGTCCCATGTCAGCTCTTCCTCTGTACAGCCTGGCAGGGACCTGGAAACCCCAGCCCTGCAGCATCACAGCAAGTAGAGCAGCCTTCAGGGACTTAGACCCCTCTCCCAGAAGCACTCGCTTCCACTGAGCCTTCAGGTTGACCTTGCACCTTCCAAACTCCTTACTTATTCCTGTCAGTGGCAGTAGTCTTTGCTGCTTGTAATTGTACCAAAAATGAATATTCCAAGCCAAGTTGCCATGTTCCTAAAAAATTAATGTTTCTAAAGTGAGGTAAGTGAATTTATTTCTACCATCAGCCTTTCAGTGTCATAATGGGATGTTTTTCTTTAAAACAGTATCGTGCTTACTATGGAGCATTTAAGGCGGTCAATGAGGAAAACGGCACCTTTGAAGAAATGGAAGACCTCCGAGCCTTGCGTTTTCTATCTGTAATCTCCATTGTGGACCCTTGGATTTTCATAATTTTCAGAACACCAGTATTTCGGATGTCTTTTCACAAGATTTTCATAAGGCCTCTTATGTACAGAAATTGGTATAGCAATTCCTGCCGAACTAACATGGAGTCCAGTCTGTGACAGTGTTTTACCATCCAGTCTCTGGTAAGCTGAGGAATATGTCACATCTTCTGTCAAAGAACCATGATTTTAAAAAAAAATTTACAATTTAAAAGCTATCTCCCATAACAAAACATCTAAATGTGTTTTCAGAAGTATTTGATAACATCTTTAACAATCTGTGGTCACTCTAGTCATGAACCAGTTCAGTCGATTTTTTCATCTTGAGTTATGAACAGCAACTACAATTTCATGTAGTGTAACCAACGTTAACAGTCTTCAAGCGAGGATATTAATTGTTCCAACATTTGGGCGTTGCGTCCCTAATGTTTTAGAGAGAATAATGACACTTCTGGGTGTTTATTTGGATTCCGGTAGAAGCACCATTATTTACAATTATGTGATGTGTGTTCTTAAAATTTCTTATCCTATTCATTTCTGGTGAAACCTGATTTGTTTATTTTGTATCCTAATTGCCTGAATTATAGATGCTCCGCAGAGAAGTGAGGTGGGAAGTACAGCCAGGTCAGGGTTTGGACAGGCCTTTGCCAGCCACCCTCTGGAATGGTGCTCACTGCTTCATGTGGAGAGGTGGTCCATAAATAAGTAGACATGAGGCAAGATGTGACTGTGGTCCCCAGCCTAGAGAAGAAAAACTAGTTTTTATCTTTTGAAGTCTAGTATTCAGGTAGGGATGTCAGTAGGAATCGAAATTTGGGAGTGGGTTACAAAATGTTTCAATTTTTGGAAACTTTATTTTATATGTTTATCATATTGATGGATTCTTTGTGGGAGGGATTTATGTTTCTTTGAAAAATGGTGACATATGACTTCCCAGAGAGTCGTGTTCACTGCGTTTGGCTGTGTGAAGCAGCAGGGCATTTGGCACAGAGAAAAGCCCACCCAGGACTCCCCTAACCTCAATTGAGGATCATGTCAACAACCTTAACATCCACCTATTAACAGCCATATTTTGCTCTTTGTGGGAACTGTAAGATCATATTGAGGTCCCTGAGAGCTATGCTTTCAAAAGTGGAGCAGGATGTGGCTCAGATGGAGCACAAGTGAGCACTTTAATCGTATGTTTAAATGTTTACAAAGGTTAGCAACACTATGGCCAAAAGGGAAATGTGGGGGAAATATGGTTGCAGCTAATAAGCCAAACAAAAACCTCTAAATCCAGCTTGTAGGTAAGAACTTGCACTTTTGGTAAAAGAACACTTGGGGACTGTCAGGTTTCATCACCTCTGGGGTCCTTTTGTACCCCAACACACTCAGAGACTCTGAGCTGGAAATCTGGCTACATTTGAATAGTCCCAAGATCCCCACTCAGCCATCCCTTCCAAAGACAAGAGTGTTTGTCTTATTTCCAGTTTAGCAGCAACCCCATTTTTCATCTCTGGTTATCTCAGAGATGTATTAACCTGGATATATATGTGTGTTTGTTTGTTTTTGGTATAGCAGAACTGTGAAATGACCAAATTAGGAATATACAAGTTGTAATTTGAGAGGATGACTTCATGAAAAATGCATTTGTTCTCAAGTTTAACTTTCATTTGTATATTTAATGGGTAAATACATATGTGTTTTATTTTCAGAGGAGATGCCTCTTTTTTTAATTTTTTTTATGTTTATTTCTGAGACAGAGAGAGACAGAGCATGAGCAGGGGGAGGGGCAGAGAGAGAGGGAGACACAGAATCAGAAGCAGGCTCCAGACTCTGAGCTGTCAGCACAGAGCCCAACGCGGGGCTTGAACTCACAGACGGCGAAATCATGACCTGAGCTGAAGTCAGTCGCTCAACTGACTGAGCCACCCAGGCACCCCAGGAGATGCCTCTTTTATTGTGCTCTCCTTTTGGAAGGTGTGCTATAATAACTGTCAAGATAATTTGATAAGGTCTCACATGAATCAATAAACATAATTTTATAATATTTTGCAGAGGAAGTTTCTTTAAATGAAAGGAAGAGGTTTAGTTTTTTTTTTTTTTTTTTGAATAAACAGTTGCCAGTTGTATTTCTTTCTCCAGTGGTTTAATAGTTTGAATTTTTATATGCTCTTCTATTAGCATTTATATTAATCTACACAAGTTTGCATAGCTTTATCCAAGGACTTAGTGATCCTTTCTGTTTAATACAAAGTGTAGATATATCATCATGATGAAATCCAAGTTAAGTTAGATGTCCATTCTTCAATGATCTTTTATTTCTTTTTCTTTTATTCATTAGATCATTAAATAAGTCTTAATTGGCACATACATTGTGCCAGGCAATTGGTTAGGTGCTGAGGAAAAGAATACCTAAGACTCAGCCCTGGCCCATGAGTTTTTCATTGTTTAATAGGGGAGATAGTCATGTAAACAGTTACAATAGCGTTTAGAAGTCCCAGGAGTAAATGTGCACACACAGTCCAGTTAGAAGATGAGGTCTGAACTTGGGGTTGGGTGTGAGATATCAGGAGAACTTCTCCAGGACAAGATGCTTAAATCAAGTGTTGAAAATGAGTAGGAAGTTTGGCTCTGACTGAATGCCGGACGAAGACCCCAAGAGATAGTTCACAGAAGAGGAACTGCATGTGGTTCATAAATGTAGAAAAATTTCCAACCTCATCCAAGAAATGCAAAATTAAAATGAAATTGTCAAGGACTAAACCAAAAAAAAAAATTGAGTCTCAATAACAGAGAAGCTTTTATTAAATAAGAGAAACGTGGCTGGTGAGTTTGTAAATTGACTACCTTTTCTGGATAGCAACCTGACAGCACATATCAAGAACCTAAACGTGTTCTTTTCTACCATTCTAGTAATTCCACTCTAGAATTATCTAGAATAAACAGAAGGGCTGTCTTGGCGATGTGCTAAACTCTTCTTTGTAACATTATTTACAATTGGAAAAAAATGAAAAGGAAACCATCTAAAGACCAAAACAAGGGTTAAACAAACTCTTCAGATATACTAGAGAGTTCACCTTTGAACGACACAGGTTTGAACTACGCGGGTTCACTTATTTGTGGGGTTTTTTTCTCAACAAATATATTGGAAAAAATTTTTGGATGTGTGCAATAACTTGAAAAAAACCTCACAGTTAAACTGTGTAGGCTAGAAATACAAAATTAATTTAAGAAAAAGTTATTATTGTAAGAATACAGTATGTAACACATATACAAAGTATGTGTTAATTGACTGTTTATGTTATCTATAAGGCTTCCAATCAACAGTAGGCTATTGGTAGTTAAGTTCTGGGGGAGTCAAAAGTTACACACAAGTTTTTGACTATAGCTCCAGCTCCTTGTGTTCAAGGATCAATTGTATACACACACACAAACATGAGAATTACACAGTCATAAAAAAAGATGTTTTCAAATAATTCATAGAAGTTCAGAAGGAATCTTACAATGTAATATTAGATGAAAAAAGCATGATACAGATTTTTAGGTATGACCCATAAATATACATGCATAGAAAATAGTTTGAAAAAATAAAGAATGAAGTGTGAACCACAGTTAACCTTTTAATATGGACTTTTCCCCATAATTCTTTGCATTTTCCAAGTTTTAAAATAAGGCCATGTTTCTTTTACATAAAATTATTTTTTTACAAAAATAACTAGAAATTGACCAAGCAAACATGGGGAATAGGCATGAAGGAAAAGCTTCCTATTTTTTTTTAATATTTATTTTTGAGAGAGAGAGACACTCTCCTGAGTGCAAGTGGGGGGAGGGGCAGATGGAGGGGGAGACAGGAAATCCCAAGTGGGCTCTCTGCTAACATCACAGTTTCACAGTTTTGTGAACTCGTGAAACACCAGATCATGACTTGAGCTGAAATCAAGTCAGACATTTAACCAACTGAGCCACCCAGGTGCCTTGGAAGAGCTTTCTAGTCTAAAGGAATAGTATGTGCAAAGCCACACAGTAAAGGAGTGTGGCATGTCCAGGCTTAGTTTGTAGCTCCATTTGGCAGAAGCTTGGGAATTGTGAGCAAAGGTGGCAAAAAAGCTGAAAAGAGAGGCAGGTTTTAAATCATATAGAGTGTTGGATGCAGTGGTGGAGGGTTGGAGACCTTGAGGCCAGTGTGCAAACAGAGTAGAATATGAGGAAGATCATGCTGGTGCCATGCACTGTGGACGGGACAGATGGGGCACCAGATGGTGTGAGAGAGGGAGGCTGGGGCCCCAGGCGGTTGTACAGTCTGTGCACTCCACCAGAGCACTGGCTAAGTGGATGGGTCTGAAATACAGCCCTGGGCCTGCTCACCTGGCTGTGGGCTGCATCAGCTCAGAGGAACGGGCTTTTTATGATCTTTCCACTTGGAGGGGGACAAAGACGGTGTACGTGCAGGCCCGGGAGTGTCCTGTTGCCAAGGAGGGAGCACTGAACTCAAGATGAATCACACAGCTCTTTCATAGGTAGAGCTGACAGGAAGGATTCCAACTTATGATTCAGTCATGCCTTTTGTTTTGCTTTCAGTGGTGTATCGGGCCATTTTCTGCTTCTTAGTTTCAGGATACTCAAGGGCAAGTTAGGAAAGGGGACAATTCTGAAAAAATTCCCCCCACCCCTTCTTATTACATCCCCAGTTTATCTGGACAGAGGATTGCAGCTACTGATTCCCACAAAGTTTCTGAGCTACCTGTGGATTTTAATTACATACTACCCAGCCAAGTTAATAAAAGGCCACCTATTAGGACTGTTAATTTAGTTCCAATAATCAGTCAGAGGCTGACTGGGCCAGGTGTTCTTGAAACTTTAGGGGAGAGAGGAGGAATCCCACAAAGAATAAGCACTTGGATGACTTCAGACACTCCCTAGCCACACAGCCAGCTTGCTCATTTAACTTAAGGTCTCCGTGCTCCAGGCCAGTGCTTGTCGAAGCATGGCCCTGGAGCAGAGCATCAGTACCACCCTGTACTTGTCCAGCCCCACCTCACACTTACTGAATCAGAGTCTCTTGGGGTGGGCCCCAGCAAACTATGCTTTAACATGCTCTTTGGGTGATTCTCATGGGTGGTCAAGTTTGAGAACCACTGCTCCAGGCAACAAGGTAAGGGGGAAGTGGGGGGGAAGACAAAATATGCAGAAGACTCCATGATGTTTCTCCTACCTCTGATTCTCAGATCTTTTCAGTTGTGGGTCATCCCTCACACTTGACTCCATTTTATCTGTAATGTTCTTAAGGCTGTTAGAACATTTACATGCAGGCAGCCATCACATACCCTTTCCAATGCTCACTACTGATGGCGGTGATGAGCCTTTGGCCCCAAAGAGAGAGAGGTACTCCCTCAGATAATGCTGCTTCTTAGCCTCCTGCAGATGCACCTTGGGGCTAAGGCTATGAGTTGTTCTGTTGTGAAAGAAAACTGACTAAAGGGCATTCATTCACAGAAATGTTATCAGAGATTATATGTAAAGGTGGGCTTTCATTTGGGATTTAAAGATATTTTTTAGCTCTCCATAGAATAGAAATCTCCAGTAAAATACGTATAACTATTTTTAAAGTTTTGTAATTTATACTTTTTGAATACTTTAAAAAATACATCATACTCTATCTTCTCTCCTAGGTTTTAAAAGATGTGAGGACTAGATATTTTCCTATTTTTCTCTTTTTTCCCCTAATAACTAACATGTACTATAGAAGGGCTATAAATATGTGTTGAATAAAAGGTGCTCTCTCCCATGATTTCCCAAAAACATAAGTAATATTCAATAAGAGGCTGCTGTAACTTGATCAAAGAGTCCTCTATATCTGAGAGGAATGTTCTCATTCCAGCATACAAGAATTTTTCTCTTAGGCCATGCAAAGATGAAAATAATAAATGCAGGAAAAAATATTTTTGCTCCGTATTTTCCTACTGTCTCAGATTGTGGAAATTAATGTGTTTCAGTTTTATCCAGGGAATAGCAGGCTGTAATTAATAAAATTAACAACGTATGGGGCACCTGGGTGGCTCAGTTGGTTGGGCGTGTGACTTCAGCTCAGGTCATGATCTCACAGTTCATGAGTTCAAGCCCCACGTTCGGCTCTGTGCTGACAGCTCAGAGCCTGAACCTACTTCGGATCCTGTGTCTCCTTCTCTCTCCGTGCCCCTCCACAGCTTGTGTTCTCTCTCTCTCTCTCTCTCTCTCTCTCTCTCTCTCTCTCTCAAAAATCAATAAACGTTACAAAAATTTCTTTAATTTAAATTAAATTAAATTAACAATGTAAAAAGTTTATTAGGCAATGTTAAAATTGTAAAAACAATTTTGCCTCACTGGAGTAGAGTGTTTCCTGCCCATCTCTTAATTCCTCTCATGAGTGAGGCTGGATTTGCCAATGTGGCTATTTCCAGTACTGCCTGCGGGCGGAGCAAAGCTGAGCTCACAGATAAAGTGCGGTAAAGTAATTAGGGTTTGCTGTCCCTGCCTTTGCACAACTCTCTAATTTGTTGAAACAAATCACAGGTCTCACCCGATATCAGCTAGGTGAAGATTGAATCTTTCAGACAACTTTTAAATCTGTATGTACTTGGAGTCAGTCCAGTCTTAAAAATTTTTGCAATGAACGGATTCAGAATCCATCATGGTCTGGTTACAGAGCATGGTCAAATATAGGGAGAGTAGGAAATAAACTTGATTTTTTTTTCTTTTTGCTACTGAATTGCTAAAACCAATGAGAATAAAGCATAGTCAAGTCCAATCTGATAAGAATGTGTATTTTAAGTCACCTTAGAGGGCCTTCTACTGATTCTTAATTCATAAGAAGTTCTTAGAATCCAATTGAAAACATAGGACAAATTAGAAGTTAAAAATAATACAACGTAGTGCAAATGTTACTAAGTGCTGCGGTTTATGGCATAGATTTGAACTCATCAAGTCCCAAATCAAAGACAATTGATGTTTAAGATTAGTCTAGTGGCACATTGTATTGACACTAGGTTAACAATGACATTGGTAGCTTGCCAACATCAATTTCTTATCAGTACAAAACAGGATATGAAAACAGTAAGTGCCATGCAACATTACATAATTCAGGGTGAATTGGGAAGGACTTCTTTAATTTCTTCCAATTGAAAGCCCACCCAATTTATCCAATGGATATAAAAATTTGATTAGAAGGGGCACATGCACCCCAATGTTTATAGCAGCACTATCAACAATAGCCAAAGTATGGAAAAAACCCAAATGTCCACTGTCTGGTGAATGGATAAAGAAGATGTGGAATATATACAATGGAATATTATTCAGCAATGAAAAAGAATGAAATCTTGCCATTTGCAACAACATGGGTGGAATGGAGGGTATTATGCTAAGTGAAAAAGATATCATCAGATAAAGATTATCATAAGTCAGAGAAAGATATCGTAAGATTTCACTCATGTGGAATTTAAGGAACAAAACAGATGAACATAGGGGAAGGGAAGCAAAAATAAGATACAAACAGAGAGGGAAACAAACCATAAAAGATTCTTAAATGCAGAGAACAAACTGAGGGTTGCTGGAGGTGTGTGGGGGGGGGATGGGCTAAATGGGTGATGGGCATTAAGGAGAGCACTTACTGGGATGAGTACTGGGTGTTCTATGTAAGTGATGAATCACTAAATTCTGTTCCTGAAATAATTATTATACTATATGTTAACTAACTTGGATTTAAATTTTTAAAAAACTGGAAAAAAAAAAAATAAAGCCCATCCAGGGAATTCTAAATTAAAAAGACAAAGTGCAATCAATGATTTACTAATCCAAAATAAAATGACCCCAAAAAACTAAAATGGGACCAAAAATATATCTTTAAAATGTGAATGAAAGTAATATCAGGCAAAATAGAATTTAAGGCAATAAAAGTTTTAAATCATTAAGTGGTTAAAAAGTCTACTTGGGGCTGTAAATTACAATCAGTAGTGAATACCTTACAGCCTGGACTTATTCTGATAAAATAATATGACAATAAAAATACAAAGAAAAAAGCACTGGAAACATGAGAAATGAAAAAAAAATCACTAATTTTTTGGAGTAATTTTTTGGCATGGATGATTTTCATGCCTCCCCCCCCATCAAAGGTAGATCAAATAGACAAAAAGACATTTGTTTAAATATATCTATATTTCTGGTGCCACATAACTCAAAACTCGGATTTATATTCATTAGGAAGAGTATATTTAGGCTGGTCTGTTTTTAAGCATCGACTCTGATACAGACTTAAAATTCACTTTTGGGGTCTTAAAGGCACCTTAAGAAAGATAAAAATTGGTTCTCCAGAGCCATTAAAACAGGCTCAACAAGAAGCTTGTGTGACTGTGGAAGAGACATGCCTTATGTAAAGCAGTGTTGTGGGCAGAGAAAACGAACAGTGTTTCAAACATGAGGGCTAAACTCAGTCCCAGGGAATAGAATCTCCAGGGGCGTCTGGGTGACTCAGTCGGTTAAGTGTCCGACTTCAACTCAGGTCGTGATCTCGCAGTCTGTGAGTTGGAGCCCTGTGTCAGGCTCTGTGCTACAGCTCAGAGCCTGGAGCCTGCTTCAGACTCTGTGTCTCCGCCCCTGCCCCACTAGTGCTCACTCGCGCTCTCTCTCCCTCAAAAATAAAATAAACATTAAAAAAAGTTTTTTTAAAGACTCTCTGATGGTTAGATGTTAGTTTGTAATTTAGCTGCTTTGTGATTTGTATACTGGGCAAAATTCTGTATATTGTGATCCAGGATGAGTATCAGTCAGGATTTTTTTTGTTGAATAATGGTTGGCGATTCTCCAAAGCAACAGGGGACAAGCCAACTGGTGATTTATATCATTGGAATGGCAGCTTCTGATAGAGCTGCCAGTGATCCCTGTCTTGGTGTATATGCTTTGTGTAATCTCTTCCCCTCAAGTATGAGCTGGACCTAAAAACTCGCTTCTAATGAATAGAATACAGCAAAAAACATCTGGGATGTTACACTCTGGATTAGGTGACAAAAAAGACTGGCTTCTGCCTTGCTTGTTTGCTCTAATGGAAGCCAGCTGCTATACTGTGAGAGGCTCACAAGGCAAAAAACTGAGGGAGGTCACCCAGCCAACAGCCAGCAAGTTGCTGACGCCCTCAGCGCACTAGCCCACAAGGAAGTGAATCCTGCAATCACGTGAGCATTGCTGGAAGTGGAGCCTTTGGAGTCCAGCCTTGAGGTAGTTACAGCCGCAGAAACACCTTGACTACAGCCTCGTGAGAGACCCAGAGGACCCAGCCATGCCGTACCCGGATTCCTGACCCATGGAAACCGTGAGAAAAAGTGTTTTGTTTTTTTTAAGCTGCTAAATTTGGGAGTAATTTTTTTCAGCATAGATAACTCATACAATCATTACTGTTAATGGATATCCAATTACATAAAAATCCATAGCATATTTTACAGATAAATGTGATACATGGTATAGCTACAAGCCTTGATATATTAGGTATAAGGAAAATCTCAACAAACTTAAGAAAGGAGAAATTAATGAGCTCTTCTCTGGTACGTTTTAAGTTGCAACAACAAAAAAAAAACCTCTTTACTTGGAAGTGTTTCTTCTCTTGCATATGATACATGCTAAATGGTGCATAAACATGCACATACAATTTAAATAATAATTATAAAATGAATATCCATGGAGACACCATGCAGGTCAAGAAATAGAACATTGCTGGTACCAGAAGCCCCCTGTGTGCCTTTCCCTGATCACAGCTCCAAAAGTAAACACTATTCTGCCTTTGGAGATGACCATGTTTTGGCTTTTCTTTATTTTAGCACCTATGTGTGTATCATAATACATATACCCTTTTGCATCTTTCTCTCTAGCTTAGCAATATGTCTCAGGTGCAGAGGTGAGGACGGGGATTCAGGTGTATGTGATTTGTGGAGCTCGTGCGCTCAGGAGAAAGGTAGTGAAGGAAGCAGAACAGGGAGAGGAGCTAAGCAAGGACGAGGTGTCAGCTTCAGCCTGATCCCCAAGGGAGCTCTGGAGGATGGAAAGGGCCAGAGTGTTGGTCCCGCTGGGATACTTGGGACAGCATGTCATAAAATGTCTTCGGCCAGGGTGTACTGGGGATACCCTTTTGGCCAAGGACGATTGTCCAGAGCAGGGGCCAACTGCAAGCTATTAGCAACCAATACAGGAGCTGAGGGATAGAGCTCTGGCCTGGGACAGGGGATCTGGACAGCACCCACTATATATTCTGTTTGAGATTCAGCTTTGCTGTATGTGTAGCTGCAATTCATACATATTTGTGGCCAAATAGTATTGTATCGTATGACTGTATCATATGTTGTCAGTGAACTTTTGGGTTTCCGGATTTACCTATTACAAATAGTGCCGCTTTGACTATTCCTATCATGTATTGTGTTGGATACATTGTGTTGGCACCTACCTAGGAGTGGGACGGCAGGGTTACAGGGTATGTGCATCTTTGATTTTGCTATATTATAAAATTGTTTTTCAACTCACGCCACCAGCAGCATTGTTTGGTAGCTTCCACTGCTATACTTTGGGACTTGATAGGTTTTAGCCAGTCTGGTAAGTTTGTAAATGGTATCTCATTGAAGTTTCAACATGTTTTCCTTCTTGATAATAATGATGGACACATTTTCATACATTTATTGGTTCTTTGGAAGTTCTCTTCTTCTAAAGCTTTTATTCAAGTTTTTTGCCTTGATTTTTTTATAAAATGTCTGTCTTATTGATTTGAAGATGTCTGACCGCTTTGTCAGTTCTGTGTGTTGCAAAAATCTTCCCTTCTATAATCCCTCTTTCAGTCTCTTTATGCTGACTTAAAAATTTTTTTTAATGTTTATATATTTTTTAGAGAGAGACAGACAGACAATGCAAGCAGGAGAGGGGCAGAGAGAGACACACACGATCCAAAGCAGGCTCTAGGCTCTGAGCTGTCAGCACAGAGCCTGATGTGGGGCTTGAACCCACGAACCATGAGATCGTGACCTGAGCTGAAGTCGGAAGCTTAACAGACTGAGCCACCCAGGCACCCCTTAGTGAATAGAAGTTTTCATTTTATTTGAATGTAGTATACTAAGCTTTTATTTCATGGTTAAGATTTTAATGTCTTGAGAATTTTTTTTCCTAACCTGGAATCGTTTTTCTATGTCATATATCTTTCTATGGAAAGATTTTTCTATGTTATTTTACATAAGCTTTATAGCTTTGTCCTTTACTCTTGGATTTTAATCAATCTGTAATTTATTTTGTGCATGGTATGATGCAGATAACTAATTTTGTATTTTTACCATGTAAATAACCCAGTTGTCTCCAAATGAACTTTTTACTGAAAAGTGCTCTCTCCTCATTGATATTAAGTGTCATCACTGTCACATAGCACATTTCCAGATTCATATGCCCACTTGTAGTCTCTGTACTATTACATTGGCCTGTTGTCTTAGTTACTTAGTAGTTTTATCATACCTGGTACATTCAGTCCTCCCACCTAGTTTTTGGTGGGTTTTTTTGTTTGTTTGCCTTTTTTTTTTTTTTTTTTTTTTTTTTTTTGAGAGCACAAGAGGGAGAAGGGCAGAGAAGGAGACACAGAATCGGAAGCAAATTCCAGGCTTTGAGCTGTTAGCACAGAGCCTGATGGAGGGCTCAAACTCATCAACCGTGAGATCATGATCTGAACCGAAGTCAGATGCTCAACCAACTGAGCCACCCAGGCGCCCCCACCTGGTTCTTTTTGAAGTGGGCCCTGTTAACCTTACTGCTTTGTGTTTCCATAAAATTTTTTTTAAGTTTATTTATTTATTTTGAGAGAGACAGCGAGCAAGACAGGAGGGGCAGAGAGAGAGGGAGAGAGAGAATCTGTGCTATCAACATGGAGTCTGGAGGGGCTTGAACTCACAAACTGCAAGATCATGACCTGAGCTGAAACCAAGAGTCAGATGCTTAACCAGCTGAGCCACCCAGGTGCCCCTCCATATAAACTTTTAAATAAGCTTGCCAGGTTCCACCAAAAACAAAAAACAAAAAAAACTGTTGTTTTTTTTTTTAATCAAGATTGTACTGGCTGGATCTATTGACTAAATTGGTTTATCTCCCAATTTACTTAGGTTTCCTCCTTAATTCCTTATCAAGGTTTTAACTTTTATTAAAGTATAATACACATACAGAGAAGTGTGCAGACTATGAGCAGATGAGGGAATGAATTTTCACAAAGTAAACACACCTAAGTAACCAGCTCTCAGACCCAGGAACAGAATACCATCAGACTCTCAGATCCTTGTTGTATGAAAGTGTTGAATCACTAAATTGTACAGCTGAAACTTATATTACCCTGTATGTTAACTGACTGGAATTTAAAAAAAAAGGAAGAAATGCAAATTTGGGGGGCCAGATCCCAGAATTACTGAATCCGAACTTGTGGTGGTAGATTCTGAGAACCTGTGTCTTAACAACCTCTCCAGGGATTTTTTTTTTCAATTAGAGTATAGTTGAAGCACAATGTTATATTAGTTTCAGGTGTACAGCAGCGATTTATCTTCTTTTTTTTTTAATTTTTTTTAACGTTTATTTATTTTTGAGACAGAGAGAGACAGAGCATGAATAGGGGAGGGGCAGAGAGAGAGGGAGACACAGAATCCGAAACAGGCTCCCGGCTCTGAGCTGTCAGCACAGAGCCCGACGCGGGGCTCGAACTCATGGACTGTGAGATCATGACCTGAGCCAAAGTCGGACACCCAACCGACTGAGCCACCCAGGCGCCCCAATCTTCTTTATACCTTATGCTGTGTTCACCACCAGTGTGGCTACCCTCTGTCGCCATACAACACTCTGACAATACCATTCGTGCACCATATTTCCTGTTCTGTGTCTTTTATTCCTGTGACAGACATGCACGCCAGAGTTTGAGAAACTTGGCTTTTATTCTTCCCTTGGGAAGGCAGATGTCCATGAAGGATAGTCCGTGCTGAATCTGGAGTGGCATTTGTAGGGAAGCAATGACACTTTCAGAGAGTATGTGCTGTAATTTGGTTCTATTTACAAAGGAGGCCAGCGCAAAGCACGCTTTCATTAATGATTATGTATGGGGGAGAGTAGCATCAATCACGCAGTGCTGGCAAAGGGGGGGCTGGTGAGTCTTGATTTCCTACAGGGCCCTGCATCTTCAGAACAGTTGCTGTAACATTTTATACCATGGGCAGAGAGTAATCCACTTCCTCTTACTCAAGTGACAAGCATTTTTGGATTCTTTGATTTCAGTAGATCCATAAAGATGGAAAGAAAACCTATCTGGGATACATAAGAGAGTATAGTCAAATGATAATGCTAATTCTTTGGATTCTGGGGTGTGTTAAAGGCTGAAATTATGGGCCCAAAATATAAGTGTTTCCAAAAATCTCCTCAAATAAGGGATGGCCAAGCTGTGTATATCATTGTATTATTTATGGCCCCAAGTTGCAGAAATAAGTAATAAAATTAACTTAGCATTTGCTGATCAAAAAATAGAAAAGAAAAAGAATCTCAGGCTCTCAAAAATGCTTTTTTTAGCTACTAACTAGACCCGTATTGAGTAACCACTTTCTTGACTTCTAATATCATATATTGTATTAACTTTCTCTACTTTTGAACTTCATATAAATAGAATCAGTGTATACTTGGCATTTTTCACTCACCATTATGCTTATGAAATCCATCCACATTGTTCGGATAGTTTTGTTTGTCCTCATCGTTACAGTGTGTAGTGCTCCAAGTATGAATTTACTACAATAGATTAATTCATTCTGTTTTAGATGGACATTTGAGTTGTTTCTAATTGGGCTATTACAGATGATGATAAACTTCTGGTACACACATCTTTGGGGAACATATGCACGCATTTCTGTTAAGGATATAACTGTGAACGTAATTGCCAGGTCATAAGGTTTTATCCTTAGTAAATACTGCCAAGCAGTCTTCCAAAATGGAGTGTATCTATTTATACTTCTACAACAGTATTTGAACATTCTGGTCAAGTCACACGTTCATCAGCACTTCATATTGTCTATTTCAATTTAGCCGTTCTGGGATTACATAACTGTATCATATTGTGGTTTTAATTTGCATTTTCCTGATATGCACCTTTTCATATGTTTGTTGGCCTTTGGCTATCCCTTTGTAAAGGATCTGTTCAAATCTTTCCCCATTTGTAAAAGGTTATCTGCCTTTTGCTTATTGATTTTTTTTTAATTTTTTTTTAATGTTTATTTTTGAAACAGAGAGAGACAGAGCATGAACGGGGGAGGGTCAGAGAGAGAGGGAGACACAGAATCCGAAACAAGCTCCAGGCTCTGAGCGGTCAGTACAGAGCCCCACGTGGGGCTCGAATTCACGGACCGCGAGATCATGACCTGAGCTGAAGTCGGATGCCTAACCCACTGAGCCACCCAGGCGCCCCTGCTTATTGATTTTTGAGAATTTCATCATCTGAATCTTTTAAGTTCTTGAGTTTTGTGCTTTGGCTTGAGTGTGGCAAAATTTTGTGTAGTGTGGAAATTCTAGTAAATCCAAATCTATCTGGTTCCTAGAATTCAAAATGAGAAGCTAGATAATGAAGAATACCTGAAGCCATTGTAGGTGTGTTTCTGGGCGAGTTTGATGTTATGCTAAGTGCTCTTATTTCTGAGATTCTCTGACATCTAATATGGCAGTGCCTTCCTCCAGAGAGGAACTGCATTTGCGAGGCACCCGGGGTCAGTCCAGGATTACTTTAAACCAATTCAGGGCATAAGGCTTTTTTAGACCATTTGGATGAGGTGAATTGGGGTTACAAACACAATCACTACCAGCATGTGGTTATAAGTTCCCTAGGATAGGATTTTCTTTTCTTTACTCCCTCTGTACTGTTCAGCATCAAAGGATTTTATTTTTCTTACAGTCTCCTGGGGGTGGGGATTAGACAGGGAAAACCTAGGTTTACTTCTGGTTCATTCCTAACCTGAGGAAATAGCCCTTTGAGATCCTAGCGTTATGGGGGAAGGTTTCTTATTACACTCTCCATCTTTGCCAGAATCTAAATTTGAATTTCTGAACTTGTGGGCCCTGAAAGCCCATAAAAAATAAAAACCAACTTTCTTTAGTTGGCAGAGGTCCTCAGAGGCAAAAACAACATCAGTGTTCTGCTTTTCCCTCTAAATCTCCATTTTCATTTAGATTTTGGCCTGATAAAGCATGACTATCTTATCTTTTTCATGCTTTCCAGACTTTTGAAATCTTTGCACATTTTTTAGTTATTTTCAACTGGAGGGTTAGTCTGAAGAGTCTAGCTTAATACGTTATCCAAAATAAGACATCTTTTAAGTTTTCAGGCTATCAAACAATTATGGAAACAGTGAAAATCTCTTAAATAAGGTAACTAAAAGAGGTTAGTAAATATTTAAAACAAATCAATTAATGTAAAATATATATATATATATATATATATATATATATGAGATGTAGTCGATTCTGTATTTTAGAGGTAAATCTGTAGCAAAAAATACTTTTTTAAAAAATGTTTATTTAGTTATTTTGAGAGGAGGGAGGGACAAAGAGCGAGAGAGAATCCCAAGCAGGCTCTGCACTGTCCGTGCAGACGCCCAATGTGGGGCTTAAACCCATGAACCATGAGATCATGACCTGAGCTGAGATCAAGAAGCGCATGCTTAACCAATTGTGCCACCCAGGCACCCCAACAAATACTTTTAATATTTAAAAAAAAAAAGAAAGGGATTACATTATTTGAAATTTTATAAAAAGAACATAGACCCTAAGCAAAATGAGGTTAAAAATGATAAAGATAAATAAAGGATGAAAAAATGTATGTAAGTAAACTAAAAAACTGATTCTTTGGCAGTGGGGAGAGGGATAAGAAAGACTTAACTAATTAACTGGGGAAACAGCACAACACAAAATTAAAGATAAAGGAGATATGACCCTGACACAAATTTGCAATTGTAGGCAGCTACCTGCAGCCATCACTTTCCAAGTCTCATTGTCAGAGCCCCCCGCTGGGGCGGGGGTGGGGGGGGGGGCGGGGCAGGGGGAGGTTGAGAGGGAGAAGGCACTTGAGAAGAGCAGCTGGAGATGAAATCAGGAGGGTCCAGACCTCTCTCCATCTGAGGCAGGCAGAGCAGGCCCCTTTATACTGATTCCTAGACTCAACAGAAACACTACACAGAAGAGATAAGTATTACAGATTGCATCCGGAGTCTCTAAGACCACCCTCAGTTTTGAGGATTCACTACAAGGACTCACAAGACTCAAAATATAGTTGAGGTCTTGGCTATGATTTGTTACAGCGAAAGGACACAAAGCAACATCAGCAATGGGAGAAAGCATGTGGAGTGAAGTCCAGAGATAATCAGGTACCCCTTCCTAGAGTCCTCTGCAATGGAGTCACATAAAAGTACTTAATTCCTCCAGCAAAGAATTGTGACAATACCTGTGAAATGTTGTCCTCCAGACATGCTCATTAGGGACTCATGTCCAGGCATTTTATTGGGGGTTGGTCACGTAGGCAGCCTCTGCCTGGAACATACCAAAATGTCAGACCCCTAGAAGGAAAGCATTCTGTTTGTACAGCCTATGCACGGTAAGTGACTCTTATCACTTAGGGAATGGTGGGAACCCTCCCCAAGTCCAAGTTCCCAGATCCAACCACACACCAACTTTGCAAGCTGGCCTTTCCAAGAAAGCTGTCTCAGACCTGCTATATTAAGTCTTCTCTACACAAAACTTTATAAGAAAAACATCATTCTTACTTGATACTATTGTATTTCTAGAAAATATGAAAGAATCATCTGGTAAACCAATAAATGAATAAGGGTTTATAAATGTAGCTTAGTAAAAATAAGTAAAAATCAATAACATTTTAATAATACCAGCAGCAACCTGTATAAAAACAGACAAACCCCCCAAAAAGGTCCTGTTTGCAATGGCAACTAAAACACACATAATGCCTGGGAGTAACTTTAACAAGGTATGTGGTGATGCCTGAAGAAGAAAATACAAATTATATTAAAAATATAAAGTAAGACTTGGAAAAGTAACCAGATATTTATTCCTGGTCAGGAAAACTGGATATGAAAATAACTGTGTCTGAATTAATTTGTGGGTTTAATGTAACCCCAATCAAAATCTCTACTGCTTTGAGTTCCTTCTTTAAAAGAAAATATTTTTTGCCTACATTGATAAACGATCCTAAAGTTTACTTGGAAAATAAAAAGGGAAGAAAATTCTGGGGAAAAAAAAAAGTTGTGGGAGTGTTAGTTGTGTTTTAATCATCTTACAAAGATATGGTAATCAAAACAATGTGATATTTGTACAAAGTATAAGCTAGATCAGCAAAACAGGTCCAAATATAGATCTTACTATATGAATGACAAAGAATGCATCATAAGGCAATGAGGAAGAGAAAGATTAGTCAATATATGATACATAAATAACTGTTTAATAATTTGAAACTAGGCCCTAATTTATTTTTAAAGAAATCCAACATGTCCTGTCTTTAAACACTATCACTTTATCTTTTTTAAATTATTTATTTAAATTTTAGCTAATATACAGTGCAAGATCGGTTTCAGGAGTAGAATTCTTTTTGTCACTTTAAATGGCCATTGTGTACTACCTAATTAAAGCCAAGATAAGTGTGGCTTTGTAAAGGATTTACGGTTTACAGTATTCGATGCTACTTCTGTATATCCAAAAAGGAACTAAAATGAAAGTGCTGACAAGCCTGGGGAAAATACCGTAAAAGGATAATATCTTTGTTATAAAATGTATCTTTGTTATAAAATGAAGATCTATCTTGACATGAGGCAGAAGCTGTAGTAGAAAGTAACCTGTCCAAGGTCAGGTGGGCTTGGGTAAGCTATTTAGCTTTTCTGAGACTCGATTTCCTTCTTCCTTGCAGGGTGTGACAAGGGTTAAAAATATATGTAAAATGGCTAGCACAATATTTGCAGTATTACGGTTGCTCAACAAATGATAGCTACAGTTAGTGGAGGCAGTGATAGTGGTCATAACAGTAAGAGCTCATGGGGTGAGAAAACATGAAGTTGTCAAAAGACAAATGCTTAAAGAATGTGAACAGAGAATTCTCAAAAGAGGAAATAAAACTCTTAAGCTTGGAAAAATGCTCAACCTCACCTAAAGTCAAAGCAATGCAAATCAAAACAATGAGATAACATTTTTTGGTCTACTAAATTATGAAAACATTTCAATAACAGGAGTACCCAGGGCTCAGAGTGTTTCCTGGAACTGGTATTTTCATATATTGCTGATAATATACAAATTGGCACAGTCCTCTTAGGAAGCGATGTGGAAATATGTACCGTCATTTCAAAAAAAGATCATATTGTTTGATTCCGTGATTTGATTTCTGAGAGTCAGTCCTAGAACAGAATCGCAAACGTGGAAATGCTACGTGCATAAATAAGTTATGTGTAGTTGTTATGGAATAATGGAAACAACCTAGCTGTCCAGCAATGGGAGGAATGATTGGGATTTACTCATAGGGGGTGGTGATTACACTGGTGCTACATAAAAAATAGAGTAAGAGAGAAAAACAGGATGCAACATTTTCTGTGTATGGTGTGGCAGACAAAATTGGAAGGACATATTTCAAGTTGGAAATCAGATTTACATTAAAGTGGCCTGTTTATTGGGGCATCTGGGTGGCTCTGTTGGCTGAGCATCTGACTCTTGATTTTGGCTTCAGTCATGATCCCAGGGTTTGTTGGATCAAACTCCGCATCCCACATCAGCCTCTGTGCTGACAGTGTGGAGCCTGCTTGGAATTCTCTCTTTCTTTCTTTCTCTCTCTCTGTCCCTCTGCCCCTCTCCTTGGCACTCATGCTCTCTCTCTCTCTCTTTCTAAAATTTTTTTAAAAAGTGGTATGATTATGGAAAATTACAACTTTTATAATTTGAAAATTATAGTTAATTGAAACTAGGTTTTCCTGCCTATTTCCAAATGGGTTCTTTCTCTTTTAAATGACACCAGAATTTAATTTCAAAACCCTTGACAAACGCTGACTGACCTGTTTTTTTATATTGTTCCTCTAGAGGGGGCACAAGTACTTAAAATACATTATAACCATCCTTGCCTAGGTTACAATAGTCCAGAATTTTAGAGCTCAAAGGACTTCAAAGATAATCTAGGTGTTTTCTGTAATGTTAGGGATATACAGAAGGCACTCTCTAGCTATGAAACATTTATTTTCTGTTATTAGTGCTGCTTTTACATGACAAAGGCTTTCTTGCATAGTGTACAGAATCTTGTTGAGTGGCAGTTCCCAATGGAGAGGAAGATGGTAAAGGGAGAAAAATCAAGGATGCAAACTATTCTCAAAGCCCTAATATTACTGACAGAGAATTATAATCTAAGAACTATCGCCTGGAATATTTTTTATTCCAAAAAAGTAATTCTGTCAGCTCATTTAATGGTTTTGCTTTTTGTTTTTATTTTTGGTATCCTGGTAAGACTGGGCTCCACAGAGCACCAAGAAAAGGAGAAAATTTGGGGCTTTGATGGGTGGTTAATTTGACTAGTGGTCTATCTAGGCAGGTAAGGTCTGATCTAGGGTCCACTTTGGGACCTGAAATGTCTCTCCTGCTATGTCAGTTGCAAGGAGCTGGGTTTAGCTTTGGACACTCCTCAGGTTACATCTGGCTCTATAGCTCTGAGTTCATTCTAAACTTTCTCATCTGTTTGTTGGATTTTAAATTTCAGAAATCCTGGGGCATCTGGGTGGCTCAGTCAGTTAAGTGTCAGTTAAGTGAGTTTGGGCTCAGGTCATGACCTCACAGTTCATGCATTCAAGCCCCTTATCAGGCTCCTCACAGAGACTATAGAGCCTGCTTGGGATTCTCTCACTCTCCCCCTCTCTCTGCCCCTCCCCTGCTCATAAATTCTCTCTCTCAAAATAAATAAATAAACTTTAAAAAAGTAAATAAATAAATAAATAAATTGCAAAAATCCTAATTAAGATGCATAATCTCTCAGGACGCCTGGGTGGCTCAATCTGTTGAGTGTCTGACTTCAGCTCAGGTCATGATCTCAAGGTTTGTGGGTTCGAGCCCCACGTCGGACTCTGTGCTGACAGCTCAGATCCTGAAGCCTGCTTCCTATTCCGTGTCTCCCTTCTCTCTCTGCCCCTCCCCTGCTCGCTCTCTGCCTCTCTCTCTCTCTCAAAAATAAATAAACATTTAAAAAAATTTTTTAAAAAGATGCATGATATCTTATAACCCAGTTTTGCCTCAAAGCTATTTGGAACCAAGAACAAAATGAAGAGCCTTCCTATACCTAGACAACAACAAAGGCATCAGAAGATGGGGGTGGTAGGAGCTGGAGAACTTTTCTGAGGAGGTGAAAATCTCCTCAGGTAACATGACAAAACCTAGTAGCTCTCCAGGCCCCCAGACAGAGGAGCGGCAGATAGGACTCCTTCTTATGGAATCCAGAGGGAGAATTGGCCTGTAAAACTCTTCTATTTGGGGATAGCTTGCTCATGATTCTTATTCCCTTTGTTGAATGCGGTGTGATAGATGAAATAAAAGGCCACGATCCTAGACTTCTATCCCAGCTGTGGACCTGTTACCAAAAATGGAGGTGCTGTGCCTCGCCACCTGCCCATAGGCACCCCCTCACCCATCTTTTTTGCCCTTCCAGCCTCCTATTAATAATAATAATAATAATAATAAAAGGATATTTACATCATAGAAGGTTATCTCCCCAAAACAGAAGCAGAACTAAGATAAAACCATATTCCTACCACCAAGAATTACCATTATTAACGCCTCAGTCTATGGTCTTCCAGATTTGTGTGTGTGTGTGTGTGTGTGTGTGTGTGTGTGTTTATGATCAAAATGAGACTGTTATCTGCTGTTTTGCTATCTGCTTATTTTACTTAAAGTTTCCCAACTTTCCATATCAGCACATTTTCATCTTGTCTAACACCTATTCCAGATTCAAATTGCACAGTTTGCTCCCAAATGACTTTTATAGTTCATTTGTCCAAATGAGGGCCCGACTGGGGACCGTGCTTTGCATCTGGTCATTGTGTCCCTTAAGTCTCTGAATCTAGCACAGTCCCTATCTTTTCTTTCGATGACTCTTACTTGTTGAAGAGACCCAGTCAGTTGTCCCCTCTCTGAGTTTGTCTGCTTGCCACGCTGTCCCACCATTCAACTTGTTCTTCAAGCCCTGATCTGAAAGCTAGATGGATTCAAGTTTTTATTTTATCTAGAATATATTAATTGATATTATACTTCATGCTGCAGTTTTATCATGTCAGAGAAAATATATTATCAATATATGTTATTACATATTTTACACATGAACATTATTATAACATATGAACTGGTTGCTACCCTATCCCCTGGGTTAAGGTAAGAGTTTGAGCCCTTTATTGAACATTTAATACCTTTGTACGCCTTGGAATAATAAAATGACATCTGTGGTATTACTTTTGTCCTTATACGAATGTCTGGTTCCCAGAAATCATACACCTAAGTGTTTTCTTAAATTTTTTTAAATGTTTTTATTTATTTTTGAAGGAGAGAGAGAAACAGAGCATGAGCGGGGGAGGAAGAGAGAGGGAGGGAGACACAGAATTCGAAGCAGGCTCCAGGTTCTAAGCTGTCAGCACAGAGCCTGATGCAGGGCTTGAACTCACAAACTGTGAGATCATAACCTGAGCTGAAGTCGGGAGCTTAACTGACTGAGCCACCCAGGTGCCCCCACCTAAGTGTTTTCATAGCAACTGAACATCTTTTTCAAAATCAATAATTTTAATAAAGGGGACAGTGATGATTTTCTGATCTTGTCATTCCTTCTACATTCTTGGCTAGCATTCTTCTGTGAAATAGAATTTTTCTTCATCAGTTGGGGCTATTTGGTTACTCAAAAGATATATTTATTACCGGAAAAGTTGGATAACTACTTAAGTGTCTTTAGTTACCAATTGCCAAAGTAAGAAGGCAATGTATAAGCCCTCTCAAATGATGACTTATGAGTTCTCTTTTGACTTTCTCTTTTTAAAATCTTTATATAAACACATGAATTTTATCAAATCCACTAAATAATTATGCTCTTTCATGTTCAATTGTTGCAACTTTGGGCAGTGGCTGGGCTCCCTATTTTGACATATTTTTTAAACTTCAGTTTTACAGATGGTATTACTTCCTCTAGGCTCTATCCTAGTCCTCACTTTATGCTTAGTATTTTTTGCCAGTGTTCTTCTCTGTCATTAATTAACTTATTATTCTTATTTTTAATGTTTATTTACTTTTGAGAGAGAGAGATAGTGTGTGAGCAGGGGAGGGGCAGAGAGAGAGGGAGACACAGAATCCAAAGAGGCTCCAGGCTCTGAGCTGTCAGCACAGAGCCCAATGCGGGGCTTGAGCTCATGAACCATGAGATCATGACCTGAGCTGAAGTCAGACTCTCAACCGAGTCACCCAGGTGCCCCATCTGTCATTAATTTAGGCAACATTCTTTATTACATATCTGTGTTTTGACTCATATAAACAATTTTTTACCTTTGCCCACTTAACAATTCATAATCATAACATATTTCTCTCTGGCCTGCCAAATCAGTAAGTTTTTGGCCATTATCTGTATCCTTTTATTTAAAAAAATTTTTTAATGTTTATTCAGTTTTGAGACAGAGACAAAGTGCAAGCAGGGGAGGATCAGAGAGAGAGGGAAACACAGAATCCCAAGCAGGCTCCAGGCTCCCAGCCATCAGCACAGGGCCCGATGTGGGGCTCAAACTCACGAACTGCAAGATCATGACCAGAGCTGAAGTCGGATGCCCAACCGACTGAGCCACCCAGGTGCCCCATCTGTATAATTTAAAAAACTGTGTTGCTGCTGTCTCTTCTCCTATTGTCTTTGTCTTCATAGAGAGGGCAGGAGCCTGGGCAGGATGGGTTTTTTATACCAAGCTGAAGAATTTAGACTTTGACCTGAGGCAGTGAGAAGACACGGAGTAGGGGAGTGTAATGATCACATCTCCCCTTTGGAATCAGGCTACAGTTTGGAGAACAGAACCGAGGTGAGCAGGACTAGGGCCTGGAAAACCAGTTAGGAAGCTTCCTAACCTTCAGTCTAACCAGATAAGCAGATGACCAGATGTAAGAAAGTGCAAGTGGATATAGAAGGGGACAGATCGGAAAAGTGTCCAAACAGGCTTTGTGATTATTTACATATAGAGGTCAATGGAGAGGGAAGAGGCAAAGATGACCCCAGGTTTCTGGCTTAAGCAACTGCATGGGCAATGACGCCATTCATTGAGAGGGAGAACAATGGGCTGCAAAACCAGCTGGATGGGGAGGATGGAATGCCGCCCTTACAAACGCCAAGTTTCACCACAGCCTATTCTAATATAAGCAACCACTTTCCCAGTAAATGCACTTTCCCATTCTAGAAGGTAATTACATATTATTTCCACTTGAAAATGCCAACACTTCTTCATCCTTCTCTTTCGGAAAACTTCCTTGTCCTTCTAGCTGATTCCACTGATGTACCTGCCTCTCTGTCCACACACCCTGACTTCCATCCAGCCTCAGTGGAAGAAATGTGCCTGCTGTCCTTTATGACATGCCTCTGCTTGCATCCTAAATCCTGCTCCTCTCAAGATTCTTAAGCTGTTTCACTGGCAATTGCCGATTTTCTCTTTTGTATCATCTTTTTCTCTCTCTCTACGTGTGATTTCCATCTATATAGTATCACCCATTTTAGATAGAAGACTTCTCTTGACCCCATCACCCCTCTGCTGCCACTGAATTTCTCAGCACCCCTCATAGCTCTCCAGACTCATCCAAGATGTTGTCTTCACTGCTGTTCCCCTTCTCACCTATGGTTCTCTCCCCATCCTCCCCCCACACTACTCTTAGGCCAGGTTTTTCTCCCCACAACTCCACTAAAAGTGCTCTCAGCAGAGTCACCCCTCCTGCAAAAGTCAGTTCCTGCTTCTCTGCATTCATCATATTAGACTTCTCAGCAGCACTGGTCCAGCCTACCAGGTCCTCTTTATTCATTCAACACATAATCTTTGAGTGCTTACTATATGCCAGGCACAGTTCTAATCCTTGGGACACAACAGTGAAGTAAAGGGACAAAGATCCCTTATCTCCCTAGGAACTGGTAGTCTATCAGAGGGAGGTGCTTAACAAGAAAAACCCAAGAGATAACTAAATTATGTGATATACTGAAATCAATAAATGCTATGGAAAAGAGAAAACAAGTCAGCAGTGATCGTATGAATTTTCCTTTAAAACAATTATGGCTATAACAGAACACACCCCCTGTGACAACAATATTTAATATCAAATCACAGGATATGTCAATATATCCCCACATAATGAAAATGAATCACATTTTCTTTTCTTTTAAGGTTATTTATTTGAGAGACAGAGTGTGAGCAGGGGAGGGGCAGAGAAAGAACCCCAAACAGTTGTCAGCCCAGAGCCCTACATGGGGCTCAGACTCACAAACCGTTAAGATCATGACCTGAGCCCAAACCAAGAGTTGGCGCTTAACCAACTGAGCCCCCCAGGTGTCCCATGAATCACATTTTCCTCTTATATCCTTCTTGAGTCAGTTTCTCCCTCCTACTTCTGGATTTGATGTGAGAAGACAGCAGAAAAGAAAAAGTAGAAACAAGGGAGAAGGGAGAGTGGGGAGATGATATTTCATAGTTTGTGATACTATGTATTGGGTACTGGGTGCAGGGATCAGAAATGGAAGTGTCCAGAGCTCCAGGGCATAAGATGACTCATTTGTCACTTCTTTTTAAAATTATGTCAAATTAACACTACTTTCTAGTAGTGGCAGAACTCAAAGTATGATAGCATGGTCAAGGAGTAGAATTTTCTATGGGTAATGCTTTCGGTTTCATTTTTTATTGTTTCTAATATTAGAGAGAGAGACGAGGGAGAGAGCGCGAGAGAGAGAGCACAAGTGAGGGAGGGGCGGGGGGGGGGGTGGAGAGAGAGAGAGAGAATATCCCAAGCAGGCTCCACACTCAGAGCGGAACCTGATGCGGGCCTCCATTGCATGACTGTGAGATCATGACCTGAGCTGAAATCCCAAGTTGGACCCTCGGGGCACCTGAGTGGCTCAGCTGGTTAAGTGTCTGACTCTTGGTTTCAACCTAGGTCTTGATCTTACAGTTCATGCGTTCAGGCCCCGTGTTGGGCTTTGGGCTGACAGTGCAGAGCCTGCTTGGGATTCTCTGTCTCCCAGTCTCTTTGCCCCTCCCCCACCTGCTCATTTTTCTGTCTCTTTCAAAGTTAATAAATAAAAATTTTTAAAAACGAAAGAGTTGGACCCTCAATCGATTGAGCCACCCAGGCACCCACTATTTGTTTTAATCTTAACATAAAACGATTATGTTAAAATAGTAGCTATAGTTAGTATAGATTTCATACTAGAAGTGGCTGATGGTTTGCAAAATGGCTGCAGTCATTCCTCTTTCCTGTGTACACATTCCCCCATCAGGAGTCAGGAGATAGAGTCTACTTCCCAGCCCTTGAATCCAGGCTGGCCTTGAAACTTGGACTAATAGGACATGGTGAGATGATGCTGTGAACCTCCCAGTCTGGGCTTCACAGCTTCCACCTGCTCCCTGTTGGAACACCATGCCACCACAGGGGCCAGCTCAGGCTAGACTGCAGGAAAATGAGATTAGGGCTGCAAGCCGGGTCCTCCTACACCAGCCACTCCCCGGTCTAGCCACCAGATGGCATTAGCCATGAGAATGATGGCAGACCAGACCAGCAAAGAACCACCTAAATCCATCTAGCCCAACATTACTGACCCACTAAATCGTGACAAAATAAAATGACTGCTTTAAGCCATTAAATTTTGGAGTGGTTTGCTACACAGAAATAAATAACTGATATAATAGGTTTTAAATATTATTTATTAAGGTGATAACATTATTCTTAAGTTGAGCATTGACCCTTTAATAGGACTGAATTTGAATAAGGAAGTTTAATCTTTGTGGAAACAGATAACAGTGGAGGGGCATCCGGCTGGCTCAGTTGGTAGAGCACGCAGCCTGATCTCAGGGTCATGAGTTCAAGCCCTACATTGGGCATAGAGATTACTTAAAAATAAAATAAAATAAAATAAAATAAAATAAAATAAAATAAAATAAAATAAAATAAAAGATAACAGTGGGCAGAACACACTGGAACCTATTTTTCTATGAAAAGTTCACTATATCTTGGTTTAAGTGTTTATTTTTACAGAAATAACTGTACCAGTCTCCTCATTCATTAACCATTGTAGACACCTTCCATGTCAATGAATGCAGAGGTATATTTTTAAATAGTTGTGCAATACTTCATTGAATACATACACCTAATGTGTTTATATAACTTCCTTTTTATTAATGTTTTATTTTTGAGAGAGAGAGAGAGTGTGTGAGCAGGGAAGGCACAGAAAGAGATGGAGACACAGAATCTGAAGCAGGCTCCCGGCTCTGAGCTGTCAGCACAGAGCCGGATGCGGGGCTCGAACCCACAAACCACGAGATCATGACCTGAGCCAAAATCAGACGCTTAACGCTTAACTGACAGAGCCACCCAGGAGCCCCTACATAACTTCCTTTTACTTGACATTTAAGTTAGTTCCTAAAGCCAACATATAGAAGGTAATGAAAGGAACTTCTTATATTTACAACTTTGAGTATTTAGCCTCATCTGTTTGCTCCTCCCTAAAACAAGGCTCTCTGTGACCCTTCCTATAGAATTGTTATAAAAATTAATGAAATGTGTATGAAGCCTTCAACAGTTTGGGGGATATAGGAAGCCCTTAAAAAATGGTAGTCTTTTGGGGCGCCTGGGTGGAGCAGTCGGTTGAGCGTCCGACTTCAGCCAGGTCACGATCTCGCGGTGGTCCGTGAGTTCGAGCCCCACGTGGGGCTCTGGGCTGATGGCTGGGAGCCTGGAGCCTGTTTCCAATTCTGTGTCTCCCTCTCTCTCTGCCCTTCCCCCGTTCATGCTCTGTCTCTCTCTGTCCCAAAAATAAATAAAAAACATTGAAAAAAAAATTTTTTTTTAAATGGTCTTTTCATTATTATTATCTGATTATAAGCTTCTTTAGGGCAGGGACTATATTAGCATCTCACAGGACCTGGCTCAATTATAAAACAGCTGACACCTGCTGAGTGCTTTGTATGGGCCAGGCCCTCAGTTCAACCACAGCCTTTAAAGGTGTAAGTCATATTATTATTCTCATATTACAGATGAGGAAATTGAGACGCATAGAAGTAAGATAACTTGCCTAACAACAGAACTAAAATTTGAGTTCAAAGAACTCAGAAAACTCAACACCCCCCCCCCAAAATAATCAAATTAAAAATGGGCACAAGACATGAACATTTTGCCAAAGAAGACATCCAGATGGCAAACAGACACATGAAAAGATGCTCAACATCACTCATCATCAGGGAAATGCAAATCAAAACAATGAGATATCACCTCACACCAGTCAGAATGACTAAAATTAACAAGACAGGAAACAATAGTTGTTGGTGAGGATGCGGAGAAAGGGGAACCCTCTTCACTGTTGATGGGCATGCAAACTGGTGCAGCCACTCTGAAAAACAGTATGGAGGTTCCTCAAAAAGTTAAAAATAGAACTACCCTATGATCCAGCAATCACATTACTAAATATTTATCCATAGGATACAAAAATACTAATTCAAAGATATGTGCACCCAATGTTTATAGCAACATTATCTACAATAGCCAAGTTATGGAAACAGCCCAAATGTCCATCGATTGATGAATGGATAAAGATGTGGTGGGTGTGTGACACCCACACCCCCACAATGGAATATTATACAGCTATAAAAAAAGAATAAAATCTTGCCATTTGCAATGACATGGATGGATCTACCAGAGGGTAATAATGCTAAGTGAAATAAGTCAGAGAAAGACAAACACCATATGATGTCACTCATATGTGGAATTTAAGAAACGAAACAAATGAGCAAAGCGTGGGAAGAGAGAGAGAAACCAACCAGGAAACAGACTTTTAACTATAAAGAACAAACTTACGTTTACCAGAGGGGAGGGGTGGGGAATGGGTGAAATAGGTGATGGGGATTAAGGAATGCACTTGTGATGAGCACCAAGTGATGTATGGGATTACTGAATCACTATATTGCACCTGAATGTTAACTGTATGTTATATATAACACTGTATGTTAACTGACTGAAATTTAAATAAAAACTTAAAACCAAAGCAATCTCACTCTAGAACCCCTGCTCTTAAAACTTTACTGTGCTGCCTCAGTAAATATATGCCTTAATAAATTGTTGCTGAATGAATAAATAATGGATTATAGATCTCTAGAGTGCAATTTCTGGATCTCAAAGCACGCACATTTTTAAGGCCTTTAATGCATATTGTAATATAAGCTATTCAATATACTTTATATTTAAAAAAAAATTTTTTATGTTGATTTATTTATTTTGAGAGACAGAGCATGAGCAGGTGAGGGGCAGAGAGAGAGGGAGACACAGAATCCCAAGCAGGCTCCAGGCTCTGAGCTGTCAGCACAGAACCTAAAGCAGGGCTCAAACCCACAAACTGTGAGATCATGACCTGAGCTGAAGTCAGATGCTTAACTGACTGAGCCACCCAAGTGCCCCTACTTTTAAGTTTTTTTAAAAAAACAGTACAGAAAAATTTAGATACAATATTATCACATCCATGAAAACAAAAAATGCATAGAATAAAAAATGAAAGAAACACATCAAAATGTTAAGAGTGGTCATTTTCAAAGGATACACATTCATAGATGACTTTTTGCTTCCTTCTAATTTTTCCAAAATTTCTGTAATGAGTTGCCACGTTATACAAACAAGCTGAATAACTATAGCCTTATTCTTGTGTTATGTGTGGTTTTCTGCCCTGTAGTCGGTTTTGTCCTTGGAAGGCAACATTTCTCAGAAAAGAGAATTTTCATTACTATATTGGATTCTTTGTTCTCTATCAATCTTAGAAAAGAAATAAGAAGCACAGGCAATCTACCTTCCTGACATTATTGGAGTGACTCATTTGATCGAACTCCTGGAGCTAATAAGCAGCTGTGATATTTCCCATCTAAAGACAAGAGAACTGTTGTACTCCTACATCCGTTTGTAAAGCACTTTGTATTGACCCAGGTTTTGCAAAGACTTTATCAAATTGTTTCTCAAACAATCCTATGAGGTTGTAATAAGTCTCACCAAGCCTCCGATATACACACACCTAGGTGAATGTAAATGTTACAATTTGACATATTAACCTGTGAATTTTTTTGCCCAGTGCTTGGCTGATAAGTGAGCCCTTTGCCTAATTTTAGCAGCAGCTAGGGTGTGCTATGCTAACTGCCTCAAAGAAAGAACAATGTAACAGAACACAATGTTTGGCTTAGGACTTTTGAAAGACTAGAGTAGAGGAGACCTAGGTAGAGGAGACCTAGGTCAGAGATGAGGAAGAGTAAAGTTGTCCTACCTCTTCCCCACCTGGGTCCACAAGCTGTGAAAGAGAGAAGGGGAAGTTCAAGAGAACAAGAGTTAGCTTAGATGTGAACACTGGAGTTTCCTAGATAATGTGGCCCTGCACCCCAGATCCCAGAGAGGTTTGAGGTATCCGAGAGCACAGAAAACCCATGCATCTCTTGATAGGTAAATGGGGCAAGCCTTGCATGGTATGGAAAGTGTGTGAATATTTCCAGTGAGCGCAAAAGTAATGATAACATGGAAAGCAGGGTGACCAGAGGTGATTAGTCTTTAAGCTCACTCTTTCTTCTGCCAAATACAAGCTGCTGTTTCAGTTCTAGAATTTCCACTCCGTTTTTTTTTTTATAGTTTCTATTTCTCCACTAAGATTCTACCTGCCCACTTAATAGCTAGTTACCTTTAATTTTTTTTGAACCTATCTCAAAGTTGGTTTTTATTAACTGCGTTTTGAGGTTTTTTGTTTTTTGTTTGTTTTTTTGGACCCTTTGGTTGACATTTTGTTTCCACCTTTGTAAGACAGGGACTTCCTGGTGATGACAGAACTGTGTTAAGGGATGACAAAAATCTAATGTCAAAGCAGTCACTTGAAGTAGGGCAGGGCACCGTCTTATTAGAAATGGTGTGAAATGCGTGATGATTTCCAATCTTCAAATAAGGACAGTTGCAAAAATCCTCGTGAAAAATATAAGGATACATCTCCACTCTTCCTGATCAGCCTCAAACAACTGGCAAGACCTTAACAGTAGAACTGGAAGATAATTTAAAACATTAGCATCTAACTCCCTTCTTTCTGCCAAGTAGAAAGAACAGTCTCCTCCAGTGATTTTTTCTAAAAATTTTTTCTAATGCAGCTTCCTTGCATTTCCTAATATAAAGGTAACACATATTTATAGAAAAATCAGTCAAAACAAACAGGCATAAAGAAAAAAGTACTACCCGGAGAAATTACTACTAACATTTTGCTGAACATCCTTCTAGATGCTGCTCTATGCAAATGCTTACACATATCATTTTATATGAATGAAATAATATACATGCTTTTAACTCAATATGTGGTAAAGATCATTATCAAGAACTACAGATACATATCATCCTTTTCAGCAACTATATAATCCATTGCATAGGTATATCAAAATTTATTAAACAAGTCCTCTATGGAAGTCCTCTAGATTCTTGCAACAACGAACATTCTTTCTGCTGTGCGTATATGATAACTTTGTGTATTTGCCAGATTATGTCTCCTGAGGCAGTACATTTCTTTAATATTATTTCTGGGCTGAAGCATATTCAAAATTTGTGATAATTAACAGACCATTCTCACCAAGAAGGCTGTAGCCACACTCACACTTCCACCAATAGTAAGCCCATTTCTCTCTCTCTCTCTCTCTCTCTCTCTCTCTCTCTGGTCATACTGGATATGTGTAATCTTTTCAAATTTCACCAATATGTCAGGCAAAAAGTAACATCTAAATTGTGTTGGGTGATTTGCCAGGGAGCTCTAATGCAGTATCGAGGATGGGTATCTTGCCATGTACTCCTTTCTGGCTTTAAATGGACAATGTGCACAATATGCAGGGGTCTGTAATGTAATTGAGGCGGTCTGGCTTCCATACTCCTAGCTTTGCACTAACTTTGTATGTCCTTGGGTAAGATCATCAACTTTTCTGTGCCTCAGTTTCTTCAAATGCAATGGGTGCAACTTGGAATGGGTGTTCTTGCCCTTCCTTTCAGGCTCCACAGAGGGGATAGTAGGGAATGCACTGTGCACAACAGTGGACAAGTGGCTGACTAACCCAATGCCACTCCCAGCCCATTCTCCCCTGCCTGTCTCTACTCTGGAAGAAGCTGGAAGTGCCCAATACCCTCGTCTCAGCTTCCTATGGAGCTAAGGAGTGGCCAATTTGCCACGTTCTGGCTAAAGAGACACAAAGGGAAGTCTACCGAGGTGCTTCTAGAAAACTAGCTTTCCTGATGAAAGAAACAGGCACAAGAGAGAGAGAGAGAGAGCTCACAGGAGCTGCCTCTTTCTCACCCTCCTCTTTCAATGCAGACTTCATGCCTGGACCCACGGGGCAGTGTGGTAGCTTTATACTGGGTCAACTCAGCTGAGCAGGATCTGTTCTCCAGAATTCTGCATGGTTTCAAGGTTAGCATTAGCCACAAGAGAAGTGCTGTATGTGATTGAGAGGGCAGCGGCGAAGCAGCAGCCATGGTTTTCATGCTCTGAAGGACAATGCAAGGGCTCCAGGCACAGTGGTGACTCTAGTACATTGTCACTCATCTGCTGGCTCACCTTGCCGGTCGGGTGTCCTCCTTCAGCTTCTCCGTGTCCTAAGCCAAGTGCATGTGCAGCCCCATGAAGGATGCCAGCTTCTTCTGCAGTATGCCTGTTATCAAGGTCAGAGGTAGTGAGGGACACACACAAATCCAGTCTGTCTTAGAGGATTCTAGTTTTTCATGAATTCCAGTTAGCCCCTGCAGGTTCCAAGCCTGTACTTGCTTTTATCCAGGTCTAGCTTTCTACCCTGACTGCCATTCTGTCTGACCTATGGTGACTTCACATTCAATACTAGAATCAAAGACCTCAAACAGCTTTGAACAGACTTCTCAATGAGCTCCCACAATCATGTAAGGTCTGATGCCTCATTCTCCAATAGAACTTCTGTGATGATGGAAATGTTTTGTATATGAGGTGCCCAACGATAGCCACTAGCCACATGCATGTGGCTATCGAGCACTTGAAGTGTACCTAGTGCAACCGAGAAACTACATTTTTACTCTCAGTTCATCTTAATTCATTTACACTGCCACATGTGGCTAGTGGCTACTATGTTGAACAGCACAGATCTGGTGCCTAACAATAAATCTGTCGTTCTTCATCACTTATAGTGGTTCTTTTTCTCTGGTTGAATCCTGACTGGTGACTACATGGGGAAAGAACATGTAGACTGAAAGCCGGTATGCTAGGAATAAAGGGCTGGAGAACAGAAGGAGGTGGGTCCTGAGAAGCCCACCTACCTGTGACTGCTGAACTCCTTATTTGAGAAAAATAGACTCCCTGTGAACTTGTCCTTTGGGAGCCCCATCTCCATTCCAATTCCCAGACCAAGTATCAAGGTGAGCTAACATATTCATGGCGAGTAAGATGTGTTCTTCAACAGGTAATTTTTTCTTTCTTCCACCCTGATGACTTTTTCCCCTTGCCTGTTCCCTATGCAGATCCTTCCACCTCCCAGTCTTCCTCCCGTCCCCAAGTGGCTATGACCTTCCTCACAGAATAGAATTACCCCCTTTCGACCATCAAACTGGATTTTTTGTTGTTGTTTTAAACACCAGCCCATTTTCAGGAGTCTGCAACTGTGACACGTTCGTCAGCCCTAGTTTCTAAAACTGGCCACTTAGTAATACACTTTACCAGGGATGGGTCTTTCCAAATGTGCTCTGCACAGTTAGCATGAAAAGATTAATCCTGAGCAACATTTTCTCTCAGGGCCGATCTTGAGTGGAGAGCCGCCGTGCGGTGCTTTCCAGCTGTGTTCACAAACACAATTCCACACATCAGGAACATTTCTTTCTCTTTTTTCTTTTCATTCTTGCTTGCTTGCTGAAACGAGTGGTTAGCCGTTCTGGTGTTGACACAGGAAAAGGCGAAATGCTGGCAACCGAGTCAAAGCCGACAATGCAACAGGCAGCTCAGCGGCGCGCCTGGTTCGGTTCCTCACACCCACCAGGCGTACTTTCAACTTCCTCCCAATTTTGGTCCCAGCCCCTTGGCTTATCTTCCTGAGAATGTTAAAAGAAAAGAAAAAAGAAAAAGAACACTGATCTTACTGCAAGCTGTCTTTAGTGTCTGCTGTTCCCTTCTTATGCACACGGCCGGGACTGGCCCTCCAAACTTCTCCATTGTCTGGTGAGTCACTCTTGCTTTCCCGTTTTCGCCTTCCGTGAATTCTGCGCACACCCCACAAGTGCCCCGCTCTCTCCCAGCGCTCCGCCTGGGCTCAACGCTTCCTAGCCGAGGTCGGCGGCCGTGCGGCTTCCAGCACCCACTGCCCAGGGTTTGGGTGGGAGCGGGGCCCCAGCGAAGCTCCAGCCCAGCGCCCGCGGGGCCGGGCCGGCGTTCGGGGTCGGGGCCGTCTCCTCCCCTCTCCCCGCTGACGACCTCGCAGTGAACTCGCAGTGCCCCCACGGGGTGGGACGCGCGCGTCCCACCTCTGGGGCGGTTTGCGGGCGCTAGCCCTGGGGACGGTGACTCCGCTTCTGAGTCCGTCCCCAGGCGGGTGCGGAGTGGTGGCGGCCGCCCCCTGGGCGCGGGGCCGCGGCCGAGAGGAGCGCGGATCGGCAGAGGAGCCCTGAGCGCCGCCCGGATGCTGCAGCCTAGTGGCCTCTCCCGGAGCGACGCGAGCCCTGGGGCCGAGCCTGCCCTGGGCGCGCTGGGGGCCGGAAGGGGGCTCTGGACTAGGATCCCTCCCCCTTTCCCTCTGCGTGCCGGAGTGCTCTCAGACCCTCCTCCTCCCAGGTACGAGCCGGGAGAGGAGGGCGCCTCTCTCCTGCCGGCGCTCCACCATGGGCAATATCTCCAATGACTCCTGGCCCGAGGACTGCGGGTCGCGGCAGTGGCTCCCCTCCGGCGAAAGTCCGGCCATCAGCTCAGTGATGTTCTCGGCCGGGGTGCTGGGGAACCTCATCGCTCTGGCGCTGCTGGCGCGCCGCTGGCGGGGGGACGCGGGACGCAGCGCGGGACGCGGGAACTCGGTCTCCTTGTTCCACGTGCTGGTGACAGAGCTGGTGTTCACCGACCTGCTTGGGACCTGCCTCATCAGCCCGGTGGTGCTGGCTTCCTACGCTCGGAACCAGACCCTGGTGGCGCTGGCGCCTGAGAGCCGTGCGTGCACCTACTTCGCCTTCGCCATGACCTTCTTCAGCCTGGCCACGATGCTCATGCTCTTCGCCATGGCCCTGGAGCGCTACCTGTCCATCGGGCACCCCTACTTCTACCAGCGTCGTGTCACGCGCCGCAGCGGCCTGGCAGTGCTGCCCACCATCTACGCCGTCTCCCTACTCTTTTGCTCGCTGCCGTTGCTGAACTACGGGCAGTACGTCCAGTACTGCCCCGGGACGTGGTGCTTCATCGAGCACGGCCAGACTACGTACCTGCAGTTGTATGCCACCCTGCTGCTCCTCCTCATCGTCGCGGTGCTCGCCTGCAACTTCAGCGTCATCCTCAACCTCATCCGCATGCACCGTCGGAGCAGGAGAAGCCGCTGCGGGCCCTCCTTGGGCAGCTGCCGGGACGCCCCTGGGGCCCGCAGGAGAGGGGAAAGGCTGTCCATGGCAGAGGAGACAGACCACCTCATTCTCCTGGCTATTATGACCATCACCTTTGCTGTGTGCTCCTTGCCTTTCACAGTAAGTTAAGCCACTTGATTTCCATAGCCCGGCTCTGGGCAGCCTTCTGACTCACTTTTGCAACTTGTAAGAATAGGTCCTGGGGAGGCCTAGAGCCTTCTCCTCTGGCTTCTCACCTTTACTCCACTTCCCTGCTCCCCTAACCCGCTGACTCTATGCTAGTGTTTCTTACACCTAGTACAGTCCCCTGAAAGGGAGCCTTGACCCTCCACTAAGCCAGCCCAGACCACTGTCAGAGGGTTAAAAGCCACCCCCCACCCCCACCCCAGCCTCTGCTAGCCTGGCTCAGTGCCTGTGGAGGAGGCAGCCCCCTCCACCTTTGGATGGGTGTCAGTTACAACCTGACTTCCCTGAGCTTCAGGTCACCTTCCTGTACCCCCTACCCATGGGTCTGTGTTCTCTGTGCTTTGACTTCTGTTTCTCCCAACACACAATGTGGTGGCCAACCCACAGCATTCCAGCTGCCATTGAGAAGGGTCCCTGTTGATAAAGTCAGAGCATTCATTACTTGTCATAAAAGTTCAGCAAACAGTTCACAAGTTTCCCAGTTTACCTATTGGGGATGTAACTCTTTGTGGCCATGAAAAAACGTGGACCTCATAATATGTCCATAATGCTAATTAAAGGCAAAGTTGGTTGCTTGGAGAAACCCCTCGCTAAGCTTTTGCAATTCCTCTAAAGAAGGCATTTGTACCCTCTTACAAAGTATTCTTTTCATATCACTATCAGAAATATCTACAGGGTTTCTTCAGTTTAGAGTCATACGCTTTATGAGCACAAAGCCACACACAGGAATGGCTGGTCCATCTCAAGGTTGGGAGAGTTAGGCATGTACAGCATGTGCCATGACCCAGCAGGCCAGAGGCTGCCTGGGGAACTGAAGATGGGTGCCTAGGTTCGGGGATGGGTGCTGGCCTGGTTTGGTGCAGGCTTAGCAGTCAGCTCTATAATGCTGTGAGTTTGAGTCTCCTCTGGTGGAACAGGTAGCAGAGCCCGGTATGTGTCTGAGCAGGCACTGGCCTCATACTGGAAGCTGGGGACTGGGAGTTTCGCAGCGCCACTTCCCAGTCTTCAAAAGAACAAGGCTGAGGGGCGCCTGGGTGGCTCAGTTGGTTAAGGCCCCGACTTCATCTCAGGTCATGATCTCATGGTTTGTGGGTTCAAGCCCCACATCAGTCTCTGTGCTGCCATCTCAGAGCCTGCTTCAGATTCTGTGTCTCCCTCTCTCTCTGCCCCTTCTCCGCTTGTGCTCTATGTCTCTCTCCCTCTCTCTCAAATATATATATATATATATATATATATATATATATATATATATATTTTTTTTTTTTTTTTTTTTAAGTTTAAAAAAAAGAACAAGGTTGACCCCGAAGGATGTAAGCAGTTGGCCATAACTCCCTCCTGGCACCATCTTGGAGAAAAGAAGAGATGGATAGTGCCTACCAATAGCAGGTCTGACCTGTAGAAGCTAGAGAAGTGACTTTATCTTACTTCCCGCCTCCATCACTGCTTTTGATTACTTGCATATACTCATCCTCCAGGGTGGAAAAGGACACCTTGCCCCCTAAATTAACTTGGATTCATAGCTATGTTCTCTTCTCTCTGGTCCCCATTGTCCTCACACTTCTACCCCCCATTCTCTGTTGGGGCAGAAGCTGGTCTGAATCAATAAGTTACACAAAGGTGCCCTCTTCTGAAATGAAGTAGGACCACGAGAGGCCACATCTTCTATTCCACCCTGAACCAGGGAGTTTGTGCAACAGAAAGGCTGTGATATAGAAACTGACATGGCTTCTATGCGTTTCTTTTGTTTTACAAGTAGAAATGTTTGGTGGCATAATAGGAATTAAATCACCTTTTGGGGGGGGTGGTCAGGACTAATATGCAGAACATGTGTCTTTGAGAGAAAGAATGTCTAGTTCCACTAAGCAACTTAGAATACAACTCAGAGGCCATAAACCCTTTCTGATGTGGGTAGTGTTGGTCTTGGCCTGGTGCAAATGGGGAGGTCAGTTCTTGGAGTTTCCTCTGTGATCTTTGAGTGCATATATATAAAAATACCCCTTCCCCAGCCAATTAAATACCTTGGGAATGGGCTCAGAGAGGACCACAGGCTTGTGAAAAGGATTGTTATTCCCTAAGCCCTTTAGAGGAAGACAGCAGGAGGAAAAAGTCTCTCCTCTGATCATGACTAATCCACTGCATACATACAGCATAAAAGATAAAGGCAGTGATTTTCAACAGGTTCCTGTTTTCAAATAAATTTGCCTTTTATCATGAGATCTCGGTTATTGCTGTATGTTGATTTTCAAGCCCTCTGTGTATACATACACATATTCATATGAAAATTTATTTTCCCCCTTTATTTACTATTAAGCCAGAGACTGCTCCAGAGTTGCCAGATGCAAGGGGCTTAGAGCCTAGAAGTCTGGTTAGAAGGAGTGGGGAGTAGGAGATTCACTTTGAAGCTGTGTTTTTATTTAGATCGCCTGTTTATGGGTTGGGGACACCAGATGAGGATTATGAGGGCAATTTATGATAGTGGCATTGGTACTATCAGCAAATATTATCCAGGTTTGCTTCTGCATGTATGCATGGCAAAGATTCCCAAAGAACAGGGAAAAAGCCTAGAGTGAACATAATCAGAAAGTCAGACACTGATTCTCACCTTGGGGCTAACATGACAAGTTATACAGATGAAGTGTAGGTAACTCACTAGGCCCCAAACAGGTATTTGAACTGTACCTTAAATGGGAAGTATCAAGTCATCTTTTTTTTTCTTCTAATTTTATTTTATTTTTGAGAGAAAGAGAGAAACTGGGGGAGGAGCAGAGGGAGAGGAATGGGAGAGAATCTCAAGCAGGAGCCATGCTCAGCATGGAACCTGACTCAGAGCTCGATCCCACGACCTGAGATCATGACCTGAGTGAGCCAAGCCCAAGTCAAGAGTTGGTGCTCAACCGATTGAGCCACCCAGGTGCCCCTCAAGCCATCTTTGAATAAGGAAATTTACATTGACCGCTCACTAATTTGCTTTGTCAATAGATTATTGGTGCTTGTTAGAATCTTTCATTTACATAGCACTTGAAACCTTATGAAATGCTGCAGTATCCTGACTTAAGTTATTTCATGGAGAGCTTATCTGATGATTTAAAAATCACAGCTACTGTTTGGTGCATACATTCTGTTATTTCAGAATGCTTGCCACGGGCCCTGGGGGGCACCTTCTGCTCATGTCCTTTTTGTCTACTTGGCCCACACGAAAATTGTGGTCAGAAATGGCCTACACCAATCTCCCATACAAGGCAGTAATCATTTCCACGCACCCTAACCGGGACAAGGCAAAGACCTGTGATTGCATTCAGAAGTTCTCCTGTTCCTCTAACAGAACACATGCAGTCCAATAGAAATACACTTGTGCCACATATGGAATTTGTAATGTTCTATTAGCCAAATAACAAAAAGTAAAGAGAAATGGTAAAAATTCATCAATTTTATTTAACCCCAAATATCCAAAATATTATCACTTCAAAATGTAACCAATGTAAAGTGATTATGAATCAGCTATCCCAACTAATTGTCTTCCTTGTGTCCCCAGAAAGTACTAGCAATCTACTCTATCTCTACCCCTTCCTCGGGATAACAGAGCTGCTTTCTGTGTCCCTCAAAAGTGGGCCACACCACTCCACTGGCCCAGTAAAGAGGAGATTTGACAGCTGTGTATCCAGTGGGGCACCAGCCTCTTCCAGCATGCCAGGAGGGAGGGAAGGAGGGAGGGGAGTGGGGAATTTAGGAAACCTGCAACTATTTGTGTCAGCCATTGTCCCAAGGTGTAGGCAGGTTAGAATTACTGCTTGCTCCAAGAACATGAGTCTAGGACTTCCAAAGGTTGGAAGTGGAACTAGCAAAATGTAAAATGCCCAGCACCTTATAATGAAGTCAAGCTCAACCCTCAAATATCATTATTATCAACATCAAAATGGCTAACCTTTTGAGTGCTAATTTTTACATACCTAACTTATTATCTTCACAACAACCTATAAAATAGATAGTATTATTGTTCCCATTTTACAGATGAGGCAAATACCTTACCCTGGGTCCGACAGCTAGTGAGTGTTGGAACTGGGGTTCACAGCCGGGCAATTGAAGCACAGAGCCTGTCCTCTTAGCCACAGTACTAGCAGAGAGAAAGTACTCATTTCGGGGGTTGCATATGAGAAGATTCATCCAACTTTTCACAAAAGAATGGTAAGGATGTTATAAATATCTGGACCGCTTTGTCTCAATTCCAATTTGTTCACTTTAAAAATCAAATGGCAAAGACCTTTTTCTGCATGCCAGATCAAGGAGCTGGGGCCAAGTGTGCGGTTTCTTTTTTCTTCTCCACAGTCCTATGAATTAAAAGGCTGAGACGGAGATTTAAGGAGACTGGCTAATACAAATGTTGGTCTAAATTAAGAAATAATCAGATTACCCCTCACATAAAATCTTCTGTTGGTACACATAAAACATTTCTTACGTGATAAAAAAACAAAACAAAACAAAACATGGTATTTTCAGGAAATGACATTATTTTGGCTGTCCAATATGAAATCATGCATGGGACCAACAACATATTCCAAACTGTTTATGTACTAAAGGGATAGTGTATAAATTAATGAATTCCTCCTTATGTTGATCAGCTGTTGTCATCATTTCACAGAGATAAATAGAAACTTTCTTCCTGAAATGGAACAGAACACAGAAAATATATCAGACCTCCAATCTTGCCTCAGATAATGTTTGTATTTTAATTTCCAACCCACATCAAGCCACTCAGTCCCTACATTCCCAATAGCTGTGGATAACTGCTGGTCATTTTAAATTGCTTTCCACTTGCCATTAGAATATATTATTCAGTTCTGAAGTTTCAAAAGTGAACCGTTGGCTCATTCTAAAATAATGTCTTCATCTTTAGAAATTCTTTAGGGCTATAATTTCTAGGCAGTCTGATTAGTGGAAATATGGTCTTCAAAATACAGAGCAAACTCAAGTAAACAGTACTGGAGTTTTCTGTTCATTCCTGGAACTCTTTATGTAAAATGTAACGTGAATGGGGGTTGTAAAACATATGAAATTTGTCAATTACGTATGTGCAAAATATCACAATGCTATTAAGGATGAAAGAATCTCAGAACTCTTCATGCATAACCACAATGAATTTGTTTGGTAATATTTTAAGTTCTATCCATGAACGGCTGGAAATCCCTTTATCATTTATGCATCACCAACGATGTGTTTGGGGATTAGTGAAATCATTTTAAGACATGTGACCTTTTAAGAGAATGTTCCTTTAGGGCTGTCTGGGTGGCTCAGTCGGTTAAGCATCCGACTTCGGCTCAGGTCATGATCTCACGGTTTGTGAGTTTGAGCCGCGCATCCGGTTCTGTGCTGACAGCTCAGAGCCTGGAGCCTGCTTCGGATTCTGTGTCTCCCTCTCTCTTGGCCCCTACCCTGCTCACATTCTGTCTCTCTCTTTCTCTCTCTCTCAAAAATAATAAACATTAAAAAAATTATTTTAAAAGAGAATGTTCCTCTAAAGTAATGTTTTCGGTTGACACCTCTTCCTTCACCATTATAAAACGGTGGTTGTGAATAAAGACACAATTACACTGAATTTTTAAAATTTAGACAGCAAGAGCCATAGTTCTTCTTCCAAAAGAAAAGCTGCACATTATGTCTACACCCTTTAAGTTAGTCATCACTGCTCTTTCAGATAATTGAGGCCAGGCCCTCACTTTATGGAAAAACAGCTTTAGGGATGGTGTATTTCTTTTTTGGCATGTCAAGAGTCCATCACAGTATTAAGTAAAAAAAAAAGAAAGAAAGAATGGAATGGCATAGCATAGAATAGAATAGAAATGGTGAGGGACTCATCTCCCCACAGTGTTCAGGAGGACAGCAAGTCTCTTTCCACCAAGGCTTAAGACCCAGTTAATCTGCAACTTGGTCGGCTCGGTTTCTGTGGCTTCTCCTGTCCTCTATTTTGTGGTTTCTGACCACCATTCCCCTCCCTTATCTTGAGCTCATATCCACTGTGCCTCAGTTTATATGGCCAAGATACACCAAGCTTCATTTTTCTCAGAATAATCTGCTGCCTAAAATTGCCCCCTGTAACGGAACACTAGGCTTAAGTCTTCTGCAGTTAGGACATATGGGTGATGGGAAGGGCCGGGGATAGGGAAAGTGCAGGCGGGGAGGGCCAGAACTTCCTTTAGACCAGGGTTGTTTTTGCACAACACGGGCAGCACATGGATCACTTTCAAATCATTTGCAAAATCTTGTGTTTATAGGAGTTCGAGGTAGATGTTCCACCGTGCCTATCATTTTCTCAAAGAGTTAAGGGCCAGCACCCTGGAACGTGCAGGCCCAGAGCTCCAGACTTTAGCATGAACTCTCTTTTGGGTCCAGTCCCGGGATCACCTGAAGCACAAGGCAGGGAACACTCTTTAGTACTGGAGCCATATCCCTGCCCCAGTCTTCCTAGGGAAATAGGCTCCCGTCCCCTCTACCACAAAGCACCTATGGTTTGGGGGAAGGGATTTCTGTAAAACATCATATGCCTGGAAAATAACGTCCCCCCAAAAGTTCTGTGTTTAAAAAAAGTTTTTGGAAGTATAGTGGACACCAAAAGTTTTTTAAAGAATGGATTATACAAAACCATAGGCAGGATACCCTAATGTCTTTCACAAGGCAGGTAAACTTATGGCAGTCTCTGCCTGCAGTTTAACTGTAAAAAGTGTGAAGGGGGGAAAAAAAAAACCCAAAGAAAGACAAGTAGCTACTTAGCTATAGCTGTGGTTTTTAACTATATAGACAGGAGCAGCGATAGCCACAAACCTTTGTAACACTTTTGCAAACAAGCCTCTTACAAACCCGTAACCGGTTAGCTGTGAACTTCACGTGAGCCTTTGTATCACAGGTTGTTTACGGAGAAGGTGGCAGACTGTGTAGTGGCTAAAAGGAGGGTTTTGGTCCCACTGCTTGAGTGTGGCTTCTCCATGACTTCCCTCCTTCCCTGGAGGGTGACTTGGGGCATGGTAACTAATCTACTAGGCCTTGATTTCCTCCTCACTAAAACAGGAATAATCATATTTTGCAAGTTTGTGTAAGGATTAAACAGAATGAGACTTACAAATCGCTTAGCCCCATGCCTGGCACACATAAGTCTTCAGTAAATATTAACTGCTATCCACATAGGGTTCAATTTCCAAAGGAAAATCCGATTGTATAGTAATGATCATGAACTGAATTCTGGAAGCTAACGTCATTTGTTTGACTGATGGGTCTTTTGTTGTTAAGTGTGATAAATGAATAATTTTCAGCTGTTTCAGGGGTTGGGTAAAGGTTCTAAAACAGTGGTTCCCAGCCTTGGTTGCATGTTAGAATCATCCGGTGGGGGGGGGTTAAAAAACCTGAGGACACCCATGTTACAGCCCAGATTAATTAAATCAGAGTCTCTGGGGGTGGGAGCAAGCCATCAGAGTAGTCTTTTAACAGTCCTCAGGTGATTTCAGTGAACAACCAAATAAAGTTCTCATTTGCCCCCAAATTCTGAAACCACGATGGAGTTGCATTAATAGTAGAAAAGTAGCCCAGAATCACAGTACCCAGTCAGAGCCAAGAGGAAGCTTTCCATGAGAGGCTGAAAGTGTTCTAAAGAAGATAAATCTAGGGGTGCCTGGGTGGCTCAGTCGGTTAAGCGTCTGACTTCGGCTCAGGTCATGATCTCGCGGTCCGTGGGTTCGAGCCCCGCGTCGGGCTCTGTGCTGACAGCTCAGAGCCTGGAGCCTGTTTCAGATTCTGTGTCTCCCTCTTTCTCTGGCCCTCCCCTGTTCATGCTCTCTCTCTGTCTCAAAAATAAATAAATGTTAAAAAAAAAAAAAAAGAAGATAAATCTAAAGAACACTAATTTAGATCCATACCACCTTGTAGGTACCAAATCAAACTCTATATTCTTAGCAAAGCCCTGTAGAGAGAGCCTCTATCCTAAGGAATCAAAACTGAACTTGACTCGTTTAGATTGTTCATAGCAAATTTGTTAGTCAGGTGTGCAAAAACACATATAAATTCTATCAGCCTTGGAAGCTGATTTCAGAGTAGCAGTGAAACGTTATTAATTGATATATCCAATGTGTCAGCCTTTCATTAAAACCTAGGATCGGCTGGAGGGAGAAGGAAATGTGGAGTTACTGTTTAACGGGTACAGGGTTTCAGTTTGGTGTGATGAAGAAAAGGTTCTGGAGATGGATGGTGGCGATGGTTGCTATTCCGTGTTCTTTTACGTGATGGCCAGTCCGGTGCAGCCAGAAGAGGAGCACAGGAAAGGCTCGGGAAAATAAGTTGTATCATACAGCAAACACTGCACAACACCAGAGCCGCAAGGAAGGTACTAGAGTAGATCAGGAGGCAGAAGGAGCAGGAGCCGGAGGACAGCCTGGGCCTCTCCAGAGGAATATTGCCCCTGGGATACAGGACCACGTGGAGGGGCTCAGGCTTGGTTACTTTGCATATCAAAGGACAGCTCCTGGGTGAGCCCTGGGCTGTCTCTAAAGAATGGCTAGCCCTGGGGCACCTGGGTGGCTTAGTCAGTTAAGGGTCCAACTCTGGATTTCAGCTCAGGTCCTGATTTCACAGTTAGCGAGATCGAGCCTTGCATCACTCTGTGCTGACAGTGTAGAGCCTGCTTGGGATTCTCTCTCTCCCTCTCCCTCTCCCTCTCCCCCTCCCCCACTTCCTCCCTCCCTCCCTCCCTCCCTCCCTCTATCCCTGTCTCTCTCTCTTTTTCCCAAAATACATAAATAAACATTAAAAAAAAAAAAAAAAAAAGAATGGCTAGCCCTGGGGAGAGGCAATCTCTTCCCAACCAGAAAGGTTTTAAAATGTCAAAACATCTTGATATACAGAAAATAAAAAAAATAAACAACATAGTTGCACAACAATATAAATGTACTTAATGCCACTGATTTTACACTTGAACATGGTTAAAATGGTAGATTTTTATGCTATGTGTATTTTACAATTAAAGACAAACCTAGGATCCACAACATCAAAAATGGTGAGCTCTTGGGGCGCCTGGGTGGCGCAGTCGGTTAAGCGTCCGACTTCAGCCAGGTCACGATCTCGCGGTCCGTGAGTTCGAGCCCCGCGTCGGGCTCTGGGCTGATGGCTCAGAGCCTGGAGCCTGTTTCCGATTCTGTGTCTCCCTCTCTCTCTGCCCCTCCCCCGTTCATGCTCTGTCTCTCTCTGTCCCAAAAATAAATAAACGTTGAAAAAAAAAATAAAAAAAAAATGGTGAGCTCTGGGCAAGAGACGAGGACCATGGGGGTGGGGTTGGGGGTGGGGGAAGGAAATGGTGAGGTAAAAAAAGATAAAACTTATATCATGAACTTCAGGGTCCCTAAAGTATGTCACTTTTCCCAGTGTAAAAGAAGAAATTATCTCCTCCAAAATCTTGGCCACCTCATGAAATACAAATTTTAAGCATTTCTAAAAATTGCCCAGTATGATGGATGAAAGGGAAAGGAAACAAATAGTACAGAATTGCTTCATTCTCTAAAACCATTTTTCACTCCTTATTGCTCTCCATTGCTCTCTAATGAGATCAGGAACTATGATACGGGTCATTCCCCACTGAAAACCTGACTCATCTTCATGTGTGACACTAGAGTGCTGAGCCCTGTCTACACTGCCCGCTATGGCTAGCCAGTTCAGGGTCATCGTATGCTTTGGCCAAACTAGATCATAAGTTCAGCTACAGACTTTTTCTATGACAGAGTGTCAGTTGTATGTGTGTGTGTTAACTAATATATTCTAATCTACTGGACTTTTGTACACCATTATCTTGAAATTCTAATCTTCGAAATTGCTCCTTGGATATACCATATAAGTACTGTCTATTTCTCATCCAAAATAGTTTGGCTGACAAGAAAAGTATTGCTCTGTTGCATGTTCCCACCTAACTTTCCTTTTCTCTGTATAATCAGGGAAACCCACCATCAATTCTTCTTTTTCCTTGCTCATCTGCCAAGTCTTTCCTCCATTCCCTATTCCAAGATTCTCTGTCATAAACACCTCTGGCTGCCAAACCTTCCTGCTCTTGTCCTAACATAAGCAACCCAAAGATGACTACTCTTCTCCATCCCTGCAATTTGCTTTGTATATCCAATTGCCAGATGCCTGCAGAGTAAGTACCAGGAGGAAAGGAAAAAAAACATTCCTTTTTCTGGCAAAGGAGCCTGGAGGAAAGAAGTCGCAGCTCTCTAACTCACAGGCTCCCCCTGGTAACAAAGTCCCTATAACATTATAAAGAACTGGTTTTAAAGTCGGGTGTGATTTCCCTTTGTTTTCCTCTTTGTTTTAAGCCATGTGGGAGTGTTTGATCTTCATGGAGCATGTACTGTTCCATTCCTTTGAATCTGACCAGAACTTGCATTGATCCCCAAATATGTGAGGAATCAGATGGGAACTGGTATACCAGTTTGAAAACATTGGTCAATGGGCAAAGATGTGTCAGCTTTCCAGTATTTAGGAGGTTGTTCTAAGGGCATTTGTTCTAAGATAGGCTATAGCCATGAATGTAGCACATGGCTGAGCACTCTACTCGCTGTCAAGGAAGTTGGAATGTTTGTCCCAACTCTGCCAACTAACCAGCCCTTGGGGACTTGGGAAAGTCACCTGACTTCTCTGCACTTTGGTGTCCTCACTGAAGGAGATAGTGACAACTAACATTGTGGGGTACTTACTGGGTGAGCACTGTTTTACATAGCTTACACATATTACTTCCGGTCATCCTCCCAAAAAACCCAAGAAGTAGGTACTGTTTTCATTATCACCCATTTTACAGATGTAAAAACTGAGGCACAAAGATTTGTTTTCTTACCAACGGTCCCAAAGCTATCTATGGAGCCAGGATTCAAGGCCAGGCAGTCCCATGTCCAGAACCCATGCTCTGGGTGACTTCTCTCCCTGAATTGTGATAATTAAGTCAGATTAAGTGTTTGGATATAAATGTAACATATTGTGGGGTGCCTGGGTGGCTCAGTAGGCTGAGCATCCGACTTCGGCTCAGGTCATGATCTCACAGTTTGTGGGTTTGAGCCCCGCGTCAGGCTCTGTGCTGACAGCTCGGAGCCTGGAGCCTGTTTCGGATTCTGTGTCTCCCTCTCTCTCTCTGCCCCTCCCCCGCTCATGCTCTGTCTCTCTCTCTCTGTCAAAAATAAATTAAAAAAAAATTTTTTTTTAAATAAATGTAACATATTGTTACTAACTTTCCTGAAGTTCACGTCCTCATGTGTCAGAAGGAGACAATGCTTACATTTCAGAGTTTTTTGTCAAGAATAAACATGGAAGAATGAGATTCTTCTACCTATCTTTTACCCGTACTGGCGCGCGCGCACGCACGCACACACACACACACACACACACACACACATTTTGTTCTTAAATCTTAAGAAATTGCACGTCGTCTAATCCCATCCACTGCTACAACATAAAACTAATATAATTTTTCCTCTTTGCTTCTTACAGATTTTTGCATACATGAATGAAACCTCTTCCCGAAAAGAAAAGTGGGACCTCCAAGCTCTTAGATTTTTATCCATCAATTCAATAATTGACCCTTGGGTCTTTGCCATCCTTCGGCCTCCTGTTCTGAGACTAATGCGTTCAGTCCTGTGTTGTCGGGTTTCATTAAGAACACAAGATGCAGCACAGACTTCCTGTTCTATACAGTCAAATGCCAGTAAATAGATTGACCTTTGTGGACAGTAGTTAAGAAGTGCTTAGTTAGCCAGCATCTGGAAGATCATTTTGAAATGGCTCCTTGGAGAAATGAAAAAAGTTAGTTTATAAACAAAGTGAAGCTACCCTAATAAAACAGAGTAAACAAACGTTTCAGCAGCAGTTTGTGCTACAGAGGTGCGACAAGGCACTTCACAGAAGGTGTCAGGAGAATACATTAAAGCTGCCCTCGATGAGCATGTTACATGGCCTTTGAGAAAAAACCAACTGCATTTAGGATCCGGTTGCCTTTTGATTTAAGCTTTCTATTGAATGAGAGCATATGTGGTTTTGTAATTTGTTTAAAACCCTAAGTAGTTACTGTGTGTTCGATTTCAATCATCTATGCTACTGCCGCTGTAAACATACAGTGCACAGTCAGGCCAGAGAAAACTTCACATGTATTCTCTACGAAGTCCATACAAGGAAGCAACCACGCCTGGTGTCTTGTGATTGCTTAAGAAACCCTTTGTTTGGCCAGTGAATTTGGAAATCACAGGCACTTTGTAGTGTTGTATTTGTGCACATGGGAGGACTCCCTCGTCACTACAGTATTACGCGTGGAAGAGTAAGTAAGCTCAGCTGGTTAACGTCACCTTCTCACTACTCCTCCGGAAGCTGGGTGTCAAAGTATCGGGTTATTTATTTTATAATGTCCGTTGTGCCGACAGTAATGAAGAACACTTTCGGAATTTTCCTCTCAACAAGAAATAATAGGCTATTGAGAGAGTTAATTCTGATTAATATTCTTCATTCTATTTCCAGGGAGAGGCTATGGGGCTATGTCTGCAACCAAGTATTAGAATTAAGAATGGAAAAATCTGATCAATTCTCAGTAAACCCTGAAACTCTTCTAAGGCTCATGCTGAGGCTGTGACTAACATCTACTTTATAAGGTGACTGTTGTAGCAAAACTCATGCATCTAAGTTTTTATCCAGGAAACATGATTTGACTCATACTATATAGGAAATAATGCAACAGTGAGTCATATCTTAATATGTTTCTAAATCTAAATGTTTGCCATGGTATAAAAATATACTGGCATTAAAATATTTCAGCAAATTTGCACTGCTTAATCATCTTAGTTCCTGCATAAACTCATCTGAAATGTCACAAAAATAAACTATGAAACAAAAATTTAGAAATGGAAGAGTGTTGAGTTCCCCCAAATAACAGTTTATAGAGTAGATATATTTTTTAGTGAGATAAAAGTGGAAAAATTATATTTATTTTGGCAAGTTTTTAAAAGTATGGTTTCATTGTAATTTAAATGTTAAAATAGTCAGTATAGTACTTGGTATTCGAGTATCTTTTTTTCCTTACAGCATGATCTTCAGAATAGTAGAAACACCTTATTTATTTATTTATTTTGCAGTGTGTTATTACAGGATAGCTATTATAAAAAACCAAAAAGGGGATGTCAGTTTTTTCCAAGGTCTCGTTGAGTTGCTTACGCAAAACCATTTCCTATAAGTAGTTATCAAACTAGGTGATCACTTAAAGTGATTCCAAACCAATCTAGCATCAGTATATTTTGACACAATCTATGTCAAATCAGCTCTTATTTTTAAAAGAATAAATAAATGGTTTGCTTTCCTACTGATTTAAACAAACCAGGCAAAATTTAACTTAACTGAAATCTGGACATGTAAATAAATCTTCCCTGCAAACAAGTATTCTGAAGTTAAGAAATTGCTCTAAACAGGACTAATAATTATACTCATGGGTAATTCCTAAACATAAAATTCTAACGTTACTTTGAATATGAAAGATTGATTTATAAGATGACTATTTTTTCCTCCAAATGAAACCAAATGAAAATGTTAACTATAGTCCTTCTCTTCACCTCACCATCACCCCAAAATTCTGAAATAATGCCTGAGAACCTTAAAAAACAAACAAAAAACAAGAAAAGGCATAGTTGGACATAGTCTCTCTAGTGGGAACAAAATGATTTACTCTGGGGTCCCAATATATAAAAGTTGAAGCCATTTATTTAAGAACTGGTAGATTTCTAGAGCTTTGTTTCCTGATGTACTCCTGTTCCTTGTACTGTATTAAATGGCTGAATCCTGTTGTTTTGTTTGCATATACACAGAAGGAATTAAATGTAAAAATCCTGTGTAATAGACAATCACCTATTATTAATGGCAATTTAAAGGTAACAGAAAAAATTAGACGGGTAAACATTTCCTTTCTAAAAATCCCATCACCTCAGACATATCTGTTCACGTTTACTGACTCATTTTCAACTTAAATGAAAAACACAGAGCTTAGCCTCGTATGTCAGAGAATTGAATTGTGATAAAAGAAGATGCAGGTTTTATTTGTTGTCCCCGACAGTCATTGGGATGAAAAGGGAAAAACTATAGCGGATTTTCACTTCAGAATCCCAGCTCTGACGTTAGGCATCCAGAATTGGATGGGCCAGAGTAGTCTGCTCTGAGCCAAATTGTTCCCAGTTCCCTGTGGCCTCAGGTCATGTTTCCCAAGAGGGAACTGGAAAATTCTGGTACTAACTTATGGCCTTGAACATCCAAAGATCTGATAGAAGATACAGAAAGCCTCCAAAAGACCTCAAAAGAATCTCAAAGTGGTTTGGACCCATGACAACGTAGAACCAGAACAAAGCTCTAGAAACTGCGCCAACCCAAAACCACCACGCTGGCAGAGGCTGTAAGCCCTGAGCGGCAAGCAGGGAAAATCCGATCGGTATCACTGCAATCTCAGTGTAATTCACTTACATTCTTGGCACCCCTGTCTGCTCATGTCGGTGCGCTTTGAAAGGGTTGTCCTAATGTTCGTGTAATGTCAGCTCTGATTTGGATTAAGAAAAAACCCAATATATTCAGGGGTAAACTTTGGTGTCATTGAAACGCAGGGGAAAACAATTAGCTTGCACTTATGTAAAGATTTATTTCGTTTAGCCAAATCTCATGGTTTTCTGAATTTAGGAAGAGCCCCCGCTTGAGCCATTTACAGATGGAGATGCAGTCTTCTCTGCAAATGAGAAGTTTATATGTGTGGACATACAGTGCCAACACATGCAGGTGGTATTACAACTTAAATATTGACGACTATCTTCTGCCTCATCAAACACTTAACTTCATTGGATTTCCTCTTTGAGTACACATTTATAAATACCTCCGATCACCTAACAGCATTATAATTGATTTCTTAATTTACAAAGCATTGTGATCAACTTAAGTACACACTGTGGAAATAAATGTTATTCTAGCAGCTCACTAAAGTTATAGTCTATACAGGGGACCAAAGACATGTATTGGGCATTAATTTTCTATTTCAGAAAGTTACTCTTTTTTTGGTGTTTTGTTGGTATCTTTCACAATTCCTTTCATTGTTAAGTACATTTTCTTGAATTACATTTTGTATTCCCTCTAAAATGAATGTACTATTAAAGTTCAGTTGGGATGGTTTAATTCTGTGATCCAGGTGTTTCATTTTTTAAGAATCTGCCAAGAGTCAAATCAATGAAGTTTCCAGTAAAAAGAGATGGCGTACTCCAAAGGGTCACTGAGGACTGTTGAATGAAAGGCATGTTTACAGAGGGAATCGACAAGGGATGGTGGACGTCCCTTACACACTCTACCACCCCTAGGCCTGAAGGGACAAGGGAGAAGCAGCCACTGGAGGCAAACTATAAGATGTCACCCAACTGGAGCTGTAGCCCTAAGTAGGGAAGCATAGCTGTTGGCAAATCGCAGGGAGGGAACAAAGGGACTCCCTTCCTGGAGACTTCTCCTCCTACTCTCTACTCTTCTGCTGGTTTGTCCCATTGCCCAAACCCAGCTGTAATCCAGAGTCAGGGGAGCCTGGGTAAAGCAGCCCATGAAGGCCATACTACAGGAGAGAGCAGATTTAGAAGAGCAAGTGGAGACCATCCTGCATAACTAAATTAAAAATATGTTCTCTCTCTCTCTCTCTCTCTTTTTATTACACCAACACAAGAATTGAAAGCACAAAGTGAGCAGCCCCTCTTCCTGCTCTTCTACTCCAAGTATCCTCTCGCAAGCTTGGGGAATAGGAATCAGCCCTGTCCATATGAAAGGGGGAAATAGATCCCTTCAACAAAATATTGGTCCCAAGCCCTGCTCTCCTGTGGCTCGGCATCGGCATTTATCTAACTGTGGAGTCATGTGATTTTATATAATTGGAGAAAGAGAGGGGGGATCAGACCAAAGCGTGTTTGCACAGCAGTGTAGCATAATAGCTATGCCAAGGCACAGCAAAGACAGAACCACGTATGCTGGTCTAGAAATGAACTGGAGCCCCATTTTTAAGAAGGACCACTAGAGTGAGAAAACTCTAGAAAAAGCTTAATTTAAGAGTACAGGGCAGGCCATATCCCCAAATTTAAGATAGCAGGGATGAGTCTACACGGCTATGGTAAAGAAAGAGTATATGTAGCAATTCAGCAATTCTGCATAGTTTTAAATGCTGACAAATGTACAAGGAAAAAGCACATTTTAAGAAAATGGAAAAAGATCAAAGTTTGACTCCCAAGCCATCTGTCAATGTTGCCCTTTCTGCTACCTCGGGACTTGTCTTTACTCACCTCCTTTCATTCCCTTCCAGAGCACCCTTCTAGCACGGACTATCCCTTCTCTCCCCTCTACCACCAGGTCCCATGCTATCTTTGATGCACACACTCAACCTTTCTTTCAGCAAACTCTGCATTTCCTCAGAGTTATTAAAGATTTGTCAGACTGCTGAGGCTTTTTCAGACAAGTTATTTAAGCTCTCTGACTCTTAATTTCCTCATCTATAAGACAAGGATAATAAAATTATCCACCTCTTCAATTATTTTGAGGCTCCAATGAGTATGTACACGCAGGACATTCAGCACAGTGCCTGGACATGGTCAGTGTGAATAAGGTTAGGGATTAATATGATCTAAGAAGCCCAGTTCAGTGGGTCACTGAACCTCCGACCTCTTTGCACACAGCTGACTCAGAGTGCTCATTCCTGGTGGCGGTCATGGTGCTGGGGGGTTATGGTGTCTATTTGTTAACTCTGGGTAACTGTCAAGAATAATGATGATAAGCCTGTCGGACAAGTTTGTATTTCAGAGAATGCAGTGAAGATTGGCACACACAGGACAGGGTAGAGGAATGCATAAGCATAAAAGAGAGGAGACCAAGAGACACAGAAGCACAATAGGACACCTAACATGGCCCCTTTCTCCTCAACAGAGTCACGTAGGGGAGCTAGAGGAGACAATATTCCAAATGTTATTTGAACGGCATATGTTGTGTGTTGGGAAAGACACTCTGTCGCCAAGCTGAAACTGAGCAGGTTTCCTTCACACAGCATCTTGTCCAGATCCCCAGAATAAGTCCAACCCGTGTGCCACAGATGACCTTCCGTATTGCTGAACAGAGCACCCAAGGCTTCTCCAGGCAAGTATTTCCGATTATTTAACCGTCCCTTATGTGACACCTCACCATTTTGGCACCTCCTCCAGATCGTATCCAAGTTATCAGTGTCCACCTTAATATGTTGTGCCACAGCCAAACACAAATATGTAATTCTAAACCAGTCTTATCAGTACTGGGTGCTGGTATGTCACTTGCCGGCTTGGCATGGTCACCTAAGTGTTACCAGCTTTATTCACAAAGAGGTCATAACCTAGTTAGGAACCGTCAACAAATGAGAGCAGCACAGTCTTCCACTTTACAGAGAGGAAAACTGAGTACAGGGGTGAAGGGAGTTGCTTCCTAAGGACATCCTCACAAGATCCCCCTTATGATTGTCATGCTGATGGTGCCACTTGAGATCACAGTCATTCGCCTATAAATTCTCGGATGGGTTCTGTAAACTAGCGATAGCGAGCTCTGAACTTATCAGCTGAACCTTGTCTTTTGTGTTAAGAACTCGCCCTTGAGATGATGTGGAATTAGATGCCAGTGCTGGGGCTCAGAGGATAATTTTTTTCCCTTGAGAATGGAATTCACTACTTTTAGTCATCAAATGATATTTTCACTAGAATCAGCTGGCCAGTACTCATCTCAGTCCTAAGAGTAGACATGATATATCATAAATTACACCTTTAAAAATTCAACAGCTGCACAATAAAGCCTTTGAAGACACAGTTGAGACTATCTTCCAGCTTAACATACCCGCATCACGAAGAGCTGGAGGAACGAGCCAAAAAGCCCTGGGCTTTCGGGAATTCAACGTTCACTTTTTATTTTCATGTTTTCAAAAATACATGACCTCATGTTACTTGTAAAATCAAAGACACAATAACCAAAACACAGTGGGCTGCACCCTGTGGTGTACTACTCTTTGACCTGTAAAAATAAATCTTTCTGGGGTGAGCCGGCATTCCAATAAAAGAGGAGCAAGCTTAACTCTAAACTAGAGATCTTTATTCTCCGTACTATCTATTACGGTGACCGGGGAGTCAGATGCCCACTTCTCAGAGGAGACACTAGTTCAGATGTTCACATCTGTCTGTGAAATGCCAGTTGGGAAGATGGACAGTCAGGGTCTGTCCTCCCTCTACACATTTCCTCTGTGTTCCCAATGAAGCGGTCCCATGAACCACCTGGTGGCCAAGAAATACTAAGTGAGGAAACACAATTATCCTGTATTATCAGTATTAATAGCTTTTTTAAATGCCTTGCCTTTGTCTGCTTGACCATGTTAGAATGCTACTGTTTGGAATCCTTTGTAATAGGAATTTGGGATTGGGAGACAAATGACATGGAAAAGAATGTCACTTAACTGAAGGGTTAAGTCAGAGTGGTAAAGGTACGAGTGGAATGCAGTGGACATGGTGTGTCCCCATTCCCCCATCCCCCCTCTCCCACCTCTCTCCCCGTCTCTGGCCATCCGGCCCAGTGTGCTAAGCCTGGTGCACTCCAGCAAGCTCCCCTCTCAGGTCACTACCCTGGGTGCTGTCCCTACTTGGGATAAACGCCCTTCTCCCAGACAGCCATGGCTCACTTCTTCACTTCCTCCTCTTCAAAATTTTACTCTAGTGACAGCTTCTTGTGAGGCCTTGACTGACTACCCTTCCTAAAATTGTACCCCCATTCTCACTCCTCATTCCCTTTATCCTGTTCTGTCATTTTCTAGCATGAATGACCTTAAACATACCTCAAGGTGGACATATTTACAACATTCATGGTCTGTCCCCTTGCACTAGATTGTGAGTTCCAGGAGGGAGAGATTGTTGTGTCTTCTGGTGTCCAGTGTTACAGTATCTTACAGTGCATTCAGAGGGACGGACTCGCGTGGGTTATCAGATCCCAAGGGGAAAGAGGAGGCTATCCACACAGGAGGTGAACTGGTGTAGGGACTCAGAACCTGAGCGGGAGGGAAGGGCATCTCTGTAAGGGGACAGCCTAGCAACAGAGTTTAGGAGCCCGAGCAGGATGAGAAGAACACATACTTGTGGGGGCCACCTGGCATGTGCTGTCAGAGCTCAAGTAGAATAAAGATGGTGTCCATGTGGGGTGGAGCTCAGACTGGGGAACGTTGAGCAGAAAGAAGGAGATGTGGGGAAGAGGGTTATGGGGAGGATGGGAGATGGGTCACAAATGGACTTATCAACCAGCAAATATATTGAGGATGATGGAAACCAGGCTTGTCACTGTTAAAAAAAAAACATAAAAACATAAAAAGAGAGAAAAGTAGAATGAGTGCTATAGTATGGGATTGGAATTGGGGGGTACTGGTATTAATTCATATTTTTTCAGTATATACAGATAAATATGGAAATAAATACGTGTGTGGGGGCGTGGGGGGGTGGGTGTGGGTGTGGGTATGGGTGTGGGTGCGTGTGTTCTAGTGTTGTTCACCAGTGTTGCCAGGGGCAGAGAAAATGTAAGACCAACCAGGAGCATCTTGTGCATGAAAATAAGTTCCTAAGGAAAGAGGGAGCCGTAAACAGGATATTTATATGGTTTCAAAGTACTCCTAACAAGATAAGTATTCATTATACAAGGGAAAGAATTACTTTACAGTAAGAAATCCTGACAGAGTCTAATGTAAGCAGGGCTCCAAGTAAACATCATCAGTAATGGAACCAATTTACACCGTGAGCCGGAAGATTGGATGGGATAAGAACACGGGGTCACTCCTGTGGTATGGGTCCCTGTCAGAACTTCATAACCTGAATCTAATCATGAGGAAACCCCCGACTCACCCAAATTGAAGAACATTCCATAAGATGCCTGGCCTGTTAATCTTCAAAACAGTCAAGGTCATGAAAATCAAGGGGAAGAGTAAGGAACTGGTCCGGCCTGAAGGACGCTAAAGGGACAGGACAAGTCATGGCAGCATGTGACTCTGAACTAGACTCCGCTGCTACCAAGGACCTTGAGACAACCAGCACACCTTACATGAGTGTGAGGACTAGATGGTAGTGATGACATCCACTGGGTTATTACAGCATGTTACATAGCAGAACGCCTTTGGAGACGCTCTGATGCATTCGGGGATGAGGACGAAACCTCTGGGAACTAATCACAAATAATTCAAGGAAAAAAGTTATAATGTTCCTGTGAGTTTATGATTGTTTCAACATGAAACAATTTTTTTTTAATGAAATGGCAGGCACAGTCCCTGCAACAGAAAGAAGACAATAAATTTCATACTTTTTGTACATAGGGAGAAATGAACAATGTATACTAAAATCAGATTCTATTTTCGATCACTCTGATTCCATTTCTCTCACATATTTTTGTTTTTGAGCTGTGAATGGCTATCTCTGAAATGAAAACCAAAACCAAATATTAAGGATGGATTTCTTAATGGCAGGGGAAGAGCTGTTATCTTAATGTTTCCAACCTGTTCACCAAAAAGTCAGGCTAAGCGTCAGTATGATGCTAATGGTTTGGCTTAAAGAATTTATACAATTATCATCACATTTCCATTAAGGAAAAGGAGACCAAACACATTTACAACTATTTGAATTTACATGAGTTTTCTGGGGCATGGGGGGGGGGGGTTGAAATGCAGCTATCTATGCATTAACTTAATTTTATTTTTTTTTAATTTTTTTTAACTTTTATTTATTTTTGAGACAGAGAGAGACAGAGCATGAACGGGGGAGGGGCAGAGAGAGAGGGAGACACAGAATCGGAAGCAGGCTCCAGGCTCTGAGCCATCAGCCCAGAGCCCGACCCGGGGCTCGAACTCACGGACCGCGAGATCGTGACCTGGGCTGAAGTCGGCCGCTTAACTGACTGAGCCACCCAGGCGCCCCGCATTAACTTAATTTTAGATATCACAGGAGAAATGATACTGCCCCCCAAAAAACATGGTTTATCATCCAGAGGTTTAGCCCTGTGCTATGATTGAATTTGTGGACTTCTACAGCTTCTAAACAATCACAGGTTCATTCTTATCTCTAAAACAGCCCTACCTCAGGAGCATCTGGGTGGCTCCGTCAGTTAAACATCTGACTCTTGATCTCGGCTCAGGTTATGATCTCACAGTTCATGAGTTTGAGCCCCATGTCGGGCTCCTCGCTGACAGCATGGAGCCTACTTGGGATTCTGTCTGTCTGTCTGTCTGTCTCTCTCTCTCTCAAAATAAATAAATAAACTTAAAAAAATAGCCCTACTTCAACCTTATTTCTCAGTTCAACCTGCACTATAAGGTTTGAACCTTACAAATGAAGACTATTCTTAAAGATGAATTCCCATAAGACCTTGTCCTCCTAAGAAATCTGTCTGCTCTGTTATAAGTATATGCTTAAAAGCAGAGAAGAATTGCATTTACTCTGGAGTCTAAGTTAACAGAATATCCAGGTGAGGGAGCAGGTTGTCAGGAAATTAGTCAGAAGTACTGCCTCATTCTATTTAACACTCACATCCTCCATACTGCCCTCAGTGGCATTGCCATTGGAGACAGTCCAGCACTGTGGTTGGTATAAAGTTTGAACTCTGAACCTGGACAGACCTCATTTCAAACCTGGTCATCAGCATTGAGTGTATAATCTTGAGCAAGTTAGCTTAGACTTTCTTAGTTAGGTAAGACTTTCTTTTCTTACCTCTATCATGAGGGCAGTACTTGCCCACCTCAAGTGCTTTTTAAAAACGCTGGTTGCTATTATCATCATGGATTTTTCTTAACGAAAATGTAATCATGTTATTAAGATCCCATGTTTACAGTGTATGGACTTTTAACCCTCTGTTGTTCAAAGCTGTCTTATCATAAAGCCACACACACATAGGCCACCACCACCACCAATACAAGCATCATCGTATTGGTATCTATCTAATGACGGACATGTTACCAACAAATCTGAGTTGACTGAAGACTCTGAGAAGTTCAGTGAAGTCAGAGATGATATAGGTGATCGAATCTCCTCCATCTGTGTTCACAGCAAGGAATCACCAAAGAGGGAGTGACTTGAGCCGCTGTCCCACCTATCTCCATGCCGTCCAGACATTTGGAGGCATTCCTACTGGTCTTTTCCCTGGACAGCCTCGTTGCTTTCTCTCTCATTTCATTCATGGCTCTGCTCCAATGTCACTTCCACAGAGAAATCTTCCTTGACTTATAAAAACAACTCTATAGAAGATTCCCATCACTCTCTCTTCCCTTTTCCCCTCAGTCTGTTCATTTTTCTTTATAACCCTTATTACCTTTCTCACTACCTGGCATTGTAGTTAGGGAGAGGGGTGGTGTTGTTGTGCGTGTGTGCCTGTGCAGGTGCTTTCTCTCTGAGTGGGGAAAAAAACCTCCGTGATGGCAGAACAATATCTCACATAATAGGTGTTCAATAAATATTTACTAAGTAAATGAATGGATGAATCTAATTGTCAGCTAGCAGTTTAGAGACAAGAGACCCCAATTTTTAACTGGGGCCGAAGGTCTTTGGGAAAAAAAATCCCCATGTTTGTTACAGGAATATTTGCAAGGAAAGAAGACAACTTCAGTACAGTTTATACAAAAACAAACAAACAAACAAACAAACAAACAAAAAACCCAAAGTAGCCTCCACTGCATAGCTCTTGACACACATTTGTAAAAGCATATGTTTCTGTATTGTTTCTTTTCTGTTTGTTTTCATGATTGGGGTTTTTCTTTTTATGAAGTTTCCAGAAATAAAACCTCACTCTATAGCATTTCACCTCTAGGACCTAGGAGTTTAACCTGTAACTATTGTCCAGAACCAATTCATTTCTTTTTTTTTTAAGTTTTTATTTATTTATTTTGAGAGAGAGAAATTGGTGTGGGGGAGAAAATGGGAGCAGGGCAAAGAGGGTTGGGGGGGAGAGAGAGAGAGTCCCACCTAGGCTCCACACTGGCATTGCAGAGCCAACATGGGGCTTGAACTCACAAATGGTGGGATCATGACCTGAGCTGAAATCAAGAGTGGGTGGCATAACCAAATGAGCCACCCTGGCGCCCCCAGAACCAATTCATTTCTAAGTCATCACTGGCTCCCTGTCTTCCCCAGGGTAAAAGGCAAGCTCCTAGGCAGGCAAGCAAGGGTGGGCTGGGTCTGCTCACTCCCTGCACTCATCTGAGATGCCTGTCATGTCTGGTCTCAGGGCAGCCATACTTCCAGCTTCATCCCTCCACGCCTGGGCTCATGTTGCCCCTTGGTCTGCAGCACCTCTGCTTCTCTGTCCTGGAATATACCCACCCATTTTTTAAATGTTATTTTATTTGAGAGAGAGAGAGAGAGAGAGAGCACGAGCAGGGCAGGGGCAGAGAGAGAGGGAAACAGAGAATCCGTAGAAGGGCTCCAGGCTCTGAGCTGTCAGGACAGAGCCCGATGTGGGGCTCAAACTCGTGAACTGCGATATCATGACCTGAGCTAAAGTCGGACGCTTGACCAACTGAGCCACCCAGGCGCCTCTACACCCACCCATTTTTAAGTCTCTGAGGGAGGTACTCCTGACCTTTTATTCCTACCATGACATTAACGAAAATCAAACTAATTCAACATTATGGTCAATAGCATGTTTGTAACTCTTTGCTAAAACTGGTTAGAGCAACTAAAATTAATCCAGGCGCTGCTTTTTCTCTATGTACTGTCTGTATATATATATATACTATATGTACCTCTGAATACATATCTTTAAAATGTTTTCTTTTAATTTACAAAAAAAAAATTCATCTTATTCCATATGGACCATAGCTTCTGAGATCCTAATTATGGTAATACAATAAGCATCACAGCAATACCTGTGGAACTGTACCATCATCCAAACTTATAAAAGAAACTGAATACAGGTAGAAAAACATACCTGATGCTAGTTGTTTATCCCCTTGCAAATAACCTTACAAATAGTGTTCAACTTTTAAGAAAAATACAAAAAACACTTAACGCTGCTTCAGTCAGATATATCTCTGGGAACCTTTTTACCATATTTTAACTCAACAAGAACTTTGAATAAGGGAAATCCAGCTTGTTCAGTCACAAAATTTCATATCCCAAGAAGACTTCCTATATTGCAGAAATAATGGTGTTATACTTAGATATATTATTTTACAAGAATTTTTCTCAAGGCAAAACATAAAATAAAACTGATAGAATCTTTGTTTCTTCTGCCAAAGAACAATACCCCAGGGGTTAAAATTGAAAGCTGTAGTTTGAGTTTCCTAAGAAATGAAAGATAAGATCTCAAAAGTGACGTAAATAATGAAGTAGGCCAGGTACTGTATACCAAAAACTTTTCAATAGGCTTCACTTTAAATCTTTATCTAAAAGCTTTGTTTTGTATTCAGACTATTTATTTTGAGTAAAGAATTTTTACCCAAGCATCAGGGGCAACAAGAGCATATAGCTTTGGCCGAAAAAGGAGCACACACACAAAATTAACAAATACACACATAAGAAGAGAACTTGTACTTTCATTGTAAAGAGATCATTATGAGCATATATCTTGTTTCCAAATGTCAGTAAATAAAAAGTGATCACTGACAGGATTCTTCTTCAGAAATACAAGTGTTAAGAGGATTCTTGTTTGAACTTTTCTTTGGAAAGTTCTGTGAAAATCAAACATCCTCAGGAAAATATTCTGTTTTTATTTTTGTGTCCCATGTACTTCCAGAAAGGATTCGAGGAAAGTTACAATGGTAAATCACATACGCAACATATAATCATGTATAATTATATATATTTATTTTTTAAAAGTTTGGCCTGTCTTTTGCAACAATGATGTGGTAGACATTTATTTTCTAATACAAATAAATAAAGAGAAAAAGCCAACTGTCAACCATGACAGACTCTGGAAAACATAGTAGACAATGTCCAATGTTGGAACATAAGAAATATTTTTCAAGTGAAGCCTTCATAGACTTTCATTAAAAATTTTAAATTTTTTGGCCTTTACTTGGCCCAGTAGAGGTACTCTGTATGCGGTCAACATGATGTGATATACATAGGATACTTTCTGACGAGCAAGACAACAATTATGGTGGCTTTTTATTATCAATATGGTTAAGCTAAAAACTACGTTTCCCAGAGTTTCCCTCTCTGCATGGTCCTGGGTTCAGATTGGCCACAAGAGAAATGTTTTTCAGATTTGAAGACAGAGTGAAACAGCAGCCATGTGTATGTTTGGGATGTTGGTATAAGGTCAGGCACCACTAGAGGTCATACACATTGTTGTGGGTTTGCCGGCCCACTTGGCTGGCATGCGAAGGCTGGGCCCTCAGTTTCCCACCTCCTCCCAGAGCTCCACAAGACAGCAGCTGAGCCCAGCTGCACCTTCAAAAGGGGCTGGGTTCATCTCCTTCAGTTTGTTTGGATTTGGGATCAGACCCACGTGCTACTCCAAGAATACACCATATCTTCTGCAAGTTGCTCAGTCATGTCACTGAGGTGGTGGGAGCCTGATAAAAGCTATTCTAGATATCTATCCTGGATATCCTAGACCAATAAAAGAAATCCTAGAAAAAAAAAGATAATATTGTTATTAAGCTTTACTTGGTTGATCGCTCCTTTTGGGGGATATTTTAAACTTCATACCATAAACAGGGTTTGTAAGAGTGACCTACCAACTTTCCCAAGAAGGCTGTCTTTTGGGCCAAAGGAAACAAATGGTACGAAGTAGAGGTCCATTCTAGAAAGATTTTTGTAGAGCTGACAGTATGAAAAGAGGTAGCTAGTCTCCATGATTTGGACAGGCTATCCCCAAACAGTACAAGTTGTTTCATTATTCAAAATAGGGAAAAATATATACATAACCACAAAGCTAGTCAACTACAACAAGAAGGAAATACTGCCCTATTCTATTCTAGTCACCTGGAAGCCTAATCAATGCAGTTAGACAAGAAACAGGAACAAGAAGGATGAGGACTAGAAGGAAAGATACATTGTTTGTAAATGATTGTCCATATGGAAAATCCAATAGGCATTTTAGGCAAATTATTATAATAATTTTTTTAAGTCCAGAAAGTTTACTGGGAAAAAAGATTAAGCTGAAAAAACACATAGTTTTCTTATACACAAACAATTACAAATGAGAAAATATAATTTTTTAAAATTCTGTTCCATGAACAGTGAAAACTACAAGGTACCTCAGCACAAATCTGTCAAAAGATATGCAAGACCTTTATGATAACTGTAATACTTAAAGACATAAAGGACTTACTAAATAAATGTACAGATATGTAAGTGGAAAGACTCAATAATGTACAGATATTAATTCCTATCAAATTCAAAGTATCTATAAATCCCATGCAATTCCAATTGATATTTTTTGTGGAATTTGTGGATGTGTGTGCAGCTTAATAAAATTACTCTAAAATTCATGTAGAGGAGAAAAGAGCAAGAATAATCTAGTGTATTAGTTTCCTATTGTTGCTATAATGAATTACCACAAACTTAGTGACTTAAAACAACACAAATTTATTATCCTACTGTTCTGAAGTTCCAAAGTTCAAAATGAGATTTACAGAGCTAAGAGCAAGGTGTCAATAGGGCTGTATTCCTTCTGGAGGTTCTAGGAGAGAATCCATTCCTTGCCTTTGCCAGTTTTTAGAGGCTGCCTACATTCCTTGACTCATGGCCATATCACTCTGACTTACACTTCCATCATCTTATCTCCTTCGCTGACTCTGACCCTCCTGATTTCCATTTTAAGGGCACTTGAGATTACGCTGGGTTCACCTGGATAGTACAGGATTATCTCTCCATCTCAAGATCATTAGCTTCACCATCTCTGCAAAGTCCCTTTTGCCATGTTAGGTAAAAGGGTTCTAGGGATTAGGATGCAAACATTTAAGAGGGCCAGGGGCCATTATTTCACCTACCGCACCAAGGCAATTTTGAAGAACAAGGAGAAAGGATTTGCCATACTAGACGCTAAGACTTATAATAAAGCTGTAGTAATAAAAATTGGCTGACACACAAAGAGGTATACACAAACAAAACCCAGAACTTGGCATATAAGAGAGGTAATATTACAAATTAGGAGGGAAGTCAATGAACTCTGTTAAAACAAATAGCTATCCATGTAGGCAAACAATAATTAGAATCCTACCTCATACATAAAAATAAATTCTAGATAAATTTTGTGGACCTAAAGGTAAGGAAAATATAAAAATGCAGGCAAATAATTTTATGACCTCAGAAAGAGAAAAATTTCTTGAACAGGTCCAAAAAGCACAAATAATAAATTGTATAAATACTCCTACACAATAAAGGACACTATGAATAAAGTAAAAAGACAAATCACAAACTCTAAAAGACTTTTGTAATCCATTAACCAAAAAAAAAAAAAGCATTAGTACTGAGAATATAGGAAAAACATCTATAAGTTATAAGAAAGTTCAATTACATAAAAATTAACTCAAAATGGATTAAAGATCTAAATATAAAACCATAAAACCATAAAAAAAAAAAACCAGGAAAATCTTAGGAAAACATAGGGGTAAATGTTCATGGCCTTGGATTTAACAATGATTTCTTAGATATGACATCAAAAGCATAAACAACAAAAGAAAAATAGATAAATTGGACTTCATCAAAATTAAAAACTTTGGCACATCAAAGGACACTACCAAGAAAGTGAGAAGAACCTACCGAATAGGAGAAATATTTGCAAATCATATAATCAGTAAGCATCTAGTATCCAGAATATATAAAGAACTATGACAACTCAATAACAAAAAGACCACTCATTTAAAAAATGGGCAAAGGACTTGAATAGACATTTCTCCAAAGAAGATATAAAAATAGCCAACAAGCAAACATGAAGAGACGCTCAACATCATTAGCCATTAGGGAAATGGAAGTCAAAACCACAATGAGGTAAAGCTCATGCTTTTTAGAATAGCTATAATAATAGTAATTTTTTAATGGAAAATTACAAGTGTTAATAAGGATGTAGAGAAATTGGAACACTCATACATTGCTGGTAGGAATGTAAAATGGTGTAGCTACTGTGGAGTACATTTTTGGGTGTTCCTCAGAAAGCTAAACTTGGAATTTCATTTATGACGCAGCAGTTCCTATAAATATACCACAAAAAATTGAAAACACGGTCTTAAACAGATACTTGTATGCCGATGTTCACAGCGGCAGTATTCACAATAGCCAAAAGGATGAAAACAATTCAGTGTCCACTAACTGATGAGTGGATAAACAAATGTGGATCGTCCACATTATGTGGACAAATCAGTATTCAGCTGTAAAAAGGAATGAAATACTGATACCTTGCTACAACATGAATGAAGCTTGAAAGCATTATGCTAAGTGAAAGAAGCAGTTACAAAAGGCCACATGTTATATAGTCTATTCACATGAAGTATCCAGAGTGGGCAAATTCATAGGGACAGAAAGCAGATTTAGTGGTTGCTGGCCTGGGGTGGGGGCAGAATAGGAAGTGACTGCTTAACAGGTATGGGTGCCTTTTGGAGTGATGAAAATGTTCTGAAAGTAGATGGTGATGATGGTTGCATTGCACATCATTGTGAAGGTACTAAACGTCACCAATGGTCAATCTCCTGCTATGTGTATTTCACAATAGAAGAAGCACCAATGAGACATTATATACATTAGAATGCAATACTCCTATCCAGTAAAAGACACCATAAATAATGTATAAGGACAATCCACAAACTCTAAAAGACTTTTGCCACTCATGAAGTCAAAAAGCATACTATCAAGATGCTGGAGAGGATGTGGAGAAACGGGAACCCTCTTGCACTGTTGGTGGGAATGCAAACTGGTGCAGCTGCTCTATAAAACAGTGTGGAGGTTCCTCAAAAAATTAAAAATAGATCTACCCTATGACTCAGCAATAGCACTGCTAGGAATTTACCCAAGGGATACAGGAGTGCTGATGCATAGGGCCACTTGTATCCCAATGTTTATAGCAGCACTTTCAACAATAGCCAAACTATGGAAAGAGCCTAAATGTCCATCAACTGATGAATGGATAAAGAAATTGTGGTTTATATATACAATGGAATACTACTTGGCAATGAGAAAGAATGAAATCTGGCCATTTGTAGCAATGTGGATGGAACTGGAGAGTGTTATGCTAAGTGAAATAAGTCAGGCAGAGAAAGACAGATACCGTATGTTTTCACTCATATGTGGATCCTGAGAAACTTAACAGAAGACCGGGGGGGAGGGGGAGGAGGGGGAAAAGTTACAGAGAGGGAAGGATGCAAACCATAAGAGACTCTTAAATACTGGAAACAAACTGAGGGTTGATGGGGGGTGGGGGAGAGGGGAACGTGGGTGATGGGCATTGAGGAGGGCACTTGTTGGGATGAGCACTGGGCGTTATATGGAAACCAGTTTGACAATAAATTATATATATTAAAAACAAGAGAAAAAAAGCATAGTATCAAGAATATAAAAAGGTATTTCCATAAACTTATGAGAAAATACAAATAAGACAATGGAAACATGAGCAAAGACACCATGAAACAAACTTATACAAGAGAGAAACTAAATGGCAAAAAAAAAAAAAAAGTATGACAAAATGTTCAGCCTCAGCAGTAATTGGGAAAACGCAAATGAAAACATATTTTGCACCTGTCAGACAAGTAATACTTCAAAAGTTTGATAATACCTGGTATTAGTGAAGATATAAGGAAATAGAATTATAGAATAACTAGATATAATAGAAATAGAATTCTAATACATAGCCAGTAGTGGTGCACATTGGGACAACTTTGGAGACCAATTTGGCAATAGCTGATAACATTGAAAAATCCGTGTATTGTACTGATCAGGAATTCCACTTTTAGAAACATACTATAGAGAATATTATTTTCGTACAAGGAGATGTATGCATATATGCCCAAAATAGCATTGTCTGTTACTGCCAAAAGGGATGGGGAGAGGAAAGAGCCTTAAATAAATAGATAAATAGATAAATTGTAGAATAGTCCCACATCAGTTAGAATGAATGGATAAACTAGATCTAAATGCTTTCATGTGGATAGATCTCAAAAACAATATTGTTTTTTAAAAAGACAAGATTAAAAAGACTGATTTATAGGATAAACTGATACTTGCCTAAGATTTTAAAATATAAACATGAACCAAATGTTTTCGTCAATGCAGATATCTGTAGTAAAAGATATAAAATCTTAGAAGGAAAGAACACCCAGCAACTTCCCGGTGAGGCTGTGTCCCAGGATGGAAGGGGTAAAATGGAATGGCACAAACAAGACATTGTCTCTAATTTCTATGTCTTAAAAAATCTGAAGCAAATAAAACACACTGTTAATATGTGTTAATTCTGAATAGTAAGCACTCACGTTTTTGTTATATTACTTTCCAGGCTTTCCGTGAGTCTAAAATTTTTCAGAATAAAATAGCCAATAGTCTGTTAATGTAGGGAAATAAAGTACGAAGCAACTCTGCAAAGACAAAGTACAAAAATGTGTAAATTTTGCTATGGTGACAAAATCGACTACATAAGGTATCTATGTGTGCGTGTGTGTGCACATGTGTGTGCACGTGTATGTATGTGTTTGAGAGAAAGAGAGAAAGAGAGTTTCATGCAACAGAAGTAGCCAAGTTGTGTTTCTTTGAAGACAGATCTCACAACGACTTTGGTGACACACCCGGTCCGAGATATCCCTGGACAGTCCATTGCCCAGACCCTTGTACGTCTGCCTAGGACACTGTGTGCTGCAGTCAGCTAAGGGCACTTCCTGTTGCTCTTTCAGAGAAGGCAGCCAAGTGACAAATCCAGAACAAAAATCGTCACCCATTCCTGACTCACCCAATGTTTTGCATAGACCGTGGGTTCATTTATTTGCTTATTGACTTAAATCTGATATAAGCCATAATGCTACTGATCGAATCAACCAGTTTTTTAGATTGCCTTTGCTATTATAATTGCAACTGGAAAAAAGTGATCTCCTACCTATTTACCTTGGAGGCTGTTTCCTCACACCAGCTCGTGTTTTCTGAAGGATAACAAATGAAAAATGTTCTCACCACTCATTTGACCCACTGTTGATTTTCTGGGCTGCACGTTGTGAATTAGCATTCAAACAGTCGTTCCGAAATGACAAGTCATTGACAGAGGGGCCAAGAGATTTCAGAGGCCCCACAGTTCAGATTTCTTCTTGGTGCGATGCGTCCGGATCGCTTGCTAGCTTAGCGTGCAGGAATGCTTCATTTACACGCTACTTTTGCAAACTAATAAACACTCCTTCCTAGTGCAGAGCTAGCTGGCAGAAGCCAGGACTTAGTGTTTAGGGGGCTCTTTTTAAGCTTACCACAGGCGATAAAGCAGAGAATTCTATTCCTAAGAATCATCACAAATTTATAAATATTGCATGCCAGTAAATGCTATAGTAAGATGGGATTTCTGTTTGGTAGGATTGGTGACTATTATATGCACATCAGGCCTTCTGAAATAAGGAGAGAGTACTTACTCCTTAAGCAGAGTAAACAGTAAAATTCATAACATTTTCCTACACGCTCATTACCCAGAATTTTCTGGAGCACAACCTTTCCTGATGGAATATAAATTTGGGGGCAGGAACATGGTCCTACTTACTTAGCACAGGGCCCAGCACCTAGTTGGTACTAGTTAAGAATGGTGATAAGTGGTCACATGGATCATGGATTGCATCATCCAACCAAGACAGACGAACCATGCAGGTTCTATCCTCTAGTCTTAGAAGATTGAACAACAAAACAAAAAGAACTATGCTAGGATTCTAATCATCCTCAACCAAGAAAACCATCTTTTTACATAGGAAGAAATCATAAGCACAGTGAAACAAGACTATTTCACATTAAAATCCATAGTGATAAATAGCTCATGAACAATTTACCCATTGATTTCTAAAGAACAATTCTTTATAATGACGGGCAAGGACCAAGATACTAGTTTTTATGTGTGTGCATATGCACACTTACAAAACAGAAAACATTTACTTTCATTTATAGCCCTAAACCTTCCAATCTTTAGGTCAATGGGCTGTGGTACTTAAGGGGGACTTTCCTTGCTAAGCAGCTTCATGGGTCCAGGAATGTAAATTAGGGTATAAGCAGGATGGTAGAGTGGAATAGTTCTGTTTAATAACAGAGAGAGGACTTTGCAGTCTGAAGGCGGTCAGTGCACAGCAGAAATACATTTGAAAAAGAGAAGAGCTTAAAACACTGGTGTACTTCTTTTACAGAACAAAGATCAGAGAGAAACTCCTGTGAATACATGGCCAAGAACCAGGAAAGGCCTTTGGGAAACAATTGTCTAATTAGTGTTTAAGCTGTTTGCTATGAGATTTATGACATAAAATGCCTCCCCCATGTCCTGAACAAAATCTTCAGTTTACATTGCTGTGTGAGTGAATGCTATTTAAAGATCTAAGAGACATGCTGAGTTCTGTTTCTTTTCTTTTTTTAAGTTTTATTTATTTATTTTGAGAGAAAGAGAGAACAGAAGAGGGGCAGAGAGAGGGAGTGAGAGAATCCCAAGCTCTGTGCTGTCAGAGCAGAACCCGACGTGGGGCTTGATCTCATGAACCGTGAGATCATGACCTGAGCCAAAACCAAGAGTCAGATGCTTGACCAAATGAGCCATCCCAGAGCCTCTGAGTTCTGTTTCTGGGTGTACATGGAGGAGAAAAGGGAAAGGACACACAGGCAAAGGAGGTAGAGGATGCCGGTTCATCTGATTCCCTGGTAGTCCTTCTTGGATGTTTTTTAAGAATCTCAAACTTAACATGGTCAAAACAGAACTCTATTCTGCTCCTTCCCCAGGCTTCCTCATGTTATTAAATGGCACCACACCCAGCAGGCTGCTCAAACCAAATACCTGCATATCTGCTTTCCTTCCTCACCTTCTCGTACTCCTTACTTATAATCCATCAGTAAGTCCTGCCAACTCCACCCCACAAACGTATCCATCCACTTGGCCACCCTTGTGCAAAATCCTATGTCTGTCAGGAGCTACAGCAATAGCCTCCAGATTCCCTTACTTCTGCTTTTACCAACCACACCCACCCTGCACTGACTCAGTTTCTTCTTCATGTAACGACTATAGTGATCCTTAAAACTCAAGATCATATCATGTCCCTCCCATGCTTAAAGCCCTCCAATATTTGTCCATCCTACTGAGAGTGAAATCTTCCTTCACCATGGACTACAAATGACCTTGTGACCTGACCCACCCATTGGGCCACGTCTTACCCCTTTCTCCCGTTCCTCTTTTGTCTCAGCAGTGCTGCATTACTTCTGTTTCTCAAATGCCTTTGCCACAAGAGCGTCCCCTTTTCCTGGAATATTCTTCCTCCAGATTTTTGCGTAGTGAGCTCCTTTTTAAACAAAATCTCAGCTCAAATGATACTTCCTTAAAAAATCGTTCCCTATTCTAGTGCAGCCATCCTTTCACCAGAAACTCTCTATCACATGACCCTGATTTATTATCTCCATAGCACTTATCACTATTGGATATTTTTTCCACCTCCATTTTCTGCCTTCCCTCATCAGAATGTATGATTCATAGAGGCAGAAACTGTATTGTTCACTACTATGTCTCAAGACAATGTCTGGCACATAGTAGAAATTTAGTAGATACTAGGTGAGAGGCAGCATAGCATAGTGGTTATACATCTGAACTCTGGCAGCACTGCCATTTACTAGCTGTGCAACCTTAGATTGCTAACTTAACCTCTCTCATTCCTCATCTATAAAATGAGATGTTGATAATAGCATTTGCCTCATCAGGTTTTTGTGTGGATTATGTGAGTTAATCTATTTTAAATGTTTAGAGAAATTCCTGGCATATGGCTAGCTATTATTCACGTACTCTGATCTTCCCTTAATTTCTTCTGCATAGGCAGAAAAAAAATCCTCTATCTTCAGACTTTGGATTCATTAATAGCCAGCAGCATACACCATATGATTTCTATACTTCCCTAAGGTGGCCTAGAAAAGAATAGCAAAGGGGCATGAATGTTCTCACTTTGTGGCTGGGAGAATATCCCAAGAGCACATGACCAGAGGCCTTTGAGGTTACAAACCTTACAAAAAGTTAAAGACTCAGGAGTGTGAGAGTAGGAGCCTCAGCATCCTTCCCTTGTAAATCATCAGAGAGCTCATGACCTTTTCTACAGATGTAATAATCTGTTATTTTCAAATATATTATCACTAGAGTGGGATGAACTCTACCACACTTTTTACATATCCCTCCCCCACCAAGTAAGCTTCTTGTTGGTAGGGTTGCCAGTTAAATTACAAGACACGAATAAATTTGAACTTCAGATAAACAAGAAATTGTTTTTTTTAATTTATGTTTATTTATTTTTGAGAGAGAGACACACAGAGTGCGGGCAGCAGAGGGGCAGAGAGAGGGGGAGACAGAATTCGAAGCAGGCTGCAGTCTCTGAGATCTCAGCACAGAGCCTGACGCGGGGCTCAGACTCACAGACCACGAGATCACGACCTGAGCTGAAGTCAGATGCCCATCCGACTGAGCCACCCAGGCACCCTGAAATCATTTTTTTATCTGAAATTCAAATTTAACTAAATGTCCTATATTTTTATTTGCTACATCTGAATGATGGGCACTGAAGGACGCTGGGCCTGGTATCAGAAAGAGGCTTTCCAACAGACAGATCTGGGATCAAATCTGAATTCTTGGATGTAATATGCAAGCGACTTGAGCAAGTTACTTAACTCTCACTGAGCTTCAGTTTCCTCATCTATAAACAAACCTACCATAAAGAGTGTCTATGAGGCTCTATGAGGTAGACTTTGGGAGAACACTTAGCCTAGTGCCAGAGGGATGGATAAATAGGAGATTTGAAAAAAACATCAGTCTTCCTTCCATCCCTTCTGATGCTTCAGGTCTGATCTCTGGCTGAGATGCTGAAAGCCAATTTTTGTCAAGGATAATAAGAATCAGTCTTAAGGGCAATCGAGTTAAGGAAATAAAATGATATTTAAACATCACATTGCCCTGTATCCATTATCTATTGCCACAATAGTGCTGTATAACAAACAACTATGAAACGTCAGTGGAATTCAATGGTAACATCTATTCTTGTTCATAAGTCTAGGGTTGGCTCAGCGATTGTGTTGATATGAACTGAACCAGTTGGGCTCACTTATATACCTGTGGTCAGCTCTCAGCTGGTGGGGGACTGGCTGGTCTAGGATGACCTCAGCTGGGATGACTTATTCTGTGCTACCTGGTCTCCCATCCTGCAATAGGCTTCCCCGGGCCTGCTCTTGAGAGAAAGGTAAGGGTCTGAGCAAAGGAGCAGAAATATGCAAGTGGCTTTGTAAGACCATTTGTCCTGTTGGCTAAAGCGAGGCATGTGGCCAAGGTCAGATCAAGTTAGAAGGACACTACCAAAACATATAAATATATAGAAGAATGAAACAGTGGGACCATTAGCAATCTACAACATCCCACTACATGGACTTTGTAGAGGAAAATTTTTAATTTAAGAGGTTAACAAATGAAGGCATATACACCATAGTAGACACCTGTTGAGAGGCCTGCCCTGCCCACCATCTCTGGGAGATGCCCAGGCAAACCACAGGAGTTGGTTCCTGGCAGCCTTGCTTATGCTGTGTGATCCTACAACCTGGTTTTGAATGACCTGCAACAGGGGGAACCCCTGACCCAAGCTGACCTGGTCACCTTCTCTTTTGGGGATTTAGGAATGGAACCAAGACAGAGTCTCAGGAGCCAAGAGAGTTGAGTCAGGTGTGTGTGATGGCACCTACAACATGTAGCCTTGGGCACTCTGGGGAGGCTGTGCTTTCCACATGAACTGAGGAGCAGAGAAAACAGCCAGTCTCTTGGCCAAAAGAGAAAGCCAGATGAAGCAAATGTTGTGTTGGTTTCCTGCCGATGCAGTCATAAATCGCAACAAACTTGGTGGCTTAAACAAGTCAGTTATTATTTTACGCCTCTGAAGGTCAGAGGTCTCAAATGGGTTGGCAGGGTTGCATTCCTTGCCTTTTCTGTCTTCTCAAGGCTGGCTGCATCCCTTGGTTTATGGTTGCAACACCACAACCTCTGCTTCCATTGTCACATCTCCTCTTCTGACTGACTCTCCTATCTCTCTCTTTTAAGGACCCTTGTGATTACACTGGCCTCCCTTGGGTAATCCAGAATGCTCTCCCCATCTCAAGACAGGGATCTCAAGATCTTTCACTTGATCATATCTGCAGAGTCCCTCTTGCTATGTAAAATGGCATTTTCACAGGTTTCAGGGATTAGGACATCTGTGGAGGCCATTATCCTGCCCACCACATATGCTCATGAGGAACAGAGACGAAAGGTAAAGAAAAGGCTTCAAGAGCCTTCTGCTTCTTAATCTAGTCATGGTATTTCTTCACTCCTGCCCTTGGGTGCCTTGACACACTCTTATATCCTTATAAGAAGTCTTTTGGGTGATGACTGCTTGGAGTGCCCTGTTGAGAAAAGTTCTGAAGGCTTATTGGAATGAATGATCATTAACAATGTCTTGACTTATATTTGTCACAAATCCATCAGCCTTGCTCTAGATTAGAGAAAGTAGAATTAGCACGGCTCAGTGTGAAGAATAATTTTTTCTTATCAAAACAGGGCTTAAACCATGAAACTTTAAATCCTGGTCAATGATAGCTGAATCGGAATTAAGGGATATCCCTCAAGGGACTGTCCGTAACATGTAACTTGGGGGCTGTGAGTGGGCTGCGTTTTACCATGTACCAGATCTTAGAAGACAAAAGAGAAAAAAAGAAAAATTCAACTTGGTGATTCTTCCACCCAATACCTTTCCCTTTGATCAAAACAGCTAGGGCCCAGTCACAAACCCACATAGAATGTCTCCTCCTCAGTAGCATGGCCACAGCCAGGAGGCAATCTGTGTCACTACTCAAAACATTTTTCCTTGTCAGAGCATCTTCTCACACAGGAAGACCATTGGTTTCCGGAGCTCCAAGTTTTATTTCTGTCAGTTTTGTTTAGTGCTGTGTGCCAGGAGCTCACTTATGCCCAGTTCCTTGGTTTGGCTTTTATAGGGAATTCTGCCAAGTGACACTTAGTAACGTTACTGATCACTTTCTCCAGGGTTCTCAGTGACTTGATGGTGTTGAAATTATACTGTCTCACCAGAAAGAAAGAAAGAAAGAAAGAAAGAAAGAAAGAAAGAAAGCTTGTAGTGCCTAGGAACCGAGGAGCAAACATAGGGTGGGCTAGAGGGTATTGTTCTGTTTTTTAAGTGATATCGAGAATTCAAACTCTCTCAGAACCAGTAAGAACACTTAATAAGAGATGAGACAGACCAAATACCCTTAACAAAAGAGACTCCTTCCTATTAACTGTCTGGATGTCCCTTTTCATGAGGAATTCTTTCCTCTCCGAAGATTTAAGGAGGGATATGTGATTTAATCCCCCACTGTAGCTTTTAAACTCTGTAGAATGAGGGCTTACAAAGTAGGATCTTTTCCTAGATATTGTAAAAGAGATGTCTGTGAGTCTGTTTTGCCAAGAAATTAAAATTCAGTGTTTGCCAAGGAGCATAAATATACTTGGCAGAATCCAGAGGCTCAGTAGCAGAGATAAAAGTAATTGTTCCCTTCAGCCAATTGCTCACACTTATTACAAAACATTTGTCTTCCCCTGGGGTGGATTTTTTCCCCTCTTACCGTCTGGCTCTGGGAGATATTGTCCTCTGGCTCTGGAAGGCCCATGAGACAAACTTTGAAGTGAGACACGCTGGGCCCCATAATTACTTCTTTATGTAGCTCCAGATGCATAGAGACCGGCGGAGGCTCAATTATTGACCTGAGACATTTCATCTCAGTAACCTGCTATTTTCTCTTTCAATAACGATCAATTGTTAAGAAAGACATTTATGTTTTAACAGCGTCATTCTTTCCAGTGCTTTAAAATCTGATTTGATTCTCTGCAGCTCTCTGGGCTTTATATAAATGTCAGTAAACTGAATGGGTTGTCAACACTTGGCCCGGTGATCAGTTAACAGGAGATTTCTTAGCTTTATATTCAATGAAGCAGCTCAGGCACTGCTGATATTAACATTCTGATGCTTTTAAGATTTTTCCCTCAACCCCTGCATATGTCCCCAAAAACTATCACCCGGGAGAAAAACAACCACAATGGCCTGATTCTGAGCAAAACCTCTTTGTTCTTCCTTTTACTGTGACATGTGCCCAAAACAACCAATTATCAGGAAACTAAACTTTTTCATACACCCCAATTTAAGATTGCTTCTCTTGAAACTGGAGAGAACGTGTTAACATGACTTAAAGGTGAAAAAAGCCTAACATTTTGGCAAGAACTTGAGTCATCATCAGTAACTCAAATTTGATACTACTCGACAGTTCGTTCAATTCACTCTTTGTACTTGACGATCCTACAGCTGTATTTCTTTTAAAAATAGTCTAAAATCTGAGGCGCCTGGGTGGCTTAGTCCGTGGGGCGTCTGACTTCAGCTCAGGTCATGATCTCGCAGTTTGTGAGTTCAAGCCCCACGTCGGGCTGTGTGCTGACAGCTCAGAGCCTGGAGCCTGCTTTGGATTCTGTGTCTCCCTCTCTCTCTCTGCCCCCCCCCCAATAATAAATGAACGTTAAAAAAAATAGTCTAAAATCTTGCTAAATTCCTCGTGTGTTTAGTACTATAGTTTCTGTGTACTCATCTCTCTTTTCCTCTAAACTACGAGTTCTTAGAGGGGCAGTACCTCAAAGCATTGCCACATTCGTTCCCTGTCCTTTAGGAGCTTAGGCAATAGGAGGAGGAAACCCTACACAAGGAGCTATCCTTATCTTCTAATGCCAGCCTCTTCTGTTTCCTCTTCTATTTCTTCTCTCAGTCACTGCTACCCTTGCAAAAAACATAAACACTTCTTATTATTCATTATTTAGCTTTTGACAAAAGCTTCTCCAAAATAAAAAGTCACCCCAAACTGTTTATAAAAAAAAAAAAAAGTAATGTATAACGACACATCATTCCTATAAATCATAATAAAATACAGGAAAGTTACTACTTGGAATTCCTGGGACTAGGCAGTGGCGTAGAAAAGAGGAAAGAAGGAATTTTCTTTTAAGGGAACGGCAAAAGCAGGCCATTTGGCACCATTTTGACACCATAGATCATACTTTAAATAGAAGTTGCCCATTGCGGATTTTAGATTATAAATTAATTTTAAAAGTCAAACATCCTGGGGAAACATTTTTAGTCTGTTAATAATATTATTACTGAGATCTTTTCCCGCAAAACTACAAATAAAAGGGTATGAAATATCACGGTTCTACCCATTTTATGGTCTTGACAAGAAGTTATACTTACACAAAGTAAAGTCAAGTTTATTCCAGGAAAAAGAAAAAATAAAATAGGAACAAGTTGAAATTTACCATTAAGATTTTCAGATGATAAGCCACTTAAGAATAACTACTTTTCACCTTTCTTTAGCAAACATAATATACCAACACTTGGATCTGTACAAATAGTAACCTAGGATATACTTCTTCTTTGACGACATGAAGTAAAATTTAAGTATCCAATTTTTCTATTAAGCAGTTTATAAACATAATTTAGTATTTTATGTGTGACATTAAACAAAGTATATAATGGGAAATCGCCTCCCTTATGAGTAAAACACAAATCTTCCAAGATTTTAGCAGAAAACCAAAATCCCAGAAAGTCACTCCAGGATGGGAATCCCCTTCGGTTTTCCACATGTTAATCCCCAACCAAAACTCTGACTCAAGAATAGACACACCCTCCATTCTTTAGTTCCCCTTGACCCAGTTGAAACTGATTTGATTTTTTTGTGCTTGTAAACGCGTACTGTGTTGCTCTCAATTTTGTTGCGGTTTATCATTGATATTTAAAAAAATACTTGACTAAATAAGGGAGAACATGAGAAATAATTATGGAAAATCCAAACTAAAAAAATAGGCATGTTTCCAAAGCACATATTTCTGATCCTAAAATAACCTCCCTTTAGCCCTAAAGGACCAGTAGAACTTTGCAGACACCTTGCCCAGTTCCCACCTTCCGTTTCATGCATTTTCCTTGTTTGCCAAGAAGTCTTGGAACCTATGAGAACCAATCTAGAATGACTTAACTTTAAACAACATTTTGACCTTTCCTTTTCTTTCCTTTCTTTAAATTTCCTTTCCCCACAGATTTTCCACTTATACCTAGTTTCCCATCTGAGGGACACAAATAATTTATAGGGACATGATAATTTGAATAATGAATTGTCCATCTCTTTCTAGCCCAATTTACTGGCTCTGCCCACTTTTGTATGAGGCAATGATTCTGACATTTCACCAAATGTAGAAACAACTGTGTGTTATCTCTGAACTGGACAACAGCCATTGCATGCACACAATACCATGGCTTCCTCCACACCCCTGGCCTTGGAAGGCATGGAACTCAGGGGAACCCAGGTTGCCCATGTCTTATCCATAAAACCATTCACATCAGCTGAGTATGTGAAGGACAAAGCCCCCCAAACTGCAAGAACAAATGACATGACACACTTGAAAGGAGAGGAGCCAGAGCACTGACCATTTCTGCAGCAAAGGCGGTGGGGGTGGGGGTGAGGGAGGGGGCGGGGGCGTCAGGAAATGAATCTTCAGGCGAACAGCTCAGGGAGAACTGGGATTTGACTACATGTTGTTTATGTCTCACTGTGGAATGTTTCTAAATTCCATTCGTTGGACTTTTACTCGTATCTGAAACATAAACTAGGGAAAAGAATCCAAACAAAAAAAATAGCAACAAACTCTCTGTAATTAGAACAGGTTCTATATTTCTGTTTTGGTAGAAAAACTATAGCTAAAGAGTGGTAGTTTCTTATCAACTAATTAACTCTTGATATCCCAGAGAACATAGCAGAAACCAAAGATTGATGAGTTTTCATTTTTTCAGATGGGTTCTTTTCCGTTTTGTCTTTGCTGTCACACTCACCCTTGTCCCAAAGAAAGACAGGTGTTGAGAGTAAAGCCTTAAGGAGGATGGTCTTTTTACAAAATTACAAAGCCCTGACCTTCAGAATTGCTACAAATAAAATCCCTTTGCAAAGGGTCAAGCCATGCTTTCCCCATGCTGACTGTCACTCCTTAAGCCTCTATCCCCTACCCTTAAATTCCAATGGGCAACTCCGACTCAGGTATTCACATTATCTGACTTTCAAAATTACCTTCCATGAAGAGTGTATGGAGAAAAAGTAAGATTTTCAGTGTTTAAACATAGTATCTTTTTTTTTTAATTTAAATAATCTCTAAATCCAATGTGGGGCTCAAATTTACAACACTGAAATCAAGAGTTGCACATTGCCAACTGAGCCAGCCAGGCACACCAAACATGGTATTTCTGAGTGAGATTTTTTTTTTTCTCCACTGGCTTGTGACATTAAAATTTTATTTTTTTAATTTTTTTAAATGTTTATTTATTTTTGAGAGAGAGAGAGACAGAGTGTGAGCGGCGGAGGGGCAGAGAGAGGGAGACACCGAATCTGAAGCAGGCTCCAGGTTCTGAGCTGTCTGTCAGCACAGAGCCGGATGTGGGGCTCGAACTCATGAACTGTGAGATCATGACCTGAGCTGAAGTCAGACACTCAACCGACTGCACCACCCAGGTGCCCCGTGACCTTAACATTTTTAACTATTTTCCATGAGAAAATTTTCTATCCTCTTAGTTATTCAAGTGTCTCTTACCAGGAGTTAAATAGAGAAGAGCCTGAAACTGGTAAGACTTTTATAATCTCAGCGTGAGCATTGAATATATTTTCACTAAATTATGATGCTTTCATAACTTTTCTTGGCCCTAAGAATCACTTTACTCCGTGATGAAATGAAAGAGAGAAGATTGCATTGAGCCAAAGTTGGCGCAAGAGGAAATGGATCCACGTCCTGAAGCTTTTTAATCAAAGCCCCTACGCTGGGCTCTACAACTGGCTTTTACCTCCAAGGAGACTACGTTCTCATTTGGCCTGTTTCTTAGGATGATATATTCGGGAAAACAGATCTCATTCCTCCTGATCTGTATATTAAGCCAGACCCTAGTTAATGCCAAAGAAGTATGTTCTCACAATAATCATATTGGGAATTCTTTGGGGGGTTGTTTATTTATTTTTGTTCTCTTTTCTTTTTCAAAGGTGTTAAATATGCCAGGTAGCTCTGTGCTCTGATGCTCATGACACAGTGTTTTTCTTTTCATCACCGGCATTTTGGCGCGCAGGGACCAGACCCTCACAGCCCTCCAGACAAAGTAGCCCTACCTGTTTATCACTGGAGTCAAGTACCTCTTCTGCCAGTTCCCACAATGTGACCTTCCTCTGAGCCTCTCTAGGTGCACTTTTCTCTGGACAGACTTCTACTCTCTATTATACCAATAAAGACTCACAGCTCTGGGGTCTTTCCACTCAGAAGGCATGATTTTGAGTTTGCCCATAGGCCTAGAAGAACAATGTGAAATGCCGATGCCCTGACCCCACAGTCTATGCCCGCTTTCAGTGTGGGCACGCTCAGACGGAAGTAAGGCGTGACGAAGCAGCCTTCCGTAAGGACAGCTGCTTCCCCAGTTATTCAGAGCACCTGAACCTTGACTTCTAGACTTGTGGCTTCCCAGAACTGTTATTCTTACAAAATACCTAACTTTTATGGAGTACTCATAATATGCCAGGCATTTATGTAGACAGCTCATTAAATCTTCACCACATTCCTACAGGGTAGGTTTCTCATCTCACAGATGAGAAACAGAAGCTCAGAGAAGTTCAGAAAGTTGCTCAAGGTCATATAATATAAGAATTAGTAGCGATGGGGTGCAAATACAAGAAGTTTGACTCCAGATCCCTTAGCCATCTTTTGGGCAGTGGTTTACCCTTTGAATGAAAGAATAATAATTAAGCAGAGTATCTGGAATGAAAGAATATAATTAATTAATTAAACATATATAAAAATCATAACAGCAGTGCCTACAAGAGTTCTTTAACTGAGGATTTTCTGTGAAAACTATAGAAGGATTAGTTGAGAATGACTGGGGTTAACTTAAAATATCCCATAAACTATATGAAAATGTATAGTGAGGTTCTTATATCATCTTCCAATTTCTCCTCTCTAGGGAGTTGATAAAAACCTTCACCAGGTGGGGTTAAGAGAATCATCTTTCTTCTTGTCCACTCTAAATGTCCCCCTCCCTGTTCACTCTCCCAGATTCTCTTATCTCATGGTGTCATTGCCCCAGAATGATTTGGAATCACCCCAATCATTATCAATGGGTTACTAAGGAGGTTTGCAAAATGCCTGCCATAGATACTCTTAAACTTAGTACGTGGTTTCTCTCTCTTGGTCCCCATCATCCCATCCCCTACTGCATTTGCCAATCCTGTAACACTTCATTTATACCTCTGTTTCAAGAGCTCCATATCTTACATCTGTTTCTGTGCTATGTTCTGCCCTCTGTGGCAATGGAACAATTATTGTATTTTGCTTCTTTGGGCATGAAGTGTGGCTTCCTGACAGAGATCTTATAGCTGATATGGTTGGTGCCCCATCCATATCTTTTCAGCGTTCACCTCACTGAAGACTAAGAACACTTGTCATTCTCCACTGTAAGCCTTTCTTGCTGGACAGGAAGTAAGCTTGCAGGCTGAGCCACAAGCGTCAGAGCCAATGACCCTGAGCGCAGTGCTCAATCCATTGGTAGATGGGGAAGAGGTAGAAAAATACTCTAACTTCCTCACTTCTGGTTGGTATAACTCTGAGGCATGTTCTACACCATCTCTCAGAGTTCCTCAGGTGCCATGGCAAATCCAAGCAATACCATCAAACATACCCCTAGGCAGAGCAATTCCAGTGTGTTTCTGTTCAGTCATTTCACAGGAAGGCTCAGTGGGGAAGAGACAAGCCAGCCAAGGTAGGCTGGTGCCAATGTCGTTAAAGTATCATATTATGAAGACTACAAACATTGATTCTATACAGTATCAGGAAGCGTGTGAGAAAACATTCTCATTCATGCTTTGCTGCAGTGGGAAATGATATAACTCTGTAAAGGCAATTTGGCAGGATCTACCAAAGCTTTGATTGTGTGTACACACTTTGGCCCAGAAATTCTTTTAGGAATTAATTCTGTAGAAATGTTTGCACATGTATGTCCAGGAATTTTCTTTTTCTTTTTTAAAATTTATTTGAGAGAGAGACAGAGTGTGTGTGTGTGTGTGTGTGTGTGTGTGAGAGAGAGAGAGAGAGAGAGAGAGAGCCAGGGAGAGAGCCAGGGAGAGGCAGAGAGGGAGAGAGAGAGAGAGAGAGAGACAGAGGGAGAATCTTAAGCAGGCTCCACACTGAGGGGGCTCCATCCCACAACCCTGGGATCATAACCTGAGCTAAAAATCAAGAGTCAGACGTTCAACCAACTGAGCCACCCAGGCACCCTAGGAATTTTCAACATAGCATATTTATAACAGCAAAAACAGGGGTGCCTGGGTGGCGCAGTCGGTTAAGCATCCGACTTCAGCCAGGTCATGATCTCGCGGTCCGTGAGTTTGAGCCCCGTGTCAGGCTCTGGGCTGATGGCTCAGAGCCTGGAGCCTGTTCCCGATTCTGTGTCTCCCTCTCTCTCTGCCCCTTCCCCATTCATGCTCTGTCTCTCTCTGTCCCAAAAATAAATAAACGTTGAAAAAATATATATATAACAGCAAAAACAATGGCCATCAAAAGGACACAAAAAAAAATAAAGAGAAAGCCCTCAAAAAAATAATCTATGTCCATTGCAAATAGCTTGTGCATAAATTCTCTATTTCCATAATGGCAATTAAAGGGGGAAGATAAACATTTATTGTGCCTTTCCTGTACAAGAATATTTTATATTTGCAAGTATCCAAATAGTACTAATTGATGTCAAAAAGTACTGTTTTATAGAGCACTTCCAGCTGATAAGTGTCGAAGGAATGATAGAATCCAAAAACATCTATTTTATAATCCCTAATGAAATAATTGATTCAGAGTATGGTCACCAACAGATGATGAAACTCTAGAAGGAAGTCCAATGGGAACTAGCTATTGGTAGGGTTCCAAGCACTTATTACTTGTTGGTTATAAAGAGAAAAGAAAAACTTTCTCTTGGAGAGAACAAGCTGTCATCTTGACCATACTAGTGAATCTTGTCTGTCCTAACAGTGAGACTAGCTATGACCCTCCTCAGGTGATACAGTCTGGAGGACTTGGTGCCACTTACAAAGTATTCTCATCAAAATGTTGATCCTGAAACTAATCAACTGCAGAAAGACATTTTTCACAATTGTAAAGAGGCAATCAGGGACCCTGAAAATAGACTGGATGTTAGCTAGAGGAATTATTGACAATTTTGTTAGATGACATTAGGAAAATGAGCTTTTTGGGGGGTTGGGGGAGGAACTGTATAGTGTTTAGGAGTGAAATGTCCTGACATTTCGAATTTGTTTTAAATACTTTAGCAAAGAAAAAACAGATTAAAAAAGATGAAATATGGCAAATTGTGAATCACTGTTAATACTCTTACAGAGGTATTCACATTAAGTTCATCATAATCTTCTCTCTTCTGAATGTATGTTTGAAATTTTTTGAAAAAATTAAACAGAAACAACTTTTGTGAAACTAAAATTGTAGTACATTCCATTATATATATATATATATATATATATATATATATATATGATTTTCGGTTTATGAAGAAAGTTTAACTTCACTCACACGTTTATTAATCAATATGTGTATTCTATGACTGGTGCTACTCATCTCGATGGGAACATAATCCAGCTTTCATGGAGCCTACAGTACAGCAAGGGAAGCAAACATTAAACTAATTGTGAAATTAATTATTTAACTGAAGCTAGAATGACCTCCTGATATTAGACGCTCTGCTCATAGCCTCAGGAGGTCTGGCCTCATCTGGGGAAGTGATGGTCAAGCCAAATACAAGACAAATTTATTGTTTCCCAAATGTGGTAGAATCTTAGGAGTTCCTGAAGAGCACTGGCTAAATTATTGACAGCAAGAAAGGACTTAAACATTAGGGACCGGAGTCAGCTTCCAGATGAGCCCAGGGTTCAGTCAGGTGTGCACAATGTCCAAAGGCTCAAAATCTCTAAGATCCCACACAGAGACCTTGTCCTGTGTTATTTTGCAGGAAAACTGACTCCTACCAAAGCCTGTCCAGATAGAGAGGGGGAGGCAGAGAGAGAAGCTGGTTGACCATATTAGTGGGGACTTCCTGCTTAGCATCACTGGAGCTGCATTTGCAGATGGAGAGAACTGGAGGGCCAGCTGGGAAAAGCTGGGGAAGAGGAGGACTAGAGAAACTGGGCAGGACTCACCCAAATATACATAAACTTGGATGAAAAGTCAGACTCCAGTTTATTTACAAACAACAGCGCATTACTTGAATTCCCCAAAGTAATTCTCCTGGAGTATTAACTACTAAGTGGAAGTCCCTCCAGACTGCAAACTTATCTCAGAGCACTAATAAGGAATCCTGTTCCGAGGTGTTTAGGTGGCTCAGTCAGTTAGGCGTCCGACTTCAACTCAGGTCGTGATCTTGCGGTTTGTGGGTTCAAGCCCTGCGTCGGGCTCTGTGCTGACAGCTCAGAGCCTGGAGCCTGCTTCGGATTCTGTGTCTCTCCTCTCTCTGCCCCTCCCATGCTCATACTCTGTCTCCCAATAATAAATAAACGTTAAAAACAATTTTTTTTTTTTAAAGAATCCTGTTCCCTCCATCCAAAGGAAGAGATTGGATTGTCTCTTGGGTTTAGCTAGGTAAATGTATCCTCCTTGGAACAGCCAAGGTGGAGCCTGCTTTTCTGTTTCCTTGCCCTTTAAGATGGAGCAAGTATAGCGAGTCTAAAAGAGACTGTACCTATTAATTAATCCTTTTTTTAAATTATGAAATATTGTACATGAGAAGTACAGAGAGTAATATACAATACCTTACTTCCCACTGGTAATTGTTTAAATTCAATATATGATTAATATATTTGTTATTTAAGAATAAAACTTCACATACAGTTGAAGTTCCTTATATATTCTTCCCTAAACCTACTCCTTTCCTCCTGGAAACAAATACTTTCCTGAATTGATCGGTGTCCTATGCCTTATATCTATATCATACATATGTGAAAAATATATGAATATATGTATATACATATATGAAAAGTATGCATCCACAAATAACATATAGTATGGTTTTGTGCACCTCTAAACAAGTTGTACAATAAATTACCCAAGTCTTATCATAATATAAAGTGTCAGTCTGCAACTTGCAACTTCTTTTTGTCACTTAATATTGTTTTCTAAGATTCACAAATATAAATCTAGTTTATTCAGCTTAGCTACTGGCTGTATTCCATATGAGACCAAACTACCATTTATTCATCCATTTCTCCTACTTCTGGGTGTTTTAAAATTACAAACTTTTTGGGCGCCTGGGTGGCTCAGTTGGTTAAAGCATCCGGCTCTTGATTCTGGCTCTGGTCATGATCTAATGGTCGTGAGATTGAGCGCAGCAGCCCTGCTTTGGGATCTGGGCTTAGTGTGAAGCCTGCTTAAGATTCTGTCTCTCCCTCTCCTTCTGCCCCTCCCCGACTTGTGCTCACTCTCTCTCTCTCTAAAAAAAACAAAATTGCAAACTTCCAAGTATTATTACAGATCATGCTGCAGTGAAAATCCTTGTGCATTACTTTAGGTATACATATGCATATTTTATGATCTAAGATTTATACCAAGAAGTGCAATTTCTATGGTTCTATTTTTTAATCTAAATATGACTCTAGCATCCTTAGGTGCGTAATCCATCTTCAAACTGCTTTGACCTTGAGGGTAATGGAGAGATTCACAAGACCAATGATCGTTGATTGGAGCTTCATCTTGTGGAATAATTAATATACATTTATTTGTAGGACATCTATATACTGCTTTATTTATTTATTACAGTTTTGTTAATTGTTGATGACTATGCATATGGGTTTGTGTATTGTAGTTTACCTACCATAAATAACTTAAGTTTCTATTTTGTTGGTATATACTCCCTTCACCCTAGGTTATCTAGAAAAACAAAACAAACCTTAGTTCCCCTGGAGAAATCTCAGAATCACATCTTCTTTGTATCTTTCATAACCCATGGATAGTTTTCCTATTAAACTACATATAATTTAATCTGTTTTCTTACATTAATAAGAACTGCTCAATCCAAGTTTTGGATCTTTAGAAGATAACTATGTTATCATACTGTGTTTATCACATTTCATCTGTAACTCAAGAATTTTTAATACCTTAGCCACCCTGTGATTGCTTCAAGGAAACCTGCTTCAGTGACACCACTGGTCTAGAACCCAGTTGAGCTCACCTATAAAACCCAAATTGTTGAGTTAATAAACAACTGTAACTGTTAACATATTAAAATATTCCACTTTAAATATTTACATGTGCAAATCATATATTATCTAGAAATATATGAGAGAAAAGAAAATAATCAAATGTTAGGAGCAAAGTAAATTAATCATTAGTGCAAATTATTCATTGAGGAAGAGCTTTCTGATGAGTTTATAGAGAGATTTTTTTCCTTCTTGTCATTGTCTTATTTTCCATCTACAAAGGAGATAATGCAATGACTTTTCCATTGACATTTTCTTAGAAAGATGTGAGAGCTGACATGTAACTTTAGTCAGACTTATTAAATTGTCAGATTTATTTAACTCACTTAATTCAGTTAGTTAAAAGAAATCAAATTATTTCAACTTAGACCACCATTAGATGGTATTATCTGGCAAGTGTGTGTATATATATATATATATATATATATATATATATGTTTTCTATCCCTGACTACATAGATATCCTCTAAACTTTGGATGACCTGATATTCCAAAATGGGCCAGGAACCCTGGATTCTCCTGCATTTGAGATTGTACTGTTGAAGCTGGACCAACAGGAAGCAACCCACAATGCGTATATGAACACCAATAACTATTGCATTGAACAAGCAAGTTCTGAGGGCCATAGTTGAATGAGATAAGGAACACTTACTCAGCCTTATGGTTACTCTTAGTTTCCATGCAGACAATATATGCACTTTGCACATTTCAAAAATGCAGAGGTACAGCTCCATAAGCAATCAAAGACACCAGGTATTCATATTTCTGAGAAGAAAGTGTATGTTTTCAAGCATTCCCTAATGATGCTATTTGTGTTTGGTCAGTTTTGAGGAGTAAAATTGCATGCAGGAGAAAATTTTGTTGCTAATTTGCACTTAGACTGAATCCACCAGTTGAGAGCCACTGACTTGAGCACATACTGAGGCAAAAGTCTTCTCTGCCCATCATCACTATATATATGGCAGCCTCTGAGATTCAAGTGCAGACCCAATGATAGCTAATGATTTTTAGCACTTCCTGTGTGTCCAGCACTGTTTTATGTACTTTCACCTGTATTCACTAAATCCTCACATTACCACATGGGATAGATGCCATTATTATCCTCATTTCACAGATGAGGAAACTGAGACATAGATTAAGTAACTTACACAAGTTACACAGCTCCAGAGCTTGTGCTCTTAAGCATTAGACCTCACTGGGTATTTTACATAGTTCCAATAGGGTCAGTCAGATACACACTGGATGTGGTCTCAAGTGCTCAGGGAAATGGATCTCTTCTGGAGCTATTCCAGGCTTTGGGATCCCACTGCTAGACTCAAAATGCAGGGGAAAAGACAAAGAAAATCAAGAATTGGACCTGTCATTCACTCTGAAGTGGCATCAAAATGTCCTGGAGATTCCCAAAATCAAAGCCAGTTTGGAACCAGATCAGGCTTCCTTAGTTTATATCCAGGCTGGAATTTCATAAACCCAGTAATGATTCTTCAAATTCTGATACTTGAACTACTAAAAGGTAAGGGGAGATGTTCTGCTCAAATAAATTTGAAAAAAAAGCAACAGTCTACTGAAATTCACAAAAAATCATAATAGATATGAATATATTAGAGATTTGTAGAAATTCTGCAACAAAGAAACACATTCAACTTTGCTTATGCAAGCATTTACCAAACTTGTACCCCTTAACATTTCCATGGAACATCATTTAAGGCCAGTGCTCCAGAATGAGTTGACCAGTGGCACCTTGAGACAGAAGCTACCTGGTCCACCATGTCTTAAAAACATTCTACAAGAGCTATTATAGCCCCTGCATAATTTCTCCTCCCTGCCTGGCCTCAGGAAGGCCTTCTCCTCTGAGAACTTTGGCAGGGCTTGGGTTTTGAGGTTGGCACTCCATACTCCCAGGCCTAGGCTTAGCTTCCTAAGTCCCTTCAGACTTTTCTATCAACAGCTTGATGTGTGGCCCTGAAGCAACTTGAAAATGAGCCATTCGGTTCTGATCCTAAAACCAGGGAGTAAGACATTTTGTTTGGATTTTTGGAAGATCTTTGGCAAATTTCCATATAAGTGGTTCCTCAATAAGCAATGAATCATAAACATCCATTACGGACAGGAGCGACTGAGTAATAATAGAACAGACACATGCTGTCCTTATGACCTTTCTTCCAAAGGGAAGCTCAATTGAATTAAGTCTGTTCCCACAGTATATTACTCAATGTTTCTTAGGGGTATGAGAAACCTGGAAATTACAAGGCAAACCACAAATGAATTGCTGTTCAATCAATCACACAACTAAGAGAAAGTTAAATTCCTCCATGGCCAAACACAGCATCTAGTTCCCAATCTGTCAAAGAACAACAAGCCAGGAAGTGACCACTTTATAGGTATCTACCCTTCCATCCAACCAAGGGTCTCAGAACATTTTAAAAGTGGAAGCTGATTAGGATATTCCTCTGAATGGAGCAGAACCGTATATAGGCTAGGGAAGTTTTATGACATCCCCCTCATTCTCTTCTTTTTCCGTTGCTAGGGAAGGTGGGAATTAGGAGTGACTTTTTTTTTAAACCACTTGATTGCAGTATGATTGACATACAAACAGAGGTATATATTTAATGTACACAAAAGTTTTCTCCTTCCCTCTTTGTTGTTTATTTATTATTATTACTATTATTATTATTATTATTATTATTATTTGTATGTGGTAAAAACATTTCACATAAGATCTACCCTCTTGGCAAATTTTTAAGTATCCAACAGAGTATTGTTAACTTTAGGCACTATGCTGTCCAAGGACATATTTATAGATCTAAAGGACATACTTATCTTTCATAACTGAAATTTACTACCCTTTGACTAATATTTCCCCATTCCTCACTTCCCACAGCCTCTGGCCAAAGCCATTTCACTCTCTGCTCCTGAGTTTGACTATTTTAGATTGCTCATATAAGTTGTATCATGTAATATTTGTCCTTCTGTGTCTGCTTTAATTCACTTAGCACAATGTCCTTCAAGTTCATTCCTGTTGTCACAAATGGCAGGGCTTCCTTCTTTTAAAAAGCTAAATAATATTCCACTGTATGTATATACCACATTTTCTTTCTCCATGCATCTATTGATAGATAGCAAGAAATGTTCTAGGCTTTTATCTAGAAAATGAAGTAATAATAGGAAGAAACTGACCTAGTAATTCCCCAACGTGGACTGGCCAAATGCGATAGCAGAGTCAGCAGGGGGGCTACACTGGAGCAAAGTCTGCAAATCAGGAAACTCTGAATGATAACAGATACCCTCGTGCTTAGCTCCACAAAGCAAAAGTAGCATGGATGCTAAGAAGGATGGTGGCAAGGCTGCTTGCAGGGCCTGCTATGTTGGCCTAGTCCATCTGTAAGGTCCATCAAGCTCCTTGGGCTCAAGCACTGAGGTTTAGTGAGGTTTATTGCTCAAGATAGCTGAAATCTGGATCCAGGCCCCCACGCCCCTAAGCACTCTCTGACAGTGCATGCCAACATTCAGTAAATATGCGCTGGGCATTGTATCAGACCTACGGAGGTTAGAAACATGAATTAGACATAGTTCCTGTGCTCAAAGAGTCTATGAGTTAATAGGATAAATAGAATCCAGTCAAGGAGTTATAATACAAAGCAGAATTAAGTGCCGTAAGAAATACATACAACTACAGCAACTGGAGACAATATAAATAGTATCAGTCCTTGTGTCAGAGAAGAAAAGCACAAGATGGACACCAGGAATGTTGATTAATTCAGGGCTGCTGGGAGGAGAAAGCTTGAAAGGAGGTAGGAGGAGATATAGTCATAATGAGTCAGAATGGTAGTTTGGGGCGGATAATGACAAACTCTAAATTTTTAGCCAAAATGTGATTGTATTCATTCCAGAGAACAATGGATGTTTTCAAGCAGGAAGAGTGCTTTTGACAAAGAAGGCAGGAAGGGGTCTGCAGTAAGGATTGAAAGTAGATCAACTTGAATGAGAAAGGACATTAAGGAGGCCAGAAACTATGGAGGCCGAGAACTCCAGCCAGGAGGTATTTAGAGAACATTTTCTTTAGAAGAAGGAAGGGAAAGAAACAAACAGACTACTACATCTCAAATGTCAAGAGGAGAAATTTCAAGAAAGAAAAAGTGGAAATTTTGCAGATGGAATTAATTTGTTATAATTAATATATTACATAATTAATTATTAATATAACAATATATTATATTAATATAATTACATAAACATTTATCAAATGTTTACCTGCTAAACGTGGAACAGAAGACCAGCAAGAAAGTCTACGCTGGGGGAGCTTACATTTCATTAAAAGGAAGCAAAGTAAACAAGTTCAACAAAATACTTATGCATTGTGATAAGTACCATAAAGAAATAAACAGGATGAAGCAAGGAGAAAGTAGAGAGAGGAAGAAATCTTTATGGGGCTTCCAGGTTAAGACCTCTTAAAGAAGTGACACTTGAACCGAGGATGTTCAGCTATTGTAGAGCAGGAAGGAGAGTGTTCTAGGCAGAAAGAACAAGTGCAAAAGTGTGGGTCATTAGAAAGGGCCATTCGAGGAACAGAGAGGAGGTGTGGCCAGAGCATACCGAACAGGCAGAATCATGGCATGTAATGAAGTCAGTGGTCCAGCAGAGAGAAGATATGACTTGGCCTTGGGTTGGTTACAGAGAAGACAAAGAAAGGGCCATATCTGGAATTAGAATCAATAGAGTTTTTTGAGAGATTAGCTATGGAAGATGAAAGGAAGGGGTAATCAAAGATGACTCTTAGCTTCTCTGCCTGAGTAACCAGGAGGATACTGATACCATTTATTTTGATGTGAAAGAGTGGGAGACAGATACATTAGAGGGAGAAGGAGCTCAATTTTAGATATGTCAAGTTTAAGATACCTAGGTGAATAGTATTTGGATTGTCATAGAATGGGTTTGGGCAATAAGGAGGCCATTGGTTTCTAGTCAGAGATGTGGTCCATGGTAGTTCTGGGGTAACATCCTTATAGCCACTTCCATTCCAGCTCCAACAGAAAGTCTCTGTGAAGGATCTGATTGGTGTAACTTGGGCCCAGTGCCCAAGTGAAAATAGACTCCTAAGATTGGATCCTACCTATTATATTCCCATTCTTGTGACTGGTGGGCAGTGGGGGCCAGAGAAGATATATAGGAACCATTGCCAGAAAGAAAGTGGAAGGGTATGCCATACAGACAACGAAAATAACAAGCAAAGGCAGAAGAGGTGGCCCTGCTCCTACCCATATGGCACTTTTTTTTTTCTGATATCTTCTCCACTAAAACATTACAACTATTTGTCATTATGCTGCATTAGAGACAAAAGCCACACTGCAAAATGGTAGCTGTATATAGGCATCTTTGCCAAAACAGGCTGACTTTGATGATACAACCACCTGGCCTACCCTAAAGTGATTCCTTCTCAGAGGCAGGAAGGCTAAATAGTAATTTGCCTACTTGATCTAAGTGTTCGTTCATTTTTTCATTAAATAAGTCTATCTCAGGGACTTAATATGTGCCAGGAGATGTGGGGTATACATAGATGTATAAGAGAAGGCTTTAATCCTGTGGGGAAGACTAGACATGAACACAAACAGTAACAGAAAAGAAGGGGTAAGTGCCATTTGAAACAAAGTAATCTCTGGAAACCTAGCTGTGGGAATTTAAGGGGGAGGTAGTGGTACTTATGTAAAGGAAAAGAAAGGTGAGAGAAGAGGCTTTGCTGAAGTATGGAGACAGGAAGGACAAGGTAGGATTGGAGAATGGTCAAAATATCTGTTGAACTGGATTCCAAATTTCTATTACAAAGCAATAGGATTGGGGGCTGAAAGGTAGGTTGGGGCCAGATGATAGAAGGCTCTGAATGCCCGACTTGGAGCACTAGGTTTTCTCCGACTCCTCTCAGTGTTTGAGCGGAAGAATGATAGGATCCAAGCAGTGCCTTCGGAAGGTCGAGTTGGCGAGGAGTTGGGGAAGCACGAGAGGTGGGGTGACAGGGCGGTGTCAGGAGGTCACTGCACCCTCCATACATGAGTGATAGAACCCAGCTAGGGAGACAGTAGCACTAGAAAAGAAAAGAGGAGTAGAAAAGAGGGTATGAAGAAATGTCTGACTGGACTGGAGAAAGGTAGGGAAGGGTAGGGTAGGGAAGGGTTCCATTAGGGTGGAAGGAAAAAAGAAAGTTGTGCAAAGTGACTGAGGTTTTTGGCTCAGTGAAAAGGAAGAAGGCAGTTTTGCTACAGAGACAGGAGGGTCTGGAGGTTTGGGGAAGATATGGCTAGTTGACCTTAGACATAGTTTATTAAGCCTGAGTCACCAGGAGGACAGACTGGAGTAGATTTTCAGTAGTGTGCTTGGCATGTAGAACTGGACCCAGAAAAGCCATTGGCCGAGAGACAAACTATTGGATGTCATTAGCTGACAGATGTGATAGCAGAAGAGGTTCCCGGAAAGTGTTAGAACCTTGAGAATTACATTTAGGAATCAGGTAGAGACAGGAGGCAAAGTGAAGTCTGAAGAGAGGCCAGGAGTTAAAAGAGAAAATGTGGTTGTGATGGAAACCAGAGAATGACCAGCCATGTCGTACTGATCAACCTGATGTCAGAGACACAGTTACCTTGTGGCAAGTTGAAAACACATCTTCTGTCCTTCCTCAACTCCCCAGGCCCATCCTTAGTCTGAGTAGAGATTTGCACACAAAATGTGCTACCAGTTAAGCAAGATTTGGCACTCTGGCTTGGAAGTGCCTTTGTCACATGAGTTAGAGCAACAGAAAGGGCAGGCCTTGACCCCACAGGTCGGGGCTGGACTGCTGTGGGGCTTCCTTCCCGACTTGATTCAGGAATGGAGTGGGAGCTGGAGGAAATGGAGCCAGGGAACTTGAGATTCAAAGAAGGGAAGTTCATGCAGGGGCAGATTGGAAGGGTGGATTATTTAGGGAAAATGACGATTTTCGTGGCAGGGGAATTAGAAAATTGCATCAAGCAGCCATCTCTCTCTCTCTCTCTCTCTCTCTCTCTCTCACTCACTAGAAGGGGAAGAATTGGAAATAAAAATTAAAGGGGGAATTAAGATATGAAAATGATGATGTTGTCAGATATTTAGTAAATTCCATTTTCTCATTCAGAAACTTGCACGTTAAATTATACATGAATTGCCTGCTTTAAAAAGTAACTGAAAGTCACTTATTTCTGAGAAAATAATGTGCCCGGAACCTGGAAAGTGTGGAAATACAAAAACAAAAAACAAAAAACAAAAAACAGTAAGTTTCCTCTAACCCCTACTCCAGAGAAACTTCTTTTAAATGTTGGTGTATGCCATTTCATCTGGAATTGAACGACTAGGCAATTTCCAATCTTTTACCACCATAAACAGCATTATGATGAATATCCTTATACATTCACTTTTGAATACTTGTTCTAATATTTCCTTACCATAAATCCCTTTAAGCAGGGTTGTTGGGTAAAAGGAGAGGCACACTTTTCAAAGCTTTTGATAAATACCACCAAATTACTATTCAGATAATGATACACATTTGAACTTCCACCAGCGATGTCGCAGAGTATCTATTTCCCTACATGTTCTCATCAAATTTTTTGTATTAATTTGTATTCCGCTACATGCATAGCTAGGTTGAAGTTTTTCCCAAATATTATTGATCATAGGTATTTCTTCCTTTGTGAGTTGTTTATCTATGTCTTTGGGTATGTTCATCCGCTTTTTTTTTTTTTTTTTACTTTTTAAGAGTTTTCTATTTAGTAAGAATATTCATTCTTTATCTATCACATACATAGCAAATGTTTTATTCACAATTTTCTATCTTCTGGTGTTTGAATTAATTTTATGGTTTGTTAGATTTATAGAAATATTTAAAAATTTTAAATGTATATAGTAAAATATGTTGCTATTTATAGTTTCTGTTGTGCATGTTATGGGGAAGTCTTCCCCACCTATATTTTCTTATAGTTTTTTAGTTGTGTATGTATGTATATAGGTATAAGTGTGTGTTTCATATATGACATTTTGATCCATGCAGGTTTTACTTTTGTGTTTTGTATTTTTGTATGTGAATAGTTAATCGGTTATCCTGGAATAGCATTTCAAAAATCTTGTTCTGAGGACTTCTGTTCAGGGAGATGCAAATTGGTGCTGTGAAAAATGGGTCTTTAAGTACAATGCTTCTTTTAGGAATTGATAATAATTGTTAGCAATCTAATAAGGAATCCTGATTAACTTCAATTCAGTGCTTTATAAATGTGTTTGAACACTCTCTTTGCACTCAACTATTAAATTCAAGCAAGTGTTCACTGCATGTCTGCTATTAGAATTATAGAGATTTAAAGGTGAGTGGGAGAAAATCCTTATCCTCAACAAGCTTAAACCACAAGGGAATTATAGTCTAATAGAGACTGTTTTAAAGGACAGAATATGATCTTCCTGCTAGAAGTGGATAAAGTCTTTAGGGCTCATCAACTAAACATGTATGGGTTGGGGACGTATAGGCAAGAGTCCCAGGGGCTGGCAGATGATGCCATGTTCAGTTTGGACTAGCTCAGCTTGGACTAACAGTGGCACACCCAACTGGGGGCAATGAAACATATAGAATAAGAGTTTAGGTGAAGAGAACAGATTCGAAATTAGGGTAGATTAATACTATAAGGTAGGAGAGCAGAGAGCTACAGCATGAGTCCTGGCGTCTGGCAACATTTAAGGAGCAGGGAACAGCAGGAAGAGCTAGGAAAGCAAAAGATGATCACGTCAGAGAGGAAGAAGGGAATCTTGAATAAATTTAGAAGTCCTTGGAGTAGGTTTGTTTCACAGTATCGTTTTGAGATATTTTATTAAAAATGAATTGGTAATTTCCTGGATGAGAAGCTTGGGACTGAGGGTCAAGTGATGTGCTCAGGGGACCATCATGAATCAGCAGCTACATGTCAGTTCACCACAAATGAAATGTCAATGGAAATGCAAAGGCTGAGAAGGGAAAGAAGACTGAAATTCTACAAATTACATATCAGAACTACATCCTTTAAACATGCAAAGTGTTTTTTAAAATTCAGAGTTTAAAATGCATGGCTGTAATCTCAAAATCATTGTGACTACATATAAAATTGCTCTTTCTGCTTTGAGAATGGAGAAGAAAGACTTGTGGCAAAAGGAATGGGTGGTGGTGAGAACTGAGTGAACTGGGGCTATCAGAGGTTAGTGGCCAACTCTCTAGTTTTGAAGGGTGGTGAGTGGTGAGAGGAGATTACCAATAATAAGTAAAACCACAAGAAACTCCAGAAAGAGTTGACAGAATCTCAGAATATGAGGGTTTGTAAGAAATGTTTGGTAAACCATAGATAGGCAGAGGTGCCCCAGATTCTGATGTAGGAATTGAATATTCCAAATTGGGTCACAAATAAAAATCCCTTTAAACTGTTCTCGTGGCTTCCATAAGGGCATCTTCTCTGGTATGCCTTCTTTCTCTCTGATTGCTTGTTCTTTGACTCCTCTTTCTCACCCATTCCTGAAATTTCATGTTCAGAAACATGGTTCAATGATTCCAAATCTCAACTCTATCTTCTTTGCTTAAACTATTCTCAGAGGATATTTTCATCTTATCTCCATTCATTGTCTCTTCTTTGCCCATAAACAAACCCAACCTCCTCAGCCCTCTACTGCCAGCTATTACTGTCTGTGGAAGTGTTCCCTGAGGGTGTGGAAGCTCAGGTGGGGCCAGTATTTGGGAATGATGCTGGTACTGGCAAAAGTTATGGGGGTGACACCTCAGTTAAGCCACCATGTCCAGGGTCTCATGCTCATTCAGCCTCCCTTGTCCAAGCACTGGATGACTTTTAGTGACTCCAAAGATGATCCCCCATAGGTCATCACTTTAATTTTTCAAATGAGCTCCTCAGCTTTATCAAGGAATAGTTAATATTATAATTAACATTATAATGATTGCTTACTATGATCACTGATTGCTCACTGTGTGCTAGTTACTGCTGTAAAAACTTCATATATATATCAATGGATTTAATCATTATTAACTCCTCTTTAAAGAGGGGAAAATGGGGCATCTGGCTGGCTCAGTCAGTGGGGCGTGCAACTCTTGATCTCAAGGTTCGAGCCCCATTTGGGTGTAGAGATTACTTAAAAATAAAGTCCTTAAAAAATAAAAATAAAAAATATGTAAATAAAGATGGGGAAACTAAGGCGAAAGGAGGTGAATGATTTGCCCAACTGGTAGGTGGAGGATCCAGGATTCAACCCAAGCCATGTAACTCCTGACATAGCATAAAGAAAACCTGGGCAGAAAGAGAGTAATACAATATTCAGAACAGACAAATGGTTCTAGCAAGTACTAGGAGATGGCGTTGGGTATAAGGCAAAAGAGATGGATACAGTGAGGCAGGTATGGGCAAGAAAACAGACTTCCATCTGCTGGAAAATGACACCATCGCTTTGACTCAATCATTCTGCCAGACTAGTTCCCTCCTCCCTCCCTTACATGCTGTCCTTGCTTCCTGTTAGTCTCCTCCCAGAATGCCCTTTCTGTCCAGTTTCCCTGTCCACACCCTGTCCAGCCCAGGAAAATCCCCTCTGTCTTCATTACACTCACTTTCCGTGACCACCCATCATCCTTACATGTGTTTCATGACTCACTTAAATACATAACCTCACACTGCCTTATGCTGTTACTTAGCAGTTTCAGGTATTTCCAGCTTATTCCTCCAAATCAGTGAAGGCTCCTCTAAGTCAGGGACCATGTCTTAGTATGGCCTTTCATCAGTGTCCCTTCCCATTCTCCACCATCCCCTCCCCAAGCTGTCCATATAAAAGGCATTCAATGAATACTTGTTTACTCAAATCCCATTATTGTGGGAAACCTTCTAAGTGACCTTTGTATGAGTAAGTTCTCAATCTTTAACTTTCTATTTGTATGTGGCATGCAATAGAGATCCATTGTTTGAAATTACATCCAGAACTTCTGTTTACTAAGTATGGTTTGAGTTATTTTGTGCAGATAAAAAAGAGAGAGGGAGAGAGAGACTGCTTCCGGAAAACATTTTTTATAACATTATTATTGGCGACTCATGCTGTCATGGAACTGCTTCTTTATTTTGGCTGAACTTTGAACACAGATTTACATTCTCCAAGTTTCCTTTGGAGTCAACTTTACTCTCATGCAAACTTCCAAAGGTTGCCAGCTACATCTCTCAATGTGAAGCAGAAAGAGCCACATGTGTACAGAAAAATGATCTAGCTAAAAGTCCAAAGTCTGTGTTTATTTTACTGCTTTTAGTTAAAATGTGCAAGTCTAGAATTTCCAAATGTTCACCATATGTGTAAGCCCAAGCAAATCAAACAATTTTCAATTATAATTGGGTAATAATATGGCCTACCTTCTGTCTTACTATTTGAGCTTGCAATGTGAGCAGTAGAAGACAAATATCAGTTCTCAGTTCTCATTTCTCAGGCCACAGAGTGCCCAGAGTTCTGCACATGCCGATAATTGCCCCATATTCCCAATGTCTTTGAAACCCATCATGGAGTTTTCTTTTTAGTGATGATAAATTCTCATATTCCAATCCTGTAAAGTTAGCTTTCTTGCATTTAAATTCACTCTTCTAATTCGATTTCAAATTGTAAGTAAATAAACTATTTTTAACATTCCTTTGTATCTTCTACAATGCCTAATTCCAATGCTTTGAAAACAACATAAAAAATTTAATTGACTCGTGAACAAGTCAACAAAAGCTTAACGTGGCTTTTTCCATCGGAGATTGTAGGTATTTTTTGGTATTCTGTACTCAGAGAATGTGACCATCCTTCATAAATTTTACTTTTAAATATTTATCCTATATTTAGTTAGAAGGTTACCTAGACTTAAAAAAATAGTTGATAGGAGCTCCTGGGTGGCTCAATTTGTTGAGTGCCCGACTCTTGATTTTGGCTCAGGTCATGATCCTAGAGTTGTAGGATCGAGCCCTGCATCATGCTCTGTGCTGAGCAAGGAGCCTGCTTGAGATTCTCTCTCTCCCTCTCTCTCTCTGCCCCTCTCCCCCACTCATGCTCTCTCTCTCTCTAAAAAAAATAAATTAAATTAAATAAAATAAGTTAATTGAAAGTAGAAGGTACTAAGGTACTTCTGTGTATGTTTGATTTTTTAAATATACTTGTTAAATTACTGACCTACTCATTAACTTTTGTCCCAGGCCTAGTCCCATCTAAGACTGTTCTCTTTACATTCTCCAAGTTTCCTTTGGAGACAACTGTTCTCTTTAAACCAGTGCAAAGCCAGCTGGACATTTTATAAAGAGCACCCTTACTGACAACTTGTTTACAAATATGCTATTACTTCCACCCATGTCTGATAGCTAAGTCCCTAGTGGTTAGCAACACAGACAGTGATCTTGAAGACTGTTCACATAAAGAAGCTAGGACCTACTGATCCCTGCTGCCCAGATTAATGTACCCGGGTTCCTTCATCTCCCAAGGGTACCGGTAGTCATTGGGACTGTTCCATGCTGTGTATACCAGCCAGCAGGCTCAGCCCTACTCCATTCCTCTCTATTTTGTTTTTTCTTTCTCTCCTCTTCTCCTTTCTGCTCTCTCCTCCCATCTCTTCCCTTCCCCTCTTTCTTTTTTCCCTTCCCTACCCCTCTTTCTTTCTCTTTCTTCTTTGTTTCATTCAGTATTTATTAACAAATTTTCTATTATTTATGGGGCCCTGTATCAAGCAATGGGGACACTGTGTTAGAGTTTATGGTTGAATAGAGAAGTGAATATTAATAAAATTATCACAAATAGTGGTGAGTTCTATGAAGGTAAAGAATAGAGAGATATGACAGCAGGTTCCAGACACCTGGTCTGATCTGGAGTGTTGAGAACATGGGCCTAATTTTACACTTAGATCTCAGAGACAAGTTGTATTTGTTAATTTATTACCCTTTTTCTCTTCTTTGTTTCACTTCTGAGAGATAAATTCTCCCCTTGTGCCAACTACTGGCACCTAGGGCCCAATGTAACATTGTTGTTGGTGGTTGTTTTGTTTTTTGTTTTTTTTTTAACCTTCTCTCTTGTTATGCTAGAATTTGCCCAATAATCAATAAATATATCCTGAAATTAGGGTTTGGACATGTACTTGATACTTAACAAGTGTAAAAATGGTATCAATGCAAAACTGACCTTGCTTCTCCCCCATATACTGGTAGCCCCATGACATATGTCCTCCCTGCCCTTCTTTCCCTCCTAGTTGCCTCAAATTGTACACCTCCTTGGTCCCCATCACTTGGTTTGGCACTGGCCTCCTCTGCCACACCCCAGGCTGGACTTGACTCTGTAGGCTTCCTCACCCCTCTTTCTTCTTCCTGTTAATTTGTCCCCAAGCATCTCCTTCGTGAAACACATCAAAAATCTTATTAAAGAAAGTTTCCATTGTTGCCAATGTACTTACTATTTTCTCTCTGAGGCAGAAAAGTATATTTTATTCATTTTTTTTTTAATTTTTTTTTCAACGTTTATTTATTTTGGGGACAGAGAGAGACAGAGCATGAACGGGGGAGGGGCAGAGAGAGAGGGAGACACAGAATCAGAAACAGGCTCCAGGCTCCGAGCCATCAGCCCAGAGCCCGTCGTGGGGCTCGAACTCCCGGACCGCGAGATCGTGACCTGGCTGAAGTCGGACGCTTAACCGACTGCGCCACCCAGGCGCCCCTTTTATTCATATTTTTAACAGCAAAAGATGACCCAAGTCATTTTCTTTGATAATGCTTAATGCCTTAATGCTGGCAAAGATGTAGGAAAAATAGAAATTCTAATGCATTGTGACTGACCCTGTACATTTTGGGGGATTTATTGTCAGTATCCTACCAAATATTTCAAATGTGCCTGCTCCTTGACCCAGCAGATCCTTCTGAGACATGCTTCTCTAAGCTGTATAAAGATGTATGTAGAAGAATGTTCATTGCTTCTATTATAATAACAATTTTAAACAACCAAAGGGGATTGAAGAAATAAACAATGGTTCAATCACATACAGGGATACTTGCTGCCAATTTAATCAATGAGATAAAGCTGTTTGGACTAACTTGGAAAGGTGTTCGTGATATATTGTTAAGTGGAAAAAAATCAAGGTATAGGACAATATAGTAATATGATCCTATTCTTGAAACAGTAATCATAAACAGCAATCACCTCTGGGTAGTGGGATATCCCGGAACATTCATTTACTGATGCATCGCCACTACAATGCTTCAGCTTTAACAGGTCAGCATGTTTTATTTTGTTAAATAAGTAATCATGGCTATATAATACTTTTATATACTAATTTACATCGGGTTTTCCCTCCTCCTACTCCCTTCCCTTTACTTGAGCAGTTTCTGTCTGTTCTCTCAAGGAATGTAACAGAACATAAAAATAGCCTTTCCAGTCTTTCTGGCTTTCGTGTTCCAAAAGCATAAGCCCTTAGGGGAAGAGAATTTATTACATGTGTAAACAAAATGTTTTATTCAGCAGTGAGGGGAAGGCAGGGTGTCCTCCAGACTAGGGAAAGACACCACCTGAATGCAGTGATGGGGGAAAGAGAGTGTGAGAAGCCATCCAAAGGAGGAGGAGATCTTTTGAGTTACTAGAGCAGAAATAACCCACACACTGTTCTCAGGAGCTGGTGGAAAGGGCAAAGGACAGGGGTGGGAATAGGTAAGATTCCAGAACCTAAATGTCTGTATCTAAGCCAGAAGTTATATTACAACTCAGATACCTCCAGGTGTCCTGGAGCGAAATGGCCCACTTGGCAGGACAGCTGTTACTCAGTCTCCTGCTGTCCACCAGGAGTGAGGGCCCAGCGTTGCCAGACCTTCCAATTGTTCAAATCCAAAGTTTAAGTTACAAACACTTACTTTTTAACTGGCTCAGTTCCACAGGACACATTAAATGTACCTGTCAGTCCATTTGGGCTGCTATAACAAAAATGTCATAGGCTGGCTGGTTTATAAACAACACAAATTTATTTCTCACAGTTCTAGAGGCTGGGAAGTCCAAGATCAAGGCGCTGGAAAATGCGGTGTCTGGTGAAGACCTGTTTCCTCGTTCATAGTCATCTTCTCACTCTGTCTTCACTTGTGGAAGTGGGGGAGAGAGCTCTCTGGGGCCTCTTTTATAAAGATACTAATCCCATCACTAGTGCTCCACCTTCCAGACCTAAGCACCTCCCCAAAGCCCCACCTCCAAATGCCATCACCTTGAGGGCTAGGATTTCAACATATGAATTTGGTGGGGACATAAACATTCAGTCCACTGTAGCACCTGTGGGTTGAACCCAACCTACAGGCCTCACATGTGTGAATTGTTGGAAGAAAAAGAGGCAGTCTCGCAAACAATTCCTGCGCTCCAGGCACAGGCCAGGTAGCAGGAGCTGTGGGCGCTTCTCTTCACAGGTGCCAGTGTAGACCAGGACCCCATATTCCTTCCCACCCCCACTGCCTTCTTGAGGCCCACAGCCACAGAGGCTGGATTAAAGAGAGGTGAGGGGACAAGAACCCCTATGTCCTGATGTTGTTGTGTTTTTTGTCTACCAGGGCAGGTGAATAGAAGTGAAATGGAATAAAGAAGTGAATGGAATAAAACGCAGTCAGAAGTGAAATGGAATAAAGAAAGAATCGCTACTATAAGGATTATTTTGTGTAGTCTTTGTAGGAAAAGCAGGGGCTCTCTGCCAGGCTCTGGAGAGCCAGCCCTTCCTTGAGAACCGCTGCCCTGGCCACCTTTCTTCTCTTCCCGCCCCACCCACACCAGGACATCCCAGTCCCCATCTCCTACCACTGTCATCAGGACGCCAGGCCCTGAGAAAGCCAGGCCCACGCACGTGGGGTTGGGGGGTGACAGGCAGGGAGGGTGCACTTTTATTTCTGGGATTGTGAGAAAAATGAGTTCCTGGAATCCCCAGTTGGAACCTGGAACAAATAAGATACAACATAGTAGGGAGGGATTTGTTTCTCTAGTGTTGTGAATATTATAGTTTGGCCATATTAAGTCATGTTGTGAGAACTGGCCTGGGAAACTAAAACAAGTCTTGATTTAAAAAAAAAAAAAAATGACAAGGGGCGCCTGGGTGGCTCAGTCGGTTAAGCGTTGGACTTCAGCTCAAACCATGATCTCACGGTTCATGAGTGGAGCCCTGCATTGGGCTCTCTGCAGTCAGCACAGAGCTCACTTCAGATCCTCTGTCCCCCCCTGCTTGCATTCTCTCTCTTTCTCTCAAAATGAATAAAACATTTTTTTTTAATTTTTTTTTCAACGTTTTTTATTTATTTTTGGGACAGGGAGAGACAGAGCATGAACGGGGGAGGGGCAGAGAGAGAGGGAGACACAGAATCGGAAATAGGCTCCAGGCTCCGAGCCATCAGCCCAGAGCCTGACGCGGGGCTCGAACTCACGGACCGCGAGATGGTGACCTGGCTGAAGTTGGACGCTTAACCGACTGCGCCACCCAGGCGCCCCCATAAAACATTTTTTTAAATTATTTAAGAAATGAGGGGAGGCATTTGAACATTACTAACCTACAATCAAACCTAAGGGTCTCCTCACCACTTTCCTCTTTTTCACCTCTACTTTCTCTCCCTTATTTAGCCAACTGATTCTTACAGGTTCAATTCACACCTTTACACAGATGTGTCAAAACCTAGAGCACAGGTGCAAATTCTCCTCTGAGCACCAGACACACAATCTCCCCAGCCTGGCGAACATCTCTGCCTGGGCTGTTGAAAGGTTTCCCAGAGACCGATGGGAATCTTAATAAGGAACTCCCTGGAGGTGGGGGGTGGTGAAGGAAAAGGGGAGAAACATGAGAAATGACCACCCTTTGCTCCAGGGGATTAGAGGTATGGATCACCAGGCCAGAGCACCAGCTGAATTTCAACTCCTGGGCTGGGCATTCTTGTATGGAGTCTCTTCCTCCCATCTTCCCTTTTCTGTCACTATTTTTCTAGTCAAGACTTGATTAGGGGCACCTGGGTGGCTCAGTCGGTTGAGCGTCCAACCTCGGCTCAGGTCATGATCTCACAGCTCGTGAGTTCGAGCCCCGAGACGGGCTCTGTGCTGACAGTTCAGAGCCTGGAGCCTGCTTTGGATTCTGTGTGTGTCTCTCTCTGCCCCTAACCCACTAGCATTCTGTCTCGGTCTGTCTCAAAAATAAATAAATATTAAAAAAAAAAAATTTTTTTAAGACTTGACTAGAGATCCCCTGACCAGCTTAGATGTCAATTCTTCCAGAAAGTCTTTCCTAACCCTCTAAGTAAGAATCAGGTGCCTCTACGTGTCATATACTTCCCTCCCAACAACTCTTAGCACACTGAGGTGGAAAGCCCTGTTGTTTGCCTTTTACACTCTACGGTCCCTGCCTTACAATGGTTCAACTTTACAATGGTGCAAAAGCAATACACATTCAGTAAGAACCTTACTTTGAATTTTAAATTTGGATCTTTTCCCAGGCTAGTGATATGCAGTACAATCCTTGTTCATGATGCTGAGCAGCAGCGGGGAACTGCAGCTACCAGGCAGCCGCGTAGTCAAGAGAGCAAACAACTCACATACCGACAACCATCCTGGACCCATCCAACCATTGTGTTTTCACTTTCAGGGCAGCATTAAGTCCATTTCATGAGCTAGTCAATGCTTGATTATAAAGCAGGCTTTGTGTGAGATGAGTTTGCCCAACTGGAGGCTAATGTAAGTGTTCTGGGCATGCTTAACATAGGCTGCCAGGCCAAGCTATTATGTTCAGCAGGCTAGGTGTATTAGATGCCTAATTTTTGACTTAAGATATTTGAACTTTCAATGTGTTCAACTTGCAATGCGTTTATCAGGACAGGAGCCCATTGTAAGTTGAGGAAGATGGGGCACCTGGGTGGCTCAGTCGGTTGAGCATCCAACTTCAGCTCATGTCATGGACTCACGGTTCATGAGTTTGAGCCCCATGTTGGGCTCTGTGCTGACAGCTTGGAGCCTGGAACCTGTGTCAGATTCTGTCTGTCTCTCTCTCTCTCTTTTAATTTTTTTTTAAATGTTTATTTGTTTCTGAGACAGAGAGAGAGCATGAGTGGGGGAGGAGCAGAGAGAGAGGGCGACACAGAATTAGAAGCAGGCTCCAGGCTCTGAGCTGTCAGCACAGAGCCGGATGTGGGGCTCGAACCCACAAACTGTGAGATCATGACCTGAGCCGAAGTCGGTCGCTCAACCGACTGAGCCACCCAGGCGCCACTCTCCCTCTCTCTTTGTTCCTCCCATGCTCACACTCTCTCTCTGAAAAATAAATAAAGATTAAAAAAAATTTTTTTTAATAAAAAAATAAGCTTAGGAAGATCTGTACTTACAGAGAAGTAGGAGGAAGGAAGAAACTTAGCTGCCTTCTTCATATACCTTTTATGGCAGTGATCTTATTTCATTTTTTATTTATGGTTTAGACAGTTGATCAAGAAATACTGGATTTCCTTATTTTCGTCACCAATTTATTTTTTATTCTGAGCCCCCATCCTTGCCATGCTGGGGTATATTTCGATTTCAGTCATTCTTGGTTCTCTCTGCAGGACTAAGCTCCCAGGGACATTCTTCTGGACCACAGTCACAAGGACAATGCCACAGCCTCTCAGTCACTGCCGCTATGCTGATTCTGGGCTCTGCCTGCGGGCACTGGCATCCTGGCAAAGCCAAGAGTCATATGGTTCTTTCCCTGAAGTCTCCCTACTTCCAGGGAGCAAGAGCTCCATATCCCACCCTTAATCCCACCCACTCACCCCCAAGGCAAGAAGGAACCCCTTCCTGTCTCCATGGGTCCCTCTCAGCGCTCCCTGCCACACCCAGCACAACTTCTTCAATGTGCTTAGGCTTCTAAAAATCAAAAGCTGGAAAGAGAACAACTTCTGCTTTCTGCCCCTTCCTTTCAAGGAGGCAGGTCAGAGCATGGCTCCCTGCTCAAATGAGGGAAGGTAGAGAATAAAATACAAAGGTGTGCCTGGGTGGCTCAGTCCAGAAACAGGCATTCCAGAAACAGGAAGGCAAGAGGGAGTCCTGGACTCGGAGACTCGGGTTCAGCTGCTGTGTGTCTCTGAAAAATGCTAGCGCTTTGCACACCCCCTCTCTGGGCCCACCCAGGAAAGGGGTGAGAAGGGCAGGGAAACCTGCAGGCAAATTTCGGAGAACCTAGAACAGAAGGAGAACTGGATAAAGCAAATGTAGGTCATGTGACCCTGAAGGCAGCAGGCCAAGCTGACACCAGATACGTTGATAGACTGGACCATGTGATACGACCCAGCTACACAGGGACAGCGTGGGGTGCCTGTACCTGCCCCAGCGCCAAACAGCACAGAAGCACCGTTGCCCTAATCCTCAATCTTCATAGGAAATGCTGATCTTTGCCTCCGCATTTAATCCAAGGAGATGGTTTGATCAAGTGACCCTGATTTGACAATATTAAGCCTTCCACCATCGGCAGAATTGAGTGCTTCAGAGCTAAGTAATTTCAGTTCTGGAGGGTCATAAACAATTCCAACTCCTCGTATCCAAGATTTGTAGCCTGGTAAAAACTTATACCAACAAATAATTTTAAGCAGAGCTGAAATGGAAACTTTTATTGGAGTGCAACCCAACCTTTGTTGCTTAAGATGTTCTATCCAACATATTCTTATATTCTTATAGTTCTAAGAAAATAATTCTATTTTATAGCTTCATACTTAAAGCATTTTTTTCTTTCTTAAAGAAATGATTTTTCAGTAATTGTATTTATTACAGCTTTTTCTTTGAGGACAAGGTAAAATTAGACTTTATGGATCAATTCTACTTGTAATGTATATATTTAACTTAGGAGTCTTTGCCCCTTTTCCAAACATGAGGTGATCATTCAAAGCCCCATTTTCCATCCCACAGCCTGGAAACATCCTTGATGCAGAGGAAAGATAACAATCTGGATCCGCTCAGGGAAAGAAACCCACAATAATTTATTTTCGTGGCATAACAGCATAAAGTAGTGGAAAAGTCACAAACCCGGGAATCAGTAGATATGGTCTCCTGGCTTCCGGTGTGGGAGTTTAGTCTTTGGGTGGGAGTTTTGTCAGCTTGTTGGTACCCTGTTTCCTTTCCCCCCATTTGTGAAATGTAGGGCCTGACAGAGATGATCTCCAAGGCAGTGCTTCTCACACTTTAATGTGTCAATCATGCCCACGTATGCAGATATAGAGGAGAGCCTGATAGTCTGCATTCTAATCAGCTCCCAAGAGGCAGGTGATGTACATTCTCAAACCAAACTCAAATGTGCATCGAGTAACAAGACTCCAAGGACAGCCGGTACCCAAACTGTTCCATATTTCATTAACTCGTGTCTGCCTTCAGAGAACTGTTATTGTTTGCATTTTTTTAAAATTACATTTTGCACAGTTAGAAAGGACCCATGTTGTTCGAGTTTAAGTTAATTAGGGATTGGGATCACTGTTAAGGGTTGCAGGTCACTGCTAACACACACCTTTTTTTCTGTAGCCCAGCAGTTCTGGCTCTAGCTGCAGTTCGTATCGCCTGAGGTGGTTTCAAAACCTACTAGTACCTGCCCACCCACCTCCATTTACATACACACCAGAATACAATTAACTGGTCTGGGGAGGGGCCCAGTCACGGGGTGTTTCTCAAAATCTCTGCTCGTCCTGTGATTCTAATGCGTAGCCAAGTTGGAGAACCACGGCAGGCCAGCCTCTCCGACTATGAAGGCACTCCAGGTACGGTCAAGTTGTTTTCAAGACTACTCACGGCTGTTATCCATTAACTCAGGGCATTCTTGTAGAAAGCGTAGTTAAATTATACAACTCACGTAAACATTTCTCTTCTGAACTTGTAATTCAATCAAGGTTCTCGGCAAGGGAGATGATACAGAGAAACCTCTGGCTTTGTTTGGTCCTTTTTAGAAAAAAGAAAGTGGTCCAGTTTATAATGCACACTTTGGCTCTACGGAACACACAGGCTTTAAGGGTGATTTTGTCCACTTTCTCAGTTGCGAGGCTCAACTTGAAACAGCAAAGTTTTATAAAATCAGCAGAAGCCAGCATAGACTGTAAAAGTTCCTGGAGATTCAGATGTCATCAGAGCAATCTCTCCCCAGAGAACAAGCCTTGCCAGAGTGTTGCCATGGTCAGGAAGCCACATGGTCAGTTGAAATCCTGGCTACACCATTTTCTAACTATATGACCTTGGGCAATTTTATTAACACCTGAGTTTCCTTTTTCGTAAAATGTAATGAGGATTAGGTTATAAAGATTAAAATGAGCTAATGTATATAAAGTGCTTTTGGTACAATGCTGTTATACAGTAACTGTCATCTATGCTGCGTTGAGAAGTGGGACATCACTATTTCCACCTTTAAAAATGACATTTTAGGGGCACCTGGGTGGCTCAGCCGGTTAAGCGTCTGGCTCTTGATTTCGGCTCAGGTCATGATCTCAATGTTCATGAGTTTCAGCCCTGTGTTGGACTCTGCTCTGACAGCACGGAGCCTGCTTGGGATTCTCTCTCTCCCTTTCTCTCTGCCCCTTCCCTGATCATGCTCTCTCAATCTCTCTCAAAATAAATAAGTAAATTAAAAAATAAAGTAAAACCACATTTTAGCATTGCCTCAGCAAGACTATAGTGTGTATTTGTTTAGACAATGATGAAAATAGTATGGGTTTAGCAGGAGTGAGGTAGTCATAAAGCCAGAAAGGTAAACGGAGGCCGATTTGTGGCAGGCTTTATAGACTGGATTAATCTTGTTGGCAGTGGAGAGCTCTTTGAGAATTTTGAGCCAGAGAATGACATGATCATTTTTTTCTGTTTTAAAATAGACCATTTGCAAAGTTCAAATGGGGTTTACAAGTATCTCCCCTCTTCTTAAGCTGCAAGAATTTCTCTGCCCTACTTCTGTAACTGATACCATCACAACACGCATTTGCAATTTGTGGTTTTTCTGAAGCAAAGAAGGACTCTCAAACCACTGGTGTTTCCATTTCTGGCCCAAGAGGATGACAGTTGAACAAAATCTTGAAGTCCCCAAATACATTCTAACAACTCCCAGCTAGCTACAGCCCTGAAGTAATTTTATTTTTCTCTTAAGTCGTTAAATGGATATTCGTATTAGCTCAGGCGCTTTTAAGATTTACGTTCCAGTGCCCCAGCAGGACCCAAATCAAAGTAAACGAGCAAGATAAAGGAATAATGTCCTGGATCTTCCAGGAGTAGTAGGGGCCCCTCCAGATATTATGGGAATTTCATATAATTGAAAGAAATTACTAGCCTACTGTCAAGTAGCTTGTGGGTTTAGGGTCAGGGAGTTTATAACTGAGACTTGGGTCTTGGCCAGACATGATGTAGAATGTGAACATTTTCACAGGCTAAGAGTTTTGCCCAAGTCACCTCCCATACGTTAAAACCAGAGTATGTGGGGGCACTTGGCTGGCTCAGTCGGTAGAACATGTAACTCTTGATGTTGGGTTCATGAGTTTGAGCCCCACGTTGGGCATAGAGATTACTTAAAAAAAAAAAAGACCCATAATATATAAAATTAGGTATCCTGACTCTGGGCTTCTACTTAAGAAAAAGACAAAACATTCTTAAATAAAATAAATATAGTCCTTCCAACTCAGAAGTAGGAGGTATTTAGAAAGTGGAGTTGAAGTGATGTAACTTCTAAACCCAGTTTGGGGAGAGTCATTCAACACTAAAATCTCTTTTCTCCCCAAAATAAATGTTCATAACCAACTCTCCATCATCCAGATGTGCAAAGGTTCAGCAAATGCTTGCTGAGTGCTTAGTGTATGCTAACGCCTGTGTTTTTGTCATTCTGTTCTACCAGAACTCTCCTGACTATGTAGTATCATTAACCCCATTTTGGAGATAAGGATACTGACAGTTGGAGGGGTTAAGTAACTTGCCCAAAACCACATGAGCTTGAATGTGGCAGAAACAGGATTCAAACACTGAATCTAAAGTCTGTGTGGCCGCAATGAAACGCTCTTACTGAACAAGCTAAGAGCCTCATGGAGAGAAATCAGAGTGCATGCAAACATGCTTATGATGCTGGTGCATCTGCTAGAAATCAAAAAGATGTTAATGTTAAGGTAGCACTAGGAGGGAGAAAGAAGACCAAGTTTCCAGGGTCAAAAGAGGCTTCTGAGGAGAGTGGTATGGATTTGGGGCTGAAAAAGCGAGTGCATAGGATTTCACCTGGCAGAGACAGTGAAGACAGTCTTGGTGGAGGAATGAGTGTGAACAGACATGGAGGCAAATATCAGGTGTACTTGGAGAACGTGACTAAGTAAAGGAGTGTGACAGAGGCATGGAGATCAGCTTTGCAGAAGCCAGGAGGAGTAACAAGGGTCTGAACCAGCTGATGATAACAGGAGGAAGAAATTTAGGAGACATTAACTGAGGGAAAATGGCAAGAATTTGGTTCCTCTTTAAAGCTATGTCTAATTCAGCCTTGTTTAGGGGTGCCTCACTTTATTTCTGACACAGAGTGCTCTCTGAAGTCATGTTTGCTGAATGAACAAAGGGAAGAAAATGTCAAAAAAAAAAAGAACCAAAGGTGGGAGAGGAAGTAGACTAGGTATAAATCATTCAATAAATGCCATCAAAGAACTTTGAATTTTCATACATGAGTAAATGGTGGATCCGTGAACTTAAATAGAAAAGTCCAGAAGATAAACTGGTTTGGAGAGTCGCCAGTCTACCTCACAACGTTCTGGCAAAGGTAAAAGCGAATGAGGTTAGTAAAACACTTCTGTAGCTCTGAGGTATACATGTTTGCGTTTATTTATTCACTAAACATTCTTGAGTGGTCTTTGTGTTGGGTATTCATTCAAAAAATATTTCATGAACATCTATGAACTGTATTATAAAGATGAATAGAACAGAACACATTTCTGAGAAACTCACTGTCTAGTGATTGACATAGGAATGGAATACAGTGATAATAGCCAATGTTTATTGGATATTTACTATATTCCAGACAAAAGTATTTTGTGTATTGATTCATTTTATCCTTATTACAATCCTGTGAGGTATATGTTATTACTATCTGTGGTTAAGTGGAATACTAGCTCCCCTCAAAGATGCCCATATTCCAATCTCTGGAATCTGTGAATATAGTGTGTTATATGGCAAAGGGGAATTAAGCTGCAGATGGAATTAAGGTCGCTCATTAACTGACACTGAGATAGGGAGAATATCCTGGGTTACCTCGATGAGCCCCATGTAATCACAAGGACCTTTGAAAGTGGAAGGGGTGAGAGAAGCAAAGGAGGATAGAGAGTCAGAGATGGAAGCAGGATTGGAGAGATGTCAAATCTCAACCTGCGATTGTTGGCCTTTAAGATGGAAGGGGGCTATGAGTCAAGGAACACAAGCAGCTTCTAGAAGCTAGAAAAAGCAAAGAAACAGATTATCCCCTAGAGCTTCCAGAAGGAGGACAGCCCTGCTGACATATTGACAGCAGGTGTAAAAGACCTGTTTTGGACTTCTGACCTCTAGAAATGTAAGACGATGCATTTTTGTTGCTTTAAGCCACTAAGCATATGGTACTTTGTTATAGCGGTGATAGAAAACTAACACATTACTCGTTTGTTTTTTTTAATTTAAGAAAAAACTTATTGATTTATTTTATAAATTTTTATTTTAGAGATAAGGAAATGGAGGCACAGAAAGACTGTTTTATCCAAATTTTGACTACTTGACATTGTTCTTTCTTGAGGGCTTTCTCATCTCTCTGGCCACTTTTGTCCTGAGGCTCCTTGCAAGTTCCTTTACTTGTAACCAGTCTCTAAATGGTTATGTTTTTCAGGGATTTTTCCTAAATACCTTTCTCTTCTTGAATTTTTTTCCTCAGTGATCTCACCCATTCCCAGAGTAACAAATGTTCAAAACAATCAGTTCCTACCACAAAACAGATCCCCACTCCCATGTTCAATTACATTTGTCTCAAGTCAAAAAAACAGAGTCAAGCATCATTCTTCTGTCTCTCCCTCCACCTCCATGGTCACCCCACCAGCAACCCATCCATGTCCTTCTGCCTTCACTACTATGAACCTGGTCCAAACCACCACCATTTCCTACCTCAGAAACCACAGTAGCTTCTCCATGGCCTCTGTGCATCTGTTTTCTTCACCACCTTCTTAGACAGTAAATCAGATCTTGTCTTGTACCTGTTTAACATGCTTCAGTGGCTTCCATTCTACGTAGAATAAGATCCAAACTCCTTTTCAGTGACTCCTAGAGCTCTGCACAATCAAGCTCCTGCTTACCTTGCCAACCTCACCTGCTGCCATTGCCTCTCATTCATTCACCTTTTTCCAACCCCACTCAGAGTCTCTCTGAAGTTCATCTCTTAAGTTCTTTCCTGCCTCAAGAGCTTTGTCTCTGCAGCTTCCTGTTCATGGAGTACAAGTGCTCACACACACACACACACACACACACACACACACACACACACATATACCTTTTGCCTATATATTACCCATTCTTCAATTTTCAGATTAAATGCCCCCCCCTTGTAACAGACAACACCAAACCATGCTGTCTAAAGCATTTTTACTCTGCCACCCAACCCCTCTCCAACCTGATTCTCTATCCCAGCTCCCATTTGTTTCCCTTTAACACTTACTGCAACTTGCAGTAATTTGTCATTTTAATTCCTTGGTTTTTTTGCTTCTTGTCTTTCTAGTATGTTAGTTCTGTAAGGGCAGGAACTGTATCTGCCTTGGTTATCAGTGTAACCCCAGAGCACTATGTCTGACAAATAGTAGATGCTCAATAAATATTTATAGACTCGAGTAAATGTTGTATATACAAAGTTAGTAATGTTTAAAATGGTACTGATACTCTCTACACCATTATCTCTATACCATTATCTATAGCATATCTATAATAATATTCCAACTCCTTAAATGGTACATTTGCATTTAAGCCAATTACTGATCACTAGCCAATTGAACTTACATTTTATAATATCTTTTTATTCCACTGATTGTAGTTATCTATACATTAAATCAACTATGCATTTAAAAGTAAAATATCATGTGAAAAAAAATTTTTAATTTTTAAATGTCATGACAAATTTTATATATATTATATGTATTACATATATATAATTTTTTCATCTAAAGACTTTGAATCAATTAGCTTTTTTTTTTTTGCCTTTGTAAAACCACATGATGCAGATTCAGAGTAAGAAAATATACATTTAGAATAGATCACACCAGCACACACGTATTTTTTCCCAAAGTTAGAGGTGCTAAAGAGAAGAAGTCTACTTGCCAGATATGGTTTCTAGGAAATCCCCAATGAGAAATAAAAGTAGAATATAAATTATTCAAATTATGTGTAGCAAATGACTTATGCTTCTCAACTAGGTATTTGGAGATAAGCAACAAGTGATAAAATATAGTAGCAGGCAAATGAAAAAATAAGGTTGATATATTTAACTTTAAGTAAGGCTATATTTGTAGTAAAGAGCCAACTCCTTTGAAAAATATGTGGAATGAGAAAGAAACACCTTCATTCTTCTTCCACTCTTCATTAAAGCAACATATTCCCAATCCCCCAAAGAGGACCAATGGCGATGTGGGATCTGTAAGTTTGAAGGATAATATGCAATTCAATTAGTAAATTTTTATTTTGAGACTACAGGATGATAGGTGTTTTTGAAGATAAGCAAGATGAATGAATCACTAGACCTGACTTTATATAGGTTATAATCTCATTGGAAAAATAAGACAAAATATGTAAAGAGTCAAGCAACAAACACATCAGGACCAGAGGTTTAACAAAAAAGTACTAACTAACTACAGATGTCCCTTCAAAGAGATAGATATAGTGTCAAATTCTGGCTCTAAATCTTCACCAGCTGTACAACTTTTGGTAAGCTACATGACCTCTGAACCCCTGTCCCTCCTCTGTAAGAAGAGGATTATAGAAGCATACTGTGCCTCATGGGGTCATGATAGGACAAAATGAGATCATCTTGGCAGAGTGCATGGCATTGAGCATAGCACAAAGTAAGCGCTCATTAAACATTAGCTATTGTTATGACTATTTTAGTCTTTTGTAAGTTATATGAGAAATTGTTTCTATAAATGGAAATGGAAAAAGCCTTTGTTGAAAAGTATTATTTGCAGACCGTGTCATTCGTTGTAAAGGATTTATTACAAACTTACCCACACTGTTGAGATGAATCCCACTGTAACTTCTGCCAGAAGTTTGCAACTTTGAGGTGTTAATTTCTGGAGTGAAAAGGCTCTTTTCTTAGATGGCTTTCTTTAAAGAAAAATTTTTTTAATGTTTTTTGAGAGACACAGCATGAGCAGGGGAGGGGAAGAGAGAAAGGGAGACACAGAATCTGAAGCAGGCTCCAGGCTCTGAGCCGTCAGCACAGAGCCTAATGTGGGGCTCGAACGCATGAACTGCGAGATCATGAGCTGAGCCAAAGTCGGACAGCCATCCAGGCCCCCTAGATGGCTTTCTTTTAGTTAAATGCTGCCCCAAGCACGAGGTAGAGGAATCTTATTTATGATCACATGGCCTAATATAAAAAGATAATTATTCAACAAAAACTTACTTATTTTGAAGGATACAAAATGTCACACACAGTCCTTGCACTTTAAAGATATATAGGGGCGCCTCAGTAGCTCAGTCACTTAAGCACCCACTCGATTTTGGCTCAGGTCACGATCTCATGATTCCTGGGATAGAGCCCCACATTGGCTCCTGCACTGACAGTGAGGCGCCTGCTTGGCATTCTCTTTCCCTCTCTCTCTCTGCCCCTCCCCTGTTTGTGCTCTCTTTCTCTCTTTCTCTGTCTCAAAATAAATAAACATTAAAAAAAGATATATAGATATAGAGATATAGATAATCTGTCTGCCATGGAGAGATGTACCAAAATGTATATTATAAATCATTAAAGAAGTATATATCATATATCATTCTGTCTGGGAATTCTTCCTCTCTCGTGGTTTTAACTACCTCCTTCATTGTGATGACTTCCAAATCCACACCTGGAAACTTAACCTCTCTTCTGAGCCGTTGTACATTCTGGTGAGGACGGATAGCTCCATTAAATGGAGCATGTCCAGAACTGCACTCACCATCTTGCTGCCAGGTATTTACTTCTCTCCTTTATTACCACTTATCAACCAGTCAGACAAGGAACGCAGAGCCTAAATTCCTCTTTCTTTCTTCCTTCTCCCTAAATACTTTTTTATTTTTTAATGTTCATTTATTTTTGAAAGAGAGAGAGTCAGAGAGAGAGCAAGCAGGCGAGGGGCAGAGAGAGAGGGAGACAGAATCTAAAGCAGGCTCCAGGCTCTGAGCTGTCAGCACAGAGCCCCACGCAGGGCTCGAACTCACAAACCTTAAGACCATGACCGGAGCTGGGGCGCTTCGGTGGCTCATGACCTGAGCTGAAGGCTCATGACCATGACCTGAGCTGAAGTTGGACGCTTAACCCACTGAGCCACCCAGGCGCCCCTCTCCCTAAATACTATTAATCCTTCAGCCCCTGGTTTTGCTTTCTACATTTTCCTCGTATCTATCCCCTCATCTATGCTGCTATCCCCATTATTTCGATTTTGGGTCTTCCTTTTCTCTCATATATATTAAAGCTGGTAAATTGCTCTCTCTCTGCCCCCCTTCCAATTCCTCCACACCATGCAGAGTCATCTATCTAAAAATTAATTCTGATCTGTTTAATACCTTTCCCTGTCTCCCTCTGTTTAATGACTCCCCAATATTGGTAGTATTGGCATTTACTCAGTGATTTGATTTTTACTGACTGCTTACTATGGAATAGACACTGTTACAGGTACTGAGAAAAGAATATTAAAAAAACAGCTAAGCTTCGCAACTTCATAACTATATATTCTAAGAGACCCACCCCCACCTCAAAAGTAAACAAAGACCAACTATAAGGTCAAGTAGTGACCATCAATACAAAGAAAGATAAAGCAGGGTATGGGGAAAGATGAAGATCACTGTGTTAGGTATAGTCATTAGAGAAGGTTTTTCTGAAGAGAGAACTCTTAAACAATTTAAAAATCCAGAGAGCAGTGTCTCAGACAAGAGAAACAGTGAAAATTTCCTGAGCTTGGAAAGCTTGGAGAATAGACAGAAGACCAGTTATGACTGAAACAGGATGTGCAAAGAAGAAAGTGATAGTAATGAAGATGAACAGGTAGGCAGGGAACACAGTATAGGGCTTTGTAAACTATGCCAAAGAGCAGGATTTATTCTAAGAATCATAGAATGCCCCTGAAAGGTGCTTTTTAAGTCAGGTATATATTGAGGTATAATTTATATACCAAAAAAAAAAAAATGTATCCTTTTTAGATATAGCATTCAGTGAGCTTTGACATGTTTTGAGCATGCCGCCACCACAACAGTCAAGATAAGAATGTTTCTTTCTCTCCAAAAAGTTCTCTTGTGCTCCTTGATAAGCACCCCCTCCTTCCTTCACAGCCCCTGTTAACTGCTGACCTGTTTTTTGTTCCTCTAGTTTTGCCTTTTCTAGAATGTTTTGTAAATGGAATCATATCGGGTGTAGATTTGTGTGCGTGCCTTCTTTCACTTAGTACAATGCATTTGAGATTCATCACTATCCTTACATGGATCAGTAGCCTATTATATTTTAATGCTGAGTAGTTTTCCATTATGGGAGTACCTGATGGCATTTAGATCGTTTCCAGTTTGGGGCTGTTACAAATAAAGCTGCTATAAACATCCACATAAAGGTCTTTTTGTGGGTGTATGTTTTCATTTCTCTTGGAGAGATAGCTGGGAGTAGGATTGGTAGGGCATACGGTAAGCATATGTTTAATTTTGTAGGAAGCTGCCAAATTGTTTTCCAATGTGTCTGTGCCATTTTGCATTCCACCAGCAGTGTATGAGAATGTCAGCTGCTTCATGTCTTTGCCAACTCTTGATACTGTGAGTTTTTATTTTTCATTATCGCCAATTACGTAGGTGTGTAGTGGCATTCATTGTGACTTGAATTTGCATTTCCCTAATGACATTACGCATATTTTCATGTGCTTATTTATCATCCGTGTCTCTTACGTGAAGAATGTGTTCAAATCTTCTCCCCATTTCTTAATGAATCGTTTGCCTTATCAGAGTTCTTCACGGTCTGGATGTCAAGAAACAGATAGGTATTTAGCAAATGTATTCCCCTAGTCCATGGCTTGTCTTTTCATTTTCTTAACAATGTCGTTCCGATAGAGGAAGCTTCAATTGTGATGAAGTGCATTTTATAAATTTTTATTTTGTCGTTCATGTTTTTTGTGTCCTGAGAAATCTTTGTTTAACCCGAGGTCACAAAGATTTTCTCCTATATTTTAAGTTTTATGATTTTAGGTTTTAAATTTGGTCTCTGACCCATCATTTTAAGTTTTTGATCAGCATTATTATAAAATCTCACATAAAAACGTAACTGTAATATAAAGAACAGACCATAGGATTCCACCCTGTGGTAGTTCAGAGTGGTAGTGCAGACACTGGTTTAGAAGGAAATTGCAGTAATTCAAATTCAGAGACTTTTTTTTTCAATATATGAAATTTATTGTCAAATTGGTTTCCATACAACACCCAGTGCTCATCCCAAAAGATGCCCTCCTCAATACTCATCATCCACCCTCCCCTCCCTCCCACTCCCCAGTAACCCTCAGTTTGTTCTCAGTTTTTAAGAGTCTCTTAGGCTTTGGCTCTCTCCCACTCTAACCTCTTTTTTTTTTTTTTTCCTTCCCCTCTCCCGTGGGTTTCTGTTAAGTTTCTCAGGATCCACATAAGAGTGAAAACATATGGTATCTGTCTTTGTATGGCTTATTTCACCTAGCATAACACTCTCCAGTTCCATCCACGTTGCTACAAAGGGCCATATTTCGTTCTTTCTCATTGCCATGTAGTACTCCATTGTGTATATAAGCCACAATTTCTTTATCCATTCATCAGTTGATGGACATTTAGGCTCTTTCCATAATTTGGCTATTGTTGAGAGTACTGCTATAAACATTGGGGTACATGTGCCCCTATGCATCAGTAGTCCTATATCCCTTGGGTAAATTCCTAGCAGTGCTACTGCTGGGTCATAGGGTAGGTCTATTTTTAGTTTTTTGAGGAACCTCCACACTATTTTCCAGAGCGGCTGCACCAATTTGCATTCCCACCAACAGTGCAAGAGGGTACCCGTTTCTCCACATCCTCTCCAGCATCTATAGTCTCCTGATTTGTTCATTTTGGCCATTCTGACTGGCATGAGGTGGTATCTGAGTGTGGTTTTGATTTGTATTTCCCTGATGAGGAGTGACGTTGAGCATCTTTTCATATGCCTGTTGGCCATCCGCATGTCTTCTTTAGAGAAGTGTCTATTCATGTTTTCTGCCCATTTCTTCACTGGATTATTTGTTTTTCGGGTGTGGAGTTTGGTGAGCTCTTTATAGATTTTGGATACTAGCCCTTTGTCCGATATGTCATTTGCAAATATCTTTTCCCATTCCGTTGGTTGCCTTTTAGTTTTGTTGGTTGTTTCCTTTGCTGTGCAGAAGCTTTTTATCTTCATGAGGTCCCAGTAGTTCATTTTTGCTTTTAATCCCCTTGCCTTTGGGGATGTGTCAAGTAAGAAATTGCTGCGGCTGAGGTCAGAGAGGTCTTTTCCTGCTTTCTCCTGTAGGGTTTTGATGGTTCCCTGTCTCACATTCAGGTCTTTTATCCATTTTGAGTTTATTTTTGTGAATGGTGTGAAAAGAGGTCTAGTTTCAACCTTCTGCATGTTGCTGTCCAGTTCTTCCAGCACCATTTGTTAAAGAAACTGTCTTTTTTCCATTGGATGTTCTTTCCTGCTTTGTCAAAGATTAGTTGGCCAAATGTTTGCAGGTCTAGTTCTGGGGTTTCTATTCTATTCCATTGGTCTATGTGTCTGTTTTTGTGTCAATACCATGCTGTCTTGATGATGACACCTTTGTAGTAGAGGCTAAAGTCTGGGATTGTGATGCCTCCTGCTTTGGTCTTCTTCTTCAAAATTACTTTGGCTATTCGGGGCCTTTTGTGGTTCCATATGAATTTTAGGATTGCTTGCTCTAGCTTTGAGAAGAATGCTGGTGCAATTTTGATTGGGATTGCATTGAATGTGTAGATTGCTTTGGGTAGTATTGGCATTTTGACAATATTTATTCTTCCAATCCATGAGCACAGAATGTTTTTCCATTTCGTTATGTCTTCAATTTCCTTCATAAGCTTTCTATAGTTTTCAGCATACAGATCTTTTACGTCTTTGGATAGATTTATCCCTAGGTATTTTATGCTTCTTGATGCAGTTGTGAATGGGATCACTTTCTTTATTTGTCTTTCTGTTGCTTCATTATTAGTGTATAAGAATGCAACTGATTTCTGTACACTAATGTTGTATCCTACAACTTTGCTGAATTCATGTATCAGTTCTAGCAGACTTTTGGTGGAGTCTATTGGGTTTTCCCTGTATAATATCATGTCATCTGCAAAAAGTGAAAGCTTAACTTCATCTTTGCCAATTTTGATGCCTTTGATTTCATTTTGTTGTCTGATTGCTGATGCTAGAAATTCCAACACTATGTTAAACAACAGTGGTGAGAGTGGACATCCCTGTCGTGTTCCTGATCTCAGGGAAAAAGCTCTCAGTTTTTCCCCATTGAGAATGATGTTAGCTGTGGGCTTTTCATAAATGGATTTTATGATGTTTAAGTATGTTCCTTCTATCCCGACTTTCTCGAGCATTTTTATTAAGAAAGGATGATGAATTTTGTCAAATGCTTTTTATGCATCGATTGACAGGATCATATGGTTCTTATCTTTTCTTTTATTAATGTGATGTATCACGTTGATTGATTTGCGAATGTTGAACCAGCCCTGCAGCCCAGGAATGAATCCCACTTGATCATGGTGAATAATTCTTTTTATATGCTGTTGAATTTGATTTGCTAGTATCTTCTTGAGAATTTTTGCATCCATATTCATCAGGGATATTGGCCTGTATTTCTCTTTTTTTACTGGGTCTCTGTCTGGTTTAGGAATCAAAGTAATACTGGCTTCATAGAATGAGTCTGGAAGTTTTCCTTCCCTTTCTATTTGTTGGAATAGCTTGAGAAGGATAGGTATTATCTCTGCTTTAAACGTCTGGTAGAACTCCCCTGGGAAGCCATCTGGTCTGGACTCTTATTTGTTGGGAGATTTTTTTTTTTCATTTTTTTTTTCAACGTTTATTTATTTTTGGGACAGAGAGAGACAGAGCATGAACGGGGGAGGGGCAGAGAGAGAGGGAGACACAGAATCCGAAACAGGCTCCAGGCTCTGAGCCATCAGCCCAGAGCCTGACGCGGGGCTCGAACTCACGGACCGCGAGATCGTGACCTGGCTGAAGTCGGACGCTCAACCGACTGCGCCACCCAGGCGCCCCTGTTGGGAGATTTTTGATAACTGATTCAATTTCCTCACTGGTTATGGGTCTGTTCAAGCTTTCTATTTCCTCCTGATTGAGTTTTGTAAGCGTGTGGGTGTTTAGGAATTTGTCCATTTCTTCCAGGTTGTCCAGTTTGTTGGCATATAATTTTTCATAGTATTCCCTGATAATTGCTTGTATTTCTGAGGGATTGGTTGTAATAATTCCATTTTCATTCATGATTTTATCTATTTGGGTCATCTCCCTTTTCTTTTTGAGAAGCATGGCTAGAGGTTTGTCAATTTTGTTTATTTTTTCAAAAAACCAACTCTTGGTTTCGTTGATCTGCTCTACAGTTTTTTTAGATTCTATACTGTTTATATCTGCTCTGATCTCTATTATTTCTCTTCTTCTGCTGGGTTTGGGGTGTCTTTGCTGTTCTGCTTCTATTTCCTTTAGGTGTGCTGTTAGATTTTGTATTTGGGATTTTTCTTGTTTCTTGAGATAGGCCTGGAATGCAATGTATTTTCCTCTCAAGACTGCCTTCGCTGCATCCCAAAGTGTTTGGATTGTTGTATTTTCATTTTCATTTGTTTCCATATATTTTTTAATTTCTTCTCTACTTGCCTGGTTGACCCATTCATTTTTTAGTAGGGTGTTCTTTAACCTCCATGCTTTTGGAGGTTTTCCAGACTTTTTCCTGTGGTTGATTTCAAGCTTCATAGCATTGTGGTCTGAAAGTATGCATAGATTTTTTTTAAGCTGCTGGTAATGAAAGTAGTAAGAGGTAGGCTGAAAGAAGATACACTTTTAAGTTAGAACCAAGAAAATTTGTTAATGAAAGAAGAAAAATGGGGTATTACTCCAAAGCTTTTGGACTGAGTAACTGAGTTAATAGTTGGTATAGTTTTTAAAAGGTTTGCCATTTTCTTTTTTTATAAATATAACTGATGGTCAAGTTAGTATCCATACAACACCCAGTGCTCAACCCAAGTGCCCTCGTCAACACCCATCACCCACTTTCCCCTCTCCCCCACCCCCCATCAACCCTGTTTGTTCTCCGTATCCAAGAGTCTCTTATGGTTTGCCTCCCTCTCTATCTGTCACTTTTTTCCCCTTCCCCTCCCGCATGGTCTTCTGTTAAATATGTCAACATCCACATATGAGTCAAAACATATGGTATCTATCTTTCTCTGACAGACTTATTTCACTTAGCATAATACCCTCCAGTTCCATCCGCGTTGCTGCAAATGGCCAAATTTCATTCTTATTGCTAAGTAATATTCCATTGTATATATAAACCACATCTTCTCTATCTATTCATCAGTTGATGGACATTTAGGCTCTTCCCATAGTTTGGCTATTGTTGAAAATGCTGCTATAAACATTGGGGTACATGTGCCCCTGTGCATCAGTGCTCCTGTATCCCTTGGGTAAATTCTTAGCAGTGCTATTGCAGGGTCATAGGGTAGATCTATTTTTAATATTTTGAGGAAACTCCACACTGTTTTCCAGAGCGGCTGCACCAGTTTGCCTTCCCAGCAACAGTGCAAGAGGATTCCCATTTCTCCATATCCTCGCCAGCACCTATAGTCTCCTGATTTGTTCATTTTAGCCACTCTGACTGGTATGAGGTGGTATCTCAGTGTGGTTTTGATTTGTATTTCCCTGATGACGAGTGATGTTGAGCATCTTTTCACGTGCCTGTTGGCCATCTGGATGTCTTCTTTGGAAAACTGTCTATTCATGTCTTCTGCCCATTTCTTCACTGGATTTTTTGTTTTTCAGGTGTGGAGTTTGGTGGGTTCTTTATAGGTTTTGGATACTAGCCCTTTATCCGATATGTCATTTGCAAATATCTTTTCCCATTCTGTTGGTTGCCTCTTAGCTTTGTTTTTTGTTTCCTTTGCAGTGCAGAAACTTTGTATCTTGATGAGGTCCCAATACTTCATTTTTGCTTTTAATTTCCTTGCCCATGGAGATGTGTCAAGTAAGAAATTGCTGCAGCTGAGGTCAAAGAAGTTTTTTTTCTGCTTTCTCCTCTAGGGATTTGATGGTTTCCTGTCTCACATTCAGGTCCTTTATTCATTTTGAGTTTATTTTTATGTATGGTGTCTAGAAAGTGGTCTAGTTTCATTCTTCCTCATGTTGTTGTCCATGCACGTTTGTGAAACAGACTGTCTTTTTTCCATTGGATACTCTTTCCTGCTTTGTCAAAGATTAGCTGGCCATACATTTGTGGGTCCAATTCTGGGTTCTCTATAATATTCCATTGGTCTATGTGTCTGTTTTTGTGCCAATGCCATGCTGTCTTGATGATTACAGCTTTGTAGTAGAGGCTAAAGTCTGGGCTTGTGATGCCTCCCTCTTTGGTTTTCTTCTTCAAGATTACTTTGGCTATTCAGGGTCTTTTGTGGTTCCATACAAATTTTAGGATTGCTTGTTCTAGCTTGGAGAAGAATGCTGGTGCAATTTTGATTGGAATTGCATTGAATGTGTAGATTGCTTTGTGTAGATTGTATTGACATTTTACCAATATTCTTCCAATCCATGAGCACGGAATGTTTTTTCATTTCTTTGTATCTTCTTCAATTTCCTTCATAAGCTTTCTATAGTTTTCAGCATACAGATCTTTTACATCTTTGGTTAGGTTTATTCCTAGGTATTTTATGGTTCTTGGTGCAGTTGTGAATGGAATCAGTTTCTTTATTTCTCTTTGTGTTGCTTCATTATTGGTGTATAAAAATGCAACTGATTCCTGTACATTGATTTTGTACCCTACAACTTTGCTGAATTCATGTATCAGTTCTAGCAGACATTTGGTGGAGTCTGTGGGGTTTTCCATGTATAGTATCATGTCATCTGTGAAAAGTGAAAGTTTGACTTCTTCTTAGCCAATTTTGATGCCTTTGATTTCCTTTTGTTGTCTGATTGCTGATGATAGGACTTCCAACACTATGTTAAACAACAGTGGTGAGAGTGGACATCCCTGTTGTGTTCCTGATCTCAGGGGTAATCTCTCAGTTTCTCTCTATTGAGGATGATATTAGCTGTGGGCTTTTCATAAATGGCTTTTATGATGTTTAAGTATGTTCCTTCTATCCTGACTTTCTCAAGGGTTTTCATTAAGAAAGATGCTGAATTTTGTCAAATGCTTTTTCTGAATCAATTGACAAGATCATATGGTTCTTCTCTTTTATTAATGTGATGTATCGCATTGATTGATTTGTGAATATTGAACCAGCCCTGCAGCCCAGGAATGAATCCCACTTGATCATGGTGAATAATTCTTTTTATATGCTGTTGAATTTGATTTGCTAGTATCTTCTTGAGAATTTTTGCGTTCATATTCATCAGGGATATTGGCCTGTAGTTCTCTTTTTTTGCTGGGTCTCTGTCTGGTTTGGGAATCAAAGTAATGCTGGCTACATAGAATGAGTCTGGAAGCTTTCCTTTCCTTTCTATTTTTTGGAACAGCTTGAGAAGAATAGTATTAACTCTGCTTTAAATGTCTGATAGAATTCCCCAGGGAAGCCATCTGGTCCAAGACTCTTATTTGTTGGGAGATTTTTGATAACCGATTCTATTTTTTTGCTGGTTATGGGTCTGTTCAAATTTTCTATTTTTTCCCGTTTGAGTTTGGGAAGTGTGTAGGTATTTAGGAATTTGTCCATTTCTTCCAGGTTGTCCAGTTTGTTGGCATATGATTTTTCATAGTATTCCCTGATAATTGCTTATATTTCTGAGGGATTGGTTGTAACAAATCTATTTTCATTCATGATTTTATCTATTTGGGTCATCTCCCTTTTCTTTTTGAGAAGCCTGGCTGGAGGTTTATCAATTTTGTTTATTTTTTCAAAAAACCAACTCTTGGTTTTTTTGGATTCTATATTTTTTATTTCTGCTCTGATCTTTATTATTTCTCTTCTTCTGCTGGGTTTGGGGTGTCTTTGCTGTTCTGCTTCTATTTCCTTTAGGTGTACTGTTAGTTTTTGTATTTGGGATTTTTCTTGTTTCTTGAGATAGGCCTGGAATGCAATGTATTTTCCTCTCAGGACTGCCTTTGCTGCATCCCAAAGTGTTTGGATTGTTGTATTTTCATTTTCATTTGTTTCCATATATTTTTTTATTTTTTCTCTAATTGTCTGGTGGACCCATTCATTCTTTAGTAGGGTGTTCTTTAACCTCCATGCTTTTGGAGGTTTTCCAGACTTTTTCCTGTGGTTGATTTCAAGCTTCATAGCATTGTGGTCTGAAAGTGTGCATCGTATAATCTCAATTCCTTTATACTTATGAAGGGCTGTTTTGTGACCCAGTATGTGATCTATCTTGGAGAATGTTCCATGTGCACTCTAGAAGACATAGAGTTCTAAATATATCTGTCAAGTCCATCTGGTCGAATGTATCATTCAGGGCCATTGTTTCTTTATTGATTCTCTGTCTAGATGATCTGTCCATTGTTGTAAGTGGAGTATTAAAGTCCCCTGTAGTTACCACATTCTTATCAGTAAGATTGCTTATGTTTGTGGTTAATTGTTCTATATATTTGGGTGCTTTCAAATTCAGTGCCTAGACATTTATAATTGTTAGCTCTTCCTGATGGATAGACCCTTTAATTATTATATAATGCCCTTCTTCATCTCTTGTTACAGCCTTTAATTTAAAGTCTAGTTTGTCTGATATCAGGTCTAAAATGAGTCTCTTGTAGACAGCAAATAAATGGGTTTTGTTTTTTTATCCATTCTGATACCCTATGTCTTTTGATTGGAGCATTTAGTTGATTTATATTCAGTGTTATTACTGAGAGATATGGATTTAAGGTCATTGTGTTATCTGTAGGGTTCATGTTTGTAGTGATGTCTCTGGTACTTTGTGGTCCTTATAACAGTTCACTCACCAGAGTCCCCTCTAGGATCTCTTGTAGGGCTGGTTGAGTGGTGATGAATTCCTTCAGTTTTTGTTTGTGTGGGAAAACCTTTATCTCTCCTTCTATTCTGAATGACAGGCTTGCCGGATAAAGGGTTGTCAGCTGCATATTTTTTCTGTTCATCACATTGAAGATTTCCTGCTATTCCTTTCTGGCCTTCCTAGTTTCAGTAGATAGGTCTGCTACTACCTTTATGTGTCTACCTTTGCATGTTAAGGCCCATTTATCCCTAGCTGCTTTCAGAATTTTCTCTTTATCCTTATATCTTGCCAGTTTCCCTATGATATGCCGTGCTGAAGCTTGATTCGTGTTATACCTAAAGGGAGTTTCCGTGCCTCTTGGATTTCAATGCCTGTTTCCTTCCCCAGATTGGGAAAGTTCCAAGCTATGATTTGTTCAAGTACACTTTCATCCCCTTTCTCTCTCTCTTCCTCTGGAATTCCTATGATACGGATATTATTCCATTTGATTGACTCACTTGGTTCTCTAATTCTCCCCTTGTGATCCTGGATTTTTCTTTATCTCTCTTTTTCTCAGCTTCCTCTTTTTCCATAATTTTATCTTCTAATTCACCTATTCTCTCCTCTGCCTCTTCAATCCACGCTGTGGCTGCCTCCATTTTATTTTGTACCTCGTAGCAGTTTTAAATTCATCGTGAGTATTTTTTAGGCCCCTGATCTCTGTAGCAATAGATTCTCTGCTGTCTTCTATGCTTTTTTCAAGCCCAGAGATTAATTTTATGACTATTATTCTAAATTCTTGTTTACTTATGTTACTTAAATCTGTTTGGATCAATTCTTTAGCTGTCATTTCTTCCTGGAATTTCTTTTGAGGAGAATTCTTCCATTTCATCATTTTGGCTAGTTTTCTGTCCCTTATGAGTTTTAAAAGTTTGTGATGTGCTCTGCACCTGCAAGCACTGCTATATTAAAGGGGGGGTTATATACTGCCCATGGCATGGCCCTTAAGAGATGTGTTTTTTGGAGAGTGTTACTTGCTCTCTGTTGTTGTGACTTTGGTTATTTTATTTCCCTACACATAGTGATGTTTTGGATCTCCACCTTGTGTGCTTTGATTTGTTCCTTGAAGTACCCTCATAGGGCTCTGGTGAAGATTCAGTGAGTCAAGTTGCTGCCTAACATCACTCACCTGGTCAGTAAAGTCCAGCTGTTGTTCGAAGCCACTCCACTGGCTCCAACATCCAACAGTGGTTCTAAACCACCATGCTGTGTAGCTACTGGGCAGTGGTCTCCATAGGATCTTGCTTCAGGTATCAGTAGCTCCAAGAAGCTTGTGTTCACTTCTTCCTTCCGACACACCAGAGCCCTCAGAAACAGCCAGAAAGACAGTGAACTCAAGAGTTCTTGGGGGCACCACACCTGTTTCTCATTGTTCCTGATTGCCAGTGGAGGTTAGCTTCTAATGCATTGCTGGAAGATTTCCTTCATGACCACGTAGAAAGACGAGGAATTATACAAAATGGAAGCCTCTTATAGGAAGAAGAGTCGGGCACAAAATTCAGGGTTTGTCATTTTCTAAGTTAAAAAGACTGAGAGAGGAAAAATAAAAAGTTGCATTTTGAATCTATTAAGTTTGCAATGCTATTGAAAACCCAGAGGTTGGTGAGACTTACATGGGCATCTGTTGCTTTTGCCTCCTATTGTCCATTTACCCTTCTTTTTAAAAAAGTTTTTATTTAAATTCCACTTTGGTAACATACAGTGTTATATTAGTTTCAGGTGTACAACATAGTGATTCAACACTTTTATACAGCAATCGGTGCTCATCACAAGTGCACTCCTTAATCCCCATCCCCTATTTAACTCCCACTCCCCTCTGGCAACCATCAGTTTGCTCTCTATAGTTAAGGATCTGCTTCTTGATTTGTCTCTCTTTTTCTCCCCTTTCCTCATTTGTTTAGTTTCTTAAATTCCACATATGAGTGACATCATATGGTATTTGTCTTTCTCTGACTTATTTTGCTTAGCATTATACTCTTTAGCTCCACCCATGTCATTGCAAATGGCAAGATTTCATTCTTTCACTGTGAAAGAATGTGTGTGTGTGTGTGTGTGTGTGTGTGTGTGTGTGTGTATTCTTTATCCATTCATCTATCAATGCACACAGGCTACTTCTGTATTTTCGCTGTTGTAAACAATGCTACTAGAAAAATAGGGGTGCATTTATCCTTTTGAATTATTGTTTTTGTATTCTTTGGGTAAATAGTAGTGTGATTGTTTGATCATAAGTAGTTCTATTTTTAACTTTTTGAAGAAACTCCATGCTGTTTTCCACAGTAGTTGTACCACTTTGCATTCCCACAAACAGTGCAAGAAGGTTCCCCTGTCACCACAGCCTTGCCAATCCCTATTGTTTCATTGTGGTTTCGATTTGTATTTCCCTGATGGTAAGTGATAATAAACATCTTTTCATGTGTCTGTTGGCCATCTGGATGTCTTCTTTAGAAGAATGTTCATGTCTTCTACCAAATTTTTAATTGGATTATTTGTTTTTTTGATGTTGAGTTGTGTAAGTTCTTTATATATTTTGGATACTAACCCTTTATCAGATATGCCATTTGCAAATATCTTTGCCCATTCTATAAGTGATCTTTTAGCTTTGGTGATTGTTTCCTTCCCTCTGCAGAAGTTTTTTATTTTGATGTAGTCTCAGTAGTTTATTTTTATTTCCCTTGCCTCAGGACACATAGAAAACAGTTGCTACAGATAATGTCAAAGAAAGTACTGCCTGTGTTCTCTTCTATGATTTTTATGATTTCAGGTCTCATATTTAGGTCTTCAATCCATTTTGCTTTGTTTTTGTTTTTGTTTTAATATAATTTATTGTCAAATTGGTTTCCATACGATACCAAGTGCTCATCCCAACAAGTGCCTTCCTCAACGCCCATCACCCACTTTCCCCTCTGCCCCCCCCCCCATCAACCCTCAGTTTGTTCTCTGTATTTAAGAATCTCTTATGGTTTGCGTTCCTCCCTCTCTGTTTGAAACTTTTTTCCCCTTCTTTGCCCTCCATGGTCTTCTGTTAAGTTTCTCAAGATCCACATATGAGTGAAAATATATGGTATCTGTCTTTCTCTGACTGACTTATTTCACTTAGCATAGTACCCTCCAGTTCCATCCACATTGCTGAAGATGGCCAAATTTCATTCTTTCTCATTGCCAAGTAGTATTCCATTGTATATATAAACCACATCTTCTTTACCCATTCATCAGTTGATGGACAGTTAGGCTCTTTCCATAATTTGGCTATTGTTGAAAGTGCTGCTATAAACATTGGGGTACATATGCCCCTATGCATCAGCACTCCTGTATCCCTTGGGTAAATTCCTAGCAGTGCTATTGCTGGGTCTTTGAATTTATTTTTGTGTGTGGTCCAGTTTCTTTCTTTTGCATGTTGCTGCCCGCCATTTGTTGAAGAGACTGTCTCTTTTCCCATAGGCTATTCTTTCCTGCTTTTTTGAAGATTAGTTGGCCACATATTTGTGAGTTTACTTCTGGCTTTTCTATTCTATTCTATTCTATTGACCTACGTGTCTGTTTTTGTGCCAGTACCATTTTGTTTTGATCACTACAGTTTTGTAATATACCTTGAAGTCTGGAATTGTTGCCTCCAGCTTTTCTTTTCTTTTTCAAGGTTGCTTTGGCTACTTGGGGCCTTTGTGGTTCCATCCAAATTTTAGGATTATTTGTTCCAGTTCTGTGAAAAATGCTGGTGATACTTTGATAAGGATTGCATTAAATGTGTAGATTGCTTTGAGTAGTATAGATATTTTAACAATATTTGTTCTTCCAATCCATGAGCATGGACTGTTTTTCCATTTCTTTGTGTCCTTTTCCATTTCTTTCATCAGTGTTTTATAGTTTTCAGAATATAGGTCTTCACCTATTTGGTTAGGTTTATTCCTAGCTATCTTATTTGGGTACAATTGTAAATTGGCTTGTTTCCTTAATTTCTTTTTCTGCTGCTTCATTATTGGTGGATAGAAATGCAACAAATTTCTGTGCATTGATTTTGTATCCTGTGACTTTACTGAATTCATTTATCAGTCCTAGCAATTTTGGGTAGAATCTTTCAGGTGTTCAACATAGACTATCATGTCATCTGCAAATAATGGAAGTTTGGCTTCTTCCTTACAGATTTGGGTGACTTTTATTTCTTTTTGTTTTCTGATTGCTGTGGCTAGGACTTCCAGTACTATGTTGAATAAAAGTGATGAGATGGGACATACTTGTCTTGTTCCTGGCCTTAGGAAAAGCTCTCAGTTTTCCCTATTAAGGATGATGTTAGCTGTGGGTGTTTTATATATGGCCTTTGTTATGTTGAGGTATGTTCACTCTACACCTACTTTATTGAGGCCTTTTTATTATGAATGGATAGTATACTTTGTCAAATGCTTTTTCTCCATCTATTGAAATGATCATATCATTCTTATCCTTTCTTTTATTAATATGATGTATCACCTTGATGCGATTTGTGAATATTGAATCACCCTTGCAACCGAGGAATAAATCCCAGTTGACAGTGTGTATGATTTTTTTTAGTGTGCTGTGAGATTCAGTTTGCTAGTATTTTGTTGAGGATTTTTGTTTCTATGTTCCTCAGGGATATTGGCCTGTAGTTCTTTTTTAGTGGTGACTTTATCTGGTTTTGGTATCAGGGTAATTCTGGCCTCATAGAATGAATGTGGACATTTTCTTTCCTTTTCTATTTTTTGGAATAGTTTGAGAACACTGGGGATTAACTCTTCGTTAAATGTTTGGTAGAATTTGCCTGTGAGGCCATCTGGTCTTAGACTTTTGTTTGAGAGTGTTTTAATTACTGATTCAACTTCTTTGCTGGTTATTGGTCTTGTCAAGTTTTCTATTTCTTCCTGTTGGCAGATAGTTTTTCATAATATTCTCTTTTAATTGTATTTCTGTGGTGTTGGTTGTTATTTCTCCTCTCTCATTTGTGATCTTATTTATTTGAGTTCTTTCCCTTTTTTTCTTGATAAGTCTGGCTAGAGGTTAATCAATTTTGTTGGTTTTTTTCAAAGAACCATCTCTTGATTTTGTTGATCTGTTCTATTGACTTTTTAGTTTCCTTATCATTTATTTCTGCTCTAGTCTTTATTATTTACTTCCTTCTGCTGGTTTTAGGTTTTGTTTCTTTTCTAGCTCCTTAAGGTGTAAGTTTAGGTTGTTTATTTGGGATTTTTCTTATTTCATGAGGTCAACTGTTTTGCTATAAACTTCCATCCTAGAACCACTTTAGCTGCATCCCAAAGGTTTTGGACCATCGCATTTTCATCTTCATTTGTTTCCATGTATGTTTTATTTCTTCTCCAATTTTCCAGTTGACTCATTCATTGCTTAGCAGCATGTTATTTAACCTCCTTGTATTTGTGGTCTTCCAGATTTTTTTTTTTTTTTTTTGTGGTTGACTTTTAGTTTCATAGTGTTGTGATCAGAAAAGATGCATAGTATGACTTCTATCTTCTTGAATTTGTTGAGGCTTGTTTTCTGGGCTAATGTGTGATCTGTTCTGGAGAATGTTTCATGGACACTTGAATAAAATGTGTATTCTGCTCTTTTAGGATAGAATGTTCTGAATATATCTGAATAGAATATATCAATATATCTCTTAAATCCATCCAGTATGTTGTTCAAAGCCATTGTTTCCTTGTTGATTTTCTGTTTAGATTATCTGTCCATTGATGTGAGTAGGGTGCTAAAGTCTCCTACTATTATGTATTATTATCAGATTAGTTCCTTTTATGTTTTTTATTAACTGTTTTATGTGTTTGGGTGTCCTGTGTTTACAATTTGCATAAATATTTATAATTGTCCTACCTTCTTGTTGGATTGTCCCCATTATTATTATATAGTGCCCTTTGTCTCTTATTATGGTCTGTTTTTAAATTCTATTTTGTTCCACATGAGTATTGTTACCCTGGCTTTCATTTGACATCTATTTCCATGAAGGATGTTTCTCAATCCCCTCACTTTCAATCTGCAGGTATCTTTAGGTCTGAATGAATCTCTTGTAGGCAAAATGTAGATGAGTTTTGTTTATTACCCATTCTGTCACCCTATGTCTTTTGATTAGAGTGTTTAACCTATTTACATGCAAAGTAATTATTGATAATTATGCACTTATTGGCATTTTATTGTCTTGTGATTGTTTCTGGAGATTTTCTCCTTTCTAGTCTTTCTCTCTTTTATACAGGTTTTCTTTAGTTATATATTCATATTTCTTTCTCTTCATTCTTTGTATATTTATTAGTGGTTTTTGATATATAGTTACCAGTAGGTTTATATATAACCTCCTCTGCATATAGCAGTCTATATTAAGTTGATGGTCATTTAAGTTTGAACCCATTCTTTACTCTTCTTCTCATGTTTTCTGTATATGTTGTCCTTTTCGTATCCTTTTTTTTTTTAATAAATGTTTACTCATTTTTGAGGGGGAGAGGGGCAGAGAGGGAGGGGACAGAGGATCCAAAACAGGGTCTTCACTGACAGCAGAGAGCATGATGCAGGGCTCAAACTCATGAATCGTGTGATCATGACCTGAAGTTGGCTCCCTAACCGATTGAGCTACCCAAGCACCCCTCATATCCTTTTATTTTGTGAGTTCGTTAGCTGATTTTTTACAGAAATATTCATATCTACTCTCTTTGTGTTTCCCACCTTTATACTGTCACTTTTGATCTCTCCTTTCCATTCAAAGAATCCCCTTTAATATTTCTTCCAGGGCTTATTTAGTGGTCATTAGCTCCTTTAGATTAGGTTTGTTCATTTGTTTGTTTTTTCTCTGGGAAACTATCTTTCATTCTATTCTGAATGGTAGCCTTGCTGGATAGAGTATTAGCTGCAGATTTTTTTCCATTCAGCACTTTGAATATATCATGCCGCTCCCTTCTGGTTTGCCAAATTTCTGTTGAAAAATCTCCTGCTAGCCTTATGGGTTTTCCCGTTAAGTTACTATCTTTTGTCTTGCAGCTTTAAAATTTTTCTTTTTTTAAATTTTTATTTATTTATTTTGAGAGAGGGAACAGGCGAGGGGCAGAGAGAGAGAAAGGAAGGGAGAGAATTACAAGCATTCTGTCAGTGCAGAACCAGATGCAGGCCTTGATCTCACAAACTGAACCATGAGATCATGACTTGAGCTGAAATCAAGAGTCAGATGCTTAACCAACTGAGCCACCTAGGTGCTCCTAAAATTTTTTCTTTATTATTATATCTTGCCAATTTAATTACAATATATATTGGTGTGAGTCTGCTTTTCCCCCAAATTAGGAAGCTTTTCAACTATTGTGTCTTCAAATAAATTTTCTTTCCCCTTTTCTCTCTCTTCTTCCTCTGTGACTCCTATAATATGAATGTTATTACGTTGATGGAGTTACTGAATTTCCTGAGTCTATGTTCATTTTGCATAATTTTCCCCCTCTTTTATTCAGCTTGATTACTTTCCATTACTCTGTCTTCTAGGTCACCAATTAATTCCTGTGCTTCTTCCATCCTGCTTTTCTTTCTATCAAGAATTTGTTGAGCCCTTTATTAACATTTCATTTGTTGAGCCCTTTATCTCTGCTATGTTGTTCCTTATCTATGTGTTAAGGATCTCACTATGTTTTCCATTCTTTTCTCAAGTTTAGTGAGTATTCTTATGATCATTGTGTTAAGCTTTTCAGTCCTGGGGGTGGCAGAGCTGAGCCAGCAGCACCCACCCTCCAGCTTTCCATGCCTCCATTCCACTGACTGTTTGTTGCTCCATCTGCCCTGCCACCATAGTGGACCAGGCCATTTCCTTTGTCAAGGATTTCCTGGCCAGAGACATCACCACTCCAAGATGGTGGTGGCCCCAATCAAACAGGTCAAGCTGCTGCTGCAGGTGCAGCATGCCAGTAAGCAGATCACCACAGACAAGCAATACAAGGGCATTGTGGACCATGTTGTGTGTTTCCCCAAAGAGAAGGTGGTGCTTGTCCTTCTGGAGAGGGAACCTAGCCAATGTCATCTTCTACTTCCCCATGCAAGCCCTCGATTTCACCTTCAAGGATAAGTACAAGCAGATCTTCCTGGGGGTCATGAACAAGCTCATGCAATTCTGGAGGTATTTTGTTGCCATTTTTATGTTGCCTCTGTGCAGGCTGCTGTCTCTTTAAGGGCAGCAACTCAGCTATCACTTGCCCTCCTGGCTCACCCAGGGCTGAGTCAGTTGACTTTTTAAAGCTCTAGGCTCCAAGTCCCACTGGTTATACAAACTCATGGAATTCAGCCCCTCTGGTTTTCAAAGCCAAACATTATGGGGATTAGTCTTGCTCATGTGAGCTCCTGGTATAAGGGCCCATTTCTCTGCCCTATCTGTGTATGCAGCTCCCTCCCTCCTGTGGGCAGCCTCCCTCCTCCTTTCTGCCCTTCCTAACCTTTTAGAGGCAGCTTCCTCTCTATATTTGTTGTGGAGTTTGTTCTGCCAGTCTCCAGATCCCTTCTGCTTTATTTACTTGGTTGTGGATAATAACTAGTTGTAAAGTTGGGACAGGTTGAGCCAGCTTCCTCCTACTCTACCATCTTACCAAGCTCCTCCTACCCTTCTTCTGATAAGAGTCTCACTGCTCCATCTTCCTTTCAGAAACACCCTCATCCACTTCAGGCCATCACCTTCCAGAGGGGTTGACTCTGGTTCCAGGAGTGGGCATGGGATTCAGAGTATCCTACTTCTTCAGCCATATTGCTCTGTCTGAAGATGATGCAGTTAGGAACCATGAAATTTTTGCTGGCATGGTTGAAAGGCATTCTCTTTCCTGCTGCTTGCTGAGGGTATAGAATTCCCACTTAATAGCCATCTTATCACCACCAGCAAAAGCCTCAATAAGAATTCAGAACTCAGAAGGAAGCAGAGGTACACCAGTCTGAGAGATCAGGTCTTGATGTCAGAGTTTGGGCTCTTAGATCCAGCTATGTTTAAATCTTACTCTTCAGTATTTCAATTATGTAAACCATTAAACACCATTTTTAATTGTGCCAATTTGAATTGGGGTTTCTGTCACAACTAGTAGAGTCCCAACTAATAAATAGAATATCTCAAGTTTCAACTGATATAGCTCTAATTGAGAAGAAAAATAAATCACTGGTAACCTGATAGTGTAGTCCAAAGAGGGCCAAATCCTATGTTAAATGTCTTTAAAATCTCCTATCCTCTTAAAATTTAATGTGAATATTACATCACTCTTCTTTGTATCTTACATCAAGAAAAAAAGAGGTGTGCCTGGTTGGCTCAGTCGTTAAGTGTCCGACTTTGGCTCAGGTCATGATCTCAAGGTTCGTGGGTTTGAGCCTCGTATTGGCTCTTTGCTGACAGCTCAGAGGCTGGATCCTGCTTCAGATTCTGTGCCTCCCTCTCTCTCTGCCCCTCTCCCTGCGCTCTCTCGCTTGCTCTCTCTCTCTCAAAACTATTAAAAAGAAAAGAAAAAAGAATACCCTCCATCTGCAAACAAAAAGTAATATTTTATTATAATGTACCATTTTTGGGGGGTCGCCTGGGTGGCTCAGTTGGTTGAGTGGCCGACGTCGGCTCAGGTCATGATCTTGTGGTCTGTGAGTTTGAGCCCCGCGATGGGCTCTGTGCTGGCAGCTTGGAGCCTGGAGCCTGCTTCAGATTCTGTGTCTCCCTCTCTCTGCTCTTCCCCTGCTTGTGCTCTATCTCTCTCTGTCTCTCAAAAATAAATAAATGTTTAAAAAAAATTTTTTTTATGTACCATCTTTTGCCTGTGGATCTATTTACCCCATTTGAGGATTGTTCATGATCCTAAGAGAGCTAGACATCAACATTGGAATTGGATGGAGAAGACTGAGATCAAGAGATGTGAAGAATGAACTTGGAGGCAAAAAGAGCTGGATATGAATCCTGGTTTATACGTTTGCCGGATGACATTTTAAAAGTTTCAGTTTCCACATTGAAAAATAGGCCTGCATGTTCTATTTCTCTAATACTCTATAATTTTCAGCCCTCCCTACTTACCTGGCTATTGTAAGGACCAATCTAGTGGTGACATAATGCCCATTCTCCTCAAGAGGCATTTAGAAATCAATGACTTCTATGAGTCAATATGGACTGAGAGCTCATCATACTTCTTAAAACTGAAAACTCGATTATCTTTTTTAAGTGGAGTTATTAGTAACCATATTTTAACACGATTTGGAAATAAATGGAGTATCTTAAATATGCTGTATCTTGATTTTTAGAAAACATTGGATAAAGTTTCTCATAGTATTTCTATGGATAAAATGATGAAAGCTAATGTCACTGCAATGCTTAGCAGAGGTACAGTTGATGAATAACACATTGAAAGGATATTGATTACTGGTTCTGAAAAATATTTGCTTGATGGCATACCACCTACCTGTTTCTGTTCTTGGTCCTGTCAGGTACCATATTTTCTATTAATAACATGAAAGAAAATTACATATAATTGATTAACACAACCAACCAGAGATTAAAAATGATCCTGATATGTTAGCATATTGTACAGAAAATTTTAAAATAATAAACAAATAGTAAGTGGAAATTTAGCCTCAGGTTAGGAAATTCCGGACTTCAAAGCAAATCTTGTTCAATAGATCTGAGTATATAGTTTATTACAAATACAAATTTAGTTGGGGGAAAAGTGTGGTTGCTTTTTAGCTAACTTAGCTTGAGATATCAATAGAAGTGTAATACCCAGAACTCCAGAAGTAATGTATCCCACATCATTCAGCACTGATGAGGTATTATCTTGTGTTATATTCTTTTTTTAAAAATTTTTTTTTTCAACGTTTATTTATTTTTTTGGGGACAGAGAGAGAGCATGAACGGGGGAGGGGCAGAGAGAGAGGGAGACACAGAATCGGAAACAGGCTCCAGGCTCTGAGCCATCAGCCCAGAGCCTGACGCGGGGCTCGAACTCACGGACCGCGAGATCGTGACCTGGCTGAAGTCGGACGCTTAACCGACTGCGCCACCCAGGCGCCCCTCTTGTGTTATATTCTGAAGAGAGATGTAGTAGAAAAACCAGCCTATGTCCTGGAAAAAGTGACCAAATGGTGGGGGACCTGGAAACATGGAGGCTGAAAGGGGTTGTGGACTGTGTAACTGAGGAGGACAAGGACTGAGGGGAGATGTGGTCATCATGTCCTTCTAGGCTGGCATGGAGCACAAGCTATAGACTTGCTCCTCCTACCAGAGAGGAGGGCCCAGACCAAGAGGGAAATGGAGCAGGTGAACTGGGCTCTGGTTCAGGATGAGAACGAACCAAAACCACTGAGTACATCTCCAAAGGCAAGCACTCTGTCACGGGCTGGTCTTTGACAAGGACTGCCTCCTGCTCTTCATCCATGTGCTCATTTGCTCATCTGACAAAACTAAATTTGAGAAACTTGTGGTTCCTTCAAAACCGAAGTTTATGAAATTTATTATAAGTTATTAAGACAAGAAGTTAAATCATATAGACATCAGCTCCTTACAATGTAGATAGTTTCACAAACGTGAGGCAAGTCAAGAGGTGCCCACGGGTATCTTGTCTCACTATTTACCTCTTGCAGCAATTGTTTTGCTTCAGTCACTACTGGCAACCAAACTGGAATTTATGTCTGGTTTTACTCCATTTGTATAGCAGTCAGGAGAATGAGCCCTGGAGACAGACTGCTTTTACTTGAATTTTGGTTTTACAGTGTAGATTTAGGATATGTTATCTGAACCTTCGAGCCTCTTTTTCCAATCTGAAAACCGGAAATAATTGACCTACACATGGGGTGGTTGTGAGAATCAGATGAGCTAGTGCATGTAAAGCACTTAATGCGGCTCCTGCAACTGAGCAAACCCTCAGTGAATGTTACTGTGATTGTAATATTGGTAGTAATAAACCGTGCCCACCTTTGCAATGTAGTTCCTGGGTTTTACCTTCAAATTTACTCTATGTACTTCAGATGCTGAATAACTCAATTTGTTTGGGTCATCGTCCTGCTTTGGGAGTAGAATTTGAAAATACGAAATGGGGCTTCTTAAACAGATAAAGGGGAGCATGGTATGGTAGGAGCAGGAACCTGGTCCCAGTCCATTCAGACTAGCGCTGTGACTAGACAGACCACTTAGGCTAAACATCAGTACAGTGAGAGGATTTTGTTCTTTCCTGGCTAAAATGTTTTGTCCTAAATGAGGCCATGACTGGAAAAGACTAATAAATCATGAGGATAGACAGAAGGAATGGGAATACTAAAAAGCCTAAACACTGACTACTTAGTCTGTGTACCAAAGTGCCTCCTTTACAAGCTCCAATGTGCAATTAATGGTCCTTGTGAGCTGTATAAAACAAGACAATAATAACCATGTCTTCCAATTACTTCCTATTAGAAATCACTAAAACTTCCCTAAATTTTAATAAGGGTGTACTTCATTCAACTGAAGTGAGGTTAAAGGTGACACCTGCCAGACATTGCCATGCTAATCACATACAGTCTTTCTTACAGTCTGGCGTGCTATGTTAAAGGGTCACAGCCAAATGGAATAGAAAATTGCCTGCTGTATAAACCCAGAGTGTTTTTTATTTGATTTGCACTGGAATTCTGCAGATTGATTACAGGATCAAGAACAGATGGTATTACAAGAATCCTTTTACTGCCAGATGGCCTCCTGAAGCTTTAACCTAGAGCCACATGCTCTCTGTATCAGTATCTAGCCCCAGTAATCAAAGGCACAAGTTTCACTACACTCCCACCCTCTCCTTCCTCTACTCCCTTCCCCCAATTTAGCCAGCACCTCCAGTTTGAATGTACTGTGCCTACAAGGAATAAGATGCTTCGTTTGCCAGGAATTCAATGTCGCAGAAAAAATAGACCCATAAATATACAATTCTTATGTAGCAGGGTAAGTGAAATGTAGAAGTGTGTGGAGCAGTGTGGGAGTATTAGAGGAGGGCTTTCTAGCTCAAATGAAGAATTGGGGAGGCAATTTAAATGATAGAGAGGACTCCATCATTGGGGGATGATAGATACTGTTTTGTTAAAGTTAAATAGCAATTAGCCAGGGAAATAAATGGAACAGGGAGGGGTGGGCCTTCTAAGCAGAGGGTGAAACATGAACATAGACGTGGCAACAGGAAACAGCATGGTGACCATCAAATGCACTATAAGCAGTTCCATGTTGCTGAATCACAAAGTACGGGGCGGGAGGTAGAAAATAATTAGACAAAAGAAGTTGGTGTGGGCTAACCTAAGAAGATCCATTTGTGTGCTGCTAAGTAGCATAGACTAGTGATTCACAGTATGGCCCATGGATCAGCAGTCTCAACATCACCTGGGAATTTGTTGGACTTGAAAATGCTCAGGTCCTATCCTGGACCAAGTGAATTAGAAATTCTGAGGGTAGGGTCCATGAACTGCTGATTCCACAGTTGATTCTGAGGTCCATTACAGTTTGAAAAACATTTATGTAGACTTTATCCTATAGTAGGAAAGGAACTTTTGAAGACTGTTAAGAAGAGTGCCATGGACTCTTCATGATATCAGATATGCATTCCCGCGTCTTTTGTGATTTTAGAGATTATTGCTCTAATGAAAGGCCACTCAAGAAGATGGACTTGCATTTGGGAAACAAAGTCAGTTACATTTTCTCACATATCTATAAAACTATCGAGCTGGATAGAATCAAGCTATTGGGAAGGAACATATCCTGAAAAATCCTTATCATAGAGATACTATCTGGATAGGCTACAAAACATATGTCTGGCACATTTGGAGATATTTTTCCTCATTAGTCAAAAATTACACTAGAAATTGTTGTTAAACTCATTCAGATACCATATATACATAAACTTTGAAAAAGTGGCCCAACCTATCCATAATCCTGTACTTTTCAAGCTTTATTTTTAGCAGTGGACTTTTTTTTTTTTTTAAAGAATCATTTATACCATCTTCCAATATATAAAATAAATAAAAGTCAAGTCACTCTGGTTGAAGCTCAGGAAGGGGAGCACTTTACTTGTCCCCTTTGATAGTCTCTGAGACAACACCATCAAGCCCATTGTTTTAGAATCATTGATCTATTTCATTCCTGGTAGGCATGAATAATCCCACTTCATTAATAAGGCTGATGGTAGCTGTATCACACTCAGAATTTTCTAGAGAAACAGAACCAATAGGATATCTGCATATGAGTGTGTGGTGTATCCTAGAATTTTCTAGAGAAACAGAACCAATAGGATGTATGTACATGAGTATGTGGTGTATCCTAATTCACTATGTGTAATAGATACATCTACATACAGACAGAATGGAAAAGGGGGAGGTTTATTATAAGGAATTCACTTGTGTGATTGTGGGGGGCTGGCAAGTCTACAATTTGCAGGGCAGGCCAGCAGCCTGAAAACTAGCAAGAGTTGACATTGTAGGCTTGAGTCCAAAGGAGTCTGGAGGCAGAGCTTTCTTCTTCCATCAGGGACCCCAGTCTTTTCTCGTAAGGCCTTCAACTGATTATATGGGGCCCACCCACATTATGGAGGATAATATGCTTCACTCTGTATCTACTGATTTAAATGTTCATCACACTTTCAAAAGACCTTCACAGTAATATCGAGGCTGGTTGGCCAAACAGCTGGGTCATAATCACAGCCTAGGCAATTTGACAAATAGCTGTAATAGATGGCGATTTTCCTCGCTACTATAGTAATAAGAAAGGTTCTGAAGAGCTAGGTGACCAGAGACAAAAACCAAACATCTTAAAGTGCAAATGTATTCAAAAATTTCTTCTTTGCAATGAATAATGTAACTAGAGGGCTAGCAAGTGCCATATGAGGAAAGGCAGGGAAAAGCAAGCCTAATTTTGGTGAATTTATCTTACCTCAAAAACAAATTATAGAGTAGAAGTTAGTCACCAAAACTCTGCCAAAAACTAAAAACTTTTCATTAAAGAGCGATTAACATTTGAGACTGATACAGCAGCAGATTAGAGCTTCATGCATAGCTCTGCTATTTCCTAGCAACTGGTTCTTATTACCAGGGATGTTAGTGAAGGAAATGAAATTCTTGCTTGTTGAAAGCTGAGCTCACGCCAAAAGAATAACAGCTCTTCAATTTAAAGGAAAGTAGTTCAGAAAGGAGTGGCAGAATGATAACCAATACAGGTCATGCATGCATTTAATCACTTAACAAGTGTTTGGACTGTAAACTGTGATCTCTTGCACGGCACAGCTCAAATCTCAGAATGGAACTTCCCTCTACATCCACTGCCAGGCTGGACTACATGAGTTACTAGACTGGTAGCACCCTCATCAGTTTGGCCACGGCCATTGGATCAGGGCAGCCATTTTGTACATCAACAACCTGTGAGGTAATTTAGCACACAAAAAAGAAAACTCTACCCCACAGAGAAGATAGTGACTAAATTACCAAGTCTAATTCTCCCCTTGAGAAAGTTTTGAGTCCTAAAAAGAAAGTGAATCAGAAGTAGCTGGTAAGGGGAACAAAGTCTAAAAAACACAAAGAGAAGCCAAGGGATCAGAGCACAGAGCATGACTTCACAATATAGAAGAGGGTCTGACAAGAAAAAGAGAATGATAATACCATGTGATAAATGTCACAACAGCAAGGCATGTAAAACACTGTAGGGAAACATTGAAAAGGTACTTGGAAGGTGACTAAGAATGGCTTTTTGGAGGAGACCATACCAATAGCAGAGTAGGCACTGTCAAGGATTCCATAAACTTCTGCTATTGAGAGGGTGACTGATGGCTCCCTACAGCCAGAATTGGATCTTGAGGAAGAGAAACTTTCTAGTTCTCAAATTACATTGGATTGGCATATAGCCCAGGCATGTGTCTGTGGCTCTCTTTACGTGACTTTCACTTCTCTTGCTGATACTTGGTTCCCATGTGGCCCCAGACACTTTTTTTCCCTATGTGTATTTGCAATAAGACCTCTTACAATCAAGAGAGTTGATGTTACTTGTAACACAAAAACCAAATATGCCACTTTGGGTTCATCACTTATTATACAATTAGGAAATTTTGCAAATCAAGGCCAAAACAATCTAAAAGCCAAAATTTGGTTTCAGAATAAGTCAATGTCCTTAAAATTCAAATTTATAAAATGGAAAAAAAAAAGACTTACTCCATCTAATTTTTTATTTTAATCCCTGAAAGATTTCACTTACATAAATTGTGACTGATACGTAGTAGACAAATGAAGACGGAATTTATACTGCCCTCCTTTCCAGTTAGGGATTGGAAACCATGAGTCAAAAATCAAAAGTTAAAAAAAAAGAAAAAGGAAAAAAACAAAAAAAACGGAGCGCCTGAGTCATTTGAGCATCCCACCCTCGATTTCAGCTCAGGTCATGAACCCAAGTTTGTGGGTTGGAGCCCTACATCACACTGAGCATGGAGTCTGCTTAAGCTTCTCTCTCTCTCTCTCTCTCTCTCTCTCTCTCTCTCTCTTTCTCTCTTTCTCTCTCTCACTCACACCCCCACTCCTCTCTCCTGCTTACACCCTCTCTCTCATTCTACCTAAAAAATAATAAAAAAAAAAACAGAAGTTACTGTCCCTCAAACCATATTCAAATGTCAGATTTTCCACAAAACACTGGATCAAAATGAAAATGAAACACATATGTACATACGCACATACTTTATGAAAACCAGAATTATTTTTTTTAATTTTTTTAACGTTTTATTTATTTTTGAGACAGAGAGAGACAGAGCATGAACGGGGGAGGGACAGAGAGAGAGAGAGAGACACAGAATAGGAAGCAGGCTCCAGGCTCTGAACCATCAGCCCAGAACCCGACGCGGGGCTCGAACTCACGGACTGCGAGATCGTGACCTGAGCCGAAGTCAGACGCCCAACCGACTGAGCCACCCAGACACCCCGAAAACCAGAATTATTAACTGGTATATCGTTTGGTTCAGTCTCTCCTTCCAGTTGGGTTTCCTTAATTGTCAGACTGCTACAGGACACAAAAGCAACACAACATAGACAACCATTGAAGAATGGAGAGAAATGTATTTCCCTTTACAGATTCATTCAGCCATTAGTTGTGATTGTAATTGTAATTCAGCCATAACAGTGATTGTACCAACAGTGGTGTTAGTGGTTCTATCAACTGCAAAATTATTTGTTAATAGTATCTTGCAACAGATAAGCTGAGTTAAAAATTTGAGCATCCTAATAACTACAAAGATGAATTTTCCGTTTACTGAACACAATGTAACATTCCTAATGGAAATGCATGCAGATTTGCATTGTGTTAACTTGAAAAAGCTGAACTTCAAACATCAGTAAAATTCTATTTTCAGCACAAAATTAGGAACAATGTAAATCAAATTTAACGTTGAAGAACTATAATTTTAAATTGGAGGATGAATGAATGATCAACTGTGTTTATGTTAGTGGTATATGTCTTAGCCACTTTAAAAATTTTTTTTATAATGTTTATTTTTGAGAGAGAGAGAGAGAGTGCAAGCAGAGGAGGGGCAGAGAGAGAGGGAGACACAGAATGCAAAGCAGGCTGCAGGCTCTGAGCTGTCAGCACAGATGTCTTGGCCATTTTTGATCTTAAACATCTTTGTCAGTCCTATGAGAGCAATTCAACATGAAATATCCAAGTTTTGAATTTTGCCAAGTCTTTAGGAGCAATCATTTACATAAAATGAAACTATAATGTACTTTCTCCGCTTTAATGATATGCCAGTACCATTCATGTCAATAAAATTTCTTCAGTTTATTGACTGGCAACTGGGTCTAAAGAGGCAGAGAAGTCATAAGTTTATGTTTCAGGCTATTAGGTTCTGATGGTTAATTTTACGTATCAACTTGGCTGGGCTAAGGGCTGCTAAGATTACTGGTAAAACACTATTTCTGGGTGTGTCTGTGAGGGTGTTTCCAGAAGAGATTAGCATTTGAATTGGTGAACTAAATAAAGCAGCTGATCCTCCCCACTGTGTGTGGCATGATCCTATCTGCTGAGGGCCTGAATGGAACAAAAGGCGGAAGAAGGGCAAATTCACTTTCTCTGCTTGAGCTGAGACACCCATCTTCTCCTGCCCTCAGACATCTTCACCCCCTGGTTCTCTGACTTTTGGACTCAGATTGGGATGTGTACTTTAGCGCCCCTATTCTCAGACCTTCAGACTTGAATAGCTGTCCTACTTCTCCAGATTGCAGATCAAGGAATTTCTTGGCTTCCATAATTCTTATTGGTTCTATTTTTATAGAGAAACCTAATATGTAAGTGATATTTAGAAAATCTGAAATATACAGCCCATTGGATATAGTCATCCTGTAGGTTTCTAGTTCTAGGAGTTTTGTGGGTTGTTTTTTGTTTGTTTTTTGCCTTTTTTGGGGTTCTGAAACCCTTTGACAGTCTATGACTCTAACCCCCAGAAAAATGCATATATGCACATGTACACTCCATTCTGCCTACATGTACCATGGACCCCAAATAAAGAAACCCTCTTTAGATTGGCAATATTTGTGAAACAGAGGTGTGGGTAAGCAAGTACATGCGCCCTACAACAAAGTAGCAGCAGTTCAGCACTCAATCTGTACTAGGCACATGTGTAGATGGAATGTGGTCCTGGTTTCAAATTACTGTTTTAATTACGTTTCCTTCAATACTCTTTAATGTCCTGGAATGTCTCTTTGTATTAAGGATCAAAGACTTTTAGATCATTAAACCAAAGATGCAACTAGGTCCCTGACGTTATAAATATTTGCAAATATTCTTTTTGGTAACTATTAGAGAACAGTAATGATAAGAAAAAAAAGTTAAAACACAGGAACAGAACAAACCACACTCATTGTACTAAATTTGTTATAATAAAAGTAAAATATGAGTGAACTAATCAAGGATTTTTTTTCTCTTAAAATAGGTTCTTAATCAACTTGTACCAAACACACAAACACATACACACAGATACACATATAAGGCTTATAAAGCCAAGCTCCAAAATGACATGAACATACATAGAATATGTTAAAAAAAAAAAAAAAATATATATATATATATATATATTTTTTTTTTTTTTTAATGTTTATTTATTTTGAGAGATGGAGAGCATGAGTGGGGAAGGGGCAGAGAGGGAGGGAGAGAGAGCATCTCAAGCAGGTTCCATGCTGTTAGTGCAGAGTCTGACACAGGGCTCAATCCCACGAACCATGAGATCATGACCTGAGCTGAAATCAAGAGTCAGATGCTTAACCAACTGAGCCACCCAGACGCCCCAGTATATATTTTTGATTATTGTTTAAGACTATGCCCTTCCCTAAAAGAATGCAAGATTTGAAAATCCAAAATACAACACAAGGATTTGTGGGTGAGTTTTTATTTAGAAAGTAATTCTTAATTGTCTAAGCAAAAGAAAGGTACAAAATGGTTTCTTTAACTAGAAGTTTTGTCTGTTCAATTGCCTGTCATACAGATGTAAGAAAACGCATTTACCTATAGGATTATTCATTTGGAAAATGCAAAATGTGAGTTGAAACATATCCTCAAAGGAAAAGAAAGCCCTATTTTAAAGACATTTGAGAGCTCTAAAAATCATTATTTTCTCTACTAGATGAAAATCTAAAGACCATTCTCCAGGGGAACAGCAGCAGTGGACAGATCATGAACTCTCAGATTCCCTGTTGTTAGTGGGGATGGAAAACCTCCATTTTATGAAGTTAAGATTAGAGCAAGTGTTAACAAAATAAAGTCAGCTACACATTGAAAAAAATTCTGATACTAGTCCATTAAGGGAACAAGGGAATTACTAGAAATAACTCTGAAATTCTTTCCCACCAACACTGAACTTAATTACAGACAGGCGTTGTAAACAGAATCTATGAGAAGGAAGAGCAAAACAAGGAAAAGAAATTCCTGCATAGTAAGTATTGTTTTGTTTATGTGTTTCATTATGAACAAATATATTTTTTATTTTTTAATTTTTTTTATAACATTTTTTATTTGTTTTTGAGAGAGCACAAGCAGGGGAAGGACAGAGAGGGGGTGGACAGAGGATCCAAAGTGGGCTCTAAGCTGACAGTAAAGAGCCCAATGTGGGGCTTGAACTCATGAAAGGTGAGACTGTGACCTGAGCCGTGACTAAGTCACCCAGGCACCCCAAACAAATATAGTTCCTAAATGTTGTATTCTCAATGTTAGACACATCTTCTATGTTTATAAAAATGAGGTGATTTCTAGGGGCTTGGTAAAGAACCAACTAGCTTATCAGGTTTGCATTTACTTTAAGAAAGGCAAATCATCTCATGTTTTCCTATAACAAACAGACCACTGTGAATTATTGGGTCCATGCTCATAAAATACCAGATTTCTTTCTCTTAGGAAAAACAGATTATGATCAGAAAGTTTTGAAATCAGAGAACAGAGCTTAATGAGAAATTCCTCCCAGGGACTATGGGAAGCAATTGAGGATGAATCAGAACACTCAGACTGAAGAAGCATCAGGTACTAGTTGTGTGTTCAAGGTTTTCCTGATGCCACATTCAAATTTATGTAAGACATGCAAGGCATGCGAGCCCCTGCCTTGCATCTTAGCACTTGGGAGGGCCTTTGGAATAGAAATGGAAAAGGGACATAGCTTATGAGGGAAGCTGGGCAACTGGCTACTGACTGGAATAACTTTGGGACAATGTAGAAAGAGGGAGCATTAGTTCGAAGGAAAAACAACAACCCATTGTATATATTATCAAGGATTAAAAATATCAAAGTAAACTTCTGGAAATCCTTGATAGCCTTGAAAAAAAATACATTTTTACAAAGCGTAAAGTAACACAGATTCTGAGAACAGGGCAGGTGACTGGGTGGCTCAGTTGGTTGAACATCTGACTTCAGCCCAAGTCCTCATCTTGTGATCTGTGAGATGGAGTCCCGCATCAGGATTTGTGCTGACAGTTTAGAGTCTGGAGACTGCTTCAGATTCTGTGTCTCCTTTTCTCTTTGCCCCTCTCCCACTCATATTCTCTCTCTCGCTCTCTCTCAAAAATAAACAGTTTTTAAAAATTAAAAAAATACAGATTCTGAGAGCTATAAACACTTGAAAGCAGTGCTTGCAGTCTACTACTTAAGATGGCATGATCTAAAACAAAAATTCTTAATAGATGGTAAGAAATTATCTAAAATGCATCCTCCACCAAATTTGTTTTTTTAAATCCTGCCTAAGGCTGAGATTTTTTTTTTTTTATTGACTTCTGAATAAGAATTTGGAAAGTCCCAATGTGAAATGTCCAAGAAGAAATTTCATGATCATAGCTCAGTGGTGTTCTTCCGTGATAAACATGGGAAAGCAATGTTACATTCCATCAACCTCACAGAATGGATTTTAGGATGTGTTACCTAGGCCTTCCTTCAGCCTCCTAGAGTTTACTTTCCTTCTCTTAAGGGTTCTTCTTTATGCTGCAATGAATTATGGTCCTAGTTTGATAAAAAACTTGAATACACAGTTTCAAACCTCTTTCCCCCACATATTCGCCAAACATCTTAGGCAACATCTTTCACTTCTCTGAGCCTTAGTTTCATTATTTGCAATACAAAAATGAAAATATATACCACTCAGATCTTCCTTCCTAGGGCTTGAGTATAACTCCTTTTCTAAAACATGCAGTATCTTTCCCCATATATCTGAGAATTTACTTCAGTTTGATAGCAGCTCTATTTTCTCTTAGTTATGCTCTCAATGTTAGACATCTTACATGTTTATAAAAAATGTATTTGAGGGGATTTCTAGGGGCTTGGGAAAGAACAATCATATGGTTTACAGGTTTTGCATTTACTCTCAGAAAGGCAAATTATTTATTTTAGAAAGGCAATTATTTATCTTCAACCATCCAATTTATTATGGATTTTTTTTTCCACCTTGGCTCCTGAAAAGATACAAAGAACTATCCTATCATTTCCTTTGTCTCTCTTTCCCACATTTCTTGTTTTTCATGGGTAGAAAAAATTTATACTCATATCCATACTAACAACATGACCTGTCCTTTTTCCCCATCATCCCATAAAATGTTGTCAGTCTGAAAATTTCAGACCATTAATCCATATTCACTTAAAAAAATTTTTTTAAGGAAAATTGCTCTAAGATTTCTCCTCTTACTATCAATCCACATCCATCTGCAGCCATCACCCCAATACCTGCCCCCATCCCCTGCTTCTACCTGACTCGTGATCCACAGGGAACACTTTTGACTTACAGTCAGTATTTCTGATTTGAATTCTGGTTTGATTCCTTAAAAGCTCTAGAAAAATCCCCTTAATCAGAGTTCCCAGTTGGGTTCACTATCAGCATCATCTGGGAAGCCTTTTAACTGTTGAAGCAAAGTCTTGGAGGTTGAGTTGAGGAGTGAAGTACAGGAATCTATTTTATGAAATGTTCTCCTAGGTGATGCAAATGAAGACTTAAGTTTGGGATCAAGTTGCCAAATCCTCTGAATTACTTTCCTAGCCTACAAAATGCCAGGCCTATTTTATAGTGATATCATGAAGGTTAAGCAAGGCAATGTATGGACAGAGCATTATAAATTAAAAACTAAATATAATACAAGGTATTATAAGTCAATATTCTTGTGGAATTTGGAGTAGAATAGTCCATTGTCAATCATTTCTGCAGCAATATACACAGAGGCTGAGCAACAAACATTACCAATGCTAATGATCTGAAATGCTCATAGTATAAAATCTCAGGGCGTACCAGAACACAACTTTAAAAGCATATAAAGTGATTTTAAAACCAACAGACAAAATATTTTTACTGTACTTTCGAATAAAAAAACATCTAAAAATAAATTTCACCCTTTCTGACTTCTTGAATTACATTGACTTCATGGTGGGAATTTGCTTCTCAAAGTCCTAGTGTTGCAGGAAACCAGAGAAACATTGGAACAATTTGAAGCCAAATTAAAGGAAGAAAACTGATGTGCAAATACTGGTCTCTGTTCTTCCCATACCTAAGTTGTTTCCTGAAACTATAATAATTGAGATGCTAAGTGAGGTTTACTAAATCAGTCCCCATTTTGTGCATTTTATATTGCAAGGAAATAAATGGTACTCTAATAGCTTGGAAAAAAAACTGCAGGAAATGACTTCAGCTTTGGAGAGTTTCTAATTCATTATAATTTCTAGGATAAAATATTTACCTACAACTTTTAAGTCCCTGGAGAGTTTAATCTACTTAAGCTAATGCAGGCTGGTAGAAAGGGATTATTACTCTAAAATAATTGAAATTGTCATTTTGCAAAGATCATGGGCTTTACATTCAATCTATCATGGATGCTTGAGTTTCCTCTTTCAAGAAATAGAAACATTTGAAGTTTATTTTTTTCATTCTTTGGGGGGGAGGCATCTAATAAGCCTATAATCTAAATTTCATAATTTACAATCCAGAGTTCAACCTCATTAATTCAACAACACTTTACAATATCTGGCTCCTGTTCCTCTCTGGTCCCCTAGACTTCATTTCTCCAAATACCCTTCATTCCATATGGAACTCCTTTTGTTGTTTCTGCATGTACCAGTTGTATGATGACCTGGAAGGTGCAGAAATGACCTAGTGTGTGCAGAAACAATACCATGAGCACCCTGTTATCACCTATCCTCTCTCTGGAAAATCCAACTTCTACTCATTCTTCAAAATTCAGCTCAAGGATCCTCTCTCCTAGAAAGTTTTCTGGGCCCTAGCCTGATTTAGCTGCCCCTCCTCTGGGATTCCCTACCATCCTGGGCATATCTCTGTCCTAGCACCAAACACAACAGGCGAAAACGATTTCCACATCTCTCCCACACACTAGATGCTAAAGATTCAGGTAATGGACCGTGCCTAATTTGACTCTGTATCCACAGCACTTAGCTCAGGGTCTAGCACCGTAGATGTTTGTTGGTGAAGGAAGTTTCTGTAATGAATAAGTGATATGATTTAAAGATGTATTACATGAAACCTCAGAAAATCAATTATGCCATTGTAAGTATTCCAATTTTTGGTGTAGCTAGATTTTTTTTTTAGATGGGAGAAGGTGAACTCCACCTCTCTGGTAAGCAAGTAGGCAATACAGACAGTCACCTTGGATGATATTCCTTGTTTTGTCAGTTGAATCATTCTTATATGTAAAGGAAACATAAGCCAAGTTCCTCTGCGTATAAAAAAGGAAAATGGAGACCATTCCTCTTTGGAATGCAAAATTCCAAGAATGGGTGAACTTATTTGCATAAGTATCCTGGCCTTCAAAAGACCTTCCCAATGGGCCAGAGAATCCCTGAACAATACTTAGGGACAGGGAAGGACAGAGAAGGAATGATCCCCAAAATAAACCTGGAGGGTAGAAACGTACTGAATTGTTAGCTGAACTCAGGACTGAGTGGATAGAGAAGAGCAATAAGGATCCTGGGTCAACAGATGCCAGATGCCAGAACTTCATCAGCCCAGCCTCAGGGAATTTTTGGACCATGGGCAAGTAGCTATGTATGAACCAAAAGAGCTAGTTCTTAAAAGCTATAACAATTGGGGGATCCTGGCCTTCGCCTGGCACAGAGTTTCTGAATGTCAAGGTAATGGGTCATCTTCACTGCTGTGATGGGCGTTTTTTCATACCAGCACCAACAAGAACAAAGCAGAATAGTCGTAGCCCACCCCATCATCTCCCATTGCCCCTCCTGTGTCAGAGGCTACAGATTGATATAGACCATTTTTAATTGCTGTTTCCCACTGTAGAGATTGGAAAAGCAAATCTAGGACTTGCCTCCCAACTCTTTTGCAGGTAGGAATGGTTGTGTGGCCCATGTATGACATTCAAGCAGAAGTCTCCCAAGGAACTTGACTGTGCCTTGTTTCCATATAAAATGGAGAAAGATATACCTGGTACCACCTGCCCTCCTTTATTCCTACCTTAAATATATGCTCAATGCTTGATCTTCAGCAAGCATCTTGCAGTCTAGAGTAAACAAGCCATTACATTATGGATGGCAAAGCAGAAAGAACCTAGGACATTGATACTATCATGGAGCTGCTATATCAGCAGACTTCTTAACACTTAAATAAAATAAAATCCCATGTGTTTACACTGTTGTTAGATTACCTGTTACATGCAGTTAAAGCATTCTTAACTGATATAATATTCACACCCACAGTCCTATTCATCAGATACTAGTAACCACAAGTGAAACCTAGACATCTGGGGGAGGTAGCCTTTAGCAGGAAATCTGGCAGAGTGCTACTCAGTACAGAATCGTGCTCTCAAGTATTGCATTTTGGGATGCCAGGGGGATGGTCTCTTCAGCCAAACAAAGGACAATGTAGATATGAGTATGTTCATTTTTAAAGTTCAGGATTGAAGAGCAAACTCCAAATACCAGAAAGTGAAAGAAAAGTAAGCTGAATAAAAAAACATGTGCTGACACAGGCATCTCAAACCCTAGAATAAGAAGTAAAACTTCTAGAAGGTCAAATACAAACCAAATTGTTAATAGTGCTTATTACTTGACTCTGTAGTTGGAGTTGGAAGGAAGTGAGGCAGCCATTGCATTTTAAAATAAATTTTTGTATATTTCTGCATTCTTTGAATTTTTGTTATAAGAATGTATGGCTTTGCTAATAGGAAAAAATTCTGATAAATAAACCCACCTCTAAGATGATACTTATCAAATGGTTACTATGCATTCTTCCATTTAATCGTTAACACTATGCAGTGAGCAGTTTCTTTATTTTCACCAATAAAGAAACTAAGGTGTAAGGACCTCAAGTAACTTTACAGTATCACACAGCTAGTGCCTGGGAGAATAAGGACTCAAAGATTCCTCAATCCAGATTCAAAGTCCATTCTCCACCCACTGTGCATACTGCCTCTCCCAGATGTTTCTGTATGTGCAGATATTTTTTTTTTTTATCGATCTGATTTATTTTTTATTTAAATTTTAGTTAACATACAGTGCAATATTGGCTTCAGGAGTAGAATGCATTGATTCATCACTTATATACAACACCCGGTGCTCATCACAACAAGTGTCCTCCTTAATACCCATCACCCATGTAGACCATCTCTCACCCACCTCCCTCCATCAACCCTCAGTTTGTTCTCTATTGTTAAGAGTCTTTCTTCGTGGTTTGCTTTCCACTCTTTTCTTCCCCCTGCCTACCCTCCCCATATATTCATCTGTTTTGTTTCATAAATTCCACGTGAGTGAAATCATATGGTATTTGTCTTTCTCTGATTGACTTATTTCACTTAGCATAATACATTCTAGTTCTATCCACATTGCTGCAAATGGCAAGATTTCATTCTTTCTGATGGCTGAGTAATAGTCCATCGTGTATATATACATATATAAAACAAGAATGAGCCTACCTTCTTTTAGTGTCTCATTAGGGATTTGCTTACTGTTGTTAAAAAAGAAGCCTAGGGGTTGCCTGGGTGGCTCAGTCGGTTAAGCATCTGACTTCAGCTCAGGTCATGATCTCATGGTTCATGGGTTTGAGCCCCACGTCAGGCTATGTGCTGACAGCTCAGAGCTTGGAGCCTGCTTCAGATTCTGTGTCTCCCTCTCTCCCCTCCCCTGCTTCTGATCTGTCTCTCTCTGTCTCTCAATAATAAATAAACGTTAAAAAAAAAAAAAGAAGCCTAAAATGAAGTCATTTGCCCTCAAAGACAGAAAACCAAGATTCATTTATTTTTTTTTTTAATTTTTTCAACGTTTATTTATTTTTGGGACAGAGAGAGACAGAGCATGAACGGGGGAGGGGGCAGAGAGAGGGAGACACAGAATCGGAAACAGGCTCCAGGCTCTGAGCCATCAGCCCAGAGCCCGATGCGGGGCTCGAACTCACGGACCGCGAGATCGTGACCTGGCTGAAGTCGGACGCTTAACCGACTGCGCCACCCAGGCGCCCCCAGAAAACCAAGATTTAATTACAGTTTCAGTCTTTCCCAGGAATGTGATCTTTTAACATTCAATCTGACATGTGCTGATCAGCACTAATGCTGCATGACAAAATCCTCCCTTCCCTTCCTCCCCAAAAGAAGATGTCCTTTTTTTTCCTTTTTTTCCTTTTTCTCCTTTTACTAATAACTTCTTGTCCCACCCTTCTTCCTATAAAATCCTTCCATTTTGTACACCTCCTCAGAGCATCTCCCCACTTGCTGGATGGGATGCTGCCTGACTCATAAATCGTTGAATAAAGTCAATTAGATCTTTACATTTACTCAGTTGAATTTTGTTTTTTAATACTGTTTACATTTGTCAAGACCGTCTAGGGCTAGTGTGTCCCTGGAGTCCAATCCTGGTAACTTTGGGGAAGAGCTTTAAATGCATTAGTCACTAAATATAGTAAACCAGACATTCAGAAGGAGTTTCATGGCACCAAGAATCGGGTGACTGGTTATGCTGTATCTCTAAGAAGGAAATATGTTTAAATGTGAGGAAAATTAATTCTTCAAAAGCAAGCATCATAGCTATATAAAATATTGGCATGAGAAAACAAATCCAGACTGCATCTAATGTCAGAGGAAATGAGTGCTTTATTTGATTAAAAGGCTGACGTGAAATTTTGCCTCGTATAAGTCAGGAGGGCTGTCTGGAATATTTCACAAGACTCCAGATTCTGTATCTACTTTTTAGAGCTCTTGAGGCCTATATAAGGACTTGACCCTGGGTTATCCAAACTAAATCTTGGATAAGCTTCCATTAATTTATCTTATTTGCATAAGGCTTATTTTAAGAGACTCTGAAATTACAACCTACAACCATAAAGTATTAGAACATAAATCACCTCTAAGTGGGAGAGATGTTTGAATTCTCTGCTTAGTCAATAATCCAGTATTAGGCCATTTATGTATTTATGAATTGTATATATTCTCAACACAGGAAGAAATGTTATGGCGAAAAGACTTTATATGGTGTCAACTCCCTAAATGGCTGTGAAGGAGAGTCAGGTTTAAGTCCAAGTTTTGCCATTAATAAACTCTATGATACTCAGATTTTTATCTCAAACTCAGGCTTGCATATTCAGCTCCTTAACTCTACATGTCTAGTTATTATTTTTAAATTGATTTCTAGTTTAATTGCACCATGATCAGAGAATATATTCTGAAAAATTTTAGTCCTTTAGCAATTTTTGAGACTTGGTTTATGACTCAGAATATTTCATTTTTTATAAATGTTCTTAAGCATGCTTAAAACAAATATATACATTGCAGTTGGGTGAAGTTAGGTCAAGTTTATTAATGACATTGTTTACATCTTTAATAACTTCTCTTTGTTTTTTTCTGCTGACTCCATTAACTACTTAGGTACTTAAAAATCTAATATGATGGCAAATTTGTGAATGTCTATTAATTTTTAAAAAGTTTTTTATGTTTATTTTTGAGAGAGAGAGACAGAGTGCAAGTGGGGGAGGGTCAGGAGAGAGAGGGAGACCCAGGATCTGAAGCAGGTTCCAGGCTCTGAGCTGTCAGCATAGAGCCAGATGCAGGGCTCAAACTCAAGAACTGTGAGATGACCTAAGCCCAAGTCAGACACTTAACTGACTGAGCTCTCCAGGTGCCCCTATGCCTATTAATTTTTGCTTCGTATAATTTGAAACTGTGTTATGATTTTTTTAAGCTTTATTTATTTTGAGAGAGAGAGAGAGCAAGCACAAGTAGGGGAGGGGCAGAGAGAGGGAGAGACAGAATCCCAAACAGGCTCAGTGCCATCAGCACACAGCCCCATGTGGGGCTCAAAGTCACGTACCTGTGAGATCATGACAGATCAAGAGTTAGTTGCTTAACTGACTGTGCCACCCAGGCGCCCCTGAAACTGTTTTATTGATTGCAGATTTACAACTGTAATAACTTCCTGGTTAATTAAACGGTTTATCGTTATAAAGTGATCTTTCAGCATTGTCAACAACAGCCAAACTATGGAGAGAGCCCAAATGTTGAGTGACTGATGAACGGATAAAGATGTGGTAGGGGTACCTGGGTGGCTCAGTCAGTTGGGCGTCAGGCTCTTGATTCTGGTTCAGATCACAATCTCACAGGTTTGTGGATTCAAGCCCCACTTCTGGCTCTCTCTCCCCTGACAGGGCAGAGACTGCTTGGGATTCTCTCTCTTTCTCTCTCTCTCTCTTTCTCTCTCTTTGTCCCTTCCCTGTGTGTGTGCACTCTCTCTCTCTCTCTTAAAACTGAATAAATATAGGGGTGCCTGGGTGGCTCAGTCTGTTAAGTGACCAGACATTGGCTCAGGTCATGATCTCACATTCGTGGGTTTGAGCCCCAAGATGGGCTCTGTACTGACAGCTCAGATCCTGGAGCTTGCTTTGGATTCTGTGTCTCCCTCTTTCTCTGCCCCTCTTCTGCTTGTGCTCTGTCTCTCTCTGTCTCTCAAAAATAAATAAATGTTAAAAAAATTTTTTTTAAATAAATAAGTAAACATAAAAAAGATGTAGTATATATATATGTTTGTATATGTATACATATATGTATATATATATACATATATATATGTATATATATACACACACAATGGAACATTACTCAGTTATCAAAAAAAATGAAATCTTGCCATTTACAACAACATGGGTGGAATTAGAGGGTGTTGTGCTAAGCAAAATAAGTCAATCAGAGAAAAGACAAATATATAATTTCACTCATATGTGGAATTTAAGAAACAAAACAAATGAACTTTTGGGAAGGGGGATAAAAAGAAAAGAAAGGGAAACCACAAGAGACTCTTAATGATAGAGAACAAACTGAGGGTTGATGGAGGGAGGTGGGTGGGAGATGGGTTAGGTGGGTGATATTAAGAAGGGCACTTCTTAAATAAAAAAGAAGGGCACTTTTTCTGATGAGCACTGGGTGTTGTGTTGTATGTAAGTGATTAATCACTGAATTCTACTCCTGAAACCAATATAGCTCTGTGTATTAACTAAAATATAAATAATAATAGTGATCTTTTATTTTTAATAATGTTTAATGTCTATGTTATCTGACACTAAGGCTATCTTATCTGACCAGCTTTCTCTTACTTAGAAATTGAATGGCATATCTTTTTTCTATACTTTTAACCTTTTTTCTCTTTAACATGTATCTCTTACATGTTTTATATAATTGACTTTTTTGATTCTGTATGACAACCTTTTTTCAAAAGTTTCCTGTTCTTTTAGTAGACACTCTAGAAATTACAAAATGCATACTTAGTGCCTTTTATAGCCTAAAATTAATCAACTTTATCTTTTTTCCAGAGAACTTAGAATACCTTTCTCCTCCTTTACCTACTTACGTATTGTTGTGTATGTGAGTTTCATCATGTTTGCTTTTTAAATCTCATAAGACATTATTGTTTTATGTGTTCAGTGCTCACACAGATTTGACTACAGACTTACTGATGTGGAAATGTTGGCGTTCAGAGCTAATGGCCAAGAAAGAATTATTGAGACACCTTTGGTGCAAAATGGTTTTATTAAAGCATGGGGGCAGGACCCGTGGGCAGAAAGAGCTGCACTGGGGGTGACAGGTGACTGATTATATACTTTCTTTGGAGCCTCCTTCAGATTCTGTGTCTCCTCTTCTCTCTGCCTCTCCCATGCTCATGCTCTGTCTCTCTCTGTTTTTCAATAATAAATTAAAAAAAAAATTAAAAAAAAAAAAAGAATTTTGGAAACAAAGTTTCCAGGACCTTGAGGGGGATAGCTATTAGGAAAAGGTCATATATTACTCTTCAATAAACTTAGTCATGAGACCTTTCAGATGTATATCATTGGCCCTATGCTTGGAGGATGACTGCTAACATGTATTTGGGGGGTTAGAGATAAAGGAAGTTTCCAAGGAATTTTTATATCTTAAAGTAGACTTACAGGATCCTGGGGGATAGGGATAATGTTAAATTAAGAATGCCTTTTGCCCTTAGCAAAGCTGTTCAGAGGGAGCTGAGCTCATACAGGAAGGTCACTCTGCCTGTCTCAAGGACTTGTCGATGGGCTGTCAGTTGTAAGGAAATTGAATTTTTTTTCTTTTGCGTTTGTTTCCCACATCCCTTACCACTTTGCTTCTCATTCCCTTTTGCTTCTCTGTCCCTCAGTCTGGGGGCTCTTTCCTCCCATATGAAGTTTAGATCCTGAATCTCTTTATTTTGCTGATGGCAACTCTGTGCTATCCTGAAATGTCTTTATCTTATTCCTTTCCCTTGAAAAATATTTTCACTGAATATAAAATTTTGCATTAGAAATTATTTTTCTGTCAGCCTAGTGAAAATATCATTCCACATGTTTTAGTTCAGCTATCTAACTGCCACTACTTTGAATGTAATCTTTTTCTCTGTCACTCTTTAAGATTTTCTTTGCCTTTGATGTTCTGTAGTTTCCACTGTGTGCCTAGTGTGGATTTTTAAATTTAATCTGTTTAGGAATTTATGAACTTCCTGAATTACTGAACTGATATTGTTGGGGAGAGGAAAATTTTATTCTACCCTTCAAGTGTCTTTTGGATGGTCTAAGAATTAAATGGACACAAGACAGATAAACCGGAGAAAATCAAATTTAATTATGTGTTTATGGGGGCTCCATTAGTATATGGGACTCATAAGGAGTCAGGCAATTGAGGCTTATATGCCATCCAGAGCTAAGAAGTGGGTAGAGGTCTGGGAGTTGAAAGGGACGAAGGACAGTTCCCAGGAAAATGAAAAAGAATAAACGTTGCTGGGCCATACAAAAATGATGGGACATAGAGGAATCTTAACAGACTTCTCTAGGTTCCTCCCTGTCTACTGCCTCTAGTTCATATTACACTGTAGTCATCTATGGCGATTGCTCCCTTCCTGGAGTAGGTCCTCTATCTAAGTTATTTTAGACAGGTGGAAGGTCAAAGGTTCTTCCTGAGCCTTCTGTTTCTTAGATATAATGACTCTAAAATGAATCCACATGCTGAAAGGACACATTTTAGAATGGCAAAGTTTGTTCCCCTGTGGTAGTTTTCAACATTCTGAAAAATTTTCGATGATTGTCTCCTCATTTGGAATCTTGTCCTCATCCTTTCTCTTTCCTCTCCTTCTAGAACTTTCCTCTCCTTCTAGAACATAGTACACGTATGTTAATCTGTCTTACTCCATCTGTCATGACTTTATAATCTCTTTTCTGTATCTTTCACCTTTATGCCTCTCAGTGGTATATTCTGAATAATACCTATCATCTGTCTTCCAGTTAACTCATTCCAGTTGTGTCTAATTTGAATTTTTTATTTTAGTTATTGTATCTTTTGTTTCTAAAAGTTCTGTTTGGATCTTTTTCACATCCACTCTGGTGCCTTCTGTAACAGCCTATTTTCTGCTGTTTCTTGCCTTTTATTTCTTGAAGCACAGTAAATATAGTTGTTTTTATAATATGTGTCTCTGAATATTAATATCTGAAGTTTTTATTGGTTTGTGTTTACTCTGAGCTAGTTCTCATTCATAGTGTGCTTGGTTTTTCCTTGTGTGCTTGCTTATCCTTTACTACATGTAGATCATTGTCTCTGAAAAACTTATTTGGAGGAATCATTTGAAGCCTAGTATGAAAGTGGCTTTCCCCCAAAAGGGTATGTTTTTTCCAGGTTCCTAGTGTCAGAAGCTGTTTGGGACTATTTAAAACTGAATCCATTACTTGATGTTCTCTTGAACCACATAGATTGCCAATTTGGTTTGCCTGTCTTCTCAAGGGCTAGATGTAGTTCTGGATTTTGAGGGGGTGATTTTACTTTTGGGGTTTGTGTGGGTTCTTTTCTTTTCTTGCTTATTTGGTATCTAAACATCTTTCTTTGTAGTAGTCAAGGTGGAGGTTGTTGCTGTTGTTTTTCTTACTTTACTTTTACCCCACAGGTGTAGCCCTTTGGAGTCCCAACTTTTCATCATGAGGGTTTGATTCTGGCCCCCATGACAAAGCTGAAGTCAAATTAGCTCACATGGACAAATCCTTTTCAGGGAAAACACCTAAGTAATATATTTAGATTTTTGATCTGGTAATTTCTTGGTCTCTTGTCAGCCCTTCAATCCTTTTTTTTTTTCTTTTTTTTTTTCAACGTTTATTTATTTTTGGGACAGAGAGAGACAGAGCATGAATGGGGGAGGGGCAGAGAGAGAGAGGGAGACACAGAATCGGAAACAGGCTCCAGGCTCTGAGCCATCAGCCCAGAGCCTGACGCGGGGCTCGAACTCACGGACCGCGAGATCGTGACCTGGCTGAAGTCGGACGCTTAACCGACTGCGCCACCCAGGCGCCCCCCTTCAATCCTTTTAAAGAAAGACTATTTTAAAAATTACCTACCATGTTGAACTGTAGTCAGTAACAGGATTGATCCAAATGATATAGGCTATATCCTTGGAACCACATGGTAGTAGTTGTTTTCAGTTGCATATTTCTTTCAGGTATTTGATTCATGCCTTCTTGTGGGGATGCCTAGATGACATTCTGGTTAAATGGTATTATGAGCTTATCAGTGGGCACTTCTCTGCCTTCTTAACAGTTGGCCAAATTGCCCTCCAAATATTATCTCTTTTACATTAATACCAGCAAATAGTTTTATATTTGGTATCTTTTCACTTTTTTGACATCTTGATCTCTCATCCCTATCTGATGCTAGTGAATAGTCACTATTGATAAGACACTCTCCTCTCTTGCCTAAAGGCACTGAAGTGATAACATGGTCCCTTGGTATTCTTCCTACCTCTCTGACAGCGGCTTAAAATACTTGAGTTCCCTGGGACTCAGTCTATTTTCATTCTGCATTCTTTCTCTAGGTGATCTCACCCTTTCTCAAGGATTTAAACACCATCTATATGCTGAGGACTCCCAAATTGATCTCTCTGACCCCTAACTGTTGGCATGCCCTAAGTTTAGCAATTGAAATGCCTTTCTGTTCTACCTACATTCATTCCCTTGTCTTTTCATTCAGTCTGTGGCTTTAAATATTATCCATACCCTGACAACTCCTAAATCTTTAGATCAGACCTCTTTTTTCAACTCTTGATTTGTACATCCAATTGAATGTCTAATAAGAATCTTAACCTTAACAGTTAAAAATTAAACTCCTGATTCTCCACCCACCTCCCAACCTGCTCCTACTGTTTATCCTACCCCAGTTGATAGTAATTCTATTCTTCCAGTTGCTCAGCTCCAAGATCTTGGGTGTGTCCTGACTTGTCTCTTTCTCTTATACCTCACATTTAATCCATCAGCAAATCCTGTCAGCTATACTTTCAAAATATATTCAGAATCTTTACCATCCTAGGCCAAGCCATACCCTCAATGCTCATCTGAATTGTTGCAATTGTCCTCCAACTATTCTGCCTTCTGTCAGAGTACTTAGCAGTCAGAGTAATCACTATGCCTGAAAAATTAGATCATATCACTCTCCTGGATACTCAGAGCCATCTAATGACTTCCCATTACACTTAGAATAGGAGGTCTTTGCCATGGCTTACAAAGCCTTGAATGATATGACCTTTGACTGTACGTCCAATCTCATTTTCTACTATTCGTTCTTCACATTCTATCCAATGATCTCTGGTGTTCTTCAATCATGTCAGGCTTTTTCCCAACTCAGGACCTTTGCACTTGCTATTCCCTCTATTCAAAACATTTTTTTTTTCTTTCTCACAAAGACCCCTAAGTCTTGCTCCCTTGCTTCTTTTTTATTTTCTTTTCAAATATCTTCAGTGAGACTTTCCTTAACCACTCCTTATTTAAAAAGTCTCCCATACCACTTCCTGTCCACCTTTGCATTATTCTTCTTCATAAAAAGTTCTGATCACATAACTAACTGTGTATTTCCTTGTTTATTTTCTATCTCACATGCACTAGGGTGTAACTTCCATGAAGGGAAAGGGACTATGTTTTATTTGCACTGCCAAAAAGAGTTACACTCATTTTTACTTTCACAATTTCTGTGGGTCAGGAGTCCAGGCATGAATTTACTGTGTCTTCTGCTCAGGGTTTCACAAGCTGCATTCTTACCTGGAAGTGCAAGGAGGATGAATCCACTTCCAAATTCATTCAGACTGTTAACAGAATTTATTTCCTTGGGCTACATGACTGAGAGCCCCAGGTTTTTGGCTGGCTGCTGACCAGAGGTCCTCTTCAGGTCCAAGAGGCTGCCTGCAAGGTCTAGAGGAAATCCTACTTACTTCATTAAGCCAGCAAAGACAGTCTCTAAGTTCATGTTAGCAAGATGGATACACATACTGTAATTACAGAGTGACATCCATCACCTTAGCTATATTCTGTTGGTTGGAAGCAAGTCATGGGTGCCACCCACACTTGAAGGGAGTGAATTATTGAACATACGGTGGCCACCCTGGGTTCTGTCAACTAAACTAGTGTACAACTGGTGAATAGATGAACAAAACTATAATCAGTTTATTTACATGAGGTTTTTAATCCAGAGAGTCCCTCTTTGCTCAAAGATAAACCATCAAATAGAAATTATTTTGATATTTTAAGGTTCCCACAACGGTCTATGCAATTGTTGTTTTGGGAAAACTGAAATGATTTGTCTGTATTTGTCAAGTCACAATTGCCAAGATAAATGACTTTCCCATATTTCTAAAATGTCAGCAAAATATTTTTGCTAACAGTAGATTTGACAATGAAAGAACAATGGCAATTTCTCCATGTCTTCTAATTTCAATTTTATCATACTTTTTTCTTTTCCCTAATTCAGCAGGTTTGAGAGTCATTATGACACTTGGTAAAAAAAAAAAAAAAAAAAAAAAAAAAGCGGTGGGAAGGACAGTGTCCATTTAGAATGTCTTTGATGAAGCAGTAAAATTGTTAATGTATTTGATTGAATTTTGAAACTTTTATGTGTATCTTATTAATGTTAAGTGACAAAATGGCAAGTACAGATAAAGAACTGCTGTAGCATCCCAAAGTGTGATGTTTGTCTTGAGAAAAAACAATTGTGTGATTGTATCGAGAGTTGAGCTAGCTAAGGTTTTTTGTTTGTTTTTTCCATAGAGTACCATTTGTGCTGGAAAGAAGGACAAACTGTGGTTATCTAGACTTGCATATTTGGCAGGCATTTTCTAAAATATTAATGAAGTAAGCCAAACAGTACTGAGCCAGCCTGGCACTCTTGATGTAACCCCCACTTACTCATTACATGCTAACTTTTTCATTTATCGTTGGATTCAATTTGCTAATATTTGCTACAGATTTTGTGTGCATGCCTATGAAGAATATTGGCTGTTTTATTGTAATGTCTTTCTGTAGATTTTGATTTCAGGGCAATACAGACCAAGCCTATCCTTTTCTTCTGTTTTCTTTTTTTTTTGTTTTTTTGTTGTTTGTTTTTTTGTTTGTTTGTTTGTTTTTGGAAGAGCTTGATTCATATTATTTCTTCTGAAATGTTTGGATAAATTTGCCAGTGAAATAGTCTGTGCCTGGGGCTTTCTTTTGTGGGAACAATTATTGTTACTTTTATTTAGAGAGAGAGAAAGCACGAACTAGGGAGAAGGGTAGAGGGAGAGAGACGGGATCTCAAATCAGGCTCCATGCTCACTCAGTGCAGAGCCTGAAGCAGGGCTTCTGGGATCATGACCTGAGCCAAAATCAAGAGTCGGGCGCTCAACCAACTGAGCCACCCAGGCACTCCTGTGGAGACATTTTAAACTACAAATTCGATTTCTTCAATAGATATAGGGTAAATAATGTTACCTATTTCTTCTTGAGTGAGAGTTGATGTTTAGGTCTTTTAAGGAATTTATCTAATTCATCTAAGTCAGAGGTTGACAAACTTTTTTTTTAAGTGCTACATAACAAATATTTTAGGCTAGCAGGCTACATGGTCTCTGCTACAACTACTCAGCCATACACAATATGTAAACAAATATGCAGTGCTGTATTCCAATAAAACTTTATTTACAAAACAGGCAATAAATAGCCCACCTCTAAATTACCAAATTTATTATATTAAGTTCTTAATAATATTGCCTTACTATCTCTTTAATGTCTATAGAATCTGTAGTGATGTTCCCTTTCTTGTTCCTAATATTGGTGGTCTGTGTGTTTTTTCTTTGACTGCTCTAGCTAGAGGTTTATCATTTTTATTGACCATCTTTAAAAAAAAATCAGCTTTTGGTTTCATTAATTTTAGTCTGTTGTTTTCCTGTTTTCAATTCGTTGCTTTATGCTTTTACCTTAAAAAATTTTTTTTTCTTCTTATTTTGGATCTAAATTGCTCCTCTTTTTCTAGTTTCCTGAGATAGGGGTTTAGATTATTCAGATCCTTGTTTTCAAATCTAGGTATTTAGTGCTATAACTTTCCCTCTACGCCCAGTTTTAGCTGTGTCATACATCTTAATATGTTTGCTTTTTATTTTCATTCAATTCAAAATTTGTCTGATTCTTTGAATTTTTCTTTGACTCATGGCTATTTAGAAGAACAGTGATTAATTTATGGAAGTTTGGAAAATTCCCAAATATCTTTCTATTATTGATATCTAGTCTAATTCTGTTGTGGCCAGAGAACAAACTTTATATGGCTTAATCTCTTTGATTAGTTTAGATTTATTACATGACCCAAAATATAATCTACTTTGGTGAATATTTCATGTGCACTTAAAAAAAGAATGTGTATTCTCTTGTTAGGTGGAATGTCTGGTAAATGTCAGTTAAGTAAAGTTAATTATTGTTCAGGTCTTTTAGACCCTTGTAGATATTCTGTTTATTATTATATCAATTACTGAGAGAGTGTTGATGTCTCGAGCTATTTAATGGATTTGTCTGTTCTTTACAGTTCTATCAGCTTTTAAAGATCTCTTTTTAGATGCAGGTGCATTTAGAATTGTTACATCCTCTTAACGAATCGACCTCTTTGTCATTATGTAACCTGCTTCTTTATTCAGGCTAAAAGTCCTTGTTCTGGTCTATTTTGCCTGATATTAATATAGCCACCACTCCAGTTATCTTTTTTGATTGGTGCTTGCAAGTTATATCTCATCTCATTATTTTTTAACCTATTTACATCTTCATGTTTAAAGTTGAGGTTTTTTGTAAAGTATAGAATTCTTTTAAAATCTACTCTGACTGGGGTGCCTGGGTGCCCCATTTGATTAAGTGCCAGACTCTTCATTTTGGCTCAGATCGTGATCTCACAGTCATGAGGTCAAGCCCCACATCAGGCTCCACACTGGGCACAGAGCCTGCTTAAAATTCCCTCCCTCTCCCTCTGCCCCTCCCTTGCTCGTGCTCTCTCTCTCTCTCACTCTCTCAAAAAAAAAAAAAATCTAACAATTTCTGCCTTTGAATTGGGGTGTATAGACCATTTACTTTAATATATGTATTGCTATGTGTGTATTTAACTCTATCATTTTGTCAGCTTTTTCTTATTTGTCCTATTTTTGTTATAGTCTTGCCTTCTTTTGGATTATTTTCTAGTTAGTTTTATCTTTTATTTTATTATTTAGTTGTATCTTTTTTTTATTTTTAGTGATTGCTCAGGGACTTATAACAATTTACCTCTAAATAGTACTATACTACTTCACATAAAATAGACCTTTACTACATTATATTTCAATTTCTTCCCTCATTCTTTGTGCTGTGTTATTGTCAGATTTTTTTTTTATTGTCATAGATTTTACTTTTATATATGTGTGAATCTCACAATATATTGTTCCAGTTTTTGCTTTAGACTAGGGGTTGGCAAATTATGGCCAGCAGGCCAAATCCAACCTATGGCCTGATTTTGTATGGCCCCTATTTTTTTTTTTAGAGTTGTAAAAAGGAGAGAGTGAGAGAGAACAAGAGAGGGAACAAGGATGGGAATCTGTTTCTTTGCCTAGCTTCAAGATTTTATCTTTGTTTTTTAGTAATTTGACTATTATGTGTCTAGGTGTTTTATTTGTAAATTATCCTACTTGGAGATTTGTGAGCATCTTAGATCTGTGATTTATTGTCTTTCACTAATTTTTGAAATTTCTCAGCTACTATCTCTTCAAATATTTCTGCTTTGTCTCTTTTTCTCCTGGAATTCCAATTTTATGTGTGTTAAATTGTTTGATATTATCCCCCAGGTTTCGATTCATCTGTCTTGTTTTATTCACTTATTATTTTTCTCTTTGTGTTTCACTTTGGGTAATTTCCACTGACCTATTTTCAAATTCCACTTCTTTCCTCAGCTGTGCCAAGTCTATTGATGAACCCACCAAAGGCATTCTTCATTGCTGTTAGCATGTTTTGTCATCTCTAGCATTTCCATCCCAGCTAAAATTTACCATTGTTCAGGCAGGTTGTCCATCTTTTCCATCAAATCCTTTAACACCTCAATCCCAGTTACTTTATGGTCTCAGCCTCACAGTTCCAATATTTGGGAGTCTCTGAGTTTAGTTCCATCATGCTTCATCTCTTCACAATGGGTTTTTTCTTACATTTCTTTTAGTCTTAGAATTCTTGACTGAATGTCAAACATCTGTGGAGATTAGTAGAGACAGATGAATAATGTCTACACCTGGCCATTAGTGTGAAGGTCTGAGCAAATCTAGTCAGTTGAAACTGGTTTTGATTTTGTTATTTTTACTTTTATCATACTATGGTCTGTGTGTTCCTTTAGGGATGGGCTGCTGTCATCTTGTACTTGGAGTCGGACCCAAGTGCCAGAGGTTTATTTCCTGGCTCTACCCTCAGCTTTCAGCAAGCCCTGGTTGCCTGTGTCATCCCACAATCTTGTGCTTCCCAAAGTCACAAACTGCTATTATTATTTCATATTGAGCTGATGATGGGTGGGGGTAGAAGTTCTTGGTTCTCCTTGGCCATTCTCAGACTTAGGTAGGGTCTGTTGTACTTGGTACCTGTGGTAGTACCTTCTCAGAATTTCTGGCTCCTCCCCCATGGCAGCTAAACATGGCAGAGGCACTACTCACAGTTCTTGGACAGAAGTGTTCTTATGTCCTCCCAGTAATAGATTTCTGCTTGGTATTGGGGCAGGATCCTGGGCCTAAGAGATGTTCTTCCTCTCTCCAAGGGCAAAAAGTTTTGTACTTACCCCTTCCCCAGAGGCAATGGGCCCTGGATGCAGGAAGGTTTGCTCTGTCTCCACCAGTGTCTAATTGCTTTCTTATACCAGAGAAAGGTCTGAGGAAGTGAGTAGTGTTTCACGTCTGTCATGCAATACCATTCCATCAACCATTACCTGCATGTTTTGTCCCTGAGGGATCTCTTCCTACCAAGCTCCTTCCCTAGGGGTTCTCCTTAGTACCCAGTGGAGATTTATAGGAAGGAAACCCTGAGTGAATGAATGTTAATTACTGTCATATCAGGGCTCCCACTTATTCTAAGGGTATATTTTAATCCACATTTGGCCTTTAAAGAATAAAAATTCAGGTGATTCCTGTTGGAAGACAATTCTTCCAGGGTCTCCTATTTCCAAGTGATTTATGAATAGAAGCACTGACTTCATTTTGGACCACGTTTTCATCCTGGGAAAATACAGATAGGTTTGATTACTGTCTACTATCATAAAGATGTCTCCCTCAAGAGCTAAGGGCAAGCATGCTTAATACCTATTACAAAATATTTAGGTTCTCTGAGCTCAGGGTTCCTCCCTTGCAGTGCAACCCACTGCCTATATAGGTTTCACCTGGCCCTCTTCTGATGGCACTGTGGGATTGGGGATCAGAGATCTAGTACAAATACTGACCCTCTGATAAATGCTATTACAGTGAGTAATAAAGTCCTTTTTCTCTGATTCAGGAAACTGTGGCACACTAACTTATAATTTGAAGGTAAAGTAAAATCTTAGACTCTTCCAAAGATACATATATCTTTCTGCTTTAGTATTCTATTCTCTGCCAAAGGGGAAACTATTCATGTATCCTGTCTCCCCTTGAAAGGTCTTGTTGAGTTCCTTTGGTTACCTTCTCTGATGGGTGTTAAGGAAAATTATGATTTATGGGGCACCTGGGTGGTTCAGTTGTTAGAGCATCTGACTTCAGCTCAGGACATGATCTTGTGGTTTGTGGCTTCCAGCCCTGCATCAGGCTCTGTGCTGACAGCTCAGAGCCTGGAACCTCCTTCAGATTCTGTGTCTCCCTCTCACTCTGCCCCTCTCCTACTCATGTTGTGTCTCTTTCTCTCTCAAAAATAAATAAACATTAAAAAATTCTAATTCTGATTTCTTGTTGTTAGGATGGGGTAACATTCTCTTGCAGCTTTCTACATCTTAAGGGGAGACACAGCTCCCAAGGTATACCTATTTGATTACTTTCTATTGCCAAAGATAGACACTTACTGATTTGTAAAGTCTATTGTTCTGCTAATGTACATGTTTAGCTTTTTAAAGCAGCATAAGCTCAGATGAGGAACTCTAAGAATTTTGAAAAACTGTTCATGGGATGTTTTATCACAGAGCTGGAGGCAGTGGACTAAGAATGCTGACCTTCCAGCATAGGTGAGGCCAGAGAGGGTGAAAGAATCTGATTCATGAGAGACATTCTGCAGAATGTACATGTGAAGTGGCCACCAAGTCTTCTAGAAGACTGGGTTGTGTGTGGGGGCGACATTTAGGAAAACTATAACCACTTGGGTGTTAGAGAGAGGGCTTTTGAAGCTCTCAAAAATGAACAGGAGTATATGACAGAAAACCCTGAAAAGGATACAAAGAACAGATAGAAGAACAGCAAGTGGTATTGTGAGAAAACTCACTACATTCACTCTCACTTTCTGGTAAACAGAATCTAGATTTTTTTCTTTCTTTTTTTTTTTTTTTTAATGTTTACTTATTTACTTTGAGGAAGAGAGCACAAGGGGAGGGGCAGGAGAGAGGAAGAGAGAGAATCCCAAGCAGGCTCCATGCTGTCATGCAGAGCCTGATGTAGGGCTCCATCTCATGAATTGGGAGATCATGATCTGAGCTGAAATCAAGAGCTGAACACCAACTGACTGAGCCACCCACGTGCCCCCAGAATCTAGATTTCTTTTGTGAGATTTTCACTTTTGTGAAAGTCTGGTTAGGGCTCCCAATTAAAGTGCCCACTCTTCCCCTATCCAAGTTTCCCAGGATGCCCTGAGTCACAAAAGATAGAAAAGCAGTTGGAACTGATTCATCACTGAGCTGTTAGTTTCTCATACATCGATCCTAGAACAGCCTTGGTTCCCATCTTCTTAAAATGTGGCTTAATTTTTCCTCTAACTCTGTGAATTACCCAATATTCCCATTTTGCTTAAGTTTCTGTTACCTGCAACCAAAGAAACCCAACTGATACAGGGTAATACAGGTCAATTGATAATACAGTATCCATTGATACAGGTCCAACAGAGGACATGACGGAGGTCAAAGGAAGCTTTTGAACATAGGTAGCCTGAAATCTTGATACTTTATTTGAAATTATTAAAAGAACATGTCAACAACTGTCAAATTGGGTATGGTACAATAATCGATTTTATGTTTCTGTGTGCTTATAGTTAATTAGCATTTTCTAATGGTTAGGCTAGTGTTATTTTATTGCTACAACTATAATTAGAGTTCATTCTCAAATCTCCCATGTTAGAAATCAAAACAAATGAGAATGAACTGAAATAATATCCATTACATGCTACGGGAAAAATATCAAGAAGGGGGTGCCAACAGTAGCAAATGATCTATGTTACAATGAAATATAGCTATTTTTGCTTTTTAAGATTCTATTTATGAACCCAATTGTACTAGGCAAACTGTATGTGCAGAAAATTTCAAGAACCAGATACCCCAAGGAGGTATTAAAAGGGAGAAATATAGTGGAGCGCAAAGTACGATGTTCTCAACAAATGTCTCAAAAATATGCACCAAGCAAAAATGAGACAAACTGCTACAAACAGATCACCCTGACAAGTAAGTGCTTTTGGAATGAAAAATTAATTTTTTGGCTAATCTTTCCCTCTCATTATATAGATGAGGCTCTATGGCTTCTCCTCTCCATTATATAGATGAGGGAGACCAAATGATTTTTCCAAAGCTTACAAAGGTACATTTCACACATGACTTAGATCGGGGAGCCTTTTTGTGAAGAGGATAGCAGAATGTTTAAATTCTCTTCAACTTAGCAATATAACTTGTAGAATTAAGAGGTTTTAAGATTCTCTTATATACATTTTTATATATTATAAACATACAAGGTTATATAGATTATCATACACAACTATATATAATGTATATAATTGTGTGTGTGTGTGTGTGTGTGTGTGTGTGTGTACATCTCATCCTGAGTCCTTTTTAGTGTTATCTCATTACTGTTCAAAAATATAAAAAAGAATTTATAATAAAAGATATGGTTGTGTTCAGATATAATTGGGATAAGACTACCTAATATGTATTTATCTTTAATATCCAAGATTTTTTTCAAATATAACTAAGCAGAATAAGAACATTCTACCACAGGTTAGTTTCAAACAAGATTACTCAACCTTGGCGCTACTGATATTTGGGCAGGATAATTCTTTGTTGTGAGGGGCTGTCCAATGCATGATAGGGTATCTAGCAGCATCCGTGGCCTCTACCCACCCCTAGATGCTAGTAATACCCCTAGTCACAAGCAAAAATGTCTCTTGACATTGCAAAATGTCCCCTCGGGGCAAAACTCCTTGGTTTAAAAACACTGGTTTTAACATCATGTCTACAACAAAGCAAATACAACTTCCAGCTGTATGATAACACTCTGAAGTCAACTATGATTAACCTAGAGTTAAATTTTTATTCTAATTCAAAATATATCATGGCTAGACCTAAGTTAAATTAATTATACCAGTTTTTGTCTAAAGCTGAACTTCCAATACAGTAGTCAGTCACTAGTCACATCGGAAGGGAGATGCACAGTGAGGGTGAAATACGCACTGGATTTTGAAGACTTGACAGAAAAAAAAGAAGGTAAAAATATTGTAATTTTATGTTAACTGAGCTAGTTTGGGTATACTTGGTGAAATATTAAAATTAATTTCATCTGCTTTTACTTTTTTTAAAGGTGCTACTATAAAATTCTAAGTTACATATATGGCTCACATTATATTTCCATTCGACAACAATGGCCTAGAGACTGGAAGTGATTTAGTATTAATTTATAATAAATTCTTCAGTCTACCAAATAAGCTACAAAGACTTTGTAAAGCTCTCCACAGCCCTATGAAACCAGCTCATAACTCTTTTGAGCATCACAATTCTTTATTGTCATGCCTAAATGATTTGTCTCCTTCTTTAAACCAATTACTTCTATTCCAATGCTTTATTCTCAGTGTTTCAACTGGTTCTTTTCTGATTGTTGATTTATCTTCATGTTGTTTTTTATCATTCTTTTGCATGTTAGTTTCTTTTGTACACTCAGGCTCTTTCCTTGTGGGATGTTGAGATGCTGCGGCATCCATCATACTTAGAAAATCATAAGCAGGAAGAGGAGGTTTCCATTCCTGAGCAGGTAAAATTGCTGAAAGGAAGATACAACCAAAGGTTAATAATAACATCATCATACAGATACATTATAAAATATATTATTTTGAAAAATATATGTGTAAGAGTAAAGGCTTTATCAGTTTTTACTTATCTAAACAAAACTAGATTTTGTCATTGTCTAAGAAACTTGATACATCTGTCATTACTAGCCATTTTCATTTTTTATATTATATTTGCAAACTATTCTATTCTAAATAAAAGTTAGTATTAATAGAAAAAAATAAGGTCCAGAATCTCCCTGCTAGTTAACCCTTGTTGAGGTTAAAAAAAAAAAAAAATAGCAATGTGGTAATGAGATTACATACAGATACAAGTTAAAATGAAGGAGTTGCGGCAAGATGGCGGCTTAGGAGGACGCTGGGCTCACCGCACGTCCTGCTGATCACTTAGATTCCATCTACACCTGCCTAAATAACCCAGAAAACCGCCAGAGGATTAGCAGAACAGAGTCGCCGGAGCCAAACGCAGACGAGAGGCCCACGGAAGAGGGTAGGAAGGGCGGCGAGGCGGTGCGCGCTCCACGGACTGGCGGGAGGGAGCCGGGGCGGAGGGGCGGCTCGCCGGCCAAGCAGAGCCCCCGAGTCGGGCTTGCAAAAGCGGAGGGGCCGGGCGGACTGTGTTCCGACAGCAAGCGCGACTTAGCGTCTGGGAGGACATAAGTTAGCAGCTCTGCTCGGAAAGCGGGAAGGCTGGAGGACAAAGGGAGGGAGAGCTGCTGAGCCCCCTGACAACAGAGCTCAGTTTGGTGGGGAACAAAGGCGCTCGCCAGCGCCATCTCCCCCGCCCATCCCCCAGCCGAAATCCCAAAGGGAACCGGTTCCTGCCAGGGAACTTGCTCGCTCCGCGCAAACACCCAACTCTGCGCTTCTGCGGAGCCAAACCTCCGGCAGCGGATCTGACTCCCTCCCGCTGCCACAGGGCCCCTCCTGAAGTGGATCACCTAAGGAGAAGCGATCTAAGCCTGCCCCTCCTGCCCCCGAGCACCTTGCCTACCCACCCCAGCTAATACGCCAGATCCCCAGCATCACAAGCCTGGCAGGGTGCAAGTAGCCCAGACGAGCCACACCACCCCACAGTGAATCCCGCCCCAGGAGAGGGGAAGAGAAGGCACACACCAGTCTGACTGTGGCCCCAGCGGTGGGCTGGGGGCAGACATCAGGTCTGACTGCGGCCCCGCCCACCAACTCCAGGTATACACCACAGCACAGGGGAAGTGCCCTGCAGGTCCTCACCACGCCAGGGACTATCCAAAATGACCAAGCGGAAGAACTCCCCTCAGAAGAATCTCCAGGAAATAACAACAGCTAATGAGCTAATCAAAAAGGATTTAAATAATATAACAGAAAGTGAATTTAGAATAATAGTCATAAAATTAATCGCTGGGCTTGAAAACAGTATACAGGACAGCAGAGAATCTCTTGCTACAGAGATCAAGGGACTAAGGAACAGTCACGAGGAGCTGAAAAACGCTTTAAACGAAATGCATAACAAAATGGAAACCACCACAGCTCGGCTTGAAGAGGCAGAGGAGAGAATAGGTGAACTAGAAGATAAAGTTATGGAAAAAGAGGAAGCTGAGAAAAAGAGAGATAAAAAAATCCAGGAGTATGAGGGGAAAATTAGAGAATTAAGTGATACACTAAAAAGAAATAATATACGCATAATTGGTATCCCAGAGGAGGAAGAGAGAGGGAAAGGTGCTGAAAGGGTACTTGAAGAAATCATAGCTGAGAACTTCCCTGAACTGGGGAAGGAAAAAGGCATTGAAATCCAAGAGGCACAGAGAACTCCCTTCAGACGTAACTTGAATCGATCTTCTGCACGACATATCATAGTGAAACTGGCAAAATACAAGGATAAAGAGAAAATTCTGAAAGCAGCAAGGGGTAAACGTGCCCTCACATATAAAGGGAGACCTATAAGACTCGTGACTGATCTCTCTTTTGAAACTTGGCAGGCCAGAAAGAATTGGCAAGAGATTTTCAGGGTGCTAGACAGAAAAAATATGCAGCCAAGAATCCTTTATCCAGCAAGTCTGTCATTTAGAATAGAAGGAGAGATAAAGGTCTTCCCAAACAAACAAAAACTGAAGGAATTTGTCACCACTAAACCAGCCCTACAAGAGATCCTAAGGGGGACCCTGTGAGACAAAGTCCCAGAGACATCACTATAAGCATAAAACATACAGACATCACAATGACTCTAAACCCGTATCTTTCTATAATAACACTGAATGTAAATGGATTAAATGCGCCAACCAAAAGACATAGGGTATCAGAATGGATAAAAAAACAAGACCCATCTATTTGCTGTCTACAAGAGACTCATTTTAGACCTGAGGACACCTTTAGATTGAGAGTGAGGGGATGGAGAACTATTTATCATGCGACTGGAAGCCAAAAGAAAGCTGGAGTAGCCATACTTCTATCAGACAAACTAGACTTTAAATTAAAGGCTGTAACAAGAGATGAAGAAGGACATTATATAATAGTTACAGGGTCTATCCATCAGGAAGAGCTAACAATTATCAATGTCTATGCACCGAATACCGGAGCCCCCAAATATATAAAACAATTACTCATAAACATAAGCAACCTTATTGATAAGAATGTGGTAATTGCAGGGGACTTTAATACACCACTTACAGAAATGGATAGATCAACTAGACACACGGTCAATAAAGAAACAAGGGCCCTGAATGAGACATTGGATGAGATGGACTTGACAGATATATTTAGAACTCTGCATCCCAAAGCAACAGAATATACTTTCTTCTCGAGTGCACATGGAACATTCTCCAAGATAGATCATATACTGGGTCACAAAACAGCCCTTCATAAGTTTACAAGAATTGAAATTATACCATGCTTACTTTCAGACCACAATGCCATGAAGCTTGAAATCAACCACAGGAAAAAGTCTGGAAAACCTCCAAAAGCATGGAGGTTAAACAACACCCTACTAACGAATGAGTGGGTCAACCAGGCAATTAGAGAAGAAATTAAAAAATATATGGAAACAAACGAAAATGAAAATACAACAATCCAAACGCTTTGGGACGCAGCAAAGGCAGTCCTGAGAGGAAAATACATTGCAGTCCAGGCCTATCTCAAGAAACAAGAAAAATCCCAAATACAAAATCTAACAGCACACCTAAAGGAACTAGAAGCAGAACAGCAAAGGCAGCCTAAGCCCAGCAGAAGAAGAGAAATAATAAAGATCAGAGCAGAAATAAACAATATAGAAACTAAAAAAACTGTAGAGCAGATCAACGAAACCAAGAGTTGGTTTTTTGAAAAAATAAACAAAATTGACAAACCTCTAGCCAGGCTTCTCAAAAAGAAAAGGGAGATGACCCAAATAGATAAAATCATGAATGAAAATGGAACTATTACAACCAATCCCTCAGAGATACAAACAATTATCAGGGAATACTATGAAAACTTATATGCCAACAAATTGGACAACCTGGAAGAAATGGACGAATTCCTGAACACCCACACGCTTCCAAAACTCAATCAGGAGGAAATAGAAAGCTTGAACAGACCCATAACCAGCGAAGAAATTGAATCGGTTATCAAAAATCTCCCAACAAATAAGAGTCCAGGACCAGATGGCTTCCCAGGGGAGTTCTACCAGACGTTTAAAGCAGAGATAATACCTATCCTTCTCAAGCTATTCCAAGAAATAGAAAGGGAAGGAAAACTTCCAGACTCATTCTATGAAGCCAGTATTACTTTGATTCCTAAACCAGACAGAGACCCAGTAAAAAAAGAGAACTACAGGCCAATATCCCTGATGAATATGGATGCAAAAATTCTCAATAAGATACTAGCAAATCGAATTCAACGGCATATAAAAAGAATTATTCACCATGATCAAGTGGGATTCATTCCTGGGATGCAGGGCTGGTTCAACATTCGCAAATCAATCAATGTGATACATCACATTAATAAAAAAAGAGAGAAGAACCATATGATCCTGTCAATCGATGCAGAAAAGGCCTTCGACAAAATCCAGCACCCTTTCTTAATAAAAACCCTTGAGAAAGTCGGGATAGAAGGAACATACTTAAAGATCATAAAAGCCATTTATGAAAAGCCCACAGCTAACATCATCCTCAACGGGGAAAAACTGAAAGCTTTTTCCCTGAGATCAGGAACACGACAAGGATGCCCACTCTCACCGCTGCTGTTTAACATAGTGCTGGAAGTTCTAGCATCAGCAATCAGACAACAAAAGGAAATCAAAGGCATCAAAATTGGCAAAGATGAAGTCAAGCTTTCGCTTTTTGCAGATGACATGATATTATACATGGAAAATCCGATAGACTCCACCAAAAGTCTGCTAGAACTGATACAGGAATTCAGCAAAGTTGCAGGCTACAAAATCAATGTACAGAAATCAGTTGCATTCTTATACACTAACAATGAAGCAACAGAAAGACAAATAAAGAAACTGATCCCATTCACAATTGCACCAAGAAGCATAAAATACCTAGGAATAAATCTAACCAAAGATGTAAAGGATCTGTATGCTGAAAACTATAGAAAGCTTCTGAAGGAAATTGAAGAAGATTTAAAGAAATGGAAAGACATTCCCTGCTCATGGATTGGAAAAATAAATATTGTCAAAATGTCAATACTACCCAAAGCTATCTACACATTCAATGCAATCCCAATCAAAATTGCACCAGCATTCTTCTCGAAACTAGAACAAGCAATCCTAAAATTCATATGGAACCACAAAAGGCCCCGAATAGCCAAAGGAATTTTGAAGAAGAAGACCAAAGCAGGAGGCATCACAATCCCAGACTTTAGCCTCTACTACAAAGCTGTCATCATCAAGACAGCATGGTATTGGCACCAAAACAGACACATAGACCAATGGAATAGAATAGAAACCCCAGAACTAGACCCACAAACGTATGGCCAACTCATCTTTGACAAAGCAGGAAAGAACATCCAATGGAAAAAAGACAGCCTCTTTAACAAATGGTGCTGGGAGAACTGGACAGCAACATGCAGAAGGTTGAAACTAGACCACTTTCTCACACCATTCACAAAAATAAACTCAAAATGGATAAAGGACCTGAATGTGAGACAGGAAACCATCAAAACCTTAGAGGAGAAAGCAGGAAAAGACCTCTCTGACCTCAGCCGTAGCAATCTCTTACTCGACACATCCCCAAAGGCAAGGGAATTAAAAGCAAAAGTGAATTACTGGGACCTTATGAAGATAAAAAGCTTCTGCACAGCAAAGGAAACAACCAACAAAACTAAAAGGCAACCAACGGAATGGGAAAAGATATTTGCAAATGACATATCGGACAAAGGGCTAGTATCCAAAATCTATAAAGAGCTCACCAAACTCCACACCCGAAAAACAAATAACCCAGTGAAGAAATGGGCAGAAAACATGAATAGACACTTCTCTAAAGAAGACATCCGGATGGCCAACAGACACATGAAAAGATGTTCAGCGTCGCTCCTTATCAGGGAAATACAAATCAAAACCACACTCAGGTATCACCTCACGCCAGTCAGAGTGGCCAAAATGAACAAATCAGGAGACTATAGATGCTGGAGAGGATGTGGAGAAACGGGAACCCTCTTGCACTGTTGGTGGGAATGCAAATTGGTGCAGCCGCTCTGGAAAGCAGTGTGGAGGTTCCTCAGAAAATTAAAAATAGACCTACCCTATGACCCAGCAATAGCACTGCTAGGAATTTATCCAAGGGATACAGGAGCACTGATGCATAGGGCCACTTGTACCCCAATGTTCATAGCAGCACTCTCAACAATAGCCAAATTATGGAAAGAGCCTAAATGTCCATCAACTGATGAATGGATAAAGAAATTGTGGTTTATATACACAATGGAATATTACATGGCAATGAGAAAAAATGAAATATGGCCTTTTGTAGCAACGTGGATGGAACTGGAGAGTGTGATGCTAAGTGAAATAAGCCATACAGAGAAAGACAGATACCATATGGTCTCACTCTTATGTGGATCCTGAGAAACTTAACAGGAACCCATGGGGGAGGGGAAGGAAAAAAAAAAAAAAAGAGGTTAGAAAGGGAGAGAGCCAAAGCATAAGAGACTGTTAAAAACTGAGAACAAACTGAGGGTTGATGGGGGGTGGGAGGGAGGAGAGGGTGGGTGATGGGTATTGAGGAGGGCACCTTTTGGGATGAGCACTGGGTGTTTTATGGAAACCAATTTGTCAATAAATTTCAGGAAAAAAAAAAAAAAAAATGAAAAAGCCTCCTGTTTCCCACCTTACCCAACTTTATCCAAAAAAACTGAAAATTTTTTTAAATTCCAGTATAAATAACATAGTGTTTTATTAGTTTCAGGTATACAATATAGTGATTCATCAATTCTACACATTACTCTCTGCTCATCTTGCTAAGTGTACTCTTAATCCCTTTACCTAGTTCACCCATCCCTCCACCCACCTTCCCTCTGGTAATCATCAGTTTGTTCTCTGTAATTAAGAGTCTGTTTTTTGGTTTGTCTCTTTTTTTCTTCAATTTGTTTCGTTTTTTAAATTCCATATATGAGTGAAGCCATATGGTATTTGTTTTTCTCTGACTTATTTCATTTAGCATTATAACTTCTAGGTCCATCCATGCTGTTGCAAATGGCAAGACTTATTTCTTTATGGCTGAGTAATATTCCATTGTTTATATATATACCACATCCTCAATTATCCATTTATCTATCAATAAACAGCTTGCTTCCATAGTTTGGCTGTTGTAAATAATGCTGCAATAAACATAAATGCTGCATATATCTTTTTGAATTAGCATTTTCATATTTCATGGGTAAATACCCTATAGCGGAATTACTGAATCATACGGTCTTCTATTTTTTTTTTTAAATTTTTTGGAGACCCTCCATGCTGTTTTCCAAAGGGGATGCTCCAGTTTGTAATCCACCAACAATGCATGAGGGTTCTTTATTCTCTGCATCCTCATCAATACTTGTTGTTTCTTGTGTTTTTTATTTTAGCCATCCTGACAGGTGTGAGGTGATATTTCATTATGGTTTTGATTTGCATTTCTCTGATGATTAGTGATGTTGAGCATCTTTTCATGGGTTTGTTGACCATCTGGATGTCTTCTTTGGAGAACTATCTGTTCATGTCTTCTGCCCATATTTTAATTGCATTATTTGGTTTTTTGGTGCTGAGTTGCATAAGTTCTTTATATTTTTTGGATATTAACCCTTTCTCAGACATGTCATTTGTGAATGTCTTCTCCCATTCAGTAGACTGTCTTTTAGTTTTGTTGACTGTTTCCTATGCTATGCAGAAGCTTTTTATTTTGGTGGGTCCCCATAGTTTATTTTTGTTTTTGTTTCCCTTGCCCTAGGAGACATTATTAGAAAAATGTTGCTATGGGTAATGTCAAAGAGGTTATTCCCTTTGCTCTCTTCTAGAATTTTTATGGTTTCAGGCATCACATTTAAGCCCTAATCCATTTCGAGTTTATTTTTGTGTGTGGTGTGAGAAAGTAGTCCAGTTTCATTCTTTTGCATGTAGCTGTCCAGTTTCCCAACACCATTGTTGAAGAGACTATCTTTTTCTCATTACATATTCTCACCTCCTTTGTCAAAGATTAATTGACCACATGATTGCAGGTTTATTTTTGGGCTATCTATTCTGTTTCATTGATCTGTGTGTCTATTTTTATGCCAGTACCATACTGTTGTGGTTACCACAGCTTTGTAGTACATCTTGAAATCTGGGATTGTGATACCTCCAGTTTTATTCTTTCACGAGATTGCTTTAGCTGTTTCAGGGTCTTTTTTTCTGGTTCCATACACATTTGAGGGCTGTTCTAGTTCTGTGAAAAATGATATTGCTATTTGGTTTGGGATTACATTAAAATCTGAAGATTGCTTTGGGTAGTATGGACATTTTAACAATACTAATTCTTCTAACCCACAAGCATGGCACATCTTTCCATTTGTTTATGTTGTCTTTTTTCATCAATGTTTTATAGTTTTCATAGTATAGTTCTTTTACCTCCTTGGTTAAGTTTACTTCCAGGTATTTTATTATTTTTGGTGAAATTTTAAACGGGATTGTTTTCTTACTATCTCTTTCTACTACTTCATTGTTACTGTACAGAAATGCAATGGATTTCAATATATTGACTTTGTATCTTGCAACCTTATGGAATTCATTGATCGGTTTTTTAACGGAGTCTTTAGGGTTTTCTACATATAGGATCATGTCATCTACAAGTAGTGACAGATTTACTTCTTCCTTAGCAATATGGATGCCTTTTATTTCTTTTTGTCTCATTGCTGTGGTTAGGACTTCTAGTACCATGCTGAATAAAAGAGGTGACAGTGGACATCCTTTCTTTTTCCTACTCTTAGAGGAAAAGCTCTCAGTTTTTCACTGAGTTCAATGATGTTAACTGTAGGTTTTTCATATACAGACTTTATTATGTTGAGGTATGTTCCCTGTAAACTTACTTTGTTGAGACTTTTTATCATGAATGCATGTTATGATTTGTGAAATGGTTTTTTTTTGTTTTTTTGTTTTTTTTTTTGCATCTACTGAAGTGATCATATGGTTTTTATCCTTGGTCTTGTTGATGTGATGCATCACACTGATGATAATTTGTGGATATTGAACCATCCTTGATCCCAGGAATAAATCCCACTTGATCACGGTGAATACTTTTCTTAATGTATTTTTGAATTCTGTTTGCTAATACTTTGTTGAGGATTTTTGTATCTATGTTCATCAGAGCTTTGGCCTATAGTTCCTTTTTGTAGGGTCTTTATCTGATTTTGACATCGTGGTAATGCTGGCCTCCTAGAATGAATTTGAAAGCTTTCCTAACTCTTCTATTTTTTGCAATATTTTGAGAACAAGGTATTAACTTCCTTAAATGTTTGGTAGAATTCACCTGTGTAGCCGTCTGGTCCTGGATTTTTGTTTGTTGGGAGTCTTTGATTATTGACTCATTTTCATTGCTGATAATCAGTCTGTTCAATTTTTCTGTTTCTCCCTGATTCAGTTCTGGGAGGTTCTAGGTATGTAGGAATTTGTCTATTTCTTCTAAGTTGTCCAATTTGATAGCATATGATTTTTCATAATATTCTCTTATAATCCTTTGTATTTCTGTGGTGTCGATTGTTATTTTGCCTCTATCATTTCTGATTTTATGTGTTTGAGTCCTCTCACTTTTTTTTTCCTCCCATGATCTGGCTAAACGTTTATCAATTTTGTTGATCTTTTCAAAGAACTAGCTCCTGGTTTCACTGATTTTTTTTTTTTTTTTTTTAGCTTTTCTGTACTTTATATGGGCTCTGATCTTTATTATTTCCTTCCTTCTACTGGTTTTGGGTTTTGTTTGTTCTTTTTCTAGTTTCTTTAGGTGAAAGATTAGTTTGAGATTTTTCTTGCTTCTTGAGGTGGGCCTGTATTGCTCTAAACTTCCCTTTTAGAACAACTTTTGCTGCATCCCAAAGATTCTGGACCATTATGTTTTCATTTTCGTTGTCTGTCTATATTTATTTCCATTCTCTCTGTATTTATTTCCTTTTTGGTTTCTTGGTTGGCCCATTCATTGTTTAATAGCATGTTACTTAACCTCCAGGTAGTTGTATTCTTCCATATTTTTTCTTGTAACTGACTTCTAGTTTCATAGGGTTGTGGTCAGAATAGACACATAGTATTATGACTTCAGTCTTTTTTAATTTATTGAGACTTGTTGTGTGGCCTAATATGTGCTCTATTCTGGAGAATGTTTCATGTGCACTTGAAGAGAATGTGAATTCTGCTGTTTTAGGATAGAATGTTCTGAATATCTGTTAGATCCATCTGGTCCAATGTGTCATCCAAAGCCAATGTTTCCTTGTTGATTTTCTGTTTGGGTGATCTATCCATTGACGTAAGTGAGGTGTTAAAGTTCCCTACTATTATTGTATTACTCTCAATTACTTCCTTTATGTTTGTTACTAGCTGCTTTATGTATTTGGGTGCTCCCATGTTGATGTATAAATATTTATCATTGTTTATATCTTCTTGGATTGTTTTTTTAATGAATATATAGTGTCCTTTTTTTGGTCTGTTGTTATAATCTGTTTTAAAGTCCATTTTGTATTATATGCCTATTGCTACCCTGGCTTTCTTTTCACTTCCATTTGCATGATAAATGCTTTTCTGTCAGTTCACTTTCAATCTCCATGTGTCTTTAGGTTTGAAATGAGTCTCTTATAGGTAGCATATAGATGGGTCTTGCTTTTTTTAATCCATTCCCTCACTCTTTTTTTTAAAAAATTTTTTTTTCAATGTTTATTTATTTTTGGGACAGAGAGAGACAGAGCATGAATGGAGGAGGGGCAGAGAGAGAGGGAGACACAGAATCGGAAACAGGCTCCAGGCTCTGAGCCATCAGCCCAGAGCCTGACGCGGGGCTCGAACTCACGGACCGCGAGATCATGACCTGGCTGAAGTCGGACGCTTAACCGACTGCGCCACCCAGGTGCCCCAGTCACTCTTTCTTTTTGAATGTAGCATTTAGTCCATTTACATTCAAGGTAATTATTCATAGGTTGCATTTATTGCCATTTGATACTTGTTTTATGGTTGTTTTAGTAGTTCTTTGTTCCTTTATTCTCTTGCCTTATTCTCTCATGATTTACTGGGTTTCTTTAGTGATATACTTGGATTCCCTTCTCTCTCTGTCTCTGTCTCTCTTTTTTTGCATATCTGTTACTAGTTTTTGACTTGTTGTTACCATTAGGTATATATATATGTAACATCTTATGCATATAGTAGTCTATATTAAGTCTATATTTAGTTTGAACCCATCCTTTACTCTTCCCCACCCATGTTTTAAGTATATGATGTCATACTTCACATCCTTTTATTTTGTGAATCTCCTGATTTTTACATATAAACTTAATTTTACTGCTCTTGTGCTTCCTACTTTTCCTACTCCTGCTCATGGGCTTTCCTTTCCACCCAGAGTCCTGTTTAATATTTTTCATAGGGCTATTTTAATGGTCACGAATTCTTTTAACTTTTGTCTGGGAAACTCTCCTTCTAGTCTAAAAATATTTTTTAACGTTTTTATTCATTTTTTGAGAGACAGAAAGAGATGGTGAGTGGAGGGGGGGCAGAGAGAGAGGGAGACAGAATCTGAAGTAGGCTCTAGGCTCTGAGCTCTCAGCACAGAGCCTGAGGCGGAATTTGAACCCACAAACTGTGAGAGCATGACCCAAGCTGAAGTCGGATGCTTAACTGACTGAGCCACCCAGGCACCCCCTCTCATTCTACTCTAAATGACAGCTTCACTAGATATTCTTGGCACCAGATATTTTCCTTTCAGCACTTTGAATATATCATGCCACTCTCTTGCAGCCTGCAAAATTCCTGCTGAAAAATCTGACAGCCTTATGGGATTTCCCTTGTAGTAACTGTTTTCTTTTCTCTTGCTGATTTTAAAATTCTCAACCAGTACTTTTTGCCATTTTAATTACGTGTCTTGGTGCAGACCTCCTTAGGTTGATTTTGTTGGGGGCTCTCTGTGCCTCCTGGATCTAGATTTGTTTCTTTTCCCAGGTTTGGGAAGTTTTCAGCTGTTATTTCTTCACATAAATTCTCTGCCTGCTTTTCTCTCTCTTCTCTTTCTGAGATCCCTATAATGCAAATGTTATTACACTTGATGGTGTCACTGAGTTCCTTATATCTATTTTCATTTTTCATTATTTTTTCTTTCAGCTTGCTTTCCTCCAAGTTGCCAATCCATTCTTCTGCTTCTTCTAGTCTTCTGTTTATTCCATCTAGTGTATTTTTACTTTGCTATTGAGTTAATCTCTGATTGATTCTTTTTTGTTTTATAGATCTTTGTTAAAGGTCTCTCTGAGGTCCTCCACTCTTTTCTCAAGTCTAGCAAGTATCTTTATGACCATTACTTTAAATTCTCTGTGAGGCATATGACTTATTTCCATTTTGTTTAGCTCTCTTGCTGTGATTTTTGTTCTGTTCTTTCATTTGGGACATATTCTTCTGTCTCATTTTTTCAAACTCTGTTTCATTGTATTAGGAAAGTCAGGTATGTCTCCTGCTTTTGAAAATAGTGGCCTTGTGAAGAAGAGGTACTGTAGTGCCCTGGATTCCAGGGTCCCCTGTTCACCAGAACCTGGTGCTTCATGAATGTTGTTGTGCCTGACTATTGCAGTTGAGCCACTTTTGCTTCAGTGCAGTTGTCTGCAATGACTCTGCCTCTGTGGACAGGGCAATCCCTGTGCTGTTAGTGGGCCAGTCTGGGGCCACCTTGGGCTTCAGCTGAGCCAGAACAGGTATTTGCCAGAGATGCAGTAGCACAGGGCACTTTCCCTGTGTTGTCCACTGAGGAGCTTCTGTTGGTGGGTGGGGCCTGCAGTCTGACCAACTGGTTTCCCCCAGCCCACTGCTGGGGCTGCATTTGGACTGGTGTTTGTGGTTATCTTCTTCTCTCTCCAAGACCAGCTGGACCACTTTGAAGTGGTGCTGGTCCCTGTCACAGCTGCTGGTACACTGCCATGCTTGTGGCACCACTTTGGATAGGCTCTAGCCAAAGGCATATTGGAGGGGCATGTCCACTGGAGAATGCAAAGGAGGATTAGTAAGTTAGGTGGAGAGTGTTGGCACTGAGCTGTTTCCCCCAGGTGTCATGTATCTAGGCTGGGGGGCGGGCAGGGGAGGGAAGTGGTGCCTGCCAGCTCCTTTTGCTTCCTAGAGAAGTCTCCTAGAGATCCCTGCCACCCCCAGCACACACTGAGATTAGTAAATAAATCTCCTTCTGATATACCCCAAGTGTTTTTCAAACTGCTTCTTATATTCTGTATCTCTGTTTGACTGTTTATTATGCTCTTTAAGGGTGGGGACTCCATCCTCCAAGTTCTCCCAGAGAACCCACTAAATTTTAACATTCTAAGTGTTAAGCCCTGCTGGTTGTAAGAACTTATAAAATTAGGCTTCTCTGGTTTTCAAAGCCAAAATGTGGGGGTTTGTCTTCCCCATGTGGGTTTCCCATGACTGTAGTGTTTTGTGTGACGGTCTGTTTCTCTTTCCTCTGTGAGCCTGCAGGGTCTCTCTCTCCTGAGGATAGTCTTGTGGGTCTCTTTAGCTCCCCACCATGTCTCTGCCCTTTATACCTTCTTTGCCGCCCCTTGTCTACAATTAGCTGTGAAGAGTCTATTCTGACAGTTTTTGAGTCATTTTCTGGGTTTTTACATTGATGTGGGTGTTATCTAGTTGTATCCATGGGATGAGGTAAATTTAGCATCTTCTTCTTGTCATTTTCCCAAGAAGTTCCCCTGTAACTATTTCTTATGAATCATTACAGAATTTTTTTTTTGGAACAAACACATTTATTGTTTAGACAAGTATTCCTTTACATTTTAAAGCATTTCGTTTTTGAAACTTTTTTTTTCTTAAATTTCAGTGTATTTGACACACACAGTTACATTACGTTCAGGTGTGTAACATATTGATTCAATAAATTTTTACGTTATGCTACACTCACCATAAGTGTAGTTACCATCTCTCACCACGTAATTCCATTAAAATAGCATTGACTATATTCCCTATGCTATACCTTTCCATCCCCATGACTTATTCATTCCATAGCTGGAAGCCTGTATCTCCCACTTACCTTCACCTGTTTTTTCCCATCCCCCCTTTACCCTTCCTCTCAGGCAACCATCAGTTTGTTCTCTGTAGTTATACGTCTAGGCTTTTTCCTTGTTCATTAGTTTTGTTCTTCAGATTTCACATAGAAGTGGAATCATATGGTATCTGTCTTTCTCTGACTTATTTCCCTTAGTGCAATACCCTTTAAGTCCATCCATGTTGGTGAGCATGTGGAAAAAAAAGAACCCTTGTGGAGTATTGGTGGGAATGTAAACTGGTTCAGCCAATGTGGAAAACATTGGAAAACATCTCAAAAAATTTAAATGGATGGCACAAGAACAGACATTCAGATCAATGGAACAGAATAGAGAACCTAGAAGTGGACCCACAAATGTATGGCCAACTAATCTTTTACAAAGCAGGAAAGAATATCCAATGGAATAAAGACAGTGGTGCTGGGAAAACTGGACAGCAACATGCAAAAGAATGAACCTGGACAACTTTCTTACACCATACACAAAAATAAACTCAAAATGGATGAAAGACCTCAATGTAAGACAGGAAGCCATCAAAATCCTTGAGGAGAAAGCAGGCAAAAACCTCTTTGATCTTGGCTGCAGCAACTTCTTACTCAATATGTCTCCGGAGGCAAGGGAAACAAAAGCAAAAATGAACTACTGAGACCTCATCAAAATAAAAAGCTTCTGCTTTTTATTAAAAGCGAAGAAAACAATCAGCAAAACTAAAAGGCAACCGACAGAATGGGAGCAGCTATTTGCAAATGACATTTCAGATAAAGGGTTAGTATCCAGAATCTATAAAGAACTTATCAAACTCAACACCCAAAAAACAAATAATCCAGTGAAGAAACAGGCAAAAGGCATGAACAGACACTTCTCCAAGGAAAACATCCAGATGGCCAACCGACACATGAAAAAATGCTCAACATCACTCATCATCAGGGAAATACAAATGAAAACCACAAGGAGATACCACCTTACACCTGTCAGAATGGCTAACATGAACAACTCAGGCAACAATAGATGTTGGCGAGGATGTGGAGAGAGGATCTCTTTTGTATTGTTGGTGGGAATGCAAGCTGGTGCAGCCACTCTGGAAAACAGTATGGGGGTTCCTCAAAAAACTAAAAGTAGAACTACCCTACGACCCAGCAATTGCACTACTAGGCATTTATCCATGGGATACACGTGTGCTGTTTCAAAGGGACACATGCACCCCCATGTTTATAGCAGCACTATCAACAATAGCCGAAGTATGGAAAGAGCCCAAATGTCCATCGATGGACAAATGGATAAAGAAAATGTGGTGTGTGTGTGTGTGTATACACACACACACACACACACACACACACACACACAATGGAGTATTACTCAGCAATCAAAAATAATGAAATCTTGTCATTTGCAACTATGTGGATGGAACTCGAGGGTATTATACTAAGTGAAATTAGTCAGAGAAAGACAAAAATCATATGACTTCACTCATATGAGGACTTTAAGAGACAGAAACAGATGAACATAAGGGAAGGGAAACAAAAATAACATAAAAGCAGGGAGGGGGACACAACAGAAGAGACTCATAAATATGGAGAACAAACTGAGGGTTACTGGAGGGGTTGTGGGAGGGGGGATGGGCTAAATGGGTAAGGGGTATTAAGGAATCTGCTCCTGAAATCATTGTTTCTCTGTATGCTAATTTGGACATAAATTTTAAAAAATAAAATAAAAAATAAATAAATAAATAAAAATGGAAATACCATATGATCCAATAATTCCGGTACTAGTATTTACACTAATTTGAAAAGATACATGCACCCTGTGTTTACTGCAGCATTATTTACAATAGTGAAGATATGGATGCAACCCAAGTATCCATCTATAGATGTTTTTGAAGCTTTTGATTTAGTTTCCATACACTTTATGAAAACAAGTTCATTTTATAAAAATAACTATAGACAGGAATACTTAAAAATCGTGATAGAATCAATTGTACTGTAAAGAGACAGTGATTGGATAGTGTCTTAGGTTTCATGGTAGTGAATTTGAACATTATTTTAAAACATTGGTCAGAAGAGAAAAACTGATTTAATCTGATAACATATAAGTAAATTCACTAACTCTTCTCCATTTAGTAGACATACTTTACCATAAAAAAATTAGAGTGTATTTGCCCATTTAGAATAATATTTTGAGAAATAAGGAAATGTGCAAGTAAACCTTTAAAAAATAAATTCCAGTGAAAGAATCTCTATACTATTAACATGAAAAAAAATGTTGATAAAATACAAACTTGAGCATGTCTCATAAATGAAATAAATACCCTTAAAAGCTTAGAAAATTCATATAAATTTAAATTTCCAGAGGCGGATTAAAAGCTCCAAGAAAAATTTGCATAAATACATATGCAGTTTATCTATACTTGATATATAATTTCCTCATGCAGATTCAATTATATGAAATCCTAGTACATGGCATATAGGCAGGTTATTAAATTTAGGCTACACCTGTAGTTGATATTTAAAATTACTGTTGTGAGGTTAGCAGATTCAAAAGTGACCAATATTTAAAATATTTTCTTCAATATAAGGAATAGGTAAGAGGTAAGAATGTTTGTTGTTTGCAAAATCCAGATAAAGTATGTTTATTAAAGATATTATCTTTTTTTTTTTTTTTTTCAACATTTTAAAATTTATTTTTGGGACAGAGAGAGACAGAGCATGAACGGGGGAGGGGCAGAGAGAGAGGGAGACACAGAATCGGAAACAGGCTCCAGGCTCCGAGCCATCAGCCCAGAGCCTGATGCGGGGCTCGAACTCACGGACCGCGAGATCGTGACCTGGCTGAAGTCGGACGCTTAACTGACTGCGCCACCCAGGCGCCCCGACATTAAGTTATCTTTAAGGAAAGTCCAACTTGAAACATAACAAATACTTAGCATATTTATTTCTAGGTAAGGTAAACACTGCAGCCTAGTGGTCTGACATAATGGCAAAATGCCTGTAGTAGGCATTTCAATTCTGCTACTTATTTGCTAAGAAAACTCTACAAAGGTCCCAATGTTTTCAATTCTAAGTAAAACTGTACTCTCATCATGTATGAATAATAAATGCTTTATCAAATTAGTAATGATAATAGTTAACGTTTATTGAGCCTTTACTGTGTGCCCAACATTATTCTTTTAATCTTTACAATACTGTGAAGTAAGTATAATTTTTATCCCAATTTTATAGATGAAAAAATCAAGACCTAAAAAGGCCAACGAACTTGAAGAAGGTTAAATGGAAATCTCAAATAAGAACAGCAAGTTGTCACAATTTTACAGAGATTAAGATGTGCAACAAGCATAGTAAAGCAGACACACGTGGCATTGCATTACAGATTCAGGCTTTTCTGGGAGTAGCTACAACACCCCAATCTCAGATCTGTCTCTCAAAGAGTGACGACAGCAGGTCCTGTTAGCACAGAAGACAAGACCCAATACACCAAAGTACAACTCAGTTTGCTTCTTTCCTGCTGCAGAGGCTGCAGGAATAATTTAAGAATAGGAACACTGATATAAAGAAATAATGGAAATCAAAGAGTGACTTGGCAAAGGCATTAACAAAATTACAATGGAAGATACACCAGTCTCAGGAAACTAAAAAGAAAATAATTCTGGTTCTTTCCTCTTGGTAATTTTGAGTTGAGGAATCGAAGCCCTACTGACGTTCCTTGAATGAAAGGATCTCTATAAGAATAATGGTAATACTTCAGATTTTACACCTTACAAAGTATTTTTATGTACATTACTTTTACTTGATTTTTAAAATAATTATGTGACATAGAGTAGGAACTATTAATCTCATTTTATAGTTGCAGAGGAGGAAACAAAGACTTGCCTAGAGCCACACCATTAGTAATCAAGGAGGTTGGATAATGAGCTCAGGTTTCTGTACCTTTGAACATCACCACCTTTTTTACTTATTTTTTTAAATTGAAGTACTGTTGACATACAATATTAGTTTCAGGTTACAACAGAATGATTTGACATTTGTATATATTATGAAATGATCACCATACATCTAATTACCATCTGTCACCATAGAAAATTAGAATATTAACTACATTCCCTATGATGTACTTTTCATCCCCATGACTTATTTTATAACTGAAAGTCTGTACCTCTTAATGCACTTTGTGTCTTTTGTCCATTCCTCCTCCAATCCCCTCCCCTCTGAAAACCAGTTCTGTGTCTGTTATGTTTTTTAGATTCTACATATAAGTGATATCACACAGTATTTGTGTTCCTCTCTATTTCATTTAGCATCACTCTAGGTCCATTCATGTTGTCACAAATGTCAAGATTTCATTCCTTTTTATGAATGAGCAATATTCCGTTGTGTATAAATATCACAACTTCTTTATCTATCTATGGACACTTGGGTTGCATCCATATCTTTGCTATTGTAAATAATGTAAATAATGCTGCAGTAAACATAGGGGTGCACATATCTTTTCAAATTAGTGTTTGCAATTTCTTTGGGTAAATACTCAGAACTGAAATTACTAAATCACATGGTATTTTATTTTTAATCTCTTGAGGAATCTCTACACTGTTTTCCACAGTGGCTGTACCAATTTACATTCTCACCAACAGTGAACAAGGGTTTGCTTTTTTCCACATCCTTGCCAATGCTATTTTTTGTCTTTTTGATACTAGCCATTCTGACTAGTATGAGGTGATATCTCATTGTGGTTTGGATTTGCATTTCCCTGATTATTAGTGACGTTGAACGTTTTTTCATGTGTCTGTTGGCCATTTGTATGTCTTATCTGGAAAAATGTCTAATTAGGCCCTCTGCCCATTTTAAATTGGATTATTTGTTTTCTTGGTGTTGAGATATATGTGTTCATTATATATTTTAGATATTAACTCCTGATCAGATGTATCATTTACAATATCATTACAAATATCTTCTCTCATTCATTAGGTTCCCTTTTCATTTGTTGATAGTTTCTTTTGCTGTGCAAAAGCTTTTTAGGTTGATACTGTTACAACTGTTTATTTTACTTTTGTTTCCCTTGCCTGGAGAGACATCTAGAAAAATATTGCTAAGGCTGATGTCCAAGAGTTTACTGCCTATGCTTTTTTTTTTTTTAAGTTTATTTGTTTTTGAGAGAGACTATGTGCATGCACTAGCAGGAGAGAGGCAGACACAGAATCCAAAACAGGCTCCAGGCTCTGAGCTGTCAGCACAGAGTCTGGTGTGGGGCTCAAACCCACAAACCATGAGATTATGACCTGAGCTGAAGTCAGACACTTAACTGACTGAGCCACCCAGATGCCTCTGCCTATGTTTTCATTTAGGAGTTTTATACATTTAGGTCTTTAATCCATTTTGAGTTTATTTTTGTGTATGGTATAAGAAAGTGATCCAGTTTCATTCTCTGGTATGTAGCTATCTAGTTTTCCTAACACAATTTATTGAAGAAACTGTCTTTTTCCCATTGTATATTCTGGCCTCATTTGCTGTAGATTAATTCACCATATAAGAGTGGGTTTATTTTTGGGCTCTGTCTTCTGTTCCATTGATCCATGTGTCTGTTTTTGTACCAGTACCATTCTGTTTTAATATAGCTTTGTAATATTGTTTGAAACCTGACATTGTGATATCTCCAGCTTCGTTTTTCTTTCTCAAGATTGCTTTGGCTGTCTTTTGTGGTTCCATACAGATTTTAGGATTATTTGTTCTAGTTCTGTGAAAATACTATTGGTATTTTGATCCGGACTGCATTGAATCTGTAGATTGCTTTGGGTAGTATGGCCATATTAACAGTATTAATTCCTCCAGTCCATGGGCATGGTATATCTTTACATTTGTTGTCTTCAATTTCTTTCATCAGTGTCTTCAGAGTACAGGTCTTTTACCTCCTTGGTTAAATTTATCCCTACGTATTTTTTTTTTTTGGATGCAGATGTAAATGGATTGTTTGCTTAATTTCTCTTTCTGCTAGTTCATAATTAGTATTTAGAAACATAAAAGATTTCTGAATATTAACTTTGTATCCTCAAACTTTATTGAATTCATTTATCAGTTCTAATAGTTTTTTTTGGTAGAGTTTTTAGGGTTTTCTATATATGGTATCAGGTCATCTGTAAATAATGACAGTTTTACTTCCACTTATCAATTTGAATGTCTTTGATTTTTTTTTTTTCTTGTCTGACTGCTATAGCTAGGAAAGTGGTGAGAGTGGATGGGCATCTTTTCTTGTTCTTCATCTTAAAGGAAAAGCTTTCAACTTTTCATCACTGAGTATGATGTTAGCTGTGGTTTTGATGTATATGGCCTTTATTATATTGAGGTGCATACCCTCTGTACTCATTTTCTTGAGAGTTCATATGAACAGATGTTGAATTTTATCAAATGCTTTTTCTGCATCTATTGAGATGATTACATAATTTTTATCTTTCATTTTTCTAATGTGGCATAGCCTGTTGATTGATTTGCAGATACTGAACCATCCTTGCATCCCTGAAATAAATCCCATTTGACTATGCTGAATGATGCTTTCAATATATTTTAAATTCATTTTGCTAATATTTTGTTACAGATTTTTTCATCTATGTTCATCAGGGATGTTGGTCTGTAATTTTCTTTTTTTTTTTTTTTTTTTTCTTGTAGCATCTATGTCTGGTTTTGGTATTAGGGTAATGCTGGGCTTACAGAATAAATGTGGAAGAATTCTTTCCTCTTAGACTTTTGGGATACTTTGAAGGATAGATATTAATTCTTTATTTTTGGTAGAATTCACCTGTGAAACCATCTGGTCTAGAACTTTTGTTTGTTGGAAGTTTTTTTATTACTGATTCAATGTTGGTGGAAGTAATCAGTCTATTTAAACTTCCTATTTTTTCCTGGTTTGGTCATGGAAGTTTGTAAATTTCTAGGAATTTATCCATTTCCTCTAGGTTGTCAAATTATTTAGCATATAATTTTTCATGGTAGTCCCTTATAATCCTTTGTATTTCTGTGCTGCTATAACTTCTCTTTCATCCTGAGGGTATTTGAGTCCTCTCTCTCTCTCTCTCTCTCTCTCTCTCTCTCTCTCTCGATGAGTCTGGCTAAAGGTCTATCAATTTTGTTTATCTTTCCAAAGAATCACACCTTAGTTTCATTGATCTTTTCTACTATTTTTTTAGTCTCTACTTCATTTATTTCCACTCTAATCTTTATTATTTCCTTCCTTCCATAACTTTGGGCTTTGTTCTTTTTCCAGCTCCTTTAGGTATAAGGGTGTATAAGTTTTCTTGTTCCTGAAGTAGGTCTATATTGCTATAGACTGCACTCTTAAAATTATTTTTGCTGCCTCTCAAACATTTTGAACCCATGAGTTTCCATTTTCATTTGTCTCTAGTTTTTTGTTTTTTGTTTTTTTTTTTTGCTCTTTGATTTCTTTGTTGACCCACTGGTTGTTTGGTGATATGTTGTTTAACCACTATGTGTTTGTGGGGTTTTCTTCCAGCTTTTTTTCCTTCTATTTCTAGTTTCATACCATTGTGGTGGGAAAAATGCATGATATGATTTCATTCTTCTTAAGTTTACTGAGACTTGTTTTGTGGCCTAACCTGTCATCTTTCCTGGAGAATGTTCCATATGTACTTGAAATAAATGTGTATTCTGTTGTTTTGTATAAAATGTTCTGTATATATCTATTAAGTCCATCTAATGGAATATGTCCTTCAAACTCACTGTTTCCTTATTGATTTTCAGTCTGGATGATCTTTCCATTGAAGTAACCAGAGTGTTAAAAGTCCCCTACTTGTATTGTATTACTGTCAATTTTTCCCTTTATGTCTGTTAATATTTGGTTTATATAATTAGGTATTCCTATGTTGGGTGCATAGATATTTACAACTGTTAAATCTTCTTGTTGGGTTGATCCCTTTGTTATTGTTATGCCCTTCACTGTTCCTTTTTACAGTCTTTGTTTTAATGTCTACATTTCCTGATAGAAGTATTATTACCCCAGCTTCATTTTGTTTCCATTTGCATGAAATACGTTTTTTCAATCTTTCACTTTCAGTCTGCATCTGTAAGTCTGAAGTGAGTCTCTTGTAGGAAATATATAGATGGGTCTTACTTTTTTCATCTATTCAGTTACTCTGTGTCTTTTGATTGGAACATTTTTGCCTGCTTAAATTTAAAGTAGTTATTGAGGGTTGCTTGGCTGGCTCAGTCAGTACAGCATGCAACACTTGATCTTGGGATTGTGTATTCAAACCCCACAATGGGTTTGAATAAAATCTTAAAAAAGATAATTATTGATAAGTGTGTACTTATTGCCATTTTGTTAACATTTTTCTAGTTGTTTTTGTAGTTCCAATATGTTCCTTCATTCTCTTGTCCTCTTTCCTTGTGATTTGATAACTTTCTTTAATATTAGGATTCCTTTCTCCTTATTTTTTCAGTATCTATTATAGATTTTTGGTTTGTGGTTACCATGAGGTTCATATAATACACACCCTGTATAAAGTAGTCCATTTTAAATGGATGGTCACTTTAGTTTGAAAACATCCTAAAAGCACTACATGTTTACTAGTTTCTCCCGCCCCAAAGTTTTATGTCTTTGGTGTCATATTATGCATCTTTTTCTTTTGTGTATCCATTAACTAATAACTTTAGAGATGGTAGATTTGACTACTTTTGTCTTTTAATATTCACTCTAGTTATAAGTGACTGATCCACTATCTTTATGTCTGCTTTTAACAGTGAGATTTTTTTCCTTTCATAACTTCCTTCTAGTTATGGCCTTTTCTTTTCCATTTAAATAAGTCTCTTTAACATTCCTTGTAAGGCTAGTTTACTGGTGATGAACACCTTTAATATTTGTTTGTCTGGCAAATTCTTTGTCTTTCCTTCAATTGTGAATGATAACCTTGCCAAGTAGAGTATTCCGGGTTGAAACGTTTTCCCTTCAGCATTTTGACTATATTATGCTATTCCCTTCTGGCCTGCAGAGTTTCTGCTGAAAAAATCAGCTGAGAGTTACACACAAGGGAATACCCGTAAGACTAGTTTGATTTTCTCTTGCTGCTCTTAAGATTCTCTCTTCATCCTTAATTATTGTCATTTTAATGGTTTTGTCTTAGTGTGGACCTCTTTGGATTCACTTGGGGCTCTTTGTGTTCCTAGATCTGCAGGTCTATTTCCTTCCCCAGGTTAGGGAAGTTTTCAGCTATTATTTCTTCAAATGTTTTCTGCCCTTTTCTCCCTTAAGCATCCCATGCCCCCAGAATGCAAATGTTCATCTGCTTGTTGTCTCAGAGATCTATTAAACTATCATCATTTTAATTATTTTTTTCTTTTTGCTTTTCAGCTTGAATGATTTGCACTACCCTTCCATCCATTCTTTGCATTCTCTAATCTACTTTGATTCCCTCTAACATTTTTTTCCTTTCAATTGTATTCTTCAGGTCTGATGGGTTCTTTTTTATAGTTTTTTTTTTTTTAGATTCAAGTTTTTATTTACATTCTAGTTACTTAACATAGTGTAATATTAGTTTTAGAAATAAAATTTAGTGATTCATCACTTACATTTAACACCCAATGCTCAACACAAGTGCCCTTAATATCCATTATTGTTTTAACCCATCCCCCCACCCACCTCTTCTCCAGCAACCCTCAATTTGTTCTCTATAGTTAAGAGTTTGTTTTATTGTTTGCCTCTCTTTTTGCTTCCCTATGTTCATCTGTTTCATTTCTTATATTCCACATGAGTGAAATTATATGGTATTTGTCCTTCTCTGACTTATTTCGCTTAGCATAATATACTCTAGCTCCATCCATACTGTTGCAAATGGCAAGATTTTTTTTTGATGACTAATGTTCCATTACATGTATGTATGTATGTATGTATGTATGTATATAACTATATAGACACACACACACACACATTTTCTTTATACATTCATCAGTTGATGGACATTTGAGCTCTTTCCCTAATGTGGCTATTGTTGACAATGCTGCTATAAACATCAAGATGCATATATCCCATCAAATCAATATTTTTATTTCGTCTGGATAAATATCTAGTAGTGTAACTGGTATATTGTAGGGTAGATCTATTTTTAACTTTTAGAGGAAGCTTCATACTGTTATCCAGAGTGGCTGCACCAGTTTGCATTTCCAACAATGTTAAGGAGGTTCTCTTTCCTCCACATCCTCACCAACATCTGGTGTTTTGTGTATTGTTAATTTTAGCCATTCTGACAAGTGTGAACTGATACCTCATTGTAGTTTTGATTTGCATTTCCCTGATGATGAGTGATGTTGAGCATCTTTTCCTGTGTCTATTAGCCATCTGGATATCTTCTTTGGAAAAATGTCTATTCATGTCTTCAGGCCATATCTTAACTGGATTATTTGTTTTTTGGGTGTTCAGTTTGATAAGTTATTTATAAATTTTGGATACTAACACATTATCAGATATGTATGTTGCAAGTATTTTCTCTATTCTGTAGGCTACTTTTTAGTATTGCCCATTGTTTCTTTCCCTGTGCAGATTTTTATCTTGATGAAGTCCCAATATTTCACTTTTATTTTTGTTTTCCTTGCCTGTGGAGATGTCTCTAGTAAGAAGTTGCTATGACTGATGTCACAAAGAGGCTGTGTTCTCCTCTAGGATTTTTGAGGGTTTCCTGTCTCATATTTAGGTCTTTCATCCATTTTGAATTTATTTTTGTGTACGGTATAAAAAACTGGTCCAGTTTCTTTTTTTTGCATGTTGCTATCTAGTTTTCCCAACACCATTTGATGAAGAGGCTGTCTTTTTTCCAATGGATATTCCTTCCTGCTTTGTCAAATAGTTGACCATATACTTGTGAGTCCATTTCTGGGCATTTTATTCTATTCTATTGATCTATGTGTCTGTTTTTATGCCAGTACTATACTGTCTTGATCACTACATCTTTGCAACATAACTTAAAGTCTGGAATTGTGATGCCTTCAGGTTTGCTTTTCTTTTTTAAGATTGCTTTGGCTATTTTGCATCTTTTCTGGTTCCATACAAATTTTAGGATTGTTTGTTCTAGCTTTGTGAAAAATGCTAGGGATATTTTGAAGCATTTGGTGGAATGTTTTGTTGGATTTTCCATACAGAGTATCATGTTGTCTGTGAAGAGTGAAAGTTTGACCTCCTCCTGGACGATTTGGATGTCTTTTATTTGTGTTGTTTGATTGCTGAGGCTAAGACTTCCAAAAATATGTTGAATAACAGTGGTGAGAGTGGACATCCCTGTCTTGTTACTGACCTTGGGGGAAGGCTCTTTGTTTTTCCCACTAAGGATGATATTAGCATTGGGTCTTTCATACATAGCTTTTATGATCTTGAGGTATGATCCTACTATCCCTACTTTCTTAAGAGTTTTTATCAAGAAAGGATGCTGTATTTTGTCAAATGATTTCTCTGCATCCATTGAGAGGATCATGTGGTTCTTGTCCTTTCTTTTATCGATATGATGAATCATATTGATTGTTTTGTGGATATTGAACCAGCCCTGCATCCCAGGTATAAATCACTTGGTTGTGGGGAATAATTTTTTTAATGTGTTGTTGGATCCAGTTGGCTAATAACTTGTTGAAGATTTTTGCATCCATGTTCATCAGGAAAGTTGGTCTATAGTTCTCGTTTTTAGTGGGGTCTTTGTCTGCTTTTGGCATCAAGGTAATGCTGGCTTCATAGAAAGAGTTTGGAAGTTTTCCTTCCATTTCTATTTTTTGGAACAGCTTCAAGAGAATAGGTATTAACTCTTCCTTAAATTTTTGGTAGAATACCCCTGGAAAGCAATCTGGCCCTGGACTCTGGTTTTTAGGGAAAGTTTTATTTTTTATTTATTTATTTATTTATTTATTTATTTATTTTTTTGGTGGGGGGGGAAAGTTTTGATTACTAATTCAATTTCTTTACTGGTTATGGGTCTGTTCAAATTTTCTATTTCTTCCTGTTTCAGAAGACATCCAGATGGCCAACCAACACATGAAATAATGCTCCACATCACTCATCATCAAGGAAATACAAATCAAAATCATAATGAGATACCACCTCACACCTGTCAGAATGGCTAACATTAACAACTGATGCAACAACAGATGTTGGTGAGGATGCAGAGAAAAAGGATCTCTTTTGCACTGCTGGTGGGAATGCAAACTGGTGCAGCCATTCTAGAAAACAGTATGGAGGCTCTTCAAAAAGCTAAAAACAGAACTACCCTACGACCCAGCAATTGCACTACTAGGTATTTATCCAAGGGATACAGGAGTGCTGATGCACAGGGGCACTTGTACCCCAGTGTTTATAGCAGCACTATCAACAATAGTCAAAGTATGGAAAGAGCCCAAAGGTCCATCTCTGGATGAATGGATACAGAAGATGTTGTGTGTGTGTGTGTGTGTGTGGGTGTGTGTGGGTGTGTGTGTGTGTACACACAATGGAGTATTACTCAACAATCAAAAAGAATGAAACCTTGCCATTTGCAACTACATGGATGGAACTAGAGGGTATTATGCTAAGCTAAATTAAAGAAAGACAAATATCATATGACTTCACTCATATGAGGACTTTAAGATACAAAACAGATGAACATAAGGGAAGGAAAGCAAAAATAATATAAAAACAGGGAGGAGAACAAAATATAAGAGACTTATAAATATGGGGAACAAACAGAGGGTTACTGGAGGGGTTGTGGGAGGGGAGATGGGCTAAATGGGTAAGAAGCATTAAGGAATCTACTCCTGAAATCATTGTTGCACTATATGCTACCTAACTTGGATGTAAAATAAAAAAATAAATAAAAATAAAAATAAATAAGTAAATTCTCAACCCAGATCTATTTTCTTGTGGTTCCAAATTCTGGCTCTGGACTAAAGGAGATGCTGGTTGGAATCTAAGCTTCCTCATTTACTGGTTAATTATGTGACTTTGAACTAGTTATCTTACTCTTCTAGAGTAACAATACTTCCTATGACTCTTAGGAGAATTCATGAGATATCACATGTGAATCACTAAGCATTTAATAAATGTTAGTTACTATCATTAAACTTAATGGTAGTAATTCATGGGAGTAATAAATACCCCCAAAAAGATTGTCCCATGGATAGTTCTATCAACATATTAATATTTAGGATACTTATAAACATTACAATTCAATTAATTTTAGCATTCATTAGTTATAATATAACTAATGAATTAGTTATATTCATTAGTTATAATATAAGTTTAAAAATCTATGAAAATATAGAACTTTGTGTATTAAAACAGAAAACTTACTTATAGGACTCTCAAGTCCTGCTTCTAACTTCTTAAGCCACAGTAAAAGGTTTTGTTCGGTGATTGCCTGTTCTGAAGGAAATGCAAATACCTGGCCACCTGAATGCAGATTCACCACAACAATAAGAGGAAGGGGAGGCAAAGCATTAAAGTATGTCTGTAGGATTCCTCTTCCCGCAGGAGTATTCTTTCTACAAAAGGGAGCAATTGAATATGTTAGTATTTCTTTCTATAATAAAATTATGAAAATAATAGTTTGTATAACATTAAACTTTAAATATAGTATCACATCATTAAGTTTATAAAAAGATGTCCTAAAAACTAAGAGGTCTATAACTATGTTATTAGTAGTCAGATTCTTAAAGAAATGGGCACTGTGTTTCTCTTAGGAGAAAAAAAAGACAGTGATATTTTCATGAAAGCCAGTCATAGTTCAAAGATTTGTCAATTTAGGTTTGATATAATCATTAGGCTCCTCCCAAAGTTGAGCTAAGTGTCTGATCACATGTCAACTCAAAAATTAAATGGTTACAAACTATAAAATAAGATACTTATAATAAATACTACAAATAAAATTTTTTCCTCAGATAAAAAGAGAAAGGGGTTAATTTAAAATTAAAAATACTTTTTAAAATTATGAACAAACATGGAAACCATAACTTTTAAGATACCCAGCTTTCCTGGGGCACCTGGGAGCCTCAGTCAGGTAAGTGTCCAGCTTCAGCTCAGGTCTTGATCTCGCAGTTCATGGGTTGGAGTCCCGTGTCGGGCTCTGTGCTGATAGCTCAGAACCTGGAGCCTGCTTCAGATTCTATGTCTCCCTTGCTCTCTGCCCCTCCCCCGCTTGCACTCTGTCTTTATCTCTCTCTCAAAAATAAATAAACATTAAACAATTTCTTTAGGGGCTGAAGCATGGAAGATGGTGGCGTAGGAGGAGGCTGGGCTCACCTCATCCTGCTGATCGCTTAGACTCCAACCCACATCTGCCTAAATAAGCCAGAAAACTGCCAGACTAGCAGAACAGAGTCTCTGGAGCCAAGAGTAGACAAGAGGCCCACGGAAGAAGGTAGGGAAGGTGGAGAGGCGGTGCATGCTACAAGGACTGGTAGGAAGGAGTCAGGGCACTGGAGGGGGAGCCCGTGCGGCAAGGCAGAGCTCCCAAAGTCCAGCTCACAAAAGTAGAGGGGCCGGACTGCGTGAGTTCTGATAGCCAGAGGGACTTAATTTCTGGAATGTTAATAGTCAACAGCTCTGCTCTCCAAGAGCAGGGAGGGCAAGAGGATGCTGGGAGAGAGAGTTGTTGAGCCCTGGAAGACAGAGCTCAGCTGGGCAGGGAACAAAGGCAGAGGCAAACACCATTTCCCTCTCCCATCCCCCAGCCAAAATTCCAAAGGGAACCAGTTCCCGACACCGAACTTGCTTGCACCACGCAAACACCCAACGCTGTGCTTCTGTGCATCCATCCCTCTGGCGGGTCTGCCTCCCTCCCGGAACTGCAGGGCTCCTCCTGCAGGGGACCACCCACTGCAAAGCTAGGTAAGCCTGCCCCTCCTGCCCCTGTGCACCTTGTGGATCCACCCCGGCTAATATGCCCTTGGCCAGATCCCATCGGAGCAGCACCACAAGCCTGGCAGTGTGCAAGTAGCCCAGGCAGGGGCCACACCACTCCGCAGTGAGTCCTGACCCTGGGAGAGGGGAAGATAAGGTTCATACCAGTCTAACTGTGGCCCCAGTGGTGGGCTGGGGGAAGACATCAGGTCTGACTGTGGTCCTGCCAACCAACACAAGTTACTGCCTACAGCACAGGGGAAGTGCCCTGCAGTTTGGAGTTACTGCAGGGACTACCCAAAATGACGAAACGGAAGAATTATCCTCAAAAGAAACTCCAGGAAGTAGCAACAGCTAACGAATTGATCAAAACTGATTTAAGCAATATAATAGAAAAAGAATTTAGAATAATAGTCATAAAATTAATCACTGGGTTGGAAAAAACAGAGGACAGCAGAGATCTATTGCTACAGAAATCAAGGGACTAAGAAATAGTCATGAGACATTAAAAAATGTTATAAATGAGGTGCAAAATAAATGGAGGTGGCCATAACACGGACTGAAGAGGCAGAGGAGAGAATAGGTGAATTAGAAGATAAAAGTATGCTAAAAGAGGAAGCTGAGAGAAAGAGAGATAAAAAAAAATCCAGGAGTATGAGGGGAGAATTAGAGAACTAAGTAATGTAATCAAACAGAACAATATCTGTATCATAGGAATTCCAGAAGAAGAAGAGAGAAAGAGGATGAAGGTATACTTGAACAAATCATAGCTGAGAACTTCCCTGATCTGGGGAAGGAAAAAGGCACTGAAATCCAAATGTCACAGAGAACTCCCTTCAGATGTAACTTGAATCAATCTTCTGCACTACATATCAGTGAAACTGGAAAATTACAAGGATAAAGAGAAAATTGTGAAAGCAGCTAAGGGTAAACAGGCTCTAACTTATAAAGGGAGACCTATAAGACTAGTGGCAGACCTATCTACTGAAACTTGGCAGGCCAGAAAGGAATGGCAGGAAATCTTCAATGTGATGAACAGAAAAAATATGCAGCTGAGAATCCTTTATCCAGCAAGTCTGTCATTCAGAAGAGAAGGAGAGATAAAGGTCTTCCCAAACAAACAAAAACTGAAGGAATTCATCACCACTAAACCAGCCCTACAAGAGATCCTAAGGGGGATTCTGTGAGTGAAATGTTGCAAGGACCACAAAGTATCAGAGACATCTCTATAAGCATGAAACCTACAGACACCACAATGACTCTAAATCCATATCTTTGAATAATAACACTGAATGTAAATGGACTCAATGCTCCAACCAAAGCACACAGGATATCAGAATGGATAAAACAACAAGACCCATCTATTTGCTGTCTACAAGAGACTCACTTTAGACCTGAGGACACCTTCAGATTGAAAGTGAGGGGATGGAGAACTATCCATCATGATTCTGGAAGTCAAAGAAAGCTGCAGTAGCCATACTTATATCAGACAAACTAGACTTTAAATTAAAGGCTGTAACCAGAGATGAAGAAGGGCATTATATAATAATTACAGGGTCTACCCATCAGGAAGAGCTAACAATTATAAATGTCTATGTTCCAAATATGGGAGCCCCCAAATATATAAAACAATTCATCACAAATGTAAACAACCTTATTGATAAGAATGTGGTAACTGCAGGGGATTTTAATACCCCACTTACAACTATGGACAGATCATCTAGACACAGGATCAATAAAGAAAACAAGGGCCCTGAATAATACATTGGATCCAATGGACTTGACAGATGTATTTAGAACTCTGCATCCCAAAGCAATAGAATATACTTTCTTCTCAAGTGCACATGGAACAGTCTCCAAGACAGATCACATACTGGGTCACAAAACAGCCCTTCATAAGTATAAAAGAATTGAGATCATACCATGCACACTTTCAGACCACAATGCCATGAAACTTGAAATCAGCCACAGGAAAAAGTCTGAAAAACCTCCAAAAGCTTGGAGGTTAAAGAACACCCTACTAAAGAATGAATGGGTCCACCAGGCAATTAGAGAAGAAATTAAATAATATATGGAAACAAATGAAAATGAAAATACAACAATCCAAACACTTTGGGATGCAGCGAAGGCAGTCTTGAGAGGAAAATACATTGCATTCCAGGCCTATCTCAAGAAACAAGAAAAATCCCAAATACAAAATCTAACAGCACACCTAAAGGAAATAGAAGCAGACAGCAAAGGCAGCCTAAACCCAGCAGAAGAAGAGAAATAATAGCGATCAGAGCAGAAATAAACAATATGAATCTAAAAAAACTGTAGAGCAGATCAACAAAACCAAGAGTTGGTTTTTTGAAAAAATAAACAAAATTGACAAACCTCTAGCCAGGCTTCTCAAAAAGAAAAGGGAGATGACCCAAATAGATAAAATCATGAATTAAAATGGAATGATTACAACCAATCCCTCAGAGACACAAACAATTATCAGGGAATACTATGAAAACTTATATGCCAACAAATTGGACAACCTGGAAGAAATGGAAAATTCCTAAACACCCACACTCTTCCAACTTCAATCAGGAGGAAATACAAAGCTTGAACAGACCCATAACCAGCAAAAAAATTGAATCGGTTATCAAAAATCTCCCAACAAATAAGAGTCCAGGACCAGATGGCTTCCCAGGGGAGTTCTACCAGACGTTTAAAGCAGAGATAATACCTATTATTTTCAAGCTATTCCAAGAAATAGAAAGGGAAGGAAAACTTCCAGACTCAATCTATGAAGCCAGTAGTACTTTGATTCCTAAACCAGACAGAGACCCAGTAAAAAAAGAGAACTACAGGCCAGTATCCCTGATGAATATGGATGCAAAAATTCTCAACAAGATACTAACAAATCAAATTCAACAGCATATAAAAAGAATTATTCAGGGGCGCCTGGGTGGCGCAGTCCGTTAAGCGTCTGACTTCAGCCAGGTCACGATCTCGCGGTCCGTGAGTTCGAGCCCCACGTCAGGCTCTGGGCTGATGGCTCGGAGCCTGGAGCCTGTTTCCGATTCTGTGTCTCCCTCTCTCTCTGCCCCTCCCCCGTTCATGCTCTGTCTCTCTCTGTCCCAAAAAAATAAATAAAAATGTTAAAAAAAAAAAAAAAAGAATTATTCACTATGATCAAGGGGGATTATATTCCCAGGCTGCAGGGCTGGTTCAACATTCGCAAATCAATCAATGTGATACATCACATTAATAAAAGAAAAGATAAGAACCATATGATCCTGTCAATCGATGCATAAAAAGCATTTGACAAAATTCAGCACCTTTCTTAATAAAAACCCTTGAGAAAGTCGGGAGAGAAGGAACATATTTAAACATCATAAAAGCCATTTATGAAAAGCCCACAGCTAACATCATCCTCAATGGGGAAAAACTGAGAGCTTTTTCCCTGAGATCAGGAACATGACAGGGATGCCCACTCTCACCGCTGTTGTTTAACACAGTGTTGGAAGTTCTAGCATCAGCAATCAGACAACAAAAGGAAATCAAAGGCATCAAAATTGGCAAAGATGAAGTCAAGCTTTCACTTTTTGCAGATGACATGATATCATACATGGAAAATCCGATAGACTCCACCAAAAGTCTGCTAGAACTGATACATGAATTCAGCAAAGTTGCAGGCTACAAAATCAATGTACAGAAATCAGTTGCATTCTTATACACTAACAATGAAGCAACAGAAAGACAAATAAAGAAACTGATCCCATTCACAATTGCACCAAGAAGCATAAAATACCTAGGAATAAATCTAACCAAAGATGTAAAAGATCTGTATGCTGAAAACTATAGAAAGCTTATGAAGGTAATTGAAGAAGATATAAAGAAATGGAAAGACATTCCGTGCTCATGGATTGGAAGAATAAATATTGTCAAAATGTCAATACTACCCAAAGGTATCTACACATTCAATGCAATCCCAATCAAAATTGCACCAGCATTCTTCTCAAAACTAGAACAAGCAATCCTAAAATTCATATGGAACCACAAAAGGCCCCAAATAGCCAAAGTAATTTTGAGGAAGAAGACCAAAGCAGGAGGCATCACAATCCGAGACTTTAGCCTCTACTACAAAGCTGTAATCATCAAGACAGCATGGTATTGGCACAAAAACAGACACATAGACCAATGGAATAGAATAGAAACCCCAGAACTAGACCCACAAACGTATGGTCAACTCATCTTTGACAAAGCAGGAAAGCATATCCAATGGAAAAAAGACAGTCTCTGTAACAAATGGTGCTGGGAGAACTGGACAGCAACATGCAGAAGGTTGAAACTAGACCACTTTCTCACACCATTCACAAAAATTAACTCAAAATGGAAAAAGGACATGAATGTGAGACAGGAAACCATCAAAACCCTAAAGGACAAAGCAGGAAAAGACCTCTCTGACCTCAGCCGTAGCAATCTCTTACTCGACACATCCCCAAAGGCAAGGGAATTAAAAGCAAAAATGAATTACTGGGACCTTATGAAGATAAAAAGCTTCTGCACTGCAATGGAAACAACCAACAAAACTAAAAGGCAACCAATGGAATGGGAAAAGATATTTGCCAATGACATATCGGACAAAGGGCTAGTATCCAAAATCTATAAAGAGCTCACCAAACTCCACACTTGAAAAACAAATAATCCAGTGAAGAAATGGGCAGAAAACATGAATAGACACTTCTCTAAAGACATCCAGACGGCCAACAGGCACATGAAAAGATGCTCAACGTCACTCCTTATCAGGGAAATACAAATCAAAACCACACTCAGATATCACCTCACGCCAGTCAGAGTGGCCAAAATGAACAAATCAGGAGACTAAAGATGCTGGTGAGGTTGTGGAGAAACGGGAACCCTCTTGCACTGTTGGTGGGAATGCAAACTGGTGCAGCCATTCTGGAAAACAGTGTGGAGGTTCCTCAAAACACTAAAAATAGACCTACCCTATGACCCAGCAGTAGCACTGCTAGGAATTTACCCAAGGGATACAGGAGTACTGATGCATAGGGGCACTTGTACCCCAATGTTTATAGCAGTACTCTCAACAATAGCCAAATTATGGAAAGAGCCTAAATGTCCATCAACTGATGAATGGATAAAGAAATTGTGGCTTATATACACAATGGAGTATTACATGGCAATGAGAACGAAATATGGCCCTTTGTAGCAACGTGGATGGAACTGGAGAGTGTTATGCTAAGTGATATAAGCCATACAGAGAAAGACAGATACCATATGTTTTCACTCTTAGGTGGATCCTGAGAAACTTAACAGAAACCCATGGGGGAGGGGGTAGGAAGAAAAAAAAAGAGGTTAGAGTGGGAGACAGCCAAAGCATAAGAGACTGTTAAAAACGGAGAACAAAATGAGGATTGATGGGGGTGGGAGGGAGGGGAGGGTGGGTGATGGGTATTGAGGAGGGCACCTTTTGGGATGAGCACTGGGTGTTGTATGGAAACCAATTTGACAATAAATTTCATATATTGGAAAAAAAAATAAAAAAACTAAAGGAAATAGAAGCAGTACAGCAAGGACACCCCAAACCCAGCAGAAGAAAAGAAATAATAAAGATCAGAGCATAAATAAACAATATAGAATCTAAAAAAAACCTGTAGAGCAGATCAACGAAACCAAGAGTTGGTTTTTTGAAAAGATAAACAAAATTGATAAACCTCTAGCCAGGCTTCTCAAAAAGAAAAGGGAGATGACCCAAATAGATAAAATCATGAATGCAAATGGAATTATTACAACCAATCCCTCAGAAATACAGCAATTATCAGGGAATACTATGAAAAACTATATGCCAACAAACTGGACAACCTGGACGAAATGGACAAATTCCTAAACAGCCACACACTTCCAAACCTCAAACAGGAAGAAATAGAAAACTTGAACAGACCCGTAACCAGAAAAGAAATTCAATCAGTTATCAAAATCTCCCAACAAATGAGAGTCCAGGACCAGATAGCTACCCAGGGGAATTCTACCAGACATTTAAAGCAGAGATAATACCAATCCTTCTCAAGCTGTTCCAAAAAATAGAAAGGGAATGAAAACTTCCAGACTCATTCTATGTAGCCAGCATTACTTTGATTCCCAAACCAGACAGAGACCCAGCAAAAAAGGAGAACTACAGGCCAATAACCCTGATGAATATGAATGCAAAACTTCTCAACAAGATACTAGCAAATCGAATTCAACAGCATATAAAAAGAATTATTCACCATGATCAAGGGGGATTCATTCCCAGGCTGCAGGGCTGGTTCAACATATGCAAATCAATCAATGTGATACATCACATTAATAAAAGAAAAGAACCATATGATCCTGTCAATCGATGCATAAAAAGCATTTGACAAAATTCAGCATCCTTAATAAAAACCCTTGAGAAAGTCGGGATAGAAGAAACATACTTAAACATCATAAAAGCCATTTATGAAAAGCCCACAGCTAACATCATCCTCAATGGGGAAAAACTGAGAGCTTTCCCTTGAGATCAGGAACACAACAGGGATGTCCACTCTCACCACTGTTGTTTAACATAGAGTTAGAAGTTCTAGCATCAGTGATCAGACAACAAAAGGAAATCAAAGGCATCAAAATTGGCAAAGATGAAGTCAGGTTTTCACTTGTTCCAGATGACATGATATTATACATGGAAAATCCGATAGACTCCACCACAAGTCTGCTAGAACTGATACATGAATTCAGCAAAGTTGCAGGATACAAAATCAATGTACAGAAATCAGTTGCATTCTTATACACTAACAATGAAGCAACAGAAAGACAAATAAAGAAACTGATCCCATTCACAATTGCACCAAGAAGCATAAAATACCTAGGAATAAATCTAACCAAAGATGTAAAGGATCTGTATGCTGAAAACTATAGAAAGCTTATGAAGGAAATTGAAGAAGACACAAAGAAACGGAAATTCATTCCATGCTCATGGATTGGAAGAATAAGTATTGTTAAAATGTCAATACAATCTACACAAAGCAATCTACACATTCAATGCAATCCCAATCAAAATTGCACCAGCATTCTTCTCAAAGCTAGAGCAAGCAATCCTAAAATTTGTATGGAACCACAAAAGACCCCAAATAGCCAAAATAATATTGAAGAAGAAGACTAAAGCAGGAGGCATCACAATCCCAGACTTTAGCCTCTACTACAAAGGTGTAATCATCAAGACAGCATGGTATTGGCACAAAAACAGACACATAGACCAATGGAATAGAATAGAGAACCCAGAATTGGATCCACAAAAGTGTGGCCAACTAATCTTTGACAAAGCAGGAAAGAATATCCAATAGAAAAGACAGTCTCTGTAACAAATGGTGCTAGGAGAACTGGACAACAACATGAAGAAGAATGAAACTAGTCCACTTTCTTACACCATTCACAAAAATAAACTCAAAATGGAAAAAGGCCATGAATGTGAGACAGGAAACCATCAAAACCCTAGAGGAGAAAGCAGGAAGGAACCTCTCTGACCTCAGCTGCAGCAATTTCTTACTTGACACATCCCCAAAGGCAAGGGAATTAAAAGCAAAAATGAACTATAGGGACCTCATCAAGATAAAAAGTTTCTGCATTGCAAAGGAAACAATCACCAAAACTAAAAGGCAATGGACAGAATGGGAAAAGATATTTGCAAATGACACATCAGATAGAGGCTAGTATCCAAAATCTATACAGAACTCACCAAACTCCACACCTGAAAAACAATCCAGTGAAGGGGCAGAAAACATGAATAGACACTTCTCTAAAGAAGACATCCAGATGGCCAACAGGCACAAGAATAGATGCTCTACATCACTCCTCATCAGGGAAATACAAATCAAAACCACACGGAGATACCACCTCACGCCAGTCAGAGTGGCCAAAATGAACAAATCAGGAGACTAAAGATGCTGGAGAGGATGTGGAGAAACGGGAACCTCTTGCACTGTTGGTGGGAATGCAAACTGGTGCAGCTGCTCTGGAAAACAGTGTGGAGTTTTCTCAAAAAATTAAAAATAGACCTACCCTATGACCCAGCAATTGCACTAGTAGGTATTTATCCAAGGGATACAGGAGTGCTGATGTACAGGGGCACTTGTACCCCAATGTTTATAGCAGCACTTTCAACAATAGCCAAATTATGGAAAGAACCTAAATATCCATCAACTAATGAATGGATAAAGAAATTGTTTATATATACAATGGAGTACTACATGGCAATGAGAAAGAATGAAATATGGTCTTCTGTAGCAATGTGGATGGAACTGGAGAGTGTTATGCTAAGTGAAATAAGTCATACAGAGAAAGACAGATACCATATGTTTTCACTCTTATGTGAATCCTGAGAAACTTAAAAGATCATGGAGGAGGGGAACGGGAAAAAAAAAAAAGTTAGGGAGGGAGCCAAACCATAAGAGACTCTTAAAAACAGAAAAAACTGAGGGTTGATAGGTGGTGGGAGGGAGGGGAAAGAGGGTGATGGGCAGTGAGGAGGGCACCTGTTGGGATGAGCACTGCGTGTTGTATGGAAACCAATTTAAAAATGAATTTCATATTAAAAACATATTTTTAGGGGCGCCTGGGTGGCTCAGTTGGTTGAGTGTCTGACTGGAGCTCAGGTCATGATCTCACGGTCCATGAGTTCAAGCCCCACATCAGATACTGTGCTGACAGCTCAGAGCCTGGAAACTGCTTCAGTTTTTCTGTCTCCCTCTCTCTCTGCCCCTCTCCTGAGGCACTCTGTTTCTCTCTCAAACATTAAAAAAATTAAAAAAAAAATTTTTTAAGATGCCCAGATTTCCTGAAACATCACATTCCACATTATGGAAAATAGTGTTTTAATGTGAGATATCTACAAAGATAATTACCCTGGGGGAAATTTGTCTTAAGCAGTAGACTGTCAGTGAACTCTTCATAGAAAAAAATGTACACTGCCTCATTCTTCTAATTTTTCAAATAAATTAAAAATGAACTTTTCATGTAATGCATTTGAACAATGGATAGTGTGTAGATATGTGAACTGTGTTCACAGACATTAAATGTACACTCACACTCCTTCTCTCTCAAAATAAATAAAAATATAGAAAAAAGAAAGGAAGAAAAATGCCAAAGTATCACAATGTTTATTTTTCTGTATTTGCCAAATTTTCCTCAATGGACATCAATTAATTTTTTCTTTTAGTTTGTTTATTTTTAGAGAGAGAGCGCACAAATGAGATAGGGGCAGAGAGAGAGAGAGAATTCCAAGTAGACTCCACACTGTCAGCACAGAGCTCGATGCCAGGCTCAGTCTCACAAACCATGAGATCATGACTTGAACCAAAGCCAGACACTTAGCCCGTTGAGACATGCAGGGACCCAAATTACTTTAAAAATGAGAAAAATTACTACCTCTCAAAATCTGCATGACATGAAAGCAAAGGCAACAAAAGTAAAATAAGTAAGTGGGACTACATCCAATTAAAAAGCTTCTGCATATGGGTACCTGGATGGCTCAGTCGATTGAGCTTCTGACACCTGATTTGGGCTCAGGTCATGATCCCAGGGTCAAGGGATTGAGTGCCAAGTCAGGCTTTGTGCTGATCATGGAGCCTGCTTAAGATTCTCTCTCTCTCTCTCTCTCTCTCTCTCTCTTTCCCCCACTCGCTCGTTCTCAAAATCTTCTATAGACAAAGGAAACCATCAACTAAAATAAAAGGTAAACTTTGGAACGAGAGAAAATATTTGCAAATCACATAAGTGGTAAGGGGTGAATATCTAAATGAGGGAAGAACTCACATAACAGCAAAAAACACCAATAATCTAATTAAAAATGGGCAGAGGAACTGAATAGACATTTTTACAAAGAAGACATAAAGATGGCCAAAAGGTACAAGAAAAGATGTTCAAGATGAGTAATATTAAGGAAATTCAAACCAAAACCACAATGAGATATCACCTCAAACCTGTTAATATGGCTGGTATCAAAAAGACAAACGATAACAAGTATTGTTGAGGATGTGAACAAAAGGGAACTTTCAAGAACTGGTGGTAGGAATGTATATTGGTGCAACCACTGTTGAAAACAGAGGAGGTTCCTCAAAAAATTGAAAATAGAACTACCATATGACCTAGCAATTCTACTTCTGGGTATGTAGCCAAAGGATATAAAAACAAGACAGTAAAGAAATGCATGCATTCCCATGCTTATTGCAGCATTATTTGCAACAGCCAAGATACAGAAACAACCTAAGTGTCTGTCAACAAATGAATGGATAAAGATGGAATAGTATTCAGCCATGAAAAAGAAGAAAACCCTGCCATTTGCTACAACATGGATGGACTCAGGGCATTCCACCAGGTGAAATAAGGCAGACATAGAAAGACAAATACTTCTACGTGAAAAGTCTAAAAAAGTCAAACTCACAGAAACAGAAGAAAAGTGGTTGCTGGGGACTGGGGGTTGGGAGAAATAGGAAGAGGATGGGAAAAGGAACAAACTCGCAGCTACAAGATGAATAAGGTCTGATGATCTCATGTATAAATGGTGACTGCAGTTGGTAATACTATATAGTTGAAATTTGCTAAGACAACAGAACTTAAATCTTAGTCCCCCTCCCCCCGAAAATTAAACATATATATATATATACACACATTTTTAAAGTCCCCTGCAATTACCACATTCTTATCAATAAGGTTGCTTATGTTTGTGAGTAATTGTTTTATATATTTGGGGGCTCCCGTATTCGGTGCATAGACATTTATAATTGTTAGCTCTTCCTGATGGATAGACCCTGTAATTATTATATAATGCCCTTCTTCATCTCTTGTTACAGCCTTTAATTTAAAGTCTAGTTTGTCTGATATAAGTATGGCTACTCCAGCTTTCTTTTGACTTCCAGTAGCATGATAGATAGTTCTCCATCCCCTCACTTTCAATCTGAAGGTGTCCTCAGGTCTAAAATGAGTCTCTTGTAGACGGCAAATAGATGGGTCTTGTTTTTTTATTCATTCTGATACCCTATGTCTTTTGGTTGGCGCATTTAGTCCATTTACATTCAGTGTTATTATAGAAAGATATGGGTTTAGAGTCATTGTGATGTCTGTATGTTTTATGCTTGTAGCGATGTCTCTGGTACTCTGTCTCACAGGATCCCCCTTAGGGGCATATATATACATTTTTAAATGTTTGATGTAATGAATATGTTACTTAGATGGAGGAATCCTTTCAAAATGTATACATGTATCAAATCACCACAATGTACACTTTAAATATCCTAAAATTTTGTCAATTACACCTCAATGGATCTGAAAAAAAAAATACCAGTCAACAAAATAAAATTCATCGTAGAAAAGAATTCAATCTAAAACAAGGTCATCTTTTAGTTACTAAAATATCCTGATAATATATACACTGGTCCCATATTAACTCCAAAGGTACAGTTAGAGAGTTTCATTTCCTAATGAAAATGTAGTAATTACAGTTTCTTACCTTTTGCATATTAAAAAATAAAAATATACTTACAGATTTAACCAGCAAGGGGTAAGTGAATCCAAGTGTTTCTCTTTTACAAGCGTCAATATTGCTTTTGTATACTGAGGATTTATGCTGCCATCACTGAATAAAATAAGTAATGGTTTCTGAAGTCTCAAATAAACGGGAAGGTTTTCCACAGTTATTTCTGGCTGTTAAAAAAAAAAGAAAAAAAACATGGAAAATGATGAGGCATAAAATAGAAAATAATGTTCAGATCAATCATGCAAGTTTAGTCTATAAAATGTAATTAAAACATATTTTAAGTGGAGATTTTGCTTTACTGACTAAACCTGTGACTGTCAAGAGCTTTTCATTTTTTTACAATTTTTAAAAATGTTTATCTTTGGGAGAGACTGACAGAGAGAAAGGGAGGGAGAAAGTGGGGTAGGAGCAGAGAGAGAGAGAGACACACACACACACAGAATCTGAAGCAGTCTCCAGGCTCTGAGCTGTCGGCACAGAGCCTGACGCAGGGCTCAAACCCACAAACCACCAGATCATAACCTGAGCCAAAGTTGGACGCTTAACCGACTAAGTCACCCAGGCACCCCTCAAGAGCTTTTTATTTAAGCCCACTTTATCTTAACGAGTTATTTAAAAAAAAAAAAAAAAGTACTAATTTCAAAATAACTTAAACTCCCTGTTTTACAAGGATGTAACACTTCTAATAACTTCTTATGCTAAAATCTGGACCAGATTAGCCAACATGTGACATATGACAAACAAAACTCTTATTGTATCTAACATAAAATTTTTGAAAAAAGAAATGCTGATATTTAAAGATATCTTTCAACATCTGTGATTCCTTAAAAATCTTATTTTGTTTCAATATTATAGATTTTAGTGTAATTAATATTATAAAAAACATGTTTAAACAAAAATATCAGTCTCATTTCTTTTCTTTCTTTTTTTTTTTTTTTTTTTTTTTTTTTGGTTTAAGCTAAATACCAGGCTCTGGTATGTAGTTTTCCTTATTTAGTTCTCAGAGCCACTTTCCTCTGTCAATTCTCATTTTCCTTCTAATTCTTTCTCTTACACACTCAAAATCCTCTTCTATACGTTCCTCTTTCATATCTTAGATCTTAGATCCTCTCTTCTCCAAATTTCCCTATGTTGTCTTCTTATATTAACTATCATCTTTCATCATCTTTCATCTTCTATATGAGTTCCATCGCCTTCATAAAATTGACACATCTCATCAGGGTAGCAGATCTCCTCACTCTGAACAGATTTGAAACATTAAGGGAGATAGAGCCACCTGAACTACAAAGCTCAAGATATGATGCTGGATACTGAATCAAAAAGAACCAAGATACTTTACTTTCCCTGCTCTCAAAGAGCTCATACTTTAGAGGAGGAGACAGGTACACAAACTGCTATGATCCAAGAAAGAATTAACGTATGACAATAAAATTAAGCTAAGAAAACAAAGTAGGGAAGCTCATGGATGATTTCAGAAGTGATATTTGATCTGGTCTTGGGCAAAAACCAAGATCTTGACAGAATAAGGTATGTGCCAGAGCCAGGATTCCAGATATAGGGAGCATTGTGGGGACAGGCAGAGAGGTGTGAAGGGATACATGCCATCTGGTAACAGTAGGAGTGAAGCATGCCAGACTTAGGCATGCAAGAGGCAAATGTGGCCATAAGACCAGATGGTAAAATGTCTTGGTAGGTTTTCTAATTCCCAGGAATACTGAGAAGATCTGGAATCAAATGAGTGACATGGTTAGGTCTGTTTTAGAAAGATGACTAACTAGAATACACATTTGTGAAAAGACACACAGGTGACACATTTCAGGGAAGAAAGACCAAGAGTTCTGTGGGTTTAGGAGAAAAGATCAGAAACTTCAATTTTGGAATCATCAGCTGGTATAATGATAGTAGAAATTATGGGTATGGATAAAATTTCCTAAAGAAAAAACAGCGAAAGAAGAAAAAGGGGTTGAAGATGTAATTCCAGAGTGGCCAGAGGGTTGAAGGAGGTATCTGGAATTGCAAAAGCCAGAAGAATAGAGAATTTTGAGAAGGAAAAGCATTGTCAATGGTTTTGGTTGCTACTTACAGGAAAGGTCATCAAACATGGTAACTGGAAGGTGTCCTTTGGCTATTTGAGTATACAAGAGGCTGTAACTTATGCATAATAAAACCATAAAAAAGGAACTCAATGTATCTGAGAAAAGTGCTAGAACTATTTGTTCAGAAGGATGTTTAAATGTGACAGCCTTGGATAGATCATTGCTCATGTAGTTAATTATCATGTTTTTCAGATTTGGGCATATTTCCCTGGCCTAATTTGTCATCAGGTTCATCATGCCATATAAAAAATGTTTACTGTCTGGCCATCCAGTCCTCTTCCCTGTCCAGATGAAGAAACCAAAGTCTTTCTAGTACTTCAGTGCAGGCCAGGAGATGAGCTTGCAGCTGGCTGGCTGCTACATACTCTCATTTAAATCTCCCAACACAGAGAAGCTTCAAGAAATGTAACAACCACTTGAGGGTTTTAGAATTTATGGAAAGGTCATAAACTAAAAGCAAAACAATTTTTATTATAGCTGTTCAGTTTTTAGTTGAATGCTGCAAACCAAAACATTGTAAACTGAAATACTGCCACAATGCTTATCACATGTGCCTTAAAAATAAACAGATTCTGATAGTTGTTAAGTTTGCCCAAACTTTCTCAGCCATAAAGCATATAATCTTAACAAAAAAATAGACACCAATTTTTATATATTACGCAAAGATGAAAGAGTAAAATGTTCAAATTTCCTCTTGTACAAAATAGGAATAAGTATTAGCAGCCTTAAACATATACACGCCCTCTGGACTAGCAATTCAAATTCTGTGAATTTACCATGATTATGTAATCATGGAAACACCCAAAGATTATCCTCAAGGTTGGTCCCTGAGTAAAACAAAACTAAAGACAAATATTCAACAACAGGAAATTAAACAAATTGTGGTTTTTTAGTACAACAGAATATTATATAGATACTAAAAAAACATTAGTTTTAGTGTGTGTCTTCATTTCTTGATGGAAATATCTCTTAAGATAAAAAGACAATCACATATATACACATGGGATTTTTTTTAAGTTTGGGAAAATATTTCCCCCAATTTTAAATTTGGTTAAAGAGGTTACAGTTGATTTCAATTTTCTTCTTTCATAGTTTTCTGTATTGTCTGGGAGAAAAAAGGTAAAGGCTTATAATAATTCCAAAAATATTACACTATGTTTATGGCTAAATAAATATTCATTTAATATGTCATTGAAGACAAAAATGTTACTTTAATAATTTGGAAAACTACATCATGAAAATATTAATGATTTGACTAATTACAACCTGTAACTTGAATGGGGGAGGGAACAGAACCAATGCCACAAAAACACTTAATAAAGGCTACAGCCATTAATTTAACCTAAAATGTAATGTCATTTAGATTATCATGGCAAGAAACATAGTAATAGGAGGATGGTCATTATTTACTGCTGATTATAATGCGTATGTCACTTGAGAAATATAGAAAAGCATAAACTTGTTACATTCTAGCTATGTTTAATTATAAATGCGAAAACAAGTGAAATCAAGAAATGCACGTTAAAAGTGTTATGCCCTTATATCGGACAAAGGGCTAGTATCTAAAATCTATAAAGAGCTCACCAAACTCCACACCCGAAAAACAAATAACCCAGTGAAGAAATGGGCAGAAAACATGAATAGACACTTCTCTAAAGAAGACATCCGGATGGCCAACAGGCACATGAAAAGATGTTCAGCGTCGCTCCTTATCAGGGAAATACAAATCAAAACCACACTCAGGTATCACCTCACGCCAGTCAGAGTGGCCAAAATGAACAAATCAGGAGACTATAGATGCTGGAGAGGATGTGGAGAAACGGGAACCCTCTTGCACTGTTGGTGGGAATGCAAATTGGTGCAGCCGCTCTGGAAAGCAGTGTGGAGGTTCCTCAGAAAATTAAAAATAGACCTACCCTATGACCCAGCAATAGCACTGCTAGGAATTTATCCAAGGGATACAGGAGCACTGATGCATAGGGCCACTTGTACCCCAATGTTCATAGCAGCACTCTCAACAATAGCCAAATTATGGAAAGAGCCTAAATGTCCATCAACTGATGAATGGATAAAGAAATTGTGGTTTATATACACAATGGAATATTACGTGGCAATGAGAAAAAATGAAATATGGCCTTTTGTAGCAACGTGGATGGAACTGGAGAGTGTGATGCTAAGTGAAATAAGCCATACAGAGAAAGACAGATACCATATGGTTTCACTCTTATGTGGATCCTGAGAAACTTAACAGGAACCCATGGGGGAGGGGAAGGAAAAAAAAAAAAAAGAGGTTAGAATGGGAGAGAGCCAAAGCATAAGAGACTGTTAAAAACTGAGAACAAACAGAGGGTTGATGGGGGGTGGGAGGGAGGAGAGGGTGGGTGATGGGTATTGAGGAGGGCACCTTTTGGGATGAGCACTGGGTGTTGTATGGAAACCAATTTGTCAATAAATTTCATAAAAAAAAAAAAAGTGTTATGCCCTTGAATCCACTATTTTCAAAGGAAGCACTGGAAAAGGCCTTTCATAAGACACTACTTTGTTCTAAAACTGTATAAATAAGAATCTTAGCTAACATTTGTTTAATGTTTACCAGTGGCCAAACACTATGCAAAACACTGTACACAGGTCTCATTTGGTTCTCATGATAAGTCTCTGCAGCAGGTACTACTACCAACTACATTTTACACATGTGGAAAGTGAGGCACAGAGAAGTTAACAAAGAGCCAGTAAGGAAACAAGCAATGATTTAAACTTAGGCAGTCTGACTCCCCAGAATCCATGTGCTCTATACCAAGTTTCAGCTTAGATTGAGTACTTCCTTCAACTAGCCATCAGCTACACTAGTCTCCACAATAAAAAAAATAATCCAAAAACATGTAAACTTTTGGCAGTGGACTACAGAAGCTATATCATAATGAGTGAACAAAACAGAGCAACCCAATGAATTTTCAGCTCATAAAACATCATGCCCTCTGCCAAAAAAAGCTGGAAAACTGTGTATTAAAATATACCATTTTTAACTCTTCTAGATTCTCTATTTCAAATAATATCCTTATTATAAAATACACTCACAAATGTCTCCAGTAATGCATTTGTCACTATTTGAACTATGTCTTGCACACGGGAGTTAGCGAATGGAATGCTCTCTACTTTGCCCTCTTTGTGTCTGGCCAGCAGCAGAGCTGGAAGTGTTGCCCCATATTTATTTGACCTGTGGAGAAACGCAGTATTAAAATTTCCAATAAAATATAGCAAGTCATCAAAAACAAATAATTACACCAAGAGGTCAGATTGGGAGGCAGCAAATGAGAAGCCCTACTACTAAGGAAGAAATGAACTCAATTTGCAGGCAAATTTATCTTCTTTGTGAGGCTGTCTGAAGAAATTTAGGAGCCTTGACAACCTAGATTAAAAGAAAGCAACGTATAATAATCTAGACAGATTCTTTTTTTTTTTTCTAGACAACTTACTCATCAAGAAAATGTCTAAATAGGATTAGGAACATACTGAATGGTTCTCAATCTTTTTGGACTGCTCACCATACTGCTAAGCAAGGAGACAAGCATTTATTAGAAACCTACTATTTGCCAGGCACTCTTTTAGATGCCTTTAGTTTTCACTTAACCCCAGAACAGCCCTATAATGTATGCCACTATCACCCCCATTTTATAGATGAGGAAACCAGGACTCAGAGAGTGATAAATGGCAGAGACAGGATTCAAACTGAGGTGCCCCAGATATAAACTCTATGCTCTCTCCACTGTAACATAGCCTAAATCTGCTCCTTCTTACCACTACTTGTGCTAACTAAAGGGAAATCACTAAACAGAAAAAAATGATTTCTGTAAAACCACCCCTGAAGTAGTCACATTTATATTATGTAAAAACTGATGCTAGAACCAAGTATAAACATTATAATATTATAAACATTAGTGGACAGTCCAGCCTTTAGATTACCTCTTAAGCTGATCAGTTGGTTATAAATAAAACATACTCTGAAAACTACCGGTCTAGCGCTTTGGATCTTAGTTAAGTGCACAATGACAGCAGAACAGAACATAGCGGGTGACTATCCATGTGTCAGGTGAATAAGTCTCTTATTTCTTAAAGATCTGGAGTTCAGTATTTACTTTTCAAAAGTCATTGACTTCATGGGCAGAAATGGAGCTTGATCATCAAAAGTATACATCACCAGTGTTCATGATGGAAGATTTAAGCTCAGAAATCACAATTAGGAATACTATAATAAGCAAGATAAACTAGGGAGGGGGCTTACCAACTCCATCTGGACCTGAAAACAAGCCATTAATGCAGAATGTGATATAGATGTATTACTGTATGTATTGTATATGTAATAATCTCCAAATGTTCAGTCCTTCATTCTGAGGCAAGTGAAATATCTGAGTTCCACATTCTACAAATAAAGCAACTTACATGGCTAAAAGAGCAACAACATGGGGAAATTCTCATTTTTATATATACCTTGGTGGCAAATCAAAACCTGGACACTTGAAGAAGTAAAATTCCCCCCAAAACTATGACAATTTCACAGAACCAAAGTTGCAGATAATAGAACCCAAACCAGAAAAATTTTTATAGAAAGATAAAGTATTATGAATCCAAGGTTGCCCCTGTAGTAGGGACTCTAGCCTAAAGCAAAAGAATATCTAAGAATTCTAAATAGCCAGATGCTGCTGCCCAGATCTTCTTACAAGGAAATTAAACATTTAATTAAAAATCAAAGTTAGTTATATTGCTGCCCTATTTTCCTTCAACTGTGTAAAAACTAGCAATGTATTATTTTGCAAACTTCTTCCTCTCTAAAATTAGAAGACCAATAAACTTACAGTATCAAAACATCTTCTTCAGAATAAATTCCAGTGATAACACATCCTCTTAGGTAGTTTCCCGCTTTGGTGAAATCTTCTTTTGCTATAAATACATAGACAAGACAAAAATCTGAAACCTTTAAAATTATGTGTGCTATTCAACCGATGGACAGATTTATAAATGATTGTGCTTTATTAGAAATTAATTATAAAGATAAATATTTACAGGTAGATCTTATATGACTTAGTGGTTCTAAAATCTGTGTTCTTTTTATGACATTTGATTACTATAGAAATGTAAATTGATATAATGCAATTATGGTTCCCTAAACAAATGTACTGTAAATGTGATTTATCAGATTTACAGCACTCTAATCATACAGAGTTACTGAATAAATATTTGTTGCTTTTTAATTTACACTCTAAGGTGGGTAAATAGAGTTGGTTGCCTTACATATAGTTTGGAAAGAGAAGGAGATATGTGAAATAATGTGCGCACTGTCATTACAAAATCTAAAAGTACCTATATGCACAGAAAAAATAGAAGATTAGAAATTATAGTCCTTTAATAATGTCTGTGTTAGGATTCTGCAATTATGAGGGATTTGTATCTTTTTTTATTTCCTGTATTTTCTGTAATGTGTTTTTGTTACTTTTGAACCTTGATTAATTTATGCGTCAGTCTTTTCTCATTTGTTAGGATATTTAAAAATTATTATTTCTATAGCATTCTGAATACAGTATCATAGGTAATAGTATATTCTGATTCATGTTAATGACTATCTTATAACCAAGAAGCAACTGTGAATTAAATACTTGCAGACCAATGAGAAAAGAGCAGAGGAAAACTTATATAAATGATGTATTCTTGCCAAGTGAAGACCAAATGATAATTTAGCTCACTACAAGGAAGGTTCATGGCAGCTCAAACAGAAAATTCATGATGGAAGAATTGAGTCATAAAGCACCTCGTGCTCTGGATATGCTGAACCCAAAAGATCTGTACCTTAGCAGTCATGACTATATCTCTGGTGTGAGCATCAGCACTCTTACCATCAGATAACCACAAGGTTATGTTCTCTAAAAAGGATGCATACTTTCCACAAGACTGAGAAACACTGCAGGAAAGCCAACTTACTAATAAAGTGGCACAGTCAGCTAGTAGGCAGCATTCAGAGCTATTTATAACCATGAATTTAATGAGAAACTGTTACTATCACAGAAAATATTTTCTAAAGCCTGTGTTACACCAAAGCAGAAAAGGTTCATATGAAAAAAACTGGAAAGAACTGAGTCCCTATACTTTCATTTCTAAGAGAAAACAGAGCTAAATTCTGGTCAATAATTGATGATCATTAGCTAAAGCAATGACATAATGGAACCTGTTTCAGCTTCTTTTCTTTTTCGGTAAAGAACAGTGGAAAATTACACTAATATTTCCATGTACTTTCCTCACACAGAAGCCTCTCTACTCATGAATACGTTTCTTAAAAGGCTCTTCACAAATTTACTTGCTCATAATGGAAGCATTTAAGACTGTAGAAACATATCCACTTCTACTAAACCAGACTGCCAGTTATCCTCTGAACACTTAAAACCAAGCATATTCTCCTCCTTGGTGAAAACAGCATATATGTCAGAATATACTGCAACCCCAAGTATAAAAAAATAATTAATCTAAATAAAAAGGTTTTTAAATCACAATAAATGTATCTGGGATGTAATAATAGTTATAATATTTAGTTGTGTAACTATAAACATGTTTTAATTGCATAAAATAAATACAGTAGTTTAGCAATACTGTTTTCCCACTATCACATTTTATTGAATAGTTACATTTATACACACACATATATACACATACTACTACACACACTTATTTTTTTAGCTCTGTCAACAAGAGTTGAGAAACAAGAGCCCTCCAGTAACTAAAAGCACTCCTAATCCCTAGATCTTGGTTTCTGAATTCAATGTCCCACTAAAAGGAACCTAGACTCTTGGAGAAATGGCTGATCCCACAAATGAAACTGGGAACATCTTGTGCCAAAAGGACATACTGAAAGAATGATGGAGACATGTCAAAAGGACACAGGAGTCAGATTGAAGGGGCTCCCACTGACCAAATCTGAGATGTTAGCAAATGAATGATTGTAACTGATTATAACCCACTGAATAAAATAGGAACTCAGGTGTCCATACTGAAAAACAAACAAATTAGAAGGAAAAGCTCTTACAGGAGAACTATTTGAGTATGTATATAGAAAGAATAGGGAGTTAGAAATTTTCCACTGGCAACCATCATAGTGATAGCTCTTTCAAGCAATGGATTCTAACACTGGAGTGCAAAAGTATAATGAGAAACAGGACGTTTACAAAGTCTTACATTCTATCCCCAAAACATACTTATTAATTACAGAGGGAAAAAAACAGAGAGAGACCTCGCAGATAAAACAATGGACAAAGGAGACATTTTCGCCCTCATTGAATTCGCATTATATTAATCTTTAAATCATTAGAATCGGGGCGCCTGGGTGGCTCAGTCGGTTAAGCATCCGACTTCGGCTCAGGTCATGATCTCACAGTTCGTGAGTTCGAGCCCCGCGTCGGGCTCTGTGCTGACGGCTCGGAGCCTGAGCCTGTTTCCGATTCTGTGTCTCCCTCTCTCTCTGCCCCTCCCCTGCTCATGCTCTGTCTCTCTCTGTCTCAAAAATAAATAAACATTAAAAAAAATTTTTTTTAAATCATTAGAATCTACATGAACAATAAATCAGTATCTGATATAAAATAACTGCACAGTAAATGTCAGTAGTTATATTTATGAGTCAAATACAAATGTACATAAAATGTTAATGAATTCATAGTAGCCTTTTACTGTTACACATTTTCTCATTCAATAGATATTGAAAGTACAGTAACTATGACCTGGACATCTGCAAAAAACAAAAACAACAAAAAAGAGAAATGAATACCTGACTGAAAAGTCTGAGAACAATCAATCTAGTGAAATAATAAAAAAGCATTGTCCCCAGATTACATCATTCTGGCACAGCAAAACGATCTCTATACCTTTGACTTGTGTTGAGAGACAATTATATGTAAATCTTATCATTTGTACAAAATTATCATAAAGTATACTGTTCCCTGTGCTGATCTCTTACATAAAAGATATATGTAAAATCCCTCTCAGCATTTACAATCAGGGAAAAGTTTTCTCTGTGGATGAGTCAGCATCCGAACTTTTATGTTGCCATTTATCATATAACGATGATTAGCTGGCAAAAATTTCATCTTTCTGTTTCCAGTTGATACCAGATTACTTACGGTTAACTTTTATGATCAACTGCAGTGTTTTCAAAGTATTCTACATAATTATCCCCTACTCTTTTATGGCTTAACTCTTATTCTTGTTTTAATGATTTTATTGTATGTGTACTTTTATTATCTAAAGACCTTAATCCTTTTTGGAAGGAGGCCCATAGTAAATAATAAATGACAACCTCAGGGCACCAGAGGTAGACAGAAGACAAAGTCAACGGTGGAAGCAAAAACATTAGAAAGGCAAAAATACAGGAGTAAAAAATAAACTCCCTCATTTCACTATTTTTCATAAAAATACAAATGAAAAAGCTATCCCCTCTAGGACTTTGCCTTCTAAGATGGGAAGTCACAGAACACACATTCATATTCTTATCATTTCTTTCTAGTAAGTTATGTTGGCTTTTATTTTAAAAGATTGTGAAGGCCAAGTAGAGGGGAAAAATTACTAGACAGAAACTTGTAGAAAGCAAACTTAATAAGTAGATAGAAGATAGTATCCACTATCTGTAAGTCTGATGCTAGATATGGGGATATTCTTTCCATAAAAATATCCTTGAAAGATTTTATTCAGAATTTGAAATTCATCTTAAATGAAAGAAAAGTAAGGGGGCAGGTTTGTTAGATAAATGCCAACAGCTAACATGATGAAAAAAGAAAAAACACCACTAAGGATTTTGTTACCTAGTCAAGAAACCATTCGTATGCAAAAGCAAGAGAATAACATTCTAAGCAATATTACCAGTTAGGAAGAATGCCCTGTGTACACTTCCTTTAAAACTTATTGTAGGACATTCCTATGAAGCTAGAAAAAAATAGTCTAAAAATAGAGAAGATGTGATATCAAAAGAACACTCTAGTCTATGATGCTATCTATGTAAAACTAACAAGGTAAAATTAATTGCTATCAGCAATGTATCAACGCTGAATGAAAAAAAAAAACATTAATTTGGGGCGCCTGGGTGGCTCAGTCAGTTAAACTTCTGACTACAGCTCAGGTCATGATTTTGTTTCGTGAGTTCGAGCCCCACGTCAGGCTCCGGGCTGTGGAGCCTGCTTTGGATTCTGTGTGTCCCTCTCTCTCTCTGCCCCTTGCCTGCTCTCTCTCTCTCTCTCTCTCTCAGAAAATGAATAAAACATTTAAAAAAATTTTTTTAAAAAAGAAAAAACATTTGAAATGCATCAAAAATAAGATGAAGTAATTGATGGATGGAAGAAGGATGGATAGATGCACAGGCACATGCTAAGTCAAGTACAAGTTAAATGCTAATAGTAGAAACTAGATGATGGGTATATGGCTGTTCACTATAAAATCTTTCAACTTTTGCTTTAAGTTTGAAATTTTTCATAATAAAATGCTAGAAAAATGCAAAAAATTCAAAGAGAAATATATAATGCAAAAAAAAAAGTTCAAGAATAATGATAATCTGAGTTTACAATACAAGACTATAGAAGCCCATATAGAGAAAAAGATGACAGAAGAAATTGAAAGCATATTCCATGTAGACTAAACTAACTAAAGAGATAATAGTGAAGCATAAAACAAGCAACGGACATACAAATAAGTTGAGACAATTATGTGTAAAGGACCAAAGTTCACCTGGAAGAGTCAACAGGCAAAAAAAGGCAAACCAGAGTTGACCCAATTATATATTCAACACGTATTAAAAAACTATTAGGGAGATAAAAGTGAATAAAAGAGAAAACATTTAAACAGATATATATACACACATACAGACATGGATTTAATATGGTGACAGTGGAATCAAAAAAAAAGAGGGGAAAACAGATAATTAACTATTTAGACAAAAATAGAGTTGTCTCCTAACTTCATATCATGCACAAAAAATATCTAAATGGTAAAGACTTAAAAAGAAAAAAGGTCAAAGAACACAGTCAACAAGTGGAAAGGTATTCCATGGAACAGAAAGAAATATATGTAATTCATATATATGATAAGGGGTTAATTTCCAGAATATATCAAGAATTCCTACAACTCAACAACAATAACCTGATTAAAAAACGGGCATAGGACTTGAATAGACATTTCTCCAAAGAAGATATACAAACGGCCAACAAGACATAAAAAGATGCTCAATATCACTACTTATTAGGAAAGTGAAAATCAAAACCATGATCAAATCAAACCTAACACCCATTAGGATGGTTACTATCAAAACCAAACAAACAAACAAACAGAAAATAACAAGTGTTGCTGAGGATATGGAGAAATTAGAACCCTTGTATACTATTGGTGGGAATATAAAATGGTACAGCCACTAGGGAAAACAGTATAGTGGTTCTTCAAAAATTTAAAAGTAGGGCTATCATATGACACAGCAATTCCACTTCTGGGTATATATCTAAAAGAATTGAAAGCAGAGTCCTGAAGATATATTTGAACACCCATGTTCACAGAAGCATTATGCACAATAGCCAAGAGGTAAAAACAGCCCAAGTGTCCATCAACAGATGAATGGATAAGTAAAACGTGCTATATACATACAACGAAATATTATTCAGCCTTTAAAAGAAAGGAAATTCTGACATATGATACAACATGGATGAACCTTGAGGACATCATGCTAAGTAAGCCAGCCAATAAAAGACAAATACTGTATGATTCCACTTACAGGAAGTACCCAGAGTAGTCAAATTCATAGAGATACAAAGTGGAACGGAGGCTGCCAGGGACTAGGCCAACAGGGAAATGTAGAGTTGTTTAATAGGTACAGAGTTACAGTTTTGCAAAATGAAAAAGTTCTGGAGATTAGTTGTACAACAATGTATATATACTTGTCACTAGTGAACTATATGCTGAAAAATAGTTAAGATGGTAAATTATGTTATGTATATTTTACCACAATTTAAAAAAATATTCAAAGGAAGATAATACAGAGTAAGAAAATATTATAAATTAAAGCAAAAAGAAAATATATAGGTGAATACTAACTGATAAAGATGATAGAGATTTTCTATAATTGAAATCAATGGAAGAAATATCAAAATCAATGGATTTGAAAACAAATTTTAAACTGTTAAATATAAAATTATTAAACAAAGCTAAAAACTAAACAAACTGGGGGAAAATAATTGAAACAAATGACAAGAACTTAATAACCTTAATACATAAAAATCTCATAGTAATTCATTAGACAAGCACTAAAAACCCATTTCTAAAAATGAATAACACATATAACACACAGCTTATAGAAAACATAGTTATTCTCCTTTTGGGAATTTATCAATTTATAAATTTATCCATTAAATGGTCTAAATTCCACACAAAGATGCATAAATAAAAATATTCTTCACAGCAAAAAGAAAAAAGGAAAACAACAGGTGTTATTTGTTGGTAAATAAATTACAGTATATTCATCCAAATACACAGCCATAATGTTTTTGAAGAATACTAATCACATGGAAAAGATGAACCCATGTAATATTAAATAAAAACAGCAAGTTACTAACCTAGATACACAGTACTAGTCCAATTATATTAAAACATATTAATATGCTTTAGGTACAAAGAAAGGTAGGTACAAAGATAGGTACAAAGAAAAATGAGGGAAGGAATTACATCAAAATTTAATAACTCTAATTTTGGATTTTTATTTTTTCTTCAAATTTCTCTGCATTTTAAAAATTCTATAATTTGAGTTCTCTATAATTTAAGAAAGATACTAATTCCTTTTTAAAAGTAAAGCTAGTAAGCAAGTTTTTAACTATTACATAATTTGAAAGTTCACTTCTACTCACCTGTGGTCATGTTTGGGCTAAATAGTCCCAGCACAGACACACTAGAGTAGGGGATCAGGTCTTTATATAATTCCCCACTTAAATATTCTTCTGCTTCCTGGACAGATGTTATGTTCACTGGGCATGAAATCCTGTTGCTGGATGAATATATAACTACATTCAAAATTAATTTTTAAAGACACTTTTCAGCTTGCAAAAAATAAAAAATAAAACATATTGAACTTAGCAAACACTACATTCCACACGATAAATATCTGACAAAACAAAGACAATTAAATACTCTTATAATTAAAAAAAAAAAATCACTCTCATTAAATAAAATTTCTATCTCCCCAAAAGTGATGTGGATAGGCTCTCCCCACCGTTTATCCTGTTATCTCAATTCATTACTCCTTAACCTATTCAAAGTATGTCAACAAAGCATGGGAATTAGAAGGTTTATAGACCTAAAATTTTTAAAGTCTTAGGAAGAATGTGAATACTTACAGCAGGATAAATTTTAGGAGATCTTCAGTTCCTAACATACCAGCATAAGATACTGGGTGCTTGCCTTCCTTGTACATCTTTACAACTGGAAATTCAGTAACATTTTGCTTAGTACATAAATCAGACCAATCTGCACAGTTCACTCTAGTAAGCAGCATGGTGGATGTGCCTAAATAAAACGAAAATGCACATTTTATAAATATTAGTGTAGAAAACTCAGTTGGGTAGACTTGACAATATTTTTATTGTCCATTCTTATTTTAACCTCTCATCAGCATGAACTGTTTCTGCAGGACTCTCTCTTCCCCTGATTTTTGCAACACCTTCCCCTTCTGGCTTATTTCCCCACCTCCTCTGCTGTTCTGTTTTGGTCCCTTTTGCATGTTCTTCTGACAGCAGAGATAGGAGTTTCTGAAGGCTCAGTTTAAGTTGCCTTCTCTTGTTATACACTCTCTTCCCAGACAATCTCAGTAATTATCAACAACAGAATGAATCCTATATTTATATCTTTGACCCAGCCTCTTCCTTACAGTTCTAGACCCATGTATCCCTACTGCCTTCTGTATTTCTCTTTGAATGGAAATGCCCTCAAATTCAATATGTCTATGGTTTCCTGCCTATAGGCTGCCATTCTTACACAAATCAGAAAACAAAGTATCACCTTTAGTGTCACTCCATTCCTAAACTTCCATGTCTAGTCAAATCAATCAGCATGTCTTTTCCATCTTATCACCTAAACTTTATTTTAGAGTTTCAAGTTTTTATTTAAATCCCAGTTAGTTAACATGCAGTGTAATATTAGTTTCAGGTGTGGAATTTAGTGATTCATCACTTGCATACAACACCCACTGCTCACTTAAAAAGTTAAAAATAGAACTGCTTTACCATCCAGCAATTGCACTAGTAGGTATTTACCCAAAGGATAAAAAGTAGAAATTTGAAGAGACACATGCTCCCTGATGTTTATAGCAGCACTATCAACAATAGCCAAATTACGGAAAGAGCCCAAGTGTCCATCGACTGATAAATGGATAAAGAAGAGGTGGTATATATAAATATATAAACACACACACACACACACACACACACACACACACACACACACACACACAGTGGAATATTACTCAGCCATTAAAAAGAATGAAATCTTGCCATTTGCAATGACGTGGATGGAGCTGGAGTATTATGCTGAGCGAAATTAGTCAGAGAAAGACAAATAACATATGACATCACTCATGTGGAATTTAAGAAGAAAACAGACCACCTAAACTTTAAATACAATTTGACCTTGGGGCGCCTGGGTGGCTCAGTCGGTTGAGCATCCGACTTCGGCTGAAGTCATGATCTCATGGTTTGTGAGTTCGAGCCCTGCATCAGGCTCTGTGCTGTCAGCTCGGAGCCTGGAGCCCGCTTCGGATTCTGTGTCTCCTCTCTCTGCCCCTCCCCTGCTTGTGCTCGGTCTCTCAAAAATAAATAAATGTAAAAAAAAAAAAAAATTAAATACAATTTGACCTTTGAACATGGGTTTGGAATGCACAGGTTCACTTACACATGGATTTTTTCTGATACAGTATAGTACTATAAATGTATTTTCTCTTACAATTTAACATTTTTTTCTCTAGCTTACTTTCTAAAAGAATACAGTATATAATACACATAATACACAAAATATATGTTAATTGACTCTTTATGTTATCAGCAAGGCTTCCAGCCAACAGCAGGCTATTAGTAAAGTGTGGGGGAGGTCAAAAGTTACATGAGGATTTTTGACAATGCGGGGGAGTTGGTATCCCTAATCCCCACCTTATTCAAGGGTCAACTGCCTCTCACATCTGTCCATTTTTCATTACTGACTGTACTCCAGCCATCATTTCTCCTACATAATACAATAGGCTCTTACTTCGTCTCCCTGAACCTGATTATGTCTCTACCCTGAACCTAGAGATAGATATCTTTTCAAAACTCATATCTGTTTTGGGATCAGCCAACTCCTACCAACCTTTGCCATTAGGTCTCTCTCGTCCCTTCAGATCTCTGCATGTATGATCACTACAAGAAAGCCTTCTCAGACACGCTAATCTACATCAGTTTCCTATGCTCTTATGAACCATCTCCTGTCCTTGTCTCATTAATTACATACTCATTTGTGTTGTTATATGACTAATGTCTGTCTCTACGAAGAGAGCTCCTTGAGAGTAGGGACAGTGTTGTTTTACTCAACACTGATTTTCACATCTAGAGGAGTCCTTCTACATGAAACACCTCAACAGTGTGTGAATAAATGACATACAGGAGACTCATATAAGGCTTCAGGTACCCCATCCTATCTAAATACTTTATTTTCTGCCTAAAAAACATATAGTAGAATCACAAATACAGATTCTTACTTGTTCTGTAAATAATATATGTAAAGTTCTCCAAAATATGTAAATTGTTAGGCAGAATGAGATCAAAACCCAAATAAAACAAGAACCACACAACTCAACTACTGAGAGTAAAAAATACATTCTAATAAAAGGAAACCTTAATATTGTATCAAAGAAGGAAACTGTATCAATTTGGGATATTTCCTAATGTAGGGTATAACCTCACCATATAATTAAAGTTGTAAACTGAAATATTTTAATATTTTGTCACCAAAAATTTTTAAATATTAAAAATTTTTATCTTAAATAATTCTAGATTATACCACTCAGATGCAATAACTTATCACTTCAGATTTCCTGTTAGCTATCTGTTTGATAACTCATACAGGGTGCAGTCTGTCTTATTCACCACTATATTCCTGCTGCACAGCACAATGTCTGTTACTTAGTACGTACCCAGTGAAAATTTGTGGAATGTACCCTGACATTTCTTCATGAACAAAATTTCATTTTTAACACTAAAGTATATTAAACCTGAATATTGTATGAACATATAAACAAAAATAAATCCTTATTCCTTCTGAAATTACATCTGCGAAATGACTTCTCTACAAAGTTCTTTCATCTGTTATTTTAATCATTTCGTCAACAAATATCTAGTGATACTTATTCATACAGAGTACTGTATTATATAATGCCACCCAAGTATGAAATACAGAACTATTACAAATGCAGTTTTTTCCCTTCAATAGGCATTCTCAACAGGTCTATCACTGCTAAAAAAGTTATTATTCCTTTGTCCCTGCAGCCCAAGTTGAAAAATTTGATGTTATCTTCAAAACTGAAAAATGAATAAAATGGGGGAAAAAAGTGATAAGGCTAACTTATATTAAAGTTATCAATTTAAAATTTTAATTTTTTTCCCGATAAAATGGTTTCAATATTTAGGGGCACCTGGGTGGCTCAGCTGGTTAAGCATCTGAGTCTTGGTTTCGGCCCAGGTGGTTCATGAGTACAAGCTCCGGGTTGGACTTAACGCTGTCAATGCAGAGCCTGCTTGTGATTCTCTCTCTCTCCTCTCTCTCTGCCCCTCCCACACTGGCACATTCTCACTCTCTCTCAAAATAAATAAACTTTAAAAATTAAGTAAAATAGGGGCGCCTGGGTGGCGCAGTCGGTTAGGCGTCCGACTTCAGCCAGGTCACGATCTCGTGGTCCGGGAGTTCGAGCCCCGCGTCATGCTCTGGGCTGATGGCTCAGAGCCTGGAGCCTGTTTCCAATTCTGTGTCTCCCTCTCTCTCTGCCCCTCCCCCGTTCATGCTCTGTCTCTCTCTGTCCCAAAAATAAATAAACGTTGAAAAAAAAAATTTTTTTTTAATTAAGTAAAATGGTTTCAATATTTAATCATGTTTCAACTAGAACAGTCTAATATTCTAAGACGCCTGCAGTATTACAACCTCCATACTTTATCAATGCAGGAATTTCAAACAGTGTTCCTAATTTAAATGAAAAAACAAAACAAAACAAAACAAAAAAACAAAAAAAACCAAACAGGTTCTCTAAGCTAGAGGCTAGGTAAGTATAAATACTTGATATTTGCTGCCACCTTGTGACTGAGGATAAAATATCCTTCATCATCTTCGACTAAGATGAAAAGTGGCTTTTCCCCACAAAGTCAATGTGAAAGGTTATAGGACTAAATGCCCAAAGTATTAGAATATTCTCCTAATTTACAAAGTTATAGTATGGGCTTCAATGCAGACATAAAACACTATAGTTACCTATACATGTCTCTACATTAAGCCCCCTGAACTTCTAAAACACTCCATTTATCCAGTATCTAATTACTAAAAGGACTGTTACAAAGAACGTACTAAATGAAAAAGGAAATCACGTCTTGGGTTGGTTATCCGCTTTTTATTCTACAAACACACACAACTCAGAGTCCTGGGACTGAGAGATCAGGTAGGCTCTTTATTTGGTCATTAATAGAGAAGAAAGTAAAGGAATCTTTTTCCATTTTCATTTAGTATCTGACAAATGGGCTGGATGGAGGGATAATTCTATTATTCAGGGACATTATCTAATTATTACTTCAATATGGTTTATATTTCCCCCCTTTTATTTTCTTTCTTCTAATATTTTGCCAATGAGCCTGGAGAACCTAAAAGAAGAAACTTGAATCTTTCCATAGATTGTAACCATAAAGAAGAATCTGAAAGAGAGTAACAGGATTTGCTTTTTTATTTTTTTTTTAATTTTTTTTCAACGTTTATTTATTTTTGGGACAGAGAGAGACAGAGCATGAACGGGCGAGGGGCAGAGAGAGAGGGAGACACAGAATCGGAAACAGGCTCCAGGCTCTGAGTCATCAGCCCAGAGCCCGATGCGGGGCTCGAACTCACGGACCGCGAGATCGTGACCTGGCTGAAGTCGGACGCTTAACCGACTGTGCCACCCAGGCGCCCCAGGATTTGCTTTTTTTAAAAAAAGATTAGGAATCACAATATCTACAGACTTAATATCTTTACTTCAAATATGCAAAAGTTGGATCAAATGTGGTTAACATATGAACTGAGGAGAAATTGTTCAAAAGTGATTTTTTAAATCTCTGATGTTTTTATTAATATAGAACATGTTATATTTAGGACTGACTTTCTGGAAGCAATTTCTTGAGTTTACAAAAGTCCCCAATATATAAATAAGTTGTACACTAGTATATATTTTCCACTAAACTCTACTATATTAGTTTATGCATTTATTCAACAATTATTAAAAACCAAATATTCTACAGTGTAAGGCAATATGTCAAGTCCAGTGAGCTAAGTATAAGGCATGCTACCTATCCATAAAGAACTTACTAAATAATGAAAGAGCCTGTGGGTTAGTGCCCAAAAAAACTAAATGTTAAATACATTCATATAACAGCTATGAGAATAAGCCTGTTTAACTAGAACAAACTTCTATTTATTTACAAGAAAAACAGTAGGAAGAAATCATATTACAGATATGAAGCATGATACATTCAATGATTACAAAACACTATCCTAATCCATCATCTCTTTTTTTTTTAATTTTTTAATGTTTATGTATTTTTGAGAGAGAGGGAGACAGAGCACGAGCAGGGGAGGAGCAGAGAGAGAGGGAGACACAGAATCTGAAACAGGCTCCAGGCTCTGAGCTGTCAGCACAGAGCCTGATGTGGGGCTCGAACTTACAAACCGTGAGATCATTACCTGAGCTGAAGCCGGACGCTCAACCAACTGAGCCACCCAGGCGCCCTCCATCATTATCTCTTTCTTACTAACAAAACTCCTTATGTGTTTGCTGGGATGACGGCACAAATATTTTGAGTTCAAGTCCATTCCTTGGATTCCATCATTATCTCTTTCTTACTAACAATATTCCTTATGTCTTTGCTGGGATGATGGCATAAATATATTGAGTTCAAGTCCATTCCTTGGATTCTTATTTGCCTACCACTGGATCAGGTTTCATAGAACAGTTAAATGATTGTGGCTATTAAGAAAGGTCCTGTGGGGCACCTGGGTGGCTCAATTAAGCATATGACTCTTGATTTTGGCTCAGGTCACAATCTCACGATTTGTGAGATCGAGCCCTGCTTTGGGCACGGCATTAACAGAGTGGAGCCTGCTTGGGATTCTCTCTTTCCCTCTCTCTTTGTCATTCTCCTGTTCACACACACACTCTCTCTCTCTCAAAATAAATGAATAAACAAAAAAGAAAAAAGAAAAGAAATACCAGATAGAGCTAGATTGTATAATGCTAAATCAGATAAGTCAGTCAGTGGAAAGAAAACTACCATCTGATTTCACTCATCTGTGGAGTTTAAGGAAGAAAACAGATGAACACAGGGGAAGGAAAGGAAAAGAAAAGGAGAGAGAGGGAAGCAAACCATGCAAGACTCTTGACTATGAGAGCAACTGGGGTGGATGAAGGGAGGTGGGCGGAGGATGGACTGGATGGATGGTGGGTATTTAGGAGGGCACTTGTGGTGAGCACTAAGTGTTGTATGTGGGTGATGGGTCACTAAATTCTACATCTGAAACCAATTTTGCTATATATGTTAACTAACTAGAATTTAAATAAAAATTTGAAATAAAAAATATCCTAGTTCATGAGGATCTAACTGTATAGCTTTAAGAATACTGAGATCTTGGATCGCTGATTAGACTGTGAGACTCTTATGTGTCAAATTTTTAAGTGTATTCAGTATTTATTTAATAATATTTAATAGTAACTGATTCAGAGTAGGCACTCAATACATGAATCAATTCAGCCAAAAAGATTACTGGATTGACTGTGTGACCTCCAGTACTTAATACATAGGCTCTCCACTTTCTACTGAAGACAGTTCTATGAAGAGAGCCAAGACGAATGCTTCTGAGCATTTTTGAAACTCATGGTTCATTAATGTAATGTTAAAGACGCAAATATAATTACTTGAAATCTTATGTGGTTTTATTCATCTTTAGCATGATATGGTTTTAAAAATAGCTACAGCTCAGAATCAAATAAGCATGCATACCACATTACAGTACCTTTCAATTTAATTGCCAAATCGATATAGGATTGCAGAAATGCCATGGATACTGCCTGCCCTACATTGAAACAAAAAATTCAACAGATATTGCAACATGCATATCTCCATCCATATCTATATACTAACAAACATACAGATTGATGGGGTTTCCCAAAATTGTTATTTCTTAATAAGAAATTCTAATATATAGTCCTCAGTATTATGCAAACATTCAAGAAGATTCCAAATGCAACTAATTTTCTGCACTCATACTGCAAGGAATATAGTTGAAGGGCTATTATTTGAAGATAAAAGCAATACATTTCCTATAGATCCATAAGAACTGTTAAAATATTAAAATCATTAGCTGGAATCACAATAATTTATCTAAGTTAGTAAATTGTTCAATATGTGCAGTCTACCTGGGAACTATGAAAGCTATTACATAGCTCATTACAACAGGCAATATATAGAACGCAAAAATAAGATCCGCCAACTTTAAATGTTCTAATATGTAATATCGTCCCCTCTAAAGGTTCATACTCACAACCAGCGTAGAAAAGCACTATGCTATCAGAAGCCACTACTGTCGCATTAAATGTCGCTTCTGTTAGTTCCACTGTGAGTTCCAAAGGTAACTGTGTCTTCCTATGTCTGTAAACAGTTTCTGCCACTTCATCATCTTGAATATCTAAAACGTTCAAAAGGAAATTAATGTATATATAAATGCATAAATTACATAAATATAAATTCCACTATAGGACAAGCACTGTGATGGACACTAGGGAAAATAGCAAACAAAACAGATATAGTCCCTGACCACATGGAGTTTCCATTTACCGAAAAGTCAGACAATAAACTGATCACTGACTAAACATATAGTTATAAATTGTGTCAGTTTAAGGAAGGAAAATAGTACAATGAGAGATTGTAACAGGGAGATTTAGATTTGGAGATCCAAAGCCTTCCAGCTAGAGAATTTAAAAAAATGTCTTAGGCATAAAGAATATTTTCAAAGCGTCTATGACATAAAAGAAGTTAGCATATACTAGGTATTGAAGGAAGGCAAATTTAACCAAAACAAGATGGGATGAAAGAATAAATGGTATGAGAAAACTCTAGGGTAGGCAGTAGCTACATCATAAGAAGCCATACGAGCCAAGAATTTTAGATTTTATTCTAAGTGCAGCAAGTTATATGGATTTTGAATATGTAAAAACCTTTCACTAACTTAGACCAACCAACCAACCAGTGGACTCATTCATTTATCCATCCATCCACCATCTGTGTATGGGGTAAACACACACATACACACACACACACACTTTGAATTTGTAAATATTCTGTTGGAGGTTTGTATAGATTATATAATAACACTGAAGGGACACCTAAATTGATGAGAGAAACAAAGTTTCCTAGAAGCATTGACACTAGCTGAATATTAAAAGAAAATGAAACTTAGGTAGGCAGTGAAGGAAGACAGAGGAGGCATACAGAGGAAAGAGAACAGCATGTGCAAAGGCACAGTGGCATGAAAGGGCATGCAACTAGAAATGCAAACCCTGACTGGCTATCTGATGATATTAAAGATTACTGTTAATTTTTTAGATGTAATAATAGCATTAATCATGCTCATTTTAAAAGGAGAATCTTTGTATTTCTGAAATACACAGGGAAATATTTTGGAGTGAAACTATATATTTGGGATTTGCAACAAAATAATAAGGGGTGGGCCAAGAGTGACTGGAACAGGATAGCCATGAGTTGATGGTAGTTGGGTGGAGCCAGGTAATGGATATCAGGAGATTTGTTCTATTCACCTGTCTACTTTACGGTAAGTTCATAATTCTCTATAATAACACATTACAAAGACAGGAAGGGAGGGAGATAATATAATAAAAATTGGAAGTATTATTTTCATATGATTTCAAATGCTATAAAGTAAGATACTAGATCTGGACGATAGTACATCTCAGCAAGTTTCAGCCGTGTGACTAATCAGTCACGTTACTCTCCGGGCCTCAGTGTTCAAATCTGAAATATAATAGCTGTACTACACTAACTTAAAGGAATTTTAAAATACCACATTTCATGACACTAACAAGTTATGACTCTAATACTAAAATAAAGGCCTGTTTTTTTTACTGTATTTTTTCCTTCTTATTCACATATTTTCATTTTCCTTCCAGTCCTTTCTTATTTCCCAATCTACTCTTGTTCTTCTCTTCTTCCAACACTTTCTTTTCCTCTTTCCTATTCTCTCAGTAAGCTACCCTCACTTGTAAATTGACCCACTGTTTGGCTCTACCTTTCACCAATTCATCAATATATACACACTTTCTTTTAAGCCATACATGTTTAATCCTTTTTCCATATCATCCTTTTACAGAATTCAGTCCATTTCATTCTGATTCATTCTGTGCCCATTTCCTTTGAAGGCCTTTTTTCTTTGTGTTGTGTACTTACGTGGCAACACTTTTGTAATCCTCATATACAAATGGGAATAAAACAAGGTTGGGGGGGACTATGTACATGGACATGACTATGTACACTATTATGGGCCAATATGGATTATAGATGTAGAAAGTTAAGACACACATACACACACAAAAAACCCTACAACAAAACAAGACTCAAACGGCAAAGGTGTCAAAGGAACTAGGCTGAGGAGAGAAAGCAGGCAGAGAGTCAAAAGAAAGAGAAGGCCACACCACAGGGCAAACTAAGGCCAGACAGTCAGGAAGCAATATAGGGGAAGCAATAAGGAAAGCCTGAAACAAGCAACTCCCACTGAGGACAGGAATCTCATTAAGCTGACACAGGGGCAATTCCCTTGACTGGAGGGTGGACTGTATGAACCATGATAGGAATAAAGCTGGGAGCAAGAGACCAGAACACAGGTTCCATGTAATGACAATGCTATGGAGAACTCTGGCTTAAACCACAAGCAGTTCCAACCTCTGCATATTAGAAAAAAACTAGAACATAGCTCAATCCAAGAAACTGGTCACTGGTAACTGTTAAGGCTCAGAGCCCTTATTAAATTTATAATATAGATTTTGATCAAAATAATGAATGGACTTCATGAAAAGAATATGTAAATTGCTCCCTTAGAGCTCATACTCGTATTATGTAAAACATTCAAGTATATACTAAATGAATACAAAAATGAACAAGACATAATCCCTACTTTAGAGATAATATAGACTAGTGGATAAGAGAGAAATGTAAGTGAGCAATTACAGAATAGCATTAATCTTATGAAAGAAGTATCAGTAATAATAATGATCATAAATAATTTCAAGCCAGAATGTTTAAGTTCTAGACCAGGCTCCATCACGTGCCATTTGTGAGACCTTGGGTAGATCGCTTAACTCTGCTAAAACACCGATTCCACTACAAAATGAAGGAAGGAGACATCAGCTGAATGAATGACAGTCGAAGCAAATAATGTTTAGGGGAATAACCCTGAAACTACAAAATACTTCAAAAATATAAGCAATAAGAATAAAAAGAAATATAACATGTTAAAAGAAATTTTAAAATGTTATTGAAATTTACTTCCAAATTGTCAACAATCAGATTTATTTACAAGTACAACAATATTTATCCAGATTTCATTTTCTAATAGAAAAAATAAAAATAAAAGACAATTTTGTGGCTCCTGGGTAATTTCTAAGCATGAAGTAGACCAGCAGAGCAGGAAGAACTGATTTTGAAGATAAAGGCACAGATGTGAAAAGCTAGAAGCCTGGCATGCAATAATGAAAGGTATCACACTAAACAAAATACAGCATCCTTACGTTTTCCACCAAATAAACTTGATAAAATGTAATGTGAAATGGATTTCATTAGGTTTTTTTCATAGGCTTGACTGTCAAAATATTCTATGAGGAAGTTAATTCATTGAAATGTCACTGACCTTATGGATACTGAGCAGGAATGAGGGGAAGTGGGGGAAGGAGCATCACAAAACATATTACCCATATCTGGACTTTGCACGTCCTCATCTTCATCTTCTTGCATTTCTTCAATGTGTGTATTACCTTCCACACGGGATATTATTAATTCGGTATCATGTAACACCAAAAATTCCACTGGCGCTCCCTAGAAATACATGAATTTTTAAAAACATGACTAAAATATAAGAAAGCATTTTAATAAAAATGTTTTACTTGTTTGATATTAAAATGAAACTAAATCTTTGAACTTCAGTTTTAAAATTAAATACAAGGGGCGCCTGGGTGGCTCAGTCAGTTAAGCATCCAACTTCAGCTAAGGTCATGATCATGCGTTTGAGCTTCGTGTCGGGCTCTGTGCTAACAGCTCAGATCCTGGAGCCTGCTTTGGATTCTGTGTCTCCCTCTCTCTCTGCCCCTCCCCCACTCACACTCTGTCTCTCAAAAATGAATAAATGTTAAAAAAAATTTTAAATAATATTAAATACAACAAAAAAGGAAATTCCACAATCTCTATAGAAAGTATCCAAAGCATACTTTATATAGATAGTGTGCACTACTGAAAAAACAAAAATGGGAAAACAGAACTGAAAGTCTCACTTGCTTCTTGTCACAACTACATTATTCAACTGAAGTCTGAAACATTTCACACATAATGGTATGTCCCACCTCAATATAAAAGGGATATGTGCAATTTTATTGCAAACAGGACCAATCAAAATTATTCTGATACTCCACAGAAATATTCAAAATAATATCTCATCCTAAAACAATTCCAGTAAAATATTCAATTGCCTGTTTAGCTAAAAATGTAAAACTAATATCTGCCCCCAGATATTATAAGAATATTTTAAGACTAGACTATCTAGTCCATTGAGATTAGTCCATTACAATTTCTTTCACTAATACCCAATGATCACATTTTAAAACCATGAAATTTTAGGCCACTAGATTACTTCAGTAAATAATCCCTGATTATAACCATACATTTGAATAAAGCTATAAAATAACTCTACATGTATGTGTTCTCTGATAGCACATATCTTCATCTTTTTAATATTACATTCAAAGCAAGCAATTTTTCACTTCTACAGAAATATAACGGAGTTAAAAGTTTGAGCAACAAAAGTCAAACTAAATTTGTTTGAAATACACATAGATATTGTTGTAGGATATTTTTGTATTCAAATGCAACATTCACACAGGAAAGAACACAAACTTTAAGTATATAGTTTGACAAATTTTTAGGAAGCTGATACACTTCTATAATCTCCATGCAGTTGAAGATACAGAACATTATTACCAGCACAGAGGCCACCTTCTTGCCTCTCCCTGTTATTACCCTCCCCCAAAGGTAATCACTAGTCTTTCATCACCATGTACAATTTTGCCAGTTTTTCAATTTGTTTAATGGAACTATATACAGTTTGTACTTTTTTGTGACCACTTGTTTTGCTCAACACTACTTGTGAGGTTTACGTTTAAAAGCAGTTTATTGTTTTTCAATGATGTAATCATTACATGAATATAATAGTATATATGTATGTATGTATCTAATGCATGCGTTTATCCATTATATTGCTCGTGGACTTGTGTTATTTACAGCTTGGGACTATTATAAATACTAACTGCTATGAACATTACTGTAGCTGTCTTTTGGTGCACATGTATACGCATTTGTACTTAGAAATGGAATTGCTGGTTCGCATGCTATATGTAGCTGCAGCTCTAGGAAGCACTGCCAGATACTTTTCCAATTTTCGTTGTACCAATTTTCACTCCTACCAGTAGTATACAAAAGTTCTTGTAACTCTACCTTCCTAAGAATCACTTGGTATTGTTACTTTTAAAATGTTTAGCCCATTCTGGTGGGTGAGTATTGGTATCTCTTGTTGTTTTATTTGCATTTCTACCTACAGTTTATTTGCTAATTGGATAGGGGAAATGCATCTTAGGATGGAGAGAATGAATCGTCCCCACCTTAATTCAGTATTCAAATGTGGTATCATTAAGTGAGAAAACCAGACCTCATCCACTTTAAGATAAGATAAAATACAAATAAACCAACATCTTGTCCAAAATGCTTAATGAAGCTAGGCAATCTAACTTCCTGTTTTTAGACAACATAAGGGAACAGAGGAACAAGGTAGATAACAGCAAAAGGAAACGGACAAATCCAGAATGAGGAAAAACTGGCCCCATTTATCAAAAATGTTAGTTGTTGAATCTAGGTAGTAGGTATTTGATTGTTCACTCTATTGTCCTACCTCTTGGTTTGATTTCATAAAAAAATTCCAAAGAAAGGAATGAAAAAACTTAGATTTTAAGATTTTAAATTTTAAAAATTTAGATACTAAGAAAGATTCTAGGCATTAATACTATCCTCATAAAACTATGCTAATACACAAAGAACTCTTCTCAAAGCTTCTGAACGTGTGTCCTCTCAGCCTAGAACATTCTTTCCCCATATATCCACAGGCATATTCCTTTGCTTTATGGTTACTAATCAGTGAGGTCTTCCAAGTCTACTCTCTCACCTTACCTTGACTTTTTTTTCCATTGTCCTTAACACCATCTGACATTCTACCTATACTGGTTTTGTATTTGCCTCTTGCCACTAGTATATTAGCTCCATGAGGGCAAAAATTTGCTTTTGTTCACTGCTATATCCTCAGAGCCCAGGACTGTGCATGAAACAAAGCAGGTATACAATAAATACTTATGGAATGATTGAATGGATGAATAGTGTTTATTGAGCACTTACAAATGTATTGGCCCTGTGCCAATTTAGCATTTTATATATATATTTTTAATATACTGACCCAACTACTCTTTAAATAGATATTGTTATTAACCTTACTTTACAATGAAAAAAAAAAAAGAGAGAGAGAGACACACACATAGAAATCGAGTAATTTGCCCAGGGTTACAAAGCAGGATTTGAACTAGGAAGTAAGATTCTAGAGCATAAACTCTTAATACTATATTGCTAATCACTGCCATAGGGGGAAAAAAAAAATCGGAAGAATTAATGCAATACTAACAGATATGTTTTATACCTTACTATATATTACAAGGCTTGTAGTGTAGTAATATGAGTATACAATACTATCTCTGCAACCACTTCTATACTTTAAGGACCCTCAAAATCTTTACCTGGAAAGAGAGAAAGAAAGAATGATTATACAATCCCAGGATGAATATTACTGCCCTGAGGAGAAGGTTAAAAAAAAAAAAAAATTGCACTGAACTCAATAAAGAGACTCATAGAAAAGACTACTCTATCCTTTACAGAAAACATCTTTGCAGAGATAGCTATCTTACAACCTATCTTACCTCATACTGTACAAACTTTTTTAACAATTTAAGACATCAAAACTGGGAAACGAGCAGGAGCTTTAACTTTTCCATAAAACCTACCTCCAAATAATAAATATTACCATTTCTCATTTAAGGATCTTGATCGACTAGGAAAAAAATAGCTTCAGAAAGTATGCTTTCCACGACCTGGCTAAAAAGCAGAGCATACTAGCCACATACTACACACATTTGAACAATACTACAGTTTTTAAAATATTTTCATATTTTGTCTTATAAATTCCTAATAAGTTAGATGGGAAGGTTTTATGAATATTTCACAAATGAGAAAATTGAGCTTGGAGAAGTTAATTCATTTTTCTGGTCTCAGAACGAGAAGGAACACAACTCAAGTCTTCTGACTCAACCTAGTATTCATGCCATAGACTTAGGCAAGAGAATTTACGTTTAATCTGTCTGGCAGTTCATAAACATATCAATCAATCTTTAGCATATTTATATGATATTTTGAAATGTTCAGAATTAAAGAGTTCTTAAGAAAAATTTAAGAAAAATATAAGAAAAAAAGGGACAACAGCAGAAATTTACAAAGGAAATACAAATGGGAAATAAGCCTTTAAAAATGTTCAAACTCACTAGTAATCAAAGGCATGCAAATTAAAACAAGAGCTTTGTCTATAGAGAAGTTTTTTTTTAAGATGGTAATGCTCAGTAGGGGCAAAGATTTATGAGGAACAAGAAATTCTAAGCCCTGCTGGTTTCTGGAGGGCAATTTGACGATGTATTCTATAAACATCCTTAAAAATTCCCATTTCCTTTGCCAAATTTCACCTCCAAAAATTTAGCCAAAGGAAACAATCAGTGATGTTCAAGACAGTGTACAAAGGCAGGCACCATAGCACAATAGCAAGTAATTAAATATGATTTTATGTGAAAAGTAGGTTATAGAGCACGACCCTAATTTTCTTAAAAAAATATATATATTTTTTTAAGAAAATGAGGATATATATATATATATATATATATGTATATATACATAGTATATATACCTAGTATATATAGATATGGAAATAGACTAACAAATGAGGGAAAATAAATAACACCAAAACGTTAACAGCAATAATCTTTGAATAGTGGCAATTTACAGAATTTCTTCTATAATAAGCATATACTTCTGACCACATGTATTAACTTTCTTTTAATAAACAAACATTGTAGACCAATATATAAGATGACTAACCTCTTCTGCTCTTCTGAAGACCACATTAGCATGTTGAGGAATGTCCACTTCCAAAGAGTCCCTTTTTCAAAATGGAAATAAATGTTTTATATTGCTAATCTGAAGAATCACAGTCATCAGGATGTCAATATGAAAGAGAACTATATGTTCTTATACTGAACACAATTTATGAAAAAAGATTACAATTTAGTGACTCTCAGAAAGTGCAGACATAAAGACAGACCAGATTTGCTAGTCTCCATCTTGATCTAGAACTTCATGTTAGCAAAGTTTAAAGGTCTAAATTTTAATCAAGCTACTAATTAACGCACAGAATTTAGCTCAGCGACTGGTTCTAACTATATGACAATTTACTAGAGATTTGAGTTTATTGACAAGTGACTATACTGCCATATTTAAAAAACAGAAAAACAGTGTTTTGCTAAATACAGTGACTATACAATGTTTAAGATACCTTAACAAGAGTAGAACTCCTGCTTTCCCCAGAAGACGCCAAGCAACCCATTCTGCAGTTCTTCTGTCAGCTTCATGTGTCGCTTGCTGACTAACAATAAAAACCAGTGGTAATCCTAGTTGCAGATGAACGGTTGAAACCTGTTGAGGGTCTTCAGCAACTTCAGTCTTCATTTAAAAAGAGAACAAAATGTCTTCACTGTGAGGAAATACGGTTCCAACATTTGGATGTAAACTCTAATTCTTATTAATAAAGTCATGAGTAAGAAAACCAAGTCTGTGAAATAAATCCAACATTAACAGAAATCATCTCAGCATTTCCTGAGGTTAAGCTTCCCAATGTACCTATATAGTTCAAGCATTATAAAACTAACATATTTACAAAGAGTTAAACGTGAAATTACAATGACAAGGAATAAGCATATTATAAAGAAATAAACAAACAAAAAACAATAAATAAAACAGTGTGGTACTGATAAATGAAGAGATATTTCAAATTAAATAGAATAACTAAGGAATAAGTCCTTTCACATAAGAATTAAACATGTAATAAATGACACAGAACCATGAGGAACATCTGAGTTTGGACAGCAGCTTGAACATATACATCTAATTTTACTCGACCAAGAAGTCCCAGGAAAACTACAGCAGGGAGATTTTTTTAAAAGAGATAAACATACATATGTGAAGAAAGGAAAAGAGAAAAGGCAAAAAATTTTTGGAAGCTAAAGAACAGAATAATAATGGACTTAGAGTCTAACAAAGCAAACCCATAAGCCATGAGAGAAAGCTAAGAAACAATTCAATTTTAACTGCAGAATCCTACAATTGCTCAAGATCGGTCAGTGCCTGGTATCTCTGGTACTGGGAGAGAAATACTGGAGGGGGAAGTGGCAAAAAGGCTAAAAAATAAGGAGGAATGGGTAAAAGCTTTGGAGAGAAGTTAGATCCAGAGATTCCTCTCCCTGACTCTAAGAGCTCAGGCAACTGTCCCTCCCTCACACCAGAAGAAATCTGGGGGGGACTTCAGGAAAGCTGAAAGTGTGAATACCACGCCAGAAGAGAGGGGAGTAAGTAACCAAATGCTGAGGCACTCCTAGCTCCCTACCCACTCAGTTCCCAGAATATAGTGGCCAGACTTCTGTCCTCCCAGCAGAAGACTGAAAGATCCTTTTCCAAGAATTGTGAATAACCCCAAGAAAAAATCTGAGTATACTGACATTAGGGTTCATCAAAAAGAAACACCCTGTGGAGCTCAGAGTTAACGAGTCTCATCTACATTCTCAGAACTTCCAATCAGCTTTTTAGTTTCATATTCTAACTCACAAACAGATATCCAAGAAGTAACAAACATCTGAGGAAAGCCTCTAACATAAAAGAGACCAGAACAAACAGAAAAATAGAGAACATGGAAAGAATACAGACTATTCAGGAGGAAGGTTCAGAAAACTACTTCTCATAAGCTCAAGGTGATGGGAAGATATTGCATCCATAAAGAAAAAAAAAATAAAGTTTAATAAATCTGCCAGAAAGTACAGCAAAAAATGAAAAATGGGAGAGAAAATGTAATAAAGGTGAAGGATTGGTTCAAGAGGTCCAATGTCCAACTAAGAGTCCCAGAAAGAGAGAAGGAAGAAAATAAAAGGGGAGAAATCATCACTGAAATAAACACAAAAGTTTCCTATGACTGAAGGAACATAAACTGCCAGACTGAAAGAGCCCACTAAGTAACCAAAGAGTGGATAAAAGCACATGCACAGGAAGATGTATTCTTGCAAGGTTTGCAATTATTGAGGATTTTTTTTAATCCTAAAAGTTTCTAAAGAGAAACTTTTTTCTCTTTAGAGAAACAGTATTTACCGATGGTAGGCGGAATCCTAAAATGGCCCCCAAGATTCCCAGCATACAAATCTTGTATAATCCCAATTCCTAGGATAGCCATTCCCTTAATTAGGTTACATTATAGAAGACTGTCATAGCACAATGCAGCCAGAGCCCTGCTGGCTCTGAAGGAGGAAGCAGCAATTTTTTGAGAAGACCATGTGGCGAGGACCTGAGAATAGCCTATAGGAGCTGAGAGCAACACCAGCCAACAAGCAGCAGGAAAGTGGAGACATCTTACAACCACATGCAACTGAATTATACCAAAGCTCGAATGGGTAGAACAGCATGAAGGAATAGAAAGACCTGTTTTCTTCTTTGTGTATTTGGTGAACAATAAGTAATTTAGCATTATAAAGTGAAAAGGAGGAACAAGCAATAAGGATGGAGATCTAGCAAGGGCCCAAATTATTAAAAACCATTATATCCTCCAAAGAAAGTAGGGCTTTCTTCTGTAAGTAAACTGAAATCATTTAGAAACTGTAAGATGGGTGCCTGTGTTGGTCAGTCAGTTAAGCGTCCAACTCTTGATTTTGGGGCCTAGGTCATGATCTCACAGTTGTGAGATCGAGCCCCACTTCAGGCTCTGTGTTGAGCACGGAGCCTGCTTAAGAGTCTCTCTCTCCCTCTGCCCCCTCCCCTGCTCACACATGCATGTGCACACACACACTCTCTCTCAAAAAAAAAAAAAATATTACAAAAAAATAAACTCGTAAGAAATATTGTAACATGTGTTTAAAAATATTACTCTGACAGCAATAGTGAGTATAAACTCAACATGAGTTAAAAAAAAAAAGGGGGGAAGACTAGAGACTAGATCAGTTACTATTATTAAAATAGGACATGAGAGTTGGTGAAAACTTCAATTAAGGCATTAGCTGTTAGAATGAATTCAAAAGATATCTAGGTTGTAAAATTATAGAGGTGGGGAGATGCAGAAAATGAGAATGATCTCCCAGGTTTCTGCTACTAATGACTAGACAGTAAATTAACAAAGATAATGGAGAAAGAACAGATGGTGGAGAAGGACAACACATTGATGTTGGACATACTGAGCTTAAGGAGAGATACAGCTAATTAGTAGTTAGATATACAAGAGATACAGTGTAATTAATAGTTAGATATATGGGTCAGAAAGTCCAAAGAAAAATTTGACCTGAAAGTTCTGATTATCAAATCAGTGTAGTTAATGCTATAGAAACAGATAAGATCACTTGGAGGGTATATTCTGAGCATCTCTCACTGTGTATAGAGAAAAGTACTCTAAAACCTAATGGCTTCAAATAACAAGAATCACTTATTTTGTTCATATATTTGCAAGCTCATCTCTGCTCCATATGGCATTAGCAGGGCGCCTGGACTGGATGCTGGAGGTCGGCTTTAAAGATGGATCATTCATTGGCTAGCAAGCTGATGCTGACTATAGGAGCTCAGCCATCGCTGTGCACTAGGGGCCTCAATTCCTCTTCACTAGAATTTCTCCTCAGATTTAATGTCACAGCATGGTACCTGGGTTTCAAGAATGAGTAACCAAAAAGAACAAAGGAGAAGCACAAGGCATTTTGTGACATATAGCCTCAGGAGTTACACATCATCACTTCAGCCCCATTCCACTGGTGAAGGCAGTCACAGAGGCCCAACCAGTGTCAAGGAGAAGGGCACAGACTCCACTGGATAGGCACAGTGATAAGGTTAGCTTATGGATAAGGAGATGCTTATGGAATGGGAGATATTGTTATTTCCATCTTTGGAATATACAATCAAAGTCCGATGGGATAGGGCTTTGGAGGTCTTGGAGAGAGGAACCAGTGTATTTTGCAAGTAGGAGAGATGTGAATTGTTATGGTCAGTAGTCTACCCTCTGGCTGTAACAATTCACACCTCCCCCCACACATATGCAAAACACACTTATCTCAAAGATTCTCAGGCTTCATCCCATCAGACTTTTGAGGATCAATGCAAAGTCTAAGATCTCATCCTCTACATTCAGGTCCAGGTGTTGATGAAGTTCCTCTAGTGTGGTCCCAAGGACAGAGGACCTTCAGAACTGTTCTCAATCTGAAGACCTATGAACTAAAGAGATAAATTATTTGTCCCTAATACATACTCAACAATGACTGAGCAGGCATGGGATGAGGGCTATATACACTCCTGTTTCAAAGGAGAGAAAAAGGAGGCACACAGTAGTCATTAGGGCACAGGGTTCTTTAGTCCATCCAACATGTTGCCAGTTAATTGATTATGGCTCAGTCCTACTCCCTAAGGGTTGTTCTCTGAGGCTTTTAATGATAAACTCTGGGCCCTCTGTCCCCCAGCTCATCCTTTCTTTTTTTTTTTTTTTTTCAATATATGAAATTTATTGTCAAATTGGTTTCCATACAACACCCAGTGCTCATCCCAAAAGGTGCCCTCCTTAATACCCATCACCCACCCTCCCCGCCCTCCCACCCCCCATCAACCCTCAGTTTGTTCTCAGTTTTTAAGAGTCTCTTAGGCTTTGGCTCTCTCCCACTCTAGCCTCTTTTTTTTTTTTTTCCTTCCCCTCCCCCATGGGTTTCTGTTAAGTTTCACAGGATCCACATAAGAGTGAAAACATATGGTATCTGTCTTTCTCTGTATGGCTTATTTCACTTAGCATAACACTTTCCAGTTCCATCCACGTTGCTACAAAGGGCCATATTTCATTCTTTCTCACTGCCACGTAGTACTCCATTGTGTATATAAATCACAATTTCTTTATCCATTCATCAGTTGATGGACATTTAGGCTCCTTCCATAATTTGGCTATTGTTGAGAGTGCTGCTATAAACATTGGGATACAAGTGCCCCTATGCATCAGTACTCCTGTATCCCTTGGGTAAATTCCTAGCGGTGCTACTGCTTGGTCATAGGGTAGGTCTATTCTTAATTTTTTGAGGAACCTCCACACTGTTTTCCAGAATGCCCAGCTCATCCTTTCCAGTTTACAAAAAAAAGGTGCTGTGTCTGCAGCTGAGTAGATTTCTCAGCCTGTTCGTGCTGATAGAAATTTGGGGATCCAAAGAACTCTTCATTTTGTGCTGTTTCTGTGCTGTGCTGTGTCCCTTTCTGTATAAGCTGGTATAATTCTTTTAAAAACTTGTAGTTTCATGGGGCACCTGGGTGGCTCAGTTGGTTAAGCGGCCGACTTCGGCTCAGGTCATGATCTCGCGGTCCGTGGGTTCGGGCCCCGCGTCGGGCTCTGTGCTGGCAGCTCAGAGCCTGGAGCCTGTTTCAGATTCTGTGTCTCCCTCTCTCTGACCCTCCCCCGTTCATGCTCTGTCTCTCTCTGTCTCAAAAATGAATAAACGTTAAAAAAAAAATTTTTTTAACTTGTAGTTTCTTAATCATAAAAGCTATAATCCATTCCATTAGACAAAAGACAAAATCAAAAAAGTCCTTGATAGATAGAAAAAGTAACAGATTATTACCATAAAAATTGCAATTAGTAATTTTATATATCCATAAAAATACTATGTACTTTATGTAAAATATTATAGTAATATATATTTTAGAAAACAGTATAATATATATTTTATATAAAATACATCAATGTTTTATAGTTGATATTTTTATAAAATATTTTATGTATTTTATGTAAAAATATATAAATTGTTAAAAGAGAACATACAAAAGTAACAAAACACTCCTGTATTGGGGGGATTACCAATATTTTTCTAAAATTCATATGTTACTATTAAATTACTTAGAAATTAATTTTCAAAAAAGGATATAAAGGCGAAATGGATTGTAAGAGATGCTATGAGGGGCGCCTGGGTGGCTCAGTCGATTGAGCGTCCGACTTCGGCTCAGGTCATGATCTCACACGGTCCATGAGTTCGAGCCCCGCGTCGGGCTCTGTGCTGACAGCTCAGAGCCTGGAGCCTGTTTCCGATTCTGTGTCTCCCTCTCTCTCTGACCCTCCCCCATTCATGCTCTGTCTCTCTCTGTCTCAAAAATAAATAAACATTAAAAAAAAAAAAAAGATGCTATGAACTACTATACACCTATACCTTGGATAAACTAGAAGATGTGGATAAATTCCCAGACACATACAACTTACTAAGACTGAATATGTAGAAATAGAAAATCTGAACAGACATATAACAAGGAGATTGAATCAGTAATCAAAAACCTCCCAACAAAGAAAAGCCCAGGCCCAGATGGCTTCACTGAAGAATTCTATCAAACATTAAAGAAGAATTAATGCAAATCCTTCACAAACTCTTCCCAAAAAGAGAACACTTCCAAACTCACTGTAGGAGGCCAACTACTTTGACACCAAAGCCAGGCAAGATACTGCAAGGTAACTGCAAGAAAATATCCCTGACGAATACTGATGCAAATATCCTTAACAAAGTACTTGTAAACTGAATTCAACAGCACATTAAAAAAACTAAACCCATTAGCCAGTAGAATTTATCCCTGGGATGAAGGATGGTTCAAAATCAATCCATGTAATATACTACATTAGGAGGACAAAGGACAAAAATCATCTCAACTGATGAAGAAAAAGTATTTGATCAAATTTAACAGTCTTTCATGACAAAAACATTCAACAAACTAAGAAGAGAAGATTACTTCAACATAATAAATGTTATATATGAAAAGCCCACAGCTAAAATCAGACTCAACAGTGACAAACTGACAGCTTTTCCTCTAAGATCAGGAACAAAGCAATGATGCCCACTCTTGCCACTTCTGTTTAACATAGTAATTAGTTAACAGAGCAACGAGGCAAATCAATCAATCAATAATAAATAAATAGCATACAATTAAAAAAGAAAAAGCAAAATTATCTCTGTAGACAGATGACATGATCTTCTATGCAGAAAACCCTAAAGATTCCACAAAAAGTACTGTCCAAACTAATGAATGAATTCAACAAAGTTGCAGGATATAAAATCAACACTGAGAAATCAGTTGTGTTTCTATGCACTAACAAGGAGCTATTCAAAAAGGAAACTAAGAAAATAATCCCATTTATAATAGCATCAAAAAGAATAAAATACTTAGGAATAAGTTTAACCAAGAAAGCAAAAGACTTATACACTGAAAACTATAAAACATTGCTAGAAGAAATTAAAGAAGATGCAAATAAACGTAAAGACATCCCAATCATGTTCGTGGGCTAGATTTAATATTGTTAAAATGTCCATACTACCCAAAGTCATCTACAAATTCAAAGCAATCCTTATCAAAATCCCAATGGCATTTTTACAGAAACAGAAAAAAAAAAAAAATCCTAAAATTCATGTGGAATCTCAAGGGACACCAAATAGCCAAAAAAATCTTAAGAAAGAATAAAGCTGGAGGCCTCACAACTCCTGATTTCAAAACATACTGCATTTAAACACAGACCAATAGAACAGAATAGAGAGCCCAGAAATAAGCTCTTGCATACATGGTCAAATGATCTTTGACAAGGGAACCAAGGCTATGCAATGGGTAAAAGAAAGTCTCTTCAACAAATGGTGCTGGGAAAACTAGATATCCACATGCAAAAGAATTAAGAAATTTTCATCTTATACCCATACAAAAATAACTCAAGATGAACTAGCAACCTAAATGAAACTATAAAACTCCTAGAAGAAAATGTAGGGGAAAGCCTTATGACACTAGAACACAAATGATTTCTTGGAAATGACATCACAGGCACAGGCAACAAAAGCAAAAATAGACAAATAGAACTACATCAAACTTAAACAAGTCTGCACTGTGGGACGAAATAATCAAAAAGGGAGAAAATACTGCAAGCCATTATCAGATAAGGGGTTAATATCCAGAATAAAGAACTACAACTTAACAACAACAACAAAATAACAACTTAAAAAAGGGCAAAGGAGGGGCGCCTGGGTGGCGCAGTCGGTTAAGCGTCCGACTTCAGCCAGGTCACGATCTCGCGGTCCGCGAGTTTGAGCCCCGCGTCGGGCTCTGGGCTGATGGCTCAGAGCCTGGAGCCTGTTTCCGATTCTGTGTCTCCCTCTCTCTCTGCCCCTCCCCCGTTCATGCTCTGTCTCTCTCTGTCCCAAAAATAAATAAACGTTGAAAAAAAAAAAAAAAATTTAAAAAAAAAAAGGGCAAAGGACTGGAATAGACATTTCTCCAAAGAAGATATACAAATGACCAACAGGCATATGAAAAACTTAACTGATCATCGGGGATATGCAAAGTAAAACCACAGTGAGATTATCAAAACCATTAGAATGGCTAATATTAAAACAACAATAACACAAAATAACAAGAATTGGCAAGGATGCGGAGAGATTAAAAACTCTTGCACACAGTTGTTGGGCATGTAAAATGATGCAACCACTATATAGAAAAGTATAAAGTTTGCTCAAAAAATTAAAAACAGAACTACCATATGATCCAGCAAGTTCATTTCTGGTATATATCCAAAAGAATTAAAAGCAAGATCTCAAAGAGAGATTTGCAAACCCATCTTCACTGCAGCATTATTCACAATGGCCAAGATGTGGAAGCAACCTACTCATCAATGATAAATCAATAAATAAAATGTTATACATAACACCTCAAGAAGGGAGGTGGGTGTGGGGATGGGTTAAATAGGTGATGGGGATTAAGGAGTATACTTGTTGTGATAAACACCAAGTGATGTATGGAAGTGTTGAACCCCTGAAACTAATATTACATTGTATGTTAACTAACTAGAATGTAAATAAAAAGTTTTTTTAAGAATGCCAATATTCACAACATAGAAAAAAAGAAGGTAATCCTGACAAATACTACAACATGGATGAACCTTGAGGACATTATGCTAAGTGAAATAAGCCAATTACAAAAAGACAAATACTACATGATTCCACTTATATGAGGTCTCTAAAGTAATCCAATTCATAGAAACAGAAAGCAGAATGATTGCCAAGGCTGGAGAGATGGGGAAATGGGGAGCTGCTTCTCAATGGGTACAGAGTTTCATTCATTCAAGATGAAAAAGTTCTAGAGATCTGTTGTACAACAATATGCATAGAGTCAACAATACTGTTTTATACACTTATAAGAGGGTAAATTTATGTTATGTATTTTTGCCACAATAAAAAAAAGGAAATGGGGCAATAATGAAAGGAGCCAACACACTGCTATATATAATGCTGCACACTGCCACATGAGTCTTCAAGGAATAAGAGAAGCTAAATGAACAAACCATAATAGCATCCTTCTAATTACCTACAGAAAAGAGTAGGTTTAACTTAATTCAAGTGTCTTGAATCTGAGACAGAGAGCTTTGTCAGATGCACAAACAAAAAATTAACATTTTCAGATAAATTATACTACATTTTTATCTGTTTTTAAATATTTTATCAGATATTTGGACTTGAAGAGTCTCCTTGGTATCCAGATAAAAGCTTTATTTCTATATACCAGAATAAATTGAATCCAATATAGAGAAACCCATCAGCATCTAAAATGTTTTTGGTATTAGCCAACAGGACAATAACCAAATCATCTTCCTATCTATCTTCAACATTGGGAACCTTAAGAAGGCATCTAGGTAACTCCATACCTGCCAGAATGTCTCTTAATCAATTCAAGATTGAAACCCACTTAAAAATTCTATGTTCAAGATTTATTTTCAGTTTGTGAGGATTAAAATGACATGCCCACAACCTGATTATAAGACATAGTTGTGTTATATATCTACAATTAAGTATACAAGCACTCTATCTTCTTAATACACACACACACACACTCCCAATATTCACCTATTTTCATATGCTTAGAAGTGAAATAATAATGTCAATCATTGCAATGATCAAGCACACAAAAAGTCTGCAAAAAAGTCCAAATCCCAGTTTATAGTTTTATTAATGTTTACAGATAATGTAAACACATGAATTATCTCATATTCTGGACCCACAAGCCTAGGCTAGTTTACAAGACACCTTACTAATCATACAAAACCTAACTATGATTGAACCCCAAAAGCCTGTATATAGATTAATGTGGAAGACAATAAAGGAGGAATGGTTAAGAGAAATGTGAGAGGGGAGGATGAGCATCAGTGGGGTTGTGAGAAAATAAGAACAAAGTAAGAAACACTACCAAAGTAAACTACTACTAAGTCTTATTGTTAAGAACTTGTAAGAAGTAATTAAATTTAGGTACTAACTTCAAGGACCTCTCTACTGCCACCCCCATCCCCTGTTCTAGCTTGCTATACCATCAAAAGGCATAAACCAGGTACATCAAATCTTGTTCTAAGAGGTGTTTTCTGTCAGTGTTTGGCCTTTGTTTTTTAACCTCCAGTGTTTTCTCCAAGAACAAAAACAACCTCAAATACTGATGTAGCCAAATGTTTAAAATACCAAGATGGAAAAGTGACCAAACTAGCTCAGAACCCTTTATCATCTTCCCATTCCTGCAAGGGTAAGCTTTAGCCATCCCACCCAGAGTCTCAGGGAACCTTACATTAAGGCTTGTCTCCCTTTTCTGTACTTTGCATTCATTTGCTCTGTTCTGATGGGGACAAATCCACTAATCTGTGCTTTTGGACTGCCAAGGCTTTCTAGGCTGACACCAAGGTTTAGAGTTTAGAGGTTAAGAGTCTCTTATGGTTTGCCTCCCTCTCTGTAACTATTTTTTTTCTTCCCCCATGGTCTTCTGTTGTTTCTCAAATTCCATAAATGAGTGAAAACATATGAAATCTGTCTTTCTCTGACTGACTTATTTCACTTAGCATAATACCCTCCAGTTCCATCCATGTTGTTGCATATGGCAAGATTTCATTCTTTTTCATCGCTGAATAGTATTCCATTGTATATATACCCCATCTTCTTTATCCATTCATCAGTTGATGGAAATTTGAGCTCTTTCCATAATTTGGCTATTGTTGATAGTGCTGCTATAAACATTGGGGTATATGTGCTCCTATGAATCAGCATTTTTGTATCCTTTGGATACAATAGCACTAGTAGTGCTAATGCTGGGTTGTAAGGTAATTCTTTTTTTTTTAAGTTTATTTATTTTGAGAGAGAGTGAGTGGGGGAGGGGCAGAGAAAGAGGGAGAGAGAGAATCCCAAGCAGGCTCCACACTGTCAGTGTGCAGAGCCTGATGCAGGGCTTGAACTTACAAACCACAACATCATGACCTGAGCCAAAGTCAAGAGTCGGATGCTTAACCAACTGAGCCACACAGGCTGCCCTTAGGGTAATTGTATTTTTGATTTTTTGAGGAACTTCCACACTGTTTTCCAGAGTGGCTGTACCAGGAAACAAACTCCATTTTAGAAGGGACTTGGATTGACTAGTATTACTAGTAATTACTATTGGGTGAATAGTGGCTTGGAGCAGGGGCACCTGCTCTGCACAGTTCTAGGAGTGCCATTTACCTTGTTCTTTCTAGAATGTATGTTTCAGGAGCTGCCATTCACATATAATATAATACAAATGGTGTACATGGCATCGTGCTTTCAAGGAAGGCCACATTTCACTGAATACCAAGTCATTATGAAATCTTCAGAGTTTTTGTTTTTTAATGTCAAAACTAGCATTACAGGGGCACCTGGATGGCTCAGTCGGTTGAGCATCTGACTTCGGCTCAGGTCATGATCTCACGGTCTGTGAGTTCAAGCACATCAGGCTCTGTGCTGACAGCTCAGAGCCTGGAGACTGTTTCAGATTCTGTGTCTCCCTCTCTCTCTGCCCCTCGCTGGCTCATGCTGTGTGTGTTTGTGTCTCAAAAATAAACATTAAAAAAAATTTAAAAACTAACTTTCCATAATTTCTGATAAGTACATATAGTAAAGTGAAGTAAGACCAGAGAATTGCCTTCCTCATTATCTATCTTTAAAAAAAAACCAGTTTTAAAACAGCAAAACAAAACTAATAAGCAGAAACTTTAGGAATGGGACAGGACTTCAAGCCAGAATGTGGTAGTCAAAAAAGGAAATGCATATTTTTAGTAAAACTTGGGATTAGTTCTAGTCCTGCCTCAAAGAGCAAAAGTAGTACTGGTGAGTAGACAAAATCCTGAGAATTCTTAGTAATATTTCTGCATTGGGTAAGAAGGAAAGGAGTCTAGAGAGAACTCCTCTCTAGGAGGCTTGTGAAGAACTGAACGTGAGCTGGTGTCTTTCTCAGGGTTCTATGCTGAAATGGAAGATAAAACAAATTCAGGGGATATTCTCTCCAAGGAAGTAAGAAATATGCCCCCTCTGCCATGTGAAAGGAAAGGAAAAAGATTTATATACTGCTTTAAAAAAAAAATATTTGAAGGCAAAATCCAACCAAACAAAAACTGACTCAAAATAAACTCTGGAATGAAGCCAGTAAAACTGGGGCTGATAAACTCTGAATATATTTAAATGTAGAAGAAAAGCTTTTATAAGAGGAGGGAATTATAGTTACAAAATAAAATACAAGTATTATAAACCTTAAAAATTAAAAATAACACAAAACTAACAAAAATCAGAGGGGTAAGAGGAGGGCCGCCTGGGTGGCTCAGTCGGTTAAGTGTCTGACTTTGGCTCAGATCATGATCTCACAGATCGTGGGTTCGAGCCCCACGTGGGGCTCTGTGCTGACACCTCAGATCCTGAAGCCTGCCCCTCCCCCACTGGCACTCTGTCTCTCTCTTAAAAATAAATAAACATTAAAAAAATGAAAGAAGGGTAAGAGGAGCTAAGATGGAAATAAATATATTAACTTGATTTTCTCATTTTTCACAGCAAAAAGTAGATCAATTCTATCTAAAATGAAAATGTGTAGTTTTTAAAAAAAATAATTAATTTCTTAATGTTTTTCATAATCATTTTCAACATTCAAAACATTTCCTAAAGAGCCCACAAATGAACAAATGATATATCAAAATTTCCGTAATCCTTCTTTTCACATCACCTTCTTTTTCCTCTGCTGAATTCAAGTAAGAATATAAATTTCTTACTATAAAGTAGCACATACAATAGGATGTGTCTATTAATCCACACACCCACAGACACTATATGTATCTATATGGGTACAGACTGGTGTGATGGTCATCTGACATCTAATATTTCTTGAGTGCCAGGATTAGATGGCTTAAAAAATTTTTTTTATTTATATTTTGCCACACTGTTTGGATTATTTATAATACACATGCATCATTTTTATTTACAAAGGAAGTACTCAGTAAGAAGGCCTACTGAGGTTTTGTGCATGCTCAGGACAATCCTTCAAACTTTCAGAGAGAAAGGTCTGATGATCACCATCTCTATAAATTCTTCCCAGCTAGCACTAAGGAAAGTGGGGCACCAGAAATGCTATAGTCCAATATTTACCAACTTTTAAAGTAGCCATCAAAACATTCACAAAAGAAGTCTTTCCTAACCATGATATGATCTTTGTGATCTTGGAGTGGTTGCAGTTCATTATAACTACCACAGAGGGGGGCCTGGATGGCTCAATCACTTAAGCTGCTCACTCTTGATTTTGGCTCAGGTCCTGATCTAGATTCATGAGTTCGAGCCCCACATCTGGCTCCACACGATCTTCTTGGGATTCTCTCTCCCCCTCTCTCTCTGCCCCTTCCCTGCTCATGTTCTCTCTCTCTCTCTCTCTCTCTGAAATTAAAAAAAAAAAAAAAGAAATATTTATTTTAAAAAAAAACTACCACAGAATATTTCCACTTACACGAAGCTATATTTGGATTTCTTTTTTTTAAATTTTTTTTTTTTTCAACGTTTATTTATTTTTGGGACAGAGAGAGACAGAGCATGAACGGGGGAGAGGCAGAGAGAGAGGGAGACACAGAATCGGAAACAGGCTCCAGGCTCTGAGCCATCAGCCCAGAGCCTGACGCAGGGCTTGAACTCACGGACCGCGAGATCGTGACCTGGCTGAAGTCGGACACTTAACTGACTGCGCCACCCAGGCGCCCCTAGATTTCAATGCAACAATACTTCCAGGCATTAAAATATCATTTCATGAATATTATTCTATTCTACCTTTAATAAGTAGTTACTCATAAATCACCCTCAATGAGTATGTCCAAGGAAATGGGAAAAAATAGAGCACATCTAAATAAAATTTAGCATATCTATGGATGAAAACTTAATAAATTTTATGTATGAATTATCTAATATATTAAAGTAAGAAACATACCAGCAGAGGTGCTTCCATTGTCTTAATAAATCGATGAATGTTTAGTGTAGCCAGTGGCTGTTCCATCAGTGTTCTTCTACATTGCTGGGTCAAATCCAAAACTTGTTTACAATGAAAAAAGTAGAAATGTGCATTTTCTATGGCCTCAGTGCTGCAAATTAAAAATTAGGGACACAAGACAATACATGAAGAAGTTCAACGTATGATCTTTCTACCATCCAGAAAGACATAGTTCCAAGTATCTTTGTCTTTAAGTCTCATGCTATTGAATTACCTTTTTAGTAAAAATGTAAAACAGTAAAACAAAATAAAATGGACCTAAGCGAAAAAGAAGGTACAGTTTTTGAGTTGTATAAGCAACTTTTTTCCCTGAGCTCTTTAATACAGTAGTTTCTAAATTAGATTACAGGCAGGTCTACACAATTTTTTTTTTTTTAATAAAAGACTGTCACCTTGAGGACAAGGAGATTATCTTCAAATGTAGTTGCTTTTCTAGAACTATGCTAAATAAAGCCTTGTAACACAAATTTTCTAGGTTTAATTTAAACTCAAATCTGTTTTGAATAAACTTCAGCCAAAACATGCCTTAAGATAGAAACCATGTGACAGTTTGTGGGAGTTTGTGAGTTTGTATCTGAAATATTACAAAACTCAGCAAATATGGCTTATAATTTGAGTTCTGGCATCCTGTCAATATGACAATTCAAAGGTAAACTTATAGTGGGTAAGTAAGGTTTGCCAAAATTAAAATAACATTTTAAAAATCTCCATATGGCATTAGTAGGGTTTGGTAAAAACTGTAAATTTTTATTTTTAAAATGTTATTTCAATTCTTGATACATGCTTAAACTGAGATCTGAGGTTCACTGATTTCAAATTTAATGATAAACCAATTTCTAATAGATTTACTGATTAAAGAAATGATCACTCAAGGATTACTTAATGTGTACTAAATACAAAAGACTCAGATGAATAAGATAATTCAAATACTTGAGGGGCTTAGAATAAAGTGAATATATTTAGTTTTTTTAATGTAGTTTATAAGTGCTATAACATGCAGAGTGCTATGAGAAACAGAAATATTTCATTCTGCTTCAAGTCAGGGAGAAGAAAGAAAGGGAGAGGAAGATCACAGAGATTAAAAACAGAAAAGAAAAGAATGACTTCTCCAAGAAGATAAGACAAATGGGTACTTTAGACAAAGGAAATATATAGCCAAGACCCAATCAAAGTATGTAATTTTTTAAGGAGAACCCTAAATATACTGAAAGTAAAGTGCTGAAAGCAGGAAGACCCAGCTGAGGTTGGATCTCATATCATAACCTCTGAAATAATAAAATAATACTGGAAAATTACTGAATCAGAGATCATGGGTTGTAGGTAACCAAAAAGGTAGTGGGGGGGCTACTTATTGGAAGTGTAGAAGTATATACTACAGGATACAAGGAAAATTCAAGTAAGTGGATCAGAGAATGAACGTATAAATCTGAATAGCAAGAGTTCAAGGGACCTTCATTTTGCCATTAATACCTTTCAGCTCCCAACTCTCTCTATAATGACAACTCTCTCAGGGCGCCTAGGTGGCTCAGTCAGTTAAGCACTGACTTTGGCTCAAGTCATGATCTCACGGTTCATGAGTTTGAGCCCTGCATCAGGCTCTGTGCTGACAGCTCACAGCCTGGAGTCTGTTTCGGATTCTGTGTCTCCCTCTCTCTCTCTCTCTCTCTCTCTCTGCTCCTCCCCTGCTCATGCTCTTCCTCTCTCTCCTTCCAAAATAAACATTTATATATATATATATATATATATATATATATATATATATACATATATATATGTATATATATGTGTATATACACACACACACACACACACACACACACATATATGACAATTCTCTCTGCTTTACTTCTACATGGGCAAAACATTCCTATAAGCAAGAGAGCCAAAACACTGTATAGTTTAGTTTCTCCATGCTCAATTCCAAGTTCCCGAGAGGGGACCTAATTTGCTCAGATAAGCCAGTGGGCTGGCTGACCATGGATCAGATGGCCATCTCTGATTTAACTGACAGTGATAAATGGGGTGAGGGTGTAACATGTTTCTTGGTCTATACACAGATTCTTAAAGAAGGGAGTACGGGGAGGTAACAGAAACCCCTGGTGTTCCTATGGTATCTACCTCTTATACTACCTATCATGTACACCTCCCTTAACCAACATATAATTTCAAACAAATTCAGGCGCAATGTGCTATAACAACTAATATACTAGACTTATCCAGTGTTACAGCCCCAGCAACTAGAATAGTGCCTACCACACAGAAGGCATTCAATAAATATTTGTTGAGTAAAAGAATGAACAAAGGAAAAAAATGCATTCACCTCTCCTCTACTAAGAGACAACCCAAAGTCATAGCCAACTTCTTCATCTAGAAGTCATGCCATATGACTATTGTACTCTGAATCCACAGTACCTTCCTGTCATATCAGGTCTAGGTATGATCACTCACCATTTTGCTATCCATGAAAAAATGAGTATTCAAACATCTCCAATGCATCATACACTCAAAAGTATACAAAAGAAAAAAAAAGAATAACTGGATATCTTAAAATTCTCATTTTAAAAATAAGGGAAAGCAAAAACCCCTCCAGAACATTACCATGTTTAGCCATAGATCAGAAAATATACTATGTATATAGAATATCTTGCTGAACAGAATTTGTAAGATAAAATGACAGAACCTATATACATAATAAATAAATAACTTAATTTAAATTGCTAATAAACACCCCTCTATGTTTTAGGCATGTCACCTTTATTTACAACTATAAAGTTGAAAATAATAAATAAAGAAGCTAGTGACACACACAAAAAAGTATAAACAATTAACCCTCAGAAAAACTGTGGAGCTAGGATAGAACCGCCATGAGGTGAGAATAAGAAGGCTTCCCCCAGTCTACACTGGGAGTAGCAAACCAGCTGCTCATCGTTATCTCAAGACTCCATGACTTAGGGCAAAGCTCTGTGGTACCGTCAACACAAGTCTCAAATTGCTAAAAATATTAATTTTTATACAAACAGTAAACATGCATCAGAGTTTTATTTAACTCGTTAATAAGGGAACCAGCAGAATGACAATTCACGAACAGATTAATGTAAAAAGGAATACGAGCTAACTTTGTACAGAGTGGTAAAAACAGAACTTCTCTTCTCAGGAACTTAATTCTCTGCCTACCCACTCCTCTCAAAAAACCATTTCACTTAATCTGCTTTCTATGCTCTAACCTCTAAATTTACAAAGTTGTAAAATGTCTGGGGTTTAATTAATTGTGTATAGTATATCAAACAGTCACTGTTTTCTGAGAGGTTAGCAAGAGGGCTCATTAAAAACTCTTGCATGGTGTAAGTCACAGAATCACCATTTTGCTTGGCTTTGGGTTAATTTTCCTGACAAGCATTTTAAAGCCACATCTTTAAAATACATGGCTATTCCTTGTATCTGTAAGTACTAAAGAAAAGAAAAACTTCAACCCTAGGTTGCCCAGGCAAAAAGTCAAAAGAAGGTCTCAACCTAAAATTGTAAGCTAGAAACTAGACATGAAAAATAAAATATTTAAAACGTTCTGCTCAAAAACGGTACTTAAATATATTTAAGACCATTCTGACAAAATAACTTACAGAACTCTCAGAAAGAACTTCTGGAGCTTAGTTATGAAAGCTGTTATTTTATCACCTATCTGATCACTGTGGGAGATGTAATCCTAAAATACGCTTGGCCACTCATGGGATCACATCTTGTGGCTTATCCATTTTGACTTTGTTCACCTTAGCCTAATATCACCTCTGTATATTTAAAATCATTTTCAGACTGTAGAACAGCAGACAATAGTAATGAAGGGGATTTCTGGTTTCATTTATATATTCACATCTGCTTACAATTCCTTTCGGGTAAGTCCACAATGTGAGTCTGATGGAGATGTTGAGTAAGTAATGTAAAAGAAGCAAACTTAAAATTGTTCACATATGCCTCTTGTACTTACCCAATGCTTTCCAAAAGGGCAATTTCCGTGGTCAGGACAAACTGGTACGTGGTCCCATACACAAAAGCAGCTTCCATGACTGCTCTATGCTCTGAAGAAGAGATAAGGGAGTTGGGAGACATGAGGAGCCAGTTCGTGTGACTCTCTTCTGAATATTGCCCTACAGCCTTTTAGGCTCTATTATAAAGAAAAATCCCTTGTAGAGATCCCAGTTGGGAAAATGCAGGCAGTTAAAGCAGTTATGAAAAGTCTATTCTATTCAAGGAAAGAGAAGAGTTAAGAGGGAATAAAAGTGAGTTATACTTGAGAATATAACATATGACAAATCTGTACAGTTTCTTCCTTGTAGTGGGGGAGAGACTATGCATCTACCATCCGACTTTTATATATTTTAGATGTGTATATGCCTGCTTATTGTTTCTGGCTTGGTTATCTTTTAATCAAACTTATTCTTATATATAGCTCAAAAAGAAACAATTCCACAAAGCATATAAAGAAAAACAATAATTTCTCCCCATTTTCAATTCCCAAGAGACACCTGCTTTCAATTCTCTTTCTGTTTCTTTTGGTATTTACCTCCAAGTCTTTAAATGACATTCTCACACTCTTATTTCCTGATTTTTTTAAGTGTTATTGCTATTACCTATTGACTTCCCACTTTGGCAGATGACAAATTAGCTCTTTCCCAAAACCTCGCTTCACAAACATACATATTTCTATCCCCTCAATAATCCCAATATAGTTCTAATTTTTATTAGCTCAAATATCAGTATTTACATGGTTGTAACTCAGCAAATATTATTTACAAGTGAGACATAGGGTGTAAAATGAACATTTCTCTTTTCTTGAACAACTACCTTTTCCACTGGCTATAACTTTTTAATTTCTACTTAAATTTCTTTCTAAATTCTTCCACAACTGGCTAATGCTCTCAATACTCCAAACAGATCTGGCACACTATTGGCCTCCTCATCCTGGAGACATTTCTGCACAGCCTTCTGGTTTGCTGCAATGTAGACTACTGCAACTTGATGTGCTGCATGGCTTTCATCCTGGGAACTCACTTCGTCATCATCCTAGGAATTCTCTTACTCTTTCTCTTGTGTTGGGTCCTTTGGCCTGTTACCCATATCTTCTTTCTTTTTTTTAAATATGATTTATTGCCAAATTGGCTAACATACAGTGTGTACAGTGTGCTCTTGGTTTTGGGGGCAGATTCCCATGGCTCACCGCCTACATGCAACACCCACTGCTCATCCCAAGTGCCCTCATCAATGCCCATCACCCATTTTCCCCTCCCCCGCCCCCCATCAACCTCCAGTTTGTTCTCTATATTTCAGAGTCTCTTATGATTTGCCTCCCTTCCTCTCTGTTTATAACTATTTTTTCCTCTTCCCTTCCCCCATGGTCTTCTGTTAAGTTTCTCAAGTTCCACATATGAGTGAAAACATATGATATCTATCTTTCTCTGACTTATTTCACTTAGCATAATACCTTCCAGTTCCATCCACGTTGCTGCAAATGGCCAGACTTCATTCTTTCTCATTGCCAAGTAGTATTCCATTGCGTGTGTGTGTGTGTATGTATGTATGTATATGTATGTGTGTATATATATATATACATATATGTATGTATATATATATATGTATACATATATATATATATCACATCTTCTTTATCCATTCATCAGTTGATGGACATTTGGGCTCTTTCCATAATTTGGCTATGGTTGAAAGTGCTGCTACAAATATTGGGGTACATGTGCCCCTATGAATCAGCACTCCTGTATCCTTTGGATAAATTCCTAGTAGTGCTATTCCTGGGTCATAGGGTAGTTCTATTTTTAATTTTTTGAGGAACCTCCATACTGTTTTCCAGATTGGCTGCACCAGTTTGCATTCCCACCAACAGTGCAAGAGGGTTCCCGTTTCTCCACATCCTCACCAGCGTCTGTTGTTTCCTGAGTTGTTAATTTTAACCACTCTGACCAGTGTGAGCTGGTTATCTCAGTGGGGTTTTGATTTGTATTTCCCTAACGATGAGTGAGGTTGAGCATCTTTTCATGTGCCTGTTGGCCATCTGGATATCTTCTTTGGAAAAGTGTGTCTATTCATGTCTTCTGCCCATTTCTTCACTGAATTATTTGTTTTTCAGGTGCTGAGTTTGGTTAAGTTCTTTATAGATTTTTTTATACTAACCCTTTATATGATATGTCATTTGCAAATATCTTTTCCCATTCCATCTGTTGCCTTTTAGTTTTGTTGATTGTTTCCTTTGCAGTGCATAAGTTTATCTTGATGAGGTCCCAGTAGTTCATTTTTGCTTTCAATTCCCTTGCCTTTGGAGATGTATCGAGTAAGAAATTGCTGCGGCTGAGATCAAAGAGGTTGTTGCCTGCGTTCTCCTCTGGGGTTTGATGGTTTCCTGTCTCACATTTAGGTCCTTCATCCATTTTGAGTTTATTTTTGTGTATGGTGTAAGAAAGTGGTCCAGTTTCATTCTTCTGCATGTTGCTGTCCAGTTCTCCCAGCACCATTTACTAAAGTGACTGTCTTTTTTCCATTGGATACTCTTTCCTGCTTTGTCAAAGATTAGCTGGCCATACATTTATGGATCCATTTCTAGGTTCTCTATTCTATTCCATTGATCTATGTGTCTGTTTTTGTGCCAATACCATACTGTCTTGATGATTACAGCTTTGTAATAGAAGCTAAAGTCCAGGATTGTGATGCCTCCTGCTTTGGTTTTCTTTTTTCAAGATTACTTTGGCTATTTGGGGTCTTTTGTGGTTCCATACAAATTTTAGGATTGTTTGTTCTAGCTTTGAGAAGGCTGCTGGTGCAATTTTGATTGGGATTGCATTGAATGTGTATATTGCTTTGGGTAGTACTTACATTTTAACAATACTTATCCTTCCAATCCATGAGCATGGAATGTTTTTTCATTTCTTTGTGTCTTCTTCAATTTCCTTCATAAGCTTTCTATAGTTTCCAGCACATAGATCTTTTAAATCTTTGGTTATGTTTATTCCTAGGTATGTTATGGTTCTTGGTGCAATTGTCAATGGGCCAGTTTCTTTATTTCTCTTTCTGTTGCTTCATTATTGGTGCATAGAAATGCAACCGATTTCTGCACATTGATTTTGTACCCTGCAACTTTGCTGAATTCATGTATCAGTTCTAGCAGTCTGATGGTGGAGTCTTTCAGGTTTTCAGGTAGAGTATCATGTTGTCTGCGAAAAGTGAAAGTTTGACTTCTCTGCCGATTTTGAGGTCTTTTATTTCATTTTGTTGTCTGATTGCTGATGCTAGGACATCCAACACTATGTTAAACAACAGTGGTGAGAGTGATATCCCTGTCATGTTCCTGATCTCAGGGGGAAAGCTCTCAGTTTTTCCCCATTGAGGATGATATTAGCTGTGGGCTTTTCACATATGTCTTCTATGATGTTTAGGTATGTTCCTTCTATCCCGACTTTCTTGAGGGTTTTTATTAAGAAAGGATGCTGTATTTTGTCAAATACTTACTCTGCATCTATTGACAGGATCACATGGTTCTTACCCTTTCTTTTATTAATGTGATGTATCACACTGATTTGCAAATATTGAACCAGCCCTGCAGCCCAGGAATGAATCCCACTTGATCATGGTGAATAATTCTTTTTATATGCTGTTGAATTCAACTTGCTAGTATCTTGTTGAGAATTTTTGCATCCATTCTCGTCAGGGATATTGGCCTGTAATTCTCCTTTTTAGTGGGGTCTCTGTCTGGTTTGGGAATCAAGGTAATGCTGGCTTCATAGAATGAGCCTGGAAGCTTTCCTTCCATTTCTATTTTTTTGGAACAGATTGAGAAGAATAGGTATTAACTTTGCTTTAAATGTCTGGTAGAATTACCCCTGGGAAGCCATCTGTCCCGGGACTCTGGGAGATTTTTGACAACTGATTCAATTTCTTCACTAGTTATGGGTCTGTTACCCACATCTTCTTAACTGTTTTGCTCCCTTGCTCCCATTCTCTACCACCTTCCTGTGAGAGGATATAGGAAATACACATTTTGCGAACTTACACTTCTGAAAGGGTCCTTATTCTATACTGTAACTAACTGTAGTTGTCTGCATATTGAATTCTAGGTTCAAGTAATTTCCCCTAAGAATTTCGATAGCATTGCTCCATTTTCTTCAGTTTCTAGGGCTGCAACTAAGAGGACAAATGCCATTCTGATGCTTAATCCTTTAAATGTATACACTCTTTCATTATTTCTGGAACATTTTAGAACAGTGTTAGTTCCCAATATTCTGAAACTGCATAATAAGATGCTTTGGTGTGGCAAAGCATTCATCCATTCATCCGTTACGCTGGGATTCAGTGAGCCCTTTCAGTTTGGAAGCTCAAATCCTTCAGTTCTGGGAAATATTTTCAAAGTATTTATTTGAAATATTTCTTCCTTTTCATTTCATTTTCCCTTTTTTCCTCACTGCCATTTCCAGGCAGTCATCTTCTTCTTCCCCGTGGATCTTCTACCATTTGAGTCAATTATCATCAGAGTATTCCCCTCACCATTCTGCCTTTGAGTGGTAGATGACCACCCACCCAGAGACAACTCCCCTCATTACATACACACACACACACACACACACACACACACACACACACACACACAAAATTGGCTTCTGTCACACTGTTACTCTCTCCAATACTACTCCCATTATAATCCTTTGTGATTTTATTATCCCCATAGATGATCCTTGCAAAATCCTAGCCTCTCAGTCTTTGGTCTTCTCTAGACACTTCAGTGATCTCTCTTCAAATCTACCTTAACCACTCACTGCTATGATCTTACTCCAGGCCTTGTAATAACCCAATCACTGCAAACCCCTCCAAAATCTCAGTGTCTAGCATCCCCAGCACTACCTCTTCCCTCCATAAATACACACACCCCTCCATCTCAAAGTTACTCTGTCTAGTACATAATCCTCCAGGAACTACAGTCTTACCATTTTCACTGTCCTTCACTCCTTCAAGTCTTCTCTTCCCTCTTAACCCAGCTTACATTCCATGGTCAGTCTTTATATAATCACTCCCCTGCCTGTCTGGCTAAAACACAATCCAGGTTAAATCAGCCACTCTGCCTATTCTGTACTTACACCTATAAAAGTAAACATGGCTGGAGGGGGCAAAAACCAAAAAACCTGTAAGCATCACCATAATACTGATCTCACTTTAGATTACTGATATCAACTCTTATTGCTGCCTAGCAACCATTCTTTATTTTCAGGCCTTCTAAAACAACTATTTAATCTCTTCTCTCCTCAAGCTATCTGATGATTTTATTTCTAGTTCACTGAGAAAACACAGCCAATTAAAAAAGCAAAACCAAAGAAACTTCCATAAGCATTATATTTATCTACCCACTTAAAATTGAGGCCCATATTCTTTGTCTTCCCTCCTTTTACCACAGATGAATTTTCTGTGCTCCCAACAAAGAACCAACCCTCCCCTCATTCACTAGATTCAATCCCCTCTTGTCTACTCAGAGATGTTGCTTCAGTAATTCTCCCCACTTTTTCCTCCATGCTGTATTTACCCCTTCCTACTGGATCTTTCTTGTCAACATACAAATATGTTTCTTAAGAAATTCTTCACTTGACCCACATACTCTTCCAACCACTGCCCCATTTTTCGAGAAATTTCTCTAATGAGTCTCCATATTCACAGTCTCCAGTTGCTTTCTACCTATTCTCTTGTATCCCCATTAGGCATTTACCCTTAGCACTCTACAGAAACTTGTCAAGGTCACTAACAAATTCCATACTAAGAATGGCCAATAGGCAGCTCTTATCTTAAGTAACCCTTCAGCATCATTGACACAACTGTTGCTATCTCTTCCTCAAGATCTTATCTTTGCTTACAGGGCATCTCTACTACACAGTCCATTCCTTCCCTTTACTGGTTCCTTCTCACTTCAGTGACCTGTAAATGTTGACAGATCTAAACAGTTCAGTCTTCTCTTTTCCATCTAGGATCATTTGCTTTGTGATCTCTTCTGGTCTCACAACTTTATCTCCCAAATTTATAACCCTAGTGTATATCTCTACCATCAAATGCAGATTAGTAATATCCAGCTACCTTGCTGATATCTCTTCTTGGGCGTATAAAGGGTATTTCACAAGCATGATGTCCAAAAAGTCTAGAGCTTCCTCTCCAAACTATTTCCAATCTTCCCCACCTCAGTTATCAGCAATTTCACCTTTAAAGTAACTCAGGCTAAAACCCCAGAGCCACCCTTGTCACTGCTATTTCTCCCTCACTCGGAATCTAGTATGTCAGAAAATTCAGTTAGTCCTACATCCAAAATACTGCTAGAATTCAAATTTATTGCCACCTCCACTGCTCACACCCTGGTCCAAGCCACCCACCATCATCTTTCGCCTGCCTTATTGGAATAACTACCTAATTTTCCTTCCTTATTCTACTGTTGCTACTTCCAGTCTATTCCAAACATAGAAGTCAGATTGATCCTGTTAAAATATACATCAGGGAGTTCTGGTTCCACTGTAGCAATGTAAACCCTCTCTAGCTCATCCCTCTCACTGAGGACAAATAAAAACTATGAACAGTAACCTGAAAACCCTGAAATGTAAACAAAAACAGGCTGACTGTAGAGTATTATTTTACAAGTATATTAAATTCAGTGGCATGCTATGTAGCCATCAAGCTTTATGTTGATAAAAATTGTGATTTCCAGGGTGCCTGCGTGGCTTAGTCAGTTGAGCAGCTGACTTTGGCTCAGGTCATTATCTCACAGTTTGTGGGTTCGAGCGCCACATCAGGCTCTCTGCTGTTAGCGCAGAACCCACTTTGGATCCTCTGTTCCCCTCTCTCTTTGCCCCTCCCTCTTTCTCTCTCTCTCTCTCTCTCTCTCTCTCAAAAATAAACATTTTTTAAACAGTGATTTACAATAAATGATTTTATTTCCTAGAGCATATGTGATTTTTAAAATATCTTTAACATTTTATATTAACATGATCAAGTTACAACCATTAACAAATAAAAGTCCTGAAAGCATAACTATACTTTGTTCATGTTTATAAACTTCTTTACTACAAAATTATATATTAATGCTCAAGATGATGCTGTTAGAACTATACATTTTTTTTTAAATCAGGAAAAAGTCATAAATGGTATATATTAAAAAAGAAAAGCATTTAGTCAACATTTATCAAATACTATAGACTACTATACCAGGTACCATGAGGACTATAAGGAAATAAAAATAGTAATTAACACTTCCAGAACACTACTATACGCCAGGAAATATTTTAATTATTTGAATTCATTTGGTCCTCACAATAACACTAAAAGGTAGGCACAAATTATTTTCACCATTTTACTGATTAAAAAGCCTAAAGTTACATTAAGTTGTCCAAGGTCATACTGTAAGTTGTCGGGACAGGGTATCTAACCTAGGCAATCTGGCTCCAGGGTTTTTTTCAACCACGATACTATGCTGCTTGTTTAAAGAAAGAAAACATACTAGTAAGGATGTCATTTTAAGTCCTTCAACATTCTCAGAGAAGTGTAGAGGCACAACAAAGATTAAAAGAAAAGCTCAATACCTGGTGTTCCGATGGCTCTTACATATGAGAATGCAATGTTTGCTTTTCCTTTCAGGGAATTTTCTATGTTCTGTAGGTCTTCCAGGGTGGTAATATATTTTACTTCATTAAAAAGAAGAGCACTGAAATAAACAGAGATGTAATTTGTAGAAAAATCTGATATATAGTTATCTAACATATATTTTGAGTAAGTTAAAGAACCTAATCAAAAAAAGAAACTTAATAATTGAACAAATTATCAGTAGTAAGAACCTAAGCATTTTAATACTGATTTAAAATCACTCAATCATTTGTCCCTGTGAACATCAACCAGGAACAGTTGTGAGAAATGGTGCTCATTCTCCACCCAAACCACCTTAATATATTTAAGGTGTATTCACTAACATCCCACTCTGGTCAAAGAATCCCTTACAAATCTCTAAGCCTTGAACACATTTCAGCCCTTTACACATCTAAACTGAAGGTTTCTTTTCAGAGAGTATAAGGCTCTGCATGACCTACTTCTCCCAACTCTGTACTGTTTTACCATTCCTCAGGTCTACATACTTTTGGCACACCTGAGGGCCCTTGCACACACAATTCTTGTTGCTGAAGACTATTCCCTCTGCTCCTTCTCACATATCTGGTCTCAGTTTAAATATCATTGCCTCAAAGAAACCATCCCTGTTGGTGCTATGTAAGTAGGTCTGTAGCATTTTCTCTTTAATTTACATTATCTGATCCTTCCTAGTTCTTATCGCAATTTATAATTGCTTATATATTTATTTACTTGCTTATCCCTGCCTTTCTTATTGAACTGTTTCCTTCTTTCATCAGGACCTTGCATATTTTATCACTATATCCACAATAACTTAGAATAGAACATAGTACACTAAGTAAACAATATTTGTTGAATGCATGAAAGAAAAAACAAGGTGGGAATTATTTATTCTCATTCATTTGAAGAAGTGCAAATCCAAAACAGAAAAAGAGCTTACTTACTCAAAAATACATTTATGGAATTGAGGAGCCAGGAACAGAACATAAAACAGGTCTCTTCATTCCTAATTCAATGATCTTTCCACTTGACCATAATTCTTCCAAATCATCTTTTCAGTGTATAGATCAGACTAATTAGTCACATTTCTTCATCCAAAAGAATCTCCTTTTTAAATTTTCCAGTTCTGTATAAATTATCCATAGCAACTCATTCCACTTAATCCCCGTGTGTGTGTGTGTGTGTGTGTGTGTGTGTGTGTGTGTGTGTGTATTTTTGTTAGGCTAAACTTAAAGAATTTTTTTAAATTGTCCCATGTTCATGTACTTATAAACTATTTCCAATAGATTAGTCAACCATGGTTTCTTCTTAAGGAAAACATGGTACTTTCTGCTTACACAACAGTTCTCAAACTTTTTGGTCTCAGGATACTTTTGTACCTTTAAAAATCACTGAGCCCCTCAAAGAGCTTTTGTTTATGTAGGTTATATCTATTTATAGTAATTAAATTATAAATTAAATAGAAGTTAAAATAGAAATTAAAACAGCAATTTAAAAATATTTGTTATTTATTGTAAAAATAATAAACACCACTGCATAGTAACACTTTATTTTAAAATAACTAAATTTTCCAAAACAAAAGAAAAAGTCGGTGATAAGAGTAGCATTGTTTTACATTTTTGCAAATCTCTTTAATATCTGGATTAACATAAGACAGCTGGATTCCCATATCTGCTTTTTCACTCAATCTGTTGTGACATCATACAGTATATCATATAGACTCTGAAAACTGAATTCATAAGAGAATGAAAATGAAAAAGGCAAATAATGTCTTAGTATTATTATAAAACTATTACTTTATGCGTACCCTGAAGTAAGTACCCTAAATTACACTGGCTTACATCTACATTATAGATTTCTTCAATTTAAAAAAATTTTAACATTTATTTATTTTTGAGACAGAGAGAGACAGAGCATGAACGGGGGAAGGTCAGAGAGAGAGGGAGACACAGAATCTGAAACAGGCTCCAGGCTCTGAGCAGTCAGCACAGAGCCCGACGCGGGGCTCGAACTCACATACCGCGAGATCGAGACCTGAGCCGAAGTCGGACGCTTAACCGAATGAGCCACCCAGGCGCCCCAATTTCTTCAATTTTTTAAAAGAAATGTAAAACTTGATATTCTGTAATTGCCAGGGCTCTTTTTTTTTTTTAATTTTTACAGTTTTTTAAAGTTTATTTATTTATTTTGAGAGACAGAGAGAGAGTATGAGTGGGGGGAAGGGGCAGAGAGGGAGAATCCCAAGCAGGCTCCATACACTCAGTGCAGAGCCCCTGTGGGGCTCAAATTCACAAAACCATGAGCCACCCAGGCTTCCCTCTTGTTTTGTCTTTAAAAGAAATATTTAGAAGGCATTACTCACTATATGCTAGATATTTTCAAGTTTTCATTTAAATTTAAATCCTCAATGGCATTATTTAAATATTATTTATTACACGCACACACATGAACACACACAAAAAACAGTTTGAGGGATTAAGTAACTTGTGGAGGTCATAGTGACAGTCACTGGTAGAGCTGAGATTCAAACTCAGGTCTTCTGGCACTAAGGCCAAACTGTGCTATTATTGACCACTCATAAATGGGAAACCAGGTGAAAAGGGAGGTATCTAATGAATAGTAAGGGAGTCTTGGTGGCAATTTGGGTTTTTTGCCGCTTATACATTTTAGCTAGCCTGTCCAGAATTACCTTTGAGACATTTCAGTCTGTGGGGAGGTGCCATCTAGTGAACTTAACTGAGCTACCATGGAAACTGTAAGCCTGGAAATTACATCTGCCCATTCACCTTTATTGCTCTAGCAACTCTAATCCATTTGCTTCAAAAACCGTATCTGGGAGTAGAAATCCCCCTAACCTTGCTTCTCAACAAAACTGGCAACTATAAATTAACAAAAGTCAACATTTGGGGGGCACCTACCACATGTCAGGCATAGTACTAAGCACTCCATGGTAATGGTAATTTTATCAGTTTGGGAACTGACCAGCTCTGAACTCCTCTCTTTTGCTTTGGGGATTTACAGTTTTCTATGTATTCAAGTCCCTCCCACGCACACACATCAAAAGTTAATGATGTCATAAACTTGCTCTTCTAGGCTTCCTGCTGCAAGGCATGGCCATAAGACCCAGGATCACTTACCTAACATTCTGGACCAGAAGCCAGTGATGTAAAGTATACGGGACAGTATAGAATTATTTCAAGAGGCAACATAGCAACAGTCAGCTTTAAATGACAGGGGCGCCTGGGTGGCTCAGTCAGTTAAACATCTGAGTCTTGATTTCGGCTCAGGTCATGATCTCCCAGTTCATGGGATCAAGCCCCACGTCAGGCACTGTGCTGAAAGTGCAAAGCCTGCTCAGGATTCTCCCTCTCTCTCTGCCCCTCCTTGCTGGTGCTTTCTCTCTCCCACTCAAAATTAATAAACCTTTTTTAAAAATGTTAAAAGCAGGAATGACAACAGTATCAATGACAGCCCCAGCACAGGTGACACAGGCTGTGGCATCTGACACTCAGCAGTAATGCAGCAGGTCATCCCCAGACTAGTTGTGTATCATGCTTTGACTATAATTTAGAGCCGTATTAAGTCTGAGTTCAGTTCTCCAGCCCTTCTAGTGAGCCTGAGATTTCCTATATCCACTCCAAATCCTTTTCTGCTTAAGCCAGTCAGACCCAGATTCAGAGGCTTATAACTAAAAACACTCAGAAATGCACTCAGTCTTGCTTAATTTTCATAGCAACCATCTGAGATCAGTACTATCATTAACTCCATTTTGCAGATAAGGTCATGGGGCTTAGAGAGGTTACCTTGCCTAATGTCCCAAAGCTCATTAAGTAGTCATTATCCATGAGATAATAATAACCAAAACTAATGACATTCATAATCTAATGATCTCCATGATTGTTTCCCAGTGGCTTCCTAACTTTAATAAGTTTTTAATGTTAATTTCCAGAATATGGGGACATCGAAGGATCTCTAGGATCCATGCATAAGCCTGTGCTCTTTCATTCAAGTCACAAAGAGGAGAAAACTGACAGAAATGGGTAAAAGGAAAAGTCTGTCTTGGCATTTCCTTGTTTAATGATGGGGTAAAACAGCCTGCTCTGACCTGGGCGCTCTCCCTGCTCTAGAAAGGCATTCCTTTTGCTTGGCATTCTTTTCCGGACACCCTCCTATCACAACCATTGGGTACATAAAATATATAACCCAGAACTGAATGGGTGTCAAAAAAAAAGAAAGAAAGAAAGAAAGAAAGAAAGAAAGAAAGAAAGAAAGAAAGAAAAACTGAAGAGTCTATTTGACCCTGCTTTTGGAGCAGCAGGCATTCAGCCTTTTTTTTTGGCAAAAAGACTATTTTTACATTATGTTTCTGTCATTACTCAGATTCTAAAATGCCAGTAAAAAAGGGAATATTCTCTTCTATTTTCCCATACCAAAATCCCTGTGACAAAAAAAAAATTTTTTTTTTTTTTTAAAGAAAAGAGGGGCGCCTGGGTGCCTCAGTTGGTTAAGTATCTGACTCTCGATTTTGGCCCAGGTCATGATCCCCCGGTTCATGAGTTCCAGACCCGCATCAGACTCCCTGCTGACAGCATGGAGTCTGCTTGTGATTCTCTCTCTCTCTCTCTCTCTCTCTCTCTCTCTCTCTCTCTGCCCCTTCAGTGCACACTTTCTGTCTCAAAATAAATGAACTTTAATAAAAAAAGAAAAAAGAAAAAAGAGAGGAGGAGGGGAAGGAGGGAAAACAACACAGGGAGAAGAACAAATTATACAACCTTCTAATCCTCATTTGAGATTATAGTGCCTTAATCTCCTATACCTCACTTGACCTCCCTCACACTGGTTAGATACATGATATTCTCAATCAACAAATAAATATTAGTTGCTACTTTAACTTTATTTTTCTAAATATTACCCCTTTTCATCCAAAAACTGGGAGTAAAATTTTCCTCATGTAATTATCAAACCACTGAATTCCACGAGATTTAACTATGTATATTTTAGAAACCATGGCTAAGAACTTCTACAATATAAATCCCAATACTCATTCTTAATATAAGTTGTGTTTATTTTGCAAATTGGTATCATTTTCCATATGGTTCAAAACACAAGGAACCAAAAAGTTAACAGTCTACCAACAACACCTTCCCCCAATCCCAGCTCCCCCATTCCATTCCTGTCAACCTGTATTATCAGTTTCCTGCGAACCTTCAGTATCTGTGCCATATACATATAAGCCATAAACATATATTTATATATGCCCCTTTTAGAAGACAATCCTCCCTGGATTTCTCAGTGTTCCTACACAGTCCAAGTCTCCTGCAGATGAAACCTGCCTGGCAGGATATGACGTTGGAAACTGTCTCCTCAGCACCTTCTAAGCTAGTCTCCTTTCCTTAGAAGCCATCAGCTCCCATTCAAAGAGCTATAAAACCTTTCCTATCTTCCCTGGAGCCAAAGAGAAAAATTTAGGGACAGAAACCTCCTTCTCCTGCCCCAGAGAGGATTTGTTAACTTTCAGAGAAAAAGATAAGCCTAGCACTCAATCTCCAGAAGGAAATATTAGATGTTCCAGCTCCTATAGAAGCTCAGAGAGTCATAATTTCTGAGTTCTCCTCCAAACCTTACTATCAGTACAGGTGTAAGCATATGGTTCTTACTTTACTGCTCTGTGGAGAACTGGGTAGAGGGACTTAGCACTACCATGCTACCCTGGCTGCTATCACTGTTGAGGGGTCTGATTGCTGATTCAGAGGGCTGGTGTTTCTGCAATTATATACCCAAGCAGGGTAACATGTGAGACCCTTCAGAGTTCTGGACTTAATACCTGCTATCTTACACACATGCAGCTGTATGATACTCTAAACACTTGGTTTATTTGACTTAATACATCCTGAAAAAATCAAGGCAAGAAAATTTTAATAGATCAATATGTCAGTATATTTTTAACCAATGATATTTTAGGAATGTTTTAAATATCTTACCAAAAACATACTTAACTGGCAATAAATGGTCTAAAATATAGAATTCTTTAACTATTTTGTGTCAAGCTTACCCTAACTTTATACCTGTTATTCTATTTTTAGATTTTTACTAACTTAGTCTTTTTCTCAATTGCAATTTTCCTATATTAAAAGAATAAAAAGTTAGCTAAAACCTTGATCTCTCTTTCTGCCAAAGAAGCAAAGTCAAATATAATAGCAGATCACTGGTCTCAATCAAAACACTCTACATAAAGAACAAATTAAAATGCTTTGAAGAAAAAAATATCATGGTTACACCTTTTTAAAAAGCAAGCCAAATAAAACATATAAATATTCTCAAATGCACATTTTAAGTATATATAAAAGTATTTTTAAGAAATATAAAAACGATCCAAACATTATCCACAAATATTTATTTTTTTTGATTATGAAGTTTTAAGAAGTGGATTTAGGTAAAAAATAACTGACAAGTTAGGGGCACCTGGTTGGCTCAGTTGGTTGAGTGTCTGACTTTGGCTCAGGTCATGATCTCACAGTTGGTGAGTTTGAGCACCATGTCGGGCTCTGTGCTGACAGCTCAGAGCCTGGAGCCTGCTTCAGACTTTGTGTCTCCCTCTCTCTCTGCCCCTCTCCCGCTTGCAAGCGCGCACATGTGCTCTCTCTCTCTCTCTCTCTGCCCCCCCCCCAAAAATAAACTTTAAAAAAATTTTTTTAAAAATAACTGACATGTTAATTGAAATTAACATATTTGAATAAATGCCAGTAAGTTTTGGCTCAACAGTTTATTGCCTAATAAAATTCTTAACTTAAACTTAGAAAAATTATTTACATATAACTATATACATACTATATAATATACAATATATACGAATAGCTCTTATGTACATATTTAGTATCAGATAATGCTATCTTAGAAAAAAGATAAAGCTCTTATGTATGTATGTAATATGAAATAACAGTGTCTTAGAAAAAAAACACTCAAGGATATAAACATAAAGAGCTGTTTAGCTCCAGGTAATGGGATTATGAAGCATTTTAGGTGAGATTTTCATGGCTTTCTATATTTCTCATGCATTCTACAATAAAGATATTGTTCCTGTAATCTAACTAGTTTCTTGTTTCAGTCTTTTATTTTAATGTTTATTTTGAGAGAGCAAGAGAGTGTGCAGCAAGTGGGGCAGGGGCAGAGAGAGACTGCATGTGAGTGGAGGAGGGTCTGGGAGAGAGGGAGAGAGAGAATCCCAAGTAGGTTCCACACCATCAGCACAGAGCCTGACATGGGGCTCAAACCTACAAACAATGAGATCATGACCTGTGCCAAAACCAACTAAACCACCCAGATGTCCCTCCAGTCTCTCATAAAATAATAAAAATTCAGGAAGATCAAAGGGCACAATTTTAATACACAGAAATCAGTATTCATATATTTATATATATTATACATATAACTATACATTATACTTCTGTATTTCACATATACGTGTATTATACATAGATACACGCCCATAAAATATCAATGTGTGTATGTTAGAAGACAATGAAAGAAAAGAACCCATTTACAACAGAAACTAGAGAGATAAAATATCTAGCAATATACTTAAGTGTCTAGTCATAAATGATGAACGTATTAAAACACTATTGGAGGATAAAAAAGAAAAGCTGAACAAATGGAAAAACATCAGGATCTGGGATGGGAAGATTCATTATAGAGAAGTCAACTGTCCCTAAAATAATTTCTACGAATTTAATATCAGTAGGATTTAGTCAGGGAGGGGAAGAAACCAGACAAGTTAATTTTAAATGTCATATGTAAACAACACAAATAAGCAATTCTAAAAACAGAAATATGAAGGGCCTGGACCGTTCAGATATTATATTATAAAGGTTCAATTATTAAAGCAATGGTACTGAGATATACAGAAATGAAACAGAAAGTGCAAAAATAGACCTAAATATATATTTATGAGAGTTGAGTATAAAAGGCAACATCTTGAATAATGAAAGATCCACTAATCTCAGTTGTGTTGAGATAATTATGTAGCTACCTGGCTAATATAAAGCTAAATCCATTCCTTATACCATTCACTAAGTTAAATTCCAAACATCAAAGATTTAAACGAAAAACAGAAACCATTATAACACTAAGATAATAAATACAACCACACAAATAAAGCAAAAACAATTTAACGGAGAAAGGATAGCTAAAACAATTGGACATCCACATGCAAACAAATGAAATTAGACGCTGGCTTTACACTTTCACAAGAATAACTCAAATAGATCAGAGATCTAAATGTAAAACATCCAACTATAAAACTTTTGGAAGATAACATAGAAGAAAATCTTGGTGACCTTGTATTTGGCAATGAATTTTTGGATACAACACCAAAAGCACAATCCATGAAAGAAAAAAGTGTTAGGCTGGAATTCATTATTATTAAAAACTTCTGCTTTGGGGAACATGGGTGGCTCAGTTGATTAAGTGTCTGACTTTTTTTTTTTTTCTCTTTTAAAATTTTTATTTAAATTTCAGTTAGTTAACATACAGTGCAATATTGATTTCAGGAGAATTTTTAAACAATTCATCACTTACATACAACACCCAGTGCTCATCATAAGTGCCTTCCTAATACCCATCACCCACCTAGCCCATCCCCACCTCCCTCCCTCCATCAACCTTCAGTCTGTTCGCTATCATTAAGAGTCTCTTATGGTTTGTTTCCCTCTCTCTTATTTCTTTCCACCCCCCTGCCCATATGCTCATCTGTTTTGTTCCCTAAATTTCGCGTCTGTTGTTTGTAAATAATTTATTGTCACGTTAGCTAACATACAGCATATACAGTATAGTCTTGGCTTCGGGAGTAGATCCCAATGACTCATCAGTTACATACCACACACAATACTCATCCCAGCAAGGGCCCTCCTCAATGCCCATCAACCATTTGCCCCACCTCCCCGACCCTCCACCCCCATCAACTCTCAGTTTTCTCTCTGTATTTAACAATCTCTTAGGGTTTGCCTTCCTCTCTGTAACTTATTTTTCCTTCCCTTCCCCTATGTAGGATAAGGATAAGTATTAGGATACTCAAATTCTGCATGAGTGAGAACATATGATATTTGTCTTTTTCTGACTGGCTTATTTCACTTAGCATAATACCCTCCAGTTCCATCCATGTTGTTGCAAAAGGCAAGATTTCAATCTTTTTCATCACCAAGTAGTATTTCATTGTATATATATACCACATCTTATCTATTCATCAGTTGATGGACATAGGGGCTCTTTCCATAACCTGGCTATCAAGCACTGCTATAAACATTGGGGTACATGTGCATCTATGCATCGGCACTACTGTAACCTTTCGATAAATTCTTAGTAGTGCTATTGCAGGGTCATACAGTAATTCTATTTTTAACTTTTTGAGGAACCTCCACAGTTTTCCAGAGCGGCTGCACCAGTCTGCATTCCCACCAAGAGTACAAGAGGGTTCCCCTTTCTCCACATCCTCCCCAGCGTCTGTTGTTTCCTGAGTTGTTAATTTTAGCCACTCTGACTGATGTGGGGTGGTATCTCAGTGGGGTTTTGATTTGTATTTCCCTGATGAGTGAGGTTGAGCATCTTTTCATGTGTCTGTTAGCCATCTGAATATCTTCTTTGGAAAAGTGTCTATTCATGTCTTCTGCCCATTTCTTCACTGGATTATTTGTTTTTCAGGTGGAGTTTGGTAAGTTCTTTATAGATTTTTTATACTAATCCTTTATCCAATATGTCATTTGCAAATATCTTCTCACATTCCGTCTGTTGCCTTTTAGTTTTGTTGATTGTTTCCTTTGCAGTGCAGAAGCTTTTTATCTTGATGGGTCCCAGTAGTTCATTTTTGCTTTTACTTCTCTTGCCTTTGGAGACACGTCAAGTAAGAAATTGCTGTGGCTGAGGTCAAAGAGGTTGTTGGCTGCTTTCTCCTCTAGGGTTTTGATGGTTTCCTGTCTCACATTAAGTCTTTCATCTATTTTATTTTTGTGTATGGTATAAGACAGTGGTCCAGTTTCATTCTTCTGCATGTTGCTGTCCAGTTCTCCCAGCACCATTTGCTAAAGAGACTGTCTTTCTTCCATTGGATACTTTTTCCTGCTTTGTCAAAGATTAGCTGGCCATACATTTGTTTGTCCACTTCTGGGTTCTCTATCCTATTCCATTGGTCTATATGTCTATTTTTATACTAATACCATACTGTCTTGATGATTACAGCTTTGTAATAGAAGCTAAAGTCCAGGATTGTGATGCCTCCTGCTTTGGTTTTCTTTTTTCAAGATTACTTTGGCTATTTGGGGTCTTTTGTGGTTCCATACAAATTTTAGGATTGTTTGTTCTAGCTTTGAGAAGGCTGCTGGTGCAATTTTGATTGGGATTGCATTGAATGTGTATATTGCTTTGGGTAGTACTTACATTTTAACAATACTTATCCTTCCAATCCATGAGCATGGAATGTTTTTTCATTTCTTTGTGTCTTCTTCAATTTCCTTCATAAGCTTTCTATAGTTTCCAGCACATAGATCTTTTAAATCTTTGGTTATGTTTATTCCTAGGTATGTTATGGTTCTTGGTGCAATTGTCAATGGGCCAGTTTCTTTATTTCTCTTTCTGTTGCTTCATTATTGGTGCATAGAAATGCAACCGATTTCTGCACATTGATTTTGTACCCTGCAACTTTGCTGAATTCATGTATCAGTTCTAGCAGTCTGATGGTGGAGTCTTTCAGGTTTTCAGGTAGAGTATCATGTTGTCTGCGAAAAGTGAAAGTTTGACTTCTCTGCCGATTTTGAGGTCTTTTATTTCATTTTGTTGTCTGATTGCTGATGCTAGGACATCCAACACTATGTTAAACAACAGTGGTGAGAGTGATATCCCTGTCATGTTCCTGATCTCAGGGGGAAAGCTCTCAGTTTTTCCCCATTGAGGATGATATTAGCTGTGGGCTTTTCACATATGTCTTCTATGATGTTTAGGTATGTTCCTTCTATCCCGACTTTCTTGAGGGTTTTTATTAAGAAAGGATGCTGTATTTTGTCAAATACTTACTCTGCATCTATTGACAGGATCACATGGTTCTTACCCTTTCTGGATGTAGTGACTACAAGGATAGAAGCAAAGGAATGAATAAATGATATAGAAGATAAAATTATGGAAAATAATGAAGGTAAAAAGAAGAGGAAAAGAAAAATATTAGATCATGAATGTAGACTTAGGGAACTCAGTGACTTCATAAAGTGTAATATCATTCATATCATGGGAGTCATAAAAGAAGAGAGGGAAAAGGGGGCAGAGGTTTATTTGAGGAAATGACAGCTGAAAACTTCCCTATCTGTGGAAGGTAACAGACATCCAAATCCAGGAGGCACAGAGAACTCTCATCAAAATAAACAAAATAAATAAATGAACAGCAGGCCAACACCAAGACATATCATAGTTAAATTTGCAAGATATAGACACAAAGAAAAAACCCTAATAGCAGCAAGACAAAAGAAGTCCCTAAATTACAAGGGAAGACAAATAAGGTTAGCAACAGATCTCTCCACAGAAACTTGGCAGGCAAGAAAAGAGTGGCATTATATATTCAACATACTGAATGGGGAAAATATGCAGCCAAGAATACTCTATCCAGCAAGGCTGTCATTCAGAATAGAAAGAGAGATAAAAGGGTTTTCCAGAAAACGAAAAGTAAAGGAGTTCATAACCACTAAACCAGCCCTGCAGGAAATATTAAAGGAGACTCTTTGAGTGGAAAAGAAGACCAAGGGTGACCAAGACTAGAAAGGAAAAGAGAAAATCTCCAGAAATGAAAAAACAAGTAATAAAGTGGCACTACATTCATAACTACCCATAATCACTCTGAATGTAAATGTACTAAATGCTCCAATCAAAAGACCTACGATGTGTGAATGGAAAAAGAAAAAGAAAAAGACCCATCTATACGCTGCCTATAAGAGACTCATTTTAGACCTAAAGACACCTGCAGATCAAATGTGAGGGAATGGAGAACCATCTAGTGTCAAAAGAAAGCCAGAGTAACCATAATTATATCAGACAAACTAGATTTTAAGCCAAAGACTATACCAGGAGATGCAGAAGGGTACTATATCATAATAACGGGGTCTATCCAACAAGAAGAGCTAACAACTGTAAATATTTATACCCCCAACTTGATAGCACCCAAATATATTAATCGATTAATAACAAACATAAAGAAACTCATTGAAAATAATATAGTAATAGTAGGGGACTTTAACACTGCACTTGTATCAATGGACAGATCATCTAAGCAGAAAATCAACAAGGAAACAATGACTTTGAATGACACAGTGGACCAGATGGACTTAACAGATATGTTCAGAACATTTCATCCTAAAATAGCAGAATACACATTCTTTTCAAGGGCACATGAGACTTTCTCCATAATAGATCACATACTAGGTCACAAATCACATACTAGGCCTCAACAAGTACAAAAAGATTGAGATGATACCATGCATATTTTCCTATCACAATGCTATGAAATGTGAAGTCAATCACAAGAAAAAATTTAGAAAGTCCACAAATATATGGAGACTAAAGAATATCCCACTAAAGAATGAATGTGTCAACCAGGAAATTAGAAAGAAAGAAAATAAAAAATACATGGAAACATATGAAAATGAAAACAGGATGGTCCTAAAACCTTGGGATACAGCAAAAGTTGTCATAAGAGAGAAGTATATATATAGCAATACAGGCCTACCTCAACAAGCAAGAAAAATCAACCACACCTAAAGGAGCTAGAAAAAGAACAACAAATGAAGCCTAAAGCCAGCAGAAGGGAAATAATAAAGCTTACAGCAGAAATAAATGATATAGAAACAACAACAAAAAAACCCCAGCAGAATAGATCAATGAAACCAGGAGATGATTTTTTGAAAAAATTAATAAAACTGATAATCCCCTAGCCATACTCATCAAAAATAAAGAGAAAGGACCCAAATAAATAAAATCATGAATGAGACAGGTCACAGATATATAAACAATTGTGAGAGAATATTATGAAAAATCATATGCCAACAAATTGAGCAATGTGGAAGAAATGGATAAATTCCAAAAAACATATAAACTACCAACTGAAACAGGAAGAAATAGAAAATTTGAACAGACTGATAACCAGGAATGAAATTGAATCAGTAATCAAAAATCTCCCAACAAAGAATGGTCCAGAGCCAGATTTATTCTTGGGCAAATTCTACCAAATATTTAAAGAAGAGTTAATATCTATTCTTCTCAAACTATTTCAAAAAATAGAAAAGGAAGGAAAATATCCAAACTCATTCTACAAGGCCAGCATTACCCTGACACCAAAACCAAAGACCCCACTAAAAAAGACAACTACAAACCAATATTCCTGATGAACATGAATGCAAAAATTCTCAATAAATACTAGCAAGTTGAACCCAACAGTACATTAAAAGAATAATTCAGCATGATCAAGTGGGATTTATTCCTGGGCTGCAAGAGTAGCTTGCAAATCAATCAATGTGAAACACCTAATAAAAGGAAGGATAAGAACCATATGATCTTCTCAATAGATGCAGAAAAAGCATACATCAAAATACAGTATCCATTCTTTTTTTTTTTAATGTTTATTTTTGAGAGAGGGAGAGAGAGAGAAAGAAAGAGAGAGCACATAAGTGGGGGGGGAAGGGGGGGATACAGAGGATCTGAAGCAAGCTCTGTGCTGACAGCAGTGAGTCCAAACAGCATCGATTCTTGATAAAAACCCTCAACAAAGTGGGATAGTGGGAATATACCTCACCATCATAAAGGTCATATATGGAAGACCCACAGCTATTACCTTCAATGGGGAAACACTGAGAGCTTTTACTGTACGGTCAGGAACAAGGCAGGGATGTCCACTCTCATCACTGTAATTTAACCTAGTATTGGAAGTCTTAAGCCTTAGCAATTAGACAACATAATGAAATAAAAGGCATCCATATTGGTAAGGAAGAAGTCAAACTTTCACTATTTACAGACAACATGATACTCTATGTAGAAAACCCAAATGACTGATACACAAAATCAGTAAAGTTGCAGGATACAAAATCAACATATAGAAACTGTCTGCATTTCTATACACCAATAATGAAGCATCAGAAAGAGAAATCAAGGAATTGATCCCATTTACAATTGTACCAAAACAATAAGACACCTAGTAATAAGCCTAACCAAAAAGGTAAAAGACCTGTACTCTGAAAACTATAGAACACTTATGAAAGAAACTGAAGAGTACACAAAGAAATGGAAAAACATTCCATGCTCATGGATTAGAAGAACAAATATTGTTAAAATGTCTATACTACCCAAAGCAATCTACACACTTAATGCAACTGCTATCAAAATACCTCAGGCATTTTTCACAGAGCTAAAACAAACAATCCTAAAATTTGTATGGAACCACAAAAGACCTTGAATAGCCAAACCAGTCCTAAAAAGCAAAGCAAAGCTGGAAACATTACAGTTCCAGACTTAAAGCTATATTACAAAGCTGTAGTCATCAAGACAGTATAGTACTGGCACAAAAACAGACGCATAGAACAGAAAACCCAGAAATGGACCCATAACTATATGGTCAACTAATCTTTGACAAAGCAGGAAAAGAATATCCAATGGAAAAAAGTCTCTTCAACAAATGGTGTTGAGAAAACTAGACAGCAAAATGCAGAAAAATGAAACTGGACCACTTTTCATACACCATACACAAAAATAAATTCAAAATGGATGAAAGACCTAAATGTGAGACAGGAAACTATCAAAATCCTAAAGGAGAACACAGCTAACAACCTCTTTGACCTTGGCCAGAGCAACTTCTTACTAGACATGTCACTGGAGGCAAGGGAAACAAAAGCAAACATGAACTATCGAGACTTCATCAAGATTAAAAGCTTCTGCACAGTGAAGGAAAACAATCAACAAAACTAAAAGGCAGCCTACGGAATGGGAGATGATATTTGTAAATGACAAATCTGATAAAGGGTTAGTATTCAAAATCTATAAAGAAATTATCAAACTCAACACCCCAAAATAAATAATCCAGTTAAGAAATGGGCAGAAGACATGAATAGACATTTTTCCAAAGAAGACACACAGATGGCCAATAGACACATGAAATGATGCTCAACATCACTCATCACCAGGGAAATGCAAATCAAAACTATAATGAGTGGGGTGCCTGGGTGGCTCAGTCAGTTAAGTGCCTGACTTCAACTCAGGTCATCATCTCATGGTTCACGAGTTTGAGCCCTGCATCAGGCTCTGGGCTGTCAGCACAGATCCTGGAGCCTGTTTTGGATTCTGTGTCTCCCTCTCTCTCTGTCTCTACCCCACTCATGCTGTTCCTCTCTCTCTCTCAAAACTAAATAAATATTAAAAAAAAAAAAAACTACAATGAGATATCACTTCACACCTGTCAGAATGGCTAAAAATAACAATACACAAAACAGCAAATGTTGGCAAGGATGTGGAGAGAGGGGAACCCTCTTGGATTGTTGATGGGAATGCAAACTGGTGCAGCCACTCTGGAAAACAGTATGGAAGTTCCTCAAAAAGTTAAAAATAGAACTACCCTACAACCCAGCAATTGCACTAATAGGTATTTACCCAGAGGATAAAAAAATACAGATTTGAAGTGGCACATGCACCCGATGTTTATAGCAGCACTATGGACAATAGCTAAATTATGGAAAGAGCCCAAACGTCCATCAACTGATGAATGGATAAAGATGTAGTATATACACACAATGGAATATTATTCAGCCATCAAAAGAATGAAATCTTGCCATTTCCAACAACATGGATGGAGCCAAATATCCTATGTATTAACTAACTAGAATTTAAATTAAAAATTTGAAAATAAATAAAATCAGTTAAGCGTTTTTTAAAAATCTTGAAACTGGGGCACCTGGGTGGCTCAGTCGGTTAAGTGTCCGACTTCAGCCCAGGTCATGATCTCACGGTTTGTGAGTTCGAGCCCCATGTCATGCTCTGTGCTGATAGCTCGGAGCCTGGAGCCTTCTTTGGATTCTGTGTCTCCCTCTCTCTGTGCTCCTCCCCCACTCATGCTCTCTCTCTCTCTCTCTCTCTCAATAATAAATAAACATTAAAAAAAATTTTTTAAAGATCTTGAAACCAAAAAAATAATAGATAAAATTGGAAAAATATTTTAAAAATAAATAAAAAATAAATAAATGAAAAACCAAAAGGTATTTTTTTAAAGGGGTAAATTCTTTTGTAGCAATGGCATAAAGGAAACCACAGTAAAGCGTATCATCTACAAGTCAAAAGAGAAAAGATAAATTTGCACAGATAATTCTTTAAATAAAAAGGAAATTCACAAGGTAAATGACAACCTTGGGGTAGGAAAAGATAGTTTGTTTCCCTCATATAAAGTATCTAGAAGTTAATAAGAATAAAGTTCAAACATGATAGAAAAATGGGCAAAAGATACCAAACAGCAGTTCATTTCAATGAAGAGTATGTAACTGCAAAAGAGTACAGGAGGGAGAAACTCTTGCCAGACACTGGGTATTTCAAACTGATGGTTTTAGCACATAAAAGTAGGATGACAGAATGAAAGGCGTTTTTTCCCTCATGGTTATTTGGAAGGTGCAGCTATGATATGGCACACGATTTAACACAGTCCTTCAACATTCTAAATATCACTACTGAAAATTTTTGTAAAATACTATATTTCACAAGTCATTTTTCTTACATTTTAAATTAAAATGAGGACATTACCTCTTTACAATTCTTCTTTCTTGAAATTTATTTTTCCCCCTCAGTTTCTTCTTCCCATAAGTGTTGGTCTTGTGTAGGATGCTCCCTGGATAACTTGTATGTTGACAACACCTAGACCTGTACTCCCCAAGGACTCAAATCCCCACAGCTGCCTACTCTAGACTCAGGTCTGATGGGCATTCCCTTGTTAAAGTAGATTCCTCTTCCCCTGTAAACCTGTCCTTCCTTGCCTACTTCAGATGTTGATCAGAAAGGATTTGGGATAGAGTGAGATTGGAAAGACAGAAAAGAAGAGATTAGGGATTAACTAGAGTTTGTAGTTTTATGTTTGTAAGCAAATTAACTTTTACTAAATCCAGTTAATTTCACCTCCTAAGCATTAAAAAGAAAATCCCCTCTTTGCTATCTTTATTTTATCTCCCTAGATTACATAATGGACACACAATGGTTTCTATGTGTGCTTGGACTTTACAAATCTGTCTCACACCCACCAGAAAAAGCTTTCAAGTACTATTCTGATCACATCACTTATCTGCCTAAAATCCTCTGTGGAGCAATCAGGTGTTGAGGTGGTCAGTTAGGACAGTGAGCCAAACTTAACAATCAAGCCTTTATTCACCTACTGTGATAGCAAGAGCCAGAGGCCAAAAGAGAGGCACCAGCTCCACAATGTTCCATTCCTTGCCCCACTGACCATGGGTTGGCATTAGGCCAGAGTCATATGGGTGCAGTTCAGGTGCAGGGAGGCATTGCATTCCCAGGGGCCCCAAACAAATGGCTCCTGACTCTTTATGGACTCCGGGGCTCAGGAGAAAGAAAGGGGGAGGAGCCAGAAGTGGAATGGTACTAAGTGGAGAAACGTGTCTCAACCAAAGACCCTTGATAAGGTCTTAGTGGAAGCACCTAGGAGGTGCCTCAGCCAAGGTCTCTGATAATGAGGCCTTCGAATAGAGACACTTGGGCTAAAAATATAGGTGTACCCATGAGCATGTCTGGCCTCAGGGACTGGAACTGGTGAGGTGCTTGATAGTTAGACCTTAACTTTCTCTAGAAAACTGCAATGCAGTGGGCATGCACCAAGTCTGGTGTGGGCAGGATACCTTTCCCCATGAGGCCTACCAGACAAAGCCTGTAAATGCCTGTTGTCAGGCCTGATAGATGACACAAAGATTCTGGCCTGGAGCTGAACTCCTAACTCTTCAGTGGCTACCCCAAAAGCCACAACTTCTTTACATGGTAAACACATATCTCTTCATCTGACCCCATACCTACTTTTCTGCTCTCATGTCCTGCTTCACATTTCATACTCCAGTAAAAACTGCCCCCTCCAAACTATTTTAACCTCTATGCATTTGCTCACAGTGTCCCCTGATCTCCCCACCTTCTGTTTCTTCACCAAGCAAACCCTCACTTATCCTTTAAGAGTCATCCCAAGTGCTACATCCATCAGGAAGCCTTCTTAACCAATATCCACCATCATTCTAGACACAAGTGACCATTCTCTATGCTGTGGATCCTTAAGCCTTATGCATCAAACTTCTATTTTACTTACTACATAATATGTTCTGTTTATGTATCTAACAAAACACTAAATTCCTAGAGAACAGAAGTCATATATTTTTCTATTATGTATCCCCAATGCCTACTGAGTATCAGGTACATAGCAGAAACATGGGGAATCATCTATTTGTGGAATTAGTATTCTATGAATCAGCATTAGCACAGCACTAGGAATAGGACACTACTACAGCAGGATTGAATGACACAAGCCCCATGGGGTAACCAGTTCCCAGCATCGACAGCCTCTCCACACTAAGGCCCAATTGTTTTAAAACCACTTTGTCAGCAGGTTGTCCAACATGAGCCTGCTGCTCCAGGATTTGCTATCAAACTTGTCAAAGACAATCTTAAATCTTAGTATTGCCTCCCTAACCCTCAAAGAATCTTCTTTCTCTGTCTCTTCACCCTCTCATATCTGGGTCAAAGATTGTCATCAGGTATCCACTGTAAAAATGGCAGAAACTAGGGAGCTTCTTGAGAACAAGCATCATATCTATTAAAACTAGGACTTTGCTAAGCTTTTTATGACCCCCACCCTGAAGACACCATTCTCTAGGGGGGAAGTCTCTGCACAGCCTAGCAGCTCTTTGGAATTCCTCTTCAAAAGGCCATTGTTCACCCTCTACAACTGGCTTCTTGGTCTACAGGCCTTAGACTCCATGGTTGTCAACGAGTTCTAAGAACTTTTCATTAATATATAATTAGTACTGGAACATTTAAAAGTATCCATTTGCAAAGTGATAACCACAACCTTCCACCTTTACGTTTTGTGTCTTGTCGTTTAACTTTCATCCAATTTTTATGGGAATCCAGTCAGAGAGAAGAAAGAGGGGAGCCAAGCAGAAAACAAACACACTCAGTGTCAGAAAAGGTCTTAGTGGCCAAGAGTCCAAGTGCAACATTAAACTGGAAAAGTCCACGTTAACTTGTGTCCCTAATGAAGTTGTAGTTTCCAGCTGTGTCACCAAAGAGAGTATCAGACTTCATTCAGGAGGAGACTGCACAAATGGACTCCACATAGGCCTAAACCCCAGGTCTAAAGACTCCATGCCATAGAAGTTAAATTTAGATTCACTCTCTCTCTCAGTAAACACTACAATGTGTGTTGAGACTATCTGCACAGTTTCTGTACCTACTGACCAGGCACAGAGCTACAGACTCCAGAAAAATCAGGCTGGGGTCAGAAGCATGCCAGACATTTTAAAACTCCTAGTGAGAACAGCAAAGACAAACTTCTTACCTGGTAAAATCCTTACTTCACAGGTACATTCAAAAGCAAAAGCAATACTATGACCATGTGGTCCTGCTGTGCCCTCTCCTACTTTTATACAAAGATGTATCTGTATCCTTTGCCAGTCAAGAAATTTTAGATCCTCTATGTAGGAAGACAGACCAGTAATTTGTGTGAAATTAATGCCTATGAATATAATGTTAAAACCCTAAAATATTTTAATGGGTTGTGGTTTTCTAAAATGAAATCAAGAGATTGTTAACAATAAGTGAATGAGTACCCCCTATACTTACAAGAGAACATGAGCAATGATGGCATTCACGTCAAACAAGGTATCAGTAGGGAATTCTCTCAGTAAGATGTTGCCCCTATAAAAAAATTTTAAAAAAGCATTACAGAAATATTTCCCTGGAACTCATTTTTCTTGTCTCTCTAATACAGTAGGTTGTAAGTTCTTTGATGTTAAGAGCCTGGGTGTTATCCATTATCCCATTCACCTATCAGCATGCTGATGGTAAAATATGCACAAATATTTATTGAATATACGTTCAATAAATATGTTGACTTGGAAGAGTGTAGGCCCAGAACTTGGCAAAAAAAACTAGGAAAACACATGAGTCTCAACACAGCTTCCTACCAACCTCCTTGTCACATACACACAGATTCCCTAAATGGGCTGGGAAGGAGACAAATAGGAGAGACAAACAAGTGTCCTCAGCAATTGGTCTGAGGAGACAGTATCTGTCCTCACTTCTTAGGCCAAATCCCAAGAGTTTGACAAAAAGATTTTGAGAAACTTCAGAGAGACTAGCAGACCAAAGTGGAGAGGAATCTGTAACTGGGACATTGGCAGATGTCTCAAAAATACCTTTCTTTCACACCCAAATATGGACCTGAGAGATCTACTCAAAACACTAACTTTGTTAAATGCTTACTTTCCAGGCACTTATAGTAGTAGTTTACATAAGAATTCTCATGTAATATTCAAAACAAGTCTGTGAGGTAGCTGTTATACCTATTTTAACTAATTTTATAGCTAAAGAAGCTAAAGTTCAGATAACAAATCTAGGACTTAGACCATTTGCTAAACTTCATATAATCCCCCATGCATACAACTTTATCCTGGCTTAGTGATATTTTATATATTTTAATATTCTAGAAGTATAGCTTAAATTTGGCTATCACACTCAAAAACAGTTTACCTGAATAAATACACTTTCATCAAATCCTTTTCTTTTCCACAGTATCTTGATGTTTCTTCTTTGACACAATTAACCTTTAAAAGATTATATTTAAGGTTTAGAGTATATATCAAAAGGTCAAGTTTCTTGGTTATGGAAACAAGAAGGAAAATTAAACAGTAAAATCTGTCTCCAGGTCAAATTAAAAAAAAATTTTTTTTAATGTTTATTTTTGAGAGAGAGCAAGAGTGAGCACGAGTGGGGGAGGGGCAGAGAGAGCGGGAGACAGACTCTGAAGGAAGCTCCAGACTCTGAGTTGTCAGCACAGAGTCCAATACAGGGCTTGAACTTGTGAACTGTGCAATCATGGCCTGAGCCGAAGTCAGACGCTTAACCAACTGAGCCACCCAGGATCCCCTCACATTTTTTATTTTACTTTTCTTTCTGATTTGTATCCTATAATTGCTCATTTATTCAAGTGGGTTACCTCAGAGAAAGAAAGTGTTTCTATACCTAAGAGTTATATTTAATTATACTTAAGAGTTTAAATTTAATTCAATCTTATGGAACAAGTACGAGGTAACCAGGTAGAAAAGGAAAGAAACCATTTAGGCAGGACAAAAAATCATGAGCAAAAGCAAAGAAGCAGAACTAAGTGATAAGTTGAGGGCATGAAAGCATCTCAGCAGCTGGAACACAGGTACGGCAGATACTGCTGGTTTCTATTCTATTTTTGTTTCTTTCTTTTTAAACATTTGTTTATTTTGAGAGAGAGAGAGAGAGAGAGAGAGGCAGAGAGAGACAGGGAGAGAGAGACAATCCCAAGCAGACCCCGCACTGTCAGTGTAGAGCCCAACATGGGGCTCAATCTCATGAACCACAAGATCTTGACCTGAGCTGAAATCAAGAGTCAAATGCTTAACTGACTGAGCCACCCAGATGCCCCACTGCTGGTTTCTTATCCAAAATCCATCCTTCCCTTTTGTTTTATTAACAGAACTTCCCTAAACACAAATGCCCCCAGTGAAAGACTTTTCCAGGTTCCCCAACAACTATAGATGGCCAAACAATGTTAGGGAGAAGTTACTGGGGTCGGATCAAAGAAGGTTCTTAAAGGAGAGCTGACTTACACTTTTCCTACTTCTTCCTGACAAAAAACAGACAAGACAGTGCCAGCAGTAATTATGGACCACGAAGCATCTTTAAAGGATAAACCCTTGCTGAGGATGATGCAACAGAAACAGCAACATGAAGATGTAATGGAAGGCAAGGGAACACAAAAATAAGCAGGAAAGTTAAACGAGTATCACCTCAGTACAGGGCAAGGATGAATGAGATCTGAAGTAAAGCAGAAAAGGACAGAAGAGATTTGAGAGATTTCTCACCAATACAGTAAGTAAAACTAGGGAGAAGACTGAGCATGTGTATGCAGTAGGGAATAAAGGAAAAAAGAAGGAGATAAAAAGAATGAAGAGGTTTCTAGATGGGGCAAAGGGTAGCCACCAACAAAATTTGCACTAAACTAAGGTTAGAAGAAAAACAGTCATTTCATTTCAGATTTTGTAAGTTTTGGTTTTGTTTTTTAAATGGGTTGGTTGTTTTCTATGTGTGTCATTCAATTTAATTTTAATGGAGTTTGAGGAAGCAGAATGACAACTAGGGAAGCTACATTTGTTTTCAAAAGCTACAAAAGGAGAACTGATACTCAGAAAAAATATCAGGAATAGAGAAATTAGAATTAAAAGTTGGAATACTGCCATAACCAAAAAGAGTGAATTTTAGCATATGTAACTTTTTAAAGAATTCTTTAGGGGTACCTGGGTGCCTCAATCAGTTGAGTGGCCAACTTCAGCTCAGGTCACGATCTCGTGGTATGTGAGTTCGAGCCCCACATTGGGCTCTCTGTTGTCAGCATAGAGTCCGCTTCAGATCCTCTGTCCACCCCACCCCGCCCCTTCCTCTGCTTGCATTCTCTCTCTCAAAAATAAACACTAAAAAAAATTTTTTTTAAGTCAGAGCATAGGGGATGGTTGACATTAGGACAATAGATTTTTTTTCCATTCAGCCGTTTAACATATATATGAACACCTACCATATGTTAGTCACTCTTCTAGTCACTGGGGGCACAATTAAGTTCCAAATAAAGATTTTTATCTTTAGAACTTACATTCTAAAAGTAGGAGACAGATAATTTTAAAAACTAATTAATATGTAGCATTAAGTCCCACAAATTAAGAAAACAGTAAAGGGATAGTATGTAACAGGACATTTTATACAGGTAATCAAGGAAGGCTTGGCGGGGGGAGGGGAGGTGACCTTTGCACAAAGAACTGAAGCAAAGTAGTGATGCATACTATTATATAAGTATGTTGAAAAGAGGAGTTCTGACAGAAGAGAAAATACTTGCAAAGGCCTTGTAGAAATAATACATCAAGCAGGTTCAGGTAACAAAAAGATGACTTGTAGGTGTCAGGAACAAACTGAGCAGGTTGGAGAGGCAGAAAAAGAAATGAGAGGAAGCCAGTGTCCATAAGAGTGAAGAGTTTCAAGTTTATCCTAACTGTAACAGGAAGCCTTTTGGAGGGGTAGCAATGTGACCTGACACATTTGACTTATGCATAGAGAAGAATTTAGTAGGACAAGAGTGAAAGGAGAAAGGCCAATTATTAGAAGGCTACGGTAGTTTCCCAGATGAGAAGTCATGAAGGTCTGGACAACAGGGGTCAAAGTGGAGGTGCAGGAAGTGCTAAGATTTGGGAAATTTTGATAGTAGAACCTAAAGGTTTATTGATGGGTTGGTTATGACAAAGTCAAAGATGATTCAAAGTTTTTTTTGTTTTAAAGTCTACTTTGATATAGTAAGATAACTATACCAGCCTCCTTTTGGTCATCACTTAATGATACATCTTTTTCCTTCCTTCAATACTTTGAAGATATCTGAAGACTGACTTTATTTTAAGATGCATTTCTAAATAGCATACATTTGGGTTTGGTTATTGCACCCAGCTTGGCAATCTTTGTCTTAACTGGAACATTTAGTACATTTATATTTTAGTGTTTTCTTCATCTACCTCTGCCTCCTGAAATCTTAACTTTTCAAGACAATCTCAAAATGCTACTTTTTGTAAAGTCTTTCCAAATACCATACGTGACCTTCTGCCATGACAATCAGATATGAGCTTCCCTTCTTTAAACCTCAGTGGCATTTTATCTGTATCTCATATTACAACGATCATGTTCTGCTACTTATTGAAGTGATTTGTGTTTTATCTCCCCTATTTAGGATCTAAACTGTCCAAAGAAATAGACTGGGTCTTTATCACATATCTATCTAAGAAACTAGATGAAGCAGCTCATTTCAATGTCATAAACATTTACCAAATATTTATTAAGTGCAGAGAGTGAGCTAGGTACTTAATATTTGTCTGCCTTATTCACCAGTCTTCTTTCCACACAGCTTAGCATCCTCAAATGTAAAATCAAGACTTTACGTTTTGTTAGTTCATAAAGGCAACAACACTCTAGGCATGAACTTTAATATTCTATTTTAGTTACCAGATATACAGTTACTAGTTACTCAATAAATAGTATGATTATCCCTTTTGAATGTCATACCAACTTAGTATTTCATCTCTAAACTTTAGTCTAGAATTTTATTAAAAGCTCCTCGAAGATGAGCACCATTATCATTCTAGAGTGTAATCAGCTGTTCAAAGTTAACCCAGTTACATACAGAATTAAGAAAAGACTTTTTTTTAAGTGTTTAGCAGTGACATAGAAATAGAGAATTGGTCTTTTCCCCTGGTTCCTCACACATTCCTAAAACCCTTGTTATTTCCTGAGTGACAGGAGGGCTAGGAGTATCTTTTGTTCTAACACTTGGTCTTTAACCCCAGTTCCTTATAGAAGAGCTTCTAAGACCCTTGGAAACTCCTAGAGTATCTTTTTGCATGCTAAAACACTGATCACTGGGGGGCCCTAGATAGCTTCAAGATGGGGGCTGCTCACTAAAAAGACAAAGGCATGATTAGAAGATTGAACTTTCTGCCCCAACTCCCATCCTCTGCACTAGAGATGAAGCCAATCACCAGTGGCCAATGATTTACTCAATCGTGCCCACATAATGGAATCTCCATAAAACCCCTAAATAACAGGGCTTGAAAGCTTCCAGGCTGGTGAACACATCTAAGTAATGGGAAGGTGAAACACCCCATACTACAAGAGGACAGAAGCTCCTGTGCTCAAGGCTTCCAGACCTTGCCATATGCATCTTTTACATTTGGCTGTTCCTGAGTTCTATCACGTATAATAAACCAGTAATAGTACACAAAGTGTTTTCTTGAGTCTTGAGAGCCATTACAGCAAATTATTGAACAAGCAAGGAGGGGGTTTTGAGAGCTCCCAGTTTATAGCCAAGTCAGACAGAAGTTGTAGGCAACCTAAGAATCTACTCCCTATGATTGGCATCTGAAGTAGAGGGCAATCTTATAGGACTAAGCCCTTCCTGTGAGATCTGGGTTACATGGGTGGTCAGTATCATAAATGACTGGTGTAGAAAACTCACACATTTGATGTCAGAAGTGTTCTGTGGATAGAGGGAAGAGTTTCCCTTTAACAGGCAAGGTTAGTTAACCTTTCTATGCTTCCTGCCCTGGGAACTCTAGCTGCAGGGACCAAGTGGGTCAGCAGCCATCTCTCAGAAGCAGAAGGCTAATGAAATAAGAAAAAATAAATGTACACAGAAAGTCAGGTAGACACTAATCTGACAGAATTTAATAATCACTGGGTTATTAATCATTCAATTTTCTGAGGTACAAATTCTAAGATTAAAGTAAATGAAAAGCTCATGTAGCTATCTAATCCATGATGCATGTGGAAATTTTCCATAATACTCCATGGCAAGTTTGAACATTTTTTGAGAAAAAAATTAAATACGTCATTTCAAGTTAGGCTGTTTTGACTTTGTCCTAAAAATAAAGGAAAAACTGCAACATAAGCAATTATAAAGACTTAGAAGAACAGAAAACAAAAAATACTTCAATTGCCTCAATTTTGATACTTCAGTTTGTGCTAATAGAAATTTAATAAATAGTTGAATGTGGAGATCTACTATATTTGTCAGGCAAAACAAAGCAAAAAAGCCTAAGTATAGCATTAAAAACTGAAACAGTTTATAAAACAAATTAAGTTCTAAGCTAACAAAAAATTCTGAACAGCTTTTTTCTTTATCTACATGTACTAATTTACACCATAATCTGGAAGTATCTTCTGTGCTTCTGTTCTTTCTTATGAAAAAAAGGTAGAAAAAAAATATTTTTCCAGTTTGGAAAAAGATCTGAAACGTAAGTATTTTTAGATACTCAGCATTAAGTCATATAATTATAAAATGTTTGTCACTAATAATTTAGTAACAAAAAAATATCTTTCTACCTTTGCAACTGAAATTCCAAAGTCCTGGAGAGGTTTAACAGCCTCATTCAGTTCTTCAAGAAATATGGAAGTTCTTGGAGAATCTAAAATAAGAAATGTTTTATGAATGTTTTATGGCTCGTTCCTTAGGAAAGATGAATTTTTAAAATTAAGGCCCAAAGCTGCAAACTGAAAAAGAAATGGATTGGTTTGCCCAACAAGTATATACAATACAACCAATAATCAAGTAAACATACCTGGTTATACAATTTTATACCCTTACTTCTTATCGCCTCATTACTCTTATTTCTAATGTTTTTATGATGATTTTAATTTTGTAAGTGAATTTTTAAAATTTCTAAAATAAGAATAAATAAATGTTTAATTCAAAGCTAACATTCGGCATTATTTTTCCAAGTTTCCATATACACAACACACATGTATACATGCACAAAACTTTTGAAATGATTTTAAAATACCATTTTCAAATCACAATTATAAGAACCAAGAGAGGGGCGCCTGGGTGGCGCAGTCGGTTAAGCGTCCGACTTCAGCCAGGTCACGATCTCGCGGTCTGTGAGTTTGAGCCCCGCGTCAGGCTCTGGGCTGATGGCTCAGAGCCTGGAGCCTGTTTCCGATTCTGTGTCTCCCTCTCTCTCTGCCCCTCCCCCGTTCATGCTCTGTCTCTCTCTGTCCCAAAAATAAATAAACGTTGAAAAAAAAAAAAAAAAAAAAAGAACCAAGAGAAACGTGGATTAATTTCACTTACTAATTCCAGGAATAGTATTTTTTAAGGCATAAAGACTTAAATGAGACCATTACATTTTTAGTTATGTTCAATACTTACATTGGTTAATCAGTGTAATTAATGGTATACTAAAGCAGAGTATTAAATAAAAGCATTACTAATTCTTCACTTAAAGTTTTAAAATACTTTAAACATATCCACTTGCTAAAAATATCAAGAAGTATACTTTCAGAAATGACTAGATGAGGGGCGCCTGGGTGGCTCAGTTGGTTAGGCATCGGACTTCAGCTTAGGTCATGATCTTGCGGTTCATGGGTTTGAGCCCCACAACAGGCTCTGTGCCGATAGCTCAGAGTCTGGACACTGCTTCAGATTCTGTGTCTCCCTCTCTCTCTGCTCTGCCCCTCCCCCCACTCACATTCTGTCTGTCTCTCTCTCAAAAATAAATAAACGTTATAAAAAAATTTTTTAAAGGACTGGATGAAATTCAGGTGTTACTCTACTAATAGCTAATTCTTATCTGGTATTTACTAAAGACTAAGTCACATGAATAAAGTCATTTAATCCTCACAACAAATTTATAAAGTATTATTTCCTCATTATGGATGACAACAAAAACACAGAGAGGCTAAGTGATTTAACCAAAATCACACAGAAGGTCAACTGGCACAATCATGATTTAAACTCAGGCATATATATTTTAGTAACAGCTTTATAGCACATAATACTAATCTTGACAGTATCCCAGCAATACTACTGATTAAACAGCAAGAGAAACATCACAAAAATCACGTCAGAATATAAAAAATACTTACCGGCTTGACAAAAATAAGCTAAGGAGGCTTTTCCCGGTTGCAATGTACTGAAGTATTTCTGAGGGCTCAGTTCTGATAGAGAGTCTACTGCTGACTTATAAAAAATGCACATCATGATAAAAAAGATGCCAACTCTATATATATTGAAACTGGAAGACATCATCAGCTGTAGTTGTACATGGGCAGGAGATTTTTGTCTGTTTTTTTCACTGCTGTGTTCTGTTGCCTAGGACAATACCTAGCAACGGTAGGTATTCAACAAAGTTTTACTGAATAAATTTGTTAAACAAATGAATGAAGTAAAATCTGCAAGAAGAATAATGTAAGGCATTACTTACGTATTTGATTTTGTTAATACTTTCCTATTTCCTTCTAGTAAACATTTGAGAGGGATATCTATAATGACATTGATTTGATAATACAATTGATTCTGGATACTTGCAAAAGATATCAAATATATCCAGAAAATACAATATGAAATATTTTATGTTTAATAGATCTTTACTAGAGTATGTTAAGCTAATTGTCATTTTTAAGGGTTCTAAAACTAAGTCTCAAACCTTATCCAATCCTTGTGTTAAATTGGTCATTTTATCTTTCTCTACCCAAAGTAGATTTACAATGAATACTCAAAGAGTTATTTCATACCATTACCATGGGAGTGAGGCATCCAAAGCCTACATCTATTATGTTTACATTCTTTTTACTTTAAATTTCCTGGAAGATAGCTATTAAAACTACTTAAGGGGCACCTGGGTGGCTCAGTTGGTTGAGCGACCAACTTCGGCTCAGGTCACGATCCTGCAGTTCATGAGTTGGAACCCCACATGGGGCTAGCAGCTATCAGTACAGAGCCTGCTTCGAAACCTCTGTCTCCCTCTCTCTCTTCCCCTCCCCTGTTATGCATGCATGCATGTTCTCTCTCTCTCAAAAGTGAATAAAAATAAAAATAAAACTTGGAAACCAATTTGACAATAAATTTCATATTAAAAAAACTAATAACACTCCTTCTAAGTATAGTTTTAATTTTATTTGTTTATAATTTTTTAATGTTTATTTTAGAGAGAGAGCATGCGCGCGCACAAGTGGGGGAGGGGCAGAGAGAAAGAAAGACACAGAATCTAAAGCAGGCTTTAGGCTTGAGCCATCAGCACAGAGCCCAACACGGGGCTTGAACTCACCAACAGTGAGATCATGACCTAAGCTGAAGTCAGATGCTTAACTGACTGACCCACCCAGGTGCCCCATAAATATACTTTTTTAAGTATACGACTTAGACTTATACAGCTTAGACATTTAAATATCTTTTTCAACCCAAGTTTTAATTCAACTCTACCTTCTGAACTCAGACTTGTTTTAATACTCTCCTCTCTTCTTCCATGCTGCACTTACTTCCATGCTGTCCTCTACATCTGTTGTCAATTCTTTGTCTCCCATTTTGCCACTTTCAAATTTCTCTCCAACAATTTCTTCTTTCAGGAAGTTTTCCACTGATGATCTATAGTATCTAAGTTCTAAAAGAAGACAGTTTAGGAAAATTAATATAATATAAAAATATCATACTTCCAGAATGGAGAGACATACCCACAGGTATAGGTGAGATTTTTAATTTTTTTTAATTTCAAATAGAACCCCTACCTTTCAAACAAAAGATCACTATCTCAAAACAAGAGACAGAAAAAAATAGCAAAAATTACTCAGAATGAGAGGGGTAGACTTTCTGTAAGAAATAAAATAATAAAAGAATGAAAATTTAGGGAAAATTGTACTAGATACTTAATCTGCTCTTTCAATACAATCAGTAAGCATATAATACCTCTCCTTTAAAAGCAGGTATTCCTAAAAAAGGGGCTAATTACTAATTACTTCTTAACATTCTTTTCATTAGAGCTAATTTATATCAGTGAACAAATTTGTCATCAATATTTAATAATGAGCCAAGAGTTCAAAAATTCAAGTAGAATGCGTGAGGACTGTGAGTGAGAGGCATATAAAAAAGTAATTTTAATGATATAATTAGGGAGTATCCTTGGCATTAACATTGATTACACATTTTAGCCATTTTAAACCAGTGTATTTTAAAGCCACTTTATATTAATGAGGATGGTTTAAAATAGGTCATTCAATATTTTCTTTATTGGGGGGAAGGGAAATGCATGCATCCTGAGGCTAAGGGAATAACTATGTAATGTATTTACTATATGAAATAACCAAAACCTAATTAAAAATGAACCTTTTAAGTAAAAGTACATTTGAATGAGTCAAGTATAAATATAATTTTTCCTGGACTTGTGGTTATAATTCAGTTATTTTAACACTAAATTGGACAGTAGGGTTAACACATTATTTTTTCCCCTAGAATGAATTTTGTAGCAGTAAAAGGTCTAACTGCACATTCAGTGCTAGAATACTTTCCCACATCTATCTCATTGGACAAATGAAATTATAGATGTTGAAGTACTACGCATTTGGTCAATTAGAGATGTTGGTGATTATTCTGGCATACATATTTTCAGGGATAGGAATTCATTAGTAACTATAACCTTTGCAATTTTTCCATCTTTGATAAATTTGATTATTTAAGTAATTACTTAAAGCAGAGAATATTACAGAGATCAACCAGAAATATAGTTTATGTGGTCTTAATAAAATAAACACTGAATAATGATTTAACCAAATCTATGACAACCACAGTTCAGAGGATGGGGAGACAGAAAGTAAGGGAACATACAATTAGTGTGGGAAAAGAAATAAAAGAGCTAAATCTTCACTTTCACAAGACCAAAAGCCAAGTTTATTGGAAATAGGAAGATGAATGCCAAAAGAAATAGGGAACAATTGAAATAATTCCCCCTAAGGAATAAGAAATTGGAGGGGGAAGACACCAAGGGGACTTTTGAAGTCTTATAGAAAATCATCTGACTCTTTACCTTTCATTTTGATTGAAAAGTTAAAGTCATTCTATTTGGACTATATCAAAATAAAAAGCTCTGCACAGCAAAGGAGACAGCTACCAAAACTAAAAGACAATCTACTGAATGGGAGAAGATTTGCAAATAACATATCCAAGAAAGGGTTAGTATCCAAAATATATATAAAGAACTTACATAATTCAACACCAAAAAAAACCAAAAAACAAAAACCAAAAAAAACCCAACAAAACAAAACAAAAAACCAAAAAACCCCAAGTAATCCAATTTAAAAACGAGAAGACATGAACAGACATTTCTCCAAAGATGATACACAGATGGCCAACAGACACATGAAAATACGCTCAACATCACTCATCATCAGGCAAATGCAAATCAAAACCACAATGAGATGTCATCTCGAACCTGTCAGAATGGCTAAAATCAAAGCTCAAAAAACAACAACTATGGGCAAGGATGTGGAGAAAAAGGAACCCTCATGTACTGTTGGTGGGAATGTAAACTGGTGCAGCTACTGTGGAAGACAGTATGGAAGTTCCTCAAAAAATTTAAAATAGAACTACCCTATGATCCAGTAATTGCACTATTGGGTATTTACCCAAAGAATATGAAAACACTAATATAAAAGATATATGCACTTCTATGTTTACTGCAGCATTACTTGCAACAGTCAAATTATGGAAGAAGCCCAAGTGTCCATCCATAGGTAAATGAGTAAAGAAAATGTGGTATGCATATGTAAGCATGTACATACATACATATATATACATACATACACCCACATAATAGAATATTATTCGGCCAAAATAAACAATGAAATTTTGCTATTTGCAACAACATGGATGGATCTAGAGGATATAATACTAAGCAAGTAAGTAGGAGAAAAACAAATACCATATGATTTCACTCACATGCAGAATTTGAGAAATAAAACAAAACAACAAAGAAAAAAAGAGAGACAAATCAAAAAACAGACTCTTAACTACAGGGAACAAAGAGTTACCAGAGGGGAGGGTGGCAGGGGGATGAAACAGGTGAAAGGGATTAAGGATACACTTATCTGGATGAGCACTGAGTAACATATGGAATTGTTGAATTGCTACACTGTACACCTGAAACTAATACAATGCTGTATGTTAACTACACTGGAATAAAATAAAATAAGAATTAAAGTTGTTACTTATATGTAATCAAATTTTCCATAGCTTCTACTCATATTAATCCAACCTATCCTTGTGGGGCCACAGAAGACTGTTCATTTCACATGCATGGAAAATAAAATCCATTTGCTCAGAGACATGTTCTCCATATAAAAATATCTTTAAATTAAAAAGAAGAGAAATTTTGATGGGAAAGGGTGGGAAATGAGAAGACCAGCAAGAACAGAGTAAAAGCAAAGATACAAAAGGTACTCGGTGACTTTTTCCCTCCAGTAGGTAGAAAGTAGAATAGAAAACAATACTTAATGATTCAAAATCTAAATATCAATAAAGAGATGAATACCTTGAGAAATGTGACGTTGGTACCTTGGTGTAGTAGTTCATTGGTATGGGGTAAATAGTTCCAGTTCTGTAGAAGTTGAGATTACACTTAGCTTCCCGCACCTCCCACCTGTAGTGAGTTAGCTGTGCCCACTGTGTGACTTAATCTGGCTAATAAATGTAAGCAAAAGCTCACGTTTCTTTCAGGCAACAATTTAATAGCCAGTGTGTGATAGGGCAGGATTTATTTTCTTCTGTCACAGTCATTAAAAATGCTCAATTTGTGGCTGTTCCTCAGCATGAGTCCCAGAATGAGCACAACAGAGAACCCTCACTGATTTGCAATTAGCATGTGACAGAGGAGGAAATCAACCTTATTGCCTTAAGCTACTGAGATTTGAGGGGTCATCACTACAGCATAATCTAGTTTATCTTCACTATTATACAAACTAGAATGAGGTGCTACCTTAACAAGAACCCCAAAACATTGGCTTAGAGGCCAAGAAGCAAGGACCGTTCAGGATCTAATCAAGGAAACTTTCATCAGAGACTGGAGCTTGGCAATCCACAGTAAGGAGTGACAAAACATTTGCTGAAACGGTCACTATAATAATTTGGAGGTGACACATACTTAATGAATTTATAATGAGCATGTACCCAGGCTTGTGTGGCTAATGAACCTCTTTATGGCCCTAAGAGAGGAGGCTGGTAGTCAGAAGATGAACACTGTGTGATAGTTGCTGTTGGTTATGTTTAATGAGATATTCAAAGAAAGGTAGTCAAAGAACCACTGCCATCCAAGAGACTAGCTGGTTAATACTTACACAGTCCTTTAGCCCCCACCCTTCTACTGTCAGAGAGCAAGCTGACAAGCTGCTCAGCCATGGAAAGGGGCCATACTATCCAAAGCCAACTTCAGATGTGGCCAAAGATAATAAAGACGGAAAGACCTCTTGCAGAGTAAAGCCAAGGACCATGGAGAACTATGCCCCAGGGCATATGCCAGAATATGAACTATTCGATACTGGTCTACAATAATGAGATAAACAAAGAAATTGAGAACAAATGTCAAAAAGTTTTTATAGTCCTTTTTACACAGTTTTGTGTTTTATGAATCTAAAAAATTTTTAACAGGCTTGTCATGTGCTAGGTGTTTTCATTTTATTTTTCTTATAATTCATTTTTATTGTATTTAACAAAAATTCAAAGTAAATTGGAATTTTAAAAAACTGGTCATTCTTAGCAGATAGTTTGAGAAGCACTGACCTAGAGAAACCAGTGAACAGAACAAAAGCCCTAACAATATCTGCCCAGTGATATTTCAAAGTTGCTACAGTTTAAAGTCTGGTGTATGTCTTCCATTCTTCCCCTCTCCAAATTGGCACATGTATTATAGTTATTTGTCCCTACACTATCCTATGTATCCAAGTGGAGGTGGGAAACAGGTAACTTATAATGTCCTAAGACATTAACACTACTGGGCATTACTTAGAGATCCTGGACTGTTGAGCTTGGCACAGTGATTGAATGGGATTTGAGGGCTATATCCATTGGGAAGGGCCAAAGATGAATTACATGTAAGAAGGAGAATATCTGTTGACAAACATGGTGGATTGTTCAAATGTTTCTAGTTCTCTACACATGTTAAAATTGTACTTCTCCACTTCCTTGAAATAGGAAGTGACTTGATTTGGCCAATGAAATGTACAGTGACATATGTAACTTCTGGGAGCTTTTAAGAGTCAATATAGGGGCGCCTGAGTAGCTCAGTTGGTAGAGCATCCAACTTTGGCTCAGGTCATGAACTTGTGGTTCATAAGTTCAAGCCCCACGTCAGGCTATGTGCTGACAGCTCAGAGGCCTGGAGCCTGCTTAGGATTCTGTGTCTCCCTCTCTCTCTGCCCTTCCGCTGCTCATGCTCTCTCTCTCCCTCCCTCAAAAAATAAATAAATATAACCCAGTGAAGAAATGGGCAGAAAACATGAATAGACACTTCTCTAAATAAGACATCCGGATGGCCAACAGGCACATGAAAAGATGTTCAGCGTCGTTCCTTATCAGGGAAATACAAATCAAAACCACACTCAGGTATCACCTCACGCCAGTCAGAGTGGCCAAAATGAACAAATCAGGAGACTATAGATGCTGGAGAGGATGTGGAGAAACGGGAACCCTCTTGCACTGTTGGTGGGAATGCAAACTGGTGCAGCCGCTCTGGAAAGCAGTGTGGAGGTTCCTCAGAAAATTAAAAATAGACCTACCCTATGACCCAGCAGTAGCACTGCTAGGAATTTATCCAAGGGATACAGGAGTACTGATGCATAGGGCCACTTGTACCCCAATGTTCATAGCAGCACTCTCAACAATAGCCAAATTATGGAAAGAGCCTAAATGTCCATCAACTGATGAATGGATAAAGAAATTGTGGTTTATATACACAATGGAGTACTACGTGGCAATGAGAAAAAATGAAATATGGCCTTTTGTAGCAACGTGGATGGAACTGGAGAGTGTGATGCTAAGTGAAATAAGCCATACAGAGAAAGACAGATACCATATGGTTTCACTCTTATATGGATCCTGAGAAACTCAACAGAAACCCATGGAGGAGGGGAAGGAAAAAAAAAAAAAAAGAGGTTAGAGTGGGAGACAGCCAAAGCATAAGAGACTGTTAAAAACTGAGAACTGAGGGTTGATGGGGGGTGGGAGGGAGGGGAGGGTGGGTGATGGGTATTGAGGAGGGCACCTTGGGATGAGCACTGGGTGTTGTATGGAAACCAATTTGTCAATAAATTTCATTAAATAAATAAATAAATAAATAAACATTAAAAAAATTTTTTTAAAAAGAGTCAATATATATGGGGGGGGGGGTTGGTCTGGGTGGCTCAGTCAGTTAAGCACTCAACTTCTGCCAGGTCATGATCTCATGGTTTATGAGTTCGAGCCCCACGTCGGGCTCTGTGCTGACAGCTCAGAGCCTGGAGCCTGCTTCCCATTCCATGTCTCCCTCTCTCTCTCTCTGCCCCTCCCCCGCTCATTCTCTGTCTCTCTCTTTCTCTTAGGAAATAAACATTAAAAAAATTTTAAAGAAAGAGTCAATATATACATTTCATGAATCACAACTCACTTTTCTTCTGCTATAATGAATGATAACACTCAAAATGAGGCCTTCTCAGGCACCTGGGTGGCTCAGTCAATTAAGCATCCGACTTCAGCTCAGGTCATGATCTCATAGTTCATGGGTTCGGGCCCCACTTCGGGCTCTGTGCTGACAGCTCAGAGCCTGGAGCCTGCTTCAGATTCTCCGTCTCCCTCCCTCCCCCCGGCCTCTCTGCCCCAACCCAGCTTGTGCTCTCTCTCAAAAATGAATAAAAATTTTTTAAAAATAAAAAAAAAACGAGGCCTTCTCTGTTGAACCAAGTCTCAGAAAGAGGACGACATAAGGCAAAGCTCCCAGATAACCCAGAGAGAGCAGAAATTAAACACTTGCTTTAAACCACTGAAGTTTGGGGGTTGTTATTACAGTATAACCCAGCCTAGCCTTATCGGTTTTAATAATAGCTAAGGGGAGAGTGACTTGAACATAAATACATATACTAGATTTTTAAAGCAGAAAATGTGAAAGAATTCATAGGAAATTGGGGCGCGTGGGTGGCTCAGTTGGTTAAGCGACTGACTTTGGCTCAGGTCATGATCTCACAGTTTGTGAGTTGGAGCCCTGCATTGGGCTCTGCACTGACAGCTCAGAGCCTGGAGCCTGCTTCAGATTCTGTGTCTCCTCCTCTCCTTACCCCTCCCCTGCTCACGCTCTGTGTCTCTCTGTCTCTCAATAATAAATAAATGTTAAAGAAAAAAAAAAATTCACAGGAAATTGACCCAATTTCACTATAGGGAAGATTCTAAAAGAGAAGAGGACTCTTTCAAATGCAATGGACTATAACCACAACAGGTGTCAATACTAAAAGAAGGCGGAAGTCATAGGCAAATATTTGCCAATAGTACACACATCTCCCAACTACATGCAGACTCCTACCCTTAGAGCCTGGAGGGAGGGTCCCCTCAATTCATCAGGATAATGTTCCTGTCAGCACTAATCAGAGTTGGTATGCAAGATGTAAGTTTTGCCTCATCCCTAAACTCTAAACACGTATGCCTGCACAAGTCATTTAAAGTTGGAAAAAATGTGACAATTAAGGTCAAATACAAAAGGGTGACAAACACTGTAAGCATGGAACAATGAGACTGTAGTACAAAAAGAGCTAAAGCCTGCAAATAAAATGCATCAAAATTTTGTTCAGCACCTGAATACTGAGAGAGCCCCCAGGGGGCAATGAGGAGGAAAAATTTCAACAGGAAAACTCATCTCCTTGCAGGGAGGGCAGGAGGAAGGATCTGCCTTCATGTGTTCCACAGCTGGAGCAGCTGGTGAGTGACTCTTCCCACTTTGGGATTGGGTCCTATTTATAATAATACTGGAAAAAAAGTTCTGCTTTTAAATGTTTGAAGACCACTGTGCTAGAATAACGTACCCTTCTAGAACAATATTCAACCATTGTGCATTTGAACGCTTTCATATTTTAGAATATCAAGCAGCAAGTTTTTCTAGAAGACTTTGGTTAGTTTCCCCTTTATAGACTCAAATTTCCCTTATGATTAACAATAAAACTAATGGTTTCCCACGCAAGAAAAAGAGGAAATTAACAACTGTAAACATTAAACAAATTATACCAAGATCTGTGGGCATCATTCTCTGGGAAAAGACACATTTTTCATTGTGCAACAAATGCAGCATATAATGCTTACAAACTTCCTGTAAGAACATTCTGGCAAAAATTAGCTTACAATTTAATGCTGCTACTAGAGAAAACCTGCTCACTGAACCAGCCTCAAATAAAATGTTGATTAGTTCTCAGCGCAGTTTATCAGCTAAGACTCAGTGCAGGCCAAAAAAAGACTCAACATCTCTCCACTTCACAGCCCCTTCACGGCAGCTGGGGCAAAATCCTCTATCTGCCCCAACTGCATGCCCATCACGCACCCCCAAAAAAGGAAGGAGAAAAGAGACAGCTATCTGGACTTGCTCTGGGATAAAAAAAATTTCACAAAACTATTTCATAGTAAAACTAGTATGGGTATTATACTGATGTTGTTTACTATGACTCTGAGTAGAAAATATAAAAGAAACAGACTTTCATGGTGAACTATTCGTGAACTGAAACAGGTACCTCATCATTGTGGAAGATACAAAAAAAAAAAGGCATGTCAGGGAATGAGGTTCCCCTGATTGTGATGAGTGCCTAAAATCACCAAACTCTGAGTTCATGCTTAATTTACGCACTTACGCACATAACTGCTTAACTCACTTTAACTCACTGCTGCCATAAGCACTCTGTCGCAATTCAAAAAGAACTGTGTGAGTGCCCTAACCACATTCTCGGAGGTATCTTGTAAATTCCAATAAACATGAGATCCTTCTCTAAAGTGTGGATGTTGGATTAGACCTATTAATTTCTTTCAACAAGTTGTACACTACTCTAGGCTGCAATGAACAGCCTGCTCAGCTGACTGCTCCGCTGCATCTGAGGGATCCACATAAGTGTGCCAGGCCTGAACGTCTATCACAGTCTGTCCTATAAAGAATCCAAAACACACCAGTATCTGGCGCCTGGGTGAACCACTGTCCCAGAATCTGTAGTACAAGACGGACTTTAAAGTTCCCTGAAGATCACTTAGCTTGGAAAGAGGGTAGCAACACTCCTCTTGCACAAAACATTAGGACAAAGTATGGTGAGTTAGGGCAGGCAGAGTTGGTGGAACCAGTACATGGAGCAGTGTCTTTCACAGGGATACTGAATCTGTGATGTGCCACTCATTCTAAGGAAAATACATCATTTTGTGTCACTTTGCTCATTTTATTACCAAACACAAGAAAGAAAAAAAAAAAAAGTCAGCAATGTCATGTCAGTCCAATACAGGTTGGAAGTTCCCTCACTTATTTGCACTCTTGGAGGCCCAAGAGTAGCGCCACCGTCCACCGAAAACAGGACTAAGGTTTGAAGGAATACGTGTGGAATTTAAGGAGTACAAACTATTCTACTTCTTCCTAGACAGTACGTTCATCAACGACTTACAGTTCTCTTTCTGCCTTTTTTCTCTAAACTTATGCCCAGAGCATCCTTCCAAATTCTAACTTTCAAAGACCCACATTCCCCCTACTCACTTGTCGCTTGGACCTCCATCTCATCCTAATACCCCTCTTCCTTTAAGAGACATTTGCCGAGGAAATTTTTTGCTTCAAGCTTCATTTCACCCTTCTCATTCCATCCTCTCTCCCCACAAAGGGGTCATGTTTTTCTCGCCGCTTATGCAGGGGGAAAAAAGAAGAAAGCAAAGCGGCCCTCAGAAGGATCCGGGCGAGGCCCCTTCTAAGCCAAACTCCAGAACTCGATGGTGCGGCCCATCCGTGCTGGCGGAAACCACAGCCCCTCGATTGAGGGACCAGCGCTACCACTTACCTGCGGAGACGTGCGGGCCAGACCTACCCGGAAGGACCCGGACTGTTCCCGCAGCCAACAGTTGCCGCCACGTGAAGGAAAGGCAGAAGGCGGCGCCGTGCCCCTCTGGCGGGCAGCGGCTAACCGATGCGCCCACCTACTAGATAGAGCGCAGCACTCAAGCCCTTCACACTTACTGCCACCACCGCACGGAGGGGTCGACCTGCAAAGCAAAAAAACCCAAAAAAACAAACAAAAAAAAGAACCCCCAAGGCTCCTCCCTCTCCTCGTGCTCCCTACGTGCGGCCTCTCCAACCAATGGGAAGCGCAGGGGGCGGAGCGAAAGCCGCCCCAGGTGACAGGCGACTACCGAGTCCTCCCGCCGGCGCGAGCTGGCAGTGTAGTTGCCGGGCCAATCGGCAGTGTGGGTGGGGAGTGGAGGGGAGGGAGAAGGCGAGGAAAGTGGGTATCCAATCAGATCTCAGAGCCTTCGAGCGACGGGTCCTGTGGCCCGTGGCCTTCCGAGTGCAGCGCGCAGGGGGCGTGCCCACCTGGGCCAATCGGCGCGAGCCCACGGTGCGGAGCGAGCGCCTCAAATGCTCGGGTTTCTCAGCTGATTGTCTCCAGCCGAGAGTTGTTTTTTGCAGCTACCGAGCGGAGCCGCAGCAGGAGGAGCCGAGACCCCCGGAGGGGAGGGGGCGGGCGGGGAGAGGAGGCGGGGTCCGGAAAACCGCGGCTGCTCTGCGCGGGGCTCCGGGTCCTGTCACGGCGCTTCCTGGGGTTGGAGGTTGGGGTGGGTGGGGGGTAAGGGGGAAATCCTTCTCCCCCTCGACGGCGGCTCCGAGTCCGGCCTCTTCCTTCCCGCGCTCTCTCGCCCGCTCCCCAGCCCCCTCATGAGGGTGCCTGTGCCGGGTCCGGCGGCCGGCCGCGAGCCCTCGACGCCCGGAGGCGGAGGCGCCGTCGCTGCCGCCTCAGGCGCCGCGGTGCCGGGCTCGGTGCAGTTGGCGCTGAGCATCCTGCACGCCCTGCTCTACGCCGCGCTCTTCGCCTTTGCCTACCTGCAGCTGTGGCGGCTGCTCCTCTATCGGGAGCGGCGGCTGAGTTACCAGAGCCTCTGCCTCTTCCTCTGTCTCCTGTGGGCAGCGCTCAGGACCACCCTCTTCTCCGCCGCCTTCTCGCTCAGCGGCTCCCTGCCCCTGCTCCGGCCGCCCGCTCACCTGCACTTCTTCCCCCACTGGCTGCTCTACTGCTTCCCCTCCTGTCTCCAGTTCTCCACGCTCTGTCTCCTCAACCTCTACCTGGCGGAGGTAAGGCGGGAGGACGGGCATGCGGGGCCGGGCGGGTGAGCGGGGCCGCTACGATCAACTCGGGCTGAGGGCCGGGGGGAGGGGGGATCGGACAGTGAGAGGCGGACCCGAGAGCAGCTTGGGGAAACTGAGGCACGCCTGGAGTGTGCGCCAGTGTTCTCGCCCTAAACTTAAGAAGCGGATTGACTCGGTTGCTCAGAGGCTGGCGGGGTTGAGTGAGTGAGAGTGTGGGTTCCGACAACTTGAAACAGGACAACCCTTTGTTCGGTGTTTTGGCCCTCCGAGGTAAGGTGTTGGCGGCACCAACAAAGTGGCATCGCAAGAAGTAGCGGCCCCGGTAGCTCCGCCAAAGCTGGACTGTGTTGAGAGAGGTTGGATGCTGAGGTAGCAGCAGCTCTGCTGAAGCTGGACTGCTGCCAGCCATTACGTCACCAGGCAGAGCTGTTCCTCTGCTATTGTTGCTGCGTTTCTTTTATTAGAAGCTTATATTCCCTCCTGCATCTCCTTTCCTGTGGCTCGATAAGCCTCACACAAATTCCGTTCGATAAGTTCCCCAGCAGGGTTAATGATCGATAACCGATGCCGAGGGTCGGTATAAAGACCTCCGTAGCGCTCTTAATGTTGGCCCCACTTGCTCCATGCTTTGGCTATATATCCTACCTCTTGTAGCCTAGTGGTTTATTTAGAGCTAATTAAGATAGAAAATACGAGCTTAACCTATGACTGTTGCGGAAACAAACCACTAAACTGTTTTTGCAATAACTTAATAGCTGGAACCTAATCACACCCCCTTTCTCTTTTATGGGGAATTGCTGGTTGGATTGCATTGTTCTGCAGCGCTTAGGTATTTGACCCATTTCAAACAGGTTTGAGAGTGGAAGGTTGTCAATCATGTGTGTCAGCTAGTGGAATTTAAGCCACAGAATTTTGAGAATTGCCCAAAAACTCTCCCTTCCCCTCCCCCACAAAAAAAAAAAAAAAGATTGAGGAGGGGTGGAAACAAGGTGACATCATATGCTTAATACTGACTAATATAGAACAATATTGGTCTATGCAGCTAATCCTCTCAAAGGCTTTTGGAGGTGATGAGAATTAACATAGTTCTGTGCAAAAGTAAAAAAAAAAAAATTTGAGGCAGATTGTTTATATTCCCTGTGTAAACCAACTCTTTTCTCCCATAATAGATGGGGAAGTAGAATGCATAATTTTAAAATTACAGTCATAACTTCAGCTTTTTACCACACTGAAAACAACAGTTGAAAATAAGAAACAAAACTAATTTAACTTGAATTCTTTTCCTTCCCCACCCTTTGGAAGTCCAAGCAATATAATGACAAAACCGAAACAGTAAAAAGCAAAAGTAAAAAGCATGGGTAATCATAAATCACATAATCATGCCATAGTCATGTCACTTATTTGATGATGTTCTCATCTTCTAGTTGTTGTTTAAGCTTCTGTTTTAACACTTCTGTCCTTTATAGTTAAATCGATACATTGTGTTCTTCCTGACACCATTTCTGATACAATACCAGAGACCTCTCATTTGTTTTACTCTAGCTTCAGATATAATTTACCTGAAAGAGACTAGCAATTCTTATGCCATGGTCATCAGATAATTTGTTTTTCCCCTATACATTTGGACCTATAAAATCATGTTAATAATTCACTGTAAAAATATTAGGCATTTCATAAAGTAGCCAAATACTCATTTTTTTTTTTTACCTTTTTTTACCTTTTTAGATATAAGATATGCTACAAAGGGCATAAATCTTAAGTGTACAGCTAGGTGAAATTTTATGTATGCCTACACTCGTGTTACCACCACCCAGACTAAGACAGACGGCATTTCTGGTGCCCCAGAAGATTCCCTTGTGCCCTCTCCCAGTCATACCTCTCACCTTGAGGTAATCACAGAGTGGCTAAATACTATCACAATAGTAAAAGCGTCTATAGTTAAGTTCAAAATTATGAAAGTATGCTTCTACAGCATAAACTGCATCATATCTAGATTGGGTTTTCATACTTTTAGTTGCTGATGTTCCAAGCTAAATGAGGAAGAATTAAAAGTCTAAAAGTCTTGTTAAGGGAATCTTTTGTTTGTGTGATGTACTTTTCAAAAAGCAGTAAAACACAATAAACCAAGACACTGTAATTCAGAAAGAAGATAGATCAAAGCTTTTTCCTTTTGGAGTGTCTCCTAAAATTATAGATTGTCTATGCTTCTCTTTTTATAATGAAATTAACAAATTTAAGACACATAACTGTACTTAAAAAAACAAATTTTCAACTGAGAAAGATATCTTGACCAAAAACCATTTCCTTATTCATTAGAAAAAAATCCAGAGGAATCTGTATTTAAAAGAGAATTTGAATTTACATTATTAGAAGTACACTTTCAATTGATCCTTCTGAATTAATGAAGCTTTGTCAGTGAGTTCTTGGTATTGTAGAAGGATGGTAGGGAAAGCCTATGTAGTGGCAAATAACAAAACGTAACTGACATTTGATTTTTTTTTTTTTTTTACCAAAAGATCCTATACCTGTTTGAATAGTTGTACTTCTTGATTACCAAATCACTCTCTTTGCTGTCATTAAATGCCAATTTCATCTTACTGTCAACCTCTTTAAAGCACTTGTTGCATACGTTTCTCACTGATTAAAAACATTCTAACTTTAAGGACAAAGAACCATGGAGCAATATAAAAATAAAGTTAGAAAAACAACCATTACTACTTTGAATGCATTTTGGTGGTTCGTCTAAAACTCATTCAGTTTTGAAAAAGTTAAAACTACCTAAATCACTCTTTCTTTTGTTGACTACACTTGAGTGGAATTGAGATAAGGACAAGTAGCCCTTTTGAAATAACTAGACTTTTCAACTTAACCTCCTGGAAGCAGATAGTTGGGGAAAAAAAAAAAACTGTACACTAATCTAAAAACACCTACTAAACTTTTTCTGGCATGATCAGTAGAACAGGTACTTTACCAAAGAAAGGTTCACACTCCTGCACTTTTACCAGGGAAGACTTTAGTCTTTAAAATAGATTATCTGATAAAAAGATGCTACCTACCACTGGAACAAGTAAAAGCACTTAAGACGAGAGTTGATAGTATACTATCTTTGGAGTATTGTTATATACCCCAGAATCAACGAGTTCATCTTCAAGGCCCATGTTAACATTTTTTTTTCTTGCAGTTTTGTAACATGATTGCCAGTTGCTTAATTGGGATAAAATATGGTGACCTAATCACAATGCCAAAACAACCAGGAAAATTAAATTTAGGAAAATTAAACTCCTACAATCATGGATGCTCTCATTGTGCCTGACAATGAATACATTCTTCCAAATACCGATGATAGGTCAAATAGTGTGTAGTTAAACTTACATGTACTAGGGTGTCGTTATAATGTTTTGTGATTTCTCACAAAAGCATTCCACCACCAAAAATGGAAATTCTTTAAGGATAAGTTACTTTATTATATTTTTATCTCATGGCAGCTAGAACAATGGTGAATATATTATTGAATAACAATCTGGAAAAGGCCAAATCTAGAAAATATTTAGCCATCTAAAAGTTGGACATTAACTTCATTTTGGTGAACATTTGAAGTAAATTATTTATGTACTTTCTAAGGTCTTTATGTTTTCTACTGAAAAGCTTGCCTATGGTATGAATGCCAAGATTCTTTTGGATTATTGTGACATAACTAGATAAAAGTTCATTTTGGTTACCACAGGTAAAATATTAGTAATGAAACCACTTTAATATATCTGAGTTTTGCTTAGCAATACTATTTTTATATCATGGTAAATGGCACATAGTAATTAGGACTTTGCTAATTTGGTTTCAACAAAATCTATTAAATAGAAAAGTCTGTAAAACAAGTCTCACATCATGAGTCAGTTACTATTTGCTGGAAATAGTGGTTTTAGTTCAATGTTGGATTTTGTAACATTTGTCTTCACAACCCCCATGATACAGGTAGATACAAGCAGGGTGTGATTTTTCCAAGGTTAAATGGCTATGCATCAGATGTAAAGCTACCATATAGCCAAAGGCTATAAAGTCTTATCAAGTGATTGATCCTTATAATATATTCTGATGGTCACCACCAACTTTTCATTATTTAGTACTTTACTATTTGCTTTCCCACTTTCCCCCATTTCAAACCTTTGCCCTCTCCAACAAACTCTTTCTTCCCCCTTCATTCTCAACATATGACCCTCAGCTCCTAGTTTATAGAAGTAGAAACCAGGGCCATCTGGCTGAACAAAGATTCAGAAAAATACCTTAAAATGCTGCAGAGAGTATTCAGTCTTTTTCAAAGAAGTGAAGAAATTCCTCAGAGGTAAAAAACAAAAAAACAAAAACAAAAACAAAAACAAACAAAAAAAACACGCACAGAGTGAATGCAGAATGTTAAAGTAACACACAGATGTTTGCCTTGGGGTTGGAGGTGGTTATTAGCTGCTTCCTGCTGGCCTAAAGCTTGGATGTTACTTTTATGTGTTGGGGGTCTGGGAAGGTGACATTGGAGGCAATACCTTGTGATGAAGTCTAATCAGAGACTTCATTCCCTCCAACTTAATCCCAGAATTCTCAAAGTGTATATCTTCAGTGAATGGACTATGAAAAATAAGCATTTTGTCAAAGGTTGATGATGGGCTTTGTGCCTCTCTCTGCCTCGGTCTTGGGTGATGGAGGTACAAATTGGGAAAGAAAAGTCTTTACCGAGAATGCATGGCAAATTTATTCTCACACGAGTTCACACCACTTCTGTCAACTTGGAGAAAAAAATAAAACCCAAACTGAAAATGTAGTTTATTGGTATGCTGGCTTGGTAGTAACCTCAAGAACCTGGAAGGAGCACATGCAAATCATTTGTTGACGAGTATACTTTAAAGTTTTTTTTTAATGTTTATTTTTCAGAAAGAGAGAGCACGTGCAGGTAGAGGAGGGGCAGAGAGACAGGGAGATATAGAATCCAAAGCAGGCTCCAGGCTCTGAGCTGTCAGCACAGAGCCTGATGCAGGGCTTGAACTCAGGAACTGAACTGAGAGGTCATGACCTGAGCCAAAGTCGGACACTTAACTGACTGATCCACCCAGGTGCCCCTTGAGAAGTATACCTTAAACCCAGAATCCTAACAGATAAAATTTCACAGAACATAAGCATAAGATGAAAAATTACACTACAGAATCTACACTACCAAGATTAAAAATGTTAGAATTATCAAATACATAACAAAATTTTTATGTGAATTAAGAAAGTAAAAAGTATTGATATATGACTTTAAAACTTTAGGCACATTTGGAAATCATTTTTAAATTAAAAATATTAAAATTAAAAACTGGAATGAATGGTTAAACAACAGATTAAACAAAGCAATTAGTGAAGATCTGAAAGTAAGATAACCCAGAATATAGCTCAGAAAAATAAAAAATCATAACTATGAACAGGGATTAAGGGAGAATGAAAATAGAATGAACAGCTCCATTATATGTCTAATTGGAATTTCAGAGAAATTCTTCAAAAGAATAAAGACTTAGAATTTGCCCAAATTAATGAAAGACAGCAAGTTTCTGATTATGAAATCCCCCCTGTCAGCCTGCTCATGCTTTCTCTCTCTCAAAAATAAACATTTAGAAAAGATTTTAAAAGTATGATACAGAAATCTTGGAGCTGAAAACACAAAATCTGATGTGAAAATTCATTTGAGGGTTCATCAGCAGACTAGATCAAACAGAAGAAAGGATAATGAACTCAAAGACAAGTCATTGGAAATAATTCAGTCAGAAGAGCAAAAATAGAATGAGAAAGAATGAACAAAGCTAAAGAGACTTGTAGTACACCATCAAACAGACCAGTATATGCATTGAGTCCTAGATGGGAAAGAGACAGAGAAAGGACCAGAAGGCTTATTCAAAGAAATAATGGCTGAAAACTTCCCAAATCTGGAGTAGGAAATGGACATCCAGATCCAAGAAGCCAGAAGATTATTAAAAAAGAGGAATCCAAAGAAAGACAAATTATAATCAAGTTGTCAAAAGCCAAAATTATTTTTAAAAACAGAAGAATAGAGCCTTTTCACTTACAAGGGAATCCCTATAGGACTGTTAACAGATTTTTCAACAGATATCTTGCAGGCCAGAAAAAGTGGGATGATCTAAAGTGCTGAGAGAAAAATAACTGCCAACAAAGAATAATATTTACTTTGTAAAAATATCCTTCAAAAATGGGAAAATAATGACTTTTCCAGATAAACAAAAGCTGAAGGAGTTCATCAACTGCCTTACAAAATACATACCTGCCTTGCAAAATAATGCCAAAGAGAATTCTTCAAGTTAAAACAAAAGGATGGTAAAAAGCCACATAATAGCATAGTTATGAAACTCATGTAAAGATAAATACATAGACAAATATAGAATTGTATTATTGTAATGGTGGCGATTAAATCACTTTTAATTCCAGTATAAATGTTAAGGAAAAATGATTATAAAAATGTTAAAAGATACACAAAGTGGTACAACAAAAAAATGTTAAGGGGGAGAAGTTAAAGTATAGAGTTTTTGTATACAGTTGAACTTAAGTTATTATCAGCTTAAACTGTTATATTTTTTGTACACCCCAAGGTAACTACTCACACATACCTGTAGAAGTTATACAATAGTAAAAGGGAAAGGAATCAAAGCTTATCAATACAAAAAAAAATCAACAAATCACAAAGGAGAATAGCAAATGATGAAAAGACAGACCAAAGAATAACAAGACTAAGAAAAATATCAACAAAATGGCAATAGTAAATCCTTAGTTATTAATAATTACTTTAAATGTAAATGGTTTTAAACTCCCCAATCAAATCATTTAGAGTTAACTGAGTTGAAAATAATAATATAAGACCCAACTATATACTGTCTACAAGAAACTTACTTCAGATTTAAGAATACATATAGACTGAAAGCAAATACTAACAGAACTGAAGGAAGAAATAGACAGTAATAGCATAAGAGTAAGAGACTTCAATACCCCATTTTTAATAATGGATAGAATATCCAGACAGAAGTTCAAAAAGGAAACAAAGCACTTGAGTAACACTATACACCAAATGAAACTAACAGACATACGCAGAACATTTCACCCAACAGCAGCAGAATACACACTCTTCTCAAGCACATATGGATCTTTCCCCAGGGTAGATGACATGTTAAATCACAAAATAGGTCTTCACAAATTTGACAAGACTGAAACCAAGTTTTTTTTTTTCTGACCACAATGAAATGAAAATTAAAAAGCAATTGCAGAAGTAAAATTGGAAAATTCACAACTTTGGAAATTAACACACTCTTGAACAGCCATTGGGTCAAAGAAGAAATAAAAAAGGAAATTAGAAAATATCTCATGACAGGGGCTTCTGGGTGGCTTAGTCGGTTAAGTGTCCAACTTTGGCTCAGGTCATGATCTCACAGTTCATGAATTCGAGCCCCACATCAGGCTCTGTGTTGACAGCCTGGAGCCTGCTTCAGATTCTGTGTCTCCCCCTCTCTCTGTTCCTCCTCTGCTCGCTCATTCTCTCTCAAAAGTAAATAAAGATTTAAAAAAAAATTTTAATATCTCATAAGAAAGGAAAATACAACATACCCACACTTATGTGAACAAAAGTAGCACTAAGAAGTCTGTAGTGATAAATGACTACATTAACAAAGAACAAAGATCTCATATGAACAATCTAAACCTACAACTCAAGGAGCTAGAAAAAGAACCCACTAAGCCCAAAGTTAGTGGAAGGAAGGAAATAGCAATGATCAGAGTAGCAATAAATGACATAGAGAATAGAAAACTACAGAAAAAAAAAAAACAGTGAAATTTAGAAAAAAAGAAAAGAAAATTATAAGTGAAAGAAGAGACTTTACAACTGATGCCACAGAAATAAAAAGTCTGAAAAGACCTATACCTAGTATGGAGAGCGAATCAGTAATCAAAAACCTACCAACAGAGCAAAGTTTAGATTCGGATGGCTTCACTGGAGAATTCTACCAAACATTTAAAAAATTCATGACAGTTTTTCTTACACACTCCCTCCAAAAATTGAAAAGAACATTTCCTGGGGTGCCTGGGTGGGTCAGTCAGTTAAGCATCTGACTTCAGCTCAGGTCATTATCAGTTCATGCGTTTGACCCCCACATCGGGCTCTGAGCTGTCAGCACTGTGGGATTCTGTGTCTTCCTCTCTCTGCCCCTCTACTGCTCATGCTGTGTCTCTCTTTCTCCCAAAAATAAATAAATATGAAAAGAAATTTTAAAAATAAAACATTTCCTAACTCATTTTATAGGGCCAACATCACCCTGATACCAAACCCAGCCAAAGACAATACATGAAATCTACAGGCCAATATTCAGATAAATATAGATGTCAAAATCCTCAAGAAAATATGAGTAAATTGAATCCAAGAGCACAGTAAAAGGATCATACACCAAGTTGGATTTGTCTCTGGGATGCAAGAATGGTTCAACATAGAAAAATCAATTAATGCAGTACACCATATTAACAGAATAAAGGATAAAGTTATGTGATTGTTTCAATAGATACAGAAAAGCATTTGACAAAATTTAACATTCTTTCATGATAAAAACTCTCAACAAAGTAGGAATAAAAGAAAATTACCTCAACATAATAAAGGGCATATATGAAAAGCTATAAGTAACATCATTTTAATACGTCTTGAAATATGGCCTAATTTTCCTTTTGGTTTCTTTTTTAACCCAATGGTTGTTCAAGAACGTGTTGTTAAATTTCCACATAGTCGTGAATTTTCCATTTTTACTTCTGTTTTTGAAAAATATAAGGAACATAAAAATTTAAATATATTAAATGTAAGGGCATACAAACAGTGATCATTCATGGAATAAAATTTCCAACAAGAGGATACACTTTTTATTAAGGAACAGTTTTAGAAATTGAGCACATACTAGAGCATGAAAGCAACATTAACAAATTAGAGACAGTGACGAAGTGATTGAGAGTATATCTCAATACCAGCTGTGCCTATGTCCCTTCTCCATAAATGGGTAATAATAATGCCCATCCCATAGGGTTGTTATGAGGACTAAATGATACCAAATTCAGAAAAAGTAATTATGGGGGCACCTGGGTGGCTCAGTCAGTTAAGTGTAAGATTTCAGATCAGGTCATGATCTCATGGTTCATAAATTCGAGCCCCACATTGGGCTCTCTGCTGCCAGTGCAGAGCCCACTTCGGATCTTCTGTCCCCCTCCCTCTCTCTACCCCTACCCCACTTGTGTTCTCTCTCTCTCAAAAATAAACATCTAAAAATTTTTTGTTAAAAATAAAGGAAAGAGGCACCTAGGTGGCTCAGTTAAGCATCCAACTTCAGCTCAGATCATGATCTCACGGTCAGTGGGTTTGAGCCCCATGTCAGGCTCTGTGCTGACGGCTCAGAGCCTGGAACCTCTTCAGATTCTGTGTCTCCCTCTCTGTCTGCCCCTCTCTTGCTCATGTTCTCTCTCTCTCTCTCAAAAATATATAAACATTTAAAAAATAAATAAAGGAAAAAGTAATTATGAAAAATAACAGCAAATATTAGCAAATCAAATCCAAAACTATGCATAAAAGATAACACATCCTGACCAAATTTTTTTATCCCAAGAATGCAACATTGATTTAACATTCAAAAATCAACATAATAAGGGCGCCTAGGTGGCTCAGTCGAGTAAGCAGCCGACTTTGGCTCAGGTCATGATCTCATGGTTCTTGAGTTTGAACCTGGTGTTGGTCTCTGTGCTGACAGCTCAGAGCCTGGAGCCTGCTTCAGATTCTCTGTCTCCCTCTCTCTCTGCCCCTCCCCCCACTCATACTCTGTCTCTATCAAGAATGAATAAATGTTAAAAAATTTTTTTTAAATCAACATAATAAACCTTATTGACAATGTAAAGGAGAAAATCATATCCTCTCAATAAATGCAGAAAAAGGATTTGACAAAATTCAACAATCATGATTTTTTAAAAAATCAACTTTTAGCAAAATATGGTAAAGAAGAGAAATTCCTCAATATAGCAAAGAACATTTATAAAAAATTTATAGCCAACATTATACTTAATAATGAAAGATTACTTCCATGGCTGGCTGGCTCAGTTGGTAGACCATGTGACTCTTGATTTCAGGGTCATGGATTCAAGCCCCACATTGGGTATAAAGATTACTTGAAAGGGAGAAAGAGAAAGAGGGAGGAAGGAAGGAAGGAAAGGAAAGGAAGAAAGAAAGAAAGAAAGAAAGAAAGAAAGAAAGAAAAGAAAGAAGAATTGGAAGGAGAGAAATAAAATTGTCTCCATTGTAGGAGAGAGAGAGGAAGAAAGAGGAAGAAAGAAAGATACATTACTCCCTAGGACAAGAAGATACTTCACTTCTTATCATGGCCATTGTGCTAGAGGCCCTAGACATTGCAGTAAGGTAAGAAAAAAAAAAGACTTAAAAATTACAAAGAAAGAAAACCAAGAACCACCCCCCCCAAATAACCCAATTAAAAATGGGCAGAAGACATGAACAGACATTTCTGAAAAAAAGATACCCATGAAAAGATGCTCAACATCACTAATCATCAAGGAAATGCAAATCAAAACCATAATGAGATATCACTTCACACCTGTCAGAATGGCTAAAATCAACAACAAAAGAAATGCCAAATGCTGGCGAGGATGTGGAGAAAAAGAAAAACTTGTGCACTGTTGGTGGGAATGCAAAGTGGTGCAGCCATGTGGAAAACGGTATGGAGGTTCCTCAAAAAATTTAAAATAGAACTACCATACCATATAATTCTATCCTGGGTATTTACCCCCCAAAAACAAAAAAATACTGGGTATTTATCTAAAGAATATGAAAGAATACAAAAACCCTAGTTTGAAAAGATATATTCACCCCTATGTTTATTGCAGCATTATTTATAATAGCCAAGACATGGAAACAGCCCAAGTGTCTATCAATTGATGAATGGATAAAGTAGATGTGGTATAAGTATATACAATGGAATATTACTCAGCCATAAAAATCAATGAAATCTTGCCATTTGCAACAACATGAATGGATCTAAAGGGTATAATGCTAAGTGAAATAAGTCAGAAAACATGCCATATAATTTCACTCATACATGGAATTTAAGAAACATTTGTAGGTAATATGATTGTTTACGTACAAAATCCTAATAAATCAACAAAAAATTGTTGTAGCTAATAAGTGAATTTAAGAAGCTTGCATGATATGACTATATTTTATATACTAGCAGAAAACAATTAGAAAATGAAATAAAAATAGTGCACCACAAATTAAAATACTTAGAAATATATGTCATAATAGATGTGCAAGTCTTCTACAATGAAAAGAAGACAACTACTGAGAGAAATTAAAGAAGCCCTAAGTAAATGGTAAAGTGGACCCTGGAAAACTCATTAAGATGTCATTTGTCCCCCAAATTCACCTATACATTCAATGCAATCCTCATTAAAATCTCAGGATTTTTTGGTAGTAATTGCCATGATTATTTAAAAATGTAGTGGAAAGGGGTCCTGGGTAGCTCAGGCAACTGAACACCTAGCTCTTGGTTTCTACTCAGGTCATGATCTCACAATTCATGTGTTTGAGTCCCCACGCTGGGCTTTGAACTGGCAGTGCATGTCCTTCTTGGGGTTCTCTCTCCCTCTCTTGGCCCTTCCCCGTCTCTCTCTCTCTCTCTCTCTCTCCCCCTTTCTCTCTCTCAAAATAAATAATACTTTTAAAATAAATGAATAAAATAAAATAAAAATGTATATGGAAATACAAAGGACTTAAAATAGCTGAAATAATTATGAAAAAGAATGAAGTTGGAGAATCATACTACCTGATTTTAAGATTTATTATAAAGTTACAGTAATCAAGACATTGTAATAATGGGAAAAAATAGACATGTAGGTCAATGAGGCAGAATAAATCCAGAATTAGGCTCATACATATGTAGTTAATTGATTTTTTTTTTACAAAGATGTGAAGGTAATTTAGGGAGGAAATGAATGCTATTTTTAAACAATGGTGCTGAAATAACTGGTTGTCCATATTGAAAAAACTGAATATTGATTCTTACCTCACACCACACACAGAAATCTATTTGACATGGATTATAAGCCTAAATATAAAAGCTAAAACTTGTGGAAGAAAAAAAAAGAAAATCTTCATTGCCTTGAAGGAGACAAAGATTTCTTAGGAAACAAAAACATGAACCAAAATCGACAAATAAGACTTTATAAAAATTAAACTTGTTTGCAAGGCAGATAAGGAAAAGGCAAGTTACAGACTGGGAGAAAATATATCTGACAACAAACTTGTATCCAGAATATATGAAGATCTCTTACAGCTCAATTATAATAAAATTCAATAAGAAACACATGAAAAAATACTCAAAATAATTAGTCAGGAAAATGAAAACTAAAACCACAATGAGATGCCACTAAATATAGTAGAAAGACTAAAATTAAAAACACTGACTATACCAATATTGGCAAAAATGGAGATTAATTGGAATGCATGCACTGATGATAGGAACATAAAGTTTTACAACCACTTTGGAAAACGGCAGTTTCTAAAAAGGAAAACAAACTTGTCATAAACCTAGTCATTATAGTCCTAGATTCCCAAAATAAATGAAAGCATATGTCCGTACAAAAACTTGAATATGAATGTTCACAGCAACTTTATCAAACTGAAATTAACGTAGATTTCCAACAAAACCAGAGATAAACAAATGTGGTATATCCATACAAAGGAGTACTACTCAGCAGTAAAAGGAGGAACGAGCCATTAATAGACAAAACAACATGAATGAATCTAAATATTGGTAGGCAGAATGAAAGAATCCAGACAAAAATGAACTCACACTATATTACATTTATATTAAATTTTAGAAAATCCAAACTAGGGTTGCCTGGGTGGCTCAGTCGGTTAAGCATTCGACTTCAGCTCAGGTCATGATCTCACAGTTTGGAGGTTCAAGCTCTGCATCAGCCTCTGTGTTGATAGCTCAGAGCCTGGAGTCTGCTTCAGATTCTGTGTCTCCCTCTTTCCCTGCCCCCCCCCCCAAAATGAACATAATAATTTAAAAAATAAAATTCAAACTAACCTATAGTCATAGAAACTGGATCACCAGTTGCTTGAAGCCTGAGGCAGAAGGGAGGATGTACAACAGAGGTATAGGATGAAATGGAGAGGGTGTGGAAATATTCTATATTTGATTGTTTTGGTGGTATATGTATGCATAACAAAACTCACCAAATTGTGCACCCTAAATACATGCAGTATGTTGTACATATATTATTCCTCAATGAAATTGACCCCCCTCAAAAAAAAAAACCCTCAACCCAGTAAAGAATTCTGCTTGCAATTTATTCCAAGAATAAAATCTAAAGTGGGGAAGAAATGTAAAAAGTGCAGCCCCATCATGTACCAGTTCTACATAGCTTCGTAAAGTTACTTCGGTAAATTATTTAACTTCTCAGTACCTATTTTCCCATTTATAAAAATAACAATAGTACCTACCTCATAGAATCATTGTGGCAACTAAATTACATAATTCATGTAAAATCTTCAGAGTGGCTCCTGGCATATATGTTGATTATTAGCTATTAATACTAAATTTCAAAGAATTGGAATTCCATAGACCATATTCTGTCACCACCAAAACATTGTTTGAATTCAGCAGCAAAAATAATGTGTGAAATTTTATTTGGTAAAACTTCAAACACATATGAACACATAGATAAGGGAAAGAATCACAATGGAATTTAGAAAATACTTAGAACATGAACTTAGAACTTAGAACTAAAAATATTACATAACAGAACTTGAATGAAGCAGCTAAGTTGGCATGCAAGAACCAAATCTAGAACTTTAAATGTTTACATCAGAAGAGAACCTAAAATTTAACAAGCTAAGCATCCAATTTTTGTTAGAAAAAGGAAAATAGAATAAGCCCAAAGGAAACAAGCAAAAGGAAATGAATGTAGAGATTAATAAAATTAATCTGAAAACAGACAAGAAAGAGGCTTAACAAAGCCAAAAGCTACCCCCTACCTTTCTTCACATCAGCTTCTTCAGGGATGACCATGCACGTGCTCACCATCTTCTTCAGCCATGCGAATGTGTCTTTGCCCCATCACTCTGCCAAAATAGCTGTTACCTTAAGATCCACAGTGAACTTCATGTCAACAAGTTCATTACACATTTTTCAGTCCTCACCCAAGTTAATCACTCAGCATCAAATGACCATATTTTTCTTTCTAACACTTACACTGCATAGCACTTTTGCTAGCACACTGTTCTGGATTCTTTTTTTTTTTTTTTTTTTTTTAACTACCTCACTAGCTGCTGTTCAATCTCTGCCTTGCCAACAGAGGTTCACGTTTCTTAAGACCTGAGCCTTGGGCCCCTGTTCTTCCCAAGTGATCACATCCACACTCATGGCATCATGCCACCTAAAAGCAAATGACTCATACAAATCATACATCTTCTAACATCTCTTAACATTCTAACATTCACTTCTCTCCACCCACAACAGCTGGTACAAGCTACAACCATTTATTGCACGTCTATGGCAGTTAGCCTTCTAATTACTGTGTATGTATCCTCTGGTTGCCACCATTCCATTCTGCACATTGTTGCCAGTTACCTTTTTCAACGTTTATTTATTTTTGGGACAGAGAGAGACAGAGCATGAATGGGGGAGGGGCAGAGAGAGGGAGACACAGAATCGGAAACAGGCTCCAGGCTCTGAACCATCAGCCCAGAGCCTGACGCGGGGCTCGAACTCACGAACCGCGAGATTGTGACCTGGCTGAAGTCGGACGCTTAACCGACTGCGCCACCCAGGCGCCAGTTACCTTTTTAAACAAAAATCTAATTTATTATAAAAGTCCCACCCCCAGATTCCTCCATTGGCTCTGATCACTCTTAGAATAAAGACAAATTCTCTCGTACATGTTAGAAGACACTTCATGGTTCCAACCTCATTTTATACTGTGTTCCTCCTTATTCCTCATCATGCCAGCCACACTTAGCATTCTTTCAGTCCTTTGTACTTGCCATCTCCCTTATACCACAGAACCTTTCTATGTTCTTTTCCCTCTTCTTAGAATGTTTTTTTTCCTTTGCTTAGTTAACTCTTAGCTCCAAGGTAACATTTCTTCAGGAAAGCCTTCATTCAACTATCCAACCAGATTAGATTCCAAAATTATAGACTCTCAGAGCATTATGCTCCTTTCCTTCATATCATTTGCACATTTGTGATTTTATATTTGTGTGATTTATTTGTGAGAGCTTACTGGACTGTAAGCATTATTGGAATAAGGACCAGTCTATTCTTGCTGTATCCCTAGCACCTAACTTAACACCTGGCATGTAATTGGTGTTTAATAAATATTTATTGAATGGATAAGTCCCTTGTTCACCATATCTTAAATATTCTGGGGTGAAGGAATCCCTGAATATATAGTTTCACAGCAGAACTTTCTCCATTCATTTTTCATTTTTCCCCTTCTTTTTCCAATTATCTACCTCCTCCCCTCAAAAAGAATGTTTGCTTTAAACAGGGATCTCAAACTCAAATGCCCAGAGAGCCCTGGACACTCCATTTGAGAGATAACAGGGAGTGGTAAGTGACTGTTGTCAACTAGAAAGCACATATCTAAAGAGGACAGCCACATTAATTCAGTTCCAGCTGCGAGCTGGCATTGCCAAATCATCTGATTTTTCATGAGAAGTCAGAAGTTTGGATTTTTTTAAATGGGAAATCTTTTTAAATAATGACAGGAGGGGGGGAAGGAAAAAAAAAAAGAGGTTAGAGTGGGAGAGAGCCAAAGCATAAGAGACTCTTAAAAACTGAGAACAAACTGAGGGTTGATGAGGGGTGGGAGGGAGGGGGGGTGGGGTGGGTGATGGGTATTGAGGAGGGCACCTTTTGGGATGAGCATTGGGTGTTGTATGGAAACCAATTTGACAATAAACTTCATATATTGAAAAAAAATAATGACAGGATATTGGAAGTATTGTTCCGAATACCATAGGCTAACACTGGATAAGCCAAACAAAACGTTTTGTGGGTCAAACTCAACCCATGGGCTACTAATTTGTATTTTCTCTTCCCTATTTTACTTCTGTGTTATCTTGCTTAAAGGAATAAAACAGATCAACACAATCTTGTCTTTATAATTTCCATATAACAAAGCTAAATTACATTTAATACCCATTAAATGAACTCTGAGTAAGGTACACCTTAACTTAAGGGAAATTTATGGTGTCCTAAGTCTTACCAAATATAAAGCACTACATATCACATGACAAACCATCAATGTCGGCCTCCCTCCACTATACTACATATTGTTTAGGTCAGCCACTATTGTACCTATATTTTGAAGGAAATTTTGCATGGGCTTAGGCATCTAGTACTGTAATATATGTGATCAATGCAATGATTCAGATAGTTGAGCAAATTAACGGAGTTTAAAAGAAATGTTTCTTTCTCTCTGTCTCCACAAATAAAATCAGAATCTCTAACTCAAAAGTAGAATTTCTCATCTAATTTGTTTTAAATAAAGAGAAACTATTGTAAATTAAGTGTCCTTGTTATCTTTTAATTTTAACTTTGTTAAGACTTCTGTTTAAAGTAGTATAACTTTAGTATCCCTGAACTGGAAGTCTGGTAATCTGAATTCTAGTCCAAATTCTGTTTTATTTGGCTAATTGATATTTGCCAAATCATTACTTTTCTGGGCCATTTATTTAATTTGTAAAGAGGTTAGTCTCCGTGATATCCAAGATACCTTTAATCCTAATAGCCTGACACTAATAAAGTAATCTAGAATTTGAGGGTTTAAAAAAAGAAAAACTTCTGGGGCCCCTGGGTGGCTCAGTTGGTTAAGTGTCTGACCTCGGCTCAGCTCATGATCTCACAGTTCGTGGGTTCGAGCCCCACGTCAGGCTCTGTTCTGACAGCTAGGAGCCTGAAGCCTGCTTCAGATTCTGTGTCTCCCCCTCTCTCTACCCCTTCCCCACTCACGTTCTCTGTCTCTCTCTCAAAAATAAAATAAAAACATTAAAAAAGGGAAAAAAAGAAAAACTTCTTACTATATGACCTAGTTCTGAGATTTAATACAGTGTGAATTGTGAGTTCTGTGAGTTGTGAATACACTGTGAATTCTATCTCTGAGATATGAATGCCAATTTTAAAAGTTACACATATTATGTTAAAACTAATCAAAGTTTGTTTAGGACATAAATACATAAATATTTAGGATCATCTGCTTTCTAAGATAAGGGGTAGCTGGATACTTCAAATCTTTATAACTTTTTAAAAAATTCAATTATAGCAGCCATTTTTCCTTAAGATAATGATCACACTCTAGAATTTTTTTTTCAGCTTTAGTCTGAGGATAAAAATGCTCGAGTAATATTTTCTTAAACTTTTTTGCTTTTTCCTCACTGAGGAAAAGCAGTACTTAATTGTATAGTACTTTATTCAACTGCTGATGGAAACACTTGGGCTAATTTAAGGTGATACACTGTACTCGAGGGAACTTTTCCGTCATACCATGGAATTAAAAGGTTTTTAAGCTAATGTAATTATGTTACATTCAAACTGATTTTGTTCAAACTGTTACTGTTTTTAAGAAACCAGGATAAAAAGTAAGCAGTGTTCCTTTTGCTTCTTCCTTCCCTGGGATATTCTATTACTTCTTTTGATATATTCTGCCCATTTTTTTCTCCACCATTATCAGTCAGACCAATATTCTCCAATGAATCTGGCTCTCTTTCTCTATCTTCACAAAAAGCAATTCTGCTATCTTCCTGGTTCAAAAAGCATGAAAGGCTTTGTGAAAAATCAGTAATATACAATGGGAGATTTAGTGTTAGAAAAACCTTTTTAAAGGATAAAACAGTTTCAGCACAAATTCGATTTAAATTGGTTTCCTAAGGAGTCTAAAACCATGAGTGGGACTCAGATCAGAAATAAATTCTGGGGGCCTGGGCGGCCTAGCCAGTTGAGTGTCCGACTTTGGCTCAGGTCATGATCTCCCGGTTTGTGAGTTCAAGCCCCACATCAGGGTCTCTGATGTCAGTGCAGAGCCCTCTTGGGATCCTTTGTTCCCCACTCTCTCTGCCTGTCTCTCTCTCTCTCTCTTTCTCTCTATGTGTCAAAAATAAATAATAAACGTTTTTTTAAATAAAAAAATGTATATTCCTTGACATAAAATGTTAAATTATCTTCAAAAACTGTCCATACTAAGCTAATGAAGAGGCCATAGTAATCTATTATGTTTTAGAGTGATTTTCAATAATGAAAGCTCATAAATTTTTCTTCTCATAAAATTAATACTTCATTCCTAGAAAAATTTATTTATGATTTAAAAAAATACTTCTGGTTAAGTAAAGGGTATGGTAAAGGTACTTAATAGCATGCAAAATAACACAAAATGAAGGTGTTAAACTGCTTTAGGTCATTATATTTTACTAAATTTGGTTTCTGAATATATTTTTCCTGGACATGTTAATTCTTCAAATCGTGAACAACTAATAAGCAGTTGCTGTGACATACAGATGACACCACTATTAATAAAGCAGCATTTGTCATCTTAAAAATTAGGGAATTAACTTCAACTATATACCATCAAAGATCTAAATGTGTGAATATATCAAAGAAAACCAGGATTCATATGAGCCTTGAATTAGGAGTCAGGACATCTGGATTTTAATTCTTTCAATTTCCTATGTGTTCTTGGACAATGCATTTAATCTCTAAAACTCAGCTTTGTTATTTGTAAAATTAAGTTATTTAATTAAATCTCTAAGGTTTCTCTTAGTCCAGGAGAGACCAGTGATAAGCTCAAGTTGTCCTCTCCCAGCAGAGTCTTACACATAACATTTATTCTCCTAGCAACAATACGTGGCACCTATGAAGTATTGTAACCAGGAGAGCTTGCCTAAGACACGGTATCCAGAGTTTTTATTGGGGGACGGTGATGTAGGAATGGGGTGTCTTTGGGGCTGACCTTTGTTTCTTAATCTCCAGCCTTCTCAAAGGTCAGATTGATACCACATGGCTCAGGGCTTCCACCATAAATCACATCATTAGCATAGACAATTTTTTGTGACCCAAGCCTCCAGGTAAACAAAGACACATGCAAAACTTTGAAATTATCTTCCAAGAGCCAGGGAAGGGCCAGATCTTTCCTTGAAATGTGCAGAGTTTAGGCAGCTCAGGCCTGCCGGGTTAATCCTTCACTGTATATCTTGTTTCAGTGAAGTAATCCATTAGTACCTCCTTGAGAAAGGGTGCTTGATAAGCAATTTTTTGAGGCTTTTCATGTATGAAATATTTTTATTCTACTGTCATACTTGATTGATAGTTTAGGCAGCTATAGAATTCTAGGTTAGAGATAATTTTCCCTAAGGATTTTTAAAGTATTGCTCCACTTCTAGTGTTGTTATTAAAGTTTGAAAGCCATTCTGATTCTTGATCCTTTATATGTGACTTGTTTTTTTCTTTCCTGAAAACCATTAGATTTTTCTTTGACCCTAGTGTTCAGAGAGGATGTCTCTTCATATGAGTCTGCTTTCTATCCATTTTGATGGGTATTGAACAGACCCTTTCAATTTAGTCACATGTATCCTTTAGGGAAACATTCTTTCATTATTCAATGATTTTTCTCTCCTTTGTTTCTGTTCTCTCTTTCTGGAACTCCTAACATTTGGATGTTGGACCTCCAAGACAGATTCTTTTCTTACCTCTTCTCCCTTATTTTGCCTCTGTCTTTTTACTCTACTTTTTTGAGGTGATTTCCTCAACTTCCAGCCCTTCTCTTTTTCACTTCCACAAACATGTTTAATTTCTATGAGCTTTTTTATTCTCTGAATTTTTTATTAACAGAATCTTTTTTTTCATGAGTGCAGTATCTTATCATTCTATTAACATAGGATTTTTTGTTTAGGTTTTTTTTCTTTCTGTATAATTTTCTTTTTCCTATGTTTGTTTTGATCTCCATCTTTCATTAAAAACTTTTAGGCTATCTGGTTATCCTTGGGTGTCTTCCTAATTAAGAATGGAAGTTCTAAACGTGGGTGAGACATGTACACATTGTAGGGTGATCTGGCTGGTCAACTGGCTATGAAACCACTGATGCTAGTAAATTTAGGTCTTTTGGGATGATCAGATTGTTCTTGGTGAAAAAATACTGTAATCCTTTGACAATAGAGGTCTAGTTTACAGCACTTTGAGAACCTAATTGGGGAAAAAGTTAAGGGATGGAAGAATCCCTATACTTGGTATTCATCATTAAACTCTCTTTTTAGCATGATGCCAAACTACCAACTGTGACTGCCATCTAACTTTCCAGGCCAGGGTAGTCTCTCCAGAAAGTAAACACCCAGTCAGGATGATTAAGGGGCATTTGCCCAGGGGATAGACTAGTAAAGAGATTTAAGCATTTAACTGCTCTTAAATAGCTTTTATCTGTCTCTGTTTTAGCTACTTCCACATCTCAGTTTCAGTGGTATTTGGTTTTCTTGGTTCCTATATCTTTTGGAGATTGTGAAATGTGTAGTAGGTTGGTCCTCAACCCTCCTCACCACTGTCATGGGATTCATCTTTCTTGGATAATCACACATTGTGTTGAGAATTTCCAAGACTACCCTCAGCCTCGATTATTTGCTAGAAGGACTCACAGTTATAATACTCATGGTTATAGTTTATTACAGTGAAAGGATAGCATAACATCAGCAAAGGGAAAAGACACATGGAGTAAGGTCCAGAGGAAACCAGGCACAAGCTTCCAAGAGTCCTCTCCCGGAGGAATCACAGGATATACTTAGTTCTTTCTGTAAAGAGATGTGACAACACATATGAAATGTTACTTACCAAGGAAGCTTAATAGAAATTCAGTGCTAAAGTATTTTATTGGGATTGAAACAGGTAAGCACTCTGCCAAAGACATACCAAAATTCCAGACTCCCAGAAGGAAAGCAGATGTTGAGTATAAATCATATTGTTTGCACAAACAGTTTAGGCTCAATGAAACACCCTTATCATGTAGGGAATGTTGGGAATCCTCCTGAAATCCAAGTCCCAAATACCAGCCAAGGAGAAACCTTACAAGTAGGCTTTTTTAAATTAACAGCCTCAAGCACACTATGTTAAATTTTCTGCACACACATCCATCTGCTTTCTAGCTTCTCAATTTTTGTTTTTGTATCCTTTCCCATTCTACTCAAACTTGGGAGTTAATGCCTTTTTTTCATGTTTATTTATTTATTTTTGAGAGAGAATGGGGGAGGGTCAGAGAAAGAGGAAGACAGAATCTGAGGCAGGCTCCACGTTGTTAGTGCAGAACCTGTGGGGCTCCAACTCAGGAACCGTGAGATCATGACTTGAGCCAAAGTCGGATGCTTAACCAACTGAACAACCCAGATGCCTGGGGTTTATGCCTTTTAAGAAAATTCCTTTACTATTGTTTTAGTGGAGTTTCATTTGACAACAAAATTAGATATGTATGTTCAATATTAACCTGGAACTTTATTTGATTATAAATCAAAACTCCCCAGTTTGATTGTAAAACGTCATTTTTAAGCAACTTGAAAGAAAACAGATGAAGCAGAGAGAAAAAACTTGTTTTAAAGTTTTTATTTTAGGGGAACTTGGGTGGCTTAGTTGATTGCACATCTGACTCTTGATGTCAGCTCAGGTCATGATCCCAGGATTGTGGGATCAAGCCCCGCATCAAGCTCTACACTGAGAGTGTGGAGCCTGCTTGGGATTCTCTCCCCCCCCACCCTCTCTGCTCCCCTCCTGCTCATGCTGTCTCTCTCTCTCTCAAAATAAATAAGTAAACATTTAAAAACTAAAGTTTTTATTTTAATTCCAGTTAGTTAACATAAAGTGTTATATTAGTTGCAGGTGTACAATATAGCAATTCAACAATTCCATATATCACCTGGTGCTCATCTTGACAAGTGCACTCCATAATCCCCATCACCTATTTAACCCATCCTCCCATCCACCTCCCCTCTGGTAACTATCAGTCTGTTCTCTATAAATCCATTTCTTCATTTTTATCCCTTTGCTCTTTTCTTTTTCTTAAATTCCACATATGAGCGAAATCGTATATTTGTCTTTCTCTGACTGACTTATTTTGCCTAGCATTATACTCTCTAGTTCCATCCATATCATTGCAAATGGCAAGATTTCATTCCTTTTTGTAGCTGGATAATATTCCATTGTATATATATACCACATCTTCTTTGTCCGTTCATCAATTGATAGACACTTGGGCTGCTTTCATAGTTTGGCTATTGTAGATAATGCTGCAGTGAACATAGGGGTACATGTATCTTTACAAATCATTGTTTTTGTATTCTTTGATAAATACCAGTCATGCAAGTACTAGATCTAGTATATTTCTATTTTTTAACTTTTTGACTCTCTCTGCCCTCCCCCACTCACACTCTGTCTCTCTCTAGCAAAAATAAATAAACATAAAAAATTAAAAAAAAAAAGTATTATCCACTCACTCAACGTCCATGTGAGTGGGGCACTGCTGATTTGGGAGTATACCAGACAGCAGCTGCTTAAGCATGGGGACACCGAGTCATGAAGCTTGTGCCTTATCGGGGATGGATTACTGGTGCTCTTGAAACGTTTTTTAAAAACTATGTGTGCTAATGTAATAGATTCTGAAATTTACTGGGATAATTTGTATTCCTTTTCTTGCAACTTAATGCCAAAACTTCTTCATGTGCCTTAAATACATTATACCCTCCCCTTTAATAAATATTTTTAGCTAAATTACATTGTGTCTTTAATAAAATATTTTAAGCAATTGTGGAAATAATTGAAGAACCTCCATACTGTTTCCCACATGGCTGCACCAGTTTGCATTCCCACCAACAGTGCCCAAGTTTTTCTTTTTCTCCTCATCCTCGCCAGCACTTATCATTTCTTTTGTTGTTGATTTTAGCCATTCTGACAGGTGTGAGGTGATATCTCATTGTGGTTTTGAATTGCACTTCCCTGATGATGAGCATCTTTTCTTGTGTATGTTGGTGCTCTGTATGTCTTCTTTGGAGAAGTGTCTATTCATGTCTTCTGCCTGTTTTTTAATTGGATTACTTATTTGAGGGGGGGGGTGAGTTGTATAAGTTCTTTATATATTTTGGATGCTAGTCCTTTATCAGATATGGCATTTGCAAATATCTTCTCCTATTCTGTAGGCTACATTTTAGTTTTGTTGACTGTTGATTTCACTGTGCAGCAGCTTTTTATTTTGATATAATCCCAATAGTTTATTTCTGCCTTTGTTTCCCTTGCCTCAGAAGACATATCTAGAAAAAAGTCACCATGATTATGTCAAAAAAGTTACTGCCTGTGTTCTCTTCTATTATTTTTATGATTTTAGGTCTCATGTTTAGGTCTTTAATCCATTTTGAATTTATTCTTGTGTATGGTGTAAGAAGTGGTCCAATTTCTTTCTTTCACATGTTGCTGACCAGTTTTCCCAACACCATTTGTTGAAAAGACTGTCTTTTTCCCACTGGATATTCTTTCCCACTTTGTTGAGATTATTTGGCCATAAAGTTGTGGGTTTGTTTCCAGATTTTCTATTCTATTCTATTGACCTATGTGTCTATTTTTGTGCCAGTATCATACTGTTTTGATGACTAAAACTTTGTAGTATTACTTGAAGTCTGGAATTGTGATGCCTCTAGCTTTACTTTGCTTTTTCAAGATTTCTTTGGCTATTCAAGGTCTTTTGTGGTTCCATACAAATTTTAGGATTGTTTGTTTTAGCTCTGTGAAAAATGCTGGTGCTATTTCAATAGGGATTGCATTAAATGTGTAGATTGCTTTGAGTAGTATAGACATTTTGATAATATTTGTTCTTCCAATCCATGAGCATGGAATGTCTTTCCATTTCTTTGTGTTCCATTTCTTTCAATTTCTTTCATCAGTGTTTTATAGTTTTAAGAATACAGGTTTTTCACCTCTCTGGTTATATTTATTCCTAGGTATCTTTTTTTTTTTTTTTTTGGTCCAGTTGTTAATGGGCTTGTTTTTTTAATTTCTCTTCCTGTGGCTTCATTACTGGTGGATAGAAATGCAAGAGATTTCTGTACATTGATTTTGTATCCTGTGACTTTACTCAGTTCATTTATTGGTTCTAGCAGTTTTTTGGTGGAGTCTTCAGGTTTTCTATATAGAGCATCGTGTCATCTGCAAATCTTTTTTACTGATCGGAATGACTTTTATTTCTTTTTCTTGTCTGATTGCTGTGGCTAGAACTTCCAGTACTATGTTGAGTAAAAGTGTTGAGAGTGAACATCCTTGTCTTTTTTCTGACCTTAGGGGAAAAGCTCTCAGTTTTTCCCCATAAAGGATGGTGTTAGCTGTGAGTTTTTCATATATGGCCTTTATTTTGTTGAGGTATGTTCCCTCTAAACCTAATTTGTTGAGGGTTTTTATCATGAATGGGTGTCGTACTTTATCAAATGCTTTTTATATGTCTATCAAAATTATTATATGATTCTCATCCTTTCTCTCATTGATGTGATATATCATGTTGATTCATTTGTGAATATTGAACCACTCTTGCAACACAGGAATAAATCCCACTTGATCATGGTGAATGATTTCTCTAATGTATTGGTTTCAGTTTGCTAGTATTTGATTGAGGATTTTTGCATCTAAGTTCATCAGGGATATTGACATGTATTTCTCTTTTTTTGTGGTGTCTTTATGTAGTCTTGGTATACTACATATGTGTATGTGTATTACTGACTTCATAGAAAGAATTTGAAAGTTTTCCTTCCTTTTCTGTTTTTTTGGAATAGTTTGAGAAGAAGAGGTAGTATCTCTTCTTTAAATGTTTGGTAGAATTCCCTTGTGAAGCCATCTGGTTCTGGACTTTGGTTTGTTGGGATTTTTTTTTTTTTTTTTTTTTTTAGTACCGATTCAATATCTTTGCTGATTACCTATCTGTTCAAATTTTCAATTTTTTCTGTTTCAGTTTGGTAGTTTATGTTTCTATGAATTTATCCATTTCTTCTAGGTTCTAGGTGTCCAATTTGTTGGCATCTAGTTTTTCATAATATTCTCATATAATCGTTTGTATTTCTTGGTGTTGGTTGTTATTTCTCCTCTCTCATTTGTAATCTTATTTGTTTGAGTCCTTTCTTTTTTTCTTGATAAGTTTGGCTAGAGGTTTATTAATTTTTAAAAAATTTTTTTCAAAGAACCAGTACCTGGTTTCATTGATCTGCTCTATTGTTTTTTTAAATTTCTATATCATTTATTTTCTGCACTGATCTTTATTATTTCTTTCCTTCTGCTAGTTTTAGGTTATGTTTGTTGTTCTTTTTCTAGCTCCTTTAGGTGTAAGGTTAAGTTTTTCATTTGGGTTTTTTCTTGCTTCTTGAGGAAGGCTTATGTTGTTATAAATTTCCCTCTTAGAATCACTTTAACTGCATCCTGGAGGTTTTGGACCGTTGTGTTTTCATTTTTATTTGTTTCCATGTACTTTTTAAATTTCTTCCCTTATTTCCTGGTTGACCTCTTCATTGTTTAGTAGCATGTTATTAACCTCAATGTATTTGTGGTCATTCTAGATTTTTTTTCTTGTGGTTGACTTCTACACAACCTTCTGACATAATGGTCAGAAAAGATGCATAGAATCTTTTTTTTTTTAATGCTTATTTATTTTGGAGAGACAGAGAGACAAGAGTGCGAGCAGGGGAGGGGCAGAAAGGGGGAATCTGAAGCATCTGAAGCAGAATCTGAAGGAGGCTCCATGCTGTCAGCACAGAGCCCCATGCAGGGCTCGAACTCACAAACTGTGAGATCGTGACCTGAGCTGAAGTTGAATGCTTAACTGACTGAGCCACCCAGGCACCCCTAGAATCTTTTTGATAGATCATTCAATCTTCATCAATTTGTTGAAGCTTGTTTTGTAAGCTAATATGTGATTTGTTCTGGAGAATGTTCAATTTCTTTCATCAGTGTTTTATAGTTTTAAGAATATATGTTTTTCACCTCTTTGGTTATATTTTTTTATTAAAAATTTTTATTTAAAATTTATATAAAAATTTTATTAAAAAATGTAAAGAATGTGTGTTCTGGAGTTTTAGAATGGAATGTTGTGAATATATCTGTTAAATCCATCTGTTCCAATGCCATTCAAAGTCATTGTTTCCTTATTGATTTTGTTTAGATCATCTGTCCATTGATGTGAATGGGACGTTAATGTCCCCTACTATTATTGTTATTATCAGTTAGTTCCTTTATATTTGTTATTAACTGTTTTATGTATTTGGGTGTTTCTATGTTGGGTGCATAAATATTTACAATTGCCGTATCTTCTCGTTGGATTGTCATCTTTATTATGGCATAGTGTCCTTTCTGTCTTGTTAAAGTCTTCGTTTTAAAGTCTAATTTGTCCGATGTAAGTATTAATATTCTTTCTTTTGACATCCATTTGCATGTTACATGTTTCTCTATCCACTCACTTTCTATTTATTTTTTAAGGTAAGGTCTACACCAAAAGTGGGGCTTGAACTCACAACCCTACGATCAAAAATCCCAGTCAGATACCCTCACTTTCAATCTGTAGGTGTCGTTAGGTCTAAAAGGAGTCTCTTGCAGGCAGCATATAGATGGATCTTGTTTTTTTAATTCATTCTGTCACCCTACACCCTATATCTTGATTAGAGCATTTAGTCTATTTATATACAAAGTATTTATCAATAGATATATATTTATTGCCATTTTACTTCTTGTTTTGTGGTTGTTTCAGAAGATTTTCTCTGATCCTTTCTGGTCTTTCTCTCTTTCATGGTTTGCTGGTTTTCTTTAGTGATATATTTGTATTTCTTTCTCTTTATTCTTTGCATATTTATTGGTGAGTTTTGATATGTGGTTACCATTCAATTTGTGTATAAACTCTTCTGCATATAGCAGTCTATATTAGGTTGATGGTCATTTAAGTTTGAACCCATTCTTTACTTCTTTCCTCCCCACGTTTTAGGTATATGGTGTCATATTTTATATTCTTTTATTTTGTGACTTCCTTGGCTGATTTTTTACAGAAATAGTAATTTTTACTGCTTTTGTGTTTCCTACCTTTATAACTGTCACTTTGGTCTCTCCTTTCTACTCAGAGTCACCTTTAATATTTCTTGTAGAGCTGGTTTAGTGGTCATGAACTCCTTTAGTTTTTGTTTATCTAGGAAACTCTTTACCTCTCCTTCTCTTCTGGATGGTAGCCTTGCTGGATAGAGTATTCTTGGCTGCAGATTTTTCCCATTCAACACCTTGTACATACCATGCCACTCCCATCTGACTTAGAAAGTTTCTGCTGAAAAGTCCCCTCCCTTGTAAGTTACTGTCTTATTTTGTCTTGCTGCTTTTAGTTTTTTTTTTTTTCTGTATCACTGTCTTTTACCAACTTAATTACAATATGTTTTGGTGTGGATCTGCTTTTGTTGATTTTGATGGGAATGGATCTGCTTTTGTTAATTTCGATGGGAGTTCTCTGTGCCTCCTGAATCTGGATATCTGTTTCCTTCTCCAGATTACAGAGTTTTTCAGCTATTATTTCTTCAAATAAATTTTCTGCCCCTTTTCTCTCTCTTCTTCTTCTGGGACTCCTACAATACAAATATTACATTTGATGAAGTCACTGAGTTCTGTAAGTCTATTCTAAATTTGCAATTTCTCTTTTCTCTTTTTTGTTCAGCTTGAATACTTTGCAATACTCTGTCTTCTAAATCATTAATTCGTTCCTCTCATTCCTCCATCCTGTTCATTCTGTCAAATGTGTTTCTCATTTTGTTTATTGAACCTTGTATTTTTGCTATGTTGTTCCTTATTTCTGTGTTAAGTGTCTCATTTATATCTTTCACTCTTTTCTCATGTCCATCGAGTATCCTTATGATCATTGCTTTGAATTCTTTATCAGGCATGTTACTTATATCTGTTTCACTTAGATCTCTTGCTATGTCACTGTTCTGTTCTTTCATTCTTTCATTCAGGTTAAATTTCTCTGTTTCCTCATTTTGTCTGCCTGAAAGAAGAAAGTAAAAAAAAAAAAAAAAAAGGTTTTAGTGTCATAAGAGAGAGACAAGAATGTATTGTATCCTGTGTATCCCAGAAAGAATAGGCTGCTATAAAGAAAAATATGCTTTGAAGGTTAAAAAGAGAGAGAGAAAGTTCTTAAAAATGAAATGTAGGCATTGAGGGGTAATATCTAAAAAATGTCTGGCTATTCAATTTGTAGCTAAAGCCTCATTTTTTATATGCAAGCAGTAGCAATGGTAGGCTTGAAAATGGTGCACTACTCTTCATGGGAACTTAAGCAATTGAGATGGAAACTATGGATAACTGTGTTTGTGAAAGTAATTGCATCAATGCCAAATTTTCCAATAAAGTTTCCACTTGAAAATTCCAATGAAAATTTCATTTAAGTTTCTATTTGAAATCAACAAAAGTGAAAAAATCAACTTGGAAAAAAAATAAATTCTATAAAATGCATCCATTCTATAAGTATTTCATTCCCTAACATCTACATGCAACATGGGTCTACATGCAACAGAAAACAATAAATAATATATAGCTGTAGTGTCACTCTTTCTCAAATCTTGGGATACCTGTATGAATTAAACTTACATTAGATAACATTCACAAATAAAATATATTTGTCATACTCTGATCTTTCTTCCCTTTACTTGAGGAGTTCAATAGGGAGACAAAATACGGAAGTTGACATTTTAAAATGGAAAAATCATTTCAGATCACTTATAAATAGGTTGAATTTTTTTAATAAAATAAAGTGTGCTAAATGATAACAGTATTTTATATATTCATTAATTCAAAAATTCTAAATCAACATTTTCTAAACAGGGGGCTACTAATTTGTGGGATAAAGATAGGTTATATGATGAAAAACATTTGATATCGATCAAGCCATAGAATACTTTATACTTTTGTAGTAAAGAACAATATCCTTCTGTAAATGGCTCATTTATTCAGGTTTTTTTTGTTGTTGGTTTTTTGGGGGTTTTTTGGTTTTGTTTTTTTTTTTTTTTTTGGTATTAAGAAAGACCTGGAAAGATATGGCCCCTCTGACATAAATTGACATCAGCAAGTCATTTAGATGTGTTATTTACCATTCTAAACTTCAAAAAAATCTACATGTTTGTTATGTTTCATTAACTACCCTTTACTGTCTTAACAAATAATATGTAATTCCATGACATTTTTTATATTACTAATTTTTGGTTTATTCAGGATCTTGTCCTATTAGCTATATTCTATAAAGTACATATTCTGTATTCTACTAATATCAGATCATTGTTTTTAACCTTATTATACCCCAAATGTGATGTAAACCACTGGTTGTATTTATGACGCATTGTAATGTATTCTGCAAATCTGGGCTGATTTTTTAAATTTTTAATTATTTAAAATTTTAATTTTAATTTTTTCCTGAATTTCATTTAATTTTTAAAAATTTTTTCCTTATTCTCCTCAACTACTTCTCACCCATTTTTTATCCCTGTACATGACCTGTAACCTTATTATATTTCCCACCTTGTCCCCATTCTCTTCTTCATTTGAAACTTTTAAGTACCTTCACTAAAATTTAGCTTTCTCCAGATGACACTTTGTGCCTTATAAACCATTACCCCCAATCTCAATTTGTGGGAAGAGCAATCAGACTACTTTATGTTTCCCAATACTACTTACTGATGTTATACCATCATCATCTCTGAAATCCATGCCATCTGATTAGGTCATCATTGGCTATAATAATAACTCGCACTTTCCTAGATGAATCAGCACTTTCTTCTGCCCTGATCTGCTGTTGTATAGATCTTTTTCAAAGCCCATATTGATAATCCATCCAATGAGACTCAATTCAGTGGCTTCTCAGAGCTCTAAAATCCTACCTTTCTATTTTAGCCACCCAAAAGCAAGGCCACACCTTGGGTCAACTCTTTAAAATGAAGCAATTCTTTCTAACTAGTGTCTTCTATCTCTTTTCCCTTATACATCTTAAAATCATCCTTTTATCTGTTTCTCAACCTTATTCCAACTTTTAATCACTTTACTACTTCTGTTTTTCCTACTCCATTAGCCACCTTGTGATCTCTTTTGCACTTAGAACCTATGATCAATCTAGTATTCCCCTTACTTGACTTCTTGCTGTGCCAACATAGTTCACTCACCCACTTTTTCTTTCTCTCTAATAGTTTTGCATATTACAGTTTTAAATTATTACATGAAAAGTGCATCCTAGTTATTTAAACTTTTTGTAATGGCATCCTTTTTCTTCTATTAGATTTTTTCGATTTTAAAATTAGGAAATCTTGCAATCTGTATCCACTGACAACTGCTTGACTTTACCTGGACCTCTCTGCTTCTCAATATATTCCTTTATAACCCTTCTATTCATGTGTTCCAAATGTTTTCCATATTACCAGTGCTTAAATCTAACATCCCTTCCCAGGATATGACCTTGCCTCCTACTTTACTAGAAAAAAATAGAATCCATCTGCCCAATTCTCTCAGCCATCTTCTCTAGATCAAAATGTTTGTATCCATGCACAGCTACATCCAAATTTCTTATTTTAACAGCTGGTTTATAGATGATTTTAAATTTTCTATGCAGACCTCCAGGTTTTTCTTCAACTATTTTTTTCTAACCTCTTGACTCAAAAGTATGTATTTTCCTTTTCAAGCTTCTTCTAGAGCCTTCTTTAATGATTGAACTCTCCCTTCCTCTCTCCTGCTCCCCATTTATCATTTCACCCTCTCTACTCTGTTTCTGACCAGCAGATTATTACATTAGAAACAATGAAAGATCTGAGATTTTACCTTACTTGCAAGCTAACAGATTAATTTCCCACAGTTGTATATGCATATACTAACAGAAAACACAAGACCCATGGGGTCATTACTCATTGAAAAAACAACCAAAGCAACGTCTTGCATCAGGTCCCTAGCTCCAGTTTCCATAAGGTTAACGGAGTGAGGGCCAGATGTTACCTATGCCTGCAGCAGGGTATGTTACAGGGGAAGAACCCTGAAATAAGGAAGGGAGACAGACAGTCAGACCTTATCTTTACTCCGGAATGTAAGCCAGGAAGGATAGGGAGACTTTACTACCCCCTGAATGTCCCCACAGAGGGCGATGTTCTCTATATTCTATTATTTGGGAAACAAATCTTCCCTCTGGACTTAAGGTAGAGATAGTATCACTAGTATTCAAGGATGTTTGCTATGCAAAGCCCTTTGTACAGAAGACCTAGACCATGCATAAATATGCAGTATTCGTTTAAAAAATGTCTCAACACAGATTTTCCCAGATTTCTCTTATCTTCAAATATATCTCATAGAGTCTATACTCGCTATCTTTGTTGTCGCACCCTCTATTAACTCCATGTACATTTGTTCTATTATTCCACTGAAAACTATTCTTTTCAAGGTACCAATGACATACTGGTAACCCAACCATATGACCTTTTCTTAGTCATTCTTGACTTTCTGCAGAATTTAACAAGGGCTATACTTGCTTCCTGTTACCTCTAAACTACTCTACTGTTTTCTATGACTAGTTTGATTCTTAGATCTGTCTCCTTTGCCCATCTGTCTTTTCTTCCCTCTTTGTTTTCATTCTATTAAATGTGAACATATCACAGGTTTTCTTCCCATTCTACACTGCTCTCAAATATCTTCTAGTCTTAGTTTCAGTTGTTACCTCTGTAGGTGGCTGTAATTTCCTTCCTATATTCCAAAACTCATCTGTCTTCTCAATATTTCTTCCTGTAATAAATTTTAAAACTAAGAATCAATTCCACAACCCCACTTTTTAAAAATTGTTGTCAGTGGGGCCCTCATTCTATCAGTTCTTTGTTATTTTTTTAAGAACAAATTTATTTCTACACACAACAATCTTACATGCATTTCCAAAGAATTATGGTGAGTGAAAAAAATCCAATTCCAAAAGGTTACATAGTGTATAATTTTGTTCATACAACATTCTTTTCTTTTTTCTCCAGTATAATTAATGTACAGTGTTACATTGGTTTCAGGTGTACAGTATAGTGATTAAACAATCTGTACATTACTCAGTGCTCTTCACGATAAGTGTACTTTTAATTCTCTTTATATATTTCACTCATCCCCCCAGTCACCTCCCCTTTGACAACCACCACTTTGTTCTCTATATTTTCTCTAAGAGTCTTTTTTTGTTTGTCTCTTTTTCCTTTGTTCATTTGTTTTGTTTCTTAAATTCCACATATGAGTGAAATCATATTGTATTTGTCTTTCTCTGACTAACTTTTTTCACTTATTTCCATCTAGATCCATCCCTGTTGTTGCAAATGGCACGATTTCATTGTTTTCTATGGCTGAGTAATGCTCTATTGTATATATGTATCATATCTTCTTTATCCATTCATCTATCAATGAACACCTGGGCTGCTTCCATGTCTTGGCTATGCATGTATACATGCATGCATGTATCTTTTTGTATGAGTGTTTTCATATTCTTTGGGCAAATACTGAGTATTAAAATTACTGGATCATATGGCAATTCTACTTTTAATTTTTGGAGGAAACTCCATACTGTTTTCCCCAGTGGTTGCATCAGTTTGCATTTCCACCAACAGTGCACAAAGGTTTTCTTTTTTTCCACATCCTCGCCAACACTTTTTTCTTTTTTTCTTTCTTTCTTTTTTTATTTTAGCCATTCTGACTGGTATGAGGTAGTATCTCATTGTGGTTTTGATTTGCATTTCTCTGATGATTAGTGCTGTTGAACATCTTTTCATGTATATGTTAGCCATCTGTATGTCTTTGGAGAAATGTCTGTTCATGTCTTCTGCCCATCTTTTAATTAGATTATTTTGGGTTTTTGTTTTGTTGTCGTTGTTGTTTTGTTTTTTGGGTTTTTTTGGTGTTGAGTTGCATAAGCTCTTCACATATTTTGGATATTAACCCCTTATCAGATATTTCATTTGCAAATATCTTTTTCCATCCAGTAGATTGTCTTTTTTGTTTTGTTGATGGTTTCCTTGACTGTGCAGAAACTTTTTATTTTGATGTGGTCCCAATAGTTTATTTTTGCTTTTATTTCCCTTACCTGAGGAGAAATATCTAGAAAAATGTTGCTATCACCAGTATCAGAGAAATTACTGCCTGTGCTCTCTTCTAGGATTTTTATGTTTTTAGTTCTCACATTCAGGTCTTTAGATTCATAACCTGAGAATGTGGTTGAGTAGACTCACTCAAGTTCAACAGTATTTTTACTGGAGTTCTTTACACCATTGTAATCCATTTTCTACACTTCACCTAAGAAATCACTCAAACATAAATTCGTATTATAGAGCTTGTGGGGGTTAAAGACAATTCTTTAGAATTTTTACACAAGGCCCCCATGATTGCCCCTCCAATTTCAATTTGTGCTGCATTTCACTTACCCACATCATAACAACATGCCAAAATACTTGCTTTCACTTAAATTCACTATTCATTCATTCCAACATTTTCTGAAAACCTACTATGAACCAAGCATTATGCTAGGCACTGGGGCTATAAATATGAGTAAATTATGTTCTCTCTTAAGAGGGAAGTAAAAATGTAAATAAATGCCATAAAGTATGATTAGTAAGACAAGGATACAAACTAGTTTCTCTCTTCCTAAGTCACTTAAGGTGACAATATAAAAGATGACTCTCAAGTAAAATCTTGGAGGATGAGATGGAATTTGTTATATACCAAGAAAACTTATTTCAGGTAAAGTAAAAAGACATATGAATGCACAGAGATGTGAAACTGAATCCCTTATTTTAAGAGCTGTAAATAATCCATAATGACCAGACCATAAGATTGAAGATGGGATAAAAGGATGCAGTGTTGAGAAGGTGGGGTGAGATGATGAAAGACCTGTTATGTCAGAGGAGTGTGGGCTTTGTCCTGGAATAGTATGATCAGATTTACTTTTTAAGAGGGAATTGTCCCATTATAGTAATAATTTATTCAGGTAATAGGTGCCAAAACTACTGGATGAAAGTTTGAAGAACAAAAGATATTTACATAGTCTGTAAATATTTCTCTACATTGTACTCATTACAATGAGAAAAATGGTAACTTAGTGGAGAAACCTGGTGGTGTCTACCAGGTGGAGAACCCTGGTAGATACCACCTTAACCAATTGCTCAAAGTGAGCGTCATTGTAATGGGACAAATCAACATCTTGAGCCTCCTCTTATAATTCACTGAGAAGAAAACAGCACCATCACTTCTGTGGTATTCTTACCAAAATGCATTTCCTGAATCTAATTATGAAGAAACAGATAAACCCAAACTGAGAAGCATATTGTAAAATCACTTTAAACACAATAGGAAAAATAGGAAATTAAAGGAGTTTAAAAGCACAGATTAATGTATAATCCTGGAATTTTTTTCCATAAGTGGCAAAATCTGAATAAGGCCTGAAGATTAGATAATAGTATTATATAAATATTCAATTGTATGATTTTTGTAATTATATTGTAGTTATGTAAGAGAATTTTATTTTTTAGGGAAGTATACATTGAAGTGCACATTTAGGGTTAAAGGGGCATCACATATACAATTTATTGTCAAGTGATTTTTTTAAATCATATTAAAACATGTTCATATAGGGGCGCCTGGGTGGCTCAGTCATTTAAGCATCCGACTTCGGCTCAGGTCATGGTCTCATGGTTCATGAGTTCGAGCTCTGCATCAGGCTCTAGGCTGACAGCTCAGACCCTGGTGCCTCCTTCAGATTCCATGTCTCTCTCTCTCTCTGTGTGTCCCTCCCCTGCTCAGGCTCAGACTCTCTCTCAAAAATAAACATTAAAAAAAATTTTAAAAACATGTTCATATATAGAACATACTATTTATAGCAGCATTATTCACAATATGCAAAAGGTGGAAGCTACTCAAGTGTTCATTGATGGATGAATGGATGAACAAAATGTGGTATATACATACAAGAGAATCTTATTCAACCTTAAAGGAAAAGGAAATTGTGACACACTTTACAACATGAGTAAACCTTGAAGACATTATGCTAAAGTGATATAAGCCAATCACAAAACAACAAATGTTGTATTATTCCCCTTATATGAGGTTCCTAGAGCAGTCAAATTCACAGAGACAGAAAATAGAATGGTGGTTGCCAGGTACTGGAGGAGGGGAAAATGAGGAGTTGTTTTTTAATGAATACAAAATTTTAGTTTGGGAGGATGAAAAAGTTCTGGAGATGGATGGTGGCAATGGTTTGCACAGCAATGTGAATGTACTTAATGCAGTTGAACTGTACACTTAAAAATCAAATGGTGATGGGAATGCAAGCTGGTGCAGCCACTCTGGAAAACAGTATGGAGGTTCCTCAAAAAACTAAAAATAGAACTACCCTACGACCCAGCAATTGCACTACTAGGCATTTATCCATGGGATACAGGTGTGCTATTTCGAAGGGACACATGCACCCCCATGTTTATAGCAGCACTATCAACAATAGCCAAAGTATGGAAAGAGCCCAAATGTCCATCGATGGATGAATGGATAAAGAAGATGTGGTATATATAGACAATGGAGTATTACTCGGCAATCAAAAAGAATGACATCTTGCCATTTGCAACTACGTGGATGGACCTGGAGGGTATTATGCTAAGTGAAATTAGTCAGTCAGAGAAAGACGAATATCATATGACTTCACTCATATGAGGACTTTAAGAGACAAAACAGATGAACATAAGGGAAGGGAAACAAAAATAATATAAAAACAGGGAGGGGGACAAAACAGAAAAGACTCATAAATATGGAGAACAAACTGAGGGTCACTGGAGGGGTTGTGGGAGGGGGGATGGGCTAAATGGGTAAAGGGCACTAAGGAATCTACTCCTGAAATCATTGTTGCACTATATGCTAACTAATTTGGATGTAAATTTTAAAAAATAAAAAAATTAAAAATCAAATGATGAGTTTTGTGTTATATATATTTGTAAAAATAATTAAAATTATATGTAGACAGCTGAGAAGAAAAGGAAATGTAGTAAAATGAACACTTATCTTCTAAAGATAAGAGTAAAGAATAGAAGCAGAGAGACCAATTAAAAAGCTGTTGTAATATGTACCTCAGTAGTGGAGACAGAGAAAATGGGTACATCTGAGAATGATTTAAGTGATATGATTTGGACTCCTGTATCACATCTACCTTCTGCTTAACAAAAATACAATGGATATGAGTAGATGCATAGGCTGCTATCTTTAAGCATTTGCTTAACACTCATTTGCCCTTCATAACTTGGCTCTGGCTCAACTTCCTTTGAGAAGTCCTCCCTGACTCTATACAGTCTTTCCCCTTTCTCCTCACCTCTTACCTCTTCTTGGACTGAATTAGTCTTTCTCCCTTCCTAGATGTTGTGATAGCATCTTTTGCATGGACATCACAATATGTTAAAATAAATGGTTTATCTATTTCTTCAATACACTGAGCTCCTTGAGAGCAGAAACAGTTACTATATTTATGAACCACAGCACCTTTCAAAATGTGTGCTCAATAAATGCTTGAATGAATGTAATAAGTTATTGAGTACATATACTGTTTTTGTTTATAATGCTTTATGCTTGCCTCTTTCCTTCCATGCCCCCAAAGTTCATACCCTATTTCAATAGTCTTATAACTAGTCTTTCTACTTCAAGTACATAATTTCTCTAAAGTAGTCTGTGCATTGATGCCATATTAATGAAATTTCATATTTTGCAGCATCTACATAAAAAAACTTCAGTATCTTCCCGTTATCTAAATAAAATTCAAATTCATCAGTGAGAAATTAAGACCTTCTGCACTATGCTCTCAGAATTTACCATGTTCATTTCAAATTCTACTTACCTACCTACTTAATTTTATTCAACAAGTATTTGAGAACCTGCCCTTTGCAAGGCTTTGTGAAAGAAGGAAGTTTACTAAGTATGATATATGCTCATTCTCTTTGTGTTCATTTTTTGGTCCCTTGTTTCCTTTTGCTACTTCATTTCATCTTAGGGGGAAAAAATCTTTGGAAAATATTCAGTCATATTCATATTTAAGTAAGTAGTTCCATTTTAAGACAAAATGTGAGTAATATAATGAAATTTAGAAAAGGTGGCAAGCTATCCAGCACAATGTCTGGCTCACAATAAAAGTTCAATAAATGTTTAAACTGAGTTCATTCTGTTTAAAATTTTAAAGATAGAAATTTAAATTTGGGACAAAGAAAATTATTACTGTTTTAAGCCTTTGGAAACCTGCTTGTTTTTGCTTCATGGTAGTTCAAATGTTAACATTTGAGTTTATTTAACTATTATTTTTTGTAACATATTATTATTTGTGGTTTATCACTTTGAAACACAAAGTCAAAACAAATTTAAGAATACTGTATTACACATTTTCAAAAACCTTTCTATACTCTTTTTATAGGTTATATGTAAAGTCAGATGTGCCACTGAACTTGACAAACACAAGTAAGTTTCGTGAGTAGCAAGATCTAATTTTTTTCACAATAGACTTCTCAAAGTAGAAGGTCATGGTAGTTGAGGGTGTGGTAGCAGTTTTATAGGAAGTCCAGTGGTTAGATTAGCACATCAGAAGTGAATTGCGGATTCTACAGTTCTCCCCTCAGCCATATTGCTGCCTAGCACCTGTTTTTGCTGTTCTGCTACTGTCATGCTTTAGATGTCGGATATAGTTTCATAGGGCCTACACATATTAAAGTTAGATTATACATTTTGGGGCAAGCATGTGTAGTATAGTTCCATGAAATAAGGAATGTTTTGGTATTGACTAATGTCAAAAATGAGAGTGCTAAACTGGGGAGTTAGGAGACGTGGGTTTCAGACCAATTCTCCCGCTAATTCATTGGCTATTCAACTCATTTAACCTCTATATTTTGGCTTCCTAAACTATTACAATCCTCTGGACATAGGGACAATTTCAAGGTCCATTTGGGGTTTCAAGTTAATATTATTATTTTTATTATTTAATCTGAGATAATATTAAGATCTAAACTTCTCAAACTAAAATTTTTGTACTTTGTACACTTAACAAAGGATTGCTTGTGACAAATTACACATTACCTTCAATTAACCTCTTTTAAACTATTTCCAAAGGCAGACAACATTTTATGATTCCCAGTGTTGAAAATGATCCAAAATAAAAGATATTAGGATGCTGAATAAATTTCTGGCTCATCTTAATTTGGGTTATAAATGTATTTGAACTGGGATTACTTTCATATAGAGAGCTGTCATAGCTACTTAATACAGGTAGCCATACCTTACATGAAGAGTTTTTATGTGGTGGTCTAATTTTTCTTTATGAGATATAGGTGAGCGTTTCTTTTTCTTTTTTTAATGTTTATTTTTGAGAGAGAGAGAGAGAGAGAGAGAGAGAGCACAAGCAGGGGAAGGGCAGAGAGAGAGGGAGACAGAATCTGAAGCAGGCTCCAGGCTCTGAGCCATCAGCACAGAGCCCGACGCGGCGCTCGAACTCATGAATAGCAAGATTATGACCTGAGCTGAAGTCAGATGCCTAACCCACTGAGCCCAGGCACCCCAAGGATACAGTTGAGCATTTCATTCTCAGAGTTCCTCTGTATGCATAGTAAATATGCAACTTTATAAGAAGCCAAGGTATTGAAATGCCACATATACTGTCCCTATGTTCTTCTTTAGCCATGTTTGAAAATGATGTTTGCTATGGATAATCAGAAGCTCATAAGAATTGAACATTATTTAAAGCACATTTCCCTCAACCTCTTAAAATTAATATTAGTGATCAATTTACATTTAGATAGAGGGTATTAACTTTCCAGGCAAATTATAAAAACCTGGTAATTCCTAGAATGAAAAGGTCAATGAAAATATGGTTAGTAGTTATAAAAATGAAAAAGGCAGGATTCCTTGAATTAGTGTTAAAATAATCTTATATTATTCTTCCTGGTAGAGGCAACTGAATTCAAGTCCACGTGACATTATTTTTAAGTTAATGTTTTAAAATCTAATGCCATTTTTAAAAGGTTTAGATACTAATTTTATAATAGCAAAGATATCTCAAGTAACTCTGAGTGATTATTTAATTTGTATTTAATTAAATCATAAAGATTTTATACTGAAGGAGTTATTGTACCTAAAATAACACAACTAATTCAGAATTAAATCTAATCTCTCATTAGTATATAGATATCTAATAAATTTATTTTTTCCTTTCAGAATTCTGTTGCATTTGGGCTTCATATTGGCAAGCCTTCTTTTTTTAGTGGTGAACTTGACTTGTGCAGTGCTAGTCCATGGAGATGTCCCAGAAAATCAATTGAAGTGGACGGTGTTTGTTCGAGCATTAATTAATGATAGCCTGTTTATTCTTTGTGCCATCTCTTTAGTTAGTTACATATGCAAAATTACAAAAATGTCATCAGCAAATGTCTACCTCGAATCAAAGGTAAGTATGTTTCTTAAATTTATGCTTGAAAATATAACTTCAAATCCTCATCCTATGAAGCATGTTTTAATGAAAAGCCTATGTTTTTTTTAAAGAGTATTCTGAATGTAAGGTACATTTTTGAGCTTGAAAGAATGGTCACACGATATTAAAGTGCATTCATAACTTGGCCCTTAGTAAATAACAATTTTTTAAAAAGTTTACATTGAGTATACTATATTTTCTGTGACTTGTACCTTCTACATTGTAGGATAAACAAAATAGACCAGAATTTACATGAATGTATGACAAATGGTCTAATATATAAAGCCACATTAACAATTTAAGATTTCATCAGTAAGGGTGGCAGTATTGCCATTAAACAGTTTACCAGATTATGTCTGCATACATTTGAGTTAGCAATGTTAAGATGCTATACTTCTAAACTGGTGTTTATTTGCGTATAAAGATTTAGAAAATGTTACTTCACCCCATAATGTGAAGACCTATGATTTTGAAACAGCTAATCATGTAATTAAATTTATAAATGCTTTGCTTCTGCCTTTCCTTATACTTTTTGTTTGGATCAGCAAACAGAAGCCAAATGCTAACCTATTAACAAAGAACTATAGAAGTTTCTACCACTAATCGACAGCGTGGTTGAGCAGTGAATCAGTCATCACAGTGTATATTTGATACTGGATGTGAGGGTATAGATGTGTGGTTTTAGGGGTATGGTTTACACATACACACAAGCCTGTTTTAATTAGGCATTATTACCTGTTCACTGAAGATAAGCAAGATAGTGTCTTTAACAGAAGAGTTCTCTAAAATATACTTAGATTTCTATATTGTTGTTATCCATTATATAATCCTAGTAAGTTAAGGTGCTTTAATTCAATGTATCAACTTGTCCTTTAAATTTAGGTACAGACTTTAATTTTACTTTTTAAACATGTATCAGAATGCAGGATAAAAATAAAAATATATGCAAAGAGAGAGAGAGACTTTCAAAAGTATTAATCTTACCTAGGAAACTATTGTATCAATTAAAGGTTTAATTGTATAAAAGGTTAGCTCAGAAATTTAAATGTTTTAGCTCATTCTAGCTTCAGTTTAAGTGTTAAAAATAATACTGTCACTGTTACAGTACATAATCTTTTGGTGTAGCAACAGCATCTTCACTTAATGTAATAACATCACCATAACATTCAGACCTGTGCTTGTCTAGTGATAAAGCATAAATAGATTTGGTTGAACTTACATGGCTTCTTTTCTAGATATTTAACAACTTTTAAAGTTTGGTTTTACTTGCTTTGAAATAAATGTTTCTGTGACTATAAGTAAAGTTGCCAATCTAAGAAGAAAAGCTCATCTGATAACTTCTCCAGAATTATTTCAAACATCCCCTAACTATGATATGAAAGGTATTCATTTTTTTATTATTATTTTAGAAGTTTTACATTTAACAGGCGCATGGATTCAGAATTCTCTAAGAACATTACAGAGGGAAATGCTTAAATACATAACTTTAAAGGTAAACATAATAGATCTTTTGTATTATATTGTACTGTTACATAGTTCTTAGTCTTCCTAAGTTAATTATAAACTTATTTATTCAAAGAGTACAGCCTCTTGCTTTCACATTCTCCTTGTAAATCACTAGGCTCATTTTTATTTTTTGACTTCTGGACAGTAATAGCCATTTCTTTTATTTAGTCCACAAATATCAGCTAAGCATCTGCCTCTTCCCCTTTTAAACTGACCCTGTTTCCTACTATCCCTAAGAACATTTCCTTAAAAGCTCAGACTTGGATCCTTTGTTTTTCTTTTTATTCTTCCTTCCTTCCTTCTTCTAAATATTCATTGATAATGATATCTTACATAATTTGTTTCAACAAAATCTTACCTACCTTATTTCTAGATGGCACACAACATTCTTTCCTGTCTCTATATCTTTAGGCTGTTTCATTTTCCAGGAATGTCTCTCCCCCACCCACTGCTCTATTATTGTTTGTCCTCATCTTACCCAACTTTGAAGGCATAACTCTAATGTTTCTCCTTTTTATGAACTTGATTTGATTCTTTCCCCTTCATCTCCAAAACAAAATTTAATTTTTTTAATGTTTATTTATTTTTGAGAGACAGAGAGAGACAGAGCGTGAACTGGGGAGGGGCAGAGAGAGAGGGACACACAGAATCTGAAGCAGGCTCCAGGCTCTGACCTGTTGGCACAGAGCCTGACACGGGGCTCGAACCCATGAGCCGTGAGATCATGACCTGAGCTGAAGTCAGATGCTTAACCAACTGAGCCACCCAGGCACCCCTCCAAAGTAAAATTTAGAAATAACTACCTGGATTCTCTTTTTAAAAAAAATTTTAAATTATTTTAGCAGCTAGAACAATGCTGTGTATTGGTTCTCTTTTTCAAAGTAACAACTCTAACTGGGTTTTTAAATATTAGATTATTGTCGATTTGAATAGTTTGTTTCTGCTCTTCCAATTTTTGACTTTCTTACATATTTAAGGTTTTTACTTTGTTCTTTGTCTGTGTTCTTATATAGATACGTGATTTATTATTTTGTAAACTAATAAGATATTTAGAGCAACATGTTTTCTCAAGTACTGCTTTGGCAGCTTTCCATAATCTTGTTATATTGTACAAACATTCTTATTTAACAAAAACAAAGAAAATTTTCTATTTGAGTTTAAGCCATGTCTTCAACATTACATATTTATATATCAATGTGAATTAGATACTGTCTTTACATATAGGTCTTCCTTCAACTTACTTTGATGGAAAGTCTAAAATTCATACATCTATCTTATTCAGGTCCCCTAACTTCCTTAAGAGGTTGCTTGACTGCTTGACTCTGTATGCATTTCAGCCTAAACAATATATAATTTCTGTACTCCAGTTTCTTGAAATAAAGTCTCAACTGTTAAATTTAAAAGCTTAATTGCCAAAAAAAAATGACCTGAAGGATTTCTTGTTTGTTCATCTCTATAGCTATTCTACATTTTATCCTCAACCCAGTCCAGATGTTTTGTACTCAGACTTCATTGTATCATGGATAGAATTGTCTGTTCTGACCTATACTTTGACCTATATCAAGAAATATGTAAGAAACATTTATCTTAAAAGTCACTATTGTATAATGTTGAGGATATTATCTATACAGCGTTCCCCAGAAAAGATACTTTTCTCCAGTTCAGTCCCAGGTAAAACAGTATTGATTAAGTCCTTCTTTTCTCTGGCCACTATGCCATTCAGAGGCAAATATGTGGTTTACCTCTATATCAATCATAGATGACCTTATGATATCCACTTTGGTTCTGGCTCTACCTCTAGTTTTATTTTATTTTCTTATTCCCCCACCACCACCAGACACACATTCTTATATATTTTTTATTTTGTTTGTATCTCTGTAACTACTTCAAATTCTCTTTTGTAATGAGGGTGGTATAAATAAATAAATTAACATAAAAATGGCATTGGGTATACTGTTGGATATGTTTGTATCTCTTTTTTCAGATATATCAATTTTTAATTAATTTGGAAAGGCCTTACTGAGAGGCAACATATCATAGTGATTAAGAGCTAGAAACCTGATTGGGCACCTGGGTGGCTCCGTTGGTGGTACATCTGACTTTTGATTGTACCTCAGGTAACGATCCCAGGGCTCTGGGATCCAGCCCCACGCAGAGCCTTATTTGGGTAGGTCTCCGCACTGAGGGTGGAGCTTGCTTAAGATTCTCTCCCTCTCCTTTTTACCCCTCCCCTGCTCACACTCTTTCTCTCTCTTAAAAAGAGAGAGAGAGAGAGAGAGAGAGAGAGAGAGAGAGAGAGAGCGCGAGCGCTGGAAACCTGAGGTCAAAGAGATAAGGCAATAAATCCCATCTCTTCTGTTACTGGCCATATGGCATTGGACAAGTAACAGTATCTCTAAGTTTCATTCAGCTGATCTGTAAAATGAAAATAATGATAGTGTTGATCTTATAGGTTGTTATGAAGGTAAGAGTAGTACCTTCTAAGGTGGTTATAAGGATTAAATGAAATTTCATATAAAGTACTTAATATAATGCCTAGCACTTGGGAAGTGCTTGTGAATGCTAGCTATTATGATCCTAACATGTACTAAAGGATGGTAACGTAACTTCAAAAAGTTCTTGAATACCTGAAATAGTTGGCAAAATTTATCTGGAGAGGGGTACTATACATGTAATCAGATTCTCAAAAGGAACATTGATCCAAAAAAAAATAATAAGAATCACTGAAAAACTGAGTTTCTCTTTTAAATATTTTAATTTTACTCGACTCCACTTTCTTTATGTACCATTTCGCATGGATTTCAAAAAGGGCTGAAGTCTCTTAATAGGTGACATTTCATCTAATATTTAACTAACTTTTCTTTAAAATCTTTAGAACAAATATTACTGAAATTATGTAATGACATTTTTAATCATAGGCATTTTTGTTCTGTGATCTACTGTAACTTTTATTACAATTTCAATTTTCTCTTATTTGCATGCTCATGATAGACAATGCTTTTAACTTTTTATCTATTGCTAACATTTCAAGTGTGTCTCATTAACTTGGACAAAATATAGAATTATTTTGATTGTTTTTTTACAAACCTTTTCTACGATAAACAGTTTGTATTTATTGACATGATTGCATGTTACTATTGGTCTATTTCTCCCATTAAGTTTTTTTTATTGCTGTTTGCCTTGACTTCATTTGTATGATTTCTGTGGTATATTTGAATTTATTTATTTTTTCTCAAAATTACACATAACTATTAACATTAAAATGCATACTGATAAAATTATTTTTATTCTAATATTCCTTCCAACTTCAGAAAAAAATAATAATATAACAATATAAGAACATAATGGACAAAATAACTTATCTACACAAAAAGATTTAAGCCAATGTAGATGCTTAGTCCCTGTAATGACAGGTTGGGATTATCTGTATAAGAGAACACTCAAAGGCAGGGTGGGAATAAAAGTTAAGCTATTAGGTTTATATCTCTGGTCAGGGACATGCACAATTTTATATCTGATAAAAGTGTAAAGGGAATAATTGTCTGATACTTAAGATCAGCTTGTCTCCTAGCCCAGTGGGCCATGTGCAAATAATGCATTCTCTCTCTCTCTCTCTCTGCCTCTCTCTCTCTCCTGAATTCCTAACAGTTTTAATTATTATGTAAACCTTTCTGTCCAATGTTCACTTAACCTTTTATCCATATTAATTTAATGTATTAAAATGGAAAACAGCATCAGCATCTTACAGAGACACAGTAACATTCAATTAGACTGATTTTTTTTTTTTTTGAGAGAAAGAGATAGAGAGCAAGTGGGGGAGGGGCAGAGAGAGAGAGAGAGAAAGAGAGAGAGAGAATCCCAAACAGGCTCCGCACTATCAACACAGAGCCCAATATGGGGCTGGAACTCATGGACAATGAGCTCATGACCTGAGCTGAAGTCAAGAGTCAGACACTCAACCAACTGAGCCACCCAGACTGATATTTCTGATCTTTCATGCAGACTAGCTGATCCTATAAGACCAAAGCAGTGATTTATGGTAATTTAAGCCATAATTAAAGAAATAGACTAAAATACTATCAGTGTCTTTTTCCATCACCCTAAAATATTATGTAACCAGACTTTGGGAGGATGATGGGTAGAGAAATAGAGACTGCACCTTCCTCTGTAATAGGTATGATTGCCATCTTCCCAATACTTTGCTATAATTTCTCTCTTGAATTATGAGGATTTACTCCATCCATCTTAAGCTGTGGCACTTGGCTGCCTTTGTTACTCCAGTTCTTATACCCCAAGTCTTATTTCCTCTTCTGTTGCTGAGCAGACCCACCACACACTTGTCACATTTTAAAAAATCCATAGGAGTCAGAGATCTAATTTCACTGTCTTGAAAGCATGAACCTTTTTGAACCTGTTTAAATTTTATAATTATCAAAATACAGTTGACCCTTGAACAACAGAGGGAGTTAGAGGCACTGACCCATTACACAATTTAAAATCCACATATAGGGGCGCCTGGGTGGCGCAGTCGGTTAAGCGTCCGACTTCAGCCAGGTCACGATCTCGCGGTCCGTGAGTTCGAGCCCCGCGTCGGGCTCTGGGCTGATGGCTCGGAGCCTGGAGCCTGTTTCCGATTCTGTGTCTCCCTCTCTCTCTGCCCCTCCCCCGTTCATGCTCTGTCTCTCTCTGTCCCAAAAATAAATAAAAAACGTTGAAAAAAATAAAATAAAATAAAATCCACGTATAGCTTTGACTCCCCCAAAACTTCTTTTAATGTCTTTGGGTTTTTTTTTTAATTGAAGTACAGTTGACACACTGACTCCTCCAAAGTTTGACTACTAATAGCCTACAGTTGACTGAAAGCCTTACCAATAATAGAAACAGTCAATTAACACACACTGTGTATACTGTGTGTATTATATACTGTATTCTTACAGTAAAGTAAGCTAGAGGAAAGAAAATGTTATTAAGTAAATCATAAGGAAGAGAAAACATATTTACAGTACTGTACAGTATTTGTCAAAAAATCTGTGGATAGTAGACTCCAACCTGTTCAAACAGTTCAGCAGTTCAAACCTGTTGTTCAAGGGTCAACTGTTTATTTTTTAATTTACTAATTGAGACTACTTTGTTTTCTTACTTTTGATCCTTAGTTTGTCATTTTATTCTCAAAATGGAAGTAGCATTTGTGAGATGTTTTCCAAAAATATGTGTAGGATTCTGCCTCTGGTAATGGCTAAGTAGCTTCTATTGGACAAACCTTCCACAGATAGCAATGATAAATTCTGGACAAAATATAAAAAGCACTGAAGGCACTGGAGAGCAACCACTTAGAAGAAGGAAATGACACTGAGTGAGTTTCCTGTTTTTTACAGCTTCTAACCTGAGGGAAGTTCTCATCCACGGGGCAGCCAAAACTAGAAGAGAAAACCTCTGTTTAACTTGCTTGAAGAATCAGAAGACAAAATTCAAGTAACTACCACAGATGGAAAATGAGTGGGAAATTTCAGGAAGAAGACAGCCAGGTAGAGGAAGCCCCAAATTCTGATGATAAATTCTGCCAAATTTTTATCTGATACCTGAACTGCACGTGAGCAAGGCAGAATTCAAGCAGCACAATTAAGAAGAAAGGAATTGAACTGATATTTCAGTTGCTCTCTATACATGGAAGACAGTTTGGGATTTGAGTCTAACCACATTAGTTTTTGGTTGAAAAATAAAAAAAAGGAAAAGAAAAAATCAATACTTTTTAGAAGAATATAACAGAATCCAGACTCTCTAAAACATATCACTCACAAGGGGCAGAGCACAATCCAAGATTACTAGATATATGAAGAAACAGGAAAAATATGAGTCATACTTAAAAGGCAAAAAGTAAAACTCAAAAAGCAATCTTTGGAGGCAATCCACCCTTCCAGATGATGTAGGTGTTGGCTATATCAGACAAAGATTTTATATTATGTTTAAGTATGTAAAGGAAAATACACTTTGATAAATAAATAGGAAAACTCAGGAGAACTAAAAACTATAAAAAGAATTTCTAGAATTAAAAAATACAATATTTAAATTAAAAATTCACCAGTTGGGCTTAACAGCAGATTGAAGATGAAAGAAGAAAAAGAAATCAATAAATCAGCAGAAAGTATCCAATTTGAAGCACAGTGTAGAGTAGGGGAAAGATGATAATAAAATGAACAGAATCTCGGGACCTAAGTATGCATAAGTGGAAAAGGAAAAGAGGGAGAAAATTATTTTGGAAAAAATATTTGAAGAAATAATGACTGAAATTTTCCAATTTTTGATGAAAGACATAAATTTACAGCTCAGCAACCCCAATCAAGATAAATATAAAGAAAGTGTCATATAGGTTCATTATAGTCGAAGTACTTAAAACGAAAAATAAAAAGGAAATCTTGAGAGCAGAGAAAAATAACGCATACATAAGGGAACATTGATTCAAATGATCACTCACTTCTCATCAGAAATAAGGGAGTCCAGAAGACATGGAAATGACATCTTCAACATGCTGAAGGAAACATGTTATCAACTCTGAAATCTCTATCCAATTAAAATATTCTTAAAGAATGATAAAGAAATGAAAATTCTTCCAATAGAACTAAGAGGGTTAGTTACCAACAGACCTGCACTGCAAGAAATGTTAAGAAAATTCTACAGCCTAAAGGGAAATAAAGTAAACTTGAATTTCATCTCTTCAGGAAGGAATGAAGAACACAAGAAATAGTAAATATTTGGGTAAATATAATTTCTTAATTTCTAAAAAAGAAACATGACTGTGCAAAGCAAAACTTACAATGTGAGGCTTACATATGTAGATAAATAATTCTCTCTATAGTATATATAACAGTGATAGCAACCATAGTATAAAGGACAGGGGATAAATGTACCCATAATGTTGCAAAGTTCTTACATTTTATGTCAAAGTGGTATGATGTTAACTATTAGACCATGGAAGTTAAGGATATATATCATAATCTTTAGAGTAGTGGTTCTCAAACTTTTTGGTCTCAAGACCCGATTAGACCTCTGAGAATTATTGAGGACTCCAATATCTAGTGTTATATCCATCTATATGTACATTATTAGAAATAAAAATTGAGAAATTCTAAAAATATTCATTTCTTAATTCATTTAAAATAACAATAATATATTATCCATTATGTAAACATGAATAACATGTTTTTATGAAAACTAATTGTATTTTCCAAAACAAAAATAAATTAGAAGATCGACATTGTTTTACATTTTGCAGATCTCTTTAATTTCTGACTTAATGGAAGACAGCTGGATTTTCATGTTTGCTTCTGCATTCAATCTGTTGTGATATGTCATTTAGGTTGAAGTATATGAAGAAAATCCATCCTCACACATATATGTAGTTGGAAAATGGAGGAGAATTTTAAAACCTTTTCAGATAATTGTGGATATTCTTCTTTAATACTACACCAAAAATCTGAAGTGGAGGTTTCTTGAAGGTTAGTTGCCATGCAGAATCTAAAACCATATTAGTGAACTTTCTGTACTACTATTGGTCTATCTTACACTTTGAATGATTGTGTAACATCATGCATTGATCATTGGAAGAGAGTGGTCAAGATCTTCAAAATGATGATACATTTCATTGGACAGTATTCAAAATCACATTTATTAATATTGCCTCCAATGTCATCAGAAAAGTGTTTAAGTTTTTAGAAGCTGCCATGCCAGTCTTATCATGGACATAAGAGTTTACAAGTTCTCAAAAATTCTAATTTTCATTAGAAAATTTATATTTCACCATTGACAATAGTGTCAGATATTTTCTTTGAAGTGACAGGATAATTTCACTTATTTTAAAAATAGATATTCCTGGTAACCAAGTATGAATAAGCATTGTTTGTCTTCCATAGTTGTTTGTTGAGTAAAAAATGGTGTTCCATAAAAAAGTCTAGTTTAGCTCACAAGTCAAACAACCACATAAGTGCTTTTCCTCAAGACTACCACTATGCTTCAGTATGCAGCAGAGTTGCTTTAAGTGCATGTCTCATGTCATCACGCAGAATTTTTTTTAAGTTTATTTATTTATTTTTGAGAGAGTGAGAGCAAGCATGAGTTGGGGAGGGGTGGTGAGGGAGGAAGGGAGAGAAAATTCCAAGCAGGCTCCACACCATCAAGGCAGAGCCCAATGTGGGGCTTGATCTCACAAACCACGAGATCATGACCTGAGCTGAGATCAAGAGTCAGATGCCTAACCAACTAAGCCATAGGCACCCCTCATCACACAGAATTATAAATAGACACATACTTTAGGTTGATAATTAATAAATATTTTCATTGCTTCATCAAGGATATTCTTAAGTGACACTGACTTTCTTTTTTAATCAGGAATTCATAGTAGTAAAGAATACAATACAGTTTGGGGCCACTGCCTTGCTTTGTGCTAAGGCCCAGAAGTTTTCCCTGCCATTGCTTTTGTACCATTAGTGAACATATCAACACAGTTGACCCAGGATAAACAATCAGAAGAGCTTTCAACACTTTGGATACTTCAGTGCCACTTATGTTTCTTCTCAGACATTGACATAAAAGAATACCTTTCTGGATGATTAGTGGATGCTCACACTGGATTATTACAAACAAAATTAGTCCTGCTTCATCAAGTTCAATCATTTACAAGACAAAAATAGAAATCTATAGATAAGATATTAAATCTTTGTTTTCAGTTAAATCTTCAAATCAGTTAATTTCTGTACTACTGGAAAATGGCAATGCCATAATTTATTCAATGGACTTCCCATCTGGCAGGCATTCAGTACTGTCCACTGTGTAAGGCTTTACTGGTTTCTCAGCTACTGTGTGTGCTTTCTCAGCCAGTGCAATATAGTAATATAGCCTGTAAATATTTGAATGGTGTTTTCCTTTCTAATTTGGAAAGCTATAAAAACAATTTTTAGTGTTTAAAGTGCTCACCACATCTGCATTTAAATTTCAATTCCTCTTGCTTTTAATCTCTGGTCTCAAAATGACTCTGCAGCCTAACTTGGGCCTCAATATTATTCAGAAATGTTCTGTCATAGAAGACATAACAAGGTAAATTATTAACGTTTGTAAAGCCTATTGAAAGATACTTTTCATTACTTTTTATTTGATAAAACAAAACAAGAAATCAGTTTCATACAGTTCCTTTGAGGTAGTTTCCTTACTTTATTGAGTCAGAGAATTCTAATCACTTTCCTCTTTCTCAGCATCTTAGAGATAAACAGGGAAGTTGTATGTTAAAGATATTTTTTATTGTGGTAAAATATATATAACATAAATTTTACCATTTAATCATTTTTAATTGTATAGTTCAGTGGCATTAAGTACATTCATATTGTTGTACAACCATTGCTATCTATCTCAAGAACATTTCATTATCCCATAGTGAAACTCTGTATCCATTAAAAAAAATAATTTCCTATTCCTGAGACAATAATCCATTCTTAAATATTAAAAAAATGTTTTCATTTTAGAGTAAAATATGATTAATTTTTAATATGAGTTTAATATCAAATTTTAAATTTTTTAAAGTTTTTGAAGAAAGTTCTTAAATATTGTAAAACAAATCTGTCAGGTATACCAATTCTTATTGTATTTCCATGGAGGTACAAGGATTTCAAAATAACTACTTACTGGATGATAATGGAGTTTCAGCAGATATAACCAAAGAAACCTAGTAAGAAGCCAGTAAAAGTAGGAAAACAATCTGAGTTCATCTCTGAAAATGCACATATTTATACCCTAATTCTATTATATCAGGAATTCTGTAAAACACAAGAATATACATGCATACAAAGTGTTGACATCATCCCTTATCATGTAGCCTCTGGAAAACTCTGCTGTACATCCAAAAGAGAATTAGAGTACAATAAGTAAATAACATCTTAGTATTTTTTTTATCATTTTGATTTTGATCTTTAAGGTCCCTGGACCACACTTTAAGAACTGCTACCCTAGAGCAACCACTTAAAGCGAAAACAAAACAAATCAAAAACTGGAAAAGTATAGTTAAAAATCCAATAGATAAGTTAAAATGTAATCCTAAAAAATATTCAATTAACCCAAAAAAACACAGGAAATAATAGAGGAAAAACAAACACCAGCAGCAAAAAACAAGCAGAAGCAAACAGAAAACAAATAGTAAAATGTAAGATTTAAATCCAAACATATCACCAATTATATTAAATGTTAATGGACTAAACACCCCATTAAAACATAGAGATGGTCAAAATGGCACTTTAAATATTAAAAAAAGATATGTCAAAAATAAATAAATGGAAACTATAATATGCTATGCATTCAGTAAGCATAAGAAGGCCCTTTAATATCAGATAAGATAGATCTAAAAACCAAGTATTACCAGATATAAAAAGATACCTTTCATCAGGAAACAAAGAATATTAGCAAATATAAGAGGTATATTTCATCAGAAAGACATAAAAATTATAAATGGGTACATGAAGCCAAAAATAGTAGGAAATAAAGCAGAAAAAAAGATTTACCAAAATGGTGAGAAATAAAAGGGGGAATTTGTACAATTATAGTTGGAGATTTTATTGCCCCCCCCCCAACAATTGCTAAAACAGTCAGTACAAAAAATCTGAACAGCACTACCAACACCCTTGAGCTAATTGACTCTCAGTAACTGGAGGGTACACACTCCTTTCAATTGAGCGTGGAAATGGTCATCAAAATAAACCATACAAGGCACCGTAATAAAAGTATCAATACTTTCAAAAGAACTGGAATCAAAGAATGTTTTCTAGCATAATGCAATTAAATATCAGTAATGATATGATATCTAAAAAAAATCCAAATATTTAAAAATTATAACATAATTCTAAATAACCCATAAGAAAAGGAAGAAATCACAAGGGAAATTAGAAAACATTTCATATGGAAGGATAACAAAATACAATATATCAAAATTTGTGGGATACTGCTAAAATAGTGCTTGAAGAGAAAAATATATCTTTAAATGCTATATTAGAATGGAAGAAAGATATAAAACTATGGCCTAAGATTTCACCTTAGAAACTATGGGGGAAACTAGGACAAAGTTAAAAAAAAAAAAAAGTAAGTCCAAAGCAAGTAGAAGGACTGAAGGACTGAGATAATAAAGATAAGAATAGAAATCAGTGAAACAGAAAATAAACAATAGAAAAATTAAAGCCAAAAGTTAATTCTGTGAATATATGAACAAATTTTATGTACGGAAACAAGCGCAGTGAAGATACAAATTCCCAATATCATGAATGAAAGAGGGAATATCACTGTAGATCTTAACAGGCATTAAAAGAAAAATGAAGGAATATTATGAACAGCTTTTTGTGAGCAAATTTGACAACTTAGAGGAAATGGACAGATTACTTTAAAAATACAATGTAACAAATTGGTAGAAGATAAAATATTAGTTCTGAATTGCCCTATATTTATTTAAAAAAATTTTATTTGTTATCAGAAATTTCCATCAAAGAAAACTCTAGGCCCAGATGGTTTCACTGGTTAATTTTATCAAATCTTTAAAGATAAATTAATACCAATATTAAACTCTTTTGAAAATATAAAAGGAAAGAACTCTTTCCAACATATTTTATAAGGACAGCATTACTGTGATACCAAACTTGACAAAGATATTACAAAGCACATAAAAGCTACAATACTTAAAGATTCAGAATCTAAGCAATATGTAAAAAGGAAAAGATATTATAACCAAGAAGAGTTTATCCCAGGAATGCAACATTGGTTTCACATTGAAAATCAAATCAGTTTAATTCACTCATTAGGAGAACAAAGGGAAAAAATAAATATGTAATAATTTGAATAGATGTAGAAAAAACATTTGATAAAATTCAGCACCCTCCATGACTTAAAAAAACATGGAACTCTCAGCTAATAGGGTATACAAGAAATAATCCTCTATCTGATAAAAAGCATCTATAAAAAACCTTCCATCAATATCATACTTAAAGTATTGTTTTGCCCCTAGGATTGGAAACAAAGAAAGAATGCCCATTCTCACCATGTCTATTCAATATTCCAAGAAAACAAGAAACAAAAAGTATAAAATTGGAAATAAAAAAGTAAAACTCTGTACTTAACAGAATTGCTTTTGTAGAGCATCTTAAAGAGTCTGCTAAATAACTACTAGAATTCATGAGTGAATTTAGCAAAGTTCTCAGGATACAAGGTCAAAATGCAAAATTATTGTGTTTTTATATATACCAAGAGCAGTCAATTAGAAGATAAAATTCAAATCACATTTATGTTAGCATCAAAAAACAAAATACTTAGAAACAAAATTTCCAAGGCACCTGGGTGGCTTAGTTGGTTAAGCATCTAACTTTTGATTTCTGCTCAGGTCATGATCTCACGGTTCATGAGATTGAGCACTGCATCAGGCTCTATGCCGACAGCATGGAGCCTGCTTGAGTTTCTCTCTCTCCTTTTCTCTCTGCCCCTCCCCCGCTCACACTCATGTTCTCTCTCAAAATAAATAAATAAACTTAAAAAAAAAAAGAAACAAATTTTCCAAAAAAAACCAAGCAATATCTCTGTACTTAAAACTACAAAATATTACTGAGAGAAATTAAAGAAGACTATAAATCAATGAAGACTATTGTTCATGGATTAGAAGATGCAGTATTGTTAAGATGGCAATTCTTCCCAAAATGATTTACAGATTCAAAGCGATCCTAATCATAATTCTACGATGTGGTTTTTAAAAATAGAATTTGGCAATTTTATTCTAAAACTTATATGGAAACGCAAAGGACCTAAAAATACATTTAAAATGGTGCATTCTAATAAAACTTTGTACTATGATGAAAGTATTCTATACCTGCATTGTTCAGTATGGTAGCTAGCCATATGTGACTATTGAGCACTTGAAAAGTAGCTATTGTGACAGAGGTTCTGATCATTTAATTTAATTTAATTTAAGTGTAAATAACCAAATGTGGCTAATGGCTATTGTATTGAACAATGCAGAAAGAAACACTGAAAAAGCAGGGGACTTACACTACATGGATTTGAAATTTAGGATACAGCTACAATAATTAAAACACTGTGCTACTGGCATAAAAGAGGCAAACAGATCAATGGAACAGAATAGAAAGCCTAGAAATCAATCCACACATATAAGGTCGTTTGATTTTTGACCAAGGTGCTAAAGCAATCCAAACGGAAAAGGAAACCTTTTTAACTAATGAGGTTGGAAAAACTGGATATCCATATGAAACAAAATGAAGCCCAACTCCATCTCATACTATACGCACATAAAAATATTTCAAAATGGATGATAGACCTAAATGTAAATGAAAAAATTCTAAAACTTCTGAAAATAAACACCAAAAAGTATCTTTACAACTTGGGCATAGGCAAAGATTTCTTAGGTCATAGAGTAATCAGAAGGAATAGATTGACGAATTAGACTTAATTAAATTTTAAATTTCTCATCCAAAGAAAAGACTAATAAAATGCAAAAGCAAGTCACAGACTTCAAGAAAATATTTGCATATTTCTGACAAAGGACTCATTTCCAGCATATATAGAGATCTCTTACAACTCAATAATAAAAAAAAAAGACAACCGAATTTAGAAGTGGACAATGATATGAATAGATTTTTCACAAAGAAGATATACAAATGGCCAATAAACAAAATGTCATTAGTCTTCATGAAATGCAAATTAACAAAAATGAGATACTACCACACAACCATCAGCATGGCTAAAATTAAAAAGATTGAAAACCCCTATGTTGTCTAGGATGTAGAACAACTGGAACTCTCATACTTTGTTGGAAGTATAAAATTATACATCTATTTTGGAAAGAGATCAGGCAATTTCTTATACAGCTGAATTTATACCAACCATACCACCCAGTAATTCCATTCTTAGGTATTTACCCCAAAGAAGTGAAAACATATGTCCACAGAAAGATGTATATAAGAATATTTATAGAAACTATCCATCAACAGAAAAAACTGTCATATAAACAATCTCATATAATTATTAAGTGGAATTAGTGTGATTAACTATCCTGGTTTCTCTGGGACTGAGAAGTTTTCTGGGACTTTCAGTGCTAAAACTAGGAAACTCTTAAGCAAATCAGGGCCAGTTAGTCATTCTAATTATCCACCTCAGCAATACAAAGACCATAGAATTACTAAACCATCCAACAACATGGGTGAAGCACAAAACATTATGCTGAGTGAATGAAGCCTACAAAAGAGTTCATATTCTATGGTCCTCTTTATATGAAGTTCAGAACTAAGGTGTAGCAAAAACAGAAGCAGTAGAGTGTATACATCTGAGGGTTTGGCTGATGGGGAAGGGGTGTGAGGGAACTTTCTGGAGTGATGGTAATGCTCTCTATTTTGGTAGAAATGTGGGTTACACTGGTGTATACATTTGTCAAAACTTAGTGAATGGTAATTTGAAGTGTCTGCATATCTACATTTTAAAAATACCTGTAAACAAATATTGAACTCTAGCTAATGACATGCATACCAATGTGTTAATAATATGCATACTGAAGTGAGGTGTGACTCTTCTTTTCTTGTCTGGTATGGAATTTCTAAAAAAAAGTGGTGTAGATGTTAGAGATGGAAGAAGGGAGAATAATACCTTGAGGATTGCTTCTGAGTGGAATTCTCTGTTATTGACTCCATTCATTTTAGAAAGATTTTCTTTAACTTTTTGACAACAGCTTCCATGTTGCTGAATCCATTTTTCTGTTTTGTTTTGTAATCCTGTGTTTTGCAGGAAGAATCTTACTTTGCTTTCTAAATCAGTGAGCTTCTTTCATTGTTATATATATGTAATCTAGCTGTAATTTTGTTTTATTAATTGCCTCAGTGTTATTGACTCTGCTAACTTTTCTCACAACCTTTTTTTTTTTTTTTTTTGGCTTTTATAGTATTTACAAGTATAAACAAAATATCTCCATATTATGTCTTTTAGTAGTCATTTTATTTCTCCAGAAAGTTACTTAGGATTATTTTAAGGGATGGCAGTGCTTACAACATTCTAACTTCTTGTTATCTAATGTTTCTTTAATACTATAGTACTTTTAAAATTGGTTCTGGATTGGCTTTAGATTAGCTTCTGTTTAATGTTTTTTTTTTTTATATTTTGAAGAGAGAGAGAGACAAGGCATAGGCAGGGGAGGGGCAGAGAGAGAGGGAGACACAGAATCCGAAGCAGGATCCAGGCTCTGAGCTGTCAGCACAGAGCCTGACACGGGGCTGGAACCCACAAACCCTGAAATCACAACCTGAGCAGAAGTCGGATGCTTAACCAACTGAGCCTCCCAGGCACCCCTAGATTAGCTTTTTTATTAACAACTTTTTTGGGTATTCACAAAAATAAAAATGTACACTGTAGAAAATTTTAGCCTTGATTTTAGAAAATTTTAATCTTGTTAGGGTTTTACTTGTTTTCACGCATACTTTTTGTTATGGTAATGAGGTAGGTCAAAAGAGTACTCTCAGCACCTGGGTGGCTCAGTCGGTTAAGTGTCCGACATGGGCTCAGGTCATGATCTCCCATTTTGTGAGTTTGAGCCCCATGTTGGGCTCTGGGCTGATAGCTCAGAGCCTGGAGCCTGCTTTGGATTCTGTGTCTCCCTCTCTCTCTGCCGCTCACCTGCTTGCTTGCGCGTGCTCTCTCTTTCTATCTCTCAAAAATAAATAAAAAATTTTAAAAATAAGAGGGTACTCTCAACATCTTTCAAGGTATCTTTTATCTTTTAGTTCTCCTTCTTCTTATATACCTCTAAAATGTGTTGTTCTTATAAAGAAGTCAGTTATAATAATGGTTCTCAATCCTACCAAACCCAGTGCACACTTCTAATAAGGTTTTTTTTTTTTAGTTTATTTATTTATTTTTGAGAGAGAGAGAGAGAGAGAGAGAGGGAGAGGGCACACATGCATATGGGAGAGGGGCAGAGAGAGAGGGGAGAGAGAATCCCAAGCAGGCTCCTTGCTGTCAGTGCAGAGCCTGATGCAGGGCTCAAACCCATGAACTGAGATTGTGACCTCAGCCAAAATCAAGAGTTGGATGCTCAACGGACTGAGCCACCCAGGCACCCCTCTAATAAGTACTTTTTTTTTTTCTTTAACGTTTATTTATTTTTGAGACAGAGAGACAGAGCATGAACGGGGGAGGGGTAGAGAGAGAGGGAGACACAGAATCGGAAACAGGCTCCAGGCTCTGAGCTGTCAGCACAGAGCCCCACATGGGGCTCGAACTCACAGACCGTGAGATCATGACCTGAGCCGAAGTCGGACGCTCAACCGAGTGAGCCACCCAGGTGCTCCTCTAATAAGTACTTTTAATAATTTTTTTTCTATCCTGAAATTAATAGATTATTTTAATCTACCTACACACATAACCAAAAACTCAATGTAAGTGCCCTTAATATAAAGAGGAAATAAAAGGAAAGTAATTAACAACTATTTCAATATGTAAATTTAGGGGCATGATATACTAGTCAGATGCTTGTTATCTATACACAGAAACCGAATGGGACAGCTACAATGCAGTGGATCTTTTTGGCAGTTGTGTCACTTCTCAGAATAATGTTTTGGTTTTCTGGGGGTTTTTTTCGGCGTGAATATATTTTTTTTAATTTTATTTTTTTAAATTTACATCCAAATTAGTTAGCATATAGTGCAACAATGATTTCAGGAGTAGATTCCTTAATGCCTCTTACCCAATTAGCCCATCCCCCCTCCCACAACCCCTCCAATAACCCTCTGTTTGTTCTCCATATTTAAGAGTCTCTCATGAGGGGGACAAAACATCAGAATAATGTTTTTAATGCATAATATAAATAGGATTACAAAGGAAACCAATTGTATTGAAATATAGACCCCAGGTTAAGAATCCCTGCAACTCCATTGGGTGTGAGTACTAAATTGTGAGTACTAAATTATAAGAGTTTTCTATTTGGGGAAACAATGGAAGCCTTGATATTAAAATGTTATTGATTCAAAAGTGCATTTGAGTGCCTACATCATTTTGTCATCAACATAATGACATCAATAGGGATTAACTAACATCAGCTCTCTAATAGAATAAGGCAAATTACATAAGAGCTGTATTTCTATTCTAATTTTGTATCTCATTAGAAACCAAGTGTATGAAATGGAATAATGCTTCTATTTCCCATACTTTTCTCATCAGGACTAAACTACCTCTCTGATTAATATCAATTTTGCCAACTTATTTCTTCATATTACTTAAGGGAGTAAGGTAACCTTGGCAGGACAAAATCTTCCTCCAGCTACCATTGGGCAAGTTGGCAAATAATTTATCTGTATTAATAGGGTAATTTAAACCCAAGTGGTTCTAAGAATAGGAATCATAAAGCAGGATAATCAAGAGTTTGTTTCAACAGGTGCTCACTCAGTGTTTTCTAAGAGTGCATTGCAAGAGGTGACCATGTTGTATGTGTATGAACAGCCTGTCATGACAAATGTGCAATGTCATGATGATGAGTTTTATTTCTTTTAGGGTATGTCTCTGTGCCAGACTGTTGTTGTAGGCTCTGTAGTCATTCTCCTCTACTCTTCAAGAGCATGTTACAATTTGGTGGTGATCACCATATCTCAGGATACATTAGAAAGTCCATTTAACTATGGCTGGGATAATCTTTCAGATAAGGTAAGTAGCTACCATGTATTGCTAATCTAATAATTTAATAAGGAAGTTAGCCTTAACTAAGAGAACATTTTAAGTGTTTGACTTACAAACAAACACTTTTATGGAATCTCTAGCTACTAACAGTAATCAGACTTAAAGCTTTATGTATAAAAATCCTCATTTACACGTGTCACTTAAAATCATTCGTCAGAATATTTTCTTTTCTTTTTGCAAATAATACTACTAGTGACATAAACCTACTGTTCATAAACCTATCTTGCTAATTTTTTTCAAGGACAGTGTTTAAATACCTCTAGATAAATGGATTGTCTGTCATTAGCTAGTGAATATCTTTAACTTGTTAGGATAAAAGTTATTCTCTCAAACCCAAGACCTACATATAATCTAAATATGTGGTTCAGTTTGTTTAAATAATGACTTTTTTGAAAATCTAGTATCATCAGTCATGTTAATGGGAGAGCATTCATAGTTCCTTGGGTGTCCAGGTATTTGCTCCAATAATTCCGAGTACTCTATATTTAACCTCCCAGCACTCTCCATCCCCTACCGAAAAGTGCAGTTTGACATAGCTACCTGTCATATGTTTACATTAACTTAAATTTGTACTGAATTGAAGACATTCTGGAATACCACTTTATAAGAATTTCAGTTACCATTCTAAAGAAAAGGAATTTTCCTATGTGGTTCCAGATGGCAGAATCTCTTCACTCCTTTTGCCATTTCTCTCTCCCAACATCTAGTAGGATAAGCAAACTCAATACGAAGTTTAGGCCCAAAGACATATTTTTAAATAGCAGTGGAGCTGAACAATTTGATATGTGACATTTCTCTACAGGTGTAACTCAGTAAGTGCTATTATGTTGCCCATGGAGTAGTTAGAATGAGTAGTCTCTTTTATAACTCTCTTCAGACTTTGGGGCCAAAAAACAAGATCACTCCATTTTATCCATATGTTAAAAATATTTTCATAAATTGATGCATTGAAAAATAGCTTTTTATTCTACTTAACATCAAAGCACATTTTTACATCCTTTAAAGGATATGAAACCACAAAATATGGAAAATTGGAGATTTATGTGCCTGTGGTTGATGTGTTTTCAATTACCCTACCTGACGCAAGTTAATTGTGGAGGGTGACTGCTTACACATCAGACAGACTTAAACATTGCTCTGTCACACTCTGTTTACAGGCTCATCTAGAAGATGTGAGTGGAGAAGAGTATGTAGTATTTGGAATGGTCCTCTTTCTGTGGGAACATGTCCCAGCATGGTCTGTGGTACTCTTTTTCCGGGCGCAGAGACTAAACCAGAATTTGGTATGACATCATAAGATTCCCCAATGCCTGTTGCCCTTATCTTTAAAAACAATGGAACATTTATATTGATTTTCTATTTTTGTCAAAGTTTAAGACTAAAAAGCATTCTAGATCTCATCCTTCTTTCTTAGTTGGAAAGTAAATCTTCATATGTTAATATTTTGTTCACAGGCACCTGCTGGCATGATAAGTAGTCACAATTACAGTTCCAGAGCTTACTTTTTCGACAACCCAAGACGATATGATAGTGATGATGACCTGCCAAGACTGGGAGGTTCGAGAGAAGGAAGGTAGGTGTTCAGGACGAGCACTGAATACATCGAAAAGGAACAAACTGAAGCTTCGGGGCTAGTACTGAATACATTGAAAAGGAACAAACCTAAGCTTTTTAAACATTTTTTAATGTTTATTGATTTTTGAGAGAGAGAGAGAGAGCATGAGTAGGGGAGGGGCAGAGAGTGAGAGACGGAGACCCAGAATCCGAAGCAGGCTCCAGGCTCTGAGCTGTCAGCACAGAACCCGACGTGGGGCTCAAACTCAGGAACTGTGAGATCATGACCTGAGCCTGAACTGTGAGATCATAACCTGAGCCGAAGTCGGAGGCTTAACCAAGTGAGCCATCGAGGCGCCCCAAGAACAAACCTAAGCTTTGACCCAAATATGTAAAAAGTGATTTGGTGATATACGTCAATAAATAAGATCATTTAAACCAGATCTTAGAGCAGTAGATGCTACACTTATAGTGGAACCTATACTATAAAAAACTATCATCTGACTCTAATGTTACCTTTATTTGAGAAATGCCTTTGGGAGTAAAATGGTACCATCTTATTTCAGGATCCCATGTTGCTTCAAAGCTGGCAGAAGTTAGCAAGTAGGGAAGGAATACAATTAGAGTGATGTATATGTTTCCTTATCTATAGTGCTATTCAAAGCCCACAGGAAAACCCTAGATTAAACTTTTGGGAATCTTAGATGCTATAGGAAATCTCCTTGTGTCCTTCTTACTCTAAAATCACTGCAACTCCATACCATTAGCTGTGTATCAGGGCAAAGTGAAAAGCTAAAAGCATACCTCCATAATACTTTGAGCTTGATATAACATTTTCTGTAATCCTCATTTCATCTGGACAATTTACTTAACCTGTTTTTTTTCAGCCTGTTTTTCACCTATAAAATAGGGATAATAGAATTTATCTAATAGGATTGTTGTAAAAATTAAATAAGGTATGTGTGTGTATACATTACTTCATGTATATACACAGAAACATGTCTTACAAGAGCCTAGTCCATAATAAACAGCACTATATTATCATCTGATAATCAAGTTCTAATTCTGACGTATTTATTCTTTTGTAATATGTGATATAAAATCAAGGATATTAGATAAAAGTCATTCCATTTTGTAGAAAGCCATCATATTACTTGGCAAAGAATATACTCAATATTTGAATACTGTATTATGAAATTCATTGAACACTAAAAATGCCAATGTGACTTACATCCTGATCACACTCCTATCACTTTTTTGCCTTTTCTTGTTGCAGTTTATCAAATTCGCAAGGTTTGGGCTGGTATGGCACCATGACTGGGTGTGGCAGCAACAGCTATACAGTCTCTCCCCACCTGAATGGACCTATGACAGACACTGCTCCTTTGCTCTTTACTTGTAGCAATTTAGATATGAGCAATCACCATAGCTTGTATGTAACACCACAAAACTGACAGCATTACCGAGCCGTGATTCTTCCATTGTTTCTCATGAACGTGTATATTCGATGTGTTTAAATGCCATCTACATAAACATTCCATTATCTGTTGCAACTGAAAACACAGCCTGGAAATGTGGTTCAGCAGAGAACACACCTGTTACTTTTGACTTCTTCATAGCAAAATGAAGTAAAATGGGAAGTTTGGAGTGGGAGAAAAGAAGGATTAGATCTTAAGGCACTTGATGGCTGCAAACATCCTGACTTTGGAACATCAAATGCATATTTGCATATTTGCACTTTTATCTTTGTTCTGAAAGAGTACACTGCAATCCCCAAAGTCACACTCTAGGGTTCACACTAGGATATTATATTGTACACCTAATTAGGAGGCAATTTCCCTATGAAAATCAAAGCCTGTATATTCAGTGGTATATTCTATGTGGAATTCTTACCCAATAAAAATTTTACGGTGTGAACAGTGTGCAGGATTAAGGTATAACAATGTACCATTCTTTTTAAAAATCTACTTAAAATTATGTGATCACTGAAGATAGTTCTTTTAAGCATGATTGTAAAATACCAACCAAAATTATTCCATCATTTTTTTTAAACGACAGTAGTAATCCTTTACAATGATGACCAGCAGTGTTCTTTGGAAAGCCACAGTCATTTCTTCAAGAAGAAAGTATACCGGTGAAAATGATGTGGCTACTTTGAGTAGAATTGGTCAAGTGATCATTTTGTATGATTAAGATATATTATAGTAGTTTAAGCATGGCTCTTCAAGAAAGCAATAGTGATTTTTGCATAGGGAGATTTGGGTAGAAACTTCTTGGGACTAAACACATTTACAGATGCATTTAAGAATTATTCATAAAATGTACAATTCTAAGTTAAAACATGAATACATTTTCAAAAGCATCTGATTTGGCTGAACAAGATACAGCTGATTGTACCTATTGAATCAGGATTGTCCTCAGGTAAATTAAGTCATGATACATTATTGCAGTAAACTCAAGTGCAATACTTTGTAAGACATATAATTCCTCCTTTAGTTTTCCCATTTTTATATCTTATATATGGGCAAAGCCAGATTAAATTTAATTCAAATTAATTCCAGCACTAGACTAAATAAGAAAACTGATGTACTAACTAGGTAAGTACAAAACCAGTGTTTAACAATATTGGAATACTTCTAGAATTATATTAAAACTGTCTTGAATGTCCTATCCCAAATCTAAAAAAATATATATATATGGTAGGCTAAGGTAATAAAGGATTTTAAAATGCACTTTCTACCAGTATCTATATGGAAAGAAGTAGATGCTGAATACCTCAAGATGCCAAGGGAACAGGCAACATTGGGAAGTTGTCACAATTGTGCTTAAAGACAACTAGCTACATACAGTTGTCTGCTGATCTATTTCTTCAGAACTGCAACTAATACAACTGTCCTTTTCTGTCTTTTGACTAGAAAGTTATGTTTTATTTCTACTATCATTTAAAATACCTTTCAAGGTTTTAATAATTGCTTATTCAGTGATTTCATAAGAGTATAACAGGAATAAATGAAATTTTTAATGCTTTTGATCTTTTGGGAGGCTGGTATACAGCCAAAGAAATTTCTTCTTTTTATCATACAAAATGACTTTGAACTCAATCAGAAGCATAAGCCTATAGTGACAAATGTTACTTTGGGTCTGTTTTAAATTCTCTGATTGTAACCAAATTACTTAAAAATTTATAGTACAGAAGTTAACCTTGGTATTTACATGACAACATAACATACACTTAACCGGGTATATTTTGATGACAACTTCAGTTCTTAGATTTCTATTCAGAATGCCAACTATTTATTTTCCTAATAATGTTGAGTATCTAATTACCTAGAACTATCTGAAAAGATGTGTTATCTCTTTTAATCCTTGAGGTTCCAAGTAAATAAGATAAATTTTTTTCTAAGGCCTCCCTACATAGTGTTCCTATTTGACCAGATAAGCAAAGATTACTTAAAAAAAAAAAAAATCCAGGTAAAATATCTTGGTTCTTTCAGTGGCATTAGTTGATTCTTCCAAATTTCAGATTTGTAGATTTATTCTTATCACTGACTTAGGGTACCTGAATTCTTGCATTTGTCCCCTTGTACACATCTCCCACAATACATCACCAAAGACAAAGAAAGATAAGCTTCTGGCCCAATTTTTGCTTAAAAATTCCAAAGCACTAGGAGCACTTTAAGTTTGGTCTCAAAAGAAGGAGCTGTTTATGAAATCAAAGGGCTACCGATTCCCTGCTCATCCTGCACTGAAGCACATGATGACAATTTCAAACCTTCCTTTTTGGTTCATTAATTAGAACAGTGAATTTCATTGCTTAAGTGTGTAATTCTACAGTGATTAGCAGTACTTGTTTTTATTGTTTCATTTGGGTGGTCATTAATTTTGAAACTCTTACCACTCAGTGTAGCTGGTTGTAGTTTTATGAAAGATGTAATTTATAGCTAAAGTGGCTTTTTTATGCATAGCTGCCTTTTTTATTGTTTAACAGTGTTTCTCAGCTATACAATCAGTTTCAAACTGGTTGTGAAAGTATAGCTGTGGCCAATGAATGTATTTATTTGTTTCACTAAATTGTAACAAAACACTACTGTTAAAAATAAAAGTGTTTGTGCTTTTATTTGGAGGTCTGGTTTTCTTAAATGTCTCAACTGATGACACTGACTTCTGTCATACAAGCATAAGAACCCTGGTGCTACCAAAGAAAAGAGAAAAATGTCAGGAATTACAGATGATAGTTTGCTGTTCGTGAGCTTATATTTATATCTGGACATTGTGTCTCTTAATATTGTACACTAATTTGACATGAACTGGCACACACTTTATTTAAAAATAGCAATATGATTGTGATAGTATGTTTATTCAAACATTTAGCTAAGAAAAATCTTTGTAAGGGGCACCTAGGTGGCTCGGTCAGTTAAGCATCCAACTTCGGCTCAGGTCATGATCTCACAGTTTGCGAGTTGGAGCCCTGTGTGGGGTTCTGTGCTGACAGCTCAGAGCCTGGAGCCTGCTTCAGATTCTGTCTCCCTCTCTTTCTGCCCCTCCCCCACTCACGTTGTCTTTCTCAAAAATAAACATCAACAAAACTAATTTTTAAAAAAGTACAATGCTTAAAAATTTTTTTTTGTATGACATGACTTCTAACACCTCTCTCTTTCTCTTTGAATTTTAAACAGGAATAAATTTATCTAGCCTGTAATCTTGGGCAGCTATTCATTGATTACTTGAGAAATTCTTCAGTGATGTTGCCTTTTCCCCTAAAAGAAGAGTTCTTACTATTTTTTCCATAATAGAATCCCTTTATAATTTGCCAAAACCACACCAAATTTTGAATGCAATTTCAGGAGATTTACTGGCCACCCCCCCTGAAGTCCACAAATCCTTGGGAATCTATTAACTCTTGTTGTAAAGAATATTTGGAGTGAAGGTATGACCTCTAATGCAATAAAGTTGTCATTTTAAAAGCAATTTATTCAACAAACATTTATTAAGTGTTCAAATGCCAAAAACTATGCTATGGAGATGCAAAAATGGATAAAGTTCCTTTTCCTGCCCTTAAGGAGCTCACATTCTAGTAAAGGAGGCTTAAAAAAAATACAGTACAATAAGTGACACAGTAGAGGTAGGTTGTAATTACAGTGGTGACATTTAAGAGGAAATTAGGCGATCCTCCTTGAGTGAAATAAGGAAGATTTCACAGAGACGGGCTCTCTGCTGGCCTCCAGGGAGACACGGGAATTTTCCAGGTGGGGAAGGATGGCTAGAGCACCTGATGCAAAAAGAACAGCACGCATCAAGGTGTGGAGGCCTGATCCTGGCACATTTGAAGAATTGTTTTATCAGAGCATGGGGGCTGGGGTGGCACTGGAGACATATCAGAGGACCTTGTTAGAGTGCTTCTAGAAAGCCTGCTGTGGCAGCATGGTGGGGCACACGAGGGGAGACAGGCTGAGAATAAGGAGACAGGTTAGTGTAGTGCTCTAGGTTAGAGCAAACAAAAGGGAAAGACAGAGAAATGGAGATAAACTCCACAGCGCTTAGACACCGACTGGACAGGGGAAGATGGAGAGGAGTGAGCCTAGAGAATTAAGATGATGATGGTTCTGAAATTAGCCAGAGTAAGGAACAGGGGCATAAGAATCGATCTGGGAGGAGGGTGATTAAGATATACAAGCATCTGTGGAACAACAGTAAAGACATGTAGTAAACAGATGGATTGACAGGTGTGGACTAATAATAAGGATTTAGAAATCATTGAATCAGAATTACTCAAGAGTGAAAGTGGTGGTGATTAAGGGCAAGAATGAAAGTCAGAGGAATAACATTTAAGGCATTAATGAAAAGAAGCTACAAAGGGAAGTATCCAGGAGTGAAATATAAGAAACCCTGGGGAGAAAGGGAACCCTGGGACTGCCAACGGTGTCAAATGCAGGAAAACAAAAGTCAAATGGCTTGTGAACTGAACTGTGAATTTATAATTTGAATTTTTGACTTCAAAAGAAGCAATTGTTAGGAACAACAGAGCCAAAAGCAAGATTTTGGTTATGGAGCAAGTGGGAGGTGACAAAGTGATGATGGGAATACTCTTTCAAAACAACTGACTTTAAAAGAGGGCAGGGCAGGACATGAAAGTTTGAGCAGCATACAGACAAAATTACCATTTAAACCCATCTTCCACATGTTCAGATACTACAAATGTCCTTTAAACTTTTACACATGGCACTTACTCCATACTCCTTTGAGTCTCCAACAATATTGACTTAATTAGTAAATGTCTTTCTTTTCCTGCCTTATTCAAATGAGGGGTGGGAAGAAAATATGACATATTGTTAAACTTAGCTCTGTGATTATTCATTTAAAATATACTGAATACAAATTCATACATTCATTCAACAAATATGTATTGGATACCCACTATGTGCTTACTACGTGCTTGGCACTACGCCAGGCTTTAGAAAGGGCACAGAAAAGAAAAAGTATACAGCAGTATAAAGTTATATTTCTAAACCATTATATAAATAAATCCTGCTTTATTAATAATGTGACATCTCAACATAGAGGGCACATCCTTTTGAGGTATAGTTTTTTTCATTCACAATTACCATGTGATCAAAATTCTTATACTTCTTCAAATATTTTTATCATTGAAGGACTGCCACTAATGAAAACCTCCCGAAGTTGGTTAAGTTTTAGGGAGAAAAAGGAAATGAACCTCACGTACAAAAAAAATTATACGCCCTATGACTATACATATCAGGCATTAAGAGGGCAACAAACTCAAAAAGAACTTTACAGTGGAACTCAAAATGATTCCTTATTCTAAGGCTTACCGTATGATAGTTCCACTTTTATTTTTTCCTGAAAAAATCATTTAAAAAATTATTCAGTATTACACACTGAAGTATTTATAAGGCTCAAAGGGCATGATGCCTGAAACGGACTTGCAAATGATTTAGGAAAAAACAGTATATGTCTGTATATATACAGAGAGAGCATGATAGATGAAGCAAATGTGAATGATTCGTGAATCTGGGTAAAAGAGTTCTTTGTACTATCCTGGAAACTTCTGTAAATTTGAAATCATATAAAAATAAAGAGTTTCCCCCAAATTTTATTCAGCACTAGGTAAAGTATTAGGAGAATAAATATATAAATCTATTCAACTTTTCACAATGTTTAGAAATCCCTTAAGTCTTTGAGTTGGTATTATATCTTTCTAGACACCAAAACGAGCCAATCAAAATAGCAATATAATTCTAAAACAGATTTATTTCATACCAATGTACTTTTTGGGTTGCCAGATAAAACACAGGATTCCCAGTTAAATCTGAATTTTAAACAGGAAATAATTTTTGGTGTAAGTATGTCCCAAATATTGCCTAAAGCAAGCTTACCTTAAAACATTATTCATTTTTTACCTGAAAGTCAAATTTAACTGGGCATTCTATTTTTTTTTTTTTTTTCACTAAAGCTGGTAACCCTCAATGTACTGAAAAATTTTAGGCTGTTAATTATGGATTATTCATGAGCCTCCTCAGCATTTTCCTACAAAGCGGTCAACACACCGACCATAGCTTTATTTATATTACATCTTCTTAACACAAAATTCTTGAGAGACTTACAACATTTACTTAGTTTTAACATATATGAATTTGATAATCCTCATTTTATTCAATGTTAAACTTTAAAATTTTTACCACATCAACAAAGTATTACTTTTACTCACAATAATATTATACACAGACTTAACACAATTAAAAAAAATTGTCTACTTAAAACAATATAATTCTCCTTTTACAAAAGCAGCTTTATATAAAATGTTTGGCTTAAGAATGTCATTGCTCATATGCCTCTGAATGAAATTCCACTCTTTGGCCTTCATAGTCCAGAAACAGGCACATTTCAACTTGTTTTCTGTTTTCTTTAATGAATATTTTGTAACAAATTCCTGAAGTTTTCTAATTCTTTCACACTTGTGGAAATTCTGTAAACAAACAAAAAAATTTCACTCAGAAATGATCATAGATATCTTTTCTGTTATTCAACTCTGCATTTTTTAGAGCACAGAAAAATTTTCAAGTAATTTATTTCAGTAAATTTAAAGATGTACAAACCACGTAGTCAATTTTGATGTACTTGAGTTCTTAATTTGATGTGGTAGAACCAAGATAATATTGCCCTGAAATTAGTTATTTTTAAGTATTGAAAACTTAGTATTAAAGGTTTAAAATACAGAATTATAAAGTACATAAACACTAAAATACTTAGATATTTAAAGTATTCATAAGTAGGGGCGCCTGGGTGGCTCAGTCGGTTAAGCGGCCAACTTCGGCTCAGGTCATGATCTCACGGTCCGTGAGTTCGAGCCCCGCGTCGGGCTCTGTACTGACAGCTCAGAGCCTGGAGCCTGTTTCAGATTCTGTGCCTCCTTCTCTCTCTGACCCTCCCCTGTTCATGCTCTGTCTGTCTCTGTCTCAAAAATAAATAAACATTAAAAAAAAAAAAAAAAATTAAAAAAAAAAAAAGTATTCATAAGTATAGTCACATGCTTAGCATTTAAAGTACATAAGTATAAATTACATAAGCATTAAAATATGTAGTTTAAATATGCATAAGTATATGAATAGTGAAACTCATCAATATTCCATATTTAGTAAATACACAAAGAATCAAAACTTTTGGACTACAAAGAGTGACAATAGTAAATATGTGACCACTACTTTTTTGCACTACTTTTTATAAAAGTTTATTATTTTGAAGTGTATTTTATTCTGCTCTCCACCATGAAAAAAGTACCATAATTCTCAATGAACTAAAACGTTAAGTTTCTGTGTACTAGAGAATAATTTTGAAGGTCAATTATTTCAAACCCAAAATATTAAATTTTTTTTTTAAATTTTTTTTTTTTAACGTTTATTTATTTTTGAGACAGAGAGAGACAGAGCATGAACAGGGGAGGGTCAGAGAGAGAGGGAGACACAGAATCTGAAACAGGCTCCAGGCTCTGAGCTGTCAGCACAGAGCCTGATGCGGGGCTCGAACTCACGGACCGCGAGATCATGACCTGAGCCGAAGTCGGACGCTCAACCGACTGAGCCACCCAGGCGCCCCAATCATATTTTTTTTAAAGTGAAGAAATGTCATCCTTAGAAAATGTTGTTTGTATAAATCTCTGCATTCTCTACAAACAGTAGTCAGCAGGAAATGCATCTATACATAAAGTATCGATGTATAATGTATACATTATAATGTATAAAGTATAATGTAAGTTCCTTATTTCAAGTTTATCTTCCAATCATTTTATAAAAATTATTTTTAAAGAATGATTAACCTTTTCACATAATGGTGAACCCACAAAGAAATTGTATACATATACCTATTTTGAACAACATGATTTTTTCCAGGACCTTCAAAAAATATGTGGGCAGCACAAAAACTACTTTTAAATAATTAGAAAAATATACACAAATTCAGTAAAATTTTATGTGAATACTGAATTCTAATCAATAAATTAATCATAATTATAAAAATCAATAGACGAAAGTAAAGAATATCATGTAATGATTGTGTGTGCCTACATAAAGTATTTCATAAGATCACAGAATTCTGTAGTGAAAAAATTTCACTAAAAAGGATATTCCTTACCCGTTTTATCTGAGAGTGTATATGTTGAACTAGATTTACTTGGCTAACAGAAACAATTTAAGTACATTCAAACTAACCTTCCAAATGCATTAAATAATGATACTATTTCTTGTCGGGTTAGATGGAATTCATAGCTGGGCCCACTTTCTGGCATATTTGCTATCAGTTTCTCAGAAAACAAAATCTTCAGAGCAGTCCCCAAACCCTGTATCTATAATAGAAATAAGAAAAAAAAAAAAAGTCAGAAAATTCTTTGTGTAAAGAATAAATGAAAAATAAGATTGAGCTAGATTTACTTACCTGAAGCTTTCCCCACAGTCGACACTTAAAACAACCAACGCAATCCATGATTCTTGAAATATTTCTAAAATGCAGTCGAAAGTCCTCCTGAAAACAATTTAACGAGATTTTATTTATATTTAGTATATAATCAAACACTAAGTGTTTTCTGAGTGCCTTCTATGTGTCCAGCACTGTGCAGGGGACTAAAGGGGATTGAAAAAGGGGAAGAGAATTAAAATCCACATTCACTGAGCACCCCTGCATACCAGAATCTACATACACAATTTCATTTTAACTTCCCCGCAAATCCAAAAGTAAACATTATTATAATCTACGTGAATTAAAAAAACAAGGTTCAGAGAGGTTAGGTTACCTAAACTCCCATGTGTAGGAAACAGCAAACAAAGACCCCCGGCCTGCCTGACTCGGAAACTAAACCATCTGCAAATATACAAAAAGGTAACTGAGTTGAGATGCTTTGCTTTATGTGATTATTAACTATATGTAAATATCAGAAGAAGGGGGACAGGAGTAGAATGGCATCATTTACCAAGAAAGAAAAAAAAGGGGCACCTGGGTGGCTCACTTGGTTAATATCCGACTCTTGTTGGTTTTGGCTCAGATCATGATCTGGCAGTTTGTGAGTTCTAGCCCCTGCTTGGGATTCTCTCTCCCTCTCTCTCTGCCCTTCCCTCGCTCAAGCTCTCTCCCTTTCTTTTTTTTTTTTTTAATTTTTTTTTTCAACGTTTATTTATTTTTGGGACAGAGAGAGACAGAGCATGAACGGGGGAGGGGCAGAGAGAGAGGGAGACACAGAATCGGAAACAGGCTCCAGGCTCTGAGCCATCAGCCCAGAGCCTGACGCGGGGCTCGAACTCCCGGACTGCGAGATCGTGACCTGGCTGAAGTCGGACGCTTAACCGACTGTGCCACCCAGGCGCCCCTCTCTCCCTTTCTATCTCTTGCTCTCTCTCAAAAATAAATAAATAAACTTTAAAAACCAAAAAAAAAGAAAGAGGGAGAGAGGAAGGGAGAAATTTCAAAATTTGGCTCCATAAAAGTTAAAGATTTGCTTTCTGGTATTAATTAGGTAAAACAATCAGATATTTTATTATTAATAATATTTTACCATATTTTTATTTTTATTTTTAAATATATTTATAATTAATATTATAGTACAGAAATATACAGAATATAGTGAACATCCAGGTATATGTCACCAATCTTTAAAGAAACTATCACAAGTACCACAGAAACCTCTATGTATGCCTCCAAAGTCCTGTATCCTACTCTCTATAATTATTCTGAATTTGATGTTTATTGTTCCCTTTTTGGTTTTATACTTTTAATATGTAGGTATATATTCTATAACCCTAAGGTATTACATTGTTTATAATAGGACAAAATTAATCCAGATCATCCAAAAGTAGTATATGTCCTTAAGGAATAAGTAAAAAAGATAGGAAACCAAGAACACATCCTACTTTTACTCCAATGGAAATTATTAGTTTGCCAAGTGAGTCCTTCTGTCCTGGACTTGTACTGGAATCCCAAGCTTTAAGCAGGAAATTTGACATACATTTCTGACTGAATATCCATTGTACCAATCAGCCCACAATTTGAGGAGTGTGTAGCACTTCTCTATTTTTAAATGTGACAAACCACATACTGGGCTCAACCAGAAGAGAACAGGACCAATGACTTTAAAATGGGAATAAATCAGCAAAGACTGGAACCCACTTTCAAAGTGTGTTCACAATTCATCCTGAGGATACTTCTTCCCTAGATGCTTTATTCAGCTTGAGGCTTTGAAGTAGGTGTAATGTACAAAAGATTTTTTTCTAGGATCCCAGATCTTGTATCTTTATTAATATAAATTTTGTATTAATTTAGTATAAAGCCCAAGTCAATAATATTGCCATTTGTTAACAATATTCTACATCTTATGTTTCTGTACCTTTTGCACTGAGTTCAGTAAGAGGTAATCTGAATTTTAAACCTACTTTTTAAAAATATTTACCCAGTAATATTACTCTAAGTAAATTTTGGTGATTTAAGGTTTCCTTTAAACTTGTGTTTTAACCTGAATTAAAGAAAAATCACACTTTGGGGCGCCTGGGTGGCTCAGTCGGTTAAGCATCCGACTTCAGCTGAGGTCATGATCACATGGTTTGTGGGTTTGAGCCCCACGTCAGGCTCTGTGCTCACAGCTCAGAGCCTGGAGCCTGCTTCGGATTCTGTGTCTCCCTCTCTCTGCCCCTCCCTAGTTTGCACTCTGTCTCTTTCTCGCTCTCAAAAATAAATACATTAAAAAAAAAATTTTTTTTAATCACACTTTTAACAATAACAGCATAGTAAAATTACTCTAAAGCAGATGTCCCCATCCTATGAAGTGCTGACCTCTGAAGGGTTCAATAATTACAAGGGCCTACAAAATCCATATGTAGACAAGCATTGCCTACAGACAGAATAGCTCTCATGTATGCACTATAAATTTCCAAATGAATATAAATACTATGATCAATAAAACACAACTTTTACCTAAAAAGTGTTACCAAATGTATTTTAGCCTTTTGGTAATTATATTGTCATAATCTATAGATACAAAAAATACTACTCTCACAGGGAGAGCTTAAAAGTTTTTGACTTTAGGGACTCTCATACTTGGAAAGGTTGGAAGCCTCTGTTCTAAAAGACTGTGCTTGCTTTTGTAGACACCTAAATTCAGTATCTGGATCTATGTTTGTTAATTCAAATACTTGAATGTGGCAGCTCTTGAGTAAATCTTTGTATGGCATACACAGAGAGTAAGCATGATTGCTTACAATAGCCAAAATAACATTGCAAAATTAAAGCAAAGCACAATTGCTTATGTGAATTTAATATGCCAGAACCAAATTAATAAGCTAGAAATTTACTACATCAGACCAGGAGAAAATATCTGTGACTTCACAAATATCAATGTCCAATAACCTAAATATATTCCAAAGTTATCTCGGATTAGGAGAATTTATGATCCTTAAAATAACCAGAACCTAAATCACTTATAGATTCTCCTTGTTTATGTATACAGCTTTTAGGTCAGTACTTTAAATTATAGTCAGTGGGTAGAATGAACAAACATGCTGTGGTTACATACCGTAATTTATATTCAGTGAAACCAACTGACCAAAACACAATTCTCACCCAATCCTTAAATGTTTTAAAAGCCTTCAAGTGAGATCCTACTCTATTTCAAGTTGAACACTAAACAGTTCTTTCATGCAGTCTTCTATTTCTAACCATACATTAACAGAGAATAAAGCAGATGAGATTTTTTTGAGAGAGAAGGGGCACAAGTGAGCAAGAGGCAGAGAGAGGGAGGAAGGGAGAGAAAGAGACAGAGTGAGAGAGAGAATCCCATGAAGGGCAGAGAGAGAGAGACAGAGAAGCATGGCTCACCCCAAGCGGGGCTTGAGCTCACCTGATGTGGGACTTGAACTCACAAACCATGAGATCATGACCTGAGCCGAACTCAGATGTTTAACCGATTGAATCACCCAGGCGCCCAAGATGAGATTTTAAAATGAATTTATACATACCCGAAACTAATATAACACCCTATATTAATTATAAAAAATAAAACTTAATGTGACTGTTCAAATCCATTGTGTTCACCATAAACTACTTTAAGAAAGTAAACTCTCTGATATTAACAAATTTTCTTGTTTTTTTACTTTTTTATTATAAAAGAATTCAGAAATCTGAATTCTGAAAAAATCCTATTAAACTCCATAGGACATCAAAGATGAGTGTTCCCCCATCTTTAGGAGCCCACTGAGTGGATGCCAGCTCCATGACTCCTAAGTGTCAATGAAGGCAGAGTCAGACACATAGTTAGGGAGAGGGAATGCCTACAGCCATGACCAAAGTACGTTCAATATTTCCACAATGGGAGCGAGACCAATGAGGCATGGAGATGTGTTTCTTCATTTCCCCAGGCCCAGCAAGGAGGCCAGCTCCCCACTCCTACATCTGGCCCATCCTCCAAACAGGTCTTGGGCGGACCCCGCTGCCAAGGCCCTAGGGCTTAGCATGTCCATATCGTCCTGAAACCAAAAGGCCAGGGCTCCTTTGGCGCAACTTGTCCCACAGTCACAAGGGCTGATCCACATTGGACATCTCCAAGCCAGAGATAGGACTCTGGGAGACTGCATTTATATGGATCCTGAGACGAACCTTGATAGATAGTAAAAGATGTCATTAAACTTGAAAAAAAAAAAAAAAAGCTGAGTGTTTCAGAGTTTTGATAAAATTAAAACATTATGAGAAATATTTCTAATCTGCACAATATAAAAAGAGTTGATGCAAAACAAGCTCCTATAAAACAGCAAGTATACTAAAAATAAGGATGACAGTGAAAATAGTAGGAAAAAGTCTTTTTACAGTATCTTCCCCCTCACTTTTAAGTTCCTGGAAGCTGCCTGGGAGGTTATATAAGCACTGAAGTATGTATTTCTAGCAAGAATGCTTTCAGTAGGAGGTAGATGGGAGGTCAAAAATAACTATTATTTCATAGCAAAAAAAAAAAAAGTGAAAATAGTATTGTGTTTGCAAACTGCATAAAATCAGGTTCTTTCCCTATAGAAAGAAACAAAGAATAACAAAACAGAGGAATATTGCCATAAATATTCTGAAAAAAATCAGATCAAGCCCAGAGCTCCTGAGGGCCACCTGCCTTTCCTTACCTATAGTTTTGTAACTAAGAACAGTAACATAATTTTACTTGAGTCCCCAAATAAACTGGAGTCTGCTGAGGGTAGAAGCTGTCCCTTCCTTTAATGAAAGAATCCTATTTTGCATATAGTGAGTGTTTAATAAATCTTCCCAGTAATATTTTATATTTGTAGGATTTTGATGCAAATATACACAAAGATGGTCTTTGCCTGAGCTTATACCCCTATTAAGAGACAATCCTCATTTTGTAGGGTATCATGTCTTTTCTTCCCATGGCTACATGCTGGCTTTTCTAAATACCTTTAATTCCTGCTGAATGAGATAAACGACAAACACTGTGCCCTCTCTCCCTAAACAGGATCTTTGTAATTTAACCAAAACCATTTTCAGAAAGACAGACTAATATTGTCATTCATGCTCTAGATTCCTCTCCCTTAATTTACAAGTTCTATTTGCTACGAGACCATCAATGTGAAAGCCATCTGTAAAGTGTGCAGTGACACACAGATTTCAGTCGTTAACTTTGAACACAATACAAACTAGATATTAAGCTGACCTGCATTTGGACTTCCTTTTTTCGAGGAAAAGAAAGTTTATGACTCTGGCTTTTCATATAATTTCATATTTATATAATAAGATTTATTGTTAATTATAAAAACATGGGCTTATATTCATACCTGCATAAGAGTTTGAAACTAAAAATTAAGTTAAAGTATAAAATCATTACCTTCAGTTTGTTTGCTTCTTTTTTATCCCCAGCAAAAAAGGAATTCTCATCAAAATGCAAAGGAAATGACCTGCATTTCAAAACAGAGAAGATTCATTTTCAGGTATTATAAAATATTAAAAGTCCCACTAATATAACATTTCACAGGTCGGTGATGAATAATGTAATTAAATAGAGTAGAAAATATAAGGGCGCCTGGGTGGCTCGGTAGGTTGAGCTCCGACTTCAGCTCCGGTCATGATCTCACGGTTAGTGAGTTCAAGCCCTGCATTGGACTCTGGTGCCGACAGTTCAGAGCCCGGAGCCTGCTTTGGATTCTGTGTCTCCTGCTCTCTCTGCCCCTCCCCAGCTGCACTCTATTTCTCTCTCTCAAAAAATAAATAAAAGTTAAAAAAAAAATGTTTTTTTTTAAAAAGAAAAGAAAATACAGTAAAATCAACACTCTTGCCCCAAAACAAATTCTTATCCACAAATCTAAAACAACTACATAAAATAGAAGTTTGGCCCCAAACCCAGTGTGTTCAACTGAAAATGAAAATAATGTAGGTATCAAGTACTACCAGAATAATTCTTTAAAAACTTGTGGCTTATAGTACCTAAGTCAAAACAAAAACAAAATGCAATTCTAAAAGACCTATGTGCAAAATTAACTTCTAATTATTTTTTTTTAATAATTTTCCCTTCTTTAAATTCAATGTTCAAGAATTGAACTTTGGATACCGCCTGTCACTCTTCTACTAATATTTTAAGTTGTACAAGTTGTAATATGTAATTTACTTGATTTCATGAAGTATTTCCAGAAGTAACATTTTGTTTTCTGCATCCTGAACTTTATTTCCAGTGAAGAGTTGAAAATCTGGGCGCTCAAAGAATGGTACCACTTTAGATAAAGCCCTTAATTCTATTAAGTAGAGAAAATACAAATTCTTAAGCCTTCTTGGACCTTCTCCTTCAGTCAAAATTCCATCAAACCGCTGCTGAAATTCTGTAATGTTGTGTCCCCATTTCTTTTCCAACCACGTTTCTAAGAACAAAGAAAAATTAAATAAATATTAAAATCTGAATTTTAAACTTAACTTTCAGTTTACTTACATTGGGTTATTTATGCCTACAGAAGTTAGTTTCGTTTTGTATTTTAAAATATATAACAATGAAACGTGCTTTTGTAATTTAAATTTTAATAGTTCTACATTAATATTTTATCTTCTAGGATCCACCCTTAAAAGAAAAATAAATTCACTGTTGTACTGAGAAATATGGTTTCACAAAAATCAAATTTTTGAATATAAACATATTTATAAAACCAAAATACACAACTTAAACATGACTACCCAAAATTACTAGTAAGTTTGAAGCCCTATTTAAAATTATAGTTACTGGGGCGCCTGGGTGGCGCAGTCGGTTAAGCGTCCGACTTCAGCCAGGTCACGATCTCGCGGTCCATGAGTTCGAGCCCCGCGTCAGGCTCTGGGCTGATGGCTCAGAGCCTGGAGCCTATTTCCGATTCTGTGTCTCCCTCTCTCTCTGCCCCTCCCCCGTTCATGCTCTGTCTCTCTCTGTCCCAAAAATAAATAAAAAACATTGAAAAAAATTTTTTTAAAAATAAAAAAATAAAATAAAATTATAGTTACTATACTTTGCTCCTGAGACATAGAGCTACTTTAAATTCCAGAAGAAATAGGTTGCTAATGCAAATCAACCATGGTCTTGTTTTGCAACAGCACTTTTAAAACATAAAGAGAAATGGGAAATGCTTTTACCCATTAAACTCCAGGCCTAAAGCTGGCACACAAATAAAAGGGTTTTAATACAGTGATATCTAATGAATAACAAACTGTACTTTAAGGAGCTATTTTAACTCCCGTAACAAAAGAATATTTCCAAAGTGATGTGTACAATTTTGAGCAGTTTCTTAAAAGAAGGTAAAGAGAGTGGGGCGCCTGGGTGGCGCAGTCGGTTGAGCGTCCAACTTCAGCCAGGTCACGATCTTGTGGTCTGTGAGTTCGAGCCCCGCGTCAGGCTCTGGGCTGATGGCTCAGAGCCTGGAGCCTGTTTCCAATTCTGGGTCTCCCTCTCTCTCTGCCCCTCCCCCGTTCATGCTCTGTCTCTCTCTGTCCGAAAAATAAATAAAAACGTTAAAAAAAAAAATTAAAAAAAAAAAAAAGAAGGTAAAGAGAGCTCTGAATATGCTGAACATGTCCTTATAATACAGTTCCTACATTCCTGATTACTACCAGTTAAGAATGAATTTTTACTGCCTAATATTCAATAGGGTCAACTTTTTCCCATTAAGGTAAATACCAAAACGTTTTAAGAATATCTGAAAATAAATGTGGTAAAATAAATAGCATTGAATGTCACATACCTTGTAGAAGATATCGTGCACTCAAATGCACATTAATGCTTGCATGTAGGCCAGATATAAGTCTGTAGAATGCTCTTTTTTCTACACAGAGGCCTAAAAATAGTAATTTAGTAAGAAAAACTTCATATGTGAAACTTGTACCATTATAAAATTAATTTCATATGTCTTTAAAAATGAAAAACATTTTTAACATTTAAATTTGCTTAAAAGTTTCCAATTACCTTCTAGCCAGCTGTAAAAAGTGTTCTCTGAAATTGAAAGAAAATAAGTCACAAAGCTGTAAAAATGCCAAAATGTAAGTTTTTCAATATATAATAGCAAATTTGTGCCAAACAATGATTTAAGAATTAACAAAAGGTCAAATTTTTATTTGCAATTTCTCCAAAGAAAGGAGAGAAGTTCTTGGTGTGGATTCAATTAAGTACCATTCTCTTGCTCAGTCTTTATTTTATTTCTTTTCTTTTTTTTTTTTAAATAGGCTTCCTGCCGAGTGCAGAGCTCAACATGGGGCTTGAACTCACAACTGTGGTCTCAAGACCTGAGGTGAGATTAAGAGTTGGATGCTTAGGGGTGCCTGCGTGGCTCAGTTGGTTATTCAAGCCCCGCGTTGGGCTCTGTGCAGAAAGCTTGGAGCCTAGAGCCTGCTTTGGATTCTGTGTCTCCCTTCCTCTGCCTCCCTCTCTCTTTCTCTCTCAAAAATAAATAAACCTTAAAAAAAAAAAGTAAAGAAAAGAAAAAAAGAGTTGGATGCTAAGGGTTAAGCCACCCAGGCACCCACTCTTGCCCAGTCTTTAAAAGGAGTCAGCATTGCCTTAGGGAGCCCAGGTCTCATAACTTTCCAGGTAAAATGTTTTACATGAGGTCAGAACACAGGTGATGCTATGAAAATTAATAACTCATATGCTTTTCTAAATTTGAAAGTAAACAGAATTTATGAAATAGAATTGGTAGTATATTATTTGCATTCAGCTTATGCCATTTTATGCCATTCAGTATATCAAAGAAGCAATACATGGAAATGTTATAATACCAAATATCGTTTATATTCTATGACCCAATCAGATCACTGTTCCTATACTTAGACCTGGTAATTCTACTTTTAGAATTACGTTCTAAAGAAATAATTCAAATGATGAAGGAGTCAATCATTTGTACAATGATTACATTACATGTAACTTTTAAAACCTGAAATAATCAAAATGTACAATAATGCCTAAATTAACACGACAGAATACTATATAATTAGGTAACATGGTAGAATAATATAAAACTATTTAAAATGGTAAGAATGTGGAGCATGACAATACATGAAAATGTTTATTTGAAATAACATGAAAAGGCATGGGTATAATTTTTATAACTAGGTAAAGATTCTGAGTATGCATTTACTACAGATGGCAAACGTTGTACTATACAGTTCTTTTGACTAAAGTTCCTTATATTTATATTAAAAATGAACTAAACAAGCATAAAAGTAATAGAAGGAATGACAAAGAGAATATGCAATAAATTAGACTATCTAAAAACTTAAAACATCTATTTGTCAGAAAGCCTTACAAGCAAAAGTAAAAGGCAAACAACTAAGTAGGTAGAATGTATGTTACAAATATAACAAAGGGATAATATCTTAAATACATAAAAAGCTCATAAACTGAATAAAAATGCTAGAGTGCCTATTTAAAGCAGGCAAATAATAGTAGAAAATTCACAAAGGATAAACTACAAATGGTAATAACAGATAAAAATTACTCAATTTCACTAGTAATAAAAATGCAAATTAAATCTATAGATATACCACTTTTAATAGTAAAGATAAAAACATGACAATACTCAATTGTCACTTGAAAAGGATCAGGTGAAACTAGCTGCACATTGATTGGAAGGGATGTAAATTAGCACATCCTTTCAATGACAAAATGCAATCTTGTGATACATATGAGGAGCCTAAAATGTCTATAACTTTTGATCCAGAAATTTAGGCTGTTATGGATGAATATGTGCCCCCTAAAATTCGTATGTTGAAGCCCTAACTCCCAATGTGATGGTATTTGGAGGGGGAAGATTTGGGAGGTGATTGGATTAACTGAGGTCATGAGGGCAGGGTCCCCATGATGGCATTAGAAGCTTCTGATATGGGCCCAGCGGATCCTAGAGTTCTGCTCGAGGAGTAAAGGAGAGGGAGTTTTCCCTGATAGGGGCCAGGGGGAATGCCTAGCTTCCATGTGCAATAGGCAAAATGCACAAGTGAATTATGAGAGGCTGAGGCAGGTTGTCTCTACTGCCTGATCCCAGGCACAGTCAATTTTCTCTTAATCTGTGCTTTCACCTCCGGAATCTTAGACATGAGTCTCAGAGTAGGAAGAAAAGTTTGCCAAATAAACATCTGAATGTATCTGCAAACATATATATAACATATGATAAAGAAATTATATTTACCTTCACTTTTCCCTGAAAAACAAAGCAAAATGTTTATTATTGTAAACTCCTTCCAGATGTCACTTTAAAATGCTATACTTCCATAAAAATAGGACTGAATAATGGTTAGTTTTAGTCCATCAGTTCACCCGCCTAAGCAAAATCTGACAGTAAGACACTTGTGAGAGCAACTCTATCTAGTATCTAGGCATAATAGGAATTATGCCTGATTTGCCTCAAGGGCATCATCTCCAAGAGCCTGGATAAGGAGTGGTTTCAGCTCGTACAAGATTTAATATGGGCTGACAGGAGAGAAAAATCTAATCTATCATCTGAGAGTACTCTCAAGTATCTTAAGGACTTAACGGTTATTTGGTTGGCAGAGCCTTTTTCCACGTTTATTTGTCCTAAATCTGTAACACAGTTTCTGCTAAAGATTTGTGTTCTTGCTTTGAAACCTCCAGACTGACATTGTGAATCTTTACCTTATTCAGGAATATTTTTAAAGACTATGTGTTATGATTCAAATGAGGCACAGTTCAGCGGTTTGTAAGCAACTGTTCAGTTACTATTAAAAACCTGTCTTCGTTTGCCCACGCTGATTCAATGCCATCATTGTTGGATTATTAAAATAACATATGCTCATTGCAAATATATATATTTTTTTAAAAAAAGGAGGACACGGATGGAATAAAAAATGTCACTCATAACTCCCTCTGCCCTATATAAATACTGTTTACATTTTGGTAAATGTCCTTTTTCTTTGCAAATAGATATTTAGATTTTATATTAAGTATGTTTTTACAAAAATATATTATATATACTGTATACATATACATACTGTTTGATACCTCAGTGTGCTATTGGTCACTACTTACACAAATAAACACAAATTTTCAGCAACATTTCTAACAGCTGCAGTCTACTACATGAATACACCATAAATCATCTAAACAGTTCCTTAATGAAGAACATTTAACTTATTCCCACTTATCTTTCAGATAAGTGAGGGTGGTTAATTAATTTATCAGATCATAATGTGAATTCCTAGTGAGAATCCCCTTTTACCTGGAAATTTGCATTTCATCTTATATTAAATCAATAGCTTCCAGTGAGTTACCATATGTGACTCCATATAAACCCAAACCCTTGTTCAAAGATGCTCTTTCATTTCGAATCTAAGAAAGACTAGTCTGCCAACATTTAGGGAATGATGCAATCTTATTGCTTTCCAGGAGGAAATTTATGTTTATTGACTCTAGGAGATCAGCAGCTTTTCAAATGAATTTTAAAAATGAAAACCTTACACATTTGCTAAAAGCACATCAAAGATTTCATCAGTAAGCACATGTTAAGAAAACAGGGATATATCTTTCCTAAGCAAAAAATCTGAAATCATACACTGAAATGGTTTATTCAACAAACGATTCTGCCTATTATAGACTGGGCAAGGTTTCTGAGTTTCAATTTTATACCCCCTCTGCACCTTCACAGTGCCTAGCGCATAGTACACGGAGGGTTATCATTTGCTGAAGGAACAAATGATCTTCACGATTGTAGACAAGACCATTAAATGAGGAGAGCAATTTTCATCAATCATTTATTTAACAAACTACTCCATCTGCTATGTGTCAGGCTCTCTGCTAAGAGATGAAACCAATAAATACTCCCCATATGTCCAAAGTACTAGGTAGGATCAATAGATACATAATAGTAAAATAATGCTGCACAGTGGAAAGGTGGTAAGAAAAACAAAACGTAAGACCACTTTATGAGGACAGAGAGGTTTCTTCCAGTTAGGAGGGTCAGGGAGAGCGGAAAAGGCAGCATTTGGGCAAGACCTTGAGCGTATGGAGAAAATGAAAAATGTTAATGAAACATAAAGACATGAATTTTAAATCAGACTCCCAATATATACAATGATTTCAAGTTCTGGGAAAGATCTGAGGCAGAATGTTTTTGGATATTCATTTAACTGGAAAATGAGCAAAAACAGTGAAAAACTAAATACAGATGTTATATAAAAATGCATAGAAGAATAAATATTTAACCCAATCTCCATCCTATGATAATCTAATACCATGAACTTCATTACACAAATACTTCTTACTGGAGTATAATTATTTCAAACACCAATTGCTCTATAAGGGTGAGGCATAACTTCCATGGAAATAGGAATATATGACTTCAAACGCTCTTGCCAACCCTTACCTGGCCTTCCTCTTCCTTCTAACCAAAGTTCACTGCCTGATAAATAATATAACAGTGCAAATAAATAACTCACCTTGACTAGAAGCCAAAGGATTTAAAGGTCTTTTAATTGTCTGTGGCCTAGAAACAAAAGAATTCAATTATAGAATATAATTATGTTACCTATCATGTTACAATTATTTAAATAAAAGTGAAATAATCTCAGAGAGTTTCTTAATGACTATATCCAAAAGCAAACTGTTTCACTGAGCTTATAAAATATTTAGTTTTCTCTAATTGCTTTAAGGGAGGGCGGTTGTTATCTGTTTTAGCAGTAATAGTTTCTGATCTTTTCCCATTGTAGCAGCCAGAAGAAAGTCATTTCTTAATCACTTCTTCAAACAAAGGAAGAAAATACCAGTCAAGCTCTTCTCCTAGAGTCATAAATGTTTCTATATACATTTCATATACATATACACATGTGTATGTGTGTGTGTTTGAGTGTGGCACAAAGCACACTCCTAAGTGAAAGACGAACAAACAAAAATGTAAATACTCAACCCAAGCATTCAAATAAAAAGGGGAAAAAAGTAGTGTGGATAGATTATTTTCCACTTAGTTAATCTTAGGTACATCAGTTTGCCCTGTGGCCACCAAGTTTGTTATGATTTTAGTAAAAGGTATTTTTTTTTAAGATATATTTGTTTTTGAGAGACAGCACAAGCTGGGAAGTGGCAGACAAAGAGGGGGACACAGAATCCGAAGAAGGCTCTCTGCTGACAGCAGTAAGCCCGATATGGGGCTGGAAATCACAAACCGTGAGATCATGCCCTGAGCCGAAGTCAGACGCTCAATCGACTGAGCCACCCAGGCGCCCCTATTTTAGTTTACATTTAAAAAAATACCCTTCAGGGGCACCTGGGTGGCTCAGGTGGTTAAGCGTTCAACTCTTGGTTTCAGCTCAGGTCATAATCTCACAGTTCATGGGTTCAAGCCCAGTGTTGGGCTCTGCACTGACAGTGTGGAGCCTGCCTGAGATTCTCTGTCTCCCCCTCTCTCTGCCCCTCCCTTGTTCACACTCTCTCTCAAAAATAAATAACCTTTAAAAAATAAACAAAGTAAGTAAATTAAATAAAAAATAAACCTTCAGGGGCACCTGGATGGCTCAGTTGGTAGAGCATGTGACTCTTTTTAAAAAATACTTTCTTGGGGCGCCTGGGTGGCGCAGTCGGTTAAGCGTCCGACTTCAGCCAGGTCACAATCTCGCGGTCCGTGAGTTCGAGCCCCGCGTCGGGCTCTGGGCTGATGGCTCGGAGCCTGGATCCTGTTTCCGATTCTGTGTCTCCCTCTCTCTCTGCCCCTCCCCCGTTCATGCTCTGTCTCTCTCTGTCCCAAAATAAATAAAAAACGTTGAAAAAAAAATTAAAAAAAAAAATACTTTCTTTGGGGCGCCTGGGTGGCTCAGTCAGTTGAGCGTCCGACTTCGGCTCAGGTCATGGTCTCGCGGTCCATGAGTTTGAGCCCCGCGTCGGGCTCTGTGCTGACAGCTCAGAGCCTGGAACCTGTTTCAAATTCTGTGTCTCCCTCTCTCTCTGCCCCTCCCCTGTTCATGCTCTCTCTCTGTCTCAAAAATAAATAAACGTTACAAAAACATTTTTTTTAAATAAAAAATACTTTCTTTTAGTTTATTTACTTTGAAAGAGACAAGAGAGCACAGCAGGGGAGGGGCAGAGAGAAGGAGAGACAGAATCCCAAGCAGGCTCCACAATGTAAGCACAGAGCCTCATGTGGGGCTTGAACTCACCAACCTTGAGATCATGACCTGAGCTGAGATTAAGAGTCAGACACTTAACTGACTGAGCCACCCAGGCACCCTGAGAACGTGACTCTTGATCTTGGGGTTGTAAGTTCGAGCTTCTAGATGGGTAAGAGATTACTTAAAAATAAATCTATGAAAAAAAAAACACCTTTAAAGTGAGTCAATATGTCAAACATCCCTAATAATAAACAAGGGAATTTAAATTAAACACATGGCAGAGATGAGTAAATAATGAAAACTCTCCACTTCAAAACTGGAGAAATTCAAGTCAAAAAAAAAGAAATAGACTGACACACAGTGAGTGTTCAAGTGTTACCCATTATAATTATTCTCTGAAATTAATTTAACTTCAACTTGAAAGCAGGTAAAATAGCTATAGCCACAAAAAGACGAATACAGAGTACCAAAAAGAGAATTAGTAATCTATTCTCTATTACTAACTACCTGATCTTGGGAAATGAAATAAACCTGGCTGGCTCTAGGTTATTTCATCTATAAAATGAGATTCTATAATCCACTGAATGAACATGTATGAAATGTCCACAGTACTCCCATAAAAGTCTAACACTATTCTGTTTTTTAAAGAAGAAAAAAAAATATTTGTTGAAAGTCATGCCCACATGTTTCTCCAGAGGGGAACTAGATTAATTAATAAGTATTTTCTATGTCCAAATATATCCTTTAACAAAGTGAATGTGATTTGCAATTTAGAGTCATTATGATTTTGTTTGTTTAGATAAATCACTGTATCTTTCAGGATTTTCTAAATGAAATGACCCATACTTAAAACAGTTTTCTTCATAGATGACATTCCATATCTTCCAAGCATCTGGTCCTTTGTAACCCGTGTAGCGCTCAGGATTAAGGAGCAAATCTACATATTCGGCATCAGGAGACTGTATATCTGGAAAATAACATGTTTCATTAAGTCTTTTCCTTCAGTTACCTTAAAAAACTGGTATAATAGACTATACTCCATGATTTTAAGGCACTACAAATGTAACAGTGCATCCAGACTTTAAAAACAACCTTTTACAAGAGATGAGAGAAGGAACAAACAGCCACATTAAATGTACTCACTAGTTGCAAAAGCAACCTGCTTTTAAAAATGATGAAAAATAGGAATATGTGAATTTTAGAATTGAAGAAATATGGTAGTTCAATTCTCATAAGCTATCCAGGCAAAGAATATACTGTGTATTTCCACCCCCCACCCACCCACATTAACCACAAGGAATTCATCAGTAACTAAAGTAAATGAAGATTATGACTACCATACACTGCTTGTTGCCAAAAACTTCCTTCTTAACACGAGCACCATTGAGATCCACTACAAAGCTGTCCCAAAGGTATCATCCTAAACATGCAAAAAATTATAAGCAGGGTATTAGCGTCAGCACTATTTATTAAAGGGAAAATCAGAAGCAAACTGAAACATCCAACAGAGCAGAGCCTGGGCTCTGGAGCCAGAGTGTGTGGGTTAGAATCCAGTCCCTACTCCTTATTCAGTGTGGAACTCAGGGCAAATTACATATATTCTAGGCATTGGTGTCATCATTTATAAAATGGGGATGATATACACTACTGTGATTTAAGTTTCTATGTGTAGAGCTTAGAACAACAGTAAGAATATAAAACATATTAGCTAGTGGTATTATGACATATCTTAACAGACCATTATACAATCAACAAAATTGTTAAGTACAAAGACTATCTAATAAAATGAAAAGATAAGCAATTAGACACTAATGAAAAACATACAAAAATTGGTGGCAGGGACGCCTGGGTGGCTCAGTTGGTTAAGTGTCCTACTCTTGATTTCGGCTCAGATCATGACCTCACGGTTGTGACATCAAGCCCTGTGTTGGGCTCTGAGCTGAGTGTGGATCCTGCTTAAGATTCTCTCTCCCTCTGCCCCTCCCCTACTCACATGCACGCACAGGCTGTCTCTCTCTCTCTTAAAAAAAAATTGGTGGGATATTGGTTTCTCGTATGTTCTCATATAAATTTGTATAATGTATTATAACTTTGAAAGCAAAAAATGGCCCTGGTTCTCCAGGGGCTTTGGGAAATTATTTAATATACATCAACACCTTATTCATTTATATTGTTTTATTTTTTTTGAGAGAGAGAGAGCAAGCGGTACAGGCAGAGAGAATCCTAAGCAGGCTGAGCCACCCAGGCATCCCCCCTTATTCATTTATAAAGCGTAACAATGTGAACGAATAATGAAGAAGTGGGCAAAAATGCCTCAAAGCAGCCAAAGTAGACGACAAAATCGGAGCACACAGGCGTATGTATGAAAGTTCATCAAGCTCTCAATAGACCTACTTCTTATTAAAAACACAATGACAGATGCGCCTGGGTGGCTCAGAAGGTTGAGAGCCCAACTCTTGATTTCGGCTTAGGTCATGATCCCAGAGTCATGGGATCAAGCCCCACATTGGGCTCCACATAGAGCATGGAGCTTAAGATTCTCCCTCTGCCCCTCCCTCCTGTTCTCTCTCTCTCTCAAAAAAAAATTTTTTTAAACAAAACACAATGACAAAAACAAAAATAAAACTAAGTTTGGTTAGTTTTATCCTAATTAACAGTATACTCGAGACCTAAATTAGAGGAAATTTTGCTTCTAGAAGTAGCACAGTGACAACATCTAGAAATAACTGACACTTCATGCAGAAGTAGCAATTAACATAACTAGGAAAAGTAGAAATAAAAACTTAAAAACAAATTTGCATAGGGGCGTCTGGGTGGCTCAGTCAAGTTAAGCGTTTGACTCTTGATTTCAGCTCAGGTCACGATCTCATGATTCATGGGTTCAAGTCCCATATCAGGCTCTGCTCTGATAATGGTGTGGAGCCTGCTTGAGATTCTCTCTCTCCCTCTCTCTCTGCCCTTCTCCCACTCACATTTGCTCGCGCTCTCTCTCTCTCTCTCTCTCTCTCAAACCAAGTAAACATTAAAAAAAAAATTGCATGAACTCCTCTAGTTGAGGAACAGATATTCTATTCATCTCAACTGATACTAAAAGTATTACCACAGTATATATAGCAAATTATAATAAATTCATAAAAACTCTCATTTTTAAAATATACAAATAACGGCTCAGCATCTAGTACTTTAAGACAGAAAACTAATCACCAAGAAATTTATTAAATTTTTAATATTCTGCCTAATTAGACGTAAACATTAGGTGATTGGTAATTTCACTTACAGCAAATACTTCATCTTGCCTCATCTTTTTAATAAAAAATAATTGTTACAGGGGCGCCTGGGTGGCGCAGTCGGTTAAGCGTCCGACTTCAGCCAGGTCATGATCTCTCGGTCTGTGAGTTCGAGCCCCGCGTCGGGCTCTGGGCTGCTGGCTCAGAGCCTGGAGCCTGTTTCCGATTCTGTGTCTCCCTCTCTCTCTGCCCCTCCCCCGTTCATGCTCTGTCTCTCTCTGTCCCAAAAATAAATAAATGTTGAAAAAAAAAAATAAATAAATAATTGTTACAATAACCATGTTTTGCCAGATGACAAAAGCTCAACTTTCTAATTAAAATGTGTACAACACCTTTTGTCTTCTTCCTACTATTTATATAATTTCATTATAAAGCTATCCTTTTTTGTTTTAATATTGACCCTCCTTGAACAGAAGAAACAAATATAAATGCACAAGTGATTCATGCAAGATAACAGAAGTCCACGGATAACAAATGAATTATTGATTCTCAGTCCTTGCTACACAAATATAAGCATGTAGCCTCAAAAGGAAACTATGGTAAACAAAGTTAAAGTATTACTGTTCGTTCTCTAGCACTGCAGGTCTAAAAAAATGTGCTGCATGTTATAAGCTTAATTTTATCTCACACGGTAACACTCAGGCCAAAGAATCTTTGTGAAAAAGACAGTAAAATTAGGGGGTTGAGAGAGTATTTTATCTCCCTAAGTTTACTAGTCTAAACCTTGGTGTAAGTCCACAACTCCTTATCCAACATCCCTGGGGTCAAATGTGTTTTGGAATTCAGAACTTTTCAGATTTTAGAAAAGTATTACAGTATATGCAACATATACTGAGTAGTATTACTCCAGCAGGGACCAGGGAGCAACTTTTAATCAAACACCAAAAATATTTCTGTAGTGACAGGTGACTATTCACACTAAATGAGTCTGTGCTAAACTTAGGGGGGAAATACTCATTTTTCAGAGCTTTCTGATTTTGAATTGTGAACACAGGATTATAAATATTATCTGACAGAACATGGTCATGTTTTAGAGTAGGGGAAGCATACGTTTCTTTTCTTTTTTTTTTTTTTTCTTCCAAAGTGAAACCACCAGGTTAAAAATAAGTACTTTCCCTTTGCCTTCCTCTTTTTGGGGGGAATTGCAGGATTCAGCTCTCGCGTGCAATTAAAATGATCTGTACCACTCTTTTTGCTAAGATTTTCAAACGATCATTAATCTGCTTCAAAAGAGCGCCACTGAAGGATATCAAAATTCAGTCTGATTTGATTTTGTTTAGCCAATTAACAGGCTAATCATTCAACTTAGAAAAAGGAAGATACTAGGAACAGGAGAATAGGAGAATCCATAAATCTGATGAAAGGGTGCCAACGGGTGCTAGGGCTCCTGGATATGAACACGACCAGAACTCTGGCCCAGCTCCAGATGTCTCAGAGCAACTCATGGTTCATTCTTCTCTTTCCCAAAAGTAACGCACACCATCGTTAAGGTAAATATGTAACAATCCAAGGCCAGTGCAACAAAAGCAGGTTTTTGCAATCTCTACGTTTGAGCTATTTATGCCAAATGCCTGTGTATATTACAAAAATTACATATACATATTACTGAGATATGCACAACTGTAAGACTCAAGAGGTAATTTTTTTCCAGAAACGGAGGTGTTTTTTGCTTTTTTTTTTTTTAACTTCGGTAAAACATGTATAACGTAAAACTTACATTTCAGCCGTGTTTAACAGTTGTGCAACCATCACCACCAACGGTTTCCAAACTTTTCTATGACCCCCAACAGAAATTCTATAACCATTACACAATAACACTCCGTTCTCCCCTGCTTCTAACCTCTGGTTACTCTATCAACTTGCCTAAATATTTTATGCAAATCGAATCATGACAGTTGTCCTTTTGTGTCTGGCTTATTGCATTTAGCATAGTATTTGCAAGGTTTATCCATGTTGCAATGCATATCAAACTTTTTTCTTTAATGGCCAAATGATATTCCACTGTATATATTTATTATATTCTGTTTGTCCATTCATTAGTTGATGGATACATGGGTCATTTCTACCTTTTGGCTGCTGTGGATAATGTTGCCATGAATATGGGCATATGAGTATCTGTTCCCCTGTCTTTAACCTTTTTCGATATATACTTAGTAGGTGAATTATTAGGTCATATGGTAATTTAGCCTTTAGTTTTTTGAGGAACTGCCAAACTTTAGAAACTGAGTTCTAAAAACCATTTGAAAAGATTTTTCTTTCCTTAGGCACAATTTGAAACGAAATGCACATGATAAAAAGCGTTATACCATCAGCTTCACAGAAGCTGTCTGAGGAGTCATCATGCTTGGTCCACTGAAGCACAGCCTTCTGTGTTTCCTCGCTTCAAATGAAGAAAACAAGTAGTGTTATCATTTTTTTAAAATTAATATTTCACAAGAAAAAAATATAAAATACTAAAGCAAAAAAAAAAAAAAAAATCAAACCTCAGCGATTCATCCACAGCGCCAAGCCGTTCAGCTTGCTCACATTCTTCAATGAGATTATTGGCTACCTCAGAATACTAAAAGGAAAAGGGGAATAAATGGATTATAATTGACTGCGTTTTTAAAACTTTCTCAAGTTCAAAGTTATTTAAGTTTCATTTATACCTAGCACCATTTCCGTGGCTTCAAAACTTAAAAAAACAGGGGTGCCTGGGTGCCTCCGTCAGTTGAGCGACTGGCTCTTGATTTCAGCTCAGGTCATGATCCCAGGGTTGTGGGATTGAGCCCCATGTCGGGCTCTGTGGTGAACGTGGAGCCTGCTTGAGATTCTCCCCCACCCCCTCCAACCTGTGATCTCTCTTAAAAAAAAAAAAAAAAAAACCCTGAAAAAAATTAAGCCCTCATTTCCCCTGAAGCTAAAAAAATAAAAAATAAAAGGCTCTGCCTCTTGCTTTTGTTGATGAAAACATTTACTATGATGGTCACAAAATAAAGAATATAGTTCTGATAACTCATTACAAGCTGTTCACGAAGAAAATCTCTGAGGTAGAAGGAACAATGGGCAAGGCAACCTCCCACTGTTCTAATGGCTTAATTGCAAGCACCAGTTTTCTCGTCCATAAATAAGTGGTTAGACCAGATGATGTGGGTGTAGGTCTGTCTCAACTCTAAATATGATTCTACATATGCCCTGGAGCCTACGTCTTATAAAAAGTATTCTTGTATCTTCAGGTCTTTAAAATACATTCTGTAACAACCGCATTTCTTCTCAATATTTAAGTCACACACACACACTCACACTCTCACACACACACACACACACACACGCACACACACTATTCTGCTGGGAGTGTACGTGGCACAGGGAAAAGTGAATGTGGATCATAAGATTTCACAACACACTAGTCATCACCACCACAGAGATGAAAGGCATACTGGAAGAAGTCACAAATTCAATCAGCAAATATTTATTGGGTGCCTACTACACCCTTATTGCTTAGGATGACCATGCAAACGACTTCCCAGTCTATGATACTTCCAAGGATAAAAGGGAACCCTAAAATAACTGAAATGATACGTTTTTGAAATATTTGTTTACTGAATAATGACTTTGTTTCTTTACATTCGTTGATTTGTAAGACAGCTCAATTTGAACACTTTTCAAAAATAAAATTCTTTTTATGCAATTAAGTATTAAGGGGTGAAGGGATATGTATTCAATGTACTCTCGGATGGTTCAGAAAATAAGAATATGCATATAGAAAAAACAAGATAACACAAATGAGGCAAAATATTAAAAATTAGTGAATCTGTAAAGTACACAAAATGTCTTTTATTAATACTGCAAATTTTCTATAAGCTGTTAATTAGCTTAAGATAAAAAGTTAAAAATACATAAAAAATGAACAGAGGCACCCATTTCAAGTAGGAATATGAATTTATCCAATTAAAAACAAAACAAGAGTTTCTTTTTTTAAATTTTTCATGTTTTTTTATTTTGAGCGCGAGCACACACAAGCGGGCGAGTGGCAGAGAGAGAGGGGGACAGAGGATTTGAAACAGCAGGGAGGGGGAGAGAGAGAGAATCCCAGGCGAGCTCTGTGCTGTCAGTGTGGAAACAAATCTGGGGCTCAATTTCACAGACCCCAAGATCACAACCTGAGCTGAAACCAAGAGTCAGACACTTAACAAACTAAGCCACCCAGGCACCCCAAAAACAAGAATTCCATCCATAAGAGACTCTTCCCTGGGGCACCTGGGTGGCTCAGTTGAGCATCGAACTTTAGGCTCAGGTCATGATCTCATGGTACATGAGTTCAAGCCCTGTGTCAGGCTCTGTGCTGACAGCTCAGAGACTGGAGCCTGCTTCAGATTCTGTGTCTCCCTCTCTCTCTGCCCCTCTTGTTAATGCTCTGTCTCTCTCTCCAAAAATGAATTAACTTTAAAAAAAATTTTTTTAATGAACTCCCAAAAGTTCTGAGTCCATCAAAAAATTAGTCTTTTGAATTAAATGATTTTCTGTTTGAAATAGCTGACTATAGCATCATTTAACTATGTGCAAAGTTCTGCCATTGGAGCCAACACATTAACAGCTATGACTTTATTCTTTTTATGTGAACAAGAAAACATGGAATGAAAAATGAGCAAAATTGGGGTGCCTGGCTGGCTCAGTTGGTAGAACATGTGACTCTTGATCTTGGGGTTGTGGGTTCAAGCCCCATATTGGGTGTAGAAATTACTTAAAAATAAAATCTTTAAAGAAAAAAATGAGTGAAATTACTTTAGAATCTATGGTGAAAAAGTGCAGAATAGTGATTGCCCCTAAGGGAAAACATAGAAATTGACTAGCACAGAGTACCAAGGAACTTTCTAGGTAATGGTAATGGTCTATATTATACTAGAAGCCTAAATTACACAGGTATATGCATTTAGCAAATGTACACTTAAAATTTGTGCATCTCACCATGTTAATTTTATAAAAATTAAAGCAAACATTAGACTCTAATGATATACTTCTAGTTGGGTGGCGTGTATATACATGTGTGTTATATACATATATACATATAGAGAGAGAGAGAGAGAGAGACGATGACATATTTAGGGTAATGTGTACTGATGCTTGCAATTTACTTTGAAATGCATCTAAAAAATAAGATTTTTTTAATGGATAACTAGAAGGATAGACAGATACATATGTGAGAAACGTAAGTTTACAATAATGTTAATGATACAAATCCAGGTGATGGGTATGAGTGTTCACACGAAAATTCCTTCGGCTTTGCTGGATATATAAAAATTTTCACAGTAACATACATATTAAAAATTTTAATTCAGGACAATAATTTAGTCTACATGAAAAACCACATATACCAGAATGATATGTAAATGCACCACTATAGCTGCACATGTTAAGTTATTATTTTTAGACATAACGAGTAATTTACAACTAGTAATTTACAAAGTAGGTGCTTTGGCTTTGTCAGTAGATTTGTGTGTTCTGGTGTTTATGTGATCACAGATATTTCTATGCCCCTTGTGGATGGTAAATGATGACCTTTTGTGCAAGTTATATATCATCATCAACTGTGGTGAGAAATCGAAATTTAATACTTCTTCCTTAAGCATGTACTTCTTTATTTCTTTCTAGTTATTTCAGCCAAAAGGATTCATTGTAAAATTTTTGATTACTAAATAGTAAAATAATTATAAGTTGTCGATATGCACTTTACAAAAAAAATATAAAACCACTATAGGAAGTGGAAGACTACTCTCTCTATGCAGGATTGCTCACCCACTATTTCCCATATATATTTTAAATAAACCTGACCTATAATTTGCCAGGTTTCCCACTGACAAGTCAAATGGCAGCCTGGCAGCTTAGGATATATCAGGACACAGCACAATTGGCTGATAACTCCGAGAGACCAGCAGGGCAGAATGTCGATGCTGTTCCCTCCACTTCCCAAGACTGTAAGGACTTAGTTGCCCCCAGAATTGTGTCTGCCTGGAATTGTTTTATCAGCAGGTATTTTATCACCCTGTATACTGTCCTTGAAAAATCATTTATTTACATTTAGGGAAGGTCAGGAAAAGAGGCACAAATTATTATTGGTCAACTTGATATTAAAGTAAGAACTCTTTAGTGTACATACATCTCAGAGGAGACAACAAAGGAAACTAGAAATACAAAGTATTTGGTCAATTAAATCGATCTTAACTTATTTTAATTTTTTTTTAATGTTTATTTCTGAAAGACAGAGAGAGACAGCATGATCGGGGGAGGGGCAGAGAGGGAGACACAGAACATGAAGCAGGCTCCAGGCTCCGAGCTGTCAGCACAGAGCCTGACGCAGGGCTTGAACCCACGAGCCATGAGATCATGACCTGAGCCGAAGTTGGACGCTTGACCAACTGAGCCACCCAGGCGCCCCTACCTTAACTTGTTTTAATGCAACTATTAATATTTTGTTTGAAAAGTTTAAAACTCAGGACAAATGATAAATCATTCAGGATGCTGGGGCACCTGGGTAGCTCAGTCAGTTAAGCGTCTGACTTCGGCTCAGGTCATGAACTCACAGTTTGAGTTCAAGCTTCGCATGGGGCTCTCTGCTGTCAGCACAGAGCCTAGAGCCTGCTTCAGATCCTCTGTCTTCTTCTCTCTCTCTCTCTCTCTCTGCCCCGCCCCCACTCACGTTGTCTTTCTCTCTCTCCCTCCCTCTCTCAAAAATAAACATTTGAAAACCATCATACAGGATGCCAGAACAACAGGCATAAACCAGTCCTGCCTCAGGCAAACCTTGGCATATGGTCCCTTGATGTACTCTTGTTACTCTCTAAGTGCTTTGGATTTTACTCCAAGAGAGATGGAACACATGAGAGAATTTTAAACAGAGGAGAGATACTATCTGAACTCTTAAAAAAAAAAAAAAATCACTCTGGCTGCTGTCTTTAGAAGAGGCTATACAGATGCAAGGAGGGTAGAGTAGGCAGACCATTTAAGAGGTTACTACAATAATCCAGGCAAAAATGATGACATCTTTAAATACAGCAGTAGCAATAAAGATTGTTAAGATTCTGGATATATTTTAAAGCTTTGTAATCACAAATTGAATTTTTCCTACCAAAATAGGCCTTGAGACAATAATAACCCAGTAACATTTAGCACCCCTAGGAACCAGATTATAATCTCTAAACACCATTTCCCACTAAAAGAACCAGGACTATTTAGAAAAAAACGTTAATAGAAAAAAGGTTAACTCCAAGCTCAGAGTGAGAAAAATGCAAAATAAGCCTAGAAGATCTTTTCATAATAGAAAGCAAAAATTCTAGGGGCGCCTGGGGTGGCTCAATTGGTTAAGCAACCGATTCTTGATTTTGGCTCAGGTCATATCTCACTGTTCGTGAAATCTGGGGTCTGGTTTGGGCTCTAAGTGTGGAGTCTGCTTGGGATTCTCTCTCTTTCTCTCTCTGTCTCTCTCTCTGTCTCTCTCTCTCTCTGCCCCACACCTGCCCTCTTTCCCTCTGTCTCTCTCTCTCTCTCTCTGTCCCACACCTGCCCTCTTTCCCTCTTTCTCTCTCTCTAAATAAATAAATAAACATTTAAAAAAGGGGGGAAAAAGTCTACTAAGACTACTGAGATCATCTCAAAGGCTATGGTCACTTACTTGAAGGAGCATCTAGTGACCAAAGATGGAAAAACTCAAGCATCAAAAGGAATAATAAAAAATGACTACAAAAGAGTCCAGTACATTAAATATGTCAAAACTCCGAAGTTCATAATAACACTTAAAAATAAAAATCATATTGGTCATCTCTGGAGATGCTAGAGCACCAAACTCATAATTATTCTGAAAACTGGTAAGCAAAATAAAAGAATAAAGCATTTATACTGTGTGCCCTGCATAAACTGTATTTCAGGGCATCCAAATAGTTGACAAGAAATGGTTTTATAGAATAAAAACAGATAAGAAGTATGGAAAGAATGATAAAAATATGTTTTCAGTCATATGTGGAATTTGAGAAACTTAACAGAAGACCAAAGGGGAAGGGAAGGAAAAATAAGTTACAAATAGATAGGGAGGGAGGCAAACCATAATTGACTCTTAAATACAGAAAACAAACTGAGAGTTAATGGGGGTGGGGGCTTGGGGGGGCAGGGAAAATGAGTGATGGGCATTGAGGAGGGCACTTGCTGGGATGAACAGTGGGTGCGGTAAGTAATGAATCACAAGAATCTACTCCCGAAGCCAAGACTACACTCTATACACTATATGTTAGCTGTCTTGACAAAAAATTATTCAAAAAAAAAAAAAAAAAAGGATGATATAATTAGAATATCAACATTTTCAAACCCCTAATGAAAGAATGCAACAAGTAATAATCATCAAAGCGGCTAATGAAACTTTCAGGTAAAAAGCTAGTGGGTAACTTTCTAACGGATACATAATGAACCCAATGATAGATCTTAACATCATAAAAAAAGAAAACCAGACATTATGTGTCTTCTGATATGATGTAATAGTAAGTACACAGCAACTCTAATCAATATATATCAGAAAATGAATCTGAAAAGCCTTAATACCAAAAAAGAGGGAGAGGAATGGACATGGATTGAAAGACATTTAAGAGACAGAAACATACAAGTAGTACCAGAAAATAAGGAAGTGCTAAAAAAAGAGAAAAACCACAATGATGGGAGTATGTTAAAGGGACACAGGAACAACTGAAACAGCTCCCAATGGCCAGAACAGAATGATCTGAACAGTAAAATAAAGTCATACCTGATTATAATCCAAAGTACAAAATAAACATTTCATGATATAAATACATGATTGAAAAAATAAGTAAATGGAGGGAGATATAAATCTCCCATACTGAAAATTCCAATTTATATCCTTAAGAAGACAGAGCCCTCCTGAAGTATGGGCTGTGCACAGTGAGCTCCCTCCAAAGAATGCAGTGTGGAAAGGGTGGAAAATAGTAAATCTATAGTGGAGAAAACCTGACAAAAATTATGTCAGTCAGGTGATCAAGGTTAACATTAACAGTAATAAGTCATGTTGATACTATGTACCCTTGATGTGATGTGATGAAAATGGCACTTTAACTCTGTAGTCTTCCTCCCCAAAACACATAACCCCAGTGTAATCATGACAAAAACATCAGACAAATCCCAATTTATGGACATTCTACAAAATACCTGACAAGTATTTCTCTAAACACCTTATCAAAAACAAGGAAAGTTTGAGAACCTGTCACAGCTATGAGAAGCCTAAGGAAACATGACTATTAAATATAATGTGGTATCCTAGATGGGATCCTGGACAGAAAAAGGACATTAGGTAGAAATCTGAACAAAGTATGGACTTGAGTGATATCAATACTGATTCATTAATTATAACAAATGGATCATAATAATGTAAGATGTTAATTATAGATGAAACTGGAATGGGGTATATGGGAACTATATTATCATCACAATTTATCTGTAAATCTAAAAGTATTATAAAATCAATACTTTTATTTATAAAGGTAAAAATACTTTTAAAATCAATACTATTTAAAAAAGAGATTGGGAGGTGCCTGGGTAGCTCAGTCAGTTAAGTGTCTGACTCTCGATTTCGGCTCAGGTCATGATCCCAGGGTCGTAGGATCAAGCCTCACATTGGGCTCCACACTGAGCACGGAGCCTGCTTGGGATTCTCTCTCTCCCTCTCTCTCTGCTCCTCCCCAGCTCGCACTCTCTCTCTCTCTCTCTCTCTCAAAATAAATAAATAAATATTTTTTTTTAATTTATGAAAAAACAAAAGAGAGAGAAAGAGACCTAAGAGACACAGGAACCAAACGCAATGTGTGAAATATGTTTGAATCCTGTTTCAAACAAACAAATTATTATGAAACAAGTAGAGAAATCTGAACCCTGACAGTGGTTATATTTTTTTAAGTATTTTTTAATCTTAAAAATGTCTATGAAACTTTTGTAAACAGAGCGATTTTTCTGTGAATGGCTTTAAAAATAATTGGGAAAATGGAGTGCAAGGTACAGATGAAACAAGATTGGCCATACACTAACTGCTGAAGCTCTTTATTTATCTCTCATGTTTTCTATAATAAAAGGCTGAACAAAAGAAAAAATAAGGAATTAGAGCCATTGAGTATAAATGACTCCTAATGGGTTTTACTGCGAAGGACAACAGAGAAGTAGGGTCATGCCTGGCAGGGGAAATGAGTCTTATGAGATTTTTGTTAAGATACTAGACACATTAGTAAGTGCATGTACATACCTTGTAGCTTGCTGATTTAATTCCATCAGGAACTTCATCCTGAAAAAGAAAAAAAATGCTTTTGTATGACATTTAGTCTATCTTCTGAAAAAAAAATTAAGTTTCTATGATTTATGAGATTATTTTTATTTATTTATTTAAGTTTACCTTATTTATTTATTTAAAGTAATCTCTACACCTAATGTGGGGCATGAACTCATGACCCCAGGATCAAGAGTTGCATGCTCTTCCAACTGAGCCAACCAGGTGCTGCTTTGAGATTATTTTTATTTTTATTTATTTATTTTTAATATATGAACTTTATTGTCAAATTGGTTTCCATACAACACCCAGTGCTCATCGCAAAAGATGCCCTCTTCAATGCCCATCACCTTCCCTCCCTCCCACCCCCCCATCAACCCTCAGTTTGTTCTCAGTTTTTAAGAGTCTCTTATGCTTTGGCTCTCTCCCACTCTAACCTCTTTTTTTTTTTTCCTTCCCCTCCCCCATGGGTTTCTGTTAAGTTTCTCAGGATCCACATAAGAGTGAAACCATATGGTATCTGTCTTTCTCTGCCTGACTTATTTCACTTAGCATCACACTCTCCAGTTCCATCTACGTTGCTACAAAGGGCCATATTTCATTCTTTCTCATTGCCACGTAGTACTCCATTGCGTATATAAACCACAATTTCTTTATCCATTCATCAATTAATGGACATTTAGGCTTTTTCCATGCATAGGGGCACTTGTACCCCAATGTTTGAGATTATTTTTATTTTTTTAAATTTTTTTTTTCAAACGTTTTATTTATTTTTGGGACAGAGAGAGACAGAGCATGAACGGGGGATGGGCAGAGAGAGAGGGAGACACAGAATCGGAAACAGGCTCCAGCCTCTGAGCCATCAGCCCAGAGCCTGACGTGGGGCTCGAACTCACGGACCACGAGATCGTGACCTGGCTGAAGTCGGACGCTTAACCGACTGCGCCACCCAGGTGCCCCTGAGATTTTTTTTTTTTTTTCTTTTCTTTCAATGTTTATTTATTTTTGGGACAGAGAGAAACAGAGCATGAACGGGGGAGGGGCAGAGAGAGAGGGAGACACAGAGTCGGAAACAGGCTCCAGGCTCTGAGCCATCAGCCCAGAGCCTGATGCGGGGCTCGAACTCGGACCGCGAGATCGTGACCTGGCTGAAGTCGGACGCTTAACCGACTGCGCCACCCAGGTGCCCCTGAGATTTTTTTTTTTTTTCTTTTCTTTCAATGTTTATTTATTTTTGGGACAGAGAGAAACAGAGCATGAACGGGGAAGGGGCAGAGAGAGAGGGAGACACAGAGTCGGAAACAGGCTCCAGGCTCTGAGCCATCAGCCCAGAGCCTGATGCGGGGCTCGAACTCGGACCGCGAGATCGTGACCTGGCTGAAGTCGGACGCTTAACCGACTGCGCCACCCAGGCGCCCCAGATTATTTTTAAACAGAATTGTTTAGGAGGCATCTGAGCGGCACAGTTGGTTAAGCGTCTGACCCTTGATTTTAGCTCAGGTGACCTGAGTTCAGGTGACCTGAGCTGAAATCAAGGGTCAGACACTTAACCGGTTGAGTCCTGTGTTGGGCTCTGCTCTGAGTGCAGACTCTGCTTGAGATTTTCTCCCTTTGCCCCCTCCACTTGTGCACTCTCTTGCGCTCTCTCTCAAAAAATAAAGATGAAAAATAAAATAAAATAAAAAAATAAAGTGTTTTTAAAAATTGCTTAAAAAAAGACTCAAATTTTCAGTAACTAAAACCAGTTGCTTTTTCTGACCAATGTTAATATAGCCCATTTAATGTGTAAGTGCAATTAAATGCCTTTATTAAGTGTCTACCATATTTTGAGCGTGCTTAATAAGCCATATAAATAAGTTATTGGTAAACTTGAATTTCCCCAACTAATGTTTCCTATTACTAAATATAAATACTAGAACTTTGGGAAATAAAACAAAACATTTAAATTGACAATATCACTTTAATGATATTATCGTAACAGAAATGGTTTCACAAGTTAATCCATCCATTTTCAAAAAGTTTTGTCTGAGAATATACTAAAAACATGATTCTTAATTATCTAACGATAAAAGACCCATAAATAATATTTTACATTTGCTTTAATTCCATATGCCAGATAGGTTATACAGCAATATTTTATTTGCAAATATAAAAATAAACCACTCAAAAATATAGCATGACTTCACACCCATTAGGATGGCTATTATCCAGAAAATAGAAAATGGCAAGTATTAGTGAGGATATGGAGAAATTGGAAGCCTTGTACATTGCTGGTGGGATGTAAAATGGTACAGCTACTGTGGCAGAAGGCATGGTGTTCCTCAAAAAATTAAACACAGATTTACTAAATGATCCAGCAATTCTAATCTGGGGTGCATCCCCAAAAGAACTGAAATTAGGAATGCAAACATAGTCAGTCAAAAACAAATATATGACTTCACTCATATGAGGACTTTAAGACACAGAACAGTTGAACACAAGAGAAGGGAAGCAAAAATAATATAAAGACAGGGAGGGGGGCAAAACATAACAGACTCTTAAACATGGAGAACAAACAGAGGGTTACTGGAGGGATTGTGGGAGGGGGGATGGGCTAAATGGGTAAGAGGCATTAAGGAATCTACTCCTGAAATCATTGTTGCACTATATGCCAACTAATTTGGATGTAAATTAAAAAATTAAAATAAAATAAAAGAAATAAAATGAGCTGCAGAGTATTTCAAATAAATAAATACTGTTACCCAAGAAAAAAAAAAAAAAAGGAATGCAAACAGATACTTGTGCACCCATATCCCAAACAGCATTATGCACAATAGCCAAAAGACAGGAATAACCCAAAAGTGAATCAAGAGAATGGATAAATGAAATGCAGATGCATAACAATGCAATATTATTCAGCCTTCAAAAGGAATAAAATTCAAATACCATGTATACATGGTACTATGGATAAAACTTGAAAACATTAGGTTAAGTGAAACAAGCCAGACACAAAAGGACACACTGTGTAATAATTCTCCTTATCTGAGGTACCTAGAATAGTCAAATTCATAAAGAAAGAAAGCAGAATAGTGTTTGCCAGGGGCTAGAGGGACGGGGGAATAGGGAGTCATTGTTCGATGAACACGCAGTTTCAGTTTGTGAGGATGAAAAGGATCTGCACGTGGATGGTGGTGACGGTTGCACAACAGTGGGAATGTACTTAATGCCACTGAACTGTGCACTTAAAATGGTTAAAATGGTAAATTTTATGTTATGTATATTTTATCACAATAAAAAAATAGAAATATATGCTTTAAAAATGAAAAAAAAAAAAAAAGGCTTCATGGAAAGTGTAAAATTCTCTGCTCCCAGAGTAGAATACTTCATATTTTAATGCTCTGAGAATTCCTTTTTTTTTTTTGTTAAGTTCATTTATTTTGAGAGAAAGAGAGCCCACATGAACAGGGAAGAGGGAGAAAGAATCCCCAAACAGGCTCCATGCCCATCAGTGTGGGGCACAATGTGGGGCTTGATCCCACAAACCATGAGATCACAACTTGGGCCGAAATCAAGAGTCAGAGGCTTAACCGACTAAGCCACCCAAGCACCCCTAATACACTGAGAATTCTTAAGCAACACCAGGTGTTTTGTTCATCCACTCCCCACCCAAGGAAAACAATACACCATGAAGAAGGGAGGGAGTTTGTTTACCCACCAATTAATTTCATTCTGTTATACTATAAACCTTTGGGTAAGATGTAAGAAGAAAAACAAACATCCTATTAATCTCACCAGTAAGTCAAAGGATTATTACGAAAGAATAATTCAAAATAGGTTTTATATTGGTAAGTTGAGGTTTTTTAATATGTAAATATTAAACAACATTATATTTAACCTAAGGATTAAAAAGTAATTTTAGTTGTATTGCCCCCCCTTTTTTTTTTAATTTTTTTTTTCAACGTTTATTTATTTTTGAGACAGAGAGAGACAGAGCATGAACAGGGGAGGGGCAGAGAGAGAGGGAGACACAGAATCTAAAACAGGCTGCAGGCTCTGAGCGGTCAGCACAGAGCCTGACACGGGGCTCGAACTCACGGGCCATGAGATCATGACCTGAGCCGAAGTCGGACGCTCAACCGACCAAGCCACCCAGGCACCCCTGTATTGCCCCCTTTTTAAAACATTGCAGTTATTTGCAAAAAGGTGTAACAGTTGTCACATGTATACTTGGTTCTTACCGACTGACACGGCTTGACAGCACAGTCTCTCCGACCACACTGGTTGATATCGTTCCAGAAAGGACACGGCCTCTTCAGGTTTACCTATAGGATAATAACAGAAAAAGTTACAAGATTCTTGTAATCAAGATTCTTGAGATTATTATTCAACAGGTGTTGAATTATGATGTGATAACCTGGTCATGCTATCATCTGCAATTATTCTTTTTCTTCGCTTACAGGTTGCCAAGTTCCAGCGATCGTACCAATGTGTAACTTGTGTTAAGTAAACTGGTAGACTTGGTTAGAAACACACAGACTGGTACTAAACAGATCCTGAAGATGGGAACTAGGAGCCAAAGTAGCTCGTATCATCACTGCTCAGCTGATACTTTTTTTAAGCCAGTAACAGGCAACTGTTGAACTCATTCAATAACTACATATTCCAATGATCAGATATTCTAAATGCTTTAAGTAGATATCTCAAGATAAAATATCAACAGTGACTAGTGAAAATAATACAGGTCAGAACAAAGTCATGCTTCTCAAAAAAAATGTAGTTATTTTAATTAACTGGAGTCAAGCCAATATTTTGGGAAAGTATGCATTGGCAATTTTGGTAACAATATAATAGTTTCTGTTCTGACTTCAATTAACCAACAAGTTTCTAACTCCAGAGTGCAAAACCCAGTTGTTGAAATTGAAAGTATCCAATGGATGGTTTCAGAACCACACTGTTCACTCTTGTGAACTGAATTTTAAATAATGGCCACAATTTTGAAGTTCAGGAATTCCTAAGAAAATACAATTATCCATTTAAACTTTAAGTATTCTTATACAAAAAAATTAAAAATAAAAATACCTTGTAATATCTAAAGTAGTCGCTTTCAAGAAGTTTTTGTAGTCTTGGGAAAAGCCTGTAGTTATTAAATCTATCAATGGTTTCAACATCACAGGTACAATCATCCAAGTAACCGCTAACCTGTTACAAAGAAAATAAAATAATACATCAAAATACCTTAGTTGCAACAGGGTTCTTTTTCCTGACAAGGTTAGGACTCAAGCAACTCTTATCTTCCCTCCTCATGATTTTCTGAGATGAGACATGACAGTAATCTAACAATGCTATTGCTCTTGCTATACACCTAGAAGAATGCGGTGCATACCTTTTGGAGGGTACACTGAGCCCATCACACACGCGTGCACACACACACATAGGCAGAGTTGGTCCCCTGCAGCCACTTTGTAACCCTGTCCCAGACCTGACCAGGGGTCAGTATCTAACCCAAACCAGGTCTTGGTCCCTGCTCCAGGAATCTGGACTTGAGAATAAGAAGAGATCTCTCTCCCTGCAGCTTGACCACTAAAGCAAATAAACTCAGACCATATTCCATCATGTGAACTGAGCAGCACATGAGCCAGTCAGCAAAAGAGAGGAAAGATTTTTAAAGATACACAGTGAAGCAGAGACAGGAAACAGAAAATATCTGATACATGGATTCCCTGGGGTTTTCCAGCTCCTACTTCCACCCAACTTCCTTGAAGCTCAGTTGCATTCCTATCCTTGGCCTTCCTGAGACTCCATATTCCCAGGATTCAACTGTCTCTGTATTCCCTATTAAGTTTCCTACAGGAACATGGGACATGCTTGGTGAACGTATAAAAAGAAGTGATACTGAATTTATAAGATAAACAATAATTCATTATAAGGATTTACCAACTCTCAAATACTAGTCCATGACAGTTTATTTGTCCAGGTTTGAAATGGTGCTTAGAAATCACTTATCATTAGCAGCACGGAGATAGCAAATTGACCACTAAGCCAATTCTGATCTTCAAATGCTTAAAACTAATATCTTAATGGTAATTATGATCAGACAATGTTATCAGAAGTGAAACTAAGGGCATTATGCTAAGTGAAATTAGTTAGTCAGAGAAAGACAAATATCATATGACTTTACTCATATGAGGACTTTAAGATACAAAACAGATGAACAGAAGGGAAGGGAAGCAAAAATAATATAAAAACAGGGAGGGAGACAAAAATAAGAGACTCTTAAATATAGAGAACAAACAGAGGGTTGCTGGAGGGGTTGTGGGAGGGGGGATGGGCTAAATGGGTAAGGGGCTTAAGGAATCTACTCCTGAAATCATTGTTGCACCATGTGCTAACTTGGATGTAAGTTATAAAAAATAAATAAGTTATAGAAAGTAAAAATTAAAAAAAAAGTGAAGCTAAAAGTCTTAGATGTTTGTTTGGGGCTGGGCAAACATCTAACAGAATTAATTTAACATTGCTAACATTGTAAGTAACAAATATGATTTAAGAACAGTAACTAGATTGTTTTTGTTTTTGTTTTTAATATAGGGCATGCTGTAGAAAAGAGATCCTTATCATACTTTGGTCTGCATACTTGTTTACAAACTACTTTCGATTATATTTCAGAGAGACTTACTGTCAAAAAAATTTTTTTAATCTACTGGTAAGGAAGCAAATACTTTACTAAAATACTGAATGTAGGTGTTTTCCCGTTGGAATATGTAAAATCCTACCCTATTTTTAATTTTAGAATGTCACAAAACAGGAATGCAAAATTTTTACCTAAAAGTAAATACTTTTGGAAGATGAGAGATAATACTTTGGATAATGACAGCAATATTTAAGAACTAAGATTTTGTCCCAGTTTGTGTAGTCTCATTTGTTTTGGACTAATGCAGGTTCTAGAAATCTGATCTACATATTTTTTACTGCAATAACTACTTATTTTCATTTCATATGCAAATTTTTCCTTGTTTCCTGCTAAAAATTCTCTTGAGTATACAAAAAATCTTCAGGTCCTAATTTGGGGTACCACAAAAGTGCTTTTTTTTTTTTAATTAAAAAAATTTTTTTTAATGTTTATTATTGAGAGACACAGAGAGACAGAGCATAAGCATGAGAGGGGCAGAGAGAAGGGGATACACAGACTCTGAAGCAGTCTCCAGGCTCCAGCTGTCAGCACAAAGCCTGACATGGGGGCTCGAACTCTCAAGCTGTGAGATCATGCCCTGAGCCGAAGTCGGACGCTTAACCGACTGAGCCATTCAGTCACCCAAAAACAGAAGTGCTTCTAATCTAGATGATTTGATTTTTCACCTCTTTCTTTTGAGCCTTAAAAGTAGAACTTCTAAGGACATAAAATAGCTACTTTTTCCTCTTGGATACAAATTATTACACAAAGAAATAACAGGCACAGAGACTACAAACGCCAAAGGGACACATGCCTGATAGGGACAGTAGGTCACAAAAAAGAAAGAAGCACATTAAAAAACAAACAAACAAAAAAAAAAAAAAAAAAAAAAAACCCAAGAGAATGGTTTTGAAGCAATTAATTTTTCCCCTGAAGTAATTCATTTTTAAGGTAAAAATCTATCTTTGAAACTCAAGTTCAGGCATCACCTCTTTTGGAAAGCTACCCCTGGGGTATCACTCATCCCCTGCTGGGTTAACTGTCTCCTATGTGCTCCCATGGCACTCCACATACTCCTACATAAGGATTACCTCACTCCTTTGAATTTATATAGTTCACTTCCTCCCTCTAGAGTTTACAATCCTTGAGAGCAAATCATGTTTGTTCATTTTGTATTCCCAGTCTTCAGCACTGTACTTCTAGAAAGCACACACTAGATGCTCAATATTTATTTGTGAAGTGGATGTGTGAATGAATGAATGCTGTCTACTGTCACTGTCATTCCCTGGAGACCAGCATCACAGTCTGATGATGACTTAGGTACCTCACATCATCCATGGTAGTGCTCTGTGCTCCAGACTACACAGGCCCAAGTGGTAGGAATGCGCTCAGAGCAAGGGAAGCAAGCAGCGAAGGCAAATAACCCATCACATCCAACATTTTACCAATCTATACCTTAACTACAAAGGAAGCTAGAAGAAGCCACAAACCATAAAGGAATGCAAGGTGCATTCACCGCAGAGATGGCTTTGGCCCAGAGATCCCGAAGAGGGAAGACAGGACAATGGTAGATTGGAAACCCTCTGACCTTTACCTACGAAATTGAGCAGGAGGTATTTCCAACTACAACAAAAGGTAGCAGGGCAGCTAAGGAGGTAGGGCAGGGATGGAGGAATTTCAATAGATGGAGAAGGCCCAGCAAAGGTGAGGCAGGAAGATACTTGGAAACCAAAGCCATGTGACAGTTCAGATAAGCCTGCCAACAGGCAGAACCTGATCACTGGAAGAAAGGTTGGCAGGCATGATGCCAGGTCCAGTTCTAGAAACTAGAGAACCAGGCATGTTACAGGAATAGAGTCTCAAGAAAAGATTAAGGAAGAAATGCAATTAACAGACCCAGGGCAGAATCTTGGAAAACAAAGCAGTCTTAGTACCTAAACCAAAAGATGGACATTGATCTGGAACAAGGATGACCTGATACTGTGAACTGTGTGGCAGCTTCAGGAAGTGCTAAGGCTGCTTAAATAATGGTCACACTATCTCCTAAACTGAAGCAGATTCTGACCCTACCATAAGAATGTGAATTTTTTTAAATTATTTTTTAAATGTTTATTTATTTTTGAGAGAGAGCAGGGGAGGGGCAGAGACAGAGAGAGGGAGACACAGAATCTGAAGCAGGCTCCAGGCTCTCAGCTGTCAGCACAGAGCCAGATGCAGGGCTCTAATTCACAAACCGTGAGATTATGACCTGAGCCAAAGTCGGACACTTAACTGACTAAGCCACCCAGGCACCCCAAGAATCTGAATTTTTTTTTAAATGCACCCCCCGCTCCCTACCACACACATGCACAAAGTGACTGATGCATGCTAAAAGTTGAAGCTCATTGATCCATGCTTTAGGTGATAATCAGCCTTGGGTACGGAGCCAAACTAATAGGTGGCAAATAGAAGGCACTTGCGGAGGAATGTAGATATAAGGACCAGGGTAGGCCTGACATAATGTCACCCAGCTTAAAGTCCTAGTCTCTTACCAGTTGAAAAGCTTTTGAAGGCCCTTCTACTGCAAACTCCCAAGCACACAACAATCCCCTCCTATATACTCTGAAGAAGGAGTATATTTTTTTTAACCTCTTAAGCCTTAGTTTCCCATGTGAACACAATATAGCAATACTAATAGTTCCAATCTCAAAGAGTTGAGATGAAATGACATAAATGCCAATGTTAGTATTATCCTACCACTGCTTAAATGCTTCTGGTGAAAGTGGACGTACGATTACCCCAAAGCAACTCACATTTTTTTTTTTAATGGATAAGAAAAAAAAGGCCAAGTTGGCAGCTAAAATTTTCCAAAACGTTTACATCTGTCACCCCACTGGAACATAGATCTAGACAGCCAAAAGTTAGCTGCAGAGGTAGCCTCAATTACTTTCTCCATGGACTCTGACTGGTTTGGACCAAATACCAAAATATAAAAGGCAAGAGAAAAGAAAATAACATGGGCCTGCTTGTTCCATATTTTCTGCTTACAGGTACTCTTTAATTTACAATGAAAGACAAAAAAAAAAAAAATTCTAAATAGTTTCCTTCTGTGCCAACAACTTCTAGTCCTACCAGACTATCATTTTTTTCCAAAGCACTTTGAGAATATATTCCTCATACTTGTATGAAATATGAAATACCTTTTAAAAGTGCTCAAAGTGGGTTTTTTTGGCAAAGACCTTTAGTTGTATGTAATTTTAGAGTGTTCTGTGACTATTAAAAAGAACTTGAAAACTATTCATTGAAAAAAATTGATGGAGGTGTCTGGCTGGCTCAGTCAGAAGAGCTTGGAACTCTTGATCTCAGGGTCCTGAGTTCAAGCCCTATGTTGGGTGTAGAGATTACTTAAATTAATAAAACTTGCTGACAGCATGGAGCCTGCTTAGGATTCTCTCTCTCCCTCTCTCTCTGCCCTCCCCAGCTCTCCAGCACACACTCTCTCTCACTCTCTCTAAATAAACTTTTCAAAAGTTAAAAAAACAAAAAAACAAAGAATGTTGACAGAGACACCTCTGTTAATGGAAACAAGGAAACACCGAAGATTCTATACTGGGTGGTTCCAAGGACACAGAATGCTACAAGCTATTTTTCTGCTTTAAAGCCTTAGTCTTTACAACTTTAAATTGTTGTTAAATAACCCAACGTATAGCAACCAATGAGATACATGCTTTGTTCCACATGCTTTGTTCACAAAGGCCTGGAAGGCAATAAGTACTCAGAGACAATGGACATCTCTCCAGTATAACCTGTTTCAAAGATCCCTCTGACTAAGTTTCAATCCAGGCTTATTTCCACCTACCATGCAACATATTCCCAAGTGTCTCTTCTGTGGCCTAGCCACTCTAACAAATAAAAACTATTTTTGAAATTGAGATAAATAAGACACTAGACAGGTAAATCTGCTGAAATAGATGTAGGCAAGTGTATCTACAATGCACTCCAAATGAAAATAATCCATCTTGAAATAGTCATTTTGGATGATCTGAACTATTCCCCTTTCATTAGCCTGATAGAGATTACTACACTCATAAGTAAGTGTATCTGAGTGTTATTAGCACTAGCCATAATACGATTAATAAAACATTTGGACTACATGGGAGTTTTACAAACTCATTTCTAATTAATTTAAATGAAAAACATGTCCACACTGCCTCCATATCTGGGCTTCAATATTTCTTCTGAGTTTACTTCTTAATCCTGGGATTCCATCCATTGAGACTAAAGTTCTGTTGCATTCATTCTCTCTAATGGTGCATAATGGGGAAAAGGAAATAAGAAATTCTGTCAAAAAGAAAACAAGAAATCTTGTCTGAAGAATCTTCACTCATGGGGCACCTGGGTGGCTCAGTCAGTTGAGCATCTGACTTCAGTTCAGGTCATGATACCACAGCTCATGGGTTCGAGGCCCACATCAGACTCTGTGCTGACAGCTCAGAGCCTGGAGCCTGCTTCAGATTCTGTCTCTCCCTCTCTCTCTCTCTCTCAAAAGTAAATAAACATTAAAAAAATTTTTTTTAAGAATCTTCATTTACTTGAAGCTCATACCTATTGCAACAAATACAAATATTATTTTGGTTTAAAGAAAGGGTAGGTCATGATCATGGGGTTCTTTACACAAACTGTTACAGGCTTGTATACCAAAAGGGGAGGAAAAGGCCAATTTTCTGTGCAAAAATGAAAAAAAAATTTAAATAGAATGATAAAATAAAAAGTGGGAAGCTGTATATAAGGAAGATTTACAAGTCTAAGGCAATCTATCACTTATTTGCAGCAACTAACACAGAAGCACTGCTATCAAAAGAACTTACAACATACAGTGAAAATGGTTTTAGTAGGATTTGATGTCAACAGACATATGTAGTAACTAACTTTAAAGATTCATTTGGAGCTATCCACCCATCTGAAAGATGAATTCCAGAAAAACATGCAAATGGCCCACTCAGCAGAAAATGGAAAGAATATATTCCTGCTAGCATAGTGCTAACATCCTGTATTATAACTTGCCTAATACTTGCTAAGCACCCATTATGTACCAGGCTCAGTACTCTGGAGTATCAAGAAATGGGACTAAATTTTTAAATTTTTAGTTTCTTTTTTGATCTCTTAAAACTCGTTCACAGTAGGCTTCCATGAATGTTTATTAAATTTAATCTGATTATTTGTAGAGCTCTGCACATTTTACTTCAATGACTTTCTAAGGCTAAAGAACCACATGTTGCTTTGGCTCAAATTAGAGCTGATATTCTGTTAACTGAACCCCTATACCAGGCCCCCATGCAAGAGGGTAATGAGGGATGATGATGCATAATTCACAGTAGAAGTGGTGCGAGAGAGTGGCAACAGACAGGGAGAAAAGGTCTATTAACAAGACAGATTCAACAGAACTTTGCAGCTAATTGGTTACGGCAAAGAGAATGAGAGATTTTAACTTGAAATATTTTTTTAAACAGGGTTTTGTGTTGTTGTTTGTTTGTTTGTTTTTTTGGTTTTATTTACCTATTTCGACAGAGAGAGAGAGAGAGTGTGAGAACAAACGGGATGGGCAGAGAGAATCTTTTTTTTTTTTTTTTTTAGTGTTCATTTATTTTTGAGAGAGAGAGAGGGAAGCAGAGAGAGGGACCCAGGATCCAAAGCAGGCTCCGTGCTGACAGCAGAGTGTCCGATGCAGGGCTTGAACTGGTAAACCTCAAGATCATGACCTGAGCCAAAGTCTGATGCTTAAACTTCTGAGCCACCCAGGTGCCCCAGAAAAGAGAGGATCTTAAGCAGGCTCCACGCTAAGCTGTCAACCTGAAGCCTGACTCGGGGCTGGAAGCCACAAACCATGAGATCATGACCTGAGCCCAAATCAGGAGTCCCCTGCTTAAGCAACTGAGACACCCAGATGCCCCTTTAACTTGTATTTCTAAACACTAGGTCAACATTTAGTTTTTGATTTAGTGTCTAGCAATATTTACTGACTTGTTTGTTTTAAGATTTTACTTTGTAAGTAATCTCTACAACCAACATGGGGCTCCAACTTACAACTCTAAGATCAAGAGTCATATGCTCTACTGACGGAGTCAGCCAGGCACCCCTGCTAACTTGTTGTTTTTTTAATGTTTATTTATTTTTGAGAGTGAGACCACAGAGCAGGGCAGGGGCAGAGAGAGGGAGACATAGGATCTGAAGCAGGATCTGCACTGTCAGCACAGAGCCCTATGTGGGCTCGAACTCAGGAACTGTGAGGTCATGACCTGAGCTGAAGTTGAATGCTTAACTAAGCCCCCCAGGCACCCCTTCTCACTTGTTTTTTTAAAATGCTTAGGATCTCTGCCTCTCCCCAATCCCCAAAGAACTTTATTCACTAACTTGTAAGTTCTTAAAGGCAGGGATCACACCATAGTTATCTCTATATTCCAAACACTCAGGTCAACATACACACTGTGTATGTTTGTTGAATGAATAATTTCCACCATTCATCTCCCCTTATCTTTTCTTCCATTTATTTCCTTTATTTCTGTGTGTGTGTGTGTCTCGTTTCCATTCACATCTATATGCTTGTCTCCAATTTTCTCTTCATATCTGTTATTGCTTGTTCCCTCTCCCCATTTCCCACATTACCCCTATCTCTTCCATTACTGACCATAGTAGAACTAAAATGTATTCTTTTTCAGTCTATTGAACTAAAATTGATGGTCTCTGTTCTTAAGTTGATTTAAATAGATCATTTTTAATTTTTCTTAAATTTGTTTTTTACTATGGGACCCTCAGTTTATTATTTTTTAAAGTTGATTCTGAAAAAAAAAAAACCTGTCACTTTTGTTCTAAATGGAAAAGAAAGGGATCCAACAGATTTTTGTGTTGGGGGAGTATTCAAATCTTGAAAATGTTACAAAACGGGGGGGGGGGGGGGAAGCTTAAATACTAATCAGAAGGAAAAAAGTGTGAAAAATTTAAAACTCCCCAATTTTAATCAGATATCTAAAAAGGTTATTGGAGAGGAAAGTGAAAGTTGAAAGCTCAACATGTACTTTTATTCCATTATCTAAAAATCTAGACTATAGTTGAAAATGTTACATTGGACATCTTCTTTCAACACTAAATACCTTATTTTGAAGTCTCTTATTCCTACTTTATTTTTTTTTTTTAATTTTTTTTTTCAACGTTTATTTATTTTTGGGACAGAGAGAGACAGAGCATGAATGGGGGAGGGGCAGAGAGAGAGGGAGACACAGAATCAGAAACAGGCTCCAGGCTCTGAGCCATCAGCCCAGAGCCGACGCGGGGCTCGAACTCCCGGACCGCGAGATCGTGACCTGGCTGAAGTCGGACGCTTAACCGACTGCGCCACCCAGGCGCCCCTATTTTTAAATGTTTACACTTTGTGTTATATTTGTAACCTGAAGAAAAATGAACCTTCTTCCTTTTAAGTACTTGACTGTATGCAGTTTGCAACGTAAAGGAGCTTTTCCATCTTAGTTGGAAAGCAGCAATTTCCTTTTAACCTCTTACTCATAGCCAGGTAACACCTCAAATCATTCATCAAAACGACAGGATGCAAGAATATAAAAGTGAAAGAGACAGTTCTTCCTCCCATAATATGTAAAGCTGTTTCTTTCCTCTGTGAAATAGTAGCATTGTCCCTACACAAATGTTATTTCTGATAAAAAAAAAATAATAATAATAGTAAAATCCACTTAAAAGGAAAAATTTGGATTGCCTACCTCAATTTTGTATAAAATGTAATTTTTATCAACAGAAGCCAACCAAAACGTGACTTTAAGAGCAATTATATTAAAATACAGGATCATGTAGACCAGAAAACCTCTAGATTTCTTTAATGTTTTTTTTTTCCTCAAGGAACCCACATCTCATGATCATATAAGCTTGTAATCAAACTTGTGCGCTGAGGGGTAAGACTCATCCTCCCAATTCAGACCAGCCAAATGAGTGTCACGGTAAGAGAATCTCATTACATTTAGTAAATAGAAAGGACACACAGAGCGAGTAGACACTGCAAGCCGCGGCCTCAAAAACACAAGGCAGATGGGCTTAGAAACAGGAAAGCCTCACGAAACGATTCTCCTGCCTGACAACGACATCTGAAAGTAGCCTCCCCTGCCCTACAAAGGCGTACCCTGCCCAGGAAGGATGGCGAAGGCACCTAGCATGAACACATCGTACGCAGTTCCAGGTCAAGTTAGAAGTTAGGAAGACCCAGGTTCCGCGAAAATAACAAATACTGAGTGAGCGTGCACAGTGTGCACGCCCTCCCCGGGCAGGGAAGACCAACAAAGATGTATAAACCAACTCGGTAAAATCATACAGCATGCACCCACACCTCTCCCCCCACAACGGATCCGAAGCGCCGGAGGGCACGCTGACGTCCAGGCTGCGGTGGAAGACCTGTACAGACCACGCCAGGCAAGCCGCAGAGGGCTGAGCCCGGCCGGGGAGCAGAAGCTCAGGGGGCTCATCCCGGAGGGTGGAGACGCAGAGGCACTCCTAGCCCCTCACCTGCCGGGGTGCGCGGGACAGAGCGCAGGGTGGAGGCGGGAAGCACCGGGAGCGGCCGCGCGGCCGCGCACAACCCTCACCTGGCAGAAGCACCTCTGCGCCGCCGTCTCCGGGGGCTGCTGCCCACCGCGACCCGAGCCGAGCAGCCACACGGCCCCCACGAGGCCGATCAGGAAGCCCCAGCGGCGGCCCATAGCCGCTCCGGCCGCTCGTCGCCCGGCCCCTCCCGGTCCCAGCACTCGGGCGCAGGCCGCGCGTCCGCTGATGAAGCCCGCGCGGGCCGGCCCCCGGTGACGCCCCACCTCCCGGCCGCCTCCCAGGCCCGCCCTCCGCTCTCCCGCCTCTCAGCGGCCGCCACCTCCCGGCTGAGCCTGCGGACGTGCCAAGGCGCCCGCTCCGGCCGCCCGGGGCCTCGGGTCGGCTTCCTTCCCCGCGCGTGAGGCTGACGCACGAGCCCGCTTCCCGGCTCGGCCCCGCCCGGAGCACCGCGCCCGTCCCCGGCCCCCAACGCCCGGTGCCTGGCGCCGGCGCGCCCGCCGCAACCCCAGCGCAGGCGTTGGGGGTCCTTCCCGCCGCCACCGCGCGAGCGAGCGAGCGAGAAACCCGAGGGGTCTGGGTCTCCCCGCAGGGCCCGCCCCACCCCGCGCAGTCCCGGCCAATCCTTCGGTCTCTCCAGACGAGGAAATCAAACCGTACCAATTACGCATCCACAGTGTCCCTGACAGTCTTAAAGCTGAAAGGGATTAGGAGTGATAACCTAGACCAGGGCTGCATAATAGAGTTTCTAGTCGTCACATCGAAAGAGCAAAAAGAAACAGGTGAAGTTCATTTTAATAATCTATTTTATTCAACCCAATATGTGCAAAACATTTCAAAATACACTCAATATTAAATTATTCATATTTTATGTGTTGTTTTTGAAATCTGGTGTGCATTTTATGCAAACTAGCCACATTTCGTAGTCAAATGTAGCGAGTGGCTACTGTATCCGTCAGCACAGGTGGAAACTACCCTCTCATTTCATAGGAGGAAACAGGCCCAGAGTGAGGCGATGATGTGAGAGCAAGGGGCGAGCTGGATAGTGAGAGAGCCATGTCCTATAAATCCCAGCCATGGGTCTAGTCTAAAAGCCACCCCCCCCCCCCAGGATAAATTTTCATGGTGAAACTGAAAAGCTTCCCAACACCTTACACATTAAAATTTCAAATTAAAAATTTTTTGGTATGTCATTTTTTAAAAGCCACCATTTAATGAAGTAGCTTAGGATATGGTAGGCCCCAAATAGGTTTTACTTCTGTTTTCTAGCTGAGAAAAATAAGCGTAGAAAGTTTATATATGTTACTCAAAGTCACATGGTATGATAGAGATGAGACTCAAACTCAGATTATTTCTTACTTCAATGCCCATAACCTATGGTCTGTCCATCACTTATTAATCCAATCTCCCTCTTTACCTAGGAAGTTCGTTTTCATCAGACCTGTGTATGGATCTATTTATCTCTCCAGGGCCCAACCCAGCTCACTCATTCCCTCTTCTATGTGGTCTTCTTGGTTTCCTCTTCACCCATTTCCAGTCTCTAAATGAGTTTTGATTCAACAAACTTACTCTATGCCAGACTGAGCTTGACATTACAGATATGAAGATACAGAAGGCCCAATCCCTGCACACGGAGAGACACCCCATGGAACTTAACAGGTGATCTTTGATGACATTTCTACTTCATGTTTCTACAACTGAATCGTAATCTCTTTAAACTCCTTAAACAGGGATTATGTCACAAACATACCTGTGACTCTCAATACCTTAACAAAGCTTCTCTTTGCAAGTGTTTGTAAGATGAATGAATGTTTTATATTATATATATATTATATATATTAATGTATATAATATATATTAATACTGGCAACAGTATTAATATCTGAAGATATCAAAATATCTATCAAAAATAAGAGACATAATATGAAAATGGAAAAACTAAACAATAAAGCCTAAAACTGCAGGAGGAAGCAATCTGAACATGAATCAGCTCTGGATTTCACCCTGATGCAATAAGCCTGTAATTTGGGAGAGCTTAAAACTGTCAATGTTCTCAGGATGAAAGCTTCCATTCCTAAGATTTGAACTCTTGCCCACAACAAATTTAGCAACCTTGTAATCAGAAACAATCACCATATATGACTATTTTTTATTTTATTGTTTTTTCAGCCTTATTGAGGTATAATTGACTAATAAATTTTTAAATGTATGTCATAATGATTTGGTATACAGATAACATTGTGAAAGGATCCCTCCATCAAGTCCATTAACACATCCATCATCTCACATATTTACCCTTTCTTCCTTCTTGGTGAGAACATTTAAGTTCAACTCCCTTAGCAAATTTCAATTTTACAATACAGTGTTTCCAACGATAGGCACCATATTATACATTAGATCCTCAGAGTTTATTCATCTTATATTAGAAGCTTTATACCCTTTTACCAAAGTCTCCCTATTTTTCTTTTTTTAATTTCACATATAAGTGAAACCATGCATTTGTCTTTCTCTGTCTGGTTTATTTCACTTAGCATAATGCCCTCAAGGCCTATCCATGTTGTAGCAAACAGCAGGGTTTCCTTCTTTCTCATAGCTGAATAATAACCCATTGTATATGTATACCACACCCCCTTTATCCATGTAGCCATTGTTGGACACTTAGGTTGTTTCCAAACTTTGGCAATTGGGAATAGGCGACATCAAACATGGGAGTGCAGACACCTTTTCAAGATAATGGTTTCATATACACCCAGAAGTGGGATTGCTAGATTTTGCTTTATTATCTTGATAATTATCATTTTTCCTTTCAGATTTGTAAGGGACTTTAGAATGTGCAAAATACAGTTTTGTGCACCTGATGTAACTACACTGACACTTCCCTAAGAATCCTTCAATTTGGTCCTTTGTGTGAGTTCAGTTTTTCCACTCTGCCTTCTCTGGCAGTCATCTCACCTGTGTTAGGGCCTAGGCAATAACTCATTAGTCATTCAGGAACTATTAAGGAGCACCCACAGGGTACATAGTTCAACCTTTGCTTTCCAAAAGTCCAGCCTCCAGTTTATTATACCTTAGCTAAACAACATTAAATTTTTTACAGATGAACAAGGCCATCTAGTTATTCTAATACTAGTGATTATAACAACAACATAACTTAGATTTAGTGTACACAGCATTTCTTGATGGAATTCTGATTACTATGTAAACAACAGCTGTTATTATTATTATTTTTAATGACCAAAGCAGGAAATGGCTTGAGCCCAATTTCTCAAAATGGGGCATGGAGATTTACGTAGGGAGCTTCTCGGTACCTAAACATTTTCTGGCACTGAGTAGGCTAGAAGGAAATAATTTAAATTTTTTTTTTCAACGTTTATTTTATTTTTGGGACAGAGAGAGACAGAGCATGAACGGGGGAGGGGCAGAGAGAGAGGGAGACACAGAATCGGAAACAGGCTCCAGGCTCTGAGCCATCAGCCCAGAGCCTGACGCAGGGCTCGAACTCACGGACCGCGAGATCGTGACCTGGCTGAAGTCGGACGCTTAACCGACTGCGCCACCCAGGCGCCCCTAGAAGGAACTAATTTAAAGAGAAAAATTTGGTCAAGGGAAAGGAGTATTATGACACTCAAGAGGAAAAAAGGCTAAGTAAACACCTAAAGGTTTTATTAGATCTATTTATCTAATATTCATTGACTATAAATGTGCACATGGTACATTGCTAGAATTTTCTATCAAGATGCTTGAGATTATTTGAGCTGGGGGAGAAATACCACCTAAACTCTATCTTCACCTCCTCTCCCTCATATTCCTGGAAGAACAAGCTACATATAGTAGAAACTGATAAGTTCCCATTTATACCTTACCCCACTGTGCGGCCTGATTTCCAACTCTACCTTCCTACTCCTCTATACCTGGCCTTGTTACGGCCAAATTAATTACCATTTTCATGAGATCGTGAAATCTCTGCTGCATTTTGACAATGCTGATTTCTCCTTCCTTCGATTCTACTTTCTATGTACCAAACACTCCAGATTCTCCTTACACATTTCTTTTTTAAAAGCATGTTTATTTATTTTGAGAGAGAGAGAGAGAGAGAGCACAAAGAGAGAATCCCAAGCAGGCTCCATGCTGTCAGCACAGAGCCCAATACGGGCTTGATCCCATGAACCGTGAGATCATGACGTGAGCTGAAATCAAAAGTCAGATGCTTAACCAACTGAGCCACCCAGGCACCCCTCCCTCCTTATACTTTTATAATATTATTTAACTGTCTCCTTCGTGGGCTTTCCCCCAGCCCACCTCTAAGATGTGAGTGTTCCCCAGGATTCTATTCTCTGTCCAGTCCTCTTCTTCTATACTCACCCCTGGAGAAACTTGACCAGTCTCATGATTTTATCTTTTTTTTTTTTTTTTAATTTTTTTTTTCAACGTTTATTTATTTTTGGGACAGAGAGAGACAGAGCATGAACGGGGGAGGGGCAGAGAGAGAGGGAGACACAGAATCGGAAACAGGCTCCAGGCTCTGAGCCATCAGCCCAGAGCCTGACACGGGGCTCGAACTCCCGGACCGCGAGATCGTGACCTGGCTGAAGTCGGACGCTTAACCGACTGCGCCACCCAGGCGCCCCCAGTCTCATGATTTTAAATACCTCCTCCATGCCAATGACTCTCAGATCTATTTTTCCACTTCAGATCTCTCCCTTGAGCTTCAAAATCCACCTGCCTATTGGACACAACCATCTGCTTTTCTTAGAACTGTTTGGTCACACCACCATCCATATCTAGACACCTAGAAAGTAGGAAGCCACCCTGTTTCTCCCACTTTTTCACCAATGAATAGATTGGTTGATCTATTGATCAACCAAGTTTGCCAGTTCTTTCTTCAATTTAGTCCCTCCTCTTCATCTTTATGACCAAGGACTTAGTTTCAGCCCTTATTGTCACTCACCTGATTTATTGTCACAGTTTCCTAAATGATTGTCCAGCCTCTAGGCTTGCACCTATTCCAAACAGCCTCCATGCTAGCCTAGTTTCTCAAAAATAGCAATCTGGAGCACCTGGGTGGCTCAGTCAGTTAAGCATCCGACTTTGGCTCAGGTCATGATCTCGCAGTTCGTGAGTTCGAGCCCTGCATCAGGCTCTGTGCTGACAGCTCAGAGCCTGGATCCTGCTTCAGATTGTGTGTCTCCCTCTCTCTCTTCCCCTCCCCAGCTTGCTCTCTGTCTCTCTCTCAATAAATAAATAACTAAATAACTAACTAAATATTTAAAAAATAGAAATCTGACCATGTCACACCTCTGTTTAAAATCTTCAATGCTCCCAACTATCTGAGGACTCAAATTCAAAATTCTCAGCATGACATTCAAGGTCGTCATGATCTGGCCTCACCTCTTTCTCTAGCTAGATCTCCAATACCTCTCTGCCTTACCGTCACTCAACTATTAACAATTCCCCACATAGACCTTTTTTCTACCCTCCATGTCTTTATTCACACTATTTCCATTCCTGAAATGTCTTCTGCCCTGTCCCACACCAACTGCTCTCACTTCATCTGGCTAACTCCTTTAAGATTCAGCTCAGGCAACTGCTACCTCCATGAAGTCTTCTGTAACTCCTCTGTGCCTGGATTAGGTTTCTCCTCTTTGGTTCCATAAGTTCATATAATTGTGCTTAGCACATGGAATCAAATAGTATTTATGTAGAATTTCTTCCCCTTTCAACAGAGGGGTAGTGAACTTGCCTCGGTAGTCTCGGGTTGCCCAGCACTTAGCATTTTGTGTGTGCTTCACAAGATGACTTCTGAGTGAATTAATGAATGTACACATAAATTAACTAATGAACTTGAAAAGATAACAGCATGAGATGTCACAGGGCAATGTGTGATTATGTTTTAAACAAACACTATTAGCTTACAGGCAAAGCAATCATTTGGGGCAGAAGTAAATCTGGATGGGACAGAGGACACAACTGAATTGGAATTGACAAGAGAAAATTCACAAAAGGTGTGGATGTGGGAGAATTGGTGACAAAGTAGGAGCTCAACTACCACCTGATAGGTTAGAAAAAAACAAAAGAAACTTATCTAAAATTCATACAGAAAACATTTCAATATCAAGATTATCCAGTCAAGAAACAAGTGTGGCTCCAAACTCAGGGACTCTAGACTCAGCATGATTCCAAGTAGACCAGACAGAGTTCCAAAGTGAAAAAAGGGTGGAGTAAGTGAAGGCCCTCCCTGCTGAATGTTAAAACTTCTCCCCTACCTCCAGCAGATCACATGTAACTCTCAGCTCCAAAACTTGCAGACCTTATGCATACCTGCTTTCCACTCATTGCCTCATGCCTGACCCCTCCCTCTCCTATTCTAAAAGCAGAGTGGAGAATTCTTCTAGGAATAAACAACAGCATCTGAAACAACAGAACAGTTAGTCCCCCTACTCACACACTTAGAATTCAACTTCCTTTTTATTTAATGCCTCAGTCTATGATCAGAAAACCAAGGCTCACAATGTTGTTAAGGAAAGCCTCCAACATGACATAGCTCAAAACAAATAAGAAAATAGGAACTTTGAATGAAAAAAGGGAAGGAAGAAAAAACAAAAAGCTGTAATCAATATCATCAAACATGCAAGAACAGGAGTCTATAAAAAGGAAAAATTACAGAGCAAGAAACAGATCTTGGAAACTATATGATAGCCAAAATAAGGTTTCGACAGAAACGTTGAGGAAATCTCCTAAATAGTGATATAAAAAGACAAAGAGGTAGAAATAAATGAAGAGATGGAAAAAATAGAAGGTTAATTAAAGGAGAACAGAGTCTGATTAATAAGGGTACCAGTAAGGGAGAACATGAAAATGGAGAGGAAATCATCTTAGAGGTTATTCAAGAAAATAGCCAAAAATGAAGGATGGCTATCTAGATTGATAGGTACACTGAGTGCCCAGTTCACTGGATGAAAAATTCCCCTGACAGATAAAATTTTCAGACAGAAAAACAAAACACCCAATATCCTACAAAGAATTAAGAATCAGAAAGGCACTGATCAGAATCAGAAGCACTGGAAGTTCCAGGACAATGGAGCAAGGCCATTTAGCCAGCCAAGCTATTAATCAAGCCTGAGAATAGAATTAAGATATTGTTATGTATGAAGAATAATGTATATCTTTAAATCCTTTCTCAGAAAATTATGGGAGGATATGACGCAACCAAAGGAGTAAACCAGAAATGAGGAGACATGGGTATCCAGAAAGAGGAGATAGCACCCAAGACAGGACTTAAGAGAACTTCTGAGAAGACAGCCCTAGAACCCAGATTAGAGCGAGGAGGGAGGCCTCAGGAGGAGTGTCGCCATGTAAACTGGACGGACACCTGATGTGACTGACTTTATGGAAAACACTACTCAGAGGAAGTTAATAATTTTATTGTAAAGTTGGGGAAAAGTGATTTAAAAAAAAAAAAAAAGAAGAGCATCTAAAAAATGAGGCAGCTTTTTAGGGCACCTGGGTGGCTCAGCGGGTTAAGTGTCCAACTCTTGACTGGCTCAGGTCATGAGCCTCCAGGTTCATGAGTTCGAGCACCATGTCAGGGTCTGTGCTGGTAGCATGGAGCTTGCTTGGGATTCTGTCTGTCTGTCTGTCTGTCTGTCTCTCTCTCTCTGCCCCTCCCCCACTCACTGTCTTTGCCTCTCTCAAAATAAATAAAAATAAACTTTAAAAAAACGAGGCAGCTTTTAAGTCCTGGAAGTTCAAATACCTTTACAATAAAACAAATGTAACTATTGTATATTGCTTGATTTATACAGCCCACAATGAGACAAATATGGGATGTGATTTAACCAAACTTGTGTATATTATATGTATTGGAGGACAGAGGTAGGGAAAGTAGGGATCTGAAGTGATATAAGGATGCTAAATCTTTTTTTTTTTCTCCATTTTTTATTTATTTTTGGGACAGAGAGAGACAGAGCATGAATGGGGGAGGGGCAGAGAGAGAGGGAGACACAGAATCGGAAACAGGCTCCAGGCTTCGAGCCATCAGCCCAGAGCCTGACGCGGGGCTCGAACTCACGGACCGCGAGATCGTGACCTGGCTGAAGTCGGACGCTTAACCGACTGTGCCACCCAGGCACCCCCAAGGATGCTAAATCTTTATCTTCCTTATTAGCAAGTGAAAAGATAAATCCTAAAATTGATCTATCAAGAAATAGAGCATAAGCATATTATTTAGAAAGAAAACATGGAAGAAACGTGTTGAAGGGTTGGGGAATGGGACCTAGGGGTAGAATAGGGTGGGACAATGGACTCCTCTTTCCCAATCTAAATGTTGTAGTACTTTTTACTTTTTTAGTTTTTTTTTTTTTTAATTTTAAGAGAGAGAGGGAGAGAGAGAGTATGCGTGCTTGAGCAAGCAGGGGAGGGGCAGAGGGAGAGAGAGAGAGGGAGAGAGAAAGAGAATCTTAAGCAGGTTTCACACTCAGCAAAGAGTCTGAGGGGGGGCTGGATCCCATGACCATGGGATCATGACCTGAGCAGAAAGCAAGAGTCAGACCCTCAACCAGGGTGCCACCCAGGCCCCCCAAAGTGTTGTAGTACTTTTTTAAAAAGGTCTTTATGTATTACTTTATTAAAGAAGAGTATTTCCCAGAAGTCTAGGAATTCCAACTTCTATTTCTACCTCAACATCTTACTGCTTAGCCATAGATACATTTAATTACATGAATTCTCGTGGGCATTCAGGGAGAGATATTTGGGATGACAATTTTCCAAAAACTCAAGTGTTGTGGCTGATTTGCAAGCAAAAGTAGTTGCTACTTGCCTATCTGGTACTGTTTCCCAATTTCTCTCTAGAATAATCAGTTCCTGTCCTATTAGTTATCTGTCACTGTGTAACAGATTACCACAAAACTTAATAGCTTAAAACAAATGAATATTTATCGCCTCACAGTTTTTGTGGACTTTTGTGCAATTCAGGAGTAGTTGAACTGGGTTGTGTGACTCAGTCTCTCACTATGCTGCAATCAAGACTAGGGCTTCAGTTATCTGAAGGCTTCCCTAGGGCTGGAGGCTCTGCTTCCAAGAAGCTTCACTCATATTGCTGCTGGCAGGAAGCCTTAGTTTCTTGCTGGCTCTTCCTTGGCATGTGGGCCTTTCCATAGATCTGTTGATATGTCCTCATGGCATGACAGCTGGCTTCCCCCAGAGGGAGTAATCCAAGGGAGAGTAAGGAGGAAGCCCCAATACCCATTATGACCTAGTTTTAGTAGTTGTATAACGTCACTTCCACTTAATTCAACTCTTCTAGAGCAAGTTGCTAGATCCAGGGAAGGGGAATTAGGCTCTACTTCTTGAAGTGGGCAATATTAAAGAATTTGTGTATGTATTTTAAAACCGCAGCACCCATCAATGACACATCATAGGTAAGTAGATTAGGAGATTATCCGTAATATTTTTTTGAAGATCTAAATCTATCTCATCACTGTTTGTTATGACATCATTTTAAGTGACCCCCCCCCCAAACTAAGATATGCCTAGTTTCCTAAAAACTCTTTTTCTCTACTGTATGGTATTTTTATTTTTATTTTTTATATTAAAAATTTTTTAATATTTATTTTTGAGAGAGAGAGACAGAGTGCAAGCAGCGGAGGGCAGAGAGAGAGGGAGATACAGAATCTGAGGTGGGCTCCAGGCTCCAAGCTATCAGCACAGAGCCTGATGAGGGGCTCAAACTCTCAAATCATGAGACCATGACTTGAGCTGAAGTCAGAAGCTTAACCGACCGAACCACCCAGACATCCCTCTACTGTATGATATTTTAAGGTCCTAGAGTACTGATGACTCTTCTTAGTCTTTTTGTATCTGCTTCTATTATAATATCTGATATATTCACATACCCATTCATTCAATAATTTATATATATAATCATCTTCTGGGTATACAATAATAAGCAAGAAATAGTCACAGTCCTTGTTTTTCTAGAGCTTATAATCTACTAGGTGGAAAAGACACTAAACATTTAAGCATGCTTATGAATGTAAAATTACAAGTTGAGGTACATTTTCTGATGAAGAGGGATATGGTCTTATGGGTGCATATAAAAAAGAAACCGGGCTGTTCTGAGCAGCCATGTGGAAAATAGATAGGAGGTTCATCTGAAGTTGGACTTTCGCCAGATGGGTGACAGAAAAAGAAGAAGGGTCAGGGAGTTTAAAATATTGGTATGTTATGTGCTCATAAATATTTATTGGATTGAACCAAACTGAGCTGTCTTTTTTTTTTCTCTGTCTTATCCTCTCTTCTTTATTTCTTGTCAGAGGTGATATCTTTTGGTATCCACGGGCTAGTTTGACCAGAACACTTGCAGCTGAGCAGGAGAAGGGACTACCCGTGCTCAATCCGTCTTCCTTGTTTATTATCTACTGCAATTTACAATTATATTTAGAAAAACAGAATATAATATTCATACAATACCCATAAGATTTTTTCCTAAGAAATTTGAAGACATCTTTTACATGACTTTGGTAATTTAATTTGCATAAATTTGCACTTTATATGTATATGTAGAACATACCTATTTAAACTCAAATATCCAGGACCACTGTATTAGATGAGATCAAATGGCATATATTTGGGGACTCTGACTGAGTCTATTGAATATAACAATAAATTCTCCCCAGGAACAATGCTAGAAGAGGTGCAGCAATGGGGACCTGTTCTGCAAAAATTGAGGTCATTACTACCCTTAAAGTAAATAATTTAAAATCACTATTTAAAACACTACTGAGTGCTTACTGTGTGCCAGACATTGTGTTAATAGACACATATCTTATTTAATACTCATGATATCCCTACGAGACAGGTACAGTTATTACGCTCATTTTACAGAGATTTTTAAAGATTAAGTAATTTGCCCGAAAGCACAGAAATCTGAGTTCTGTCAGACTTTAAAAGCTCCTGACTCAGCCTACTTCAGCGTCTTCATTTTGTGCTCCGTTTCTCTATAGCCCACCCTCTTCCGGTCTCACTGGCCTCCTTTCTGTTCCTAGAAATGAGCCAAGCTCTTTTTTTACCTGAAGATCTTTGCACTTGCTGTTTCCTCTCTCTGAAAGTTTCTTCTCCAGTTTGTTGCATGGCTGGCTCCTTATCTCAGATGTTCTTCTAAATTAGTTCTCCTCACTTTACTGCATAACATCGCCATGTTTTATTTCCATCATAGTATTTATTACACTCTGAAATTATTTTTTCAGATCTTATCCTTAGTACCTCATTCACTGAATGAATGAATAAAATAGCCTACTCCTTCTGTTCCTGGAGGAACCGTGTTACCACCAATAGGCTATCTGTGTTATCCTGATAGTCTATCCTGATACAGAGATTACACATTGCCTACTTCACTGCCATCTCAGTGTATCACATAGTCTTTGGTGGTTCCAGGAGAGCAGTGGTCTCACAATATCGAGGCCTCTCAGGGGACGAACAGACAACACCTTCCTGCTTTACCCAGCTCGACCTGCAGGGGACGGTGTCGCTGGAGGCCTCCTTCAGCGCACGCCGGCGCCCTAGGTGAACCGAGACGCAGAAGTGGGAGATGTGGAGTAGAGAGGCGGGGCCAACCGGAAGGGGCGTGGTCGCCCACGAATACGCCCCCCTCCCGGAGGCTTTCCGCCCTCGCCCCGCCCCTTCCCCCGCCCGGGCGGCCATGGCCATTCCCGGCATCCCCTATGAGCGACGGCTTCTCATCATGGCGGACCCTAGAGATAAGGCGCTTCAGGACTACCGCAAGAAGCTGCTGGAGCACAAGGAGATCGACGGCCGTCTCAAGGAATGTGAGTGCATCTTTCTTTCTATACAATTCTATGCCTGGACCTTCATGTGTCTCTCACAAAGCAGAGGCCCTTCCCCGAGCCCGGCAACCGAGCTCCGGGGGTAGGAAGGCCTCGGTCCAGGGACAAGGCGCTTTGTCATCCGGCCCTGAGGTTGGGAAGTACAGCCTCTTGAGCAGTAGAAATGGCCCACTCTGGTCCAGGTGACAGAGAGAACATCCCTATTTCTGAGATGGAAGTGGAAGAAGACTAGAGAAGGAGTGGGAAAGAAGTGGGCCAGGGATGTTTGCCAGGTTGGGGTGCAAGAAGGGGGGTGTAGATGAGTCCTGGGACCCAGAACGGAGGCTTGAGTCATGGAAGCTCAAGCAAGAAGTGAGATTCGAGGTGATGGCTTGTTATTGGGGTGGAAAGCCGGAGCGGAGCCCATCGGTGGGACATAATAACCCTCCTCGTCTTTCCTCGTATTTTGAGTTGTACTCCATCAGGCACACAAGTTTCCCTTGCCTCCTGAACTAAAAGGGCGCTTGCGTATTTTCGTAGTGCACTTTCACTGAAAAGCCAGATAGTTTGATTAAATGAAGAAAGACCATAACCATATAATTCTGTGGGTCACTGCACCTGTTGACCTTATTTAGGGTGGAAAGCCATAGAGTATTAATCCGTGTAGGTGGCTGAAGATATGAGGAAGGGTCTCTTTTATCATTTGGATTTGTAGTCGCAAATCCAAAAGTGTCAGTGTCAATGTCTGTTAACAATGTAACAATGTTACGAATGTGCTTGAATAAGTATTGCCAATCAAGAAAATAAAAATATGGTGCTTTTAAACTGTAACATTTCGGGGAGCCTGGTTGGCTCAGTAGGTTAAGCCTCCAACTTTGTCTCAGGTCATGATCTCCTAGCTCGTGAGTTCGAGCCCCGCGTTGGCCTCTGTGCTGACAGCTCAGAGCCTGGAGCCTGCTTTGGATTCTGTTTCTCCCTCTGTCTCTGCCCCTCCCCCCCCCCCCCCCCCCTCTCTGTCTCTCAAAAATGAATAAAAATTAAAAAAAAAGCTGTAAGATTCTATTTTTAAAAATGTCCTCTGCAAATGGAATTATTTCTTTTGTGGTTTCAGATAGTGGATATAAATTATATGTAAGGTGAAATAGACCAAAACAAACTTAAATAAATAAAGTAATACTTAGTGACTTAAACTCACTAAGATTATTGTTTAATTAAAAATGTTCAAATTATATTATTTCAGTAAGGGAACAATTAAAAGAACTTACCAAGCAGTATGAAAAGTCTGAAAATGATCTGAAGGCCCTACAAAGTGTTGGGCAGGTAGGTAATGGAGTTTGGGGTGTAGGGAGTGATGGTAATTTGTTTTTTTGTTACTGGCAAAAAGTAATGCTTTTTTTTCTTTCTCAGATTGTAGGTGAAGTACTTAAGCAACTAACTGAAGAAAAATGTAAGTGGATTGGACTGTTAATTAGTAAAGAAAAAAGAGTGGACTCTCCTTTCTCCCACCATGAACTTTTGAAATGCTTATTATTTTAATGACAGTAATGAAGGGAGATGATATTCTTGCATAGACTTAAATTTTCTTTCAACTATTACCTTCTTGGAGGACAGGAATAAAACTCAACCTGCCATCAATGTGGATGTATTTATTTTTTACTTTCTATTTTTCAATTTGTCCTTTCATTCTCTTCCTCTAGTCATTGTTAAAGCCACAAATGGACCACGATATGTTGTGGGTTGTCGTCGACAGGTAACATTTTACATTTGTATAGTGCTTTATAATTGATAAAAGTGCTTTTGTAAATATGTTATTTAATTCTTGAGGTAAGCAGGTCAGGCATTACGCCTGTAACTCCTAAAGGTGATTTGTCCAGATATAACTAACAAAACTTGATCTCAAACTATGGGCATTGACTCCTGGTATTCTCTACTTTCTACACTTATCACATTGTGTCAGTCAACTCTACATATTTAGAAATCTAAGAATTTTGGAACTGGAAAATATCTCAGGTCATCTTATTTTAATGTCTTTTTTGAAGAGACTTAGACCTTATCAATTACTTATGTCTTATATTTAAACATTCGGAAATGTTACTCAAAGACTTTGCTGTAGCCTGAGTTGATTTGGTGATTTGGTATGCTTTCATTTAGATTAGAATAGGCAAATGGAAATAACTGCCAATTTCATTTTTAGAATACATGTTGGCATTCAAAAATGCCAACAAATGGCTTTAAATAATTTAGTAGCCTCTGAGGCCAATTTATGTGCTATCCTATTCTTCAGGAAGGATCCTTAAAACATTCTTATAAATTCATTGAAAGAACTTTTTCTGAGTATTTGTCATATCACGTTCATGTTTGAAAACATTGATACAACATGACTGTAGAGTAGAATATAACACAGGGACTAAATCTTATTCTAGCATTGTGCCTAGCATATAAATGGGAAGACATTTTCTAAATCAAAGTATTAAATGTCTAGTCTGACAAAAGATTTTATGTCCCTTACAGGGCCTTCTGGATTCCAAGAGTTGGTATTTCTAAGATATTTCATGGTTGTATGAGGGCAAGAGTATTTGAAAACTGGAAAATCTTAGAAAAGCCTGAGTCTGTATTCTCTGTAGATATAAATGTTGAAATAGATTTACATTGGTTTTTGTTCGGCTCTTTTTTTTAAGTACCTCACTTATTAGCAACTTTTTTTTTTTTTTTTAAGATTTTATTTTTAAGTAATCTCCACCCCCAAGGTGGGGCTGCACCTTACAACCCTGAGAGCAAGAGTTGCATGCTCTACCCACTGAGCCAGCCAGGCGCCCCACTAGCAACTTTTTAAAGTTCAGTCCATTATATTAAAACTAGTATTTTTGCCTATCTCCACTTCATTTTAATTGGCACTAAATCCTGAACTTAGAGTTCTTGGCAAAATCCTGTGAAAAGTAGTAATTTGTATTCTGAAATTGTATTGGCAAGTTGTTTTTTGAACTATCAAAAAGTAATTTTGGAAAGGTAACACCCTGAGTGTGAGGTGAATCTGTTGGATGGTCTCTATCTAATTCTAGCCAAATAAGTTACCTTGCCTAAGTATGCCAGTAAGTTGTTTAGTATGATTCAGCCTAATAGATAATTTATTTAGCATGGTATCTGGCATGTGGCAAAAGCATGAATGATGGTTCTGGGGTTTTTTGTTTTTGTTTTTAGCATTTTAATAAAAACCTCTAAAGGGGTACAAAATGAGTATATTTCTCCTATAGTCAAGTAACATGTTCTTCCCCAAAGCTGTAGTTTTTAAGATAAATCTAAAGGGCATATTACCATATATAAATATATCAGAGTAACACCGTATACCTTAAACTTATATAGTGTTATATGACAAATTTACTTAATAAAAAATAAAATAGATTTTAAAAGAAAAAAATAAAGGGCACACCTTTAAAGTGCTTCCCTTTCCTTACCCCAAAATATTCACCTACAGATTTCTATATAAGTGCTTTGGTACAAATGTACCTATAGATTTCTGTGTAAGTGCTTTGGTACAAATTGCCAAAGTCACTATATTATAGTGCCTGAATCAAAATAAACTATGAAAATAGCCTTTGGAAGTAAAATAAAAATATCCATTTTTTTCTTTAAAAGCAAGGCATTTTCCACCACAAACTTTGTATATTAGTGATTTCACATTTCACGCTGAGGTTGCATAAAGGGCATTATTTTTTTAAAGGAAGTAACTTTGAATTATTACTTTTACAAACCCTTCTGTTGGCATGGTGTTTATAATCTAATATTAGTGTTCTCTCTGAAGACTGAAAGTGATTATGTGGCTTCTAAATATTGTGCTTTTTCTTTTTAGAATAGTATTTCCCCTTTTAAGTGTTTATGTAACACTTTTTGTTTTATAAAATTAGCTTGACAAAAGTAAGCTGAAGCCAGGAACAAGAGTTGCTTTGGATATGACTACACTAACTATCATGAGGTAGGTTTCTTATTCTACCTTTTCCTTTCACAGAGAGAAGTTTTTATGCATAGTATATGCTTCTTGAGATCACTGAATATTTTGCCACTTTTTCTCTTTTACTAATTTCTAATTAATGTAAACACATTTTTATAAGATCATCTATAGATGCTTACATAAGCAAGTAATTTATACTCTGTAGGCTGAGAGAAAATACATCTTGTAAAAGAAAAATACACACCTTGTCATTTTAGATATTTGCCAAGAGAGGTGGATCCACTGGTCTACAACATGTCTCATGAGGACCCTGGGAATGTTTCTTATTCTGAGATTGGAGGACTATCAGAACAGATTCGGGAATTGAGAGAGGTTGGTAGTGGACGCTTTGTTCTCTGAACTTATTAACAAATAGTACTGGTTTTATGATACCCAAAGGGAGAAAGAAAATGAAAGATTACTTTGTCCAAATAGTGGTTACTGAATATTATACATTTAATATTCTTGCTGAGAGAAAAATAGCACTGAATTTCTAGCTCTGAAAATTATAGGTATTAAAAAAAATTATAGGTATTGTTGATTGGAGATAATTTGGTGTTGGAAAAACTCTGCTCTTTTTGTGACCAAAAAAAAAAAAAAAAGCTAATAATTGATATAAATCCAATGCCCATGCTCTCTGTGGTTTTGATTATCCTAGGTTGCTGGGATCAGAGCATATATAGATAACGTGTGTAATACAGTTTTTCCCGTAACCTTACTAATATTAGCTTCCCATCCTTAAAGTCAGTTACCTGTACCTTAAATACATTTTTTTAAGATGTCAAAACAATTTTTTTAAAGTAATCTCCATACCCAAGGTGGGGCTTGAATTCAAAACCCCGAGACAAAGAGTCTCATGCTCCACAAACTGAGCCAGCCAGGCTTCCTGTACCTTAAACATGTTATTTTGATAAAGCTGTTTGCTGCCATTTAAGAAAAATATTGGCCTTAGGGTGACATAACCCTTTTAAGCTCTTCGGATCAAATCAGGATTGCCTTGCTTCATGGCACAGATGGCTTTTTTGTTTGTTTGTTTGTTTCTTTGTTTGTTTTGAGAGGGGAGGGACAGAGAAAGAGAAGAATCCCAAGCAGGCTCTGCTCTGTCAGCACAGAGCCTGACGCAGAGCTCGATCTCATGGACCTCGAGATCATGACCTGAGGCATCAAGAGTCGGACACTTAACTGACTGAGTCACTGAGGTGCCCCATAGATAACTTCTTAACAATTCTCTTTAAAATTTTTTTTAATGTTTATTTATTTTTGAGAGAGAGAGACAGAGAATAGGAGAGGGGCAGAGAGAGGGAGACACAGAATCTGAAGCAGGCTCCAGGCTCTGAGCTGTTAGCACAGAGCCTGATGGGGGCTTGAACCCACGAACTGTGAGATCATGACCTGAGCTGAAGTCAGATGCTTAACTGACTGAGCCACCCAGGCGCCCCTTAACAATTCTGTTTAAAAGCAAATTACATTGTCCCATTGGTTTCATCCTAATTTATGATGGCAATATGTAGGAATGAATGAGGATAGTTGGTATAGCTTACATCATCTGATTTAAGCCTTAAGCCAGTAGTTTTCAGATATCAGCATATTAAGTTTTCTGGAACTCTTATTAAAGATGCAGATTCCTAGGCCCTCTGCATGATATTGATGCAGTAGATTGGGGGTGGAACTCAAGAATTAGCATTTAAGCATTCCAGGTGACTATGAAAGCAAATTATTCTCCTCCTCCTCCTCTTCCTCCTCCTCCTCCTCCTTCTTCTTCCTTATTTTTAAAAAAATGTTTATTTATTTTTGAGACAGTGGGAGAGACAGATCATGAGCAAGGGAGGGGCAGAGAGAGGGAGAGAGAGAATCTGAAGCAGGCTCCAGGCTCTGCGCTGTTACCACAGAGCCCGATGCAGGAGTTGAACCCATGAACCATGGGATCATGACCTGAGCTGAAGTCAGACACAACCAACTGAGCCACCCAGGCTCCCTGAATCCAAATTATTTTTGACCATACTTGAGGAAGCACTAGCCTAATTCTAAATAAAAGTCTATTCTTCTCACTTTGTGGTTAATGAAAGGGCAACAGGAAGAGCAAGTGCTTCATGGAACTATGAAATCTTGTCTTTGACAGTGATTTGCTACATCAGCCATAGGAGCAGAAAGAATGTCTCTCTCTCTGTCTCTCTCATACAAAAACATACACATACATAATCCACGCACATGTAGTACTTTTCCATCTGCAGACGCTAAGAATATGGATTCTTACACTTTTTGCTTAGTCACACCTCATGAACACAACTATTCAGTAGAAGCTTATGTCTCAAGTTACTGGTACTATAAAGAGTTTAAGCTGGGCATCAAACCCTCAATTATTCTCCAGCTTTCTTTCCTTAAATCAGTTTTAGTAGGATATTGAGAGCAGACTATATGGTTCTTTTTTTAAAAAATTAATTTATTTACTTTTCTAATCTCTATACCTGTCATGGAGATTGAACTCATGACCCTGAGATCAAGAGTCACGTGCTGTCCCAACTGAGCCAGCTAGGCGGCCTTAATATATGGTTCCTTTAAGGCTGCTATGACAAAATGACAACATATGAAAATTTTTTATGCCTTTTCCCCTAATGGCCGTTCTTACTTACTAAATTTCTTCATTTCGTAATTATTTTGTGTTGCATTCCCAAATGCAAAATAATATAGGTCTTTTTTGCTTACCTCATTTTTTTTGTAGTATGATTTTTCATTGAGGCGTGATTTACATTCAGTAAAATGCACAGTATTTTTTTGTGAAGTTTATTTATTTTGAGAGAGAGCAGCAGCATGCATGTGTGAGCAAGAGAGGGACAGGGAAGGAGGGAGAGAATCCCAGGCAGGCCCTGCGCTGTCAGCTGCAGAGCTTGATGCAGGGCTCTAACTCACGAACCGTGAAATCACGACCTGAGCTGAAACCAAAGTCGGACGTTTGACTGAGCCACCCATGTGCCCCTGCAGATGTTTTTAAAAGTTTATTTATTTATTTTGAGACAGAGCATGTGTACGCACGCACATGAGTTGGGGAGGGGCAGAGAGAGAAGCCTAAGCAGGCTGTGCGCAGACAGCTGGATCAAACTCACAAACTGTGAGAACATGACCTGACCCAAAATCAAGAGTTGGACGCTTACTGACCGAGCCACCCATGTGCCCCTAAAATGCACATACTTTTTAAGTATACAATTCAAATGTGTTTTGACAAATTATGTCTGTGTAACCATCTCTTTAGTTAAGTGTGTAGTTTGTTAAAATAACTACTAAAGGCTTTTAAATTGATTTTTACATAAAAATTTTTTCTTAAATCTACCTGAAGAAGAATCTCTAATACAAATATCTTTATAGGGGTGCCTGGGTGGTTCAGTTAATTAAGCATCTCACTCTTGATTTTGGCTCAGATCATGATCTCAGTTTGTGAGATCAAGTCTCAAATCAGGCTCTGCACTGACAGTGTGGAGCCTGCTTGGAATTCTCTCTACCTCTCTCTCTCTGCCCCTTCCACACATGCACATGTTCTCTCTCTCTCAAAATAAATAAATAAGCTTAAAAAAATAGCTTTACATAGCATAGAATTCTAGATCTATTATGAATTACAATATGTACACCTAATTATGCTGATATTTTACTTAAAGTATTTTAAAGTTCATCAAAATCTTTACTGACTTTTTAAGAAACATGCAACTTCTTTTCTAGGTGATAGAATTACCTCTTACAAACCCAGAATTATTCCAGCGTGTGGGAATAATACCTCCAAAAGGCTGTTTGTTATATGGACCACCAGGTTAGTGTTGAATTATGTCTGACCTACTAATAAATGAATGAATGAAGGAATAAAAAAGTAAGGTGAAAATTTAATGTGGGCTATTACAACCTCCACTCTATTCATAGTGGGGAAGGTATAGGAGATGTGTGTCTGCTGTTCTCTCAGGTGTGCTTAGTCTTCTTGTGCCTCATAGGATATGCATCTTAACATGCTGTATGATTCTAGTGCATTGGTCCTGTGTGGTTCACAGACCTCTGGCTGTTCCCGAGACACTTTCAAGGAGTCTGCAAGGTCAGACCTTACTTTGATAATACTAAGACATTAGTTGCCATTTTCACAGTGTTTACTTCTGCGATGATGATGCAAAAACAATGTGGATAAAATCGCTCATGCCATAGCATGAATCAGTTAAGTCAGTGGCATGAAGTGGTACTAGTAGTCATTGTGTTATTGACTGCTCACACTTGTAGTATGAAAAAAACAAAAATAGGAGTTTTACTTCAAAATGTCCTTATCGAAGCAGTAAAAATTATTTTTATTAAATCCTGATCTTTGAATAATGTTTTGTATCCTATGTGATGAAATGGAAAATCTGTGCAAAGCACTTTTGTTGCGTAATGGATAGAGTAGTTATGTCTAGGAAAAGCACTTGTGCAGTTATGTGAGTTGCCAGCTGAATTAGCTGCTTCTAATGGAATATAATTAAAATATTTTTTTTTTTTACTGTTCATTTTTTTTTGAGAGACAGAACAAGCAGAAATGGGGGAGAGAGGGAGGGAGACACAGAATCTGAAGCAGTCTCCAGGCTCTGAGCTGTCAGCACAGAGCCTGATGTAGGGCTCAAACTCATGAACCATGAGATCATGACCTGAGCCCAAATCAGACGCTTAACTGACTGAGCCACCCAGGAGCCCCTGGAATATAATTTTTTTTTAATGTTTATTTTTGTGTGAGAGATGGGAGAGTGAGAGCGGGGGAAGGGCAGAGATAGAGGGGGACAGAGGATATGAAGCAGACTTTACACAGACAACAAAGAGCTTGATGCAGAATTTGAACTCACGTACCAAGATCATGACCCAAGCCGAAGTTGGCCGCTTAACTGACTGAGCCGCCCAGGCACCCCTCATGGAATATCATTTTGTCTTTCAAACATGATTTACAGACATTTCTGTCATTGTCAGGCTGGTTATTGGTTATTCAGACTGGTTATTGCTTATCTGGCAAACATTTTTTCAAAAATGAATTAAGTTAGCCTGTTATGTTAAAACAACTAACACTGTCTGTAACCAGTGATAAAAAGTTGAGCTTTCAACCAAAATTAGTCTTTGAAAACTTATATTTGGCAACTTTCTAATGCTAATACTTAGGATATGAGATGGGTGATATTCACAAATGTGATTTTTAAATAATTGTATATTAAAAAATGCCAACATGTGGAAGATTTTCGTAACTCACTGAACCAATAGTTTCCAAATAAGCAGTATTTGATGTTACAATATGCATAGGTAAAAGATCCATTCATTATGCAGGATAGACCAATGGATTATCAGGTAACATAAAAGGCTTCTATTGTAGTGCCTGTAAATAGGGGTTGAGATATTTTTGAATATAGGTATTCAGTATGCTTAGAATTACAAGAGATGTTTTGAATAAAATTTAAAATTTTAATATTGAGAGTAGAAGTGCTTTAGAATTTTAAATGGAAATTCTCTTTAGGATTTAGCATTCATTTTGCAAAATTTACTGTCTGAAGGATAACATTCTTAAAAGGTTTTTGAGAATTTGTTTTGCTTTCCATCTATTTAGGACGTCTTTTGTCATTTTAGGTACAGGAAAAACACTTTTGGCAAGAGCTGTTGCTAGCCAGCTGGACTGCAATTTCTTAAAGGTAAAGGAAAGATTCTTTTTGTAGCTATTGAGATTAAATTTTACTTGAATTGTTTTATGTTTACCTTAATGTTTTTTCCTTAATCAGGTTGTATCTAGTTCTATTGTAGACAAGTACATTGGTGAAAGTGCTCGTTTGATCAGAGAAATGTTTAATTATGCCAGGGATCATCAACCATGCATCATTTTTATGGATGAAATAGATGCTATTGGTAAGAATAACACTTTTTAAAATTTATTTTAAACTTTTCTTGAAAGTATTGGAAAATTTTTAAAAAATCTAAAGGAACTCTTCTTCTTGCCCCCACCAGCTTTACCTCTAATTGTAATTTGTATGAAGTAGCAAAATGAATTGACTCTTACTTTAAATTCTTTTTTTTTTTAATTTTTTTTTAATGTTTTTATTTATTTTTGAAGGAGAGAGAGAGCATGAGCGGGAGAGGAGCAGAGAGAGAGGGAGACATAGAATTTGAAGCAGGCTCCAGGCTCTAAGCTGTCAGCACAGAGCCCAATGCGGGGCTCGAACTCACGAACTATGAGATGATGACTTGAGCCGAAGTCGGATGCTTAACCGACTGAGCCACCCAGGCACTCCTAAAAAGAATTCTTAAAGAAGTTTAATTTTGACATTGACAAAATGAGACATGTCATACCAAAATCAATTCTAACTTTGTCAGTATGATTTTTACTATTTAATTCTTAATCTTCATGTTTTTAACTCCAGACATTATCATTCTTTTGTTAAATGATGATTGTAGAGGAAGAGAGTAATGCATGATTTTCCATATCATTATTTTAGGTGGTCGTCGGTTTTCTGAGGGTACTTCAGCTGATAGAGAGATTCAGAGAACTTTAATGGAGGTAATACTTGGTAACGGTTTAAAAAGAAGCCTGTATGTATATATGAAAACATGGGTATTGGAAGGGCAAAATATGTACAATTGTTTAAATGAAGAACACACTTAAGTATGAAATTTGAAAATTTGATCTGGAATAAACACATTTCTCTACCACAATCTCTAGTAAGAAAATATCCACCAGAAAATAATAGGGGTATCTACAAAATTCCATTTGATGTACAGCTATATAATTCCATGTATTTTGAACAGACCAACCATTTAGATGTTTAAATTTTTTTTTAATGTTTATTTACTTTTGAGAGAGAGGACAGAGTGCGAGCCGGGGAGGGGCAGAGAGAGAGGGAGACACAGAATTCGAAGCAGGCTCCAGGCTCTAAGCTGTCAGCACAGAGCCCAATGTGGGGCTTGAACTCATGAACTGAGATCATGAAGTCAGGCGCTTAACCGGCTGAGCCACCCAGGTGCCCCAACCATTCAGATACTTAAATTGTATATTGTTCTTCTGATAATTCACATTCTGTGAACACGATCTTGTGCTAGTTTTGTTAAGATGTCTTATGAGTAATGGACATATTAAAACTGGTGGCAATAAATGAGTTATGAATGAGGCTGCTCTAAAAATCACTAATACTTTCCTCTCTTGCTTTATTGCTGAGAATAAGAAGAAACTAAAATAGTTTTGATAATTGAAGAAGATGGATGATGGAATATTAGAACGTACATATAGCCTTTCCCCACTCCAAATTCTGTGAAAGCGATGGCAAGATCCCAAACACATTTTTCAACTTCTACAAAGACAAGCTAGGTAGCATAGGTAGTACAGTGCCAAATTCTACCTCAGTAGGAGTATTTGAAAATTGCTTTTTGTAAATTATAATGATCTGCTTAGAATATATACAGTATTTTCAAGTTAGTAATAGATTCTCTTAGAAACCTTAAATTGAGGTATTTTTTTTAAATTTTTTTTATAACATTTATTTATTTTTAAAAAAAAAATTTTTTTTTTCAACGTTTATTTATTTTTGGGACAGAGAGAGGCAGAGCATGAACGGGGGAGGGGCAGAGAGAGAGGGAGACACAGAATCGGAAACTGGCTCCAGGCTCTCAGCCATCAGCCCAGAGCCTGACGCGGGGCTCGAACTCCCGGACCGCGAGATCGTGACCTGGCTGAAGTCGGACGCTTAACCGACTGCACCACCCAGGCGCCCCACATTTATTTATTTTTGAGACAGAGAGAGACAGAGCATGAACGGGGGAGGGTCAGAGAGAGGGAGACACAGAATCTGAAACAGGCTGCAGGCTCTGAGCTGTCAGCACAGAGCCCGACGCGGGGCTCGAACTCACAGCCCTCACGGACCGTGAGATCATGACCTGAGCTAAGTCGGCCGCTTAACCGACTGAGCCACCCAGGTGCCCTAAATTGAGGTATTTTAAGACAACACAGATGCTAGTCTTATTCAGGTAACTGATGTGTTGTTAGCTAACAGATATTTTGGAAAAGAAATAGACATATTGTTAAGCTAGCTATATTTAAAAAAATTTTTCTTAATGTTTATTCATTTTTGAGACAGACAGAACATGAGCAGAAGGGCAGAGAGAGGGAGACACAGAATTCAAAGCAAGCTCCAGCCTCTGAGCTATCAGCACAGAGCCCAATGTGGGGCTCAAACCCACAAACCACGAGATCATGACCTGAGCCGAAGTCGGATGCTTAACCAATTGAGCCACCCAGATGCCTCATGCTAGCTGTATTTTATTATTTAAAAATTTTTTTTTTAAAATGTATGTTTATTTTTGAGAGAGAGAGAGGGACAGAATGTGAGTGGAGGAGGGATAGAGAGAGGGAGACAGAATCCGAAGCAGGCTCCAGGCTCTTAGTTTTCACCACAGAGCCGAACACGGGGCTCGAACTCATGAGCTGTGAGATCATGACCTGAGCCAAAGCCGGATGTTTAACCAACTGAGCCACCCAGGTGCCCCCATGCTAGCTGTATTTTAAAGAGTTTGTTGAATGCAGTTAGGCGTTTCAATATTTATTCAAAAAACCTTTTAGGAATTGAGTATGTTTAGTGTCTCAGTATGTCTATATATAGTAGAATTATTTAAAAGCTATTTAATAGATTTATTATCAGACTTACAGAAATGTCATTGTATTTGCTTATCTGAATGTAAATTTATGTTTGGCTAACTTAAGACATACATTAGATTTTATTAATAGTGTTTATTTTTAAAAGGAACTATGAAAACAGTTTGAATATTGGAAATTAGATCCACATAGTTTAGTTTTTTAACTCTTGACTAGATGGAAGCCTTCAGATTTATTAAACCTTTTTGATAGCTATAACAAGGTACATAATTAAATAGTCTGTCTTGGAACTATGAGGCTAGAAAACGTGCTTTTATAAGAGAAAGAAAAGGTACTCCATCAAATGGTCATTCTGAAGATTGCATACTATCTGTAGACAATATATTTTATGGTACTAGACACATAAAAGTTGTGTATGGTTTAGTTTTTAATGGTTGGGATGTTTTATAAAAGTCTGTCAATGATTTTTGTTTATAAATATATTAGTTACTGAATCAAATGGATGGATTTGATACTCTACATAGAGTTAAAATGATCATGGCTACAAACAGACCGGATACACTGGATCCTGCTTTGCTTCGTCCAGGAAGATTAGATAGAAAAATACGTGAGTTAAAATTCTTTACCTGCTGTCTGTTCTCTTTGTCTATGCCCATTTCTCTTTCCATATCTCTTTCTCATTCCCTACTTTAAAAAACCTAATTTATTTTAATTTTTTATTTTCAGATATTGATTTACCAAATGAGCAAGCAAGACTAGATATATTGAAAATCCATGCAGGTCCCATTACAAAGCATGGTGAAATAGGTAAGGAAATAACCTATTTTATGTATATTTACATTTGGTAAATGAAGCAAACCACTATTGGATATTGCTGATAATCTACCAAATCTGGTCTTAAATTCAGCAAATGCCTTAAAAACAGCTAATATTTGTTGAGCATCAACTTTATGCTAGGAATTATTCTAAGTGCTGGGGATATAACAGTGAACAAAACATGACAAATTCCTGCCATGTAGACATTCTTGTCAGGAAAGACAAAGTCAGTAAAATATTTGGTATATTAGATGGTGATATGTGCTATGGATAAATATAAAGCAAGAAAAGGGAAATAGGTAATGTGAGGAGCTAGAATGAATATTTACATTTTTTTAAATGTATGTTTATTTATTTTTAATGTTTATTTATTTGAGAGAGAGAGAGAGAGACCGAGAGCAGCGTGAGCAGGGGAGGGGCAGTGAGAGAGGGAGAAAGAATCTGAAGCAGGCTTCAGGCTCTGAGCTGTCAGCACAGAGCCTGATGCAGGGCTCAAAGTCACAAGCTGTGAAATGGTGACCTAAACTGAAGTTGAGCACTCAACTGACTGAGCCACCCAGGTACCCCATAATGTATATTTATTTTTGAGAGAGTGCAAGTGGGGAAGGGGCAGAGTGGGGGTAGGGGGTGGGTACAGGGTCCGAAGCGGGCTCTGCGCTGACAGCAGACAGCCTGATATGGGGCTTGAACCCATGAACTATGAGATCATGACCTGAGCCAAAGTCGGACACTTAACCAACTGAGCTACCCATGCGCCCATAATTATATACATTTATTTATTTATAACTTTTAAAAAAATTTATTATTGAGAGAGAGACACAGAATGTGAGCAGGGGAGGGCAGAGAGAGGGGGAGACACAGAATTTGAAGCAGGCTCCAGGCTCTGAGCTATCAGCACAGAGCCCCATGCGGGTGTCGAACCCACAAACTATGAGATCATGACCTGAGCTGAAATCAGATGCTTAACTGACTGAGCCATCCAGGGGCCCCTATATACCTTTTTAAATGGAGGTGGAGAGGAGGAAGCAGAGGAAAGCCTAACCAAGAAAGTGACTTTCAACCAATGACCTAAAAAGGTGAAGGAACTAGGTATAGATATTTAAGGGAAAATCAAGCAGAGGGAACAGCAAGAGGAAGAACTTGAGGCAGGTATATGACTGGAACATTCCAGGAGTAGCAAAGAGGCCAGGGTGTCTGTGGCAGTGTAATCAGGATAGTAGTAGCAAGTGAAATCATAGAAATAATGGGAATCAAATTGCGTAGAGCCTTATTGAGGCCATTGTGTAGGAACTTTGGCTTTTATTTTATTTTTGTCATTGGAAGATTGTGAGCAGAGGAATGCTATGATCTTACGTTTGTTATTTTAACTTTGTAATGTAGAAAATTAGAAAAACATAGAAGTGGAGATAAGAGTATAATGAACTTGTAACCCTAGGTACTCATCACCCACCCAGCTTTAATACTTAATAACTCTTGGCAAATCTTGTTTCATCTGTGATCTCTTCCACCTCTTCTTACCTTCCTTCTGGATTTTTAAAAAGTAAGTCTCAGGCATTATATCATATCATCTGTAAATATTTTATAATTGACTTATGTTAAATAAGACCATTCTGGTTGCACACAGAAGGGCAAAGACAGAAACAAGAGGATAAGTTAGGATATTTGGATAATCCAGGCACAAGATGGTGGTGTGGTCTCAGGTGGTAGCAAAGTCTTACAATAATGAGATTCTGGACATACTTTGAAAATAGAAGTGACAGGGCTTGCTAATGGATCAGTTATGGGGTGTAAGGTAACGAGAAGAACCAGGAAGACTTAGGTTTTTGACTCATGCAACTGGAAAGATGGAGTTGTCATCATTTAAAATGGGGGAGACTGGAAAGATTAGGTTTTATTTATTTTTTTTATTTTATTTATTTATTTATTTTAATTTTTTTTTTTCAACGTTTTTTATTTATTTTTGGGACAGAGAGAGACAGAGCATGAACAGGGGAGAGGCAGAGAGAGAGGGAGACACAGAATCGGAAACAGGCTCCAGGCTCTGAGCCATCAGCCCAGAGCCTGATGCGGGGCTCGAACTCACGGACCGTGAGATCGTGACCTGGCTGAAGTCGGGCGCTTAACCGACTGCGCCACCCAGGCGCCCCAAGATTAGGTTTTAAAGGGAGAATAAAGAATTTGATTCTGAATATATTAAATCTGAGATACCAATTAGAGATCGAAATAAAGACGTTGCTTGGTAATTCTATATGCATGGGTAGTTTATTGGGATGGTCTATTCTGGAGATATAATTGTGGATAATAACAGCATAAAATTTTTTTTTGAAGTCTTGAGATGAGATGAGATTTCTAAGGAAGTAAATGTAGATAGAGAAGATGTTCAAAAACTGAGCTGAGGGGTGCCTGGGTGGCTCAGTTGGTTGAGTGTTTGGCTTTTGCTCAGGTCATGATCTCACGGTTTGTGAGTTCAAGCACCACATCAGGTTGGCTGCTGTCTGCACAGAGCCTGCTTCAGATCCTCTATCCCCTTCTCTCTGCCCCTCCCCTGCTCATGCTGTCTCTCTCTCAAAAATAAAGAAACATTAAAAAAAAAAAACAAAAAACAAAACTGAGCTAATTCCAATTTTAAGAAACTGAGATGAAGACCATCAAAGGAGACTGAGAAGGTATAGTCATAGAGGGAAGTTAAACCAGGAGCTGGTGATGTCTTGGAAGATAAATGAAGAAATTGATACAAGGAGGGAGTAATTCCCTGTTAAATGCTGACAGTGAGTCAGATTAAAAGAGTTCTGAGAATGGATCTTTGGATTTACTATGTGGAGGTAATTGGTGACCTTATCAAAGCAATTTGTTTGGAGTGGTGAGAGAGAGAGAGCCTACCTCAAATGAGTTTCAAGGAGATTGTACAGAGAGGCATTGTTTTTAGACATTTGTTTCAAGGAATTCTGCAGCAAAGAGAGAAGAGAAGAAATGTAGCTGTAGTGGAAATGGAGGTGAATGAAAATTTGGGAGAGTTTATTTAAGATGGAAGAATTTACAGCACTTTTTTAGTGCTTAATGCAAATAATCTAGGAGAGAGAGAGAGAAATTGATAATGCACTTTCCTTGAAGAGAGGTTGGCCCTGTCTGTGAGCATAGACTTGTCATTTGTGAGGATAGGAGGGAAGGCAGAATAAATAGATACTGATGATGGCAGTATCTGAAATATGGCAGAAACTTATAAAATTTTTCTTCTGAATGCATTTATTTTCTCAGTGAAATAGGAAGCAAGTTCAGAGTGAAGATGGGGAAGTATTGCTAGACATTTGAGGACAGAGAAAAAGTTAAAAAGTAGTTAGCTACAATAGTGAGAGAGTGGACTCTAGGATGGAGGTCAGCAAACCATTGATGTGGGCCAAATTCTATCTGATGCCTCTTTTTGTAAATAAAGTTTTATTGTAACACAACCATTCCCAATTGTTTATTTATTGTCTATGACTGGTTTTCCACTGCGTTAGCAGAAATGCATAATTTTGACAGAGACCATATGGCCTGCAAAGCCTAAAATATTTACTTTCTGGCCCATTACAGAAAATTTGCTGACCCCTGGACTAGGGGATTCTAGTATAATCTATATAAACCAGGCAGCTTTATAGACCCTTAGAAGTTAATGGTCCAGAAATAGTTACAAATAGTTGATTATTGCCTCTCACCAACTTTCTCATTGCTTAAGTAAATACAGTTTTGAGCTAGAAAGACTGAGCTTAACTAGGGATGCCAATTTATAGGTTTCTTCAATACTGAGCTCTTGCTAGGTGCCAGATACTATGCTAACCTTGGGAATCCCCACTCTCAGGAAGGTTATATGAACTTGAACCTGAGGGAAAATTAATTAATGAGTATCTATCTAATCTCAAAAAGAGACTGACCTACTCTAGATTGCCTGGCAAAGGGTGTCTCATCAGAATTACATTGTAGTAGCTCCTGCTGTCTCTTATTTCTATCCTTATTCTATATCAAGTCCACAACTGCTGTTCCAAACCAACAGCTCTTGATTTCAAGTCTGTCATGTGGTTAAGATCACTTAACCATTACTATTATCATAGATCTGATACCTCACCACTTGGAGCTTGCACAGACACCAGAAAAGCTAGCCATTTAAAATGGTTATATAAAAATATATGAGGGGCGCCTGGGTGGCTCACTTGGTTAGGCATCTGATTTCAGCTCAGGTCATGATCTCGTGGTTTATGGGTTCAAGCCCCACGTCAGGCTCTGTGCTGACAGCTGAGAGCCTGGAGCCTGCTTCGGATTCTGTGTCTCCTTCTCTCTCTGCCCCTCCCCTACTTGTGCTCTGTCTCTCTCTCTCTCTCTCTCTCTCTCTCTCAAAAATAAATAAACATTAAAAAATGTTTTTTAAATATGATAAAAATGTGAAAATTATTTCTGATATTTGTTTCTGGTATATTTTATATTAATGTGACTAAATTCCATTGTGGTTACAGTTGATTTTGATATCTTAGGTTTATTCAAATTAAAGATTTGGTTATAGTTTTTTTTTAATTTTATGTTAATTTTTATTATTTATTTTTTGAGAAAGAGAGAGAGATAGAGCAAGCAGGGGAGGGGCAGAGAGAGAGGGAGACACAGAATCCAAAGCAAGCTCCAAGTTCTGAGCTGTCAGCACAGAGCCCAGTGTGGGGCTCTGACTCACGAACCATGAGATCATGATCTGGGTCAGAGTCAGACACTTAACTGACTGAGCCACCCAGATGCCCTGGTTGCAGTTTTTATAAGATTCCTGGCTTGACAGATATCTTAAGTTCACATGTGATAATTGTTTCATTGCATAGAAACAGGTTAAGATGCTTTCAGATCTTGATGCTATTTCTTGGTTTTAAAATGTCAAAAGCATGTTTATTTCTGCTTGGTGCTGGTTTACTTCATAGAAGTATAAGTTTTGGCAGTTAATATTGTGGAGGACTTGCTAAATATTTTGGAGGAATGTCAACAGAGATGATGCCTAGCTGGTCAAATTCAAAGCAAGGTCTGCAGTTAAATTTTCTATATAGGCATAAATCAAGAAAAAGGCTAAATTTTTTTTAAAACTAATTTCCAGCATTTTTTCCTAAACAGATTATGAAGCAATTGTGAAGCTTTCAGATGGCTTCAATGGAGCAGACCTGAGAAATGTTTGTACTGAAGCAGGTATGTGTTTAAAGTACAGTTTTTATTATTGATGTTGATTTATTTAATTTGCTAAAAATGTGTTTGGATTTGTCCAAAAGAAGAGCCTGGGCTTTGCGAGGATTTAGGTACTTGTTTTTTTGCGGGGGGTGAGGGAGGGGGAACTGATTCCAGGAAGCAGGAGAGAACAGGAAAGTGCAATGGAAAGAGGGAAAGCTATTGTAAGAGTGCATCATTGACGTAGCTGCTATAGACAGGTGGGATTTGATTTGATGACATCTCAGACAGACATACAGAATGGCTGATCTATGGGAGACTGGAGCATGTATTTACCAGCTGTCATCCCCCACTGGATGATAATTTACCCTTGGGGATGTTAACTCCTTTATACTTCTAGATGCCTTAGACCAGAATGTGGAAAGACTTGCATGTGATAGCATACTGGCCCCCTGAAGTAAGTCTGAGACTGTACAGAAGTATCTGCCACAACTGTGGCTGAAATTAGACTGTGCTAGCACCAGAAGTATTTGCTGCAAAGTGGATAACTTGTTTTCCGATACTAGTCTTAGCAATAAACGTTGTAAGATTGATTTATGAATTTTGTGATCATGCAATTTGTGTAAAATGTAATAGTTTTTTTAATACAGATTTCTCTATGGATTGTGTGATCCTGTTTTTAAAAATTTTATTTCTGGTACCAGGTGGCATTAAAACCATACATAGAGCCATTTAGTCTTTGTCCTCCACACAGAATCTTAAAATTAAAAAAAATTAATTTTTACCCTAGTTTTTATAGTTACTGACGTTCCTAGGTTGCAGGTGAACAGTTTTTTGTTTTTTGTTTTTTTTTTAAGTATTACAATATGTCATTTCCTCTTGTTTTCATATCACCTTTAGCATTTCTTATAAATTTAACAGTTTAAAGAGGCTGCTCAGATATGGCTTCTCCATAGCAGTATCTTAATGGGTATATGGTGACTCAGTACCTGGATCAGAAATCTGCAGGTTTAGAAACTCAGTACAGATCAGAGTAAATCATGCTCACAAAGACCTCCTAATAAACAAAACACATTAAGTGGTAAACTTGGATGTAGCTGGAACTACTTAGAATAATTTGTGACAGTGTCTTTCCAAAATCTACACTGGACCAAATTATTAGAATATTGCTTTGATGAAATTGGAATCTAAACAAAAACAATGTCATAATCCTAAAGGTTCATACCATCAAATTATATTTGTTTTTTGCTTTTTTTTTTTCAGTTTTGTCAATAAATAATTGACATATATCACTGCATAAGTTTAGGTTGTGCAGCATGATGGTTTGGTTTACATATATTATGCAATGATTTCCACAATAAGTTCAGCTAACATTTATCTTCTCATATAGATTCAGTTAGAAAAAAGGAAAAATATTTTCTCCTGTGATAAGAACTCTTAGGATTTACTCTCTTAACTTTCTTATATATCATATAGCAATGTTAGCTATAGTCCTTATGTTGTACATTACATCCTCAGTACTTACTTATCTTACAACTAGAAATTTGTATACTTCACATATTGTAAAAACATTTTAGGCTGGGGTGCCTGGCTGACTGAGTTGGTAGAACATGTGATTGTTGACTTCAGGGTGGTAAGTTCAAGCCCCATGTTGGGCCTAGAGCTTACTTAAAACAAAACAAAAAAAAAATGATTTTAGCTATTTCCAGTAAAGAGCTATAACTTTCGTATAGATTACAATCTTAGCTTTTTAAATGGCCTGGGGTGTTCATATTTGGAGACACTAAAATTCTTTGGTTTTCTTATTATCAGACTTTAAGCCTTTTTTGTTAACATCTTTCTGCAATGTAAAATAAACTTGATTCAGTTATAGTTGTCTTTTCCATTCACATCCTGAGATTAGCCTTTTTGGATTGGAATGTAACTCAGGCTCAGCCATTCTCTAAATAATGGTTTGGAAACAGTCATATGCACAAAGTTTGGAAAAATAAGTAGCCTTCAAAACAGGTTTTATTTTATATTATTTTATTTTGTTTTGCTTATTTTTATTTATATTTAATTTTTATTTTATTTCATTTTAAAGTTTATTTATTTATTTTGAGAGACACAGAGAGAGCTGGGGAGGGCAGAGAGAGGGGAAGGGAGGGAGAGAGAGAATCCCAAACAGCCTTCGCACTGTCAGCACAGAGCCCAAGCCCAATGCAGGGGTCAATCCCATGAACCGTGAGATCATAACCTGAGCCAAAATCAAGAGTCGGACACTTAGCCAATTGAGCCACCCAGGCACCTCCAAAACAGGTTTTAAAAAACTTCAATATTAAAAACTAGAAATTTCCATTCACCTGATTTCTGAGTACAACATAGAATGGCTATTTCCAAGACTAGGTAGGTAGAAATCTTGGAAGATAGAAAATAACCCTTGAAATCTTCTATTGCACTCATTTTACATAAATGAAAATGTAAGCAGATCTTCAATGAAAATATTAGTACATAGTGATAACTTACCAGCTTTAGCTTATCATGAAATTGGGATTGTCTCAAAATCTTGGACCCATATCCATGTCAAGTAGTATTTGACAAGTAACTTATCATTAACTTGAAAAAGTTGAATTGTGATACTTGAGTGTGAAATTCATATAAAATATCAATTTGTACATAAAAAAGGTAAATTTTAATTATGTGATTATTGTCACTGATTTTTGATAAAGCCCAGTGTTGACTTTGTTTAATTCCTATTCTTTAAGCTTTTGATTATTAAGAAGGAAAGGCTATCAAAATTACTGAAGGTGTTTTGTGTTTTCCCACATTATACATGTGTTCCCTCCTTCCAGGCAATTGTTGTCTGTAGAGTTAAGAAACCACTGCTTAAGATGTGTATGTTTTATTGATAGTAGGGCTTTATTTTGCTTTTTCGGAATGTCATTAGATACAGGGACTGTGTGAGTTAGATTTTAAATATCCAGATAGTTTTCTCATTGTTGTCTCGCTTTTGGTTTGGAAAATAATACTCAATATAGCTAAGCAAATTAATTGAACAATGATGGTTGTTTTTAATAAATTAGAACTATTGGCTCAGAAGTAGTAAATCTATGGGCAACTGGCTGGCTCAGTCAATGGAGTGTGTGACTCGATCTTGGGGTCATGAGTTCAAGCCCCTTATATAATGAGGTAGTGTTTACTTCCAAAATAAATCTAGGCTCCTTCACATTTACTCCACAGAATTAAATTACTTAATTTTCCTAAAAAAAATTTTTTTTATTGTTTTTTATTGAGATAACAATTGTCAAATAATATTAGTTTCAGATGTACAACATAATTATTTGATATATTGTAAATGATCACTACAATAAATCTAGTTAATATCACTACATATAGTAAACAAGGTATTTTTTTCTTTGATGAGAACTTTTAAGATCTACTCTCAGCAATTTCAAATATAGACTACAGTATTATTAAGTATAGTCACCATGCTGTATATTGCATCCTCAGGATTTATTTTATCCTTAGAAGTTTGTGCCTTTTGACTACCTTCACCGATTTCGCCCACTCCCTCTTAGTTTTCTTACAATAAATTATTTACATGTTATATATAGCAGTCATGTTGTTCTGTTCTCCACAGGTATGTTTGCAATTCGTGCTGATCATGATTTTGTAGTACAGGAAGACTTCATGAAAGCAGTCAGAAAAGTGGCTGATTCTAAGAAGCTAGAGTCTAAATTGGACTACAAACCTGTGTAATTTACTGGAAGGTTTTTGATGACTGCATGACAGATCCTGGCTTAATGTAAAAATAAAGTTAAGGAAAATAATGTATGTATTGGCAATGATCTCATTAAAAGCATATGAATAAAAATATGTATGGATAACACTGTAAAAATTAGTAATTGAGTAATTCTACTTTTAAGATTGGTACAGAAGAAATTTGTATGTTTGTTAATATTGCATTTATTGCAGCAAAAGTTATGAGTATGTTGAAGCTTTTCGTATTTGCTGTGTGACCATTTTGTAAAACATTGAAAGTAGTTTGAAATCGTAGTATGAGAGCATTTCTTATGGCTTATTTTATATCATTTGTTTTCCTCATCCTAAAAAGTTGAATAAAATCTGTTTTAGTTCTCCTACATATATTTTTGTCTTTTTAAAGATTACATTTATGATGGTCCTTTTAGTAAATTATTTAATAATCAAAATGAATTCTACTTAGATTACAGGCTTTTGAATTTTAAAACCGTACACACACTCAGTGTTCCTAACAGCGTCTTGTTATATAAAGCGTAGATGTGTATATCTATATTGATAATGGAAGGTCTTTATTCACTCTTCACCTATGATTAGACTGTATGATAGCTAATTGAAATAGTACATGCATGTCCATAACCATTTTTTAGATTGATTAAAAGTAATATTTGCTAACAAATGTGACTTGGTTTTCTTGATTTATGTGAGTTGATAGTTCCCTTTTCAGAATATTAAGGTGTGGACCCTCTTCCCAGAAAAAGTCAGATGTACATACACACAATTTTGCATACACTAAAATTTAAGGAGATTTATTATTTCCCAAACTCACTCATTGGCTCCGTAGGTATCTATGGATACTAAGCTAAGAGTGTTTGATGTAGGGGATGTTGATGTCAGAAATGTTCAAAGCTGAAGTTCTGTTACCTACACACAATTCTTCTATCATGTGGACTTAAAGCTTTAACAGATTAAAATAGGAAATTGTTGGTGTCACCTGCGATTATCTTATTAAAGGTGCTGTTTAAACAAAAACAACTTGACTTCACTTTTCATAAACACTAAAGAATGTGTGATATATGACTTGGATAATTATACAATCATTTTTCAAATTAAAAGTTACTTGCAGAGTATTGTATGTCTTTTTATAACTTTAAAAGGTAGAGAATAGTTTACATAGTGATAGAGAAAATGGAGCACTCAAACTAGCCTTCTAATACTCAAGTTATTGAATGGTTCTATATATGTTGGTAGTGTGTTTCATAAATATGACAATATAAAAATAATAGTATGTCAAGGGCGTGTAGGTCAAATATGTGATTCTTTTAACCTTATTCATTGTAATTTGCAATTTAATGACTTTCTTGCCTTTTTACTTTGGTTTATTTTTTGGTTATAAGAATCAGTTTGGTTTAAAAATCTTGAAAGTTTAAGTATGGATTCTTCCGCTTCTAAGTTTGATATTCCTCGTGTTTAAATTAAATGGAGAACAGTATCTCCCTAGGCCCAGAGAAAGTATATACCTCACTTCTATTAACAATATAGTATTAACAGACTCAAACTCCTTTTTAAGATGAAAGCCATGTATTTTAATATATTTATATTACATATAATTATAATTAATATTTCAACATAAACTTAGCATTAAAGGGAGAGACCTTCAGTAGGATGTGTAATTTACTGAGTGAGCTATCGGTTGTTTCTATTCCTTAGGATTTTCTATATGCCTTTGTTTCTTGAGATTTTGTCATAGTCCCAAGTATTCTTGAAAGTCCACCATTTCAATTTGCTTAAAAACCAAGGGTGTTTCATTTTCTGTGTAGCATAACACAGTTTTAAGATGAACTCTTCATTTATTACTCTTTCGGTTATAACCACCACAGATTGCGCAGGATTCTGAGGGGAGAAAATACAGTTTTCCTTTCGGATGCCAGTCTCTGGTGGCTAGGATGTTTGCCGGTTCTTAAACTACAGATTTGAGTCCTCTCTGGGAAAGGTTAGAGCTGGTGCGGATGGTCCTACTGCCTTTCCCAGGACCTTCAATCGTGGCCCACTCCTGCCGCAGCCCCACCTCCTCCACACCCGGTGAGCTTCGGGCGGTGAGCTTCGGCCGTTGCTCCTCCGAGGCCCCGCCCCCCGCGTCTGCGCTCTGGCGAAGGGGCGGGGCAGCGGCGCGCTGACACCTGGCGGCCGCGGGGGGCGGGCCGAAGGCAAGCGTGGGCTGGGATTGGCTGGGATAGCGAGGGGTGGGGAGGGGGGAAAGGAGGGGAGACGGTTGTAGGGCTCTTGCTAGTGCCAGAGCCTGTGCGGCCTGAGGGGCGCGGAGACTCAGGGGGAGGGAGACGGCAGCAGCATGGCGGCGGGGTATGAGCCGCCCAACCCTCCTCTTCCCCGCTGTCGCCGCCGTCGCCGCCGGAGTCGCTGGGACCCTTTAGTCTGCGTGTGTTAGTTGTAAGCCCGCTGCCCGCCCGTCAGCCCTCTGGCCCACCCGCCCTCCTCCCTATCTCTGTCACTGGCAGCCCGAGGGTCGGGCGGGCCGGATAAAACTCCCTCTCCCACCCCGCCCACAAGCCTCGGGGCCCGGACCATGGAGGACGTGAAGCTGGAGTTCCCCTCGCTCCCGCAGTGCAAAGAAGACGCCGAGGTGAGTTTGTCCAGTGACTGCCACGCACAGGCCTTCCCGTGCGGCTCTTCGGCCGCGGGGCGACCCCAGGCCCCAACCGTCGAAGTCCCCAAGCTCCACAGGAGCCCTGTTGCCTCCTGAGAACGTCCTGGGACCTTGGGGAGAAGCGTCACTCACCGAATTCCTTTGACCCTCCTGAGACCCCGGCGGAGGGGCTGCTGGGTCTATTCTGCTTAATTAAATGGGAAGGGCAAAATTAGTCCTTTCTCCCCCAGGCTCGGCGTTGAGGACTGACTTTGAGTAAGGTTCCCCTTTTTATTGCCAAGGCAGTACGAGGGTAATGTTTTAAATTTCAGTTTGAGAGATATATTTGGTGTCATTCGCATGTGGGACACATGGTCCCACATGTGAGATAGACCTGGGGCCTGAGCTTTCGGAGTGCGCCTTCAAAAAGTTTTCCAAAGTAGTTGTTTTGTTTTGTTTTTTGGTATTTTTGAGGGAAAGCCGTGACCCGCAGAATAAAATGTCACAAAGCTAGCTCATTTCAATCTAAAAACTTCAATCATGAAACTTGCCCTTGGGAGGGGAGTTGTTACTGAGAATGAAATTGTTTTTAAACTGTCCTCCTGATTTCTGATTTGGGCTTCTTTTTACTCCACCTTATATCTTCTTTGACCAACGTTTGTATTGAGTTTTTTCGCCATCTATTGCTAGTTTAAAATACTTTGTGATGTTGCAGACTACTAAATTAGAATTTTCTGAAGACTAAATTAGCAAAAAAGACAAGGATACTCAGTTATGCCCTAGTAGGATCAAGATAGAAATTAAAATTTCTAGGTGTAAATATCTTAAAAATAATTGGAGAGTAAAACTTTTTAAGAAACCATTCAGTTTATACCAAATATTCATTTTTTTTGAGTATCTTCATTTGGGGTTCACATTTGGAGGGATCCTTTGCTTGTGGTAGTAGTCTTTCAGAAATTCATATTTTAAGAGTAGTCTCTTAAATAGGAAAAAAAAAAGTTGAATTTAGGTTAGTCAAAAATGAATTTACACTTTTTTATTTGTTTAATTAATATGGAATAATGTGCATGAGGAATATGCTTTTTGTCCTTAAAAATGATTCAGTGATTTCATCCTGAAAGCAACCTTAGAAATAATGTAGAACATTCTCTCTTTTCAGGTGAAGAGAGTGTAGTTTACTGAGAATAAGTGATATGCCAAGGTAACAGTAGCATAAGACACAGTTGAGAACCTTGGTCTCTTGGTTCCTAATTCGTTGTTTTTAATACACCTCAATTTTTCCCTGCTCTAATCTTAAAAATTCTAATTTAAAATGTTTGCAGACTTGAACTTAATCTTTTATTGTGTATATAATATGCCTTATCCCTGTAAAAATGATAAAGTCTTACTGGGAATATAGCTTTCTTTCCTGTGTAAGGACAGAAGCAATGCTTAAAGCCCAGTAGATAATGATGCAAATGTTATTTACTGAAAGCCAGTTCATTCCTTTTTACATAGCATTGGATGTTTGTTTCCTTTTGGTTGCAAGTGGCAAAAACCAGCTCAGACTAGCTGAAGCAAAAAGAAACAGTAGTTAAATCCAGAAAGGTGGGGATGCAGCTGGTCTCAGGGACTTCCTAGACAGTATTATGATGCATCAGAACTGCCTCGGCCCCTTATCAGTGCTTGTCTCTACTTTCAGCATTTCTGCCTTTACTCTGGCTTCTCCGCAGATACGGACTTTGACTATCAGCTGTTCAAGGTCATACCCTTACCGAGCTTACACATTGAAGAACAACAATATGTCTAAGCCTCAGTATTTGAAGTCTAGAGGATTGGCCTAACCTAGGTCATGTGCCCATCCTTTGGCTTAGTCCCTATAGCCAGAATGGAGAAAATACAATGAGGAGCCCAGTGTATGACCTAGAATATACCCACTTGTGGCCAGGGGAGTGAAGTTTGTCATTGGTAGCCCTCCCACCAAAATCATAGGGGCATTTCCACAGGGGATGGAAGGTTCTTTCTGGGCAGACAGAACTAGAAATAACCATTAAATAGGGCATATAGTTACTCATGATAAACTAATAAAGCAGTGTTAATTTTGTAATTTGCCATGAAATATGTAAAGTATCAAATGGTCTTATGTAGTTATGATGACCAGCCAATAAGAGTGTTCCTCCACCTAGGAAGCATTTCATTGAAACCTAAATTACAGACCAAATGTTGCTTTAGTAAACATGGAATTCAAGTAGAGAGATTTTTATGCATGCACTTAATGATTGATGTGATCAAGCCATGACAGCTTGATGATCCTATCATCTCTGTAAGAATATTACTTCCTTGTTTCTTGAAACACTGGTCAGGGCATTCTTTTAGGACAATTCTAGCAAAAATTTAGCTGTGTTCAGATTGATTTGGAAACAGATTGTCACTCCTTTGTTTACAACTTGGCTGTGATTTCCCATTGTTTTGAGGATGAAGTTCAAACCCTTAACTTAAAAAAAAAATTGTTTTTAATGTTTATTTATTTTAGAGAGAGCACCAGAAGGGAAGGGGCAGAGAAAGAGGGGGGGCAGAAGATCCAAAGTGGGCTCCACGCTGACAGTAGAGAGCCCAATGTGGGGCTTGAACTCAGGAACTGTGAGATCATGACCTGAGCTGAAGTCGGAGGCTTAACTGACTGAGCCACCCAGGTGCCCAACCCTTAATTAACATCTGCAAGGTTGTGTATGATCTGGCGTCTGCCCTTTTTTTTTTTTTTTTTTTTTTGAGTTTGTTTATTTATTTTGAGAGAGAGCACCAGTGAGGGAAGGGCAGAGAGCAGCGAGGAAGAGAGAAAGAATCCCAAGCAGGCTCCAGAGAGCGAGGGAGAAAAAGAATTCAAGCAGGCTCTGTGCTATCAGTGCAGAGCCCTATGTGGGGCTCAATCTCAAGAACTGTGAGAACACAACCTGAGCTGGGAGCTTAACCTGCTGAGCCATCCAAGTGCCCCCTGCCTACCTTTCTAACCTTATAATGAGCTACTCTTCCTCTTGTTCCCTTCTCTGTTTGCCCTAGCCATGTTCATCTTCTCTCAGTTCTTGGGATGTTTTAGGCCCCACCCCCACTCCAGGACCTTTACATTTGCTATTATCCCCTGCTCTGGCTGCCAACACTATACTTGCCCTCACCTAATTAACTATTTGCTCTTCGATTAGATCTCAATTTAGGTAACATTTTTTCAGAAAGACGTTCCCTGATTTTGCCAACTCCTCCTGTTCACAGCCCCCACCCCCAGTAGTTTAATCCTGCAGGTACACAATTCTCGGTAGCACTTGGTATTTTTATACCTTCCTTGTAACAGATATCATACTGATGGTTTTCCTTACTGTCTATTCTCCATATAGACTGAAAGTTTCCTAAGGGAGTTTATTCACCAAAATGTTCTTGCCTTAGTCCCCACTGTTTCTTGCACTTATCACAGTGTCTGGTATATACCATAAGCTTAACAAATGTTGAATTAATATAAGAATCTTGGTTGGTTTTGATAGTAGAGTCTTGTGACAAGATTACAGTAGGTTTTTTTTTAGATGTGAAGAAGAGAGCAGCTTACACTACCAATTTTTAAATTAAAAAAAATTTGTTTTACATTTATTTATTTTTGAGAGATAGAGCACAAGTGGAGGAGGGGCAGAGAGAGAAGGAGACACAGAATTGGAAGCAGGCTCCAGGCTCTGAGCCATCAGCCCAGAGCCCGACGCGGGGCTCGAACCCACAAACCATGAGATCATGACCTGAGCCAAAGTCGGACGCTCAACCGACTGAGCCACCCAGGCACCCCACACTACCAATTTTTAAATAAATTAGTTGCATAGTTAGGGCTGTTGGTTTTATAATTCAATAATTGTTTTCTTTTCAGATAGAAAGTGTTATTTATTTCAGTTGCAATTTGGCAACTTAAATGTTACTCTGTTTTCTCTTTTGACTCCCATAGTACAGAATAAAAAATAGGAATTGCTTAATATTTCTGACTGAAGATCGTTTAAATTTAGAATGTTGCTGTTTAAACCTGACTATAGAGTAGAATTACTCAAGGGGCTTTTAAAAAATAGCCATTCCTGGGCCCTATCATCACCTTCTCTGATTTAACTGATCTGAGATGGAACTAGATAATTCTAATGGGAGCTAGGTTTATGAGTAACTGACTTAAAATCATCTTACTTGAATGCCCTTCTACCTCTCTCTATCCCTTCAATATTTATTTATTTGTTTATTTATTTATGAGTGCACCTGCATTTATAATCTATTTTGGTATTTTTTTTTAATGTTTTTATTTATTTTTGAGACAGAGAGAGACCGAGCATGAGCAGGGGAGGGGCAGAGAGAGAAGGAGACACAGAATCTGAAGCAGGCTCCAGGCTCTGAGCTGTCAGCACAGAGCCTGACGCGGGGCTCAAACTCACAGACTGTGAGATTGTGACCTGAGCTGAAGTTGGATGCTTAACCGACTGAGCCACCCAGGCGCCCCAATCTATTTTGGTATTTTTAAAGATTTTTAAAAATATTTATTTTAGAGAGAAAGAGAGACAGAGTGTGAGTGGGGGAGGGGCAGAGAGAGAGGGAGACACAGAATCCAAAGCAGATTCCAGGCTCTGAGTTGTTAGTACAGAGCCCGACGCAGGGCTCGAACCCACAAACCGTGAGATCGTGACCTGAGCCAAAGTTGGACGCTTAACCGGCTGAGCCACCCAGGTGCCCTTGTTTGGTATTTGTAAATGTTCTAGGTTTTAGCCAGCCTGATACATGTGCTGATAAGAATTAAGTTTTTATTTTATCTAATGGTTACAGTCTGTATCCTTTGCTGAGTTTATTTACTTACTTATTGATCTTTGAACATTTTTATAACATTTCCTATTCCCAAAGTTCAATTTCTATCCCATCAATGCAATTGTATAGCTCATGTAACTGCATTTGTATGAGAAGGAAGGAGAGAACCTGAAAGATGTTTTAATATGCCGTACCTTCTAGGTCATATTGATGATTGAAGGATTTTCACTTGTGAATTAATTTTCACCAGAAGCATGATATATATCACAATTAGGGGTATTTTGGTTTAGCTGGGTTGCTTTGGTTTGAAAAATATAGTTGGACTGCTTGACTAATCATCTGTATTTGGGAAACCAATTCTACTAATTAACTATAGTAGTAATTCATAATAGATCATTGGGAATTTGCCCTATTACTACTGGCATATCTAAAAGATGGATTTTAGCAGCAGTGTGGGCAGGCTGAGATTAAGATTGAGTGTAATATAGGTTTGGTTGTAATATAAGATATGGTTGTTAGAAACATGTTCAGACAGATGGATGTCTGGTAGAACAAGACAGTGAGCATGAATGACTTAAAATCTTGGTCTAGTATGCTAGAGGCATAGGCAGAATTGGTAGACAAGGCAGGATTAAGATTTGTTTTGCAGAGTAATAATCAGGACTAGGTAAACAAAGACGATAGGCGCTTGAGATCAAAATCTAATGCTAACACTAGGAATAGTTAAAGACATCTTCTGTGAGAGAAAGCCTTTTAGATTTTCAAAGGATCCATACCTATTACAGCAAGTCTGATGGTCACAAAAGTAGGCTATGTGCTTATTTGTTAGGTGTATAGGAATAATTTTTCATTCTCTCCTGCTATACAACTTGTTTTTTACTCCTGTAATGTCTTCCTTATATAAATATAGCATACGTGTTCCATTGTATACAACCTTTTTGGAAGTTCAAAATTTCTTTGAAGCCTCTTGATTCACTTAAAACTTCAGGTAAATTTTGCACTCTGTCCCATATGGTCATGTTCGTTTTAGTATAAAAATATTTTAAAGTAATGGCCAGTGAAGACACTTTTTCTCCAAAAAAAAAATTTCTTGGTAAAATTGATATATTCTAGAAGGAAGCACATTTATCCTGTGTCTTTGAGTGCCTTCTGACATATTTATTGCCAGATATTCCCTGGAATATGTTCTCCTGTTTTTCTTTTTTCATGCATAATTTTTAGAGATTTCATTTGAGGTAAACTCAAAAGTACACATTTCTTTAATCACTTTTCTTCTTTCTGGCAGCTCTGACAGGTTTCTTCAGGAAGATAAGGCTGTCAGACTAATCAAGAATCTTTTTTCTTTTTTTTAAGAAAGGGGAAAAAAGAAAGATCCATAGAATCTAGTGCCATATATCTCCAAAATGCCTGTCATGTACTTATTCTGTGGCAGGCACTATGCTCAGTGTTAGGGGTACCATGATGAAAATGACAGTCTTTGGCCTAAGTTCTTTAAAAACTTTTAAATATAAAAGGTTATAACGTATTGGTAAGTTAAAGAAGCACATGAACATTCATGTGTTCAATGTACAAATTGATTACATTTCCCCCTCTCTTGGCTTGGAAATTATATACTTTATTTCTGTTAATCCCTATTTTAATAATATAACCATTTTATGTAGTCAATATTTGTTTGATTACTGTTTGCTATATAGTTCCTTCTTACATTGAGAGGCTGTTGGGTGTCAGTTTTTCTGGAGTCAGACTGCTTTAACTCAGTTACTTAGGCTCTGTACCTAAAGTAGAAATGAAAGATAGAGAAAACAATACCATTTCAAAAATATGTTTTGGAAGTTCCTTTAATAGGAGTCTACTGGTAGTAAACTCTCTGTTTTTGTTTGAATGGAATCAATCTTATATCTCACTCTTGTTCTTGAAAGATGATTTTCTGACCATGTATTCTAGGTTCGCCATTATTTATTTCACTACTTTGAATGCATTATTCTTCAGTCTTATTCTTGCAGTTGAGAAGTCAAGGACAGTCTAATTGTCTTTCTTTTGTATTTAATATCTTGGTTTTGTTGCATGCTCTCTTTTCTTAAGTAGGAGTAAAAATTTATACTGAGTGTAATGCACAAATATTAAGTCCACAATTCAGTAATTTTTATTAAATATATACACCAGTGTAATCCTACTCTTATCAAGATATATACCAGTTCTATTAGTGTAGAAAGTTATTTCATGTTCATTTCCAGGCAATCCCTACCCTGCTCCACAATAGGCATTGAATAATATGATTTCTGTAACCATAGTTTAGTTTTATCTGTTCTTGAACTTTAAATAGAATCATGTAAAGTGGACTGTTTTGTTTATGGCTTTTTTTTTTTTTTTTCAACGTTTATTTATTTTTGGGACAGAGAGAGACAGAGCATGAACGGGGGAGGGCCAGAGAGAGAGGGAGACACAGAATCGGAAACAGGCTCCAGGCTCTGAGCCATCAGCCCAGAGCCTGACGCGGGGCTCAAACTCACGGACCGCGAGATCGTGACCTGGCTGAAGTCGGATGCTTAACCGACTGCGCCACTCAGGCGCCCATGGCTTTTTAAATTTAACATAATATGTTTGAAATTCACCTATGTTGTACTTATGGGTAGTAGTAGATTTTTTATTGCTGAATATTATTTCATTGTATGAATATACAGTAGACATTTGGGTTTTTTTGGAGTTGATGAATAAAGGTGCTTTAAATAGTCTTGTGTAAGTCTTTTTGTGGACATACGTTTTTATTTCTCTGTTAAATCCTAGGAGTGGAATTGCTAGATTATATAGGGTAGCTGTATGTTTATCATTTCATTTTACACTCCAGTTAGCAATGTTGAGACTCCTAGTTGCTCCACATCATCACTAACATTTGGTGTTGTGTTTTTAACTTTAGCCATTAGTGGTTATGTAGTGGTACCTTGTGTTTTTAATTTGAATTTCCCTAATGACCCGTGATGTTGAGCACCTTTGCATGTGCTGTTGGCCATTTATATACCTTCCATGGTGGGATGTCTGTTAGTTCTTTTCCCATTTAAAAAATTGGGTTGTCACTTTATTGTTGATGCATATTTATGTATTTTGGATATACGTCTTTTGTTGGGTATATAAATTACAAATATTTTCTTTCAGTTTGTGGCTTGCTTTTTTGTTCTGTTAGCAGTGTATTTCATTGAGCAGAAGTTTTTAATTTTCATGAAAGCGAATTTATCAAAATTTTTTTCCTTTATGCTTAGTACCTTTTGTGCCCTCTTTAAGACATCTTTGCTTTTCCCAAGGTTGCAAAGGTATTGTTTTCTCCTAGAAGTTTTATCATTTTTGCATTTATATATATTTATACACATACACCTTTTTTTCCCCCATTTATTCAACGAATATGTATTGAGTGCCTACTGTGTGCCAGGCACCGTCATCAAATGTTAGGAATACATACAACAGTGAAGACAAGATGTTTGTATGTGAGGAGGGTTTAGAGTGGGGGGTGATGAGGGGTCAAGATCAAGATTTATTTTATTTTCTAGATATTTGTCTAATTGTTCCAACACCATTTGTTGAAAGATTTTTTTTTTTTCTACATTGAAATGCCTTGTTATCTTTCAGGAAAATTGAGTGCATATATGAAGGTCTTTTGGACTCTGTTCTTTTCCATTTCTCTCTTTGCTTTTAGTGTGGAAAAAGAATTTCTTCTCTTTATGTGTGGTGTGCTCTATTTAACTTTGTATTTCTTTCCTTTATCTTGCTTGGGAATTGTTGAGCTACTTATTTCTGGGGTGTGGTGTCTTTAACCAGTTTTGGAAAATTCTTATTAATATCTTGTGTAATATTATCTCTCCTTTATTTTCTCTCCCTTCTGGAACTTAGATTTTATGGAAGTTAGACTTCTTAATTCAATCTTAATAAGTCTGTTAACTGATCATATTTTCCAACACTGAATTTAGATCATTTTTTCAATTCTATTTTCCAGTACACAAGTTCTCTCTTTGTCTACTGTTTAGTCTATCCACTGATTTTATTTATTTATTTATTTAATGTTTTATTTTTATTTTTGAGGGAGAGAGGGACAGAGCACGAGTGGGGGAGTGGCAGAGAGGGGACAGAATCCAAAGTAGGCTCCAGGCTCTGAGCTGTTAGCACAGAGCCCCACGTGGGGCTCAAATCCGTAAACCCTGAGCTATGACCTGAGCCGAAGTCTGCCACTTAAACCAGTATTTTCCTCCTCTTAAAATTTGATTCTTAATTGTGAGCTCATTGGAATTCATCTCTGTGAATTATTTCTGATCTAGGTTTAGGGTATGCTTCTCCAGAGAGAAAATGCATTTGTTTTTTCCAAGAACCCATGGACATGATCTACCCAGGACCACTTGACATTCAATTTTCACTTGACCTAACAAAAATAATTGAATTCTAATGCCAAAGTTGAGCAAAGGCCAGGTTGTGGCCACCACTACTACCACATTCTACTCAGAGCCAAAGCTCAGGAAGGCAAAGGTACTCATTTTCTGGGGATGAAGTGAGTCATCCCCCACCCTCCCTGCCAACCTCCCCAGTTTATCATTCACTGAGAGTGTTGCCTTTTGAGTGTTTCTCATTTACTGAGAGAGTTTATCCACTGAGAGTGTTGCTTTTTGGTGTTGATCTGACTTCCCTCTTGATCAGGTCCTAGGCTTTGTCTTATGTCTCACATGTACAGTGTCATTTAAATTAAGGCCATGGTGAGGATGTGGAACAGATAGAACTCCCATATGTTGCTGGTGAGAGTGTAAATTGGTTTTGGAAAACTTTTGATAGTGTCTAGTAAAGCCAAAAGTAGGCCTACTCTGTGACCTAGTAATTCCATTGCTACTTTTTTTTTTTAAAGTAATCTATACACCCAATGTGGAGCTTGAACTCACAACGCCAAGATCAAGAGTCGCATGTTCTTCTGACTGAGCCAGCCAGGTGCTCCTCCATTGTTACTTTTATATCCAAGAGAAAGAAATGCATGTGTGTATCAAGGGGAACATAAAATAATTTTCATAGCACCTTTATTCTTATTTGCCCAAACCCTGAAGCTACTTAAATCTCCACCAACAGGATAACGAGTAAATTGTGGAATATTCATACAATAGTATACTGCACAGCAATAAAAAGGACCAAACTACTAACATGCAACATGGATAAATCTCACAGGCATTAGGCTGAGTGAAAGAAGCCAGACATAAAATAGTACTGTTGTGATTCCATTTATATTTGGTTCAAGAATAGCTAAAACTAATCTATATTGATAGAAGTCAGTGGTCACCTCTGAAAGAGAGGGTTTTGACTGAGAAGAGAAAGGAGGGAACTTCCTGGGATGACAGAAATCTTGATCTGGATGGTGATTACATGGATATATTGCTTGTAAAAATTCATTGAGCTCTACGTTCATATTTGGGCATTTTAACACTTCATTCTGTGTTCTTTTATACTCCCATTTTAAAAGAACAAAGATAATAAGGCCATGAAAGATCAGTAGATCCTCTCAGGATATGGCTTCTCAGGTTTATAGCCTATTTCTGCTACATTGCCAAGATCCATTTTCAACATGTAAAACAAAAAATACTTAGTTTCTCTTCTTTATTAAAAAAAAAAAAAAAATGCTGGTTGTCATTGCAGGAGTACTATTCTGTCTTTTCCGTAGCCAGACTCAAGAAGTTTGCTGCTTGGGGTACATTAAATTGAACACAACCCAAGGAAGTGTTGAAAGCAAAGAGTTTTTATTACTTGTCGCAGGTGAGGAGACAGGGAAATGGCTCTCAAAGCACTGTCTCCCCTTGGGGTTCATGCATGAAGCTTTTGTTCAGTGTGCTAAGAAACAGAGCCAGGACGCTTGATACATTAAGGAACTTACATATATTTTGTTACCTAGGCTCTTGGGTTCAACTTTGCATGCTTAAGTATGTCAACATACTAGTGCATACATTGTATGTTCAAAAAATGGTTGGAGAACCTTGCCCATAGGAGATCTTAGTCTTATAATGAGCTAAAGGTAACTTTAAGGGCAACTCAGGGCACTTCTACATAGGTCAAAAGCTCCAAACTGGGTCAAACTGGCTCATGCAAGAAGGTAACTCTGGTGGAACACCTAGCCATAGCTGCTTGTTCTGCAAAACACCACATTCTTTCCTGCTTTCCTTGCTTTTCCCTCTTCCCCCTCCTCCCATCTGCTGATAGCTTGCCAGCCCTCTGATAGGGGTAATTCCCCATTGCATCCTAGCTAAGATGGAATTCCATTACAGGTATATAATATTTCTACCTTATGTGTTAAAAATACTTGTCTAATTTAGAAGATCTAGGCGAAGGGTAAGGGGAATTCCTTGCACTATTTTTAACTTTTCTGTAGTCCTAAAATTATTTAAAAATGAAAAAGGTTTTATCTGTTTAAATGAATGTTTAAATGAAGTATATTTGACATAGCATTATATTAGTTTCAGGTGTATTACATTGTGATTGGACATTTCTGTATTTTTAAGTAATCTCTACACTCAGTGTGGGGCTTAAATTTACAGCCCCCTGATCAAGAGTCTCATACGCTACCAACTGAGCCAGCAAGGGACCCCTAGACAGTTCTGTACATTACGCAGTGCTCACATTGATACATGTAGTTAACTTCTGTCACCATACAAAGTTATTCCAAATTATTGACTATCTTCCCTATGCTGTACTTTTCAACTCCATAACTTATTTTATAACTGGAAGCTTATACCCTTTGATCCCTTTCATCTGAAAATAAAAGTTGTGTTTTGTTTTTTTTTTAAAGCTTTTCCAGTTTTAACTTTAGGAAGCTCATTTCTATTTATAATTTTGAGTTTTAAGCAGTCAGGTTAGAAACTTGGAATGCAGTCCATTTACAAATGAGGATTTGATTCTTTATCATATCAGTTCACTGGAATTGCTTTTTTCTTGTCCCAACTTTTAAAATGTTTTCTGTCTTTTGCCATTGGCATTTTGCATTATTTTCCAACTTGTTTATATTGATCTGCATTCCAAAAAACAGGATGAATTCTTTACTTCCATGAAATGTATATTTAAAAGGAATTGAACTGAAAGAATCTTAAGATAAAGTAATGTATGAGAAAGCCTGTTTGATAAGCATCTAGAGGTTTAGATCAGGGATGGCAAATACCTATTACTTAACACTCTTTGAGTCCATTGCAGATACTGCTCAATTGATCAGAGTACTCTTCTTCCAGAGTCTTTGCTGACAGTGTTTTAGCTATCTACTGTCAATTGATTAGAGTTAACTGAATGACAAAAAGCTATTTGACATTTCTGACTTGGTGGATCAGTTTTTGGGAGAAATTTCTGGAATATCCGTTCTTTTAGTTAATGAGCTATTCTATCCGTTGTATGAAGTAACATAATCATAATTTTGGAAGCCCAGTTACCTAAAGAATACCTTAATCATTGTGTCTTGCACTTAAATTTTTAGGTGTTTGTGAAGCCAATTGAATCTATTCATAGAATATTCTTTAAGTATAATGTATTTTTTTTTTAATCCATACACTTGTGTGTCAGATCTTAAACTTTTCATAATGTTATTTATTTTTATTCTTGGGTTTTCTTTCTATTTAAAGGAATGGACCTACCCTATGAGACGAGAGATGCAGGTAAGATAACCTTTTTGTTTATTCAGGCCAGTCCATATTATTATTATCATCAAATAACTGATTTCACAAAGGATTTAAGACCTGTTGGCTCATGATCTGTAGGTTCCTCATTGAGTATTTAAGAAATCAACATATTTAAAGGTTAACATTAAAAAATGGGAAATGAATTGTTGCCTTTCTTCCTTATAGTAGAATCATGGTAATATATATATTTGCATGCTTAAGTATGTCATATATATATATATATACACACACATATACATACATATATGTATGTATATACATATAAAAATATACATATAAATGTAAATATACATATATATATTACCATGATTCTACTATATACATACATACATACATACATACATACATATATGTATATATATGTGCTGAGTCACTGTTTTTCCTAATCTGAAAAATTGGATACAATATTTATATTTCTGTTGAAAACAGTTTGCTTTCTGTGTTTGGCTAGTTTAGACAAGTCTATAAGATTTGACCATAAAGCAAATCACTCTTGAGTAATTGTTCCTCTTTGTGTCTGATTTCCAGACACAACTTCCATAATGAAGTCCTCCAGAAGATTGATTTGAATACTCCAAATGTGGAATAATAAAGTGATAGCTAACCTTCATAGCAGTTTGTTTTTCTCTTGCATTTCTTACTTACAGTCACTCTGCTAGCCCCAGAATCAAGCAGTGTCTCCTGTTCCTAGAAATACCTTGACTTTTAAAAATATGTTTCCTTTCTCTATTAGTGAAAATTCTCTTTTAAAAAATATCTTAGTACCTATGAGGCATTTACTTGGTGCTATGGGAAATGCAAAGGTGAGTAAAATGTAATTTGTGCCCACAAGAAGCTGATAGGAGAAATCAGACCTATACAAAAATAATTATGATGTTTCATAGAACAGAACTACAGAATTATACTGTATTATTATCTAGGCTATGGTATAGGTCAACTAAAATCTTTCTATATTGAATTCACATAGAAAAATTTTAATCTAGCATTTGGAAAGTATTTAAATTGCTGAAACTGTCAATAGGCAAGCAATTGATACTGGTCTTTTTTAAACTTTGCAAGAATACTTTTATTAACTGAAGGAAACAGTTCTAATCTTCTTGTATCTTGTGCTACTTTTGATTTGGCTGAATAAGGTTTTGTGTAATTCCAAAGGGGTAATTTTTCTTTATGTCTACTTTATTTCTAGACTAGAGCAGAGAATATAAGTAAAATAAGAGATGTTTTAATTAATCTAAAAGCCAGTCATACAATATGCTAATTTTATCCAAACTGCTTATAAAAAGCACTGTGGAAGTTCAAATATCTGACTTTTCAGAACTGTATTTAAACTTTAAATGTTTCATTTGATATATAAAGCAAATCTGCATTGCTCTTCCCAGTCTTTGCTCAGTGTGGCTAGGGAATATTCCCTAGATAGCAAACTTTTTTTTTTTTTTTAAATTTTTTTTTTTTTATGGTTTATTCATTTTTCAGAGACAGAGTGTGAGGGGGGAGGAGGAGACAGAGAGGGAGACACAGAATCTGAAGCAGTTTTCAGGCTCTGAGCTGTCAGCACAGAGCCCGACGCGGGGCTCGAACTCACGGACCGTGAGATCATGACCTGAGCTGAAGTCGGACGCTCAACTGACTGAGCCACCCAGGCGCCCCTAGATAGCAAGCTTTTTTTTTTAAATTTTTTTTTTTTCAACATTTATTTATTTTTGGGACAGAGAGAGACAGAGCATGAACGGGGGAGGGGCAGAGAGAGAGGGAGACACAGAATCGGAAACAGGCTCCAGGCTCTGAGCAGTCAGCCCAGAGCCCGACGCGGGGCTCGAACTCACGGACCGCGAGATCGTGACCTGGCTGATGTCGGACGCTTAACCGACTGCGCCACCCAGGCGCCCCAAGCAAGCTTTTTAATAAATTATTATAACAACTATGAAAACTCCACAAGTCCACTTATGTGGTACATAGTTTGTGTATATTTAAATTGTTGATGGTAAATATCTCAATTTTTTTTTTCTAGGAAATTTTACCTGGATTGTTTTTAGGCCCATATTCTTCTGCCATGAAAAGCAAGGTATGAATTTTAGATTAAGTTCGTCAAGAGACTTTATTAACCAGCTTTTTTGGAATAAATTTTTTTAGTTGTAAGAGAGAAGGTCCACAAATATTGCATGTCACTCTGGAGTACCTGCCTCTTTCCAAATTTTACTGTACCAGTGATTCTCAAATATTTCATCATAAATCACAAATGAGCTTTTATAAATCAGTTTTTTAATGAATCCATGTGTTTGAAAGATTTACCAATTGATAATTGACCTTTATTTACCCTCTAAAAGATTAGGTATCTATCATTGCTAATCATATCTCTGAACAGTGAGATAGAATTAAAGCCCAAAATAAGTGTATTTAACATTTTGGTTAATCTTTCCTTATCAAGGGTAAATGTGTGTATATGTGCATGTGTATGCACGTGTTTTAATTGGTAAAATCTTATTTCTGTTTTTCCAAACTTTAGAGACCTGGATGCTCCAGGTTGTAAAGTATTATACCACACATATGTCTCTTGTCTCCTATATAGTCAAACTGAAATGGATTTCTTTAGTTACACATTTAACATGGTAGATTCTTTCTTTCTTTTTTTTTTAATTTTTATTTATTGATTTTTTTTAGATTCATTTTAATATATGTAGCAATTTGCCACTTACTAGGGGATTCAGTCTTAGGAATTATGACAGTGCTACTAATTTGCTTTGAGTTATAATGTGAAACAGTGTATCACAAATGTTTTCCCTGATACCTTATTTTGAAGTCACTATTCTTGTGTATGATACCTACTCTACCTATGGTAAGTTTTGTAAAAAAAAAATTTGTAGAATTTTTTTTTTCTTTTTTCTTTTTGTTTCATTTTGGAGAGAGAGTGTGAGAGTTGGGGAGAGAGAGAGAATCTCAAGCAGGCTCCACGCTCAGTGCACAGCCCGATGCAGGGCTCAATCCCATGACCTTGGGGTCATGACCTGAGCTGAAATCAAAAGTAGGATGCTCAACCGACTTAGCCACCCAGGCGCCCGCAAAACTGTAGAATTTTTAAATCTAATGATTTAATTTAATGTATTTATGAATTTTGGGTGGCTGGGCGGTTTTTTTTTTGTTTTGTTTTGTTTTTTAATGTTAGTTTATTTTTGATAGAGATAAAGGATGAGCAGGGTAGGGGCAGGGAGAAAGGGAGACACAGAATCGGAAGCAGGCTCCAGGCTCCAGCTGTCAGCACAGAGTACAATGCAGGATGTCAAACCCACAAACCATGAGATCATGACCTGAGCTGAAGTTGGACGCTTAACCAACTGAGCCACCCAGTTGCCCTTTGATTGGGAGTTTTTTTAGAGTTAGAGTCATTTCTTTGAAACTGGAAGGGTTTCAGTAAGAGTAAACCTAGTTTTGATGGTCTACAGCTGGGTTGGAAAGGCACAGTGTTGCTTAAAAAAAAAAAAAGTACTAAGGAAAGGATAGAGTAGTTAACTATAGACTTAACTGATTTACTTAAGACAAACAAAAGCCAAATAATGTAGTATTCACAAAAATTGTTAGATTACTTTTTGTATTCCCACAGCATTTTATAAATATATCTATTATAGTATTTGTCACATTAAATTATTTGTTTATAGATTTCCTCAAAACCTCTTTACCATCGCCTTCATCATGGTCTAATTATTAGACTGAGGAAAAGTTTCTATGGCGAAATTTGATTATTTCTCATTCTGAATCACCATAGAACAGCTTGTCTTCCTTTTCATACCATCATCCTAAAAATATGTAACAACAACAAATAATAACAGAGATAAATCTTAGGGAATAAACTCCCTTTCTAATACTCGTTTAGTTAAGCTTATCTTTTATTACATTCAAATACAGTTTTAATAAAAGGGACAAACTGGGGCTCCTGGCTGGCTCAGTCAGTTAAGTCTGACTTCGGCTCAGGTCATGATCTCGCGGTTTGTGAGTTTGAGCCCCTGAGCATCAGGTTCTGTGCTGACAGCTCGGAGCCTAGCGCCTGCTTCAAATCTGTGTCTCCCTCTCTCTCTGCCCCTCTCCTGCTCATACTCAAAATATGAGTATGAATAAATAAATGTTAAAAATATTTCAAAATATTTTTTGTTCAAAAATAAATAAATGTTAAAAAAATTTTTTTGAAAAGGGACAAATTTAGGCTCTTTGTCAGTAGTGAACTGTTCCTTTTTATACAATTTTTTCTGTAGTTTGTAGGTATGAGTAAGTCATAATTTGCTTTATATAAATGAAAATCCTTTGGAAAGTAAAAGTATTCTGTATGCTATTACATTTGGGTCCTATTTTGTTAAGTTTTTTTTTTTTTTTTACTTAGTAATAGTTTAAATTTTTTTTTTTCAACATTTATTTATTTTTGGGACAGAGAGAGACAGAGCATGAACGGGGGAGGGGCAGAGAGAGAGGGAGACACAGAATCGGAAACAGGCTCCAGGCTCCGAGCCATCAGCCCAGAGCCTGATGCGGGGCTCGAACTCACGGACCGCGAGATCGTGACCTGGCTGAAGTCGGACGCTTAACCGACTGCGCCACCCAGGCGCCCCATACTTAGTAATAGTTTAATGTGCCTTCAAGATTTGTGTTAAAGCAGATTTTTATCCATAGTTATATATATCTTCCTGTGATTTCTCACATTAAATAAAGTATCTTTATATATCACAGATCAAGTATAAAGAATGGATATTGAATACATTTTGACAGTTTAGTAAATGTGAATATGGAACATTGATTAAATATTAATCCTACCAAGTGTTTACCTCCCTTCTTTTAACTCAGGGTACACTCAGGAAATACAAAGATAATTAAACTCTATCTAATATATGCCAGACATCTGAACATTTGCTGCAAAAATTAACATTTTAAACTTTTGAAAGCCATATTTTCTTAGCTCAGGCTGCTGTAATAAAATACTATAGACCAATGGCTTAAACATCAGACATTTATTTCTTGGGGTTGAAGTGGCTGGGAAATCTGAAATCAGGGTGCCAACATGGTTAGGTTTTGGTAAGGGCCCTCTTCCTAGCTTGCAGATGGCTGCATTCTTGCTGTATCTTTACATGGCAGAGAGACAAAGTCCTGATGGCTGTTCCTTTTTTCAGGGCACTAATTCCATCATGTGGGCTTTACCCACATGACCTCATCTAAATCTCTGATTACCTTCCAAAGGCCCTATCTCCTAATACCAACTTGGAAGTTAGGACTTCAACATACAGATTTTAGGGAGATACAAACATTCAGTCCATAACAAATATAAATTATTCTTTGACTTCTCTGATGGATTATTAGTATTATTGTTCTGGACTATTTAATGCAGAAAGTGGGAATTAAATATATGAGCGTAAGCTGAAAAGTTTCATAGAAAACTCAAAATTATGAATTCTGATTCCTCATGCCAGCATGATTTGTTAAATATATTTAACAAACATATAGTTGTTGAACAGTTAATATTTTCAAGGCACTGTTATACATACTTAATATGAATCTGTGAACAAAATCATAGTTCTCTTGGAATTTACATTCTATTAAAATAACACATATGTATTACGTCACATATAGTATATGTATATAACATCTTATATTAAATGTTAATATATTTAATATATTAAATTGCTTTAAATGTCACATTAAATTGCTTTAAATGTATAGCCAAAAGACACCACAGAATATAATATCATTTGGAGTTGCCAGTTAACTTGAGAAAAATTTTTAAACTGAAACTTTAGTCTGTGAACTGTATAAGTTAATTCTGGCTTGTATCAGAAAAAGTGTACTGAGAGAGGCAGGGAGATTTGGGCCCTGGTATTCCAATTAACTATGTCAGTGATGTTCAATAATTGTTTATGTCTTAGCAGTCCCTTCTAAAGAATAAAGTTTGTAGTCAGTATATGTAATTACCATTTACTGAACGCTTGCCATGTGCCCCAGGCACTGTGCCAAATTCCTTACATATATTATCTTATGTAATTCATCTAACCACTCAGTGGAAAGGTTAGTACCGAACCACAGAGCTCAGGTCATTAGCAGAGCTGGAAGATAGAGGTTGGGATTCTCATGACTACAAAGCCTTTAACCACTATATAGTATTGTTTACCAAATAAATGATCTTTAAGGTCTCAACAAGCCCTAAAATTATGGATGTAAAATAATCTTATTAGCCTTTTGAGCATATGTAGTATATATTAATCTTAAATCATTGAAATATTTTACCTATCACTTCAGGTAAATTATTGTAAAATTAGCTTTAATACCCTGTGCCTAAAGCTCGGATGTGGCTATGTAATTTTAATGTTCAGTCCTGTGTATTTCAAACACCTATGTTACAGCAAGGTGATGTTTTGTATTTTAAACTATTTCTCTCCCTTGTCCCTCTCTTTTTATAGCTACCTATTCTACAGAAATATGGAATAACCCATATAATATGCATAAGACAAAATATTGAAGCAAACTTTGTTAAACCAAACTTTCAACAATTATTTAGGTAAGAATTATGGTTATGATGTATTAAAATGTTATGGGTAGCAAACATGTATTTTTATTTCAAGTTAATTTTATTATAGCAGACTTCTGTACATATCTGTTTTATAAGAATGCTCATATAGGTATATCATTTAAAAAATAAACTTCTTTAAATTCTTAAATAAGTAACTAAATCATATAATGCAGAATTTTAAAGATTCAAAAGCATGTACAGTATACTGAAAAGTTTCCCTATCCTTATCCCTTAGATAGTCAGTTCCCCTCTAGAAGCATTCACTGTTACTCTTTGAGTATCCTTCCAGGATTATGTTGTATATACAAACAGTCCTACAGATAAACTTTTATTTTTTACACTGGCTTAAAGATTTTTTTTTTTAAATTTACTTTTAGAGATTGCTTCATATTATTACTTAGAGAGCTGCACTGGTTTTTTAAAGTTTCATAGTAATCCATTGAATAGCTATACTAAAATTTATTCAGTCTGTCTCCTGTTGTTGGGTATTTAGATTGTTTCCAGTTTGCTAATATAGCAGGTATTCCCATGCATTTCATTTAATTCATGTGTGAATATATCAGTTGGATAAAGTGTAGAAGTGGAATTATTGCATCAAAGAATATGAGCATTTAAAATTTTAATTGATGTTGCAAATTGCCCCTCAATGAGTTGTATCAGTTTACATTCCCACTATGAAGTGAATGAGAAGAGACTATTTCCTTGGTATCTCTAAGACAAATTGTAAAACAGTTGTAATTTTTCCCAATTTTCTAGAGTAAAAATGATGTCTCACGTAGTTCTAATTTGCCTTTCTCGTTTATCTTCTAATGAGTGTGGTTGAGCATCTAATGGTTTTTAGTTTTATTTTAACTTTATTTTAAAAATAAATCTATATATTACAGTGGTATAAAAAAGGGTGCAAAAAAGGTGTGTAAATAAAGTATGTCTCTTTTCTCCTCTAAACCCAAGCTCCAGCTTCTCTCTTGGGAGGCAGCTACTATTAACTCAAATATTCTAGAGATACTGTGTATCTATATAAAAACATATTGTTGTAATTCTCTGATTGATTGATTGTAAAAATGAAAGCAACCTGATTTTCCATCAGTACAGGACATTCTGAAATATATTGTGTAGGGGTGCCTGGGTGGCTCAGTCAGTTGAGCGTCCAGCTTTGGCTCAGGTCATGATCTTGCACTCTGTGAGTTTGAGCCCCACATCCAGCTCTGTGCTGACAGCTCAGAGCCTGAAGCCTTCTTCATATTCTAGGTCCCTCTCACTCTCTGCCCCTCCCCCACTTGTGTGTACGCTCTCTCAAAAATAAACATTAAAAAATTAAAATATATATATGGTGTGAATGTACAATAGAATCCTATAACCATGAAAAAGAATGAAATATTTCTGTGTTGATACGGAATAATCATTAAGATTTATTAAAAAAGTAAGGTGTACAACCAAGTGTATATATACTCTCAATGTGTTTAAAAATACATACATTAGACATAGGTTCTTGTATATGCATGGGAAATTTCTAGACCAACCAGAAATTTGACAGTGGTTGCTTCTGAGAAGAGAAATTTAGAGTCTGGTAGAAGGGCCTACTTTTTTATTGCAAATATTTTTATATTGTTAGAATTTTTTACCATGTGTACATATTTTTCAGTTAATAAAAACTTTTTGAAAGTTTATAAATTTTTTAAATGTATAAGAATTTTAATGTTCATTTGTGTGTGTGTGTGTGTGTGTGTGTGTGTGTGTGTGTGTGTGAGAGAGAGAGAGAGACAGCGAGAGACAGCATGAGTTGGGGAGGGGCAAGAGAGGGAGACACAGATTCTGAAGCAGGCTCCAGGCTCCAAGCTGTCAGCACAGAGCCCGAAGCCGGGCTTGAACTCATGAGCAGCAAGATCATGACCTAAGCCGAAGTCAGATGCTTAGCTGACTGAGCCACTCAGGTGCCCCTAAAAACTTATTTTAACAAAGAGATGTTCTATTCTAAAATAAAATAGATTGAATTTTTTTTTTCTAATTGTGAAAGAAATCCTTCTTCTTTATAGATACTATGGAAAATACAGAATGACACTAAGAAAAATATAAAATCATCCACAATTCCACAACCCAGAGAAAACACTTTAGTTAACATTTTGGCATGTTCCTTGTAAATCTTACTCTATCATACATATGTGTATTATGCATACACACATATAGACTTACATATATTAAAGAAAATTACAGTGTGATATTTTAAAATGCCATCCTATACATTTCTAATTTGTGTTTTTTTTTTTAATTTTTTTTTTTTTTCAACGTTTATTTATTTTTGGGACAGAAAGAGACAGAGCATGAACGGGGGAGGGGCAGAGAGAGAGGGAGACACAGAATCGGAAACAGGCTCCAGGCTCTGAGCCATCAGCCCAGAGCCTGACGCGGGGCTCGGACTCACGGACCGCGAGATCGTGACCTGGCTGAAGTCGGACGCTTAACCGACTGCGCCACCCAGGCGCCCCTCTAATTTGTGTTTTTGTTTTTAGTACCAAAATGTCCTGTGTGCAGCTATTTTATCCTAATGGAAGAATTCTTTCTCCTTAGATTTAGAATATTGGCTTATAGTTTTTGACACTCAAAATGGTGTGTAATAAAACATGTTGGATTGATGCTGAATTAACTTTTTTTTTCTATGAAGCTGTGTTTTATGTAACAGTTCAGTCTACAAAATCACTTGAGGAGACAGCCATTGTCAGAATCCTTTTGGTTTTTACATTGGATTATCCTTGGATACTGAGTTTTGGGTTCTCTGTGATAAACCCTGAATTTACTGAAGTTGTTAACCACCTAAATGATTGCTAAAGAACTGTAATTTTTAAGGCAATATTGACTTTAAAAATTAATTTTGTATCTTAATTACTATAGATGTATTAATAAGCAAGTAGTCTTGGGCAGGTTAGAAATGGAAGTTTTTCACAAAATAAAATAAGCCTAGCATATGAGTAATACCTTATTTTCAGTGTTTTCCAAAGTGTAAAATTGTAGGACAGGTGGTCTCCTGGTTGATTTTTTTTTTTTTTTTTTTTTTTTTTTCTCTACTGAAGGTTAGTTCAAGCAATGGATATTTGACTCCCATCATTCTGGCTCCATCAGACTTCTATTTTGATTACCTTCCTCTCTTTGAGACTTTGGGCTTACTCTGAATCGTCCTATATAGGGTTGTGAGGAGTGGTCACAGGGCCACTCAGAGAAGAATCTTCTAGTCCATGGAGAAGTTAGTAGAAATAGAAGAATAACAATAAGGAATACAGACACTTTTTGTCTTTATATTCTAGGTCCACTCTGATATAGAGGAAAGTTTCTTCCTTCTTGGGATTTTACAGTTTTAACCAGATAGATTTTTTATACTATAAAATATCAGAGAAATATTAACTTGTTATTTAAGGCTGAAGCATTTAAAAATGCTATGTATGTATTTAAGCAATATAAAATCTATGACCCAGTTCTTGGGCATATGACACTTTGAAAGTTGTTTTGCATTATTTTCTTGGTTGCCAAGAAATTTTGTAAATTTTTTTATACATAGAATTTTATCTGAATGTGTGCTTATCACAAAATATTCTATTTTCAGATATTTAGTCTTGGATATTGCAGATAATCCAGTTGAAAATATAATACGTTATTTTCCCATGGTAGGTATAAAATATTTTAATATTTAGAATTTGTGATTTGATCTCTTAATTATGGTTCTAAAACTTAATAATAATGAAACTAATTCTTTCCCATGCTGCTTTTACTTTGTTATGACTGAAAATTGTGGGATTATATTTAAAGAAAATTTATTATTAAAACCATTTTATGATCGCTAAATATCTGAGAAATCACACCTTGAATTTATTAAATTCAAATTAAATTTTAGGTCCTGTATAATTTTAAAAAATTATAATAGTCACATTTGTAGTATTTTGGAAATTCTTGAATTAAGGTGATTTGTATTCATATAAATTAGCTGGAATTTTTTTTCAATAATTTTTTTATTCTGTGTATTTTATGCTTATATTACTCCAGATGTTTTATTAAAACACATGTCTTTTGCCTTCAGACTAAAGAATTTATTGATGGAAGCTTACAGACTGGAGGTAAACAGTAATTTCTTTATGTAGCCAGTGTTTATTTTCAGGAGATTATGTGTTACAGTTAATTTTTTAGTTACCACTTGTCTTAAATGAAGGGTATGGAAGTTGGAATTGTATGTAATAGACTATTCCCAAATTTGTTTTTTCCCAACTCCTTGTTTCATTTGGATAGGCTTTCTTAAGTAACCCTATACAACCATTTTTGAATTCTGGGTCAGCTTTAAATGTCTTTAATTTCAAAGTCTACAGGTAATATAAATTGTAAAACTTGAAAGTTAATAAGTATCTAAATGGTATGTATAAAACATAAAACGTTTAAGAAAGGATTTATCTTACTATGGTATAGTACATGGTTTCAATATATTTTAGTTGCTGAATTAGATATATATATATTTTGTCAGAGTAATTATTTCTTGTTTTTCAGGAAAAGTTCTTGTCCATGGAAATGCAGGGATCTCCAGGAGGTATGAAGTTAGAGATTATCTTTTTTTTCTAGCATTTAATTAATGAGTTGTGTTTTCTATTTTTTTCTAAAATTTTTTCCCCCTCTTCAGTGCTGCCTTTGTTATTGCATACATTATGGAAACATTTGGAATGAAGTACAGGTAAGAAAGCACTCTGAAACCTAGCCAATTTAAATTCTCATTAAAATGAAGCTTAATGGAAACAGTTTGGGAGTTTGAAGTTGATATTCTCTTCATTTTGTCATCTAGTCATGTTTGATTAGGCAGGTTCTTATATTCCATGCTTAGTCGTTTAACCTTTGTAGCTTGTCTACCTTGTGTAGATATACTTTAGGCTAATATTTTGTGGTTTTAGGGAACTAGTGCTAAATGTTATTTTAAGAAGCCATGATAGTTACAGTTGGAAATAACCCTTGGAAAAGTAATTATTTACTACTAGAGAATTGTTCAGTCTGAGTTTAAAAACTTAGTCACACACACACACACACACACACACAAACTCGTACACACAGATGTTTATTGCTTCCCTTGTTTAAAAGGCTAATCTAGGGGCATCTGGGTGACTCAGTTGGTTAAGCGTCCGACTTCGTCTCAGGTCATGATCTCACAGTCCATGAGTTCGAGCCCTGCGTCGGGCTCTGTGCTGACAGCTCAGAGCCTGTAGCCTGCTTCAGATTCTGTGTGTCCCTCTCTCTCTGCCTCTCCCCCACTCATACTCTGTTTCTCTTTCTCTCTCTCTCTCTCAAAAATAAACGTTAAAAAAAATTATAAAAGGCTAATTTATTACGTTTTCCTTTAACAATAGTTGGGTGAAAAATTACCTAGGCACTGTTTCATCTTCTGTTCATATTCAGTGTAGTCTTTCTTATCCAGAATCAACTTTTCCAAGCATACTACCTAGATAAAAGAGAGAGAGTGCCCCAGAACAAAAGAAAAAACTGGTCAATGTACAGTGTTTCCTGTTCTTAGTGTGTCTTGTACATGTTAGAAATCTTGTAATCATTGACACCTCCTTGTCATTCACTCCTTACCTCCTAAACTGACCCTTTACCAACCTGTTTTATGTCCTAAAATATACCTTGAATCTGTCACTTTATCTTTCTCTTCATCATCATTTAATCTTCAATCCAAGCTCCAATCATGTCTTTCCTGGACTCTTCCAATGGTAGCCTTCTTAGTGGTTTTATGTATCCTTTTGTTTCTCCAGTCCGTTTTTTTCTGCACTACAGTAGGAGTGAACTTTTCAAAAGATAAATCTGGTCATATAATCACCATACCCCCAAAAAGCTCTCAAAGGTTTCTGATCCTTAATAATTTTTAACATGGCCAGTGAAACTTAGTGTGATATGCCTGTATCAACTTATCCATCATTGTATCATGTTCTCTGTTAGTTTCTTCATTTGAGCTGTATTCAGCCTTGGATCCACATGACTAACACATACTAGACATTCAAATGCTTGTTTAATTTGTTTGGTATCCTTTGTGTTTAAATTTCTTAAAAGTGTCAGTTCCTAGGGATACCTGGGTGGCTCAGTTGGTCGAGTGTTCCACTCTTGATTTTGGCTCAGTCATGATCTCAGGGTTGTGAGTTCGAAGCCCACATTGGGCTCTGCACTGGGCATGGAGCCTACTTAAGATTCTCTCTTTTCCTCTTCCTCTGCCTCTCCCCCCACCTGCTCGCACACTCTCACTCTGTCTCTCTAAAGTGTCAATTCTTAATATTATTTGAATACAAATCCTTCATTTATTTAATTGAAAAAGATAAATGCTGGCTAGATGTTATGTTTTATATATTCTCTTTATTATTTGGTGTCTTGTCAGTAATAATAATAATAATGGTGAAAATAGCTTCCATACATTGGGTCTGTGGCAGGTACTATTCTATTCTAGGCTCTTTTATCTCATTTAAGCCTTACAACAACACAAGAGAGTAGATATAGTTCTCCTTGTTTAAACAATGGTAATATTTTGAGCATGTACTGTGTGATAGATGCTCTACAAAGGTGCTTTACACTTATATCTTCCATCTTCACAGTAGCCTATCAAGATAGGAATTATTATAATCCCTAATTTACAGATGAGAAAAATAAAGTTTAGAAAGTTGAGCAGCTTCCCTTAGAACACAAGCTGGTAAATAAGCGGGATTGTGATATTTCATCTGACCATGCTGTCGATTTTTCCTCTACATCTCCACCTCTCTGTAGTAAAAGCTGTATATGATTTCCTGTTTTAGGTAAATTTTTGGGATAAGTTCTTATTTTAGGTAAATTATGAAAAAAGTGAGATTATTCATGAAATAATAACATCACCTTAGTTTTCTTTTTTTGTTTTCAGAGATGCATTTGCTTATGTTCAAGAAAGAAGATTTTGTATTAATCCTAATGCTGGATTTGTCCATCAACTTCAGGTAACTTTTCTCTTCTTCCTCTTTAAGGTATCAGAAAATAGGATAATTCATTTTCTTACATCCATGTAGATTAAATGTAGAATTTACTTTAAATACCTAAAAATTGCCATAATCTAATTATTTATTTAATTTTATTATTATTTTTTAACTTTTTAAATTTATTTTAAATATAATCTCTACACCTAACATGGGGCTTGAATTCAGGGCCCCGAGATCAAGAGTTGCATGCTCCTCTAACTGACCCAACCAGGTACCCCCTAATTTGATTTTTTATTCAAGTCTACATTTCCAGTTAAAAGTTTTTTCTTTTTTCTTTTCTTTTTTTTTTTTTAATTTATTTATTTTAAGAGAAAGCGAGGGAAAGAGAAAATCCCAAGCAGAGTCCACAGTGTCAGTGCAGAGCCCATTACTGGGCTCAAACTCACAAACCATGAGACCATGACCTGAGCCAAAGTCGGATGCTTAACCAACTGAGCCACCCAGGCGCCACTCAAAAGTATTTTCTTAAAAGCTGCTATTACTGTGAAAAAAGGGTTAAAGGCACATTGTTAAATGTAAGATAAAATAATTGTTAGAAATTTCATTTTTTTCCCTCTATTTTGATTGTACACAGAGACAAGAGTTTTGATTCTAAGTATACTATGTATAGAAGCTTTTATATTTTATTTTCTATTTTATAGGCCTTATTTTTTCCATGTTTCAAATTTTGTTGGTGCCTAGAAGATGAACTAAAAAGACAGTAAGATAAACCTGTGAGGTATCTGATTAAACTAGTTTATTTAATTTTTTCCAAAAAGGAAAATTATGGATTAAAGGATGTCTTCTTACTCATTCCATCCAGTTATGCAGGAGTAAATAAGTTTTTTTGCCTTTTAACCCTGTTGTGTAAAAACGTTGTCTTTTTAAATTGATGTTTTTATTTAAAAAAGTAATATATACTTATGGTATTATATATACTTATGGTTAAAATTCAACAATATATATACAATTGTACCAGCATTTTTATATGTATATATGCATCATAACTTTATATTATTAATTCCTTATACATAAACCTTTAGATTGTTTCTAGTCTTTCATGATTATGAACAATATTGGGAAAAGTATCCTGGTAGGTACATCTTTGTTTACATGTGTGAATATGCCTATAAGATATATACATATATAGAGAGAGGAATTGTTGGGTCAGAGGCATTTGAAATTTGATGTTATCACGTAGTCTTTTAAAAGGCTTAAATAATGTAAGCCACCAGGAAACTAGAAGTACCTTTTTCCCAATATCACATTCAGTACCAATAGCCAAAAATATTTTATCAGATTTTTCTGATCATTGTCATCATGGTGGTAAAAGTGGCAACTCCAGTGGTTTGCCCATCTTCTATCAGATTATTGATATTTTTCTCATTGGTTTATAAGAGCTCTTTATATATTAAGGAACCTATTTTTAGCCAACTGAGTTGAAATGCTATTTTTATTATATACTGAACTCTTATCTATATTTGGGCCTATTTCTGGACTTTGTGTTCTATTCCATTGCTCTGCTTACTGCTGCAATTGTATCAAACAATTTTAAATACTATGATATTATATAAGTCAGTTATGTTATAGCTCAAGATTCCCTCATTAATGTTCTTTCTAGAATTTTCCTGGCAAGGTTTTAACATTGTGTGTGTGAACTTTACTGAAAAGAGCTCTATATTTTTTATTTTATAACTATGTTTACAGTTCAGAAAGAATTGATACCTTACATTTTTAGTCTTTGTCTCTAAGAATATATTCCATTTATTCAAATCAATTTTTATGTCCTCTAGTGTTTTAAAGTTTTCTTTTTGGGGGCACCTGGGTGGTTCAGTCGGTTAAGCATCCGACTTCATTCAGCTCATGTCATGATCTCGCTGTTTGTGAGTTTGAGCCCTGCATCGGCCTCTGTGCTGACAGCTTCGAGCCTGGAGCCTGCTTTGGATTCTGTGTTTCCCTCTCTCTCTGCCCCTCCTCTGCTCGCACTCACTCAGTCTCTGTCTCTCAAAAATAAACGTTTAAAAAAATTTTTTTTTATATCTTTCTTTTTGTAGAATATATGTATTTCTTATGAAATTTACAGTATCCTATATTCAACACAGTTTACTCAGCAGAATAGCCAGAATCTTATTACAGGTTATCCCTCCACTTAAAATAAAAGCCACAGGCCTTATTTACAATGACTTTTATAGCCTTACACTTGCAGTCCTTTACCTTTCAGTTCTAATCTCCTACTATCTCATTTGCTTACTATGTATGTTCCAGTCACATTGACCTTCTCACAATTCCTTGAAAATACTATGCATGTTCTCATCTCAAGGCACTTGCCCTTATTCCCCCCACCTAGAATGCTTTCCCCCAAACATCTGCATGGCTTGTTCCCTTAATTTTCCTTTGACTGCATTATTGCAATAGCATTCTAATGGGTATTAGGAATACTTGCTTCTGCCCTTACCTCCTAAATCCCTACATTCAAAAGAAATATTAGTTTGGACAAAAGTGGTAGCAAGGGAAGAGGTGAGAAGAGATCACATTGTGGATTTGACAGTATAGCTGACAGGATTTGCTGATGGATTGGATGTGAAGAGAGAAGATTAAGAGGAATCTAAGCCTTTATGGAAGATATGAAAGAAACTGCATGAGAAGATTTAAGGGGAATAAAATCAAGTTCGGTTTTGGTTACATTAAGGTTGAGAGGGCTTTTAGGCGGTAGGCAGTTATACACATCAAAGTCCAGACTTCAGGGGAAAGAACCATATATCTAATTAGTATTATATAGATGCCAATGAAAGCCCTGAGACTGGGTGAGATCACTACGGGAATGTAGATAGAGAAGAAGTTCCAAAACAACCCTGATGCACTCCAACATGTAGAGGGTGGGGAGATGAGGAATTAGCAGAAAAGATCGAAAAGAATGGCCAATGGGGTAGGAAAAAAATCAGGGTGGCTTGTTTGAGAAGTCAAGGGAAGGAAGTGTTTGAAGAAGTAGGGAATGATCCTACAAAGGCTGATAATAGGTCAAATAAGATAAGGGCTGAGAATTAACATTAGGTTAGGAACATGCGGTTATTGGTGTCCTTGACAAACAGAAGGCAAAGGATAAGCCTAATTGCTCAGCATTCAGGGAAAAATGGGAAGAGAGGAATGTGAACAGCAAGAATAGATAATTGCAGGAATTATGCTTTGAAGGGGAAAACAGAAATGACAGCTGGAGGGGAAATTAGGGTTATTAGGGGGGATTTTGTTTGTTTTCTAAAGTCTAGCATATTTGCTGTCTGGGCAATTCCAGGAGAACAGAGGAAATTGATATTATGCCAGAAATGGATAGTATGGTCTATTCTCTTTGTTGAGTTTATTATGTTTATTATTAACCCATTGACCTTGAGAGTTGATATGTCATCTCTTTCATTACTACATTTCTTCCTTGAGTCCTTTTATCTCTTCTTTGTATTCATTTCAGAAATGTCATATTCTCATTGAGTTCATGGAAAATTAATCATGTTCATTTGCTTCACGGAGTGATTTTCGTTTTTTTTTTTTTTTAATGTTTTATTTATTTTTGAGAGAGACAGACAGAGCGTGAGTGGGGAAGGGGCAGAGAGAGAGGAAGACACAGAATCTGAAGCCATCTCCAGGCCCTGAGCTGTCAGCACAGAGCCCAACATGGGACTCAAACCCACAAACAGTGAGATCATGACCTGAGCCAAAGCCAGACACTTAACTGATTGAGCCACCTAGGCGCCCCCATGGAGTGATTTTCATGCTGTGTTCTTCATATGACTTTTGGTTTATAATGTTGCCTTTTTTCCCCTTGTGACATCTTTATGTTAAAAAACCTACAATGGTTCCTTTTTGATTATAGGTCATCTTTGAATTAGAAGTATTCTTCTTAGATCAGCTATTTGCCCAATAGTGAAGTTGTGGGAGAGGAACCTGGGTAGTGGTTGGGAAAGACAGATAGCTTAAATTTTCCCAGTTGTCTTAGAAGACTTTCTTACCAACATTTTTCTCTGGTGGTATGACTACTCAATGGAGTAGGAAGCAGAGCCCCCCCACCCCATGTCACAGGTTTTTCTCATTTAGATTGATGAACACCTCATGCATGTTAGAATCACCCAGAGGAAGCTAAGCTAAACCAAGTAAGTGAGAATCACTGGGGGTGAGACTTAATATTTAAGTTTTTTTTTTTTATTTTTGAGAGAGAGACAGACAGAGAGACAGAGCACAAGCAAGGGAGGAGCAGAGAGAGAAGGAGACACTGAATCTGAAACAGGCTCCTGGCTCCGAGGTGTCAACACAGAGCATGATGCGGGACTTGAACTCATGAATCCTGAGATAATGACCTGAGCTGAAGTTGAATGCTTACCCAACTGAGGCACCCAGATGCCCCTATATATGTATTTGAAGCCTCTCCGGTGATCTTTAGGTATAGCCAGACTTGGAGAATTATTGGTTAAGGTTTTATTTTTAACTAAGATCAGATATTTGGCTTCATACTTCACCTTACTATCATATAGCCTGTTTCTTGCAAAAATATCATGTGTGGGCATTCACATTTTCCCTGATATGCCCTACCTCATCCCACAGCCCACTCACATTTCCTGATCAGCATACTATTTAAAGGCTTATTAGTTTTATCTTAGGCACACCATCTTTCTTTGGAGAACTCTGAAGTGTAACCCATTCTGCCTGATTTTTGCAGTCAGGCATCTTGTGTTCTAGCTTGTCTGGTTCCATTTTTTTTTTTTTTAATTTACTGTGGAATATAATACACATATAGAAAATGCATAAAATGTAAATACACATTCATGTAACCACCATTAGGTCAAGAAACTGAACCTATGCTAGGATCTCAAAAGCCCTGTGATGCCCCTTCCCAATCACAGACAATCTTTCTCCTTTTATAAAGGTAACCACTATTCTGACCTATTTGGTAATTATTTCTTTAGTTTTCATTCTTCTCATATTTACGGTTATGGTTGTTTCCTAGTTTCATCAAATGAGGTGTTCTCTATTATCAGAGGAGAGGGATAGAAATGCCTTTATTCTTCCATGTTTGGAGGTAGAGGACTATTCATTTTAAGGGATCAGAAAATCAAATACATATTTGAATCAAATGCCTTATATTAGTCTCATTTTTAAAGGGGTGCCTGGGTGACTAAGTCAGTTGAGCATCTGACTTCAGCTGAAGTCATAATCTCACAGTTCATGAGTTAGAGCCCATGTTGGGCTCTCTGCTATCAGTGTGGAGCCTACTTGGGATCCTCTGCCTCTCTCTCTCTCTCTGCCTCTTCCCCTCCTGCATGTGCACACACTCTCTCTCTCAAAAATAAATATTAAACAAATAACTTCTCCAAAATACAGTATTATGGTGTAATGGGGAGGAAGGAGTAATAAGTTACATTAAAAAAAAATAATAAAATATTCTACAAAAACATTTTATCTTTATTGAACTTTATTTCATTTTATTCTTAGTCATTTTATGAGATTGCCTGTTTGGGTTTGTGGTGTGTGTGTGTGTGTGTGTGTGTGTGTGTGTGTGTGTGTGTGTGTGTTTTAACAGAGGAGCTTAGACATCATGTAATTAACACCGCAGAGGCTTGTGTTTTAACAGAGGAAGTCAGAGATCATATAGCTAATGCCCCAGTGGCAGAGAACATACACCAGCAGTTCAACGTATGATACCCTAGTGCAAGCAATTAGCTTGACTTGATTTATAGTTTCATCAGTAAATGCAAAATTATGAGGTCAGAATTTTAAACCTGTATTTCTCTTACAACAATTATGGCACCAGATTTTTCAGTATCAATAAGAATACCAGTAATGAACATGGTAACCACTGTTTTGGGTACCCAAGAATTTAAATGTATATTCAAGTTAATTAAATCTTTTTTAGGAATATGAAGCCATCTACCTAGCAAAATTAACCATACAGATGATGTCACCACTCCAGATAGAAAGGTCATTATCCGTTCATTCTGGACCCACAGGTAAGGATGTTTTTTCATTTTGGAGAAGGTTGGGGAGAGAGATGATGGTATGAAAGGTAGAAAGCACCTTTTGCTCTTTATTGGTTTTACTGAACAATTTAAATTGTTTAGAAAACTTGGGGTAGACTATTGAATTAAAACAAGGTAATTGTAAATTTTAATTTTATACTGAATACATATGTATTATATTGAGCTTCTACTGTGTAAACACCACTGTACTTGGTTAATAGAATAGGCTAGTTAGAAGATCACATTTCTGCTTCGTTTTAGTTTAAGTCTTTAAGTGGTGTAACTGCTGTAAAGATTAAAATAAGAGGGATCTGGAGAAGGGGCTTTAAGTACACTCCATGATCTTACTAAAAATAAAAGATGGTTAAATAAGTGAAAGCATGTTTCAAGTTAAATAGGGTGACTAATGTGAGCCACCCCAGTTTTTCTCTTGTCATCAATATTTCAGTCCCTTCTCCCTTTCTTCCCTTTTTCAGAGTATTCTCTCCATTATTTTCAAAGTTAATGATCCAAGCATGCTGTCAAAATCTTTTATCTTTCTTCTCTAAGACCTTTGTTACCCTTGTTTGTATCCTTTCCTTTTTACTCAATCTCAGTCTATTTCAGGTTCATATTGGCCTCCTATCCAAAGTCTAACTTGGTTTATTCTGTACATTCTTGCCAGATTTATTTTCATAGAAGATAGTTCATAAAAGATAGTTCTAATGTATTTTTCCTGTACAAAAGCCTTCATTGGTTTTATTCCTACAGAAGAAAACATAGAGTGTCATAGTAAGTAAAGGCACTTCTGATCTTGGTGTCTCTCAGAGTTCCTCTTTATATATGCATTCCAGAAAACTGAACTCATGGTTTCATTTGTGTCTTCTTTTCTCCACCTAGAGTGCATCACATTGTCTCTCTACCCTTAAAAACTTAGTTCACACGTTACTCAAGAGAAAGGATGATTAACTTAATCTTCCTCCAATCCCTAGTTATTTGGAATTCCTATACTCTAGAGCTTTATTTGTACCTCCTCACTTTCTGCTTGCATTAGTTGTTGATGTTTCTTACCTCTTTTAGATCCAAGTTCAGCACTTCATCTGAAACTCAGCTAGACCAGCTGTATTTAGCTTTATGGCTAGCATATTTTCTTTATCCCATTGCCTTGATATTCTATCATTATTTTATTGATCTTATAGTGAGACATTAGTTTCATGTTACAATCCAACCTCTGATACAACATTATTACCATGATTTAGCCCAACCTTTTGGGCATAACTTTAAGCTTGTGCCATTGTTAGGCAGATAACACAGTAGACCCTTTACCATTTTAATTGTTCCCCTAAGTTTTCCTCCATGGAGACTCAAATTTCTTGACTATAACTATTGGCCATATAGGGGTAACTTTGATTCTATGTGGAAAATTTCTGTACTAGCAGACTTTGATGTAAAGAGTAGGTAAAATAAAATCTGCTCTGTGACATCCCATCCTTTCTCTTAGTTTTAGACTTCTTGGTAATCAAACCACAGCTTCACTGGAAAAATATTTTCAGCAGTGTCTATGAAAGCAAAAAGATAATCATATCTCAAAAATAAGATTGCAAAAATACAAAATTAATCTCTTAAAGTTTATGTTCGAAGTCACAGGTTTATGGTGCCTAAAAAACAAACTTGGCAACCAAACATTTAGGTACCATTATCTCTTTAAAAATTCTGTTTTCAAGATATTTTAAAAATTAATGATTGTGGGGCACCTAGGTGCCTCAGTCGGTTAAGCATTTGCCTTCCACTCAGGTCATGATCTCACACAAGAGATTGTGAGTTCAAGCCCCACATCGGGCTCTCTGCTCTCAGTGCGGATCATCTGTCCGCCACTCCCCCCCCCAAAATAAATAAGTAAATAAATAAGTATTAATGATTGTTATTTGTAATATCTAAGACATAGTTAATTCTCAAGAGGGGAAATATATCCTGTCATGAAGATATAAAATTGTTTGGGTAACAGAAGAATTTACTAACATTCACTAAAAATTCAGTTATGGAATTCTAGTGAATATCCCTACATTTATGAAAATGAAATTTTTACTGGATCTAACATTGTAGCAATTGGACTTATTTAAGTTCCCATTATATGTTATATTCATGCAATAATTTTTAGGCAGTTTGAAGAGAACACATGAAGAAGAAGATGATTTTGGAAACATGCAAGTGGCAACTGCACAAAATGGCTGACTCGAGAGCAAGATTACAGAGGATGTGAATTTCTATTTGGGAAGGAGAAAATACTAGAGACAATAATAATGTAAAATGGTAAAAATACAAGTAGTTTTTTTTTTTTTTTTTTCAATTATATGTTGCTTCCAGACGTGTTTCTCTGCAACTTGTTGAGCAACATTTTAAGAAGATGTTGGACTTCTGCAATAGATGGCACTGATGGTTTTACTCCTTTTTTCTTTTCTTTTTCCTTTCTTTCTTTCTTTTTTTTTTTTTTTTTTTTACACTTTACAGTTTTATTATAAACCAAGAATTTTGGACTTGCAAAGAGGTATTATTGCAATAATGCACTTTTCATACTTGAAATTTATTTGTATGATATAAAGTTATTACTTTAAACAAAATGCAAGTTGGGGGGATTTGTTTATAAAATCTGGGTAATTTATAACGAGAATTTCCTAAAGTTTGCTAAAAATTCATTTTGTGTTCTATATATTACATTTTAAAAATAATTTTACAGTTCACTTTTATGATGGAACCTCTTATGGAAACATTAGCAAATGCAGAAATCTGCCACATACCTGTTTTAGTATAATTCAGTAGCTTCATTACCCTTTTATTTTTTTAAACTTCTTTATCCCTTATTAATAATATTTGAATCATGACATTAGCCAACTCTTCTTACTTTAACATGATCCAAGTATTGCTTCTATCCCTATTATCTTCGTAATTTGTTTATTCTAAAGAAAAAAAGTATAATGAACAGAGGAAGATGTTTTGCTTGGTGATACCAGATGCTAAAAAACAAGGAGTTTTAGACTTTTGAGTGACTTTCCTTTTTTCCTTAACAGCCAAATGTTGTGTTTGTTCTTTTTAGAGTTGCCTACCCCATTTTTTCTCTGTCCAAAATAGTTCGAAATAGAATATAATAACCAATGTAGCACTATTTTTTTTCTAAATGAAGCCCAAAAGAGAAAAGTGCCTTGCATTATTAAAAAATTAAAAATAAAAAAATAAATCTTCACGACCTCTAAATTAGTATGTATAACGGTGAAAAGTTTTTAACGTTCTTTTGTAATTTCTTTTTCTTTTTAACCACAAATTAGTTAAAACAGAGTCTGCGGCTTAAAGAAACCTCAGTAAGTTATTAATGTGAAATATTTACTCCTTCATTTTATGTTGTCTTAATGAGTCTGTGAGGTTGTTCTGTCTCAGATAGCAGCTTTTCTTGAAGATGCATTTATTGGGGAAAGTGGTTTGTGGGAAACCTCATTGTATTTAAAATTAGTGTTTTAATTCTTTACATTGAGTTAATCCAAATTTCCCCCATAATTTGCATTAACAAAGTCACTTTATGGATCCTTAATTCTCCATATTTTTATTTATACATATAAAGATTGTTCTAAGAAAAACATTTTTGCTATTTTAAGTATGCCATGAGGGAGGAGAGGAGTGTTTTTAACTTTTTATAGTTGATTTAGGGTAGCACAAACAAAACTCCTTTATATCTCATTTTTCAGTCCTCTCTTGAGGTGCTTTACTGATGGGAATGATTTCCATACATTCCCTTGGTACCATCAGGTACTATGCAAGGTAACCCATTACACCAAGTTACTTGTTTTGCTTTCCTCCCTACAATGTAATATAATACAGTAAAAAAGCTTTTTTTTATCCAGCATAGCAGGAGAGTGGAAATGAATTAAAATTGTTTTATTAACTAAGAGTTAATTCCTATTGACCGAGGTGGTATTCTTCTGATTCCTTTCTCTTCCCCTATTTTACCACCCTGAGAAGAGCCTATGATTAATCCCACTGTGGTCTTGTATTCTGTTGTGTGATTAGGTCATGGTGTGGTAGTCCAGTAGAGTCAAGATTTGCATTGTGTTCAGAAATTCCACTTGGCAAAATGCCAGATAACACAGCTTTCCTGTATATAGATCACTATATAGGTCAGCAAAAACCTCTCTTGCAACCTAATAATCTGTGATGCTTCTTCATTCAGCAGAAACTCTGCTTAAAAGAATCTTCGTAATACTACATTTAGGTTTTAAAATGAGGGAGTTAAGATTTTTAAACTTAGTTTCTTAAATACACATATCCTCTCTAGTCTGGCCAAAAATACAGATTTGGTCATTTATTAATTTAAAGCTGGTAATTTTCCACTTTTTCTAACCACTGTAATTTTTATGTTGTCACTGAAGTGCCTGCCCAGCACTGTATATTAAAGACTGTCTCTTGAACACTAGGAAAAGGGACTATCATCTTCTTGAGTACAGTACTAATGGGGACAAAACATGAAGTTTATTTTTCTTTCATGTAAGAACACCCCAAGTTTGTTTTACCTAAATTCAACTAGTTCTGGTAGCTCTTCTAGTCTTTCTTCTGTTTGGTTCCATTTCTGTTAATTCTTTTATTTCTACAGATGTTTTGTGATAGTTACCTATAATACATTTAACCAATCATGACTTTTTTTCTAGGCTATTTGAATAATGTATGAGTGATGTAGCACCTAATTTTAGACATTAAATATGTTATCTGGGCAAGGATTTAAACTGAAATTGCAGGAAAACTGCTTTACTGTCCACGTTAAAAGTATGAAACAAGTATTGAAAATATTCAAACTGGAATGGCAGTATTCTTACCTTCTAATTTTAATTAGTTCATGTTAATTTCTTATCTATTATGTGTTTAAAGAGCAGTTACCTTTATTTGTATCTACTCTATGGTGGAAATGTTAAACCATGATAGCTTCTGGCTTCTGATACCAACTCTCAACCACTTAACTTTTACAGCAGAATATTTGTTTTGGGGGGAGGGGGATTTTGTGCTTCATATGAGTTTAGAAGTAATGTCAGAAAATGTTAAGCATGTCCTTTTTAAGAAAATATAAGGTTTCTAATTGTCTAATTACCATGGTAATTCAAGTGAATTAGAAGTATTTAACTGCAATCTTGAATTATAAAGTTGGGATGCATATATATATACACACACACACACACACACACACACATATATATCAGGATCTCAACTTGATGTAAAGTAAATGAGCAGTTACCTGGCGGATTTTTTTTTTTTATAACTGGTTTAATCCATAATTCCATAACAAACTTAGCTTCACTTCAGTATTTACTTTGTCCATCCAAACATGCTCCAATATGGAAATGATAGGAAATAACTAAGATTACTAAAAGATTTTATTTTATTTTTAGAAAGATAAGTTTCTAGGATCTTTGAATGCTGGATTTTTTTGTCTTACCCATCCATGGCAGCTAAAAAAAAAAAAAATCAAAATATTCAGGTTTACATGTTAGCTCTCTCATAGGGAGTTGCCATACCTCACAGTTCAAAGTGTATTCTATAGATCAGTAACATTATACTGACATGTAATTGCAATTTACTATGCAGCAAAAATGATTCAAGAAGAAAAATAACCTACAGTGTCTATTTACCTTTGTATAGGGAATTGCTTAAGTTACTCTGCTTTTAACATTTGTACTTGGATAAAATGCTTATGTATGTATAGGAATGTCACAGTGCAAGATGCTGCTAGCCCAGGCACAAAGTATTAAAATTATTTTGTGAAGATTGGTGGTTGTATTAAAACTGTTGTGCCATTATACCTCAAAAAGATTGAAACGTTCATTTATACTGCTTATGCCTCAGAACTACTTTAGATTGTTGTCTTCTAGGTAAAAGTAACCTGCTTTTACTACCTCAGATTAATAAGGATGAACAAACATTGGATGTTAAGCATTTAAGAGTATCTTGCAAAAACATTGTATGGTCACACACACACAAATCCAGGCAAGGCCTGAATTTTAGCTCAAGAATATTTCTTAAGTATTAGTTGAACAAACTTGGACTTGGAAGTAAATTCATGTCTGAAGGAAAGAGTATAAATCATCCACAGAGCAGCTTCTAGCCTGTTAAAAACAACACTACTTGTGTTCACAGTACCATATTCCCCATCAGCCTACATACTACTTACTCTTCATCAAATCTAAGATGCTATCACTACACTGTTCTTTTAGATACCACTAAAAGGCAAAATATTGTTGAATAAACTCTGGCAAGCCATTGATCAGAAAACGCATCCTGATTTCCAAAATGTTAGCATAAAAAATGTGCATCTTAGAGTCAAGGAAATATAAAAATACAAAATATATGAGGCATGATAAAAATCACAACTGTCACTTCACCCTATCTTTTCAAAGCAAATAATGCTTTAAAATGTGAATATATAGTTTATATATTATGAAACATTTTATGCAATTTTCTCAAATTTACTCACAATATGAGTTAGAAAATTTTAAACATACTCTGGCTAACTTTTAAAAAAAATTTTTATTTTTTTATTTTTGAGAGACCGAGTGCAAGCAGGGGAGGGGCAGAGAGAGACACACACAGATCTGAAGCAGGCTCCAGGCTCTGAGCTATCAGCACAGAGCCCAACCTGGGGCTTGAACCCATGAACCGTGAGATCATGACCTGAGCCAAAGTCATAGGCTTAACCAACTGAGCCACCGAGGCACCCCAATGGCCAGCTTTTTTATTTATTATTTATTTATGTATGTATGTATGTATGTATGTATGTATTTATTTATTTATTTTCTTCTTATATAACTTATTGTCAAATTGGTTTCCATACAACACCCAGTGCTTATCCCAACAGGTGCCCTCTTCAATGCCCATCACCCATTTTCCTTACCCCCCCCCCACCTCAGTTTGTTCTCAGTATTTAAGAGTCTCTTATGGTTTGCCTCCTTCCCTCTCTGTAACTTTCCCCCCCCTCCTATCCCCCCTGGTCTGTTAAGTTTCTCAGGATCCACATATGAGTGAAAACGTATGGTATCTGTCTTAACACTCTCCAGTTCCATCCACATTGCTACAAATTGACCAGCTTTTAAAATAAAGCTAAATACAGGGGTGCCTGGGTGGCTCAGTCAGTTGAGCATCTAACTCTTTTGGCTCAGGTCATGATCCCAAGGGTCATGGGTTTGAACCCCATGTAGGGCTCCACACTGGCTGAATGTGGAGGCTGCTTAAGATTCTCTTCCTCTGCCCCTCATCCCCTCTTGCACACTGAGGTTAAAACTTTAAGTAAAAATAAAGCTAAATACAAATCACCATTTTCATCAATGACAATTTTTATATTCTTTATAACTCTTATAGGGAGGGTTTAAAAGACCTTAAGAATACTATTTAAAGGGATTTACTGAAATACCAACCTTGTAGACAATTTTATTTCAAATTATTTACAAGAATGGTAAAGCATATAATTTTGCCTTCTTTTAGGTTTATTTTTTTTAACATGGGTTTTAAGTACCATAATGTACTTAATAAAGCTACCATCGTGCCAAGGTTGTAGGACTCCTGAAAAGGCAAAACTAGCTGAAAAGGCAAAAGCAGGGTTGTTGCTTTTACTAGAAACAGATCAATTCATAAGCATAGGTCATTAGCAGGTAAGTAGTGCACCCTCTATTGGTGAAGGGTTTCTATGGTTTTAGAAAGCCAACTTGAGCTTACTACAAGGACAGAGATCCTAAATCCAGTTGAGGTACGTGTGAGGGAGAGGGATGACAGACAAGTGGTGGGTCTTTACTTTCCCAATTAATTTTACAAAGAGTACACAAAACTGAAATCTTCTGAACCAGGACATAACCTAATAGTTCAACAAAAGATGCAAGAAAAACACAGACATTAGGATTCTAATGAAAGACTTTTCATCATATGAACAGGTTTAATGTAACATGGAATGCAAAAGATTAGAACCATTAATAAAATATCCAATTTTCCAACTTAAAAAAAATAATTAAAATAAATAAAATCAAAACAAGATAGTGACCAGAATAATAGTACCATGACAATCACAGTAAATAGAAAAGCTTCCATCAACATTTCAAGGATTTAACAAATGCAGTATGATACTTATTTAAAATATTCCACTCAATTTTGTAATCTTTCATAAAAATGTTACTTAGAAGACATCAATGAAAAGATGAGAAATCAGGTTAGAAATACACAATATGCCAAGATTTGCTCATTCACTGTTAAAAAGTACCTTGTATTTGCTCTTAGGTATTTTAAACAAATGAATAATTATATTTCACATATAAGACAGGTGGTACCTTAACTGCATAAGAATTATATAAACTTTCAGATGTACACTTAAATTGTTTTATTTTGAATCCTGTCACATTTTATAATTTTCATTTCTACTTACTGAAAAGGCTAACCAGGTTGTTTGCCAATTCAGTATTAGGACCAACAAATGTTGGTCTGCACTACATTTAGTTATCTTACCCAATTTCACGTAATAATGGAAAAATGATAACACTCCTAAGTGATTTTTGGTGTTTCTCTGATTGAAACAAAAGTATTAATTTTGTGAATGTGATATAGCCTTATTTATGGTATATATATATTTTTTTTAATGAGCGGTACAGATTGCAGACACATAACTATACTACCTATACTCTTAACTACAAAGAAATGAAGCCAAACTTTAGAAAAATACAATGCAAGAAAAGATTCAAGTTAAAAATATATTCCTTTGGTTAAAAATCATCCCCTTTATAAGACTCATTTGTAATCTAAACTCACAGCATGTCCCACAGGCCAAAGTAATCTTCTAAGTGTCATTATACTTGTTGAATTACCATGTTATTTTCAATCCAGTATTTATGGAGGTCACTGGGTTGCAGCAACAAAATATTTTAACTCTAAGAAGAGTATTGCCTTGTTGCATTAGCTCCTTTGACAAATGTCTTTCTTAAAAGATTTTTACTTCAGAAACCTCCGACACATGTAGTTTTCTTCAGATACTGTATATCCAAACTTTTTATAGAAACCAACATTTTGTGGTAGACATTCAAGGGTAATCTTATAACAGTTCAGTTTCTTGCTTAGCAAAGTAAGGGTTGATAACAACCTGCAATTCAAAAAGCAGGGGGAAAGCATAGAGCATTTGTTAATGAAAATGCATTTGAGTAACTTAATATAAATGAATAAATATTATATAAATAAAATTTCAAATTTATATTAGAAATGGGTTTAGGTCATGACCTTTCTCACTATATTCATTTAAATATTCAAATTGTAACTGGACAAGCTTTAAATCACCCAAAGCATTTGACTGTTTCAAATATAACTTATCTAAGTTGTCTCTAGCACATTAATAGAACAATACTAAATTCAACCTAAAATTAATGTTAACACTGGGGCACCTGGGTGGCTCAGTCAGTTAGGCCTCCAACTTCAGCTCAGGTCATGATCTCGTGGCTCGTGAGTTCAAGACCAGCATTGGGCTCTGTGCTGACAGCTCTTGCACCTGGAACCTGCTTCGGATTCTGTGTGTCTCTCTCTCTTTTTCTGCCCCTCCCCTGCTTGCTCTCTCTCTCAAAAATAAACAAACATTAAAATTAAAAAAAGGATTCATGTTAACACTAAACACTGTCAACTTTTTTTTAAAAATATGGCCAAAATTTTGAATCTTTTTCCTAAATCTATTCAAACTACTTAGGAACAGACAACATTTCCACATAAAATGAGTAAAAGCTTTGTTCTGTATCATTTTTAAAGCTAATATTTGTGAAAGTATATATCAGATTACTTCTGGATTGCTCTAAATAATATGAAATAGAAACAAAACAAAAAAAGTATACATTTTTCAAATCCTTAAAGAATCCAAACCCCAGTATAAGAATGTGATTCTAATGGCCTTAGGGAAAAAAAACTACATCTACAAAAATTTACCCAAAGGGTTTTCTCATGTTCGCACAGACTGAAAAGTTGTATCATTTTGAAGACAGAACATCTTGACTGAAGTTAGGAAACTATAAAAGGTATGACATTTAAGTGGACTAGAATATTAGAAATTGGTCTGTTTTGTTCACTGATGTATCCCAAATATCTCAAATAATATCTGGCACATAGCAGGTCCTAACTTATTGAGCAACTTCCTTAAAATTCAGAAGAGATGGTATTAAGCAAGTTAAAAGATTTAGATAGGGACGCCTGGGTGGCTCTCAGTCAGTTAAGTGCCTGACTCTTGATTTCAGCTCAGATCATGATCTCACTCTGAGTTCAAGCCCCACATCAGGCTCTGCGCTGAAGGGTGGAGCCTGCTTGGGATTCTCTCTTCTCTGCCCCTCCCCCCCACTCACGCTGTCTCTTGTCTCTCTAAATAAACAAACAAAAGATTTAGATAAATGCATAGAGAATTATACAGGAAAGGCTATTTTAGTATATGTTTCTAAAACTTAAGAGGCTTAGGACATTTCCTTTGTTTTTAAATAAGACTGGGAAATAGGTGAATCACTTGACTTGGCCAAAAGTTTGTTTCCTATTAATATGAAAATATTAAAAGTCAATAAAAATGTTAGTCTATAAGACAGTACACTCCCAATTTCCTAACTTCATGATAAAACATAAAAATACTTTGTTTCTTCCATTAAATTTAATTTAAACTACAGGGTGAGCTTAATTAAGGACACCTAAAAAGAACTTCAAACAGGAAAACATTTTTTAACAAATATCTGGGTAAGATACTATTAACTAAAACAGAAAAAGTATCTAATTTAATGAGGGTTACCTTGTTTCTGCCTACTTACAGTTTGCCAAGCTGCTTTCCTCGGCATTCATCACTAACAACAACATCTTCTACTCTTCCTCTCTGAAAATATTTACAGCGTTTAAGGGACTAAGCATGTAGTTTTGTTTTTAGCTACATCAACAAGTGACAGAATTCAATGATAACAATATTTTGTAAACTTGGAAGTTCACAGAAACCAAAATGCAACCCTTTTTTTAATTATAGAGGAAATAATATAATGAACCAATTTGTAGCCTAATCTTGTTTTGTCTATATCCAAAATCTTACCACTCCATTGTTTTAAAGCAGATTTCAGAATCCACAGAACCAAAATGTAATCTTATCATGTTCCATCATCTTACTCCTTGCTTAAGAGCAATTTCTTTCAAACATCCAAATATAATTTACTAATTTCTAGTAAAGAAAGCCCACCAAAATTTGTACCTCAGAATACATTTGAAGTGTTTCTAATTTTCACTGGATTAGCTAGGTTCTCATGAGTCATGAGGAGTGATCAGGAATTAGAAATGTCACAGAGCAGAATACAGTTGAACAATATGGTTTGTTTGAACTGTACAGGTGCACTTATGCAGATTTTTTCTAATAAATGCAATACTGTAAATGTACTGTCATGATTTAATAACATTTTCTTTTCTCTGGGGTGCCTGGGTGGCTCAGTCAGTTAATCATCAGACTCAATCTCAGCTCAGGTCATAATCAAGCTCTGTGTCAGACTCTGGGCTCACAGTGAGGAGCCTGCTTGGGATTTTCTCCCTCCCTCTCTCTCTGCCCCTCCTCTGCTCACGTTCGTTCTCTCTCGCTTTCAAATAAACTTAAAAAAAAAATAGTAACATGTTTTTCTCTAGCTTGCTTTATAAATAAAAATACGATATATAATATACATAACATAATCAACTGCTTATGTTGTAGGGTAACCAGTCAACATTAGTTTTGGGAGTCAAAAGTTACACGCAGATTTTTGACTGCAGAGTGTCAGCATCCCTAACTCCAATCTTGTTCAAGGGTCAGCTATATAATATTCTGAATCTTTTAGTGCTTGGAAATGGATGTGGGAATTTGTGTTACTGTATATACAAAGTATTTTGTTGTTGTTTTTTTTAAATAGCATTAGGGATTCTAAACATCACTGCCAAATTTCATGATGCTGGCTTGGTTTCCCTATGACTATACCAAATCTGACACCTTACAAAACAATGTTTAGCAAACAATTCAGATAGTTAATACATCTTCTTCCTAACTCTGAGAACACAAGACGAAAATGTTACTAAGTGATGTCTAAGAAGCAAAACTTTTTCCAGGGCAATACAGCTCTCATTTTACATTGAAAAGCAGTCAGAAAATAGATTTGTCTAATGGAAACTCAAAGTTGATTTTGCTAGAAAACATTTGTTCATTTTATTCATAAGCATTAATATGAACACATACCTTAGCACAGGAATGGATGAATTTATGTTCTATTATCAGAGTTGCTGTAGCCACAATTTGTCCTAAAGTCACATCTTCCACAACTGTAACATAATAGTCCCCAGATTTCTTCATGTGCTCAAAAGATTCTGTGGAAATCGGACAAGTGTTATGTGGCAGACTTTAAACTTTATTAGGTGCCATAAAAATATTAGGATTAGCTGACTCATTATTGAATATTTAAAGTGATTTCACCATGGCAATTTACTTTGTTTTCTAAAGAAAAAATTAATTATTATGGGGTGCCTGGGTGGCTCAGTCAGTTAAGCATCTGACTTGATTTCGGCTCAGGTCATGATCTCAGGGTTCGTGCCCTGCGCTGGGCTCTGTGCTGGCAGTGCAGAGCCTGCTTGGGATTGTCTCTCTCCCTCTCTCTGATCCTCCCATGCTTGCTCTCTCTCTCTCTCTCTCTTAAAATAAATAAACTTTAAAAAAAGTTTTCAAAGAAAATATTAAAAATGACCAAGAGGTTGAAACATCAGCAATTACTATCAATTAGAATACAGTCCATACATTAAAAAAAAAATCTGCTAGCAAAGTACAACTATTAACAGCTATTTTAGGTGAATAACACAATGCAAGTAAATTACAGATGCTTCCACTTTTGTGACTAATGAATGAAAACTCTAATATCTTTATTACTTTAAATGTTTCTTTAACCTTTACACTCAATATTAAAAAGAAAACAAAACTGCAAATCTCTTATTTGTTTTTAAAATTTTTTAACGTTTTATTTATTTTTGAGAGAGCATGAGCAGAGGAGGTACAGAGAGGAAGACAGGGAATCCCAAAGCCCAACATGGGGTTTGAACCCTAAACTGTGATATCATGACCTGAGCCAAAGCCGGACACTCCACCAACTGAGCCACACAGGTGCTCAATTTACATGAGCAAATTTTAATTAAAATGTTTACATGGCTCCATTCTGTAATTTTTAGTCTTCTGGCTTCAAAATATTTTGACAGTGATCTGGTGTTTCAGGACTCTGACTTGCTTTTTTAGAAACAGAATCTGGTGCACCTGGGTGGCTCAGTTGGTTAAGCATACAACTCTTGGTTTTGGCTCAGGTCCTATCTCCTGGTTTCTCAAGTTCGAATCCCACATCCGTCTCCATGCTTATAGTGTGGAGCCTGCCTGACATTCTCTCTCTCTCTCTCTCTCTCTGCCCATTCCCCACTCACTCTGTGTGTGTGTATGTGTGTGTGTGTGTGTCTCAAAAATAAGTAAATATTTAAAAAATTAAAAAAAAAAACGAATCATTGTTTTTGTTTGCTTTGAAAGCACCTTGTGAAGTAGCTAAAAAATGTTTCCATATCTAATCATCCCAAAGTCACATGGCAAATAGGAGCAAAGATGGAATACTTTTCTCTCAAATTGATTTTTAGTACTTATCTTGGGTTTCTCATCTAATCAGACATACAGGCAAAGAGGAATTCAGAAATAAAAACTGAGCCTAATATTCTCACATACTGTTTATTTCTAGTCTTGTTCTAGATAGGGTTCTGGAGTGGGAAGAAGAAATAAATTCAAGGAAAACAGTGAGAATCAGAAAAGAGTGATCTTCATCTTGGGAGGATCAGCTACAGTACAAAACAAAATTACCTGGTGACAGAAATGAAGAAATTGTAGAAAACAGGAAACAACAGTGTTAGAGCACTGGATGGGATCAGGAAGGTTCTAATCCTTTCTTTATCAGTAACTATCTGTGATCTTATGTCATTTGACCTCTCTGGATTTCCATTCTCTCATGTGCATTATAAATTTTTTTTTAATCTGTATTTATTTTAAGAGAGAGATAGGCTGTGAGCAGGGGAGGGGCAAAGAGAGAGGGAGACACAGAATCCGAAGCAGGCTCCAGGCTCTGAGCCATCAGCACAGAGCCCGACGCAGGGCTAGAATGAGATCATGACCTGAGCAGAAGTCAGACGCTCAACTGACTGAGTCACCCAGGCACCCCCATCTCTCATATGTATTATAAATGCTTATGACACTGGTTGACCTTAAAATTCAATATAAACAAACTAAATAAATTGAGAACATAATGTCTCAATCACTCTTTTTTATTTGGTGATGAGATTTCCATGAATAACCTAACCACATGAAAAATACTATAAGGGGCGCCTGGGTGGCTCAGTCAGTTAGGAAGCCAACTTTGGTTCAGGTCATGATCTTGTGGTCTGTTGAGTTTGGGCTCCATGTCACATTCTGTGCTGACAGCTCAGAGCCTAAAGCCTGCTTAGGATTCTATGTCTCCCTCTTTCTCTGCCTCTCCCCTGCTCATGCTTGGCCTCTCTCTCAAAAATACACATTAAAAAAAAAAAAAAATAACAATATAAAACAATCTCTAAAGATGTCACCTAGATTTAATGCTACGATAATTGTCTAAAAGTCAGGTATTTTGTAAAACACGAGAATTGCTACATTTGGATTCTAGAACAGGTAACCACATTAAACATTTAAATAAGAAAATGGGCATGTGGCTCAGTTGGTTAAGCATCTGACTCTTGATTTCGGCTCAGGTCATGACCTCATGGTACATGAGTTCAAGCCCCAGGTGATAGCATGATAGCACACAGCCTGCTTGGGATTCTCTCTTTGTCCCCTCCCCCCGCCTCTCTCTCTCTCTCTCAAAATAAATAAACTTTAAAAAATAAGAAAATAGCTAATTATCCTATGAATAATTTCCAGCTATTTGAACACAAACACAAGTAGACACTGAACATAGCTCTAAATGAAAAATCTTGTTTCCCTTTATTTTCATTCAGGAAAAAGATGCTGTAGTACTTACTCATAAATTGTTCAGGGTTGACAACTCCAGTTTCAGTCAGCTGACCTAGTACTTTAAAAAAACCTAGTTTTGAAAAACAGATTTCAAGTCATGAGAAGACCAAATGAAAGATCAAAAGCAATGTGTGAAGGTGGTGGGATTATGGGCACTTGTGTTTTCAGAACTTTCTGTAATCATTTTGAAATTAATCATTTTATTATTTAAAAATATTAAACTGAAACCCATTACTCTTTCTATAATCACTACATGAAACAAAGAATAATAGGTTTTACCAAGGATTTTGCCTGGAAAAGGATTTTTTAAGATTTTGGAGTCATGCAGACCTTAATAATTCAATATTTATAAAACAAGCAGGTATATTTTTCGATGTAATTTGCATTAAATTTGCTGCAAGGAATGCCAAATTTTCCCAAATACATGCTTTGGCTTTATTTACTTAAACGTGCAAGATCGTCATGGTCAAATAGGATATTATTTTTGAATTAAAATATAAATATTGTTGAGACTAAGTTTTAAGGAATACTAATTAATTTCATTAATGTTAAATTAATGTGAACATTTGAGAACTTTGAGAATCTTAACTTCTACATACTCAATAATTAGTCTGACCAAAATTAGTTTCTTCAGATTTCCTACTAAAAAGAAAACTAAAAAGTTTATTTCTTATTACCAAAATTTAAGGAACTCATTTTGGAGAATTTATATTAAAAAAAAAAGAAATATATGTAAACAAAACCTCTGCAACCTTTCCAAGTAAATTATCTCCACCCTCATTTCCCATCCAGCTTCTTAGAGAAGACTCTTCCTTATTGTCATTATAGATGATAATTTTACCTTTATGAAAAGTCTTTTTAAAGGATTAATTAGGGAGGAGTAGTGTTGTACTTAAGACATTTGAAGTATTTCACAGTGATACCTGGTCTTAGCCATTATATATACATATTGGAATTGAGTGTCTCAGTCACTTTAGAAATTAAGTACAAAAAAAAATCCAAAAATCAAATATTATTTTTTAATATTCTCAGCATCATCATATTTTGTGGAGAAAACAGAATGCTAATTACAGTTGACTCTTGAACAACACAGGTTTGAACTGTGCAGGTCCACTTGTACATAGATTTTTTTCAATAAGTACATTACAGTACCATAAATACATTTTTCTTAATAACATTTTTCTCTATCTTACTTTATTGTGAGAATATAGTATGTAACACATAACATAAAATATGTATTAATCAACTATTTCTGTTATTGGCAAGGCTTCTGGTCAACAGTAGGCTACTAGTAAGTTAAACGTTTGGTGAACCAAAATTTAGACACAGATTTTCAAATGCACAGGGGTCAGTGCCTCTAACCCCCCATGTTGTTCAGGGGCCAACTGTATAATTCTAACCAAGATTTGTAAACCAAGTCCCTACCTCTATTTAAGTCAGCAGTACAAAGGGGCCTCAAAACCAAACCTTCTCCAGGATGTGTTGGGGAAATGGCTGGAGAAAATGTTGCTGTATTCTGGCTCCAGTCCACTTCTTTGAGTAGACTTGGGTCAAACATAGGAGTTTCATCAGGTTTCATCTTTGTAGTAAGGTCTAAAATAAAATTTTAAATGGTAAGGCATTTATTTAATAGGGAATTATGGCTGGTAAGAAAGTCTATTTCTTAATAAAAGTTAATGCAATTAGAAAATTCTTTTAACATATATGCAATATATGTTCTATCCCGAATCTAGCATAAATGCCACCATCACAGATGAACAGAAGACTTATGGTTAACATCAGATAGTAAACAAATGACTAAATTTGTTAAGTTTTAAACTTTAAAACCATGTTTTCTAGCAACTCTTCTAAAATATTTTTCCTATCGGCTGGTGCTAGCATAGCACTGTGATTAGCTGACTTTTCATGGGCTTTACTTTTTTTTATTATTGGGCTAAGAGATTGTTGGTCTTACCACTAAGAAAGACTTATTGGCCCTACTACTTGGTTTTTATATGAATCATAAACAGAAGATAATTGATAAACTGGCTTATTTACTCCACATTCACTGTAGTATTTGGTCTCAGCTAGTAAAGATTCATATTAAGGGTATCTGTTGGATTTTGTTTTCAGACCAGATTTTCTAAGAACCTATAATGTAATTTTCTCAGCTGCAATTAGGAAGCATGAGAAGAGCCAGTGTTTTTCATACTATTAAAAAATAATCAGTTATAGTATTATCCTCTTTTTTGAACATTCAGAAACTGGTAGATTCTTACTAGGTGTGGTCTAATAAAACAGCCTAAACAACAGATACAAGGACGGAATGAAAAAATTATATAAAACATAAAAATGGGGGCAGTGGCATGTCTGTGGAACCCAGAGTTGCAAGAACAGAATCTTCATTAACAATTATTAGGAGACTGTAAAGCAACCCCTAACTTTCATTTCTATTCCTTTACCCAGTTAAAAAAACTATTCTATTTGATACTTGCTTCTAGCTTTCCTTTGAAACAAAGATTTTAAAGATATATATCCATAATATTAACATAACAAAAGGAAACAAACAGGAAAAATTAAAGTCTATTTGATGACAATTTTCCCAATAACCTCACTCCAATTATGTTCCCTATTTCCTAAGTCATGATATGCTTAAGGGAAATTAGTCTGAACTTTTCCTTAAAGGTGGATTAAACCTCTGCATGTGTAACTGACAACCATACAGGTAATGCTGCACTTACAGTAGAGGCTTTGGGAGGGTAGTGTGGTATAATAACAGCAGTTAACATTTGTTCAGCATTTACAATAGGTCAGACATTATTCAAAGAACCTCACACATTACTAATTCATTTACTTCAACAATCCTACAGGATAGGGATGATTATTATCTCCATTTAAACAGACTAGGAAACGAAGTAACCTGCCCAAGATCACAAAGTTAGTGGAGTCAGGATTTAAACTTAAGATGGAAAAGAGCATGAGCTTTGGAGTCAAGCTGGTGTCCAAATGTCAAATGTGATTATAGCTAATGTATTCAACTCTAACAATCTGTTTACTCATTTGTAAAATGGAGATGAAATTATTAGAAGGACATGAATTACTATATACAGCACTTAACAGTGCCTGGCATACTGTAAGTGCTCAACAAGATATACTTCAGTTAGCAGCTAATTAAAATTCATGTTTATAAATCTTTGTTACTTTTTTCATCTTTAAATTAATTCATGAGTCAGGCACTGTGCTGGGTACAGACAGGGGCTACAAAAAAGATGACAGGTTATATGTTTATATTAAACTGAAACATTCTTGGATAGAAAAAAAAATCATAGTTTATTATGTAGAACACCAAGGGGTTTTTTCCCCCCTCAAAAAGGACTTAAATATGTTAAGCTGTAAAAAAACAAAACAACTACATCTGGTTCTAAGACTAGTAAGGAAAGGAAATAAATTGTGATGATTAAAATATTAAAACAGTCATTCATATTGGGGCACCTGGGTGGCTCAGTTAAGTGTCTGACTCTTGACCTCAGCTCAGGCCATGATCTCATAGTTTGTGGGATAAGCCCCACATCAGGCTCTGTGCTATCAGCACAGAGGGATTCTCTCCCCCTCCTCTCTCTCTCTGCTCTTCCCCCACATGTTCTCTCTCTCTCAAAATAATAAACATTAAACACACACACACGCACACACAATCTGGGGCGCCTGGAGCGTCAGACTTCAGCTCAAGTAATGATCTCATGGTTGTGGGTTCAAGCCCCACGTGGGGCTCTGTGCTGACAGCTCAGATTCAGAGCCTGGAGCCTGCTTCAGATTCTGAGCCAGTCTCCCTCCCTCCCTATCTCTCTCCCTCTCTCTCTCTCTGCCCCTCCTCCACTCATGCTCTGTCTCTCTCAGAAATAAACAAACGTTTTAAAAAACCACACATTCATATCAAATTTAACAAGCTTACAGTCCACTTGAAACAGATTTTGTATCGGTTAACTTTAATGCATGCATTTTAGTGTTTGTCCCTGGGAATTGGATCCCTGAGGCTTTTGGGTATTCTCTCATCGCAAACATGGGTAACAACATTTTTTCAGGTAGGCAGATAAACAGGCTAAGTATTTATCAATAGAGTAAAATGTATACGTTAAATACAGAAGCCCGAAAGTGTTAAAAATTTAGTTCCTCAGGGCAAGACACTATTTAAACAGTTTGATGTTCATTTTATTTAACATACAGTTGTAATCATGAACTTTAAAGAAAGCTCAAAAGGGAATTTCGATGAACATTAGAACAATTTAAAGTAAGTAGATTACTTTTTCCTATGAAGTTGCCTGAGTTTACAATAAAATGTAGTCTAGAAAACACACAAAATACAGTTAATAATTTCCAAGAGAGAAGGGGGAGAGGAGGTACACAGGAGAATTAGGATTACAAAGCCTTTAACTAATGAATTTTAAACAGTAAATACTAATATTTTCCTGTGTTTTTATTTAACCAGATGGTCCTATTCCCTGAATGATCATAAAAAAATAGTATTGGCTAAAATTTATGAAGTGCTTTGTACCTGTTAACTCATAAAAATACAATGAGAGATCTTGCATTATTATCCCCATTTTACAGACCAAGAAATAGGCACAGTAACTTGCTCAAGATAACAGGGCCAGTAAGGAACAGAGTAAGAATTCAAAACCAGGCAACAGAGCCGGCTTCATAGGCACTGGGCCCCATTGCAGTTGCCCTGGGCCTCACACTTGGTTCTACTCTCTGCCGCCACAGAATTGAAACTCTTAACAATTTTTAAACAAAGAACCCTCTATTTGCATTTTGCACAGGTTACCACAGACTATGCAGCCATTCCTGCATGACTCCAGATTCTGTACCCTTAGTAATGAAGATGCACTAGTGAAGATGAATTCCCTACTTCATTGTACAAGTTAAAAATTTAGTCAAAAGCAACACCTGTAAACTGTATTTGGAAAATAAGAGTATTCGACATGTCAACAAAATACACTGAACAAAGCATTCTGGATAGAAATAAGAATCCATTAACTGGGCAATCAGAAATTAACATCAAAATGTCCTGATGAGTTATTTTACAAAATAAAGCCATACTTAAAGTTACTTTCCTTTATCTCACTCCATCCCCATTTAGTAAAATTCTGCTGGTGCCCAATTAATATGCTGGGAAAGTTAAAATAGTATGTGATTTGATTATCAAATTTCAAAAGATTTTTAGAAAGGAATGAAATAGATTTGGTTTACAAAAAATTATTTTAGGATCTTAAGGTGCGCTGAAGTATTGCAAAACTAGGAAATTTCAGTAAATAGAATTGCAGATGTCTGAAGCTGAATCTCATCATCAACACTAGGGTGACTGATTTTAAAAACTAAACCTTAACCCTCCCTAAATATTTCTCCAGAACCTTTCCAATTTAACTGTGAAGTTAGCATGCATTTACAAGGCCCATATAAGCCTAACAGCCCAATAAATGCCTAGTGAATGAATAACAAATGGTATAAGACTTACTCGGTCACAACTCAGAAAATCCAAAAGAAGAAAGTTTCCCAAATTGCCACAAATGATATCACAAAAACGATACACCAAATTCGTTTTTACTAGGATCATCAAGTTCTCGTTCAATTGACTATTCTTTGGGCAATTTCAACAATTTAGTTTCCCAACTTGTACAGCAGACTAAAATACAAACAGGGAGGAGATGCTGCTAGAAGCAAGCAATTGAGAGCAACAAGTAGTAGACACTGGAAATGAAGATTTTTAAAGTTGATACAAAAATTTAAAAAGCATAATCCAAGGCTAAACCTAAACTGCTTCACATATCTCAAGAGTTCCTGGGTCATCGCTACATTACTTCATGACATGGTGAATGGGGGAAGGGGTAAGTTTTGCTCTTTGAGACTTTAGGGTTTGTCTACATGCACTTCGTAACAATTTCGATACGAATTTGACTAATTTTTTAATCTAAAGAACACTTTATTCGCTGATGATTTTTAACAGACCTTGCCGTATTTATTAAGCTATGAAATTATACTTCAGCAGAGAATTTTAAAAAGTATTTTCTGATCGTTTATTTGATCCCTATAATCTGGTACTATTCCCAGGCTACCGATTAGGAAACTGGAGCATGTGGAGCCTCAAGGTAACACTGCAAATGTGTGAACTGGGATTTGGAATCCTATCCTGTTTTCCCATCTTGAGCTCTAAAACACCATATTCCATAGACTTCAATCTTCACATCATCGTACCAGACAGGTAGCTTTAATTCTAAAAAATATCAGCGAATTCTACCTGAAAGGCTGATTTAATGATTTCTTGAGACCCATTCTAAGATTTATTCATGAGTGCATAACCTAACAAAACTAATTCCATAATCTCCCGTTTCAATTTTGCCCGAAATTTTAAGAGTTCGGTTTACATAAACATCAGTTCCTCCTATAAGGAAAATCATAGTGCTCAGTGTGTCTAGGGGTATAAGCCCCGGGAAAAGACACAAAGGATGTCCTTCCCTTCCGCAGCTGAAGCCCTAGTTTAGTCAGTGCAGGAGGTGATCTTCCGGGCAGAATCAGGTCCTCAAGTGGCTCCCGACCGCCGCGGGTGCACCTCGGAAAGGAACAGGGAAAAGGGGGGGTCGGGGCATTCGTGCCCCTTCAAAATTGATGGCAGCAAGGGCTGTGAGCAGCTGTCTCGATCCCCCACGTTAAAATCTGGTGAGTGAAGAGTTAGTTTCGACCCCAGACCCTGTGCCCACCACTGTATGGCTGGACCGCTAGCCCTCATCCCTAACCTCTCTCTGACCCAGGCGCGCTCAACTTGCGCCGAACCGCACTCCACCACCACATGTGCACCCACCTGGCGAGGCTAAATGCGCGGCTCCCGGAACAAACACCTCCCACCCGGGCCTAGCTCTCCTTGCCCGGGGACAGCGGTCACACCTGTTTGATAAATGTGAAGGCAGGCCCACGACGGCCCCCTGGACACCAGGCGCGGCCCGGCTCTCGCTCCCCGGCCCCCAGCCTCCCTCACCCGTGGAGGCCTCGCGGTCGGCGCTCCTCTCCAGGCCCGCTGGACTCTCACCCACCCGGGCACACAGCACCGGATCCGGATCCGGCTTCAGCGCCAGCCCCACCTCCTCCTCCACCTCCCGCGCCACGGTTGCCGTCGCGGCCGCCCCTGCGCGAGCCGCCACCGGGACGTGGCAACGCCGCCAACGCCTCCGCCCCACCCCGGGCCGCTTACGCAGGGAGGGCCTCGCGCAGGCGGGCGGAGGTGCTCCGAGGGCGAGGGGCGGGCCGGGGCGGGGCGTGCGGCGGGCTTTCGCACGTGGGGCGCGGCGAGGACCGCCCCCGCGGGGACTCCGCCTCCCGGCGGCGCGGGGGCCCCACCCGGGCTCGCTCCCTGCGGTCATGCCCGCGGCCTCCAGCTCTCGGCTTCTCGGGAAATAACTCTGCTTAGGAGTCAGCGAAGCACCGTAAGTGGTGATAGTGTGGGCCTTTTGCATTCTCGGAACCCGGAGGCTCGGCCTCTTGCCCTCTGCCGTTGCCCCTTGTTGCCCCGTCTCTTAATAGTGTATTTAATTAGGACTTGGGCGACTGGCTGGCAGCTGGAAGCTCCTCATCCCGTTTTCTGAGTCACCTCCGTGAAGTGGGGCCACTGCAGTCCTTTCAGATCCTTTTTGGATGAACCACAGGGTTAAGACACCGGTTCTCAGCTGTGGCGGTTTCGCCTGCCAGGAGACAGTTGGCGATGTCTGGAGTTTTTCAGCCTGTCTGTGGGAGAGATGTCACTGTTATCTGCCAGAGGGTAGAGACCACCTAGGCTGTTAAACGTAAAATACACAGCAGGGACCCACGACAACATTGGAGAGTTAGTGGAGATGCTGAGGTGGAGAAACCCTGGATTAGAAAAGAAAAAAATGACTTTTGAGTTCCCATTTCCAAAACAGATGTCCTCATTTTTACGGGTTAGGGAACTGAGGTTCAGAGAAGTAATTTACCAAAGTCATGTAGCTACTTGCACCCCTTCCTTGCCTTATACCATAAATTTCAACTTACTGGAATTGCAAAGTATTTTATTCTTAATACTGTTTGAAGAACACTGTATAGAGTCTGCTAGAAATGATATTTTCTGCTTATTTGTGAGATTTAAGTTTCAGTTAACACTTTTACTGATTCATGTATTCTCACACCTTCAAACGTCTGTGTGGCTGATGGCATGCACATTTCTGTATCCATCCTTCTTTTTACCGTTTTGCATAGGAAAAATGTATAAGACGTAAAAAGAAACACCACAAATCTTAAACATAGATCCTTGTTTCCTTATCACACTTCTGGCCCTATGTTTTCGATGAATTTCTTCTGAGCAACAAAATACTGTAAATTTTACAGTTTAGCAAAAAGTATAGCAGTTACACAATTTATCACAGAACACAGTTCTGAGAGGTACCCCAAAAGATCTCCCGCATTTCACAAGTATTCCTCCTTATCCCTTTTGTGCCACAGGAATACGATTTCTCCTTAATAGTCACTCTAGCCAGTACACTCTAGCCTCCTCCTTTGCCTGTTGGTTTACTTGCAATGAGGTAGCCAGGTGACAATCTCAACTTCTAGTTTAATGGAATCATTGGTGTGTTCTCTAGTGATTTTTATTTATTTTTTATTTTTAAATTGTATTTGAGAGAGAGCGAATGAGCAAGCAAGCGAGGGACAGGGGCAGCGGAGAGAGAGAGAGAGAGAGAGAGAGAGAGAGAGAGAGAGGGAGAGAGAGAGAGAGAGAGAGAGAGTCTCAAGCAGGTTTCTTGCTCCGCATGGAGCAAGGAGCCCCTTGCTCCAACGCGGGGCTTGGTCCCAGGATCCTGGGATCATGACCTGAACAAAAATCAAGAATTGGACGCTCAACTGACTAAGCCACACAGGTGCCCCTATTTTGTTTTTTCAATTGAGATATAACTCATGTATAACATAACAATGATTTTATATATGTATGTATTGCAAAATGATTACTTCAGTAAGTTCAATTAACATTCCTCACCATACATAGTTACAAATTTGGGTTTGTTTTTTTGTGTGTGATGAGAACTTTTAACATTTACCCTCTTAGCGACTTTCAAATATACAATATTGTTAGCTATAGTCATCATGCCTACGTTGTATCCCCAGGAGTAATTTAACTTATAACTGGAAGTTTGTGCCTTTTGACCCTTTCAGTCATTTTGCTCTGACAACTACTAATTTTTTCTCTATATCCATGAAATTATTTGTTCGTTTTGTTAGATAGAACATATAAGTAAGATCATAGAGTATTTGTCTTTCTCTTTCTGACTTGTTTCACTTACCGTAATGTATTAAAGCTCCATCTGAGTTGTTGTAAATGACAGGATTCCCTTTTTTATTGTGGAATAATATTCCACTATTTGTATTTGTATTTATATATATGTATATATAAATAAACTTCTTTATACATTCATCTAACAATGGACACTTAAATTGTTCCCATGTCTTGGCTATTGTTAGTAATGCTGCTATGAACATGTGGGTGTATATATCTTTTCTAGCTGGTTGTTTAATTTTCTTTGGATAAATATCCAGAAGTGAAATTGCTGGGCCATATGGTAATTTCTATTTAAACATTTTTGAGGAACATGTTTTTGTTTTTGTTTTGTGTTGTTTAGAACCTTTTTTTTTAAGTTTTTATTTTCATTCTAGTTAACATACATTGTTATATTGGTTTCAGGTGTACAATATAGTGATTCCACAATTCCATTCACCACCTGGTCCTCATCACAGCAAGTGGGATCCTTAATCCCCATAATCTGTTTAACCAATGGTGGTTACATAGTTGCAGTGGAACTGATAACCATCAGTGCTTTATAGTTAAGAGTCTGTTTCTTGGTTTGTTTCTTTCTCTCTCTTCCTCCACCCCCATGCTCCTTTGTTTTGTTTCTTAAATTCCACACATGAGGGAAATCAAATGGTATTTCTTTCTTTGACTGACTTATTTTGCTAAACGTTATACTCTCTAGCTCCATCCATATTGTTGTAAATGGCAAAATTTCATTCTTTTTATGGCTGAATAATATTCCGTTGTATACATACATCACATCTTCTTTATCCATTTATTAATCGATGGACACTTGGGCTGCTACCATATCTTGGCTCTTGTAAATAATGCTGCAATGAACATGAGGTGCTATATCTTTTTGAATTAGTATTTTTGTATTCTTTGGGTAAATATCCAGGACTGCAATGGCTGTATTATGGAGTAGTTCTATTTTTAACTTTTTGAGGAACTTTCATACTGTTTTACATAGTGGCTGCACCAGTTTACATTCCCACCAATGGTGCAAGAGGGTTCCTTTTTCTCCACATCCTTACTTGTACCTGTTGTTTCTTCTGTTGTTGATTTTAACCATTCTGACATGTGAGGTGATATCTCTTGTAGTTTTTATTTGCATTTTCCTGATGGTAAGTGGTGTTGAGCATCTTTTCATGTGTCTATTAGCCATCTGGATGTCTTCTTTGGAGAACTGTCTGTTCATGTCTTCTGCCCATGTTTTACATGGATTATTTGTTTTTTGGTGTTGAGTTGTATAAGTTCTTTATATATTTGGATACTAGCCCTATATTGCATATGTCATTTGTAAATATCTTCTCCCATTCAGTAAGTTGCCTTTTAGTTTTATTGATTGTTTCTTTCACTGTGCAGAAGCTTTTTATTTTGATGTAGTCCCAATAGTTTATTTTTGCTTTTGTTTCCCTTGCCTCAGGGGATCTGTTTAGGAAAAAGTTGCTACAGATGATGTCAAAGAGGCTACTGCCTATATTCTAGGATTTTTATGGTTTCAGATCTCACATTTAGGCCGTCAATCCATTTTGAATTGATTTTTGTATATAGTATTAGAAAGTGGTGCAGATTCTTTCTTTGGCATGTTGCTGTCCAGTTTTCCCAACACCACTTGTTGAAGAGACTGTCTTTTTTCCTATTGGATATTCTTCCCTGCTTTGTCAAAGATTAATTGACCATATGATTGTGGGTTTACTTCTGGATTTTCTATTCTGTTCCACTGATCTTTGTGTCTCTTTTTGCATCAGTACCATACTGTTTTGACTACTCCATCTTTGTAATATAACTTGAAGTCCAGAATTGTGATGTCTCCAGCTTTACTTTTCCTTTTCAAGATTGCTTTGGCTGGCTGGGTCTTTTGTGGTTCCACACAAATTTTAGGATTATTCTAGTTCTGTGAAAAATGCTGTTAGGATTTTGCTAGGGATTGCATTAAATATGTAGATTGCTTTGGGTAGTATGGACATTTTAATCATATTTGTTCTTCTAATCCATAAGCTTGAAATGTCTTTCCATTTCTTTGTGTTGTCTTCCATTTCTTTCATCAGTGTTTTGTAGTTTTCAGAGTACAGGTCTTTCACCTCTTTGGTTAGTTTTATTCCTAGATATCTCATTAGTTTTGGTACAATTGTAAATGGGACTGTTTTCTCTTTAAAAAAAATTTTTTTTTTAATTAAGTAGACTCCATGCCCAATGTGGGGCTTGAATTCATGACTCTGAGGTTAAGAGTCACATGCTTTACTGCCAGAGCCAGCCAGGCACCCCTAAATGGATTGTTTTCTTAATATCACTTTCTGCTGGCTATTATTGGTATATAGAAATGCAACCAATTTCTGTATGTTGATTTTGCATAGTGTGACTTTACTGAATTTATTTATCAGTTCTAGGAGGTTTATGGTGGAGTCTTTTGGGTTTTCTATATATAGTAGTATCATGTCATTTGCAAGTAGTGGAAGTTTCACTTCTTCCTTTCCAATTTGGATGCTTTTTATTCCTTTGTCTTGTCTGATTGCTCTGGCTAGGACTTTCAGTAATGCGTTAAATAGAAGTGGTGAAAGTGGACATCCTTGTCTTGTTCCTGACCTTATGGGAAAAGCTCTCAGTTTTTCACCCTTGGGTATAATGTTATCTATGGGTTTTTCATATATTGCCTTTATTATGTTGAGATATGTTCCCTCTAAATCTACTTTGTTGAGGGTTTTTATCATGAATGGATGTGGCACTTGTCAAATGCTTTTTCTGCATCTATTCAAATGATTATATGGTTCTTGTCCTTTCTCTTATGTGATGTATCACATTGATTGATGTGCAAATATTGAGCCACTCTTTCCCAAGAATAAATCTCACTTGATTGTGGTGAAAGATTTTTTTAAATGTATTCTTGGATTCAGTTTGCTGTTATTTTGTTGAGCATTTTTGCATCTATGTTCATCAGAGATATTGGCCTATAGTTCTTTTTTTGGGGGGGGGGGTGTCTTTATCTGGTTTTGGTATCAGGGTAACACTGGCCTCATAGAACGAATTTGGAAATTTTCCTTCCTTTTCTATTTTTTGCAATAGTCTGAGAGGAAGAGGTATTAACTCCTCTTTAAGTGTTTGATAGAGGGGTGCCTGGGTGGCTCAGTCAGTTAAGTGTCCAGCTCAGGTCATGATCTCATGGTTGTGAGATTGAGCCTCGTGTTGGGCTTCACACTGGGCATGGAGCCTGCTTAGGATTCTCTTTCTCCCTCTCTCTCTGCCCCTCCCTTCCTCTCAAAATTAATTAATTAATTACAAAATAGGAGAGGAAGCTTGCTCACCTTGTCCTGCTGATCACTTAGATTCCACCCACATCTGCCTAAACAATGCAGAAAACCACCAGAAGACTAACAAAACGGACTCTCTGGAGCCAAGTATAGACGAGAGGCTCACGGAAGAGGGTAGGAAGGGCGGAGAGGTGGTGTGTGCTACCTGGACTGGTGGGAGGGAGCTGGGGCAGTGGAGGAGCAGCCCACCCGGCAAGGCAGAGCCCCCGAGTCTGGCTTGCAAAAGCAGAGGGGCCGGAAGGAGTGAGTTCTGACAGCCAGCGGGACTTAACATCTGGAATGTTATAAGTCAACAGCTCTAGTCAGAGAGGGGGAGGGCAAGAGGACACCAGGACACTGGGAGGGAGAGGTGTTGAGCTCCGGACGACAGAGCTCAGCTCAGCAGGGGAACAAAGGCGCTGGCCAGCGCCATCTCCCTCTCCCATCCCCCAGCTGAAACCCCAAAGGGAACCAGTTCACCTCACCAAACTTGCTTGCACCATGCAAACACCCAATGCTGTGCTTCTGTGGATCCATCCCTCCGATGGGTCTGCCTCCCTCCTGGTGCCACAGGGCCCCTCCCACAGGGGACCACCAATGGCAAAGCGAGCCAAGCCTGCTCCTCCCACCCCCGTGCACCTTGTGGATCCACCCGGCTAATATGCCAGATCCCATCAAAGCAGCACCACAAGCCTGGCAGTGTGCAAGTAGCCCAGACAGGGGCCACACCTCTCCACAGTGAGTCCTGCCCCTGGGAGAGGGGAAGATAAGGTTCACACCAGTCTGACTGTGGCCCCAGCCGTGGGCTGGGAACAGACATCGGGTCTGACTGCGCCCCGCCCACCAACCCAAGTTACTCCGGACAGCACAGGGGAAGTGCCCTGCAGTTCTGCGCCGCTCCAGGGACTATCTGAAATGATAAAACGGAAGAATTCTCCTCAAAAGAAACTCCAGGAAGTATCGATAACTAACGAATTGATCAAAAACGATTTAAGCAATATAACAAAACATGAATTTAAAATAATAGTCATAAAATTAATCACTGGACTTGAAAAAAGTATAGAGGACAGCAAAGAATCTATTGCTACAGAGATCAAGGGACTAAGAAACAGGAGGCTTTCTGGTTGCGGAGTCTAGGGAAGATGTGCAGAAATGGCACCTCGAAAGAGGAAAGAAAAGAAAGAAGAACAGGTCATGAGCCTTGGACCTCAGGTAGCTGAAGGAGAAAATGTGTTTGGAGTGTGCCACATCTTTGCATCCTTCAGTGACACTTTTGTCCATGTCACCGATCTTTCTGGCAAGGAAACCATCTGCTGTGTGACTGGTGGGATGAAGATGAAGGCTGACTGAGATGAGTCCTCTCCCTATGCTGCCATGTTGGCTGCCCAGGATGTAGCCCAGAGGTGCAAGGAGCTGGGCATCACCACTGTCCACATCAAACTCCGGGCCACAGGAAGAAATAGAACCAAGACCCCCCAGACTTGGGGCCCAGTCAGCCCTCAGAGCCCTTGCCCGCTCAGGAATGAAGATTGGGTGGATTGAGGATGTCACCCCCATCCCCTCCGATAACACCCGCAGGAAGGGGGGTCGCCGTGGTCGCCGTCTGTGAACAGGATTCCTCAAATTTTTGTTTTCTGGTAATAAACTGCCTTTGTGTAAGCTAAAAAAAAAAGAAAAAAGAAACAGGAGGAGGAGGAGGAGCTAAAAAATGCTATAAATGAGGTGCAAAATAAAATGGAGGTGACCACAGCGCGCATTGAAAAGGCAGAGGAGAGAATAGGTGAATTAGAAGATAAAATTATGGAAAAAGAGGAAGCTGAGAAAAATAGAGATAAAAAAAATCCAGGAGTATGAGGGGAGAATTAGAGAACTAAGTCATACAATCAAACACAACAATATCCATGTAATAGGAATTCCAGAAGAGGAAGAGAGAGAGAAAGGGGCTGAAGGTGTACCTTAACAAATCATAGCTGAGAACTTCCCTGATCTGGGGAAGGAAAACGACATTGAAATCCAAGAGGCACAGAGAACTCCCTTCACACATAACTTGAATTGATCTTCTGCATGACATATCATAGTGAAACTGGCAAAATACAAGCATAAAGAGAAAATTCTGAAAGCAGCTAGGGATAAACATACTCTAACTCTATATAAAGGGAGACCAATAAGACTAGTGACAGACCTATCTACTGAAACTTGGCAGGCCAGAAAGGAATGGCAGGAAATCTTCAATGTGATGAACAGAAAAAATATGCAGCTAAGAATCCTTTATCCAGCAAGTCTGTCATTCAGAAGAGAAGGAGATATAAAGGTGTTCCCAAACAAACAAAAACTGAAGGAATTAATCACCACTAAACCAGCCCTACAAGAGATCCTAAGGGAGATTCTGTGAGTGAAATGTTGCAAGGACCACAAAGTACCAGAGACATCACTACAAGCATGAAACTTACAGACATCACAATGACTTTAAACCCATATCTTTCAATAATAACACTAAATGTAAATGGGCTAAATGCTCCAACCAAAAGACATAGGGTATCAGAATGGATAAAAAAAAAAAACAAGACCCATCTATTTGCGGTCTACAAGACACTCACTTTAGACCTGAGGACACCTTCAGATTGAAAGTGAGGGGATGGAGAACTATCTATCATGCTACTGGAAGTCAAAAGAAAGCTGGAGTAGCCATACTATATCAGACAAACTAGACTGTAAATTAAAGGTTGTAACAAGAGATGAAGAAGGGCATTATATAATAATTACAGAATTTACCCATCAGGAAAAGCTAACAATTATATGTGTCTAGCCACCAAATTCGGAGGCACCCAAATATAGAAAATAATCACAAACATAAGCAATCTTATTGATAAAAATGTGGTAACTTTTGATAACTTATTGATAAAAATGTGGGGTAACTTCTCAATACCCCACTTGCAATAATGGCTAGATCATCTAGACACAGGATCAATAAAGAAACAAGGGCCCTGAATAATACATTGTATCAGATGGACTTGACAGATGTATTTAGAATTCTGCATCCCACTTTCTTCTCGAGTGCACATGGAACATTCTCCAAGATAGATCACATACTGGGTCACAAAACAGCCCTTCATAAGTATACAAGAATTGAGATCATACCATGCATACTTTCAGACCACAATGCCATGAAGCTTGAAATCAACCACAGGAAAAATTCTGGAAAACCTCCAAAAGCATGGAGGTTAAAGAACACACTACTAAAGAATGAATGGGTCCACCAGGCAATTAGAGAAGAAATTAAACAATATATGGAAACAAATGAAAATGAAAATACAACAATCCAAACGCTTTGGGACGCAGCAAAGGCAGTCCTGAGAGGAAAATACATTGCAATCCAGGCCTATCTCAAGAAACAAGAAAAATCCCAAATACAAAATCTAACAGCACACCTAAAGGAAATAAAAGCAGAAAAGCAAAGACTCCCCAAACCCAGCAGAAGAAGAGAAATAATAAAGATCAGAGCAGAAACAAACAATATAGAATCTAAAAAAGCTGTAGAGCAGATCAATGAAACCAAGAGTTGGGATTTTGAAAAAATAAACAAAATTGATAAACCTTTAGCCAGGCTTCTCAAAAAGAAAAGGGAGATGACCCAAATAGATAAAATCATGAATCAAAATGGAATTATTACAACCAATCCCTCAGAAATACAGCAATTATCAGGGAATACTATGAAAAATTATATGCCAACAAACTGGACAACCTGGAAGAAATGGACAAATTCCTAAACACCCACACACTTCCAAACCTCAATCAGGAGGAAATAGAAAGCTTGAACAGACCCATAACCAGTGAGGAAATTGAATCAGTTATCAAAAATCTCCCAACAAATAAGAGTCCAGACCAGATGGCTTCCCAGCGGAGTTCTACCAGACGTTTAAAGCAGAGATAATACCTATCCTTCTCAAGCTATTCCAAAAAATAGAAAGGGAAGGAAAACTTCCAGACTCATTCTATGAAGCCAGTATTACTTTGATTTCTAAACCAGACAGAGACCTAGTAAAAAAAGAGAACTACAGGCCAATATCCCTGATGAATATGGATGCAAAAATTCTCAAGAAGATACTAGCAAATCGAATTCAACAGCATATAAAAAGAATTATTCACCATGATCAAGTGGGATTCATTCCTGGGCTGCAGGGCTGGTTCAACATTTGCAAATCAATCAATGTGATACAACACATTAATAAAAGAAAAGAACCATATGATCCTGTGAATCGATGCAGAAAAAGCATTTGACAAAATTCAGCATCCTTTCTTAATAAAAACCCTCAAGAAAGTTGGGATAGAAGGAACATACTTAAACATCATAAAATCCATTTATGAAAAGCCCACAGCTAACATCATCCTCAATGGAGAGAAACTGAGAGCTTTCCCCCTGAGATCAGAAACACGACAGGGATGTCCACTCCCAACGCTGTTGTTTAATATAGTGTTGGAAGTTCTAGCATCTGCAATCAGACAACAAAAGGAAATCAAAGGCATCAAAATTGGTAAAGATGAAGTTAAGCTTTCACTTTTTGCAGATGACATGATATTATACATGGAAAACCCTATAGACTCCACCAAAAGTCTGCTGGAACTGATACATGAATTCAGCAAAGTCTCAGGATACAAAATCAATGTACAGAAATCAGTTGCATTCTTATACACTAATAATGAAGCAACAGAAAGACAAAGAAACTGATCCCATTCACAATTGCACCAAGAACCATAAAATACCTAGGAATAAGCCTAACCAAAGATGTAAAAGATCTGTATGCTGAAAACTATAGAAAGCTTATGAAGGAAATTGAGGAAGATATAAAGAAATGGAAAAACATTCCATGCTCATGGGTTGGAAGAATAAATATTGTTAAAATGTCAATACTACCCAAAGCTATCTACACATTCAATGCAATCCCAATCAAAATGGCACCAGCAGTCTTCTTGAAGCTAGAACAAGCAATCCTAAAATTTGTATGGAACCACAAAAGGCCCCGAATAGCCAAAGAAATATTGAAGAAGAAGACCAAAGCAGGAAGCTTCACAATCCCAGACTTTAGCCTCTACTACAAAGCTGTTATCATCAAGACAGCATGGTATTGGCATGAAAACAGATACATAGACCAATGGAATAGAATAGAAACCCAGAATTAGACCCACAAAAGTATGGCCAACTAATCTGTGACAAAGCAGGAAGAATATCCAATGGAAAAAAGACAGTCTCTTTAACAAATGGTGCTGGGAGAACTGGACAGCAACATGCAGAAGTATGAAACTAGACCACTTTCTCACACCATTCACAAAAATAAACTCAAAATGGATAAAGGACCTGAATGTGAGACAGGAAATCATCAAAACCCTAGAGGAGAAAGCAGGAAAAAAACCTCTCTGACCTCAGCCACAGCAATTTCTTACTTGACACATCCCCAAAGGCAAGGGAATTAAAAGCAAAAATGAACTATTGGGACCTCATGAAGATAAAAAGCTTTTGCACTGCAAAGGAAACAATTAACAAAACTAAAAGGCAACCAACAGAATGAGAAAAGATATTTGCAAATGACATATCGGACAAAGGGCTAGTATCCAAAATCTATAAAGAGCTCACCAAACTCCACACCTGAAAAACAAATAATCCAGTGAAGAAATGGGCAGTAAACTGAATATGAATAGAAAAATGAGTAGACACTTCTCTAAAGAAGACATCCAGATGGCCAACAGGCACATGAAAAGTGCTCAACGTCACTCCTCATCAGGGAAATACAAATCAAAACCACACTGAGATACTACCTCACGCCAGTCAGAGTGGCTAAAATGAACAAATCAGATGCTGGTGAGGTTGTGGAGAAACAGGAACCCTCTTGCACTGTTGGTGGGAATGCAAACGGTGCAGCCGCTCTGGAAAACAGTGTGGAGGTTCCTCAAAAAATTAAAAATAGACCTACCCTATGACCCAGCAGTAGCACTGCTAGGAATTTACCCAAGGGATACAGGAGTACTGATGCATAGGGGCACTTGTATCCCAATGTTTATAGCAGCACTCTCAAAAATAGCCAAATTATGGAAAGAGCCTGAATGTCCATCAACTGATGAATGGATAAAGAAATTGTGGTTTATATACACAATGGGATACTACATGGCAATGAGAAAGAATGAAATGTGGCCTTTTGTAGCAACGTGGATGGAGCTGGAGAGTGTTATGCTAAGTGAAATAAGTCATACAGAGAAAGACAGATACCGTATGTTTTTACTCTTATGTGGATCCTGAGAAACTTAACAGAAGACCATGAGGGAGGGTAAGGAAAAAAAAAAGGTTAGAGAGGAAGGGAAGCAAAACATAAGAGACCCTTAAAAACTGAGAACAGGGGCGCCTGGGTGGCTCAGTTGGTTAAGCGGCCGACTTCGGCTCAGGTCATGACCTCGCGGTCCGTGAGTTCGAGCCCCCCGTCTGGCTTTGTACTGACAGCTCAGAGCCTGGAGCCTGTTTCAGATTCTGTGTCTCCCTCTCTCTGACCCTCCTCCATTCATGCTCTCTCTCTGTCTCAAAAATAAATAAACGTCAAAAAAAATTAAAAAACAAAAACAGAAAAAACAAGGTTGATGGTGGAGGGAGGGGAGGGTGGGTGATGGGTATTGAGGGCACCTGTTGGGGTGAGCACTGGGTGTTGTATGGAAACGAATTTGACAATAAATTTCATATTTAAAAAAATAATAATAAAAAAAGCTGATGCTTTGCCTAGGTATCTAGATCTGACTTATAATTCTAACTGTAACCTGAGCAACCCTGGAAAAGTTATCTTGCCTCTCTGAGTCTCAGGTTCCTCTTCTGTAAAATAGAATACATAAAACCTCTTGTAGGGACAGTTGGAAAAAATAAATATGATAATAAATAAATAAATAAATAAATAAATAAATAAATAAATAAATAAATATTTGGTAGGATTTGAAGCCATCTGGTCCTGAACTTTTTTTTGTTGGGAGTTTTTTGATTACTGATTTAACTTCATTGATGGAAACTGGTCTGTTCAAATTTCCTATTTCTTCCTCATTACATATTGGGAGGTTTTGGGGAATTTATTTCTTCTAGATGTCTAGTTTGTTGGCATGTAAACTTCCCTCTTAGAATTGCTTTTGCTGCATCCCAAGGGTTATGGCCCATTGTGTATTCATTTTTGTATCCATGTACCTTGTTTTAAATTTTTTTAATGTTTTATTTATTCTTGAGAGAGAGAGAGAGAGAGAGAGAGAGAGGGAGAGAAGGAGCATGGGCAAGGGGGGGCACAGTGAAAGAGGGACACAGAATCCAAAGCAGACTCCAGGCTCTGAGCTATCAGCACAGAGCTTGATGTGAGGCTTGAACTCATGAGCCGTGAAATCATGACCTGAGCCGAAGTTGGATGCTTAACCGACTGAGCCACCCAGGGGCCCCAGTATCCATGTACTTTTTAATTTCTGCTTTTATTTCTGGTTGATGCATTCATTGTTTAGTAGCATGTTATTTAACCTCCATGTATTTGTGGTCTTCCAGATATTTTCTTGTGGTTGACTTCTATTCATTATGGTCAGAAAAGATGCATGGTATGATTTTAATCTTTTTGAAATCATTGAAGCTTGTTTTGTGGGCTATTGTGTGATCTGTTCTGGAGAATGTTCTATGTGCACTTGAAAAGAATGTGTATTCTGGAGTTTTAGGATGGAATGTTCTGTTCCAGTGTGTCATTCAAAGCCACTGTTTCCTTATTGATTTTCTGTTTAGATGATCTGTCCATTGATGTAAGTAGGGTGTTAATGTCCCTACCATTATTGTGTTATTATCAGATTAGTTCCTTTATGTTTGTTATTAACAGTTTTATGTATATGGGTGCCTCTGTGTTGGGTGCATAAATATTTACAATTGTCATATCTTCCTGTAGGATTGTCCCCTTTATTATTATATAGTGTCCTTCTTTGTCTCTTGTTATTGTGTTTGTTTTAAAGTCTAGTTAGTCTGATATAAGTATTGCTACACTGGCTTTCTTTTGACATCTGTTTGCATGTTAGATGTTTCTCCATCCCCTCACTTTGAATTTGCAGGTGTCTTTAGGACTAAAATGAGTCTCTTGTAGGCAGTATATGGATGAGTCTTGTTTTTTTATCCATCTGTCACTGTATGTCTTTTGAGTGGAGCATTTAGTCCATTTACATTTGAAGTAATTATTGATAGATATGTATTTATTGCCATTTTATTTCTTGTTTTATGGCTGTTTCTGAAGATTTTCTCTGATCCTTTCTTGTCTTTCTCTTTTTCCTGGTTTACTGTTTGTTTGTGATAAATTTGGATTTCTTTCTCTTTATTCTTTACATATTTTAGTGGCTTTTGACATATGATTACCATTAGGTTTGTATATAACCTCTTTTGTATATAGCGGTCTACATTAAGTTGATGGTCATTTAAGTTTGAACCCATTCTTACTCCTCCCTACGTTTTAGGTATATGGTGTCATATATTACATCTTTTTATTTTGTGAGTACCTTGACTGATATTTTATAAAAAGATTCATTTTTACTGTGTTTGTGTTTCTTACCTTTGTACTGTCACTTTTGGTCTCTACTTGAAGAGTGTCTTTAATAGTTCTTGCTGGGCTGCTTTACTCGTCATGAACTCCTTTAATTTTTGTTTGTCTGGGAATCTCTCTCTCTCTCTCTCTCTCTCTCTCTCTCTCTCTCTCTTCTGAATGATAGCCTTGCAGATTATTTTTTCCCCAGCATGTTGAATAAAACATGCCACTCTCTTGTGGCTTGGAAGGTGTCTGCTGAAAAGTCCTCTGATAGCCTGTGGGGTTTCCCTTGTATGTAACTATCTCCTTTTGTCTTTCTGCTTTAATAATTTTTTCTTTATCAGTATATTTTGCCACTTTAATTATAATATGATTTGGTGTGGATCTGCTTTTGTTAATTTCGTTGAGGGTTCTCTGTGCCTCCTGGTATATCTTTGTGCCTCCTGGATCTATATATGTATTTCCTTTCCCAGGTTAGGACAGTTTTCAGCTATTATTTCTTGAAATAAATTTTCTGCCCCCCTTTTCTCTCTCTTCTTCTTCTGGTACTCCTCTAATGTGAATGTTATTAAATTTGATGGAATCACTGAGTTCCCTAAGTCTATTCTCATTTTGCATTATTCTTTTCTCTTTCTTTTGTTCAGCTTGATTAGCTTCCATTACTCTGTTTTCTAGGTCACTATTTTGTTCTTCTGCCTCTTTCATCCTGTTGTTAATACTGTCAAGCATGTTTCACATGTCATTTATTGAGCCCTTTCCTCTGCTATGTTATTCCTTACTTACTGTATATTCTTGGCTCCTTTGTCATAAATTGACCATATATGCATGGGTTTATTTCTGGGCTCTGTTCTATTTCACTGATTTATGTGGCTGTGTTTATGCCAATACCATACCGTTTTCGTTATCATAGCTTTGTAATATAGTTTGAAATCAGGAAGTGTGATGCCTGCAGAATTGTTCCTCTTTCTCAGAGTTGCTTTGGCTATTTGGGATCTTTTGTGGTTCTGTTACAAATTTTAGAATTGTTTTTTCCATTTCTGTGAAAAAATGCCATTGGAATTTTGATAAGGATTGCATTGAATCTGTAGATTACTCTGGGTAGAATGGACATTTTAACAATATTAATTCTTCTAGTCCATGAGCATGGAATATCTTTCCATTTGTGACTTCAATTTATTTCATCAATGTCTTAGAGTAGGCATTTTATTCTTTTGAAACAATTGTAAATGGAACTGTATTCTTAATTTCTCTTTCAGATAGTTTGTTATTAGTGTATAGAGACTCAACTCACTTTTGTATATTGATTTTGTATCCTACAACTTATTATTCTAATGAGGTTTTTTTTTTTTGGTGAAGTTTTTAGGGTTTTCTATATATAGTATCATGTCATCTGCATGTAGAGACAGTTTACTTTCTGATTTGGATGCTTTTTATTACTTATCTTGCATCATTGCTCTAGCTAGGACTCCCAGTACTATTTTAAATAAAAGTGGTGAGGGTAGACATCCTTGTCTTGTTCCTGATCTTATAAGAAAAGCTTTCAGTTTTTCACAATTGAGTATGATGTTAGCTGTGGGCTCATTTTATATTGTCTTTAGTATGTTTAGGTATTTTCTCTCTGTACTCTGTTGAGAGTTTTTATCATGAATGGATGTTGTGTTTTGTCAAATGCTTTTGCTGCATCCTTTTAATGTATTGTTGAATTCAGTTTGCTAATATTTTGTTGAGGATTTTTACATCTGTGTTCATCAGGGATATTAGTCTGTATTTTCCTTTTGTTTTAGTGCCTTTATCTGGTTTTGATATTTAATGCTGGCCTCATAAAGTAAGTTTGGAAGTGTTCCCCCCTCTTCAATTTTTTGGAAGAGTTTGAGAAGTATTTGTATTAATTCTTTAAACATTTGATAGAATTCACCAGGGAAGCCATCTGGACTTTTGTTTCTTGGCGGTTTCTGATTACTGATTCAATCTCCTTACTAGTAATTAGTCTGTTCAGATTTTCTCTTTTTTTCATGATTCAGTCTTTGTAGGTTGTATGTTTGTAGGAATGTATTCATTTCTTCTACATTGTCTAGTTTGTTGGTATGAAGTTGTTCATAATACTCTCTTATTTGTATTTCCATTGTGTCAATTGTGACATCTCTTTAATATCTGATTTTATTTTGAGTTTTCTCTCTGTTTTTTTCCTTGGTGAGTCTAGCTAAATGTTTATCTTTTCAAAAACTAGCTCTTGGTTTCATTGATCTTTTCTACTGATTTTTTTAGTCTCTGCTTCATTTATTTCTGCTCTGATATTTGTTAGTTCCTTCCCTCTACTAACTTAGGGCTTAATTCTTTTTTTAGTTTCATAAGGTATAAAGTTGGGTGGTTTATTTGAGATCTTTCTTATTTCTTAATATAGGTATTTATCACTGTGAACTTCCCTCTTAAAACTACTTTTGCTGCATCCTATAAATTTTGTTTATGTTATAACAAATTTAATATAAATTTGAATTAATATAAATTTGAATTCAAATATAAATTTTGAATATGTTATATTCTCATTGTCATTTGTCTCAAAATTTGATTTCTATTTTTATTTCTTTTTTGACCTATTGGTTGTTTGGTAGCATGTTGTTTACTCTCCACATAACTTGTCAGTTTTCCAGTTTTCTTCTTGTAATTGTTTTCTAGTTTCATACCATTGTGTTTGGGAAAAAATGCTTGATATTATTTCAGTCTTTTAAATTTATTAAGATTTACTTTGTGATCTACCCTGGAGAATGTCCCATGTGTGCTTGGGAAAAATGTTTATTCTGCTGCTTTTGGATGGAATGTTCTATAAATGTCTGTTAAGACCACCTGGTCTAACATGTTGTTTAAGTCCTATGTTTCTTTATTGATTTTCTGTCTGGATGATCTATCCAATGATGACAGTGAGGTATTGCAGTCTCCTACTGTTATTGGATTGCTGTTTATTTCTCCTTTTAGGTCTGTTAATATTTGCTTTATATATTTAGGTGCTTCAATGTTAGGTGTATGTAAATTTACAAATGTTCCATCATCTTACTGGATTGACCCCTTTATCATTAGAAAATATTTTAATCATAAAAATCATAAAAAAATTTTTTTAATGTCTATTTATTTTTGTGAGAGAGATAGCAGGGGAGGGCCAGAGAGAGAGAGAGGGAGACACAGAATCCAAAGCAGGCTCCAGGCTCTGAGCTGTCAGCACAGAGCCCAAAGCAGGGCTCGAACTCATGAACCACAAGATCATGACCTCAGCTGAAGTCAGATGCTTAACCAATTGAGCCACCCAGGTGCCCCTATGTAATTAACTTCTTTGTCTCTTATTACAGGTTTGTCTTAAAGTCTATTTTTTCCTCATACAAGTATAGCTACTTTAGCTGTCATTTGATTTCCATTTGCATACACTGTCTTTTCCCATACCTTCCCTTCCCTGCGTGTGTTCTTAAAGTTGAAATGAGTCTCTTATAGGCAGCATATAGTTGGGATATTTATATATTTAAAATCTCTTCAGCCACTCTGTGTCTTTTAATAGGAGAATTTAGTCCATTTACGTTTAAAGTAATTATTGATAGGTATGGACTTCCTGCCATTGTGTTCATCGTTTTCTAATTCCTTTGTTCCTTTTTCTTATGTTCTCTTCGTTTGTGATTGGATGATTTTCTGTATTGGTATGCTTAGATTCCTTTTCCTTTATCTTTTATGAATCTAGTATAGGTTTTGCTTTGTGGTTACAGCATGGCTTACATAAAACATATTTATAACTGTCTATTTTAAGTTGATAATAACTTAAATTTTTTTAAAAAAAATTTATTTATTTTTGAGAGACAGAAAGAGAACACAAGCTGGGGAAGAGTAGAGAGAGAGAGAGAGAGAGAGAGACCCAGAATTCAAAGCAGGCTCCAGGCTCTGAGCTGTCAGCACAGAGCCCAATGCAGGGCTTGAACCCACAAACCAACAGTGAAATCATGACCTGACCTGAAGTTGGATGCCTAATTGAGTGAGCTACCCAAGAGCCTTAAGTTGAGAACAACTCTTAAGTCCAACTTAATTATAAAGCTCTACATTTTTACTGCCCCCCTTTTATGTTTTTGATTTAACAATTTATATTTTTTGTCTGTGTATCCATCAACAAATTATTGTAATTATAGTTATTTTTCACTACTTTTGTCTTTTAACCTTCATACTAGTTTTATAAATGATTAACCTACCACCATTACATTAAATTATTGTGAACTTAACCATATATTTACCTTTACCAATGAAATTTATACTCTCGTATGTTTTCCTGTTACTAATTAGCCCCCTTTCATTTCAGCTTAAAGAAATTCCTTTAACATTTCTTGTGGATTCGGTGTAATGGTGCTGAACTCCTCCAGCTTTTGCTTGTCTGGAAAACTCTTTTTCTTTCCTTCAATTTTGAAGGATTTTTTTTGCCAGGTAGAGTATTTTTGGTTGGCAGATTTTTTCTTTCAGCTCGGCGAATATATCATGCCACTCCTTTCTGACTTGCAAGAATTTGTTGAAAAAATTTGTTGATAGTCTTATGGGTGTTTCCTTATACATAACAAGTTGTCTTTCTCTTGCTGTTTTTAATATTTTGTCCTTGTCTTTAACTTTTGATAATTTAATTATATGTGTCTTGGTGTGGGTCTCTTTGAATTCATCTTCTTTCGAACTTCCTGGATCTGGATGTCTGTTTCCTTTCTCAGGTTAGGGAAGCTTTCAGCCATTACTTCTTTAAAGACTTTTTTCTGCCCCTTTCTCTTCTCCTTCTGGGACCCCTATAATGTTGGGCCTCTTGATGTTGTCCTGTTAGTCCCTTAACCTATTTTATTTTTCTTTTTGCTCCTCTTTTTGGATGAATTCTACTGCCCTATCTTAGAGTGTGCTGATTTTTTCTTTCACTTCATCTGCTATTAAAACTTTCTATTGAGGGGCACCTGGGTGGCTTAGTCGGTCAAGCATCGGACTTTGGCTCAGGTCACGATCTCACAGTTTGTGAGTTCGAGCCCCGCATCGGGCTCTGTACTGACATTTCAGAGACTGACATCTCAGATTCTGTGTCTCCTTCTATCTCTGTTCCTCCCCCACTTGTGCTCTGTCTCTCTGTGTCTCTCAAAAATAAATAAATGTAAAAAAAAAAAAAACCTTCTATTGAATTTTTCAGTTCAATTATTAAATTCTTCAGGTATGTGACTTCTGTTTGGTACTTTCTTATATTTTTCATCTCCTGTTGAAATTCTCACTTTGTTCATGCATTGTTCATGCATTGTTTTCCTGACCTCAGCAAGTGGTCTTTATGACCATTGTTTTGAACTTCTTGTCAGGTAAATCACTTATCTCTCTTTCATTAAGGAATTTTTCTGAGGTTTTAGTTTGTTGTTTTGTTTGGAACATATTCCTCTATTCATTTTTCTTGACTCTTTCTGTTGATTTTCTGTGCATTAGATAAAACAACCACGTTTCTCGGTCTTGAAGGGGTGGTCTCATTTAGGCAATGAACCTTATTATTCAATCCTGACTTCCTTGTGGTTTTCTCTCAAAATTTTGTGGTTGTCCAAATGGCCTTCTACGTTCTTAGTGGCTTCCAGTAGTTGAGGGTGTGCCAATATTTCTCATTGTCCCAAAGGGGAAGATCTCAGTCAGCACTAAATGCAGACAGATTAGAAGCACTCAGGGAGCATCTTTTTAACTTTCTTTAAAAAATTTTTCATTTTGAGCTCAGAGAAAGTGTAGAAACCCTTGTAGTTATAAAGGTCTGTATTAAAACCTTTTCATCATTGATTAGAGCTGATTAGTCTTTCATACACATACATAATTACCCCCACACATATCTTACTCATCCATCGCCAAGTTCTCACTATTTTACTGTCACTTTTATGAACACACATCCACACACGCATGCATTTCTAACTCTAGACATAAGCCCTTATTGTTTTAAATTACTTTTGCTTCTCAGAACTACAAAGATCATGCATCAGGTAGATTGGAAGGCCTCTGATACTCAGATTTGGGTATTTTCATCATTGAGCCACTTCTTTTTAAAGTATGTAAATATACCTCTTGGAGCACCTGGGTGGCTCATTCATTTAAGCGTCAGACTGTTGATTTTGGCTCAGGTCATGATCTCATGGTTTGTGGGTCAACCCTGCATTGGGCTCCACACTGACAGTGCAGGGCCTGCTCAAGATTCTTGTTCTCCCTCTCTCTGCTCTTCCCCCCATCTCTGAAAATAAATAAATAAACATTAAAAAAAAAAAGATTCTCTCTCTCCCTCTCTCTTTGCCCCTCCCCTGCTCATGCTCTCTCACTCTCAAAAAAAAAAAAAATTAATTAAATTACGTATGTAAATATACCTCCTTCAGGGGCAGACTGGGAGATGTGTGTTTCTGTCTGCTCCCTCTGCACATCAAGCCCTGAGGGGGATAGACAGTTAAGAATTGTTTCTTTGTTTGCTACCAACCCACTGAATCCATGAACACGAGTCCCACGGCTACCAGTGCCAGGTTATCAAGAGATGTGTCCTCTGGGGGGCAGCCACAAAAGCCAGGGTGGCACCCGTTATGCATAAGCTCCTTTCTCAAAGACGTTGGTAACGTGGAGTGGGACCAAGGGAGAGCACAAAGATGGTGCCTGCTGGCGTTCCTGGTTTCTGGAGAGGATGGCAATGGGCCTCTAGATGTGTGTTATGATAGAAGCCTGCCCCACAGGTCACAGCTATTGAGAGATAAACTAATAGGCCTCTTTCACAAAAAGGTTGCGTGTCAATCTGCTGCCTCTGCAGTGTGCAGTGAGGGATGGATACCTCCTTAAGAATGGTTTCTCTCTTACAGTCTTGTGGTACCTGCAAACATAAGCCCCATTAGAGGGCTTCCTCTGGGAGCAGCTGCAAAAACTGGGGCACCAGACATGTGGACGAGCTCCTTTTTGGGATATACTGATGACCTACCTGGAGTGAGGCAGAGGGAGAACAGGAAGTTGTCCCTACCAGTCTCTGTGGTTTCTGGAGAATACTGCAGTTGGCCTCCAGAAGTGTTTTAAATTAGAAACCTGCCCCTCAAGCCAAAGCTTTAAAGGTAAGCAATAGCTTCTTTCATGGGGAAACTGGGCATGATTCAGTCTGCTCCCTCTGCGCTGGGCTCTGAGGGCCAAGCCATGGTGAGTCCACACATATCCTGTAAGAACTATTAGTTCACTATAGACTGTGGATCTCGTGGATGTAAGTCCCTGTTGGCTTTCAGAGCTAGATGTTTTGTGAGTCCATTTCTCAGGTAGAAGTCTTAAAAGTTGTGGTGCCAGCTCTGGTGTCCAAGCCCTTCTCTCCTCAGAGAGAAGCTGGGAGTTGTGAGCTCCCTCCTAGTTGTGTGTTGCTGCTCCAGGGATGAGATTGTGTCTGAGGCTTTCCTACTCATTTCAGTGGGAGTTTTTTCTCACTTGCCTGATGTGTAAGAGTCACTCAGCTAGTTTCTAGATTTCTTTCAGAGGGGATTGTTCTGTATGTAGCTGAAGATTCAGTGTGTCTGTGAAAGGAGGTGACTTTAAGGTTCTCTTTTGTCACTGTCTTGAACCAGAAAAACAGTTTGTGGATTCTTATAAGAAATGCTATATCATCAATGTTTCTGCTGGCAAAGATCATGATATTATGTGGGAAAACATGCTATCAGTGATTGAGTTGAGAAATGATTTGGGAGTGTTGGGTTCAATGAAAACTGTTAAGAATACCTTAACCCATTTATTTCATTCATATTTTTCTTGTAATATTTGCATAAGAATTATATATAACAATCTATGTCTACTTACATAAATGTCTCTTTTGCTAGGTTTTGAAATAGAATTTCTAAGTGTTAAGAAAGTATGTGTTATAGTTTTTAATTGGCAGTATTGTTTCTTTTTTTGTGGTATATAAACTAATGATAGGTCTTAGAGTAGATGTATCTTAAGATTTGATGAAATATGGTACATACCTTAAACATATTAATGTTCATAAATTATTTGATCCTTATGTTAATACTGGGAGATAAGACAGGCATTATTATTTCCATAAGACAAATGAAACTCAGGTGGTTTTCATTTTGTTATAGATGAGGCTGTGTTATATTTTATAGACTTTCAAACTTAACCTAATAAGACAGTTCAGTAATTTATTTTTTATAATGTTAAACCAAAACTTTATAGCATTTTTACTGTTGAGTAGATCATGTTACATAATGACACTTTTTGGAAAGTGTGATGTTATAAAAGAAACATGACTGGTGATAAAGCACAGGGCTATTTATGTGTGGAGTTAGGGACACTCGGATATGACAGCAATTCCTGGAAGGGAAGCAAAGGATCAAACCTAGGAGAAATGTGGTTGTATGTAAAACATCTCAAATCTAATAGAACTGTGAAGTGTATTTATTAACATGTTATAGATAACAACATATGTCTTGTTCAGACCTTCAAAAGTGGCTCATTTGTTCGTAGGTGCTGTGTCTTCACATTATACAGTTGCCTATATCTACTGCTTGGTAGTCAGCTTCCTGCTTCCAAGCAATAGAAACCAAATGTGGAAGGATTGTTAGTTTATAGAATCAATGGGAAGGCTGGAGAACCAACCAGGCTTAAAAAACAATAGAGGCCAAGTGAGGCTAGGCAGCCAAGAACAGCCAGCTGCCCAGAGTCTGGGGAGACTGTATTTTGGTCTTTCAGTTTCCTCCTGTCCAGAGTCAGACATTGTTGAATTTTCAAAATCAGATCCAGGGTAGCCAGAATAAGCACATGTACACTTTATTATAGTATATTATGCCATATATATTTTGTTTAAATATGATTGAATGGAACATTTAAAATGTGCATTTAATGAGGCCACTTTTAGGTATAAAGAATTGTTTTATTATAATTACTTTTCTTTTGAAGAGTGCTCTTAAATACTGGAAGACATTCCTAGAACCACAACATTCATCCTGCTGTTGGCACAGCCTATTTTATTAACTCCTTCCTTGCTGAAAGTTAAAATATATATGGGTATCTCCTCCTGCCCCTGCGCAGAAATTAAGCCAATTTTATTGTGAAATATATTATGATTCACCTTACTTGCTGGAATTCACCTATAAAACTAGGTATGGCTATGGGTGGCAGAGAGTCATTTTTAGGCATTCCTTGATTATTCCATTCTCCAGTGTCACTTGACTTCCAACTCTGAATTCAGTCTTTAAGTATCTAACATATAGTTTGTGTACCCATTTATTTGTTTATTGCTTACTGCAAAGGTAATGAATGGTTGTTTTAAAATCTGTAACATTACAGAAACACAGAACAAAGAGTGACCATTCCCCATAATCCTGCTCTCAAGGATTATGTTAATATTCCTGTTAATAATATTATGTTAATAGTTTGGTAGATCTTCATCCAGACTGCCTGGGTTCCATTTCCAGCTTTTCCATTTAGCTGGCCACCTTGGACAAGTTATTTGTCCTCACACTGCCTCAGTTTCCTCATTTCAGCATAATAGTACTGTCTTACAAGGTTTTGTGAGGGTTTAATAGATAAGATGAAAAGTGTTCAGCATAATTACTAGCGTATAGTAAGTGCTTGATAAATGCTAGTTTGTATATGTGTATTGGTCAAGATAAGCTAGATTATATTGCAGTAACAAACAATCCATCCAAATCTCAGTGGCTTAACACAACAAAAATTTCTTGCTAATGCTGCATTTCTTACACAGATTAGCAGGGTGTTTTCTCCGTGTAGTCAGTCAGGGGCCCTGGCTAATGGAGGTTCGACCATGTTGTGGCCACACTCTAATACGTTGTGCTTTTAGTCACCATAAAGAGACTATAAAATCACACATGGATTTTTTACTGCCTCAGCCCATAATTGACATACTCTACTTCCATTTACAATTTATTAGTCATAACTAGTAACCATGGCTCTGCCCTGCTGCAAGTCAGGTGTGACATGTGAAAGGGGAGTGCAGAATATTTTGGTGAGTGCTACAACCTGTGGCAAGGCCATTCCTCCCCCTACTCCCCAGTATGGCATAATATTATCCAAACTGTGTTGCAGGTTTTTTTTTTTTTATTTCATAGTAAGACTAAATTTATTCAATACCCTAGTAAAAGTTTTGATTATAGTTATCCAACAGTATAAAAAGTACAAAACAGATTGGTAGATTTCTAATATATTAATACAAAGTGCATGACTACATACAGTACATCCTACAGGCAAAGAGGTGGAAGGGGAAAAAGAAGGCCTTGGTTGAGGTCTAGTAATAGATAAATAAATACAGAGGTAGAGATGATCCATATTATGGTATATTCTAACACCAATACTATAGCCAAAATGTACAACAACAAAAAAACATTTTGAAACAACAGGAGGAAGATGATAATGGCTGGGACTCTTGTAATTTACCTCAGAGGCTATGGGAGAGCCAACCCAACTCACGGTGTAATCTGTGCATATGGTGGCTTGTAGTTTTTGCCATAAGGAAGAAATATAAAATTTTAGGTTTGGATTAAGAACTATAAAACTATAGGGTGCCCATAAAAAGTGGCTCACTCCTTACTGTTATTTATACTAATTTTTAAAATCCAGTTTTAAAAATAAGCACTGCTGGCACAAGAACGGACACTCAGATCAATGGAACAGAATAGAGAACCCAGAAATGGACCCACAAACGTATGGCCAACGAATCTTTGACAAAGCAGGAAAGAATATCCAATGGAATAAAGACCGTCTCTTCAAGTGGTGCTGGGAAAACTGGACAGCGACATGCAGAAGAATGAACCTGGGCCACTTTCTTACACCATACACAAAAGTAAACTCAAAATGGATGAAAGACCTAAATGTAAGACAGGAAGCCATCAAAATCCTCGAGGAGAAAGCAGGCAAAAACCTCTTTGATCTTGGCCGCAGCAACTTCTTACTCAATACGTCTCTGGAGACAAGGGAAACAAAAGCAAAAATGAACTACTGGGGCCTCATCAAAATAAAAAGCTTCTGATTTTTATTAAAAGCGAAGGAAATAATCAGCAAAACTAAAAGGCAACCGACAGAATGGGAGAAGATATTTGCAAATGACATATCAGATAAAGGGTTAGTATATAAAATCTATAAAGAACTTATCAAACTCAACACCCAAAAAACAAATAATCCAGTGAAGAAATGGGCAAAAGACATGAACAGACGCTTCTTCAAGGAAGTGCATCCAGATGGCCAACCAACACATGAAAAAATGCTCAACATCACTCATCATCAGGGAAATACAAATCAAGACCACAATGAGATACCACCTCACCCCTGTCAGAACAGCTAACATTAACAACTCAGGCAACAACAGATGTTGGCAAGGATGCTGAGAAAGAGGATCTCTTTTTCAGTGCTGGTGGGAATGCAAGCTGGTGCAGCCACTCTGGAAAACAGTATGGAGGTTTCTCAAAAAATTAAAAATAGAACTACCCTATGACCCAGCAATTGCCCTACTAGGCAGTTATCCATGGGATACAGGTGTGCTGTTTCGAAGGGACACATGCACCCCCATGTTTATAGCAACACTATCAACAATAGCCAAAGTATGGCAAGAGCCCAAATTTCCATCGATGGATGAATGGATAAAGAAGATGTGGTGTGTATATATATATAACGTGGTGTGTATACATACATATATATATATATATATATATATATATAACGTGGTGTGTATATATATATATATATATAACGGAGTATTACTTGGCAATCAAAGAGAATGAAATCTTGCCATTTGCAACTACGTGGATGGAAATAGAGGGTATTATGCTAAGTGAAATTAGTCAGTCAGAGAAAGACAAAAATCATATGACTTCACTCATCTGAGGACTTTAAGAGACAAAACAGATGAACATATGGGAAGGGAAACAAATATAAAAACAGGGAGGGGGACAAAACAGAAGAGACTCATAAATATAGAGAACAAACTGAGGGTTGCTGGAGGGGTTGTGGGAGGGGGGGGTAGGCTAAATGGGTAAAGGGCACTAAGGAATCTACTCCTGAAATCATTGTTGCACTATATGCTAACTACTTTGGATATAAATTTTAAAAAATAAAAAATAAAATTAAAAAAATAAAAAATATATTAAGTGCAAAAAAAAAATAAGCACTGAGTCATGTTGTTATAGGGTAGGCACATGATCCTCCCTGATTATGAAAAGGCTGAACTGGTGATAGGTTATTCCTGAACGTTTAGAAAAGAGGCACTGAGAGTACTTTGGTTTGGGTTCAAGTAAAAAGCCTTCAAATGAAGATTTTGGAATTGAAGAGCTCCGTGTTCAGGATGCATCATCTGACATCTCAGTGTTCACAAAGCCTGACTGAAAGAAGTCAAACCTAAACCAGCCCACTCAGCATTAACACACACCTCTTTTCTTTTAGAATTTTACTTTAATATAGAGTGGAAAAAAAAAACAAAACAAAAAACCCAAACCCTAACAGGTTAAAATCAAACAACCACTCTACACAGACAAAACCTTCACAGAGGTCAACTGAAGTAATCCAGAGCTAAAACTGAATTGTGCAGATTTTCAATGAAGTCACCAGTCATGTAACACAAAGGCAATTATTTACACACTAGGCAAGCCCTCTAAGAAATGTGCCCCAAGAAGCATTAACCTTTGTTTTTTGTGTGTGCCATCCTGAAGATTTGCACATTTTTTTTTAATAATTTAACATTTTTTTTTCAACGTTTATTATTTTTGGGACAGAGAGAGGCAGAGCATGAACGGGGGAGGGGCAGAGAGAGAGGGAGACACAGAATCGGAAACAGGCTCCAGGCTCCGAGCCATCAGCCCAGAGCCTGACGCGGGGCTCGAACTCACGAATCACAAGATCGTGACCTGGCTGAAGTCGGACGCTTAACCGACTGCGCCACCCAGGCGCCCCTTTAACATTTTTAATAGAATGTGATCTCTACCGTGCGGTAATGCTTTGGTACTCTTTATTTAGGATTCCTCATCCTAAAACTTGACATTTCCCCAGAGGAGCTTTGATTCTGCTTTAGAAGTTTCAATATAGATTAAAATCTTTATCAAAAATCAATACGGAGGGAGGTGACAGAGGATGCAACATATACGCTCAAGTTACCTCTTTGTATGTTTAGAAATTACTCCTTCAAGGTGTTTGCACCAGAGAGCTTTGTCCTGCTTAATATTCAGTAGTACAGGTTTGAATCATCAGAACCTTGGCAAGACCTTAAATTATTAACAACTACCTCTTGGGGCAAGTCCGTGTTACTGAGTTATGACAAATTTATTATCATGAAGGAAAACAAGCACAGCCAGTCATCTTAAAAATGCCCCAACCACTGCTTCTCAATATAGAAAGACTAAAACTACATATGTTTATCATACAACAAATCCCATCTCTGTCCTCTGTAATTCCCCTAGTTTCATTCGTTAAAAGGGGATTTAAAAAAAAAAAAAAGACTTAAAGAGCACTTTACAGCAGCATCAGCTTTCCTGTGAAATACTCAGCATCTTAAATATTATGTATACTTTTTTTCTTTTAGTAAGCTAGACACTGGCTTCAGAGTTTGTGGAACTGGAGGAGAAATAACAACCCATTCAAAACTATTCTAGAAAGTGTCTTTTGGCAGAATAGCAGGTATCCAAGTTAAAAATAGGAGGGTTTTGTTGCTTTGTTTTCTTTCCAAAATTTAAATCGTTTTTTTGTTCCCCTTCTACCTAAATCTCAGTCACCACTCCTGAGTGGAGATGGGCAGAGGCTCTGGCCCCTGCTCCTCTGGCTTCTCAGCAGCTGCTTTCTTATTGCTGCAGCAAGGCTTGACTAGATGTGTGTCAATGAGAACTTCTCCAAAATGGCCTTTATAGATAATCCTGCAACGTATTTTCTGTCTTTTCCAGTATGTGAGACCTAAAAAGGAAAAAAACTGGTGTTCTGTTAGAGCCAGAAGCCATCTCTGTATCTGAGCCACCATCTGACTTGTTACTGTAACAAGGAGACTGAGCTGGAAAGGCACTTGAGGTGGTACTGTGAGCATCAGAATTGTGACATTTAAATTCCTTCTGTAGTTTACTGATCTGGTTGCTTTTTATCCAGTTTCCAGATAGAGTTTTCACTTTCTTTGGTTTCAATGTTGTCTTCAGACTGGATCCTGCCCTTGCATCTACCACATGATTCCAGTTTTTATTTTTATTTTTTTAAATCCTGCTGGCAATTTCTTCCATCTTTTCACAAGCAGGACACAGGCATTACAGATGTCTCCTGAACAAGTCTCATGCAACCCAAAACAGCTCTGGAAGTCCTTTTCATAGCATTTACTGTCAGTGAATCGAGAACTGGAGGACTTAGCTCTGCAAATACAGCAGCCGTCTATACTTTGGTACATCTTTGGCTTGTGAAAACCAAACAACTTTTCTTCTGGTCAATAGTCTTCCAAAATCAGCCGTTCAATGCACAATAACGTTCCTGAGGTCTGGAGTGCACGCCAAGCTAGCCCCCCCGCCCCCCTTCCAATTGCTCCCTTCTCCTCAACTGTCTTGTCTAGACAGATGGTCTACTGCAGTTCTGCAGTTGCTACCACTGGCTGGGAAGGTGTAGATTCCCCAGTTCTTTTTATGTTTTTTTTTTTTTAATATATATCATGAACATCTCCCCATGTCAATATGTATTAATTCGTTGACTATTTATTGAGCACTTCTTTGTAGTAGGCCTTGTTCTGGGTAATGGGAATGAAGAAGACATTTAATAAACCCTGTCTTCATGAAATTTATTGGATTGCAAACAGATAAGAAATAAAATATTTTTTAAGTATAATATGTTAGAAGGTGATAAATGTTACGGCAAGAAAAAAGAAAGGGAAGAGGCAGAGGGAGTTTGGGTGGTACAGTTTTAATTAGAGTGGTCACTGAAGGTCTTTGTGAGGTGATTTGAGTTAAATTCTGAAAGGTGTGAGAAATATCTTGTGAATATCTTTATGGAGAGAACATCCTAAGAAAATAAAACTATACATGTGGCTTGGTGATGTGAACATGAAGATGCATTTTCCTATTTTTGTATATGTTTAAAATTTTGTATATGTTTAAAATTATGAAAATAATTAAAAATGAAAAGTAAAGCTCATTATAAAGCTGATAATCAGATTTTATAGCCACATTTTGGAAAAGTCAGATAAAAAATATAATAAATATTGTCAATTTCTTAAAAAAAAATAAAGGTTTACCAGTTTACCTCCTTAGAAACAAAGCTTTAACTTGTTTCTATGTAGCCTCACTAACTGCCATACAATCCAGCACTTGATTATTGCTGTTTCTCACTGCATAATTGTGTTGTGTGTTAGTCTTATGTTTCCAATTACTTGTTAAACTTTTAATTGTATCTTTTTATCCCTCCTATCATTCCCTTTAAAGTGATTAGACGTATAGTAAATTCCCTATAAAAGTTACAGTAAAACTTAGTGATGACTTTTTAAAAATATCTCAATTGTTAATAACTCTCAAAGCATTTTGCTGTGTCGAGAATGAGAAAAGTTAATAAATAAGCCACACAAAATATATCCACAAGCAATTTAAAAGTTTGGATTATTAGAGAACCGGTTTAAAAATACTTTGAGTATTGGGGCACCTGGGTGGCTCAGCTGGTTAAGCTTCCAACTTTAGCTCAGGTCATGATCTCACAGTTCATGGGTTTGAGCCCGCATCAGGCTCTGTGCTGACAGCTCAGAGCCTGGAGCCTGCTTCAGATTCTGTGTGTGTGTGTGTGTCTCTCTCTCTCTCTGCCCCTTCCCTGCTCATGCTCTGTCTCTCTCTCTCAAAAATAAATAGACATTAAAAAATAAAATACTTTAAGTATTTTTTCAAGTAATTGGCTGGATGTGAAATACAGTTTGAATAGAGACATTTCTTAGTCACATACTTAGCATGATTCTTTCACTAAAAAATTTGTTTTTTCAGTGATTTGCTTTCTGTTGCCATACAACTAGGCTACATTGCACAAACATTTTGAGTAACTTCTGTCACTTTTTCCTTAAGATGACCGAGAGTCTGAACAATTAGATGATTATGGTTGAAGCAAAAAATGAAATCAGCCTTGTTCAGCCCAAAGAGTTTACTGAACTTTATAAAAGTTATTTGGCCAGATTGTGAGGTAACGCCCAGATACCAATGAGGAGTGTATCTGAAGGATCACTCATTTAGAACCACCCTGTATTTAGGGGAAGTGGTGACAGGCTGGTCGAGGAAGACGTTTGTTACAGACCAATTTGTCAGTGTTAGTCACACAGTTAGAACATAATGTTTAGAAGAAAATGCATGACACTGTTGGGAAGCTATGTTGGAAAAGCTGTGGCCAGGGAAAAGAGATTACAAATTGTACTTCCATGACAGAGATAACTTGGAAATATGCATAAAAAGTTTTGTTTTCATAATTTAGTTCACTCTAGTTATCTATTTTATATGAGGCAGAATCTCTGTTTTGAGAATATCATTACCTTAGGAAGGAAGGATTACTACATTATGCTGACATTAAATTAGAAATATTTTTAAGATTCAGAATGATTATTTTTTCGGTATCAGACTGTCTAATCATAGGCCTTATCTAATCATTAAAACAGTTTCCGAAAAGTGGCCATTTCTCATTGTCAAACACAGAAACCATGGCATCATCATAATTCACAGGTTACCAAACTACTTTTAGACCATAAACCAATAATTTTGATGTCTGAACCTCAATTCCCTCATCTGAAAAAATAGAGACACAGATTACCCTCCTTCACCATTTTATTGGTATGTTTTGAGTATACCATTTCATGAGTCTCGTTCTTCTCGGCAGAAACTTGAGCAAAGGGAAAAATAAAGAATAATAATACAACCATTCATGGTGCCCTTGAAACAATGTGCCCATGTTAATTGCTAATCCTCCTCTGAAGGGAGAATTTCCTTATATTTCTACCTAATTACTAGAGGTACTTTACACTGCTCTGTCCTACCTAGCACGTATTCTGTGCTCAATCATCATTTATTCATTCATTCTTTTAGTGAGTTGGTCATTTACCAAATATTAAGATCTTACCGTGTGTCAGCTAGGGACTGGAGATACAAAGAAGGATAAAACAGTTCCAATTCTCATGGAACTGATAATAGAGGAAGGGAGACCATCACTATAAGTAGTTACAAATGCACTGAGTTTATGCAAAAGTAGTACGGGGTGCTATGGGAGTTTTCAGCAGGGGATTAGGTAACCTATTTTAGATCAGATTGGGTTTTAGAGACATCAAAGCTAAAACAAGAAAACTGAGGAGGAGTTGGCTAAGTAAAGAGTATAGGGGAAAGTGATTTAGGCAGAAGGAATAGCACTGATAGATTTTGAGGTACTGAAAGGAAAGCCAACATGCTACAACGTAGAGAGACAAAATCCAGATCTTGGAGTCTTTATTGTTTGGTCTTTATTCTGAGAGTAATGGGAAGCCATTGAGGATTTTGTTTTCTGTTTTATATGTTTAAACAGGGAAGTAACATAATCACTTGCATTTTTAAAAGATCATTCTAGGCACTATGTGAAGAATGGAGGGGAGGATGGCCCACAAATAATACATGTGGGTAAACAGAAGACAATCGGAGGAAATGAATTAGGGAGTTGGCAAAGAGGAAGAGGAAAAAGTGGACTGATTCAAAAGATATTTAAAAGACAAAATCAATAGGATTTGATTGCGAGGGAAAGATGAATCAAGGATGACTTCCAGATTTCTGGCTTAAGGAAATGGGTGGATGTCATTTATTTAAATAAGGAATACTGGAGGAAGAGAAGGTTTGGGAAGGAGAATCATGAATCATAGTTGACCAGTACATAGCATACACAATAAGCCCTTTAGAATACAAAAATCTCAGGATAGAGATTATACATAGATATGCAAATACAGGTTCTCATCAAAATCATACTCATAACTTGATCCTTAAGTCTTTTTAAATTATGGATGATATTTATATCCTTTCAGTGGTCCTTTTCAGTCCTTTTCTTGGGCATTTCAGATCCTTTTAGGCCAGGTCTTGGGTTTTATACTGGTTCCAGCTTTAAATTACATGATTTAAAGCCTCTTCTTTCTTTCTTTCTTTCTTTTTTTTCTTTTTCTTTTTCTCCTCTTTCTTATAGATTATAAAACCATAACTTCTTCTTTTCCTTTATCCTAACATCTCTCACGTAGGATCTGATGTCGTCTGAAGATCATTCCCGCAGCTTGAATTTTCTTTATTTCTTACATATTTTTTTTCTCCATTGGGTTATAATAATTCAATAACTTCCTTCCCTCCAGCTACTAATCTTCCCTGTATTGTACCATTTCCAAAACTTAACAACAACAACAACAAAACTATCATGAAGGAAGAAGCATTTTTAATCACAAGCCATTATTGCCAAATATTGCCGAGGAACACCTGTTTCATAGTAATGAAACAGATGTTTTGATGAATGTCTACAGATGTTTTTCAGTCTTCACAAAAGATACAGCTAAAAAATAAGAATATAGAAAGATTGAAAATAAAGTAGTAGAAAATATACATTAGGTAAATACTGAGTGAAATAAAGCTAGTATAAATCTATTAATATCAGAAAATGTGAGATTTTAAAGCAAAAAGCAATTAAAGAGGATCACTAGAGATGATAAAAGGATCAAATCACCAGGAACAACAGGGAGTTAGAGACAAATTCCACAATTATAATGAGAGATTTCAACAGCTATTTCTCAGTGTTACATCAAGCACACAAAAAAGCAAAGTTAACAAGATTGTTGAAAACTTGAACGAAACAAATTAATATACTTGATTCAATGGACATATACAGAACGCTCCACAGAAAAACTGCAGAATACATGTTCTTTCAAGTGGAATACTTTTGATAATATTTGTAACCATATATTGGGCTATAAAGGAAGTCTGAACAAATTTCAAAGGACTGGTGTCATACATATTGCATTCTTTGATCACAGTGGGATAAAATGAAAAATCTGTACTGAAAAAAATAATTATAAAAGTTCGTATATTTTGGGGCGCCTGGGTAGCTCAGTCAGTTAAGTGTCCAACTTTGGCTCAGGTCATGATCTCGCAGTTGGTGAATTCAAGCCCTGCATCTGGCTCTCTGCTGTCAGCGTGGAGCCCACTTTGGATCCTCTATTCTCCCCTCTCTCTACCCATCCCCCGCACTCTCTCTCTCTCTCAAAAATAAACATTAAAAAAATATTAAAGTTCTGGGGCGCCAGGGTGGCTCAGTCGGTTGAGCATCCGACTTCGGCTCAGGTCATGGTCTCGCGGTCTGTGAGTTCAAGCCCCATGTGGGACTCTGTGCTGACAGCTCAGAGCCTGGAGCCTGCTTCAGATTCTGTGTTTCCCTCTCTCTCTGCCCCTCCCCTGCTCATGCTCTGTCTCTCTCTGTCTCAAAAATAAATAAATGTTAAAAAAATTTTTTTTAAATATTAAAGTTCTTATGTTTAGATACTAAGAAATGTATTAATGAATCAATGATAAAATAATGGAAATTTGAAGATCTTTAAACTGAAGGATAAAAATATTGCATATTAAAAAATGATGGAGATTGCTACTTCTAGACATGATGGAGTAACTGGTATTGGACTTTACCTTGTGTCACCAATAACTTTAAAAGTAGCAAAATATGTGAAGCAACTGTTTTCAGACAGTAGATGGTAGCACAGGGAAATGATCCTTAAAATAAGGGAAACATGTAAGGTGACTTTAATGTTTGCCTTCCCTTTCTGAATGAGGGCACTTTCTGATGTGTGGTGTAGGTCTCTCTCAAATAAATAAATACAAACTTTAAAAACAAAGAAAAAAAAAAAAGAAAATGGAATATGACAGTATGTAAAGGAAATAATACATCATTACCAGGATGGTTATATCTTACAAATCCAGGATTAGTTTACTATTAAAAACAAAACATGCTTAATAAAATTCAACACAGTTATGATTTTTTGAAAAAACTTCTTAATAAAGGAATAAAAGAGACCATTCTAACCAGATAAAGGTTAGCTTCCAAATCCAACAGCTAACGTTATTCTTTTTTTTTTAAATTTTTTTTAACGTTTATTTATTTATTATTTATTTATTTATTTTTAAAAGGGACAACTAAGAGAATCTTTTTTTTTTTTTTTAACGTTTATTTATTTTTGGGACAGAGAGAGACAGAGCATGAACGGGGAGGGTCAGAGAGAGGGAGACACAGAATCTGAAACAGGCTCCAGGCTCTGAGCTCTCAGCACAGAGCCCGACGCGGGGCTCGAACTCAAGGACTGCGAAATCATGACCTGAGCCGAAGTCGGCGGCTTAACCGACTGAGCCACCCAGGCGCCCCCTTAATTTGATATATTGAAAGCATTCTCATTAAGCTTAGGAACAAGTAGCATAAAGGAGAAAAGATCTAAGTGGATCTTGTGGTGAGAAAGATACCCCTGGAACTCTGCAACACTGGCTCAATATAAGTAAATGAATTATGTTTATTGATTATAAAACTCAATATTGTTTTCTTAAAATAATGTCTTCCCAAAATGATCTATAAATTCAATGCAATATCAATCAAAATCCAAATGAAACGTGTGTGTGTGTGTGTGTGTGTGTAACTTGTTAAACTATATCTATAATTTATATGTAAGAGCCATAAATATACTTATGAAGAAGAATAAGATGGGGAGATTTGCCATAGAGGTTACCTTATTAAAAAGCTATAGTAACTGAGCCTTTTGGCTCCTTGAACCTTGTCATGGCCGTTGGCAAGAATAAGCACCTTACAAAAGGTGGCAGAAAGGAAGCCAAGAAGAAAGTGGTTGATCCATTTTCTAAGGATTGGTATGATGTGAAAGCACCAGCTATGTTCAGTTTAAGAAATATTGGAAAAACACTAGTCCACCAGAACTCAAGGAACCAAAATCATATCTGATGGCCTCAAGGGTCGTGTTTTTGAAGTGAGCCTTGTTGATCTGCAGAAAGTTGTATTCAGAAATTCAAGATAATTTTTGAGGATGTTCAGGGTAAAAACTGCCTAAGTTCCATGGCATGGATCTTATCTGTGACAAAATGTGCTCCTTGGTCAAAAATGGCAGACCCTGATTGAAGCCCATGTTGATGTCAAGACTACTGATGTTTATTTGCTTCATCTATTCTGTATTGGTTTTACTAAAAAATGTAACAATCAGATTTAGAAGACCTCTTATGCTCAGCACCAACAGGTCCACCAAAATTCAGGAAAAGATGATGGAGATCATGACGTGGGAGGTGCAGATAAATGACTTGAAAGAAGTGGTCAGTAAATTGATTCCAGACAGCTTTGGAAAAGACATGGAAAAGTCTTGTCAATCTCTTTATCCACTCTATGCTGTCTTTGTTAAAAATGTAAAAATGCTGAAGAAGCCTGTGTTTGATTTGGGAAAGCACATAGAGCTTCATGGTGAAGGTAGTGGTTCTGGAAAAGTTACTGGGGATGAGACTGGTACTAAAGTTCAATAAAACCTGTTTAAAATTTAGATATTTAATGGTGACAAATAAAAAATGTTTAAAAAAAAAAAAGGACACCTGGGTGGGTCAGTTGGCTAAGCATCCAACTTTGTTCAGCTCAGGTCATGATCTCAAGGCTCGTGGGTTTGAGCCCCACATCCGGCTCTGTGCTGACAGCTCAGAGCCTGGAACCTGCTTAATATTGTGTCTCCCTCTCTCTCTGCCGCTCCCTGACCTGTGCTCTGTCTCTCTTCTCTAAGATGAATAAACACCAAAAAAAAAAAAAAAGAAAGAAAAAAATGTATAGTAATTTTAAGATAGTGTTACTGGTTTAAGGATAGAAAAAGTGACCAATAGAATAGAACAGAGTACCCAAACAGAACCACACCTATATGGAAACTTGATTTGTGACAGATTTTTTTTGTGGATCAGTGAAAGAAAAAATGGACTTAAAAAAAGTGTTAATACAGTTTAAAAGCATGACATTAAACCCCTGCCTCTTATCATGCACTAGAATAAATTCCAAATAGATCGATGATTGGAACGAGAGGGGCAAATGATAAAACTTCTTTTTTTATTAATAATGTATTTATTTTTTAATTTACATCCAAGTTAGTTAGCATATGGTGCATTTCAGGAGTAGATTCCTTAATTCCCCTTACCCATTTAGCCCATTCCCCTCCCACAACCCCTCCAGTAACCCTCTGTTTGTTCTCTATATTTAAGAATCTCTTATGTTTTGTCCCTGTCCCTGTTTTTATATTATTTTTGCTTCCCTCCCTTAATGTTCATCTGTTTGGTATCTTGAAGTCCTCATATGAGAGAAGTCATATGGTATGTCTTTCTCTAATTTCGCTTAGCATAATACCCTTCAGTTCCATCCATGTAGTTGCAAATGGCAAGATTTCATTCTTTTTGATTGCTGAGTAATACTCCATTGTGTATATATACCACATCTTCTTTATCCATTCATCCATCGGTGGACATTTGGGCTCTTTCCATACTTTGGCTGTTGTTGATAGTGCTGCTATAAACATTAGGGTACATATGCCCCAGGATCCCGTGGATAAATGCCTAGTAGTGCAATTGCTGGGTCGTAAGGTGTCCTATTTTTAATTTTTTGAGGAACATCCGTACTGTTTTCCAGAGTGGCTGCACCAGCTTGCATTCCCACCAGCACTGAAAAAGAGATCCTCTTTCTCAGCATCCTTGCCAACATCTGTTGTTGCCTGAGTTGTTAATGTTAGCCATTCTGACAGGGGTGAGGCGGTATCTCATTGTGGTCTTGATTTGTATTTCCCTGATGATGAGTGATGTTGAGCATTTTTTATATGTCGGTTGGCCATCTAGATGTCTTCTTTGGAAAAGTGTCTATTCATGTCTTTTGCCCATTTCTTCACTGGATTATTTGTTTTTTGGGTGTTGAGTTTGATAAGTTCTTTATAGATTCTGGATACTAACCCTTTATCTGATATGTCATTTGCAAATATCTTCTCCCATTCTGTCGGTTGCCTTTTAGTTTTGCTGATTGTTTCCTTCGCTGTGCAGAAGCTTTTTATTTTGATGAGGTCCCAGTAGTTCATTTTTGCTTTTGTTTCCTTGCCTCTGGAGACGTGTTGAGTAAGAAGTTGCTGCAGACAAGTTCAAAGAGGTTTTTGCCTGCTTTCTCCTCAAGGATTTTGATGGCTTCCTGTCTTACATTGGGTCTTAATCCGTTTTGAGTTCATTTTTGTGTATGGCATAAGAAAGTGGGCCAAGTTCATTTTTCTGCATGTCGCTCTCCAGTTTTCCTAGTGCCATTTGCTGAAGAGACTGTCTTTATTCCACTGGATATTCTTTCCTGCTTTGTCAAAGATTAGTTGGCCATACGTTTGTGGGTCCATTTCTGGGTTCTCTATTCTGTTCCATTGATCTGAGTGTCTGTTTTTGTGCCAGTACCATACTGTCATGATGATTACAGCTTTGCAGTACAGCTTGAAGTCCGGGATTGTGATACCTCCAGCTTTGGTTTTCTTTTTCAAGATTGCTTTGGCTATTCGGGGTCTTTTCTGGTTCCATACAAATTTTAGGATTGTTTGTTTGAGTTCTGTGAAGAATGCTGGTGTTATTTTGATAGATATTTCACTGAATATGTAGATTACTTTGGGTAGTATTGACATTTTAACAATATTTGTTCTTCCTATCTAGGAGCATGGAATGTTTTCCCATTTTTTGTATCTTCTTCAGTTTCCTTCATAAGCTTTCTATAGTTTCCAGTGTATAGATTTTTCACCTTGTTGGTTAGATTTATTCCTAGGTATTTTATGGTTTTTGGTGCAATTGTAAATGGGATTCATTCCTTGATTTCTCTTTCTCTTTCTTTATTGTTGGTGTATAGGAATGCAACTGAATTCTGTGCATTGATTTTATTTATATCCTGTGACTTTGCTGAATTCATGGATCAGTTCTAGCAGTTTTTTGGTGGAGTCTTTTGGGTTTTGCATATAGAATATCATGTCATCTGTGAAGAGTGAAACTTTGACCTTCTCCTGGGTTATTTGGATGCCTTTTATTTCTTTGTGTTTTCTGATTGCTGAGGCTAAGGCTTCCAATACTATGTTGAATAACAGTGGCGAGGGTGGACATGCCTGTCTTGTTCCTGACCTTAGGGGGAAAGCTCTCAGTTTTTCTCCATTGAGGATGATATTAGTGGTGGATCTTTCATATATGGCTCTTATGATCTTGTGGTATGATCCCTTTATCCCTACTTTCTTGAGGGTTTTTATCAAGAAAGGGTGCTATATTTTGTCAATGCTTTCTCTGCATCTATTGAGAGGATTATGCGGTTCTTTTCCTTTCATTTATTGGTGTGATGTATAACATTGATTATTTTGTGGATATTGAACCAGCCCTGCATCCCAGGTATAAATCTCACTTGATCAGGGTGAATAATTTTTTTAATGTATTGTTAGACCTGGTTGGCTAGTATCTTGCTGCGGATTTTTGCATCCATGTTCATCAGGGAAATTGGTCTATAGTTCTCCTTTTCAGTGGTCTTTGTCTGGTTTTAGAATCGCTGGCTTCATAGAAAGAGTTTGGAAGTTTTCCTTCCATTTCTATTTTTTGGAACAGCTTCAGGAGAGTAGGTGCTAACTCTTCTTTAAATGTTTGATAGGTGGGAATGCGAGCTGGTGCAGCCACTCTGGAAAACAGTATGGAGGTTCCTCAAAAAACTAAAAATAGAACTGCCCTACAACCCAGCAATTGCACTACTAGGCAGTTATCCACGGTTTACAGGTGTGCTGCTTCGAAGGGACACATGCACTCCCATGTTTATAGCAGCACTATCAATAATAGCCAAAGTATGGAAAGAGCCCAAATGTCCATCGATGGATGAATGGATAAAGAAGATGTGGTATACATATACAATGGAGTATTACTCGGCAGTCAAAAAGAATGAAATCTTGCCATTTGCAACTACGTGGATGGAACTGGAGGGTATTATGCTAAGTGAAATTAGTCAATCAGAGAAAGACAAAAATCATATGACTTCACTCATATGAGGACTTTAAGAGAGAAAACAGATGAACATAAGGGAAGGGAAACAAAAATATAAAAACAGGGAGGGAGACAAAACAGAAGAGACTCATAAATATGGAGAACAAACGGAGGGTTACTGGAGGGGTTGTGGGAGGGGGGATGGGCTAAATGGGTAAGAGGCACTGAGGAATCTACTCCTGAAATCATTGTTAGACTCTATGCTAACTAATTTGGATGTAAATTTTAAAAAATAAAAAATAGGGGCGCCTGGGTGGCGCAGTCGGTTAAGCGTCCGACTTCAGCCAGGTCACGATCTCGCGGTCCGGGAGTTCGAGCCCCACGTCAGGCTCTGGGCTGATGGCTTGGAGCCTGGAGCCAGTTTCCGATTCTGTGTCTCCCTCTCTCTCTGCCCCTCCCCCGTTCATGCTCTGTCTCTCTCTGTCCCAAAAATAAATAAACGTTGAAAAAAAAAATTACAAAAAAAAAATAAATAAAAAAATAAAAAATAAAAAATAAAACAAGTTAAACAAAATATTTAAAAAAATGTTTGATAGGATTCCTCTAGAAAGCCATCTGGTCCTGGATTCTTGTTTTTTGGGAGATTTTTGGTTACTAATTCGATTTCTCTACTGGTTATGGGTCTGTTCAAATTTTCTGTTACTTCCCATTTCAATTTTGGTAGTTTATATGTTTCTAGGAATTTGTCCATTTCTTCCAGATTGCCCATTTTATTGGCATATAACTGCTCATAATATTCTCTGTTTGTATTTCTGTTGTGTTGGTTGTGATCTCTCCTCTTTCATTGTTGATTTTATTTATTTGGGTCCTTTCCTTTTTCTTTTTGATCAAACTGGCTAGGTTTTATCAGTTTTGTTAATTCTTTCAAAGAACCAGCATCTGGTTTCATTGATCTGCTCTACTGTTTGTTGTTGTTGTTATTGTTGTTGTTTTTGGTTTTGATAGCATTGATTTCTGCTCTGATCCTTATTATTTCCTGTCTTCTGCTGGTTTGGGGTTTATTTGCTGTTCTTTTTCCAGCTCTTTAAGGTGTAAAGTTAGGTTGTGTATCTGAGACCTTTCTTCCTTCTTTAGGAAGGCCTGGATTGCTATATACTTCCCTCTTGTGACCGCCTTTTGATAAAATTTCTTGAAAACCATATAGAAAAATATTTTATGGCTTTGGAGTCCAAATGGATTTATTTCTTTTTTTTTTAATGTTTATTTTTGAGAGAGAGAGTGAGAGAGTGAGTGAGTTTGGGGGCAGGGAGGGGCAGAGAGAGAGGGAGACTCAGAACCTGAAGCAAGCTCCAGGCTCTGAACTGTCAGCACAGAGCCCAACGCCAGGCTTGAAGTCACCAACTGTGAGATCATAACCTGAGCTGAAGCAGACATTTAACTGACTGAGCTATCTAGGCGCCCCAGTCCAAAAATATTTCTTAAAGGAGATTCACAAAGTATAAATCAAAAAACAAAGATGACAGCCAAAACAGTCTTGAAAAAGAAGTCCAAATTTGGAGGACTCACACTTCCCAATTTCAAACCTAGTACAAAACTACAGTGATGAAGATACTGTGGTGATGGCATGAGGAAAGACATAGATCACTGGAATAAAATGGAGAATCCAGATATAAACTCTTCCATTTATGGTCAATTGATTTTTCACAAGGGTGCCAAAATAATTCAATGGAGAAAAAATTATCTTTTCAAAAACTGGTCCTGGGACAACTGAATATCCACACATGAAAGAATGAAATTGGATTCCTACCAGAACCTTACACAAAAATTAATAAAAATGGATCATAGACCTAAATGTTAAAAAACAAAACCAACCCCCCCCCCCCAAAAAAAAAACCCACTATAGAACTGCAAGAGGGATAACTGAGTGGCTTAGTTGGTTAAACATCCGACTCTTTATTTTGGCTCAGGTCATGATCTTATGGTAGTGATATCAAAGCCCACATTGGGATTGCACTGGGCACGGAGCCTGGTTTAGATTCTCTCTCCCTCCCCTGATTGCACTTGCTCTAAAAACAAAACAAAAGCAAGGTACACCCCCCCCCGCCCCCCGCAACACACACACATTTAAAACTCCTAGAAGAAAACATAGGGGTAAATCTTAGTGAACTTGGGTTAGGCAGTGATCTCTAAGATACAATCCCAAAAGACAAGTGACAGAAAAGAAAATTTGAAAAATTGGATTTCATCAAAATGAAAAACTTTTGTGGAAGAAACTATACCATCAAGAAAGTAAAGGATAGGAGTGCCTGGTTGGCTCAGTTGGGGGAGTTTGTGACCCTTGATCTCAGGTTATGAGTCTGAGCCTCATATTGGGTATAGAAATAACTTTAAAATAATTAAATCTTAAAAAAAAGCAGGGGAGGGGGAGAGTGCCTGGGTGGCTTAGTCAGTTAAGCTGTGACTCTTGATTTTTGGCTTGGGTCGTGATCTCACGGTTTGTGAGACTAATCCCTGCCTTGGGCTCTGTACAGACAGCACAGAGCCTGCTTGAGGTTCATTCTCTCTCTCTCTCTCTCTCTCTCTCTCTCTCTCTCTCTCTCTCTTTCTGTCCCTCCTTTGCTTTTGAGGGAGCATGTGCACTTTCTCTCTCTCTCAAAATAAATAGGCAAAAAGAAATTAAAAGACATCTCATATAGTGGGAGAAAATACTGAGGGTGGTAAAGAAAGCCCTCTAACAGAGCACAGATGCAAATGCTGGCAGTCAAGAAAGCAAGCCCTGTTAATATTAAGGCCTGAAGACATATGGATAGGGCACCAACAGTATCTGCTACACAGTCCCAGGCTCTCTTCAGTAGAATTAGGCAGGTCCTCGTCTTAGCTTGAGTTTCCTCAAAAAGTATACATAACCTGAGGCAAAAGACTTATGTGCTATTATTAAGGCAAGCAGTTCCAAGAAACAGGGATAGGAAAAGAGAAATGAAGCAGAGGAGGGAGAACCAATATGAAATTGCATTGTGGACTTAGGCCATTATTAAATGCTGTTGATTGCTTGATCTCTTGGGCAAGTCCTTAAGAAGCCTTAAAAAACCCTTGAACTTTTGCACTTGAAAACCTAAGGAGCACCTGAGTACAATTTTTAAAATCCTGGTTTTCCCTCACAGGGTTAGTTGATATCTGTAAATTAAGACTCTCTTAGACCTCATTCATACCTTAGGTTCCCTTTATTCAATATCCAACACATAATTGGTGGTACTAGATAGCAGGGATAATTGAAATCCACAGAATAATAGCTACCATTTAGTAAGTACAAGGCAGTTTTATATAATATCTAATCCTCACAAAGTAGCTTTTGTTATACTGATTTTATTAATGTCCAAGCTGAGATTCAGCTAACTTAAGGAGCGTGGCCAACATCACAAAACTAGCAAGTAGCAGACCAGGTTTTGGAAACATGTCTTTTTTTTTTTTCTTTTTCTTAACTCCCATAAACAATGTTCTTTCTATTATATCAGGATGCCTCATAGAAGAAAGGATTGAAATTCCTAAATCTCATCTTAGCCAATACTTTTAAAAAATGTTATTTATTTTTTAAATAGGTCATACAAACACATGGTTTAAAATGCAAGAAATACAAAAGCATATTCAATGAAAACTCTCCTTTAAACTCTGTCCAGTTCCTCTTTTCAGGGGCAACTAATTTTACCAGTTTCTTGTGTATTTTCTCTAAAATATTTATGCATAAATATAAATACTATTTTTTACCCTTTTATTTAAATGTTTATTTTTGAGAGAGAGAGTGAGAGAGAACATGAGTGGGTGAAGGGCAGAGAGAAAAGAAGGCAGAGGATCCGAAGTGGGTTCAGCACTGACAGCAGAGTGCCCAGTGCAGGGCTCGAACTCATTAACTATGAGGTCATGACCTGAGCCATAGTCAGATGCTTAACCGATGGAACCACCCAGGTGCTCCTGTGTTTTACCCTTTTAACAGAAATGGAGTTATTCTATGAAATGTATACTGTTGTTAGACATCTTAGAGTATAAAAAAAATAAATGGTTGTAATGTTTTAGGCTTTGTGTATATAAGAGTATGTAAAAAGCACTTTTCTAAGATGCATGTTTCTGATGAATTCTATTCAAGCATAATTTATTATTGTTTGGCATGTCTATTACCTCTGCTCAATATAGTTTTTGTTTGCTATTTCGTTGTCATGAAAGAGCCAGATAGTAAATATTTTAGGCTTTGTGATCTCTGTCATGACTACTCAACTCTGCTGTTAGAGCACAAAAACAGCCATCGACAATATATAAACATGCTGGATTCCAATAAAACTTTACTTACAAAAACATGTGGCAGGCCAGATTTGACCTGTAGGTCATAGTTTGCTGACTCTCTTAGGGGTGCTTTTTTTTAAATTAGAAAAAACAGCATTGTGTACTAGCACACCAGCATTGTACAGGAACAGCAGCATGATGAAATAAACCCCTGATTTGTACCGTTGGTCAATTTCTGTAGGGTCAACCCTCCCAATAAAATGGCTGGCTTCAAGGTCCCAAAAGTTTAGCAATCAGATTGCAGAATTCCTAAATATTTAACAATGGTTCTCATGATCTGATGAGAGACTGTTACAGCCTACACTGCATGCAAAACCTTGGGATACAGGATAATGTACTAGGAGTAGCTAAAGCCAAAGAAATATAGGGAGAAAAAAGTTTTGCTTTAAAAAAAAATTTTTTTTATGTTTGTTTATTTTTGAGAGAGGGAGAGCACTTGAGTGGGGGAGGTGAAGAGAGAGAGGGAGACAGAGGATCTGAAGTGGGCATTGCGCTGATAGCAGAGAACCTGATGCAGGGCTCAAACTCATGAAGGTGACATCATGACCTGAGCCAAAGTTGGATGCTCACCTGAGCCACCCAGGTGCCCCTTTTGCCCTTTTTCCTTCCTTCCTTCCTTCTTTCTTTCTTTCTTTCTTTCTTTCTTTCTTTCTTTCTTTCTTTTCTTTCTTTTCTTTCTTTCTTTCTTTCTTTCTTTCTTTCTTTCTTTCTTTCTTTCTTTCTTTCTCTCTTAAAGGTTTTGATACACATGAATAAACAAAATTTGTAAAATGTACCTCTTCATACTCACTGGCATTTTTGTTGTTTTTAATTGTAAAACATGGAGAAAAAATTTTATGTAGACGGAGAGATCACTTTTGTATTATCAGGAAATCTAGTGACATTGGCACTGAAGTTAAGTGTAAAGTGAAAAGGGCTGGAACAAAAAATGTGTATGTGCATATAAAACATGTATGTTATATGTGTGTATATTATGTATATGTGAATATTATATGTAATATTTAGTATATTTTGAATAAATGTGTTTTATATCACATATCATTTTCACGTCCTTTTGTGGTTTAAACTTTTTTCTTTTTTCTATGTCTGGTGATTTTTTTTTGATATCAGATGTTCCAAATGTTATGTTGTTAAGTATTTGCATTTTGTTGTCTTTTTTTCAGTTTTGAAATTTATTTTTGCACACAGGTTATTAGGGTAGTTGTGGATCAACTTGATATTTTCAAGGATTATTTTCAGCTTTGTTAGAGTGTGCCTAGAATAGCCTTTGCTTACAGGCTAGTTTAGTTTTAATATTCCACCTTTACCCCTCTGATTGCCCTGTCACTCAGTGAGGTCTCTGTTCTGGCTGGGTACAATTTGAACATCTCAGAGTCCTCTCTGTGCTCTGAGAATGTGCAGCTTACAGCCTCTGGTAGTTGTCCAAAAACAGTTGTCTCATATATTTTGTCCAGGTTTCTAATTGTTTACTGTTGGAGAGCAAGCTCCTTCTTCAGGATCAGTAATGGAGCTCAACATCTTGACAGTGTTGAGTCTTCCAATCCTTGCATATTTAGGTCTTCTTTGTAATTTTAAATAAACTATTAAAATTCTCTCCATAAATTTCTCTGCATACCATCTAACATTTAGAGTTAGCATTGTTCCCAAGTCTTCATACTTTTATTCCATTGCAAACGGTATCCTTTTAAAATTTTTATTTTCTACCTGCTAGTATGAAGGAAAAAAAATATTGTAGATTGATTTTACTAAGCAGCAACTTTGTATGTTGATTTTTCTATCCAGTAATTAAAGTATTAATTATTTTGAATTACTTAGATATCATTTTCAAATATGGAATAATGATAGTTTTGTTTCATTGTTTTTTAAGTTTATTTCTTATTTAAGTAGTCTCTACACTTAAAGTGGGGCTCAAATGCACGACCCCAAAATCAAGAGCCTCATGCTCTTCTGACTGAGCCAGCGAGGTGCCCATAGTTTGTTTAATTTCAATCCATATGTGCGTGTGTGTGTGTGTGTGTGTGTGTGTGTATCCTTGCCCTACTTCACTTTTTAAGAGGTCTAATTAACTACTGAATAGATGTTCCTTTCTATTTGTAGATAGCTGAGATTTAAAAAAAATTTTAATTCCAGGGGCACGTGGGTGGCTCAGGCGGGTAAGCTTCCAACTCTTGGTATCGGCTCAGTTCATGATCTTGGCGTTTTGTGGGTTTGAGCCCCACATTAGGCTCCACACTGACAGTGCAGAGCCTGCTTGGGATTCTCTCTCTCCCTCTCTCTCTGCCCCTCCTCTGCTCACTCTCTCTGTCTCTCTTGAAATGAATAAACTTAAATTTTTTTTTAAATTTTAATTCCAGTGTAGTTAACATACAGTGTTATATTCATTTCAGGTGTACAATATAGTGATTCAACAATTCCATATATTACTCAGTGCTCATCAAGATAAGTGTCCTTTTCAAAAACACAAGGAACAATAAGTGTTGCTGAGGATGTGGAGAAAGGGGAACCATCCTTCACTCTTGATGGGAATACACAGTGGTGCAGCCACTGTGGAAAACAGTAGGGAGCTTCCTCAAAAGGTTAAAAATAGGACTACCCTACGATCCAGTAATCAAACTACTGGGTGTTTACCCAAAGAATAAAAAAACACTAATTTGAAGGGATGCATGCACCCCTATGTTTTTTGCAGCATGATTTACAATAACCAAATTATGGGACCAGCCCAAGTGTCCATTAATAGATGAATGGATAAAGAAGATGTGAGATGGACATCTATCTATATAGGTACATATATCTATATTTATCTACCTATAGGTAGCTATCTAGCTATCTAGCTATGGAAACAGACTCTTAACCATAGAGAACAAACTGATGGTTACCAGAGGGGAATGGGGTGGTGGGGACAGGGATGGGTGGAATAAGTGATGGGGATTAAAAAGTACACTTTCCATGATGAGCACTGAGTAATGTATAGAATTGTTCAATCACTATATATTATACATCTGAAACTAATAGGACACTGTATATTAACTATACTGGAATTAAAATTAAAAACTTAATAAAAAATAAGTATACTCTGTCTCCTATAGTTAAGAGTCTGTTTTTTGGTTTGTCTCTTTTTTTCCCTTTATTCCATTGTTTTGTTCTTAAATTACACATGTGAGTGAAATCATATGGTATTTGTCTTTCTCTGATTGGCTTATTTCACTTAGCATTATACCCTTTAGATCCATCCATGTTGTTGTAAATGACAAGATTTCCTTCTTTTTTCATGATTAATATTCCATTTGTGTGTGTGTGTGTGTGTGTGTGTATACACACATAAATATGTATATATACAACATCTTTTTTTTTTTTTTTTTTTTTTTTTTTTTTAATTTTTTTTTTTCAACGTTTATTTATTTTTGGGACAGAGAGAGACAGAGCATGAACGGGGGAGGGGCAGAGAGAGAGGGAGACACAGAATCGGAAACAGGCTCCAGGCTCCGAGCCATCAGCCCAGAGCCCGACGCGGGGCTCGAACTCCCGGACCGCGAGATCGTGACCTGGCTGAAGTCGGACGCTCAACCGACTGCGCCACCCAGGCGCCCCTACAACATCTTTTTTATCTGTTTATCTACCAGTGGACACTTAGGTTGCTACTATAATTTGGCTAATGTAAATAATGCTGCAGTAAACATAGAGGTGCTTGTAAACCTTTGAATTAGTGTTTTTGTGTGCTTGGGGTAAATACCTAAGTAGTGTGATTACTGGGCCATGGGGTAGTTCTATCTGTAATTCTTTTTTTTTTTTTTTAATTTTCTTTTTACATTTATTTATTTTTTGAGAGACATAGAGAGACAGAGCACAAGTTGGGGAGGGGCAGAGAGAGAAGGAGACACAGAATCTGAAGCAGGATCCAGGCCCCGAGCTGTCAGCACAGAGCCCGATGCAGGGCTCGAACTCAGAAACCGTGAGATCACGACGTGAGCCGAAGTCGGATGCTTAACCGACTGAACCACCCGGGTGTCCCTATCTGTAATTCTTTAAGGAATCTCCGTACTGTTTTCCACAGTGGCTGCACCACTTTGTATTCCCATCAACAGTGCAGAAGGGTTCCTTTTTCTCCACATCCTCACCAACACATATGTAATTATAAATGGCATTGTTTTCTTAAGTTTCTGAGTTTAGCCAGTTGGACCAAGGTGTGAGGCCATATCTTATTATAGTTTTGATTTGCATTTTCCCTAATGATGAGTGCTATTGAGTATCTTTTCATGTGTCTGTCGACCATTTGTGTATCTTCTTTGGAGAAATGTCTGTTCATGTCTTCTCCCCATTTTTATTTTTTACTAAAAAATTTTTTTTAATGTTTATTTTTGAGAGACAGAGTGCAAACAGGGGAGGGGCAGAGAGAGAGGGAGATACAGAATCTGAAGCAGACTCCAGGCTCTGAGCTGTCAGCCCAGAGCCCAACACGGAGCTCCAACTCACAAACTATGAGATCATGTTCTGAACCTAAACTGGATGTTTAACCAACGGAGCCACCCGGGTGCCCCTTCCACCTATTTTTAAATTGGAATTTTTTGTTTTTTGTTTTGGTGTTGAATTGTATCAATTCTTTATATATTTTGATTATTCAACCTTTATTGGATGTCATTTGCAGATATTTTCTCCCATTCAGAAGGTTGCCTTTTAGTTTTGTTTCTTTCACTGTACAGAGCTTTTTATTTTGATGTAGTCCCAATAGTTTATTTTTGCTTTTGTTTCACTTGTCTCAGGAGACATATCTAGAAAGATGTTGCTACGACTAACATCAGAGAATTACTGCTGCATTCTCTGCTAGGATGTTTATGGTTTCAGGTCTCACCTATAGGTCTTAATCCATTTTGAGTTTATTTTTGTGTTTGGCATAAGAAAGTGATCTAGTGTCATTCTTTTGAATGTAGCTATACAGTTTTCCCATATTGAAGATACTTTTTCCCATTGCATATTCTTGCCTCCATTGTTGAAGATTAATTGACCATATAATTGTGGGTTTATTTCTGGGCTTTCTATACTGTTCTCTTGCTCTACATGTCTAATTTAGTGCCAGTGACATCCTGTTTTGATTATTACAGCTTTGTAATATAACTTGAAGTCTGGAATGTGATACTTCCAGTTTTGTTTTTGTTTTTCAAGATTGCTTGGCTATTTGGGGTTTTTTGCAGTTCCACACAAATTTTAGGATTGTTTGTTCTAGTTCTGTGAAAAATGCTTTTGATATTTTGATCGGGATTGCATTAAGTGTGTAGATTGCTTTGGGCAGTATGGACATTTTTTTAAAGATTTTTTTAAAGTAATCTCCACACCTAACTTGGGACTTGAACTCACAACCCTGAGATCAAAAGTCACATACTCCACTGACAGAGCCATCCAGGTACCTCTGGATAGTATGGACATTTTAATGATATTTGTTATTCTAATTCATAAGCATGGAATGTCTTTCCATTTCTTTGTGTCATTTTCAATTTCTTTCATTAGTGTTTTATAATTTTTAGAGTACAGGTCTTTTACCTGTTAGGTTAGGTTTATTCTTAGGGATTTTGTTATTTTTCCTGTAATTATAAATGGCATTGTTTTCTTAATTTCTATTTCTGCTGCATCATTATTAGTGTATAGAAATGCAACAGATTTCTGAACATTGATTTTGTATCCTGTCACTTTACTGAATTCATTTATCACTTCTAGCAGTTTTTAAGTGGAGTCTTTAGGGTTTTCTGTCTATAGCATTATGTCATCTGGAATAGTGGAGGTTTTACTTCTTCCTTACCAATTTGGATGCCTTTTGCTCCTTTCTATTATCTGATTGCTGTGTCTAGGACTTCTAGTACTATGTTGAATAGAAGTACTGAGAGTGGACATCCTTATCTTGTTCCTGACCTTGGAGGAAAAGCTCTCAGTTTTTCACCCTTGAGTGTGATGTTAGCTATGGGTTTTTCATATATGGCCTTTATTATGTTGAGATATGTTCCTTCTAAACCTACTTTGTTGAGGGTTTTATCATGAATGGGTGTGGTACCTGTCAAATGATTTTTCTGCATCTATTGAAATGATCATATGGTTCTTATTCTTTCTCTTACTGATATGATGTATCATATTGATTTGTGAGTAATGAACCACCCTTGCATTCCAGGAATTAATCTCACTTGGTCATGGTGAGTGATTTTTTTAAATGTACTGTTGGTTTCCATTTGCCAATATTTTATTGAATATTTTTGCATTTATGTTCATCAGAGATATTGGCCTACACTTCTGTTTTTTGTGTGTGGTGTCTTTATCTGATTTTGGAATCGGTAATGCTGGCCTCATGGAATTAATTTGGAAGGTTTTCTTCCTCTTCTGTTTTTTGGAAAAGTTTGAGAAGAATAGCTATTAACCCTTTTTTAAATGTTTGGTAGAATTCACCTGTATAGCCGTCTGGTCCTGAAATTTTTTTTGGGGGGGGGAGTTTTTTATTATTATCATTAATTTTTGAGAAAGAGCGAGCGCAAGTGAGTGAGGGACAGCGAGAGGGGGGAAGAGAGAGAATCCTACAAGGGGCAGAGGAGAGAGAGAGAGAGAGAGAGAGAGAGAGAGAGAATGAGAATGTGGAGCCAGAAGCACGGCTCGAGCTCACCTGATGTAGGGCTCCACTTCACGAACCACGAGATCATGACCTGAGCCGAAGTTGGACGCTTAACTGATTGAGCCACCCAGGCACCGTTTTCTGGGAGTTTTTTGATTACCGATTCAGTTTTCATTGGTGGTAATTGGTCTGTTCAAATTTTCTATTTCTTCCTGATTCTGTTTTGGGAGGTTATATGTTTCTAGGAATTTACCCATTTCTTCTGTGTTGCCCATTTGTTGGCATGTACTTTTTCATAATATTCTCAATTGTTTGTATTTCTGTGGTGTTGGTTGTTATTTCTCGTCTTTATCAATTTGGTGTTCTTTTCAAAGAATCAGCTCCTGGGTTTCATTGATCTGTTCTGTTTTTTAGTTTCTATATCTTTTATTTCTGCTCTAATCTTTATTGTTTCCTCCTTTTGCTGGGTTGCTGGGTTTGGGTTTTGTTTGTTCTTTTTCTAGCTGCTAATAATAAGCCATCTAAGACTGGAGTTCATGAAAATTTTTAACCTCTTAATCTCTCCAGCAGTGCTTTTTGCCTTAAAGTTTATTATGTCTCATATTAATATGCCATACTAGCCATCTTTTGGTTAAAATCTGCATGATATATGTATTTTATCATTCTTTTATTTTAAAATTCTCTCTGCCTTATTTTTTTTTTAATTTTTATTTAAAAAAATTTTTTTACAATGTTTATTTATTTTTGGGACAGAGAGAGACAGAGCATGAACGGGGGAGGGGCAGAGAGAGAGGGAGACACAGAATCGGAAACAGGCTCCAGGCTCTGAGCTATCAGCTCAGAGCCTGACGCGGGGCTCGAACTCCCGGACCGCGAGATCGTGACCTGGCTGAAGTCGGACGCTTAACCGACTGCGCCACCCAGGCGCCCCTGCCTTATTATTATTTTTTTTTTGATGTCTTTCTTTCAAAGAGAATATAATTGGGTTTTAATTTTATCTAGTCTGGCAATCTTACCTTTTATGAAGCATTTAATCCCCATTGTCATTTAATGTCATTTCTCATATATTTAGGTTTAAATCTATTATTCTACTTTGCGATTTATATTTGTCTAATTTCTTTTTCTCTATTTTATTGAATTCTTTTGGATTCATTAAGGTTTTTTGAATAATCATTCTATATTTTCCCCTTTACTTAGGAGTTATGGTATGTTTTTAGTCTTTTTTTTTTTAAGTGTATTTATTTATTTTGGGAGAGAGAGAGTGCGTGAGCATACACCCATGAGCGGGGAAGGGGCAGAGACAGAAGGAGAGGCAGAATCCTAAGCAGGCTCTGATTGAGCCACCCAGGTGCCCCATTTTTCTATTCCTTTTTTTTTTTTAATGTTTATTTTTGAGAGAGAGGGAGAGAGACAGAGCATGAGTGGGGGAGGGTCAGAGAGAGAGAGAGAGGGAGACACAGAATCTTATGTAGGCTCCAGGCTCTGAGCTGTCAGCACAGGGCTCAATGTGGGGCTCAAACTCACAGACCACGAGATCATGACCTGAGTTGAAGTCAGATGCCCAACCAACTGAGCCACCCAGGCACCCCCAATTTTTCTATTCTTATACCGGAAACAGTATTAGTTATTACGGCTTAAAAGAAATTCTTTTTAAATTAAATTTTTATTTTTCTATTTAGAGAAAGTGTAAGTTGGGGAAAGGGGCAAAGGGAGAGAGAGACAGAATCTCAAGCAGGCTCCATGCTCAGCATGGAGCCCAAACCCAGGGCTCAATCCCACAACCCTGGGATCATGACCTGCACCGAAATCAAGACTCGGATGCTTAACCAACTGAGCCACGTAGGAGCACCCCTAGGGCTTGAAAATAATTCTTAATTCAGGTCCTGTTGGGTTCAGTTCACATGTGTTGTTTCTTCTTGATTGCTGAAGATGCCACAGGCTATAGCTATATGGATCAGAAAGCATCCACTTCGTGGCACTGCCTAGGCTGAATCATCAACTGTGGTCCATTGACTTCCACAGAGTCTAACAGCTGTCTCAAGAGTTGAAACATTTGACATACCCACTTAGTATATTTATTGAATGCCTACTATATGCTGGCATTGTGAATGTTGTAACAATCCAAACAGTCTCTGTTCTCATGACATTTATATTCTAGTTTATTAAAAGGAAATTAGTTATTGTTTATTGAGTACAATGCTTTACTTAAAAAATACTAAGGGCCTTCTTCATGATTATTAATGAAGTTTGGTCCTTTATTGGTCTTTGTTCTCTGCATTTTAAATACTTCTGAAGACATGGTAATTTGAAAAATGTTTGATTGCTGGTGATGCAGTCTTCAACAGAGGTCCATGTTTTAGTGTGTACATCATTCACTGGATAAAAAAAGTATGGATTTCTGTGAATTGAGGCCAAATTTATGGCAGCTATCTGTGTAATGAGGCCAAATTTATGGCAGGCTACAACAACTGCAGGAGTGGAAAAGGCTGCCGCCAAAACCTGAACATACTCTGAAGGTAGCTGCCCCCCTGCATCCTTCCTGAAAATACCCTACCCACCGAGAATGCATGTCTTTACTTTCTCAGTCTGTAAAGAGGGATGGCTGGAAAAAAAAGGAAATTTTGCAAATAGTCTTATGAATACTACTAGCCTTTTATGAAAACTAGTCACACAGAGAAGTAACTGAAAATTGCTCTTTTGGACACATGCTGACTCAGGGAGGGGACTGGTGGAAATTTCTTTGAATTCAGGTTTAAATTATTTCCCTTCATAGAAAACCAAAAAGATATCACACCAAGCTGAATGACTCCATTGTTCACCTTAAATGCTGGTGGGTGACTTAGAAAGCTGGCTTATTTTAACAACTGGAAGGCAGAACTATACATTTCTGCACAAGATTGGTGTAATTAATATTTATCATGGAAACTATGAGTTATTTCAGATTCTTCATTACATGTCATGGATATTACAGTATTCATAGTAAAAATCATGATTAGTCATCTTTTCTAAAACAGTTCTTTGACAAATGTGTCTCTGAGATTCTAAAAGACACAGGAAAAAAAATCAGAGCACATTGTAACCCAGTCAAGACATAAATGATGTACGTTCTTGCCAGATGATACTTATCAGAATGTTTACCAAAATGAGGCTGCGTTCAGTGCCCTCTGTTAGCTCCTTTGCAGGGTTATCTATATTGACTATATTTATTTCTGAAACACTGAAACTAAGCTGCAGATATCATGATGCTTCACCCCAAATACTTCCTCAAGCATCATTTATGGTCAAGGATGTTGTCTTTCATAATCCCATTGTTGTTGCCACACTGAAGAAAGTGAACAATAATGCTTTCATAAACATATCCATTTGGACTCTAAATGTTCATAATTGACCCAAGAATGTCATCCTTTTGAGCTGTTTGTTTGCTATTTGAGAGCTAATCAAGATTCATACATTTCATATAGTTCATGTTGTCTTTCAAGCACTCATGTTTTGGGCACTTACTATGTCCCATAGTAAAATTCTGTGACCTAAAAAAGAAAAAAAGAAATGGCCTAGATTAGGGGTACCTGGCTGGCTCAGTCAGTAGAGCATGCGAGTCTTGATCTCAGGGTTGTAAGTTTGAGCCCATGTTGGGTATAGAGATTACTTAAAAATAAAATCTTGAAAAGAAAAGAAAAGAGAAAGAACAGAAGGGAAAAGAAAAAAAAAAACCAGAAATGTCCTGGATTCTAAACATGGCATTTGCTTTTGGCTTCCTTTAAATCACTTGTGGTCAAATTTGCTAAAACTTGTAGCCTGATAAAACAAAGGAGAAACTTTTCCTGGGTGGCTCACTTGGTTAAACGTCTGACTTCGGCTCAGGTCATGATCTCGGCTCAGGTGATGATTTCGCTCAGGTCATGGTGTCACTCACGGTTGGTGAGTTCAAGCCCTGCATCAGGCTCTCTGCTTGCAGCACAGAGCCTGCTTCGGATTCTCTGCCTCTCCTTCTCCAAACATAAATAAACATTTAAGAATAAATAATAAACAAATAAGTAAACATCATCGGAGGGTGGGGATTAAAAAAAACATTTTTAATAGAACAAAAAAATGTATATATTGAGTAGATTCAAATTGGCATGAATTAGAATTGTTATCCTGGTTGCTTCAGACAGCTGATGGTGGACTGTTCAGTTGTTTCCACCAAAGTGCCCAGAAAGGCCAGTGAGTGTGAATGAGAGTTACCTCTGCCTCAGTGTTTTATCACAGCAGATTATGTAATTTACCATCATGTTTCTATTGTAGTTTTTCCATTGGAATGGACAAGCACACCATGTTTCATTTATTCCACAGCTATCTATATATTAGTATCTAGTATGTTCAAGGTTCTGTGTTAGATTCTGAAAATATGATGGTGAATAACAAATACATCAGAGTGTTCAGAAGTAAGCACTTTATCACCATTTTACATAACAACAAACACTTCTCTCATATTTTCTTATAAAAATTAAATAGGAGGGTCTGTGTAACCTGGGACATAGTAAGTGCCCAAAACATGAGTGCTTGAAAGACAACATGAACTATATGAAATGTATGAATCTTGATTAGCTCTCAAATAGCAAACAAACAGCTCAAAAGGATGACATTCTTGGGTCAATTATGAACATTTAGAGTCCAAATGGATATGTTTATGAAAGCATTGTTCATTTTCTTCAGTGTGGCAACAACAATGGGATTATGAAAGACAACATCCTTGACCATAAATGATGCTTGAGGAAGTATTTGGGGTGAAGCATCATGATATCTGCAGCTTAGTTTCAGTGTTTCAGAAATAAATACAGTCATATAAAGAAGAACATTAACAATGGTTTCATGTTGGTGGTGGGTTATGGATGTCCATCATACTGTTCTTTCAGCTTTTCTGGAGGTTTGAAAACTTCCAGCATAAAAGTTGGGAAAAACGTTTAGTTCCTTTTTCTCCCCTGTTAAGAATAATTTACAATTAAGCAATTCCCCCAAAGGGAATCTATCCCCCAAAATATGAGTTAGAAATTAGAGACCATACAAATTTAAGACTGTTTCAGGAAGGATTTTGTTGTTTTCCTTTATTTATTTTTTTCTTTTTTTTTAATTTTATTTTTTATTTTTTAAAATTTACATCCAAATTAGTTAGCATATAGTGCCACGATGATTTCAGGAGTAGATTCCTTAGTGCCCTTTACCCATTTAGCCCATCCCCCCTCCCACAACCCCTCCAGTAACTCTCAGTTTGTTCTCCATATTTATGAGTCCCTTCTGTTTTGTTCCCCTCCCTTTTTTTTATATTATTTTTGCTTCCCTTCCCTTATGTTCATCTGTTCTGTATCTTAAAGTCCTCATATGAGTGAAGTCATATGACTTTTGTCTTTCTCTGACTAATTTCACTTCGTATAATACCCTCCAGTTCCATCCATGTAGTTGCAAATGGCAAGATTTCATTCTTTTTGATTGCCGAGTAATATTCCGTTGTATATATATACCACATCTTCTTTATCCATTCATCCATTAATGGACATTTGGGCTCTTTCCATACTTTGGCTATTGTTAATAGTGCTGCTATAAACATGGGGGTGCAGGTGTCCCTTCGAAACAGCATACCTGTATCCCATGGATAACTGCCTAGTAGTGCAATTTCTGGGTCATAGGGTAGTTCTATGAGGAACCTCTGTGCTGTTTTCCAGAGTGGCTGCACCAGCTTGCATTCCCATGTTGTTTTTCTTTTAAATCTAAGTTACCTCAATCAAGGGTAAATGCAGATCTGAGGCAACATTGTTCCTGAACTTTGTCACAGTAATTTAACTTTTATTTGCCTGAACTCTGTTTTACCTTGTACATTCACCTTTGCCAGAGGAATTGTGTCTTCACAGTCACTAGCAAGGTACTTTCACTTAGTCCACACAAACTATTACATTATAGCAAACCAGGGGGTCAGGGGAGTGTGGAGCCACGATTATCAATCAGAAGATACAGTTTCACTTGGTGAGTTTACAGTTTTATTGGGGGGTTAAACATGACGAAGGTGAAGAACACACTCAGAACAATTTAGAAGTTACAATTGAAAATAGTACAGTTCCAAAGGGACTTATAAAGAGGAAGCTGTAGCTAATATCAGCTTAGAAACAAAGCTGTCACAGTAATCTAGATGTTAACAGCAACTAGACATCCATTGACTTAAGACCTTCCCATAGATTAAATTTTTCTTCAAGTCCCAAGCAAATGCAGGGCACCACCAATGGGATTTTCTGATGCTACCCTCATTAACAACTCAGGCATTCTTTTCCCTGAAGTTGAAGGCAGGGAGTAACATTATACATGTAATCATACAGAAATTGTTTTTTGACCATGGTTTTCATCAAGTCCACAAAGCTCCAAATAGTAAGTAAAGAATGTATCTACCATGCCAAATATATATTGTTTACTGCAATATAACACAATAGTAAGTCCTTCAAGTCAGACTTAAGAGAGTGTCATTGACTTTCTCAAGCAATGCCCGAAAAAATGATTGATCCCCTAAAAAAGTGATGGTAGGAAAAAAATGAGCTCAGTTTATAACAGGCACTAAAAACTTCTGCAGAGTCTATGACAGATTCATTAAAAATGTTTATCCTGTCTGACCAAGACTATTAAAATTATGATATATTTGCTCAGGCAGCTTCTGCTTGCTAATACAAAATTCATCAACCTGATATTTTGCTGAAGAGTGAAGATTCATTTTTAACTAAGGGAAAATGTAGAAAACTGTTTCTTTTTACCTGTAGGTGGTGCTATGTATTGCATTATGTAAGCACAAGCCTGCCTAGTTTTGAAGTTGGAAAGCTTGCTAAAGATTATGCATCTTATTTTACAGATAAACAAACTGAGACTCATTGAAATTTTGTCCTGTTTAAAGTAAAAATTCTGGGGGCGCCTGGGTGGCTCAGTCGGTTGAGCAGCCGACTTTGGCTCAGGTCGTGATGTCGCGATCCGTGAGTTCGAGCCCCACGTCGGGCTCTGTGCTGACAGCTTGGAGCCTGGAGCCTGTTTCAGATTCTGTGTCTCCCTCTCTCTGACCCTCCCCTCTTCGTGCTCTGTCTCTCCCTGTCTCAAAAATAAATAAAACGTTACAAAAAAATTTTAAAAAGATAAAGTAAAAATTCTGGTTAGAGGCAGATGCAAGACTATAGCCTCTTTTGTAAAATTTTTAATGTATGATTTATTAGAGAAAAAATTAGTCATTCCATAATTAATTCAAACAGTATTCTACTGTTGTGACAGGTTTAAGAGTTTATTTTACTGATTCACGAAGTCTTCTTTAGAAAGTTCTAAAAGAAAATTTGCCTAACTTAAATGAAAATAGATTATAAAAAAAGATGATAGGCTATCATTATGCATACATCTAAATTATTTTACCAAAGAGGAACTCCCAGTGGTGAAAGAGCATGTTTAAAGAGGTAATTCATTTAAAAGGAAACACAAATTCTTAATAATAATAATAACAATAAAACTCACTGGGGTGCCTGGGTGGCTCAGTCCTTTAAGTCTCTGACTCTTCATTTTGGGTCAGGTCATGATCTCAGGGTCATGGGTCCTGGGATCAAGACCAGCCCTCAGGCTCCATGCTGGGCATGGAACCTGCTTGGGATTCCCTCTCCCTCTCTCTTTTTTTTTTTTTTTTAATTTTTTTTTCTCCACGTTTTTATTTATTTCCTCTCTCTCTCTTTTTGTCCTTCCCTGCTCTCCCTGTCTTTCTCTCTCTCTCTCAAAACAAACAAACAAACAAACAACAAAAAACACAAACAAAACAAAAACCCACAACTCACTAACAATCAAAACAAAACTAAAACAGCAGTGTGGCACTCCTTATTTCTTCTAGATCAGCAAAAATTCTATGATTATCCTCAGAGATATTGAGGCAATGGTAAAATAGACACCTCGCCCCCTTGTCAGTGGGAGTGTAAATTGGTACCACTTTTCTGAAAGTTAATTTGACGTATGTTATCAGGAACCTTAAATTGTTCAAACTCTGACGTTTAGTAGTTCAGCCTCTAGGCTCTTGCCTGGAGGGATAATAAGAAATGTGAACAGTGAGTTATATACAAAGATATTTGATCACAACATTATTAATGGTATATATGAATAAGAAAATCATTTTCTAAATTAGGGTGTGGTTATGATTTTAGGCAGCCATTTACAGACTGCTTGCAAATAATTTTAACTGACATAAGAATATATACATAATATTTTACTGAATTAAATAGGAGGTTAAAATCTACAAATCTGGTGTTTCCTCAGTTATATAAAAACATTAACCATACTTGGAGAAAAAGAATGAAAAACACTAACAGAGGTTTTTCCAGATGTGAGAAAAATTAGTACTTTTCTTCCTACTTTCTCCCTACTTTTCAAGTTAATTATACTTCTTACAAAAGTATACTAAGTGCATTTATAGACAGATTTTTTTTTTTTAAGAAATAAGTAGCATTCATTCATTCATTGAAAGTAAGCTCTAGGCCCAGCATGGGGCTTGAACTCACAACCCCAAGATCAAGAGTTGCATACTCTACTGACTGAGCCAGCCAGGCCTCCCAGTTAAGTAGCATTTTAAATGATTTTGAAACTTGTCACTCTGTAGATCATCTGAGGCCGGGAGATTCTCTGTCTTCCTGGTTTGCTCCCTTGTACTGGTAGTCAGAATGAGGAAACCCTACAGTGTTATTTCCCAGAGGCAGAATAATTATGGCTGACTCACTCTCCCGTTTAACTCTTTGAATAAGACTGAGAAAAGTCAGTTGAGCGTCTGACTCTTTGTTTCTGCTCAGGTTGTGATCCCAGGGTCTGGACTGAACATGGAGACTACTTAAGATTCTCTCTCTCTCTCTCTCTCTCTGTCCCTTTCTCTGCTCATGTGTGGTCTCTCTCTCTCTCTCTAAAAAAAAAAAAAAGAAAAAAAAAAGAAATAAAATAAATTGAGAAAGTTTCTAAACCCCAAAGTCTAAAGTTCATTTTATTATTATTTTTTTATGTTTACTTATTTTTGAGAGAGAGACAGAGCATGAGCAGGGGAGGAACAGACAGAGAGGGAGACAAAGAATCTGAAGCATGTTCCAGGCTCTGAGCTGTCAGCACAGAGCCCGATGTGGGGCTTGAATTCAAGAACCCTGAGATCATGACCTAAGCCGAAGTTGGACACTTAACTGACTAAGCCACCCAGGTGCCCCCTAAAGGTCATTTTAAATGATCATCATGTCTAAACACACCTCCCTTAATATATGTTGTCCACTTTTCTTCTTCAAGATTTTATTTCTCTCTTCTTTGTTTTAGCCTATGGTTTTTGTTGACTCAATTTTAAAATCTATTTTTGTGCATTATAATTCATATTTTTTGTGCATTATAGTTCATATTAAGTTTTCTAACTAAGAAACTTTTCTGACAGTGTTAATACATTCATAATAAGGAGCAGTCTTGCTAGCTGCTCCTTAGTTCATTCTTAAATTGGTTACTGAAAGCTGCTCAGTTTAATTGAAGAAGCCACCTTCTAGCTCCCAATCCCCAACTTAAAACCATTCATTCTTGTTCTAGGGAAAAAAAAAATGTTGGCTCATCTGAAACTTCTCTTTGTAATTAAAATTGTCTTGTAATGATGCAACTCATGAAAAACATATTCAGTGTTATGTAGTGAAAAGAGTCTAGAATTAAACTGCAAGAGACCTTGACTTTTGTCCTGGGGATTGGTTTGCAGGACAGTGAGGAATGAATGCTTTAGCATTTCCATCTGGCATTAATTACATGTGTAATCTTTGGCAAATTATTTATCCTCAGCTTCTTTGCCTATAAAATTACAGCGGTGGCCTGATGAAATGACAGAGGAGGAGAATATTTGAAATTGTGCTTACATTAGAAAGTCTGGGGCATGTAGCTCCCATCCACTTAAGATACCTTCTGATTTTGAAATGCTTTGCTGCTCACAGCATCCCTTCATAACAGCATCTACAGTAAGGAACCTCCTGGACCCTTGTCTCTCAAATTTGATCCCAGATCCCATAATTTAGAGGTACTGTTGGCTTCCATTTTCTTAGTTACTCAGATAAAGACAGTGCTTAAGTGTTTGATCAAGGGGCATAGAAGCTGCTACTGAGCTCCTAAAATAATGCCTCGTGTCAGCCACAGCCATGAAGACATCTGGAAGAGTACAACAGCCATATGTGCAGATATTCCTTTGTTTTGCCCAGGGAAATGTTGTCAGAAACTAGTGTGTACTCTAATCCTCCCCATCCAGAGCCTGCCTTAACATGGGCGGGAAAACATAGTTGGCTACCTACCACAAGGCATGATTTGAGGGGACACCAGACAAGGTGCTTCATCCAAAAATACCTTTTCCATTGCCAGTTAATCCAACGTTATTGAGCTTAACTTTGGCCCTTAAAAACCACCACAGATGCTTTAAAAGCACACTTTTCAAAAATGGGAAGAAATCTAACTTTAGGAGAACAAGGAGCACTCATAGTGTATAGTAAGTCAAGTTCAAACTAAAACTTTGGTGCGGCTCCCAGTGAAACTGTAAGAAAGATACTTCTGTACATTTCCTCTGACAGGAGTCCAGGGCATCCACATCCTAACACCTTGAATGATACATTAGCATCTTCACATTTCACATTTTCTTTATTCACTCCTAGGTTAGCAAATGTACCACGCTTTAATGGTAAGACAATTTGTGATGTCTCTCAGTTTGCCTATTTGTGTTTGAGTTGCTGTTGAAAAATAGATTTCAAGTCAAGATTTACTTTGTGCCTATTTTTAAAGTATTTTTTTGATCTGAATCATACTATAGTTTTTGGCCATCAGTGTGTTTACAGGGAAACATATTTCTTTCTGGGTGCCTTCTTAAACAACTACATTTAAAGGTAATAATAGTGAAATAATTAAACTTCTAAATAAGAGATAATGAAAATATATTAAGTATAGGGGATATTTCTATGCCTTGCATTGTAAACTGTAAAAAATGAACAGGCTTTATGTTCTCTCAGTTCTTTGAGCTATTCATAGTTTATAAACATAGTCATGGTATTAGCTTATAACATAAATCTATCATCTTAAACTTAGTTTATATTAATTAGTGCTGAAGACAAAAGTAAGAGTCTGAGAAAACAGAATTCTGAGCATCCCAGATAGGTAGTGTAGCATGATCATGTTTGGCCACAGCTTGCCTAGTGAGATTTACAGTATACTTGACCCATTTTGTTGATATTTTTGTGATTCCTCTTCCTCTGCACATGAAAAGTATTCTCTCAAGTTTTAGATACTTATCCATGTGTTCAACAAATTATCTGTTGGGCACTCACTGTTTCCTGGGCGTTATGCTTATGCCCAAAACTACAAAGATGAATGAAAGCTCTCAGTGTTAGTGGGAGACAAAGACAATTGCAATGTAAAGATGCACAAACAAATATGTTTGAAGTTTGAAGAGGTCTCATGGGAGGGAGCTCCTGGCTCTGCCTGGGAATGTCAAGGAAGACCTGCCTGAGGAGGGGATGATTACCAGGGAAAGATACACTTGCCATCAAGGTTGAGTGAGAGAGAAAGGTGTATGTAGGAAGTGCCTGGCTGAGCTGCAGAGCACCTAGCCAGCCTGAGAGGTTCTAGGAAGCTGCTCTGAGAAGGACCCACTAAGGGTTGAAGAAAGATATGGGATAGGAGGGTCTTCGAGAAAGGCAGAGCAGAGGTATTGGGTTCACTTATTTAGGGGATAGCAAGTATTCAGAAAGGCCAGGAGACAGGATCTGTGAGGGAGTTGATGAGGGAGGGATGAGGAGAAATAAACTTGGGAATGATAGCAATGGCTAATACTTACTGAGTTTTTGCCATGTGCAGTGTACCATGCTGAACACTTAGCATGTATTAGCTTATTTAATCCTCGTATAATTCCATGAAATAGTTACTATTATTATCTCCATTTTACAGAGGACGACATTGTGGTAGCATTAAAATATGCCCACAAATTCTTTGATACACTTCCTTTGAAGATGTAGACCCTAATTCCTCTTCCCTTGATTGTGGGCTAGTTAATGGCTTCCTTCTACTTAATAAAATATGGCAGAGGTGACGATTTGTGACTTTTTTTTTTAAGTTTATTTATTTGTTTTGAGAGAGAGAGAACACAAGCAGGGGAGGGGCAGAGAGCACTTTCAGCACAGAGCCTGATGCAAGGCTCGAACTCACGAACCATGAAATAATGACTGAGCTGAAATCAAAGTCAGTCGCTTAACTGACTGACCCACCCAGACACCCCTGACGATGTGTGACTTCTGACACTAAGTCATAAAAGGCATTATGACCTCCTTGCTCTCTATCATTCACTCTGGAGGAAGCCAGCTGCCATATGTTGAGGACACATAAGCAACCCTATGGAGAGGCCCACATGGCAAGAAAACGAGCCCTCCTGCCAGTGGCCATTATGGAACTGCAGCCTCCTGCCATCTGCCATGTGTGGGAGCCATTCAGAAAGATCCTCTATCCCCAGCCAAGCCTTCAAATGACTGTGGCCCCAAGCCTTGACTGCGACCTTATGAGAAATCCTGAGCCCAAACTACTTAGCTAAGCCCCTCCCTAATTCCTGATCTCCATACAACTCTGGCGCAAGTGTGTGTTGTTTTAAACTACTAAGTTATGAGGTGATTTGTTAGGCAGCACTGGATAAGTAATATAGGTAAGGAGGCATCAACATGTTGAACAACTTTCCCAAGTTCACATAACTCATAAATTACAAAATTCAAATTTGCACCTAGACATTCAAACTCCAGAGTCTGTGCACCTAACCTGTACTCTTTGCCTTGAGAAGTAGATGGGGGCCTGTCTTTAGAGATCCAGTGCTTACATTACATTTACATACACATACACACACACCTATATATACACACGTACACATACACACGCTTTCTGTGTTTTTCTTTTCTTTTCTCTTTTCTTTTCTTTTCTTTTCTTTTCAGGACTTTATCTTGGCAGTAATAGGGAACCACTAAAAGCAACTGCATTTTAGAAAGACCTTTTGGTGTAGAGGCCTGATTGCTAGGGCCACAACTGGACTTAGAAGAACATTGTCAGGTAATCAAAGTAATCCAGACAGAGAATGGTGAGGTCTTAGACAAAGGCATGAGAGAGAAAGGATTAGACAGGTTCAACAAGTATTTATGGGGTAGACTTGAGGGACCCCTAGGTGACTGACTAGGTATCTGTGCTGGCCTGTGAGAGGGCAGGAAGGGCAGTGGGAGGACTTTCAGAACTGAGTCCGTCATGGTGCCGCAGTGGATGGGTTAGTAGAGGATATTGGCAGCTGGGGGGACAGTGGGAGAGGATCATAATGAGTTCTGCCCTGGACATGGTGCATTTGAGATGTCTTTGAAACATTTAATACACAAATGTTAAACATTTAATACCATTGAGATACACTCAAGTGGTATCTGTGCTGGACTGGCACTGTAGAGGAGTGGTCTGAGCTGAACTGGAGATTTGGAGGTCACCAGCCAGCCTTTTAGAGGACGTTGAAGTGACAGCATGGATGACTGAACCCTGGGAGAGTGTGTGCAGTGAGGGGAAGAGAGCCCTCTCCAAGGAGAGAGAAGCCAGAGAAGGGAGAACCAGAGCAAAAATGGCATCAGAAGAGGGGAAAGGGAGTACAGTTAGAGTGTCAAATACAGCCTTATTTTCTGAGTCCATGAAAACCAGGCCACTGTGACTTCTAGGCCTGCCACGTGGAAGAGCGCCTGTGGAGAAGCTTCTGCACTGCGCTCTGAGGCATCTCGGAAAGCTCCCTGTGAACTTCCTGTGTGAGCCTGGTCTTATAGCTCATCTACTTAACTCATTTAGGCTCAACATTTATGTGAAGTTTAGCATCCAGAAAGCATGTAATAAATGAGTTTTGGAAGACACTAAATGCTTATTAATAATACATGCAAGGCAGTGGGTAGGGCAAGGCTTGACTCTATTTGCACATGCGCAAGTAATGTAGGAAGACCTCTTGAAGAGTCCCATTGACTCATTAAATAGCTGCAGATTTTAATGAGGGTTTGATGTTTCCCATAGAGACACAAAATTTTATTTCTCTTTATTTCTGTCTCATTAGCATTAACAACAATATAAAAAGGAGTCCCAGGCCTGGGATTCCAAAATTTTTCCTGATATTTTTAAGATTGAGTTTGCAGATGTAGTTTGGGGAAAGTTAACATAGACTAAACTGAGGGGCGCCTGGGTGGCTCAGTCGGTTAAGCATCTCTTGATTTTAGCTCAGGTTATGATCTCACGGTTTGTGAGTTCGAGCTCCACATTGGGCTCTGTACTGACTGTGCGGATCCTGCCTGGGATTCTCTCTCTCCCTCTCTCCTCTTCCTCTCTCTCTCCCCCTCCTTTCCTCAAAATATATGTTAAAAAAAAAAAAAGATTAGGGGCACCTGGATGGCTCAGTTGGTTAAGCGTCCCACTTCAGCTTAAGTCATGATCTCAAAATTCTTCATGAGTTTGAGCCTGACATCAGGCTCTCATTGTCAGTGCAGAGCCTGCTTTGGATCCTCTGTCTCCCTCTCTCTGCCCCTCCCCTGCGTGCGCTCTCTCTCTCTCTCTCAAAATATAATAAACATTTAAAAATGTATTAAAAAATAATAAATAAAAAATAAAAAAGATTAAACTGAGATTCTAAAGAGGGCTTCTTTAATAACATAAGCTTCTTTCACTGCCAGCTGTTCTAATGGTAACTTCCTGTCCATCTGGGAGTCATTATTTTTAAAAGTTGTATTTAAATGAAATAATGTCAGTGCTTAAATTTTTTAGTAATTAGATATAGTGATTAGCTTCTTTTTAAAAATTATGCTTGGATTTTCAATTAAGAAAACCACACAGTCTTAAAATAATTGGTCCATGATATAGTTTCAAAAGCCCAAAACTTTTACAGACTAAAAAATACTGAATTAGAAAAATTGAGTTCCGTGGCTTTCATATTAAAGGTAAGCAAAAGTTTCCTATATATTTAACTAATGAAGACAGTTAGAAAACTTTAAACCAAGATTTCAATGCTGTAGCTCTTTATAGTATGAAAGTTTGCTATAAATCTGCTGGGTATTTTAACCGAGGATGCTCATTTAGTAGGGTTATTAAGCCCTATAACATAATGCTACTTACTGAAGGCTTGTTTTGTTTCTTTGTTTTAAAACTCTCCAAAAGTAAAAAGGCTGGGAAAAGAAGAGAGTTAATTGAGTTCATCTGGAAGAAACTCCCATCTAATCCCCCAGTGTAAACCTTCTTACCCTTAAATCCTGCCCTACTTTGTCTCTGAGCCCAACCCCTGCCCAGGTCCTTCTCACCTGCCTTGAATCTTATGCTCTGTAGCTGGGTGGTGAGGCTTCATTCTGTCATTTAAAATTATTCTATAGTTATTTCATGGGTACTTAGGACAGGTTGGTTTCTACAATTTACTTTTCTTGAAGACAACATTCTCGGCTTTATCTCCATTTTCCCATAGTGGATTAAACAATGATGATCACTGAACTTCCTGTTCCGAGTACTGTGACAGTTAATTTATGTGTCAATTGGGCTAGGCTGTGACACCCAGTTGTTTGGTCAAATACCAGTCCAGATGTTTCTGTGAAGGTATTTTATAGATGTGATTAACACTTAAATCAGTAGACATTGAGTAAAGCAGATTATATGAGTGGGCCTCATCCAGTTAGTTGAAGGCTAGAAGAGCAAAGACTGAAGTTCTCAAGACTGGAACATAGAAACCCTGCCTGAATTTCCACCCTGCTGCTCTGTGGATCAGATTCCAGACTGCAATATCAACTCTCCCCTGAATCTCTAGCCTGTCACCTGCCTGCCTGCCCTCAGATTTTGGATTTGTCAGCCCCCAGTATCACATGAGTCAATTCTGTAAAATCTCATTCTCTCCTACTGGTTCTGTTTTTCTGGAGAACTGTGACTAATACAAGCATGAAAAATCTACATTAAAGGATAGATATGATTGTAAGAGATTTCAGTGGGCTGTATTATTTTTATAGTAATCCTTTGAAGAAAATATCTAGCTATCAGTTTGCCTGATAGTGATAATGCCTTCAGGAGCCTTAAAGAACTTAACCAGTCAGCCATTGTTCCCGTCTCCAAACTGTGTTAAACTCATGCCTCATTGAATTAAAGAAAAAAAAATTTTTTTTAACGTTTATTTGTTTTTGAGACAGAGACAGAGCATGAACGGGGGAGGGTCAGAGAGAGAGGGAGACACAGAATCCGAAACAGGCTCCAGGCTCTGAGCCGTCAGCACAGAGCCCGATGCAGGGCTCCAACTCACGAGCTGGGAGATCATGACCTGAGCCGAAGTTGGATGCTCAACCGACTGAGCTACTCAGGCGTCCCTGAATTTTTTTTTTAAAGAGAGAGAACATGAGAGTGGGAAGAAAGACAGGGGGGAGCGGGAGAATCTAAAGCAGGCTTCACGCTCAGCACAGAGCCCGATGCAGGGCTCAATCCCATGACCCTGAGATCATGCCCTTAGCCAAAACCAAGAGTCAGATGCTCTTGCCATCCAGGCACCCCATGCCTCATTGATTTTTAAAAATAATTTTATTTGGAAATAATTTCAAACTTACAGAAATGTTACAAGAGTAAGAATAATACTGGGAAAACCCAGATACCCTCTACTTGGCTTCATCTACTTTATCCATTTAATTTTATCGTTGTGCATGCATTGTCTCTCTCCCTACAAACACCCACACACAATTTCTTTTTCTGAATCATTTGAGAGTATATACCTGTGTATACCATAACTCTTCACTTCTAAATGCTTCAGTGTATTTCCTAAGAATAGGGATATTCTCTTACTAATATAATACGGTTATCAACACAAGTAAATTTAACATTGATATAAGTATTATAAGTACTTATAAGTATTCCATGATCTGTATTTCAATTGTATTCTTTGGTCTAATATTGTCTTTTAAAGCATTTTTTTAAAGTTTATTTATTTATTTCGAGAGAGATAGAGCAAACAGGGGAGGGGGAGAGAGAGAATCCCAAGCAGGCTCAGCACCACCAGCACAGAGCCTGATACGGAGCTAGAACCCACAAAATGCAAGATCATGACCTCAGCTGAAACCAAGAACCAGACGTTAAACCAACTGAGCCATCCAGGTGCCCCAAGCATTTTTTCTTTAGTAAAGGATCAAGTTACCGTGTTTCTCTATTCTGGAACATTTCCTTAGCCTTTCTTTGTCTTGTATGACATAGGTGCCATCAAATTTCTATGAATTTGATGCAAAGTTGTTCAGCTAATGCTGGTTTTAACAGAACTCAGAGTCAGAGATAAATCAATATACAATGTAATTTTCTTTCTAGGACTTCATTAGGATCACACAAAATTCTGACTAGAAAACACATACCATAATAATGCCTGACTAATCAGCTTGATGATCCTCTCTTCTCTAATACACTTTGCTAATCTAAGTTTTCCTGTTTGCCCTGGGCACAGTCAGTGCATAAGACAGACCCTGTGTCTGAAGTTCTATGACTAAAGAGCTTTTCTGAATTGAGCTGGGCTTGGGAATTAAAACCAGATATACTTTTCAGTTAATTAATTCATAACATAAAAGAAAACTAAGAGCTTGAGTTTTTTAAAAAATTAATGAGAAAACATTCAAGTCACTGGGAACAGGCTTTTCTAAAGTATGTTCTCTTCAGTATTATTTAATATATTTCCTAAAAAACTAATATAATTAAGCTAGATTTAGCCCACAGTAACCTCTGGCTTTTCTTTCTTTCTTTCTTTCTTTCTTTCTTTCTTTCTTTCTTTCTTTCTTTCTTTCTTTCACAGAGGGGAACATTTGATTAAATTACTATTAGTTGAAAATACTATTCGATGGGGAAAAACCCATAAGATATATAAAGACAGATAACATTAAAATAGTTCATTGGGAACAAAAGATCGCATGATGTAATACAGATAACTAAGAAAAGAATTCTTCATTTTGAAATGCATTTTTATGCAATGTCATATGGTCTAGTTAAAATCACTGTCATGGTACCTTTTGGTCCAAAAATGGAAGTCATATAGTATATCATGTAACATCTTCACTTTGGCTGACTCACTGTCTTGGCATTGTTTTTACTGCAGATATATATAGAGATGGCTCATGTCATACTTTAGAAAAATGTCTTTGGACAACAGAGCAGAAAGAACACAGTTAAGGAGACTTCTGAATTATTAGATTTTTAAAAAAATGTATTTAAAGGCATAATCTGTGAGCAATGAACATAACTTTTTTTTAAAACAGGAAGAAAATTAAATTAGAATTTGTTGGGGTGTAGGGAGGGTTGTAAATGTTTAGGTGATTAAAATTAGCTGATTTACCAGTCAGGAATCCCCAAAGTAGTAGATGTTACTTCTGTGAATATAAAAACTTTTTTGTTGTTTTACTTAGAAAACTTGATGAATCAAATGATTGCCATTTTAAAAAACTTAATACCATTCTCATTTAGAAACCACCTAATTGTGGGGCCTATAACCAGGGTCAGGAAGTTTAATAATAAAGTTTATTAAGACAGGTGGCTCACTTATCCAACACCCCTTACTTGGGAAACCCAAATGGCCTTGGTTCAAAGGAAGATCTCCTAATACTAAGTGTAAAACATCTCTGATGAAACAAACATTTCCAGACACATCTCTAAACTATTTTCCATTATTTACCATACAGGAGGTGAGATGTGGTACAAATGAAAGGCGATTATTTTCAGTTAGTGACAGCCACTCAGGCTTCCCTGCGACACCTTGATAAAGGACAAAGACAGACTTCTTTTTCACTAGGTAAAGAGAATAAATTGTTTCCTTCTAAATGAGTCTGTACCAGCTGAATGCAGAAGCAGTCATGTGCCAGGGATAAGTTCTGGCCTTTGGCTTCCTGCTTCTTCCAAGTGGCTTTCCACCCCTTAATGTATCTACATGGAATTTGGGGAGGCTGCTCCCTACTTCCTCCCAAAGAGACAACTCCTCCAATGAGTCACGTAGACACACACTCGAATGTCTTGGGCATTTTCTTGTCTAAGTACAGACAGGATCGCATTGCACCAGCATCCCATGTCACCTACAGCTTCAGCAGCCTCCTTCACTTTCTCAGAGTGCCATAGTCTAGTGCCACAGCCCTGGAGAACCAGGGCATGGTCTAGGGATCCTACAGAGTGGGAAGGAAAAGCTGGTAATCGATGCCCATTTCGGAACAAGAGCAGCAGGTGTTTGTGCTTTGCCCAGGCTGGGGGTACAGGCTGGGTGAGTGGGTAAAAGTGTGTTGGATCTGGGGTGGGGTAGACTGGTGGAGCTAATAAGTGGGTGTAGGGTTTGGATTGCCTGCAACAGTATTTCAAGCCTTAGGTATTGCTTTTTAAATCACCGTGAATAATTTCTTTTCCATTCTCCCAAGAGAGTTCAAATATGATCATTAAATTTTCTAGCTTTTAGAAGATTATGAACCTAGGACTCACCACTATTGGCTTTTATTTACCAGAATGCAGTTAGATGATTGGATAAATTATTGGTGACTTTGCCAGTAACTGTGATTTCTGTGGGATTATTATGAAATGCTAATTTTTTAAAACTTTTAAGTCTCCTGTGTTAAAAAATTATTCTGAAAAATTATTCTAAATTTTAAAATTTAACTTAAATACTTTAAAAATTATTTTAAGATTTATTTTTGTTCAAATAGTAAAGAAGACTTCATTCAGGACTCTTGTGGTAAAAGCATTGCTGTAGGGGTTAGAGAGAGAGAGTGCTCCAAATACAATAAAGACAGCTGGAGATTAATAGCCAAGGAGCAGAGAGAAGAGGTCAGTGGATGGAAAATTACCAAGAGGAGACATTGAGGATGGGGGAACTTGCCAAACCACCTTAACAGGATTCTTGCCAAAGGTAGGACAAGGACAGACACATAATAAGTGGGGGGATAAGAAACACCATCCCAGCAAGGATAAGGGTGGAGACTGGAGGCTGAGGTTTTGTGGAGAAAAAGTCTTAGAGGAGCCTGACTAAAGTTTGGTCAAAGAGAGTCTTTGTCATGCATACTAAATTTGGTTGTCCAGTACAGAAAGCGTTCAAGGAAGGGCTCTTGTAAAGTTAATCTGGGAGCGGAGAAAAGCCCTCTCAGGCTTGTAGTTGGGAGCTAATTCACACAGGGTTGCTATGAGAGGGCCCAGTTCTTCCCTTTTGAAGGGTGGCCACAAATGCTGCAGTGGGGAGCAGGGTCAACAGCTGGGCCAGCCAGACCTTACAGACCTTCTGCTCACTATGGCCCACCCCATCTAGTCCAGCCAAACAATTTGCTGTTAAACTAGATCCAGAGATTATTTTTGTATATGCTGTAAGAAAGTAATTTAGTTTCATTCTTTTGCATGTAGCTGTCCAGTAGTTGGACCACTCTTACACTATACACAGAAATAAACTCAAAGTGGATTGAAGACCTAAATGTGAAACCTGAAACCATAAAATTCCTAGAAGAAAACATAGGCAATAATTTATTTGTCATTGGCCATAGACACCTTTTTCTGGAAACAGCTCCTCAAGCAAGGGAAGCAAAAGCAAAATTAAACTATTGGGACTCCACCAAAATAAAAAGCTTTTGCACAGCAAAGGAAACTATCAACAAAAAGGCAGTGTACTGAACGGGAGAAAATATTTGCAAATCGTATATGCAAAAGAAGTTAATGTTTAAAATATATAAAGAAGTTGTACAACTCAACACCAAAAAACTGAATAGTCTGAATTAAAAGTAGGCAGTGGCCCTGAATAGATATTTTTCAGAAAAAGTTGTAAGGATGGCCAACAGACACATGAAAAGATATTCAAAATCACTAATCATCAGGGAAATGCAAAAACCCCAATGAAATATCACCTTACACCTGTCAGAATGGCTAGAATAAAAAAGACAAGAAATAACAAGTGTTGATGAGGATGTGGAGAAAATGGAACCCTCATGCACCTTTGGTGGGAATATAAATTGGTGCAGCCACTGTGGAAAACAGTATGGAGGTTCTCAATATATTAAAAATAGAATTGCCATCCAGTAATCCCATTCCAGAGTATTTGCCCAAAGAAAACAAAAACACTAATTAGAAAAGATATATGCACCCATATGTTAATTGTTGTTTTATTTACAATAGCCAATATACGGAAACAACCTTTGTCCACCAATAGATGAATGGGTAAAGAAGATGTATGTATATGTGTATGTATATATATACATATATAGAGAAGGAGAGAGAGAGAAAATTACTCAAACATAAAAAATAATGAGATCTTGCCATAAAAAATAATGAGATCTTGCTAATAATGTGCATATACCTAGAGGTTATAATGCTAGAGCAAGACAAATACCATATGATTTCACTCATATGTGGAATGTAAGAAACAAAACAAAGACAAAAAAACAGGCTCTTGGGGCACCTGGGTGGCTCAGTTCGTTAAGGATCCGACTGCGGCTCAGGTCATGATCTCATGGCTCATGGGTTTGAGTCCCCCATTGGGCTCTGTGCTGACAGCTCAGAGCCTGGAGCCTGCTTCGGATTCTGTGTCTCCGTCTCTCTCTGCCTTTCCCCCACTCATCCTCTCTCCCTCTGTCTCTCCCTCAAAAATAAACAATCATTAAAAACAAAAACAACAAAACCGACTCTTAAATGCAGAGAAGAAACTGGTGGTTACCGGAGGGGAGGTGGGTAGAGGGATGGATGAAATAAAGGGGATCAAGATGAGGACTGAGTAATGTGTAGAAGTGGGTTTTTGTTTGTTTTGTTTTTAGATTTTATTTATTTATTTTTTAAAGTAAATTCTCCACCCAACGTGGGACTCAAACTTATGACCCCATAATTGAGAACCACATGCTTTACCGACGGAGCCAGCCAGGCACCCTAATGTGTAGAAATGTTGAATGATTATATTGTACACCTGAAACTAATATAACACTGCATGTTAATTATACTTAAACAAACAAACAAAAAAGCCAGGGGTGCCTGGGTGGCTCAGTCGATTAAGCTTCTCACTTTGGCTCAAGTCACGATCTCGAGGTCCATGGGTTTGAGCCTCACGTCAGGCTCTGTGTCTCCAGCTCGGAGCCTGAAGCCTGCTTCGGATTCTGTCTCCCTCTCTCTCTGCCCCTCCCCTGCTCACACTCTGTGTCTCTCTCTCTCTCTCTCAAAAATAAACAAACATTAACAACAAAAAAAAAGCCAACTAGGTCCAGGGAGACTTGGAAGTCTTTATTGTTGCATGTCCCAGAGTCAAAAAAGAAGAATCAGATCACCTTTTACTAGGCTAATGTATTTTTTTTGAATTGGACAAACATTTTTAGATTATAAACTTGATCTTGTTTGTAATCACCTCAAAGGCTTGTTCAATTTCTGTGTGTGTGGTAAGATATACATGGCATAAAATTTATCATTTTAACTTAAAAAATTTTTTTTTCATTTTGAGTACGCAGTTCAGTGGCATGAAAGTACATTCACATTCACCACTATCCATTTCCAGAACTTTTCCATCACCCTAAAAGTATTTAACACTAAACTCCTAATTCCCCCTTCCCCTTAGTCCCTGGAAACTCTCATTCTACTTTCTGTGTCTATGAATTTGACTACTCTAGGTTGTGACTGGCTTATTTCACTTAGCATAATGTCTTCAAGATTCATTCATGTTGTAGCATGTGTCAAAATTTCCTTCCTTTTTAGGGCTGAGTAATATTCCATTGTATGTCTATGTGTGTGTATATATATATATATATATATATATATATGTATGTATATATGTATACACATATACACTTTATACATATATTTATATATATATTTATATACCTTTATATATATATATCTATATATATATATCTATATATATAAAGGTAAAGTGTATATGTGTATACATATATATATATATATATACACACACACACATATATATACACCTTTATCATACACATACACACCATATTTTGTTTATACATTCATCTGTCAAAGGACACTTGAATTGCTTCCAGCTTTTGGCTATTGTGAATAATGCTGCTGCAAACATAGATGTAAAAATATCTGTTTCAGTCCTTTTAATTTTGGGGGGGTATATACTAGAAGTGGAATTGCTGGATCGTTTGGTAATTTTTTTAATTTCTTGAGGAACCATTGTACTGTTTTCCACAGTGTCTGCACCATTTTACATTCCCACTAGCAATACACAAGAGTTCCAGTTTCTCAATATCCTCATCAATATTTGTTCTTTTCTTTCTTTCTCTCTTTTGTTTTTTTTTCTAGTAGCCCTCCTGATGGGTGTAAAGTGGTATGTCCTGGTGGTTTTGATTTGCGTTTCCCTGATGATCAATGATGTTGAGCATCTTTTCATGTGATTATATATGCCATTTATAGATCTGTTTTGGAGAAATGTCTGCTCAAGCCCTTTGCCTATTTTTAAATTGTTTGCGTTTTTTGTTGGTGGTGACTGTAGGAATTTTTTATATATTCTGGATATTAATTCCTTATCAGACATGATTTGCGAATATTTTCTCATTCTATAGGTTTCCTTTTCACTCTGTTGATAGTTTCTTTTGATATATAAAGGTTTTAAATTTTGACGAAGTCCAATTTATCTATTTTTTGTTGTCTGTGTTTTGGTGTCATATCAAAGAATTCATTGCCAAATTCAATGTCATGAAGATTTTGCCTTGTATTTTCTGCTAAGAGTTTTATAGTTTTAGGTCTCATGTTTAGGTTTTTCATCCATTTTTTAGAATGTTTATTTATTTTTGAGAGAGGAGAAGGGAGGGGCAGGGCCGGTTGGGGGCGGAACAGACAGAGGATCCGAAGAGGGCTCTGTGCTGACAGCAGAGAGCCTGATGTGGGGCTCAAACTCACGAACTGTGAGATCATGACCTGAACAGAAGTTGCACGCTTTACTGACTGAGCCTCTCAGGCGCCCCGGGTGTTTGATCCATTTGAGTTAGTTTTTGTATATAGTGTAAGGTATGAGTGCAATTTCATTTTTTTTGCATGTGGATATTCATTTTTCCCAGCACCATGTGTTGAAGGCTGTCTTTTCCCCATTGTATGGTCTTGGCGCCCTTGTGATTGATCATTCAGTTTTATCTCATGTTGAGGAGAGGAAACTGCTAGAATTGTATCACTTTTAGATGTGCATTTCACTTTTCAATAGGTTTTCAAAATCTATGTATCCACCACAGTTTTTCACCAGCCTTTTGTTAGAAAGTCAGTGGGAGGTAGTGACTTTACCTTTATTATGTATGACAAGGCCTGGCCCTATGAAGGATTCTGCCAGTCTGATGTACTTGTATGGTTTGAGGAAACGCAGACCTCTCCAAATTTTCTTCGTTGGGTATCCTACAGATTGGGCTTTCCTCCTAAGGAATATATTCCTTTAGTCTAACAAACCTTTAGAATGCCAGTACATGTGGGAGGAATAAAAAACATTAGTCATTTACACACCAGTGTGAATTCATTTACAACATTACATTCCTCACAGTTGATTAACTGAGAAGAAGGGAATTTTAACTTAAACTTTATTGGAGGTTTGGGGAGAAGGAAAAACACTACTTTAAGGAAAAGGCCACATTCCAAGGAGGGCAGGCCTGGGTTTCGTGCTACCCTGGGCAGCATGAGGCATTGAACCAAGAGAAAACCATAGCCCAGAAGGGGAAGTAGGAGAATCTAAAGATAAATTTTGCCTACTTCACAGCTATGTCAGGGAGAGGTTCTGGAAGTGAGCATGAGTAATCCATTGATGTGCATGTGCATGACCTAGACCCGTCTCTTTTATGTTTATTTTAAAGCAATAGCTCATGTTTCTCCAGGCCTGGCAGCATTTCTTTTAGTTATTAGTTTTTTCTTTTAGTTATTAGCCTGCAAATAACTAACAGGGGATTTTCTTTCTGTGACCCTCGCCTCTACCTCCAACACACACACACTCACACACATTTCTCTCTTTAGGATTTGTTATGATTTTGTAATGATTCTATTTTGAGTTTATTATGCATATTTAAATAGTAGATATACTGAAGCTGGTGAGTACTGGATATTTTATTTTATTTTATTTTATTTTATTTTATTTTATTTTTTGAGAGAGGGAAGGTGCAAGTGAGAGAGGTGCAGAGAGAGAATCCCAGGAGGGGAAGAGAGGGAGAGGGGGAGAGGGGGAGAGAGGAGGGGGGGAGAGAGAAAGAGAAGCAGGTCTCACCCAAAGCATGGCTCAAGCTCACCTGACATGGGACTCGAACTCATGGACAGTGAGATCGTGACCTGAGCCAAAGTCAGATGCTTAACGACTGAACCACTCAGGTGCCCCTGGATATTTTAATAGTTACATTCCTACATTTCAAGAATTAGAATGTTTTTAAAATTTTTAAAGAGTGGCATTCTGTCCTTTAAGCTTCTGTTTCTAGCCAAAATCATCTCTACTACACACTAGAGAAAAGCAGTTTTAAAACTTGGTTCAGTTATCTCTGAAATACCTTTTATTCACCAAGGAAAAGGTGTACCCAGATCACATTCAAAGTTTGTATGTCATTAACACCTTAGTCTCATTAATGTGGCCGCAGAAGACTTCACCACTGCTGGATGTAAGTCTCAGAAAAAGTACCACGGAGGCCAAACACACTCTTTCTTAGTTTGCTACTAAGGTTTTCCCCTCTTCTATTATGGAACTACTTCTCTGTCACTTCTTGGTCTTTGTACTGTTATACGGGAGTGGACTTGTGACAACAGAGTATAAGATACCACATATCACTCTAGCCAACGCTTTTCCTCTAACAAATCACACTTGACTGTGTTTCAGAAGCTAATGACAAGCTGTCTTGTGCTATTATGAGGAAGCTGGGGTTTCCACTTTCCATTATCTTTTAGCTGGCATCTACTTTCTTTATTGTTTGTTTCTTTGTTTGTTTTTGTTTTTAACTTACGTTGTCCAACTTCAGGACCACAAATCTAGTGACTAATATCCCCTACTCTTAGATAGCCTATGTGACCTTCCCTGAAAGAAATGTATACAACAAAGAAAAACGTACTTTAACACAGTAATGGTCATCTTGCTTGATTAGCTCATATAGTTCCTTTGCGTTTTGAGGAATATGGTTTTCCCTGTTTGGAATTATTACTGTTATTTGAGGTAATCTTTGACTGAAATAATACAGTAGCTAATAAGTTTTTGAGTAGAGTAGAATGGAATAGAAAGCATCTTTAACCTGGTGATATTTTTGATAACATTTTTCTTGTAAGATTCCAGTGTGGCAGCATGGGTATATCATATGTCCCAACTCATCAAATTCTGCACATTAAATATGTGCAGTTTTTTTGTGTATTAATTATGTCTCAACTAAGCTGTTTATTTAAAAAAAATAATAATTTTGTTCTGTGAAAGAGGCCCAGTCTTGCCAAAAAAAAAAAAAAAAAAGATTCTAATAAACAGAAAGAGATACCATAATCATGGATTGGAGGGCTCAATATTGTCAAAATGTCAGTTCTCCCCAAAGTAGTGTAGAGATTGAATACAATCTCAATCTGGGGAGCCTGGGTGGCGCAGTCGGTTAAGCATCCGACTTCAGCCAGGTCACGATCTCGCAGTCTGTGAGTTCGAGCCCCGTGTCGGGCTCTGGGCTGATGGCTCAGAGCCTGGAGCCTGTTTCCGATTCTGTCTCCCTCTCTCTCTGCCCCTCCCCCGTTCATGCTCTGTCTCTCTCTGTCCCAAAAATAAAAAAATAAACGTTGAAAAAAAAAATTAAAAAAAAAAATGAATACAATCTCAATCTTAATTCCGGCAGGGATTTTAAGGTAGAAATTGACAGGATGTGATTCTAAACTCTCTGCGGAAATGCAAAGGACCTAGACTTGCAAAACAGTTTTTGGGAAGAATAAATCTAGAGAACTTGAGTTATCTGAGTCAAGATTTACAGTGTAATGCTACAATAGTCAAAGCAGTGTGGTGCTGTCAGAGGACAGCAAAGTGCGGTATGAGGACGGAAATAGACGGTCACTTACTGGGCAACTGATTTTGGTCAAAGGGGCAAGCAAGGCAATTCAATGAGGAAACAATAGTGTTTTCAACAAATGGTGCCGGAATAACTGGATAACCACATTAAGAAAATGAACTTTGACCAATACCTCACATCATATACAAAACTTCATTTAAGATAGATCCTAGACCTAAATCTAAAAGTTAAAATTATAATGCTCTAGAAAGAAAATGTGAGAGAATACATTCAAAAACTAGGGGTAGGCAACTATTTTTAGATAGGACTCAGAAAGCAATAACCATAAAAGAAAAATTTATAAATTATACTTCTTCAAAATTAAATATTTTTATCAAAAACACTATTAAAAATAAATAAGCAATATATAGCCTGGAAGGAGTGGCAAAATGTTATCTAATCTAATAAAGGACTTATATCCTTATATCCTGAATATATATATAACTGTGTAACTCAGTAATAAAAACAATCCACTTTTTTTTAAAAATTTTTTTTTCAACGTTTTTTATTTATTTTGGGGACAGAGAGAGACAGAGCATGAACGGGGGAGGGGCAGAGGGAGAGGGAGACACAGAATCGGAAACAGGCTCCAAGCCATCAGCCCAGAGCCTGACGCGGGGCTCGAACTCACAGACCCCAAGATCGTGACCTGGCTGAAGTCGGACGCTTAACCGACTGCGCCACCCAGGCGCCCCAACAATCCACTTTTTAAAAGATGGAAAAAAGCCTTAAACCAACGTTTCACAAAGGAGAGTATATGAATGGCCAGTAAGCACATGAAAAGATGTTCAACGACATTAGTCATCAGAGAAATGCAAATTAAAACCACAATGAGCTCATGCCATACACCCATTAAAATAGCTAAAATCGAAAAGACTGACAACAGCAAATGCTGGTGAAGCTGTAAGCAACTCTTATATATTACCAGTGGAAATATAAAGTAGTACATCCACTTTGGGAAAAGGTTTAGCAGTTTTACCTATCCTTTTTTTTTTTTTTTAAATTTAAATTCAAGTTAGTTAGCATATAGTATAGTCTTGGCTTCAGGAGTAGAACCCAGTGATTCATCTCTTACATATGACCCCCAGTGCTCATCTTAAAAAATGCCCTTCTTTTTTTTTTTTCTTTTAAAGGAATGAAATAAAGGCTTCTAGTGTATTTACTTCTCATCCACAGGCTTAACAAACCTAAGCAGAATGTAAGAAAGTAAATCTGCTGTGCTGTATTGTCTTCTCTTGCGGTCCAAAGTGCAGTACAAATGAATCTGGAATAATGTGTTATAAATTCTTTAAGCTAGAGGTAGGTGACTGAGAGGTCATCATATTACATTTTTAAACTTTTCATTACTGTGGTCTATTTCATGCCCATCACCCATTTAACCCATCCCCTCACCCACCTCCCCTCCAGCAACCCTCAGTTTGTCCTCTGTATTGAAGAGCCTCTTCTGGTTTGCTTCCCTCTGTGTTTTATCTTATTTTTTCTTCCCTTCCCCTATGTTCATTTCTTGTGTTTCTCAGATTAGCAATTTTACCTGCCTTTTGACTTAGAAATTCCACTCCTCAGAGAAATGAAGTACATGTTCACAAGAAGGCTTGTACAAGGATGTTCCTAGTAGCTGTATTTATAATAATTCCAGAATGGAAACACCCCCAAAGTGGATCAATAGAGAATGGATAGACAAATTGTGTTGTATTCATACTAGGAATGAACTAGTGATATATTCAACAACATTGGATAGATCTCAAAAATATGCTGAGCAAAAGAAACCAGATATAAGAGGACATTTAGTGTGATTCCACTTATAGAAATTCTAGAAGGGGCAAAAAAATAAGGCAGAAAAAAACCAAAAAGCAAAAGCAGTGGTTTCCTCTGAGGGTGGGATTTGATGAGAAGGGACATGGGGGCACTTTCTGGGGGGATGGAAATGTTCTGAATCATAAGGGTAGTGTGGTTTACATACAGGTATCCGTTTGTCAAATGGTACAGCTATTTGTGCATTTCAGCATATGTATATTTTTACCTCAAAAAGCTGTAGAACAAGAATAATTGAGTGAGGAGTTGGTAGAGGTAAAAATGGTGCAGGAACAGGAGGATATTGGTAATTGTTAAAATTGTGTGATGGGTGCATGGGAGTTCTATTTCATTTACTTTTATTGATGTTTGAAATTTTTAATAATGAAAGTTTTTTTTTATTTTTTTATTTAAAAAAAATTTTTTTTTCAACGTTTATTTATTTTTGGGACAGAGAGAGACAGAGCATGAACGGGGGAGGGGCAGAGAGAGAGGGAGACACAGAATCGGAAACAGGCTCCAGGTTCTGAGCCATCAGCCCAGAGCCTGACGCGGGGCTCGAACTCACGGACCGCGAGATCATGACCTGGCTGAAGTCGGACGCTTAACCGACTGCGCCACCCAGGCGCCCAATAATGAAAGTTTTAAAACATGTTTATAAAATATAAAAAGTTGGGGTGCCTGGGTGGCGCAGTCGGTTAAGCATTCTGACTTCAGCTCAGGTTATGATCTCTCAGTTCGTGGGTTTGAGCCCGTGTCCAGCTCTGTGCTGACAGATCAGAGCCTGGAGCCTACTTTGGATTCTGTGTCTCCTTCTCTCTCTGCCCTCCTGCACTCTCTCTCTGTCTCTCTCTCTCAAAAATAAATAAACGTTAAAAAAAAAAAAACTTTTTTTTTTTAATATAAAAAGTTAATTGGATGGATGGATCATGGATTGTTCTTGCTGTTGTACTTGGGTAATATTCGATTATCCATATTAATGGAGCAGAACAACAGTGGCTTAAGATCACAAGCGTTTGGAACCATTTATTAGCTGTGTGGCTTTGAGAAAATTCCTTGATTTCTCCATAGCCCAAGTCCCTTTGTGAGGCCTCAAGGAGATGAAATATGTGTAAAGTATTTTGCCAAGTTCTTGCACAATAAATGTTGGTTACTATTACTACAGGAGGGAAAATGTGGCAGAGATCACTGTAACAAAATTTATTCTTATTTAATTTGTTTTCTATTTAATTTCAATGGGACTGTGCCTGCTATTTGGGGAATCAACACAATGAAGTCACGCTGGGGAAGGTGTGTCTGAGAAGAAATTACAAAAGGGTTCTTGCCCTTGCAGTGAACTCTTCTGCTTCAGGTTTAAAAAACTTTATCTCCATGAGACCCTCTACAAATCCCTAACATAAAACTCAAAGAACAATAACACAGATGATCCTGAAATCTTGTTTTCTTGTTTGTTTGTTTTTTGAATTTGTATTATTTGTTTCTTTTGAGGACACCTGTCTCTGGGATGTTTTGCTTGGGCTAGTATTTAAATTGGCTCAGTTTTCTACTTCAAAACAGCTAGTGGTAGGGAGAGAAGTCTAAGATTTTTGGACCTAAAAATAGCAAAATAAATAATCCCCAGCTGGCTAATACAAAAAGCAAGCATATAACCATATTCAATCTCAGGCCTGAGGTACGTAAGATTCCCTCTGAGTTTCTTCCCTTAGCAACTTTCACCTCCATGTTTTCACATTGCTAAAGGCTAATCCTTTTCTGTGTAGCTGGAATTCTCTCCCTCATTCATTAGAGGAATATTTCATAGGCCCTGGGAGGTATGACTGAGCACTGCCCTTGTAGTTCTAGGGCTGGGAGATACTTGGAAAATAATAAGTAGCTTGTGGGGACCCAGGGACCTCCCCTGGAGGTCATGAGTATGGGCCTTGTCTGATGGGAAGGGCTCTACTGGTCTCTCTTTCTTGCTTTAAATAGTGTTGGTTATAGTGTTTGCTTGTTGGTGTCATTTTTCTTTAGAGGACCTAAATGGAATTTACCAGAAGGAGCTGGCTTTAAAGCCTTAGTTGTGGTGAGAATGTTTCCAAATCCCTTACGGAAGTTTCTCTGAGCACCGCAATATATTTTGTTTCAGAAAAGCAGATTTAGGCACATCTGCTCAGGGTCGAAGTTCTCCGCACACCCCTCACCGTGTTGCCGAGATTCCCACGCTTCAGCAGTCTTGCCGGATGGGGGTGACTTCTCTCCTTCCCTTCAGACCTCCCCTGAGGACGTGCTCACGTGCTCATGTCTGTTTCTGGCCCTCCCCGTTCCTCATCCCCAAATGTAAGGAGCATCTTTTAAAATGGAAATTGGCCTTCCCATGGGTGTTCCATGACATCTTGTTCTTGGAAGCTTCAATATGTTAAACTCCTTTATCTTATACTTTTGTAAAACTTTTTTTGTTGCTTTCTCATCTTTGTTCCTCCACTGCTTTTCAGTAATATAAGAATTGATGCTAATTAAAGTTATAGCCGACCCTTCACACTTCTGTCTTTCCTCTAGATGATTTTCAGTATCTTACTTGTCTCCGTCACATTCTGGCTTCCCTGTCTGTACTTTTGAAACGGTTGGCTTAATTTAGCTTCACTTGAATAATTCAAACACATACTAAATTACTTCACAGGATCTGTCTGTTTAAGTATTTTAATCAGTTGCTTTTTCTAAAAAAAAAAAATCACTTTTTGAGGGACAAAATATTCAGGGATTAAAAATTTTTAAAAAGTTTAGCGATTAAGTATTTTCACAAATATTTATTGAGCACTTACTGCTTCCTCACGTTAGGATTGGCATTTTCTCACTGCCCTTCCAACCCTCCTGCCTTCTTGCCCTCCCCCTGCACTTCTTTCCACATCCTTCAAGCCCCATCCGCTGTGGTCCCCGTCAGGCAGTTTTCTGGGGCTGCTCTGGCCCCCAGCGTTCTGTGACCCATGAACACTTATCACCTCCATTGCTCCCTTGGCAGTTAGTCACAAATGGCCATGTGGCACATACCAGACTTCTCATGTAAATGTGCCATCTTGCATGATTATAAGAGTCTTTTCATCTCTGGGCCCTTAATATACTATTCTTCTTCTGAGTGCTCAAGATACTAGATTTATTAAACAGATAATAGCTCCTTGCCTTCTACTTCTCCATCTTCAGCTTTGGCAACGCACTTTGTTTTTCACCTCTCCAGAAACGTGTCTTCCTTTTTCTCAAAAAATAGCCAACCATGGATCAGCTTTACCTGCCTCACTGAGGAGCACATCTGAATGTGCAGATCTCAGAACAAAATGAACTGACTGGCCTCCCGGGATTTTTGACCTCTTACTTAGAGACAGAACTCAATGAATTATGTGCCAAACAGTTATTATACACATCTCTCCCTCCCACCCCCTTTTAAAAATAGTTGCCTAACAGATTGCAAAAGACTATGCCCTGGGCTTTTATGGAGCACAGCTCTTAGCATAATTTCTTAGAATATAAATCAAGGGCAAGGTTTATAATCAAATCTCGTAGGTTTAGAAGTCATTTTTTGTTTAGAGATCAACATGGTTTGATCTCAAGCGGTTCTTGGGACTAGAGGAAACAATGTTAATTCATGTTGTTTGCCTTAAAAAAAAAAAGAAAGCAAACAAAACTAGAAGATCTTCATTCCACAGATTTGTCTTGACCAGTGACAATTAAAGAAAACATCTGTCCAGTTCCCTCTTTAAAGATCTTCATAGGAGGAATTCTGGGCATGTGTCGAGTCAAGTTGACACTGTAGACCTCCATCTACGGTACAGCAAGGTCTGGACAGGGCATCACAAGGAACTCAGTTCCAGCTTCCCGCTAAGAGGAAGTAGAAAGTATTTGCTATTCGTTATGTGGTTGGTTTCAACAAAATTTATGAGAAAGCAAAAGGAAGTTTCTAAACTCCCACCAGATGCCAAATACTTGGAGCACTGAAATGACACTAACGCCCAATCAAAAAAGAAAGATAACACATTTAGGACAAGACAGCAGGGCCTCTTTTGAGAATACCTGAAACTGAAGCTTTTGCAAAATTTATGTGAAGACATAGGCTGATTATAGAAAATTATTTCTTGAGTTGGAGATTTAGGAATAAAAGTCAAACCTGAGATAACCTCAAAACAGGCTGTTTGCTGTCTATTCTGTGCTCTTGTTAAGTGGGTTTCTTTCCTGTTGAGGCTATTTTTGAAGAGCTAGCTTCCTTTTCCCCATCTTTGCTACAGATCAACTGGTCCTGTCCACCCCAGAACAAATGGTGGCTTTTCAAAATGTCCCCTTGTAGGAAAACATATATGTAGGTCTCGCTTAGTCCATGATACTGCATGCCTTTCCCTTTCTCACTGAAGCTGCCCTGAAATAACTTTCCTGATTTTTTCAGAAAAGCCTTCTGACCATTTTACCTACCTGTAATCACTCCTTATCTGGTACTTTCTGTATGAACCAGGGGCATTTTCAAAACAAACAAATCAAAATAGACTCCAGGCATTTTCGAGATTGTTCTGCTCTGTAGCAATGGTTCTTATCTACATTTCCCATCCCGTTGACTTCATGTTCATACATTTATAAGGCACTCTCAAATCATGAAAGCCTAATTTCTGGAGAATCAACATCTCATTCAGAATTCCTCTCTCATAGAGTCAGCCTCTATAGAAGCGCTTTCTCAAGTACAGGGACATCTTCTATACTAATCCAGGCAGTGAGAGAAGGTATCCGTAAGTTCCTTGGCTCCTCTGCTATGACCCAGATGGTTTAATACGATTTGGGTTGATATCTTCACAACTGCTTATGAGTAATGACACTGTCATGCATATACTGACCAGAGCCTTGAGCTTAAAGTTGATTATCTAGTTGAGCTGATAGATCTGTTCTTCTCTTCTTACCCAGGCCCTCTTGTGACTAACCCCGCACATTTACAGAATAATGGTGTGGCCTGTGAGCATGAAACAGAGCAAAGCCAGCTGGACCACAAGGGGACTGAACCCCTGACCCTGGGCTCATTAGCTCCATTCTTAAACTAGGGCAGCCAAATAGCCAATTAGCGATTCACTTGGCAGCAGGGGCCAGACTCATGTGCTGATCTAGTCCAGACCTAGGAAAGTACACCAAAAGCAGTGGCAGCTTTTCAGTGGTTAAGAGCAAGACCCCTGTATTCCCATTAGGTCACAGTGATTTTTCGTGTCACGCTAAACTTTAGAACCCACCAACAATCTATCTTTTAAAAATGCAGCTTTTACTCTCCAATACAAGAAGAAAATATTTGCCACTTCCTTTTGTGTGTGTGTGTGTGTGTGTGTGTGTGTGTGTTTCAGTAATCTTGCACATTTTTTCAACTTTAATCATACTGTGTGTTCTGCAGCGAAACTTTTGGTTCAGCACTGGGTTGAGATTCATCCACGTTGTTTGTGTATCGGAACTTATTCACTGCTATTTTGATTCCATTTTACAGCTGTCTTAGAATTTATCCTACTCTGATGGACATTTGATTGTTTCCAGGGTTTTGTTATCATAAGTAGTTCTGCTATGCACTAATTCCTGTGCGTGTCTCCTGATATGTACACGCAAGACTTTCTCTCCAGGGTATGTACATACCTAGGATGGGATTGCAAGGTCATAGGATATACCTTTAATTTTATCAGATGATGTCAAAGTATTTCTGAAGTGTTTGGTTCCGATTTATACTCAAATCAACAATAAGTATTCTAGTGGTTCCACGTCCCAGCCAATACCAACCATTGTCAGACTTTGAAATTTTGCTAATCTGGTATGTGTGAAACTACATTTTACATGTATTTAAAATTTGTATTTTTCTCCCATTTTCTAGAATACTAGTGAAATTGAACAGTTTTTATAGACTTGCCATTCAGTTTTCCTCTTTCAAGAAGTACCCATTCCAGTGTCTTGTCCCTTTTTCTTTTGGCTTCGTCACTGAGCAGCCGTGTGTATTTCTGTTCTAGATGGTAACCCTCTGTCCATTATGTGTTACAAATACCTTCTCCCAATTTGATTTGCCTTTTTACATTTTATATCTTTATAGTTCTCATTCTGATACAGTTAGCTTGTACTTCTTGGTGCCTTGTTCATACACAAACTCTTTTCTCAGTGTCACATAAGTATGCTCTCTACTGTCATCTTTTAAAAGTTTTACAGTTTTTCTTTGACATTTAAGTCTGCAATTCATTTGGAATGGATTTGGACACTCTGTACACGTACGAGGTAGTGCTCCAAATTCCTTTGTTTCATAGAGATAATCAGCAGCACCATTCATGGGGAAATCCTCCTATTTCATGCTGATCTGCAAGACTGGCTCTCAGAAAGCCAGTTTCCATACGTGTGCAAGTTTGTTCCTAGAGTCTCTGTTTGGACTCTGGTTATTTCATTCACCCCGGAGCCAGCACTACACTGCGAGTCCAGTGTGATGTGACTTCTTGCCATCCGGTGAGGTTTGTCCCCTCTTCGCCTGTTGCTTGTTAGGAGTGTTTTGGCTATTGGCCCTTTGCTCTTCTGGATTAGAAGAAATGTGTTTTCTGAATGTTCCTTCGAAGAGCTAACTGAATTTATAATTAGGCAAGGCAGACAGAAATAAGGTTTAAATGGTCTGCTCAGTAAACCTGAGAGTAAATGTGTTTACCTGAATTTTATTCTGGTCATAAAAATAAAATTCACAAAATTTAGATTTGACATGAGAATTTGTGCTCATAAAAAGTGTTTTCTTTATCATTCAGTATCTACAAACCATATAAATACAGGTATGTTAAACTTGTTTGGTTGGTTGTGCTGTTTTTATCATAAATTTAATTAACATTGGACTTGGACCACTTCCCTGAGCAGTAATACAGATAATGCCTGGCCAATGAAGCCACATGAGACTATAATTAGATTCCGTGAGATAATGGTCTCAAATTATTTTAAGTGCTTATATTTTTTAGCAATATGTAGGCCTGTGCCCAAATATCAAAAGGGAAACTCAACTAGGAGTTGAGCGTATGCGTACTGGTAACTGTTTAATAAAGGAATAGAGGATTTTCATGTACACATTCAGCCTGGGAAACTTTGTATTGTTTATTAAATAAAGCAGAGAAAGCCAGAGAAGAATCAGCACAGTGGGAAATAAGGTCACCAGATAAGGCTTTTTTTGCTACTCTATTTCCTGTTCTGGGTGGCTCTGCAGTCCACTCTGAGAATTTCATTCCTTTTACTCAGATTGAAAATTTCCCATTTCCTGTCACTCTCTACCACCTCCCCCATTCTTGAGCTGCCAAATCGAAGCCGTTCAAAGAGATGAAGACGCAATTAATTTGTTGAAGAGCCCGGAGCTTTCGGTAAACAACTTCTTCCTGGATATTACTGTGTAGAGATGACTGGACCTTTATCAGCAGATTAAGAATTGACCGAATTATTATCGTATCACGTCTCTTAGGTCTGTGCCCACACGGCACAGCTTGTCCTTGCCACAGCAGTGCCGGAGAGCCGCAAAAAGAGGGAATGGCTGCAATAGCTGCACAAACTTTTGGGGAGGTGGGTGTGACAGGATTTTTTTTTTTTTTGGAACAAAGCAGAGCACGGATGGCAGTTAGCAGCGTTATGCGTGCAGGAAAGGCTTCAGTAAGGATTAGTGATGATGCTGTCACAAAGGGCTGAATTTAGAAAGCCCTGTTCTCTTAGGAATTCTCAAAGCAGTGAAGATGTTACCACGTTTTAAGTGATTAGTCTAAAACCAGCAGCAGACCTTGTCAAAAGTCTATAGGGTAGAAACGGTTATGAAAGGTATGGGATAGGACTGCGTCTTAGAGGATCAGAACCAATTTTGCGTTACAAAACCTAACATTTCACTGGGAAAGTACTATAATCAGTGTAGGTATAGTGTTGAGTACTTTAAACATTTGTCTTTAACTGTGTGGGGGATTTCTTCCAGATAAATTAAAGGTCAGAAACCCAGGTTGGTCTGATCCCATCACATCAGCAACTGGTAATGAATTAAAAGCACCTTAATAAGGCTTTTTTTTTTTTTTTTGAAGTGTGGTTGACACACGATGCTGTCTTAGCTTCAGGTGTGCAACACGGTGACTTGGCAAGTCTATCCATTATGCTGTGCTCACCACAGTGTAGCTGCTGTCACCATGCAGTGCTGTTTCGGTACCACCGACTGTAGTCCCTATGCCACACCCTTTATCCTCGTGTCTCACTGCATAACTGGAAGCCTGTCTCTCCTACTCTCCTTCACCCATTTTGCCCATCCCTCATCCGCCTCCCCTCTGGCAGCCATCAGTTTGTTCTCTGTATTTATGGGTCTGTTTCTGCTTGTTTATTCATTTCCTTTGTTTTTTAGAGTCCACATGTGAGTGAAATCATATGGTATTTGTCTTTCTCTGACTTCATTTAGCATTATACTCTGTAGGTCCGTCTATGCTGTCGCAAAAGCCAAGATGTCATCCCTTCTTATGGCTCAGTGATGCTCCTGTGTGTGTGTGTGTGTGTGTGGGTGTGTGTGTCTACTGCATGTCCCTCATCCATTCATCTATGGATGGACACTTTGGTTGCTTCCACAGCTTGGCTATTGTAAGTAATGATGCAATAAACATAAAGGTCAAAATTGTTTTAGAATATTGTTTTTATTTTCTTTGGGTAAGTACCCAGTAGTGGAATTACTGGATCATATGGGATTTCTATTTTAAAATTTTGGAGGAACCTCCATATGGTTTTCCACAGCAGCTGCGCTAGTTTGCATTCCCACCAAGAGTGTGCGAGAGTTCTTTTTTCCCCATATCCTCACCAACACTTGTTTCTTGTATTTTTGAATCTAGCCATTCTGACAGGTGTGAGGTGGTATCTCATTGTGGTTTTGATTTGTAAAGTCTTTTAACATAAAAAAAAGAACAAAAACTATGTTAAACATAAAAACGTACAATCTGCCACAATGCTGCTTTTTTGTCTAAGAGCAGAACCGCCAAGAGACTTTCCTTCTACAAAGTTTGTGTCTCTAGTAGTAATGTGTTAATTAATGACCATCCTTTCATGATGTGTGTGTGTGTGTGTGTGTGTGTGTGTGTGTATATGTATCAAATCACCACATGTCCACTTTAAATACCTTACAGTTCTGTCAGCTTTACCTTGGTAAAGCTGAAAAAACTAAGTTCATGTCTCTAGGTCCCTGACCTTTGAAGTTCAAGGTTATGTAAAAAATAATCTGTACCAAGTTAAAATTACTGATTAACTACATCATCGGCAGGTCTCTAACTTGCTGATTTAGAAGAAATAGAGTTGGAAGAGAGCTTGGTAGTCCTCCTGTCCCTAGTGCCTTCATGTTTACATGAAACTGAGCCACACAGCAGAAACCTAAAACTCTGTCTCTGGAAACCCTGGCCATTGTTCTTTTCACGGACTGATGTCATTTCTGTAGTGGGACTACTACCAATGGAGTTCCTCAAGATTTGTGAAGTGTTTAACACTACTGGGTAGGAAGGAAATCTGGGTCCCACTTCTAGCTCTGCCTTCGCACTAATTAATTATAGCTGGGAGACTGTGAACAGGTCATTTGGCCTCTTATCTAGAAAATGAGGATGGGTTGTGTAATTCTTTAGAAGAGACTGTGTATATGGAAGTATTTAGCATGTCTCCTCACGTGTAACTGGTGTGCAAGAACTATGTTTGTTTCCTTCATACTGAATGATGCTGATGCTGTTAAGAATTCTAAGTTGTATTAATTCTTTGATTTCCAAAATAGCCATCATTATATTCAATGAACAAATATGTGTTAACTGATCCTAGGTAGAAACAATGAGGCTCAGACCCAGTCCTTAAGGGAGTAGTAGCTTATTATTATGGGCAATAATAATGATGATTGCTCTTAAGTTCCAAAAAGGACCAAATTTAGTGGCTGTTCATGAGTAAGAAAATTTTTGGCTGCAAGGAAACTTAGAAGTGTTTATGGAAGAGAGAACCCTGGAGCTCTTTCTAAAATTTCTAAAACCCCAGAAAGATGGGATCTGAACAGGTGGGAGACTGGAAGAAAGTCTGTGGAACGTCATGGAGATGGGCAAGTGTAAAGTGTGTCCAGAGAACGTGGGCCACCCAATTTGGGATGAAGGCTGTTGGAAGATGAGAAAAATGCGGGCTGGGATACAGACGATAGGAGACCTCTTAGCACCTGCCTGGGGACTTTGGCTGTTATAATCAACCAAGGTTGATCATCATATATACTATAATCAACCATGGTCATCATATGCCACCAAGGTTGGCATATAGCCAGTGCTGTGCTGGGACTCAATTAATGTCAAAATTGCCAGTATGGCAAGTGGGGCAAAACCGAGACAGAAAAATCAGCCATCAGGAGAGAGGCTATTCTCACTTGTACAGAGGCCTTAAGACTCTAAGGGACTTGAGTATGCCTTCGTCTAAATCTACCTCAGGGCTTTTACCAAGTGACTATACAAGTTGGTGACCTGTATTTAAGATGAGAAAAGGAGATACATTATTTAAATGTTGTTTTAATGGGAAGAAGCCCTTATATTTGGAACAAGGATTGTTATGACCTGGCCTTAGAGTACAAAGAAAACCCATGGAGAAGGTGATAGGAGCTTTGCTTCTAGAGGCCATGGCATCCTGGCAGGCCCAGGACAAAGACCTGAATTCAGGTGTCCATGATAGCAGTGACAAAAGATTGCCTGAGGGAAAAACCAACCAGACTTGGCCTGATTAAATGCAACAGATAAAGGGAAAAAGTCCAGGACTGAAGTTTTGCATCTGAATGATATAATTAGCATTAACACCAGGGAGCAGATTCATACATGTGAGTTGTGGTCTTTTAGACCAGGAGTTATTTTGCCGTTTAAAACAAATTCTGCCCGAGGCAACAATGTCTGTTCATTTGTCATATTTCTGTTTATACAATCTAATATTTAAATATTATGCGGTTCATTTTTAAGTAGTAGAACAAAAAATGGGGTGGAAGAATCTATCCTAGAGATTAAGTATCAACTATCTGGTGATACTCTGGATACCAGCAAGTTGTTCTAACACAAGATGTAGGCAAAGTTCTTCCCAAAGGCAAGAGTTCATTTCTACGGTTAATGCTATGGAAACAGTAAAAACACAAAGTACAAAAAGAAACATAAATAAAAGATCTTGCTTTTATTTAAAATAAAATGCATTTATACAGTCTTTAAACCATGGATTATTGGACAATACTGGTAATCCACCCCTCCCGGCCCCCTCTTGGGTTATGTGACCTAGGAATTTTGACTGTAGCACCAATGCCGACTGTAACAGCGCAAAAGACAAGAACATGGCCAGTCCAGGCATTAGAGTTAAGGACATTGTGGCAAATCATGACTATAATGAAGTCATTCTTAATTTAGCAGATATGAAAACTGCACATTAATTATATTTTTAAAAGCATTTAATTAATGCAAAGATGCTACATCTAAGACATTTGCTAGTTGTGAGTAGTTTTTAAAAAAACTGTACAATTTATAAAATTTGTGTTTGTACATTAGTTACACAAAATGCATACTTCATAGACCTTTACTTCATATTGTAATGCAAAAGTTGCATTATTTTAGGCAGACAGTGAATATGCTGGTGAATACTAAAAGTGTTGTAATACAACAGGGTGTGAAAGTCAAAACACAAGACAATATACATACATGCTTATTCAAGGACAAAAACAAACCAAGCATAAGGGACCAACAGCATTTTCCTTCAAGGTCAAACAATAACATTATTGAATATCAGGCATCTTCCACAGGCCTGATTTATTTGGGGATGGGAGTGAGGGATGGGGAATCAATAGCTACCAGAAAGTAGGCATTTTTAAAACACATGATCAAATTATACATTAAAACACATGCATTAAACATGATAAATAGACTTCATATAGTTTAAGCCCTGGATAGCTTTAAAGTAGATGGCTTGAGTTTCTCAGTTTGGCTAGCTTAAATCAGTGATGTTTTGTTCCTGACTTGCCCACTACTTTCGTTTTCAATTCCTGGCCCTAAGGAATGTGTGCCATATTCATGTCCATATATTGTATCATGATAGCAGATTAATAGTCGTGCTTGTTAGTGCACATATTAACTGGTCTGGTAAGGCAAAAAAGTTTTCATGATAAAATGATAAATTTCAAGCTTACTTTATTAAGCAGCATATAACAAACAACAGCTTTCAAAGTTAAATATTGTTATGGCCATGGAGTTTCATTACACAATATTTCTATTCACACCCAGCCACTGGTAAGTTTGTAGAACATCTCTTCATCTAAACTCTCATTTTGGTCTTTCGCACGCGTTGAGAGAAATATGTAGCCGCCAATGAATTCGTGAACCACTTTGCAATCTACTTCAGTACATATGAAGGACAATCGTACTTCATCTGCAAACTCTACCGTGACCTGGAACAAAGACAAAGAACTGTCAGTCTCAGTAAAACTCCACATGGTTAGGCATAAGTGACGCTACTGTGCTGTTTCATTTCTGCCCTATCACAAGACTATTTGTCGACCCTCAATTTTTTTTTAATCCTAAACTAATAATGCCTTCAGTTCCAAAAGAATACAAGTTGACTAGCCCCTCCCCGACTCTTTTTTAGTTTTCATGTTCTGAAAAGGAAGACTGAATGCAAAGGGTTTAGGTCATTATGTTCCCAAATGGTCTCTGGTGATTCAATTAATGAGAATGTCTCTCTTCAAGGCCTGAGAGAAAACCTACTTCCTGCATTTAATTTAATATTTGCTTCAGATACTTAACCTTTAGGTATCATGTTTGAATACAGTAACAACCCCTCTTATCCATGGGGAATATAGTTCAGGACCCTAAGTGGATGCCTGAAACCATGGATAGTACTGAAACCTACATACACTATGCTTTTCTTTCCTTTACAGATATACCTATGATAAAGTTTAATTTGTAAGTTAGATACTGTAAGAGATTAACAATAACAGAATTATGACAATATACTATAACCAAGTTATGGGAACATGGTCTGTCTCTCAATATACCTTACTGTACTGTACTTGCCCCTGTGATAATGAGAAATGACAAAATGCCTATATGACGCGATGAAGGTAAATGACATAGGTGCTGTGACATAGTGTTAGGCTCCTACAATGTATCAGGAGGAGGATGGGTTATCTGCTTCTGGATCAAGGTTAACCACAGAAAAGTAACTTATTATTCGATGCAGTAATAGGAAGTGCTACAACAAACCCAATGTCCCTAAAACACACAGCTTATCAGCAGAAGATTGTTTAAATGATATTTATGTACTTCAAGTCTAGGGGCAGCATGATATACAGTAGTAGCTGTGCCAGGTTTTAGATCCCCTGAGCATCTGACTTTGAATCCTGATTCTGTGACTAAGTGTGTGGTCATAGCAATCATGGCCCACAGGCCTCTACATGTGAGTGTCCTCATTTGTAAAGTAGGGACAATCCAACTATCCCGCACAAGGCTGTGGTGAGATTTAGAAATAGGGGACAAATACAAAAACATCTAGCATCATGACTGGCACCGAGTAGGCATTCAATAAACAGCAGCTACTACTAGGAGTGAAAGGGATTTAGCATTACAGGAAAACAATCTTCTAAGCAGATCATTATATTCTTAGAGTTCTAATAACTGGGCTAGTTATGAACTAGGCAAGTTTAAGTGGGAAATGAATAACCAACCATGTTTTATACTTTACCTTAAGAGGTAATGGTACAAACAATCTATAGAATTTATAGGTCTTTTAATTCTTAAGTTTTAGAAGGGCTATATATATATTTAAAAATTTTTTTTCTTGAAGTTTATTCATTTTTGAGAGCAAGGGGCAGAGAGAGAGGGGGGGCCACAGAATCTGAAGCAGGCTCCAGGCTCTGAGCTGTCAGCACGGAGCCCAACGTGGGGCTTGAACTTGTGAACTGTGAGATCATGACCTAAGCCGAAGTCAGACACTTAACCGACTGAGCCACCCAGGTGCCCCAGAAGGGCTACATATTAATTCAAGTAACATTGTTATAGCTTGCCATTTATTTATTTATTTTGAGAGTGTGCGCATGAGCAGGGTAGGGGCAGGAAGGGAGAGAGTGAATCCCAAGCAGACTGTGCGCTAACACTGCAGAGCCCAATGCAGGACCTACGTCTTACAAACCTTGAGATCATGACCTGGGCCAAAACCATGAGTCGGATGCTTTAACTGACTGAACCACCCAGGTGCCCAACCCTAGCTTACCATTTTTATTTCCCAGTTCACATTCCACTGTTTCATGTTACTGAAACGCCATGTTTTAATTGCGTCTCCTGTGCTAGCATCCATCCTAATCAGTCTGTTATATGCAATTCCAATAAGTTCTTCTTTTTTTCCTCCTTGGAACCTATAGTATTAAAACATAATAACTGTTTAAAAACACGTTGGGGGTGGGAGGAATGTTGCTCTGTTTTTCTTTTTTTTTTAATAGAGGGTGCAAGTGAAGCGAGGGGCAGAAAAAGAGAAGTGGGGCTCATCCGATGCAGGACTCAAACTCACAAACTGTGAGATCATGACCTGAGTCAAAGTTGAATGCTTAACCAACTGAGCCCCTGTTTTTAAGATGTGCCCTTTAACTCTCAAAAAAGTGATATTCTTATATAAGTAAAAATAGAAATGCTATCATTTTGAGTTTTTTGGGGGGAGAGAGAGAATGCACAAGTGGGGCGAGGGGCAGAGGGAGAGAAAATCTTAAGCAGACTTCATGCTGAGCGTGGAGCCCGATGCCGGGCTTGATCCCATAATCCTGGGATCATGACCTGAGCCGAAATTAAGAGCTAGACACTCAACTGACTGAGCCACCCAGGCAGCCCAATCATTTTGAATTTTTAAAGTAAAAATTACAAGAATAGAAAATACATTTCGATACTCTTTACTGTAAAATTGCTTAATGGATCTCAGCAGGTACTTTAAATGTTTAATTGAAATAGATTAAGTAAAAACGTACACATTAAGATTTATACATAGATGTTTAGTAGCAGAACCACTGACCTTGCAATAAAGTGTGTGATGCCAAATTCTGGTAATGACTGCCATGCTTGAATAAATCTCATCTTGGCTTCAATTAGACTCATCTGAGCTACATTCTGATGGGCCTCCAAGATTCTTGCTGTTATCTAAACATGATTAAACATCACCTTTACCATCAGACAATATTCTTTCATTGCAGGAGCAAAACAAAAGTAACCAACTGTGCCCCACCCCACAATTACCTCTAAGAGTTGGAATTAGGAAATTTCTGAAGCCACATTTAGGAATTTTAGTTAAATAATGACTCTTCAAAATAAACCTTGATGTATTTCTTTTTGATTTCAGTTTCCATATATCCAGAAACAAAAAGTACTTTCAGGAGTAATAACTGCCACTCCCAAAACATATTCCAAGGACACACACATATTTTGCTTTTATAAAACGGTATGTTCTAATCCTGTACATGACAGGTTTTAAATTTAGCACCAAAACACAATATCAGAATGAGTACCTGCAATATAAATTCGTGGACTATTTATTAGCACCTTTAATACTTGAAACCACCATAAAGATTTTTTTTAATTTCTAAAGGTATCATTAGGAAAGTTAACTTTTAACTTAAATTATACTCACTTTGGGATGACTACTCCCACAAAGAGTGGAAATCCATGAAGGCGATGGGGTGGGGCGGGGGGGGGAACTGTAGCTAGGGCTTTAAATATTTTATGTATTTATTTTCTTTCCTTTTCTTTTTTAAATATGGAGAACTTACCAAATCTCTTATATAGCCTGGCTGTAGATGGCAATGCGAGGAAAGAAAAAGGAAGCAGAAAGAAAAAAAAAGGCAATCAGAAAAAATGGCAATGAAGCAAAGAAAAAGTTGCGGTAACCTGCAAACCAAAATTCCAGCCAAAAACCATGCAAAAAAAATTCCTTCAGGTAGAAACCAAGCAAAGTAAATGCAAGCATGAAAATGAAAACGAGAAAGCAGCGATTACTTTCCACTTTGAATACTGAGAAACACTTCCATATTATTTTAGATTGTTAAGTGTTACTAAAATTATGGGTAGAAATTTGTAGGGAAAAAAATAAAAAAGAGCAAATACCCTTTCCCCTGCTCATTTATTTACCAGTTCTTACTGGTTAGGGCAGAGCTAATGATTTTAGTAGGAAATCAAAATTAACATTCAAAAACCTTTAATGTTTTCAGATTGAGTCAGATAATATGACCCATGCACCACTTTTCAGAAATAAGTTGAAGGCATAAAATAAGTGCAGTGACCATACTGTTTCTTTATTTACACAAGAAAAGCAACCCCCCTCAATTACCATCTGTTTTTTGCATCCTTTTTCCTGGAAGGGAAAATGAAGAGATGCTATATACTACACTAGGAATGGTGGCTATACACACAGTAGTCTACTTCAATTTGTATTAACATGGATAAAATACCCAACAACTCTTTTCTTTAAAATGTAAAAATGCAGTTTGGGAGTCACAGTCATATAAGGATATATATATATATATATATATATATATATATATAGCAAGTTTAAATAATATACAGTTTTGGGGATTTAAAGTAGATTAAATATAACAAATTCTCTGTATTGGTGGGCCCAAAGGAAAATCTTATGCCCTGATAGGAATAAAGGACCCCATGGCCCGGACCTCATCCTACTGGACTCCTGAACACCACTGTACTATATAGTTTAACTATTAAGGCCTATGTCCAACGACGAGTACAGCATGTGACACACAATAAGCAACTAAACTTCTGCCAATCAGCACTTTCTAGGTGTCAGGGCAATACATGCTCTCTACCTTCTGGGAACAACCATAAATTTAGTCAGGGAAAGAAGGATTACAAAAGAATGTGTGTTTGATAAAATGCCAACATGGAAGACAAGGCTGGAAGAATCCTTAACCACGGACCACACATACTGCCACCTCACCAGTTGAAGACAGTCAAATAGTCACTGTTTCTGTCCCCCAGAGAATTTTCACTTGACAATCTAGTTGAGAAATCAGGGTTGGAAAACTATCTTTTAAAAGTGAAAACAATCATTTGAGAGGCTTCTGAGAAAACAATTCAGTACCCATCTCTGACAACTAAGCTAACATTTGTCAGTCTTCACAGTTAGACTTGAAGATCTTTTTTTCCTGGTACCTCACAGTGAAAGAATCTTGCTAAGATTTGAAACTGTTCCTTGCCTTTGAAGGCAAATGAATTCACTTTCAGAAACAAGGATTTTTTTACAAGTAATTTTTAAATGAAATAACGAAGAATAAAAAAATAAAATTAGTACTTGATTCACTTTCCCTTTTTAACTTACAATCTACATTCCACAAATCTCCCCAGGGCAGCATTTCCTCCATTCCTCACTACTCCCACATTGTAGGGACTGTGGGATAAACAATTTCCATGTAGCTTACACAACCTCTGAAACTTAAAGACAAATACTTGGTAATTAACCTTCTGAACATTTCCAGCTAAGTAATTTCAAACACATATGATAAACATTATATTTAAAGTTAAGAATTAGTAAGTGTTCTGGGTATTTTATTGGGCCCTCCCAGTAATGTTTTAAAATTATTCTTTAACAGATAAAAATCAAACTAGATAGAAATGAAATATTTATTTTAAAGGCCTCCTTCACCCCACCTCACACTGAAGCCTTTGCCTTTTATGGCATGATGTTTGGTGTAGAGAATACTGGGGGCTATCCCAAATGAAATTCCCCTGCAAAGAACCTTTTATGTTGTACTGAAGAACCATTTTCCTAAATAGCAATCCTTTTATGGTATTAATTTCCAGGAAAGGAATTCTAAACAAAGTGAACAAAAGCAGTGAATTTCAATCAAAATTTACCAAACTCTGTCACATCACGCAAATCTTGGTTTAGGTTTTTGACTGTTAAGAAAAGACGATGTTAAAATGTAGACTATTTCTACCATTGTAAAGTTTATCTCCAAAGCTGGAAAAGTCCATTTTGACAGTGAGAAGTTGTTCTAGACTTTGCCAGGAAATGCTGGCTGTGCTTTATACCACACATATATAAGGAATAAAACTGCATGAATTAAGGAATTCAAAGCATCCACACCATTTCAATTCCCTGAAAGAACACCCTGTTAACAGAGCGGTTTCCTTAGGTTGTTTAGAATAAATATGCTTCCTACTATTTTACCTTATGATCTGTCCTATTAAAATGATAAACATTTTTTAAAATGACTTAACTGACTGAAGGCCATCCAACCATCATTAAAGCCACAAAGTTTTAACAGGGGAAACTAAATTTACAGTACATGTACAAAATCATACGAGAAGAAAAGAGATGAAATGAAATGAATCAAATACCTGCTTGTTCTTGTACTTTTTTAGATAGCGAGGGGACACCAAACATTCAGGATTTATATCAGTTGTGATCTGCTCTGGTATTAACTGAGGATCTGGGTTTAAATGCTGCATCTTCAGGAAGGAAAGAATATTTTGAACTTCTAAGTTGTAAGAACTGTCTGCCATGGTCTTGCCTTTGGAGGCTAATCTGCAGGCTGCCATCCAGTGTGCATACTGTTTTTCCTGTTGAAAAGAAATACTGAAATATGAAATGTATCACATGATGGGTCCTTTAAGTATAAAATGTAAGGACGACTGGTCAACTCACTAGGGAACTGAAGAAAACTGAAGTTCACACTTTTAATTGGAAAACTTACATTGTCACAACGAAGCCAGATTTCATTCATGCCCTCTGCAACTGGAATCAGGAGTTTAATGTTAAATTTTTGGCCTGAAATGTTTACATCTGGGGTAACTTCACATCCTGTAATAAAAAAATTATTAAAATGGTCAAATTTACCTTTAAGAAATCACAAGTCGCTATAGGTAGTCTCATTTTATGGTATCTTAACATGCTGAATTTTGCTGTTTTGGAATCTTTAAACTGGGAAGCAAGGTTTTATCGCCCAATAATTGTTTGAGGTGGAGCAAAAGAGATCTAGTGTAGAAAAGGGGTATAATGCAGTTTGTGGTTCTCATAAAACTTCATTGAAGAGAAGGAAAGGGTCCTGTTAAAAGGATATTACCAAAAAACACGACCCCACAAGTTTGATATTGTGCTGTTTTAATATCATTCAGTTCCTTAAATCTCAAGGTATTTGGGACTTTTAAGTTGCTAAATGTATAGGGATAACATTTTGGTAAGAATAAGCGACTTTTTAAAAGTAACCTCTCTGCCCACTGTGGGGCTTAAACTCATGGCCCTGAGATCAAGAGTTGCCTGCTCTACTGGCCAGAAGCCCCAAGAATAAAGGACTTTTAATGATGCCTTTTCTGTGAAGCATTAGCTAGCAGCTTTACAGAAGGGCACACAGGTGGGCTGAACATACACTCAGTTAGATGGTGGGATAATGGCTGGCATAAACAAGTAGTAACCAGTGTAACATAGTGGAGAGGCACCCTGCAATCTGACCTTGTTCCACACTTCTCTGTCACTTAATTACTGCCCATTTGTGGAACATCTCTAAACCCAAATTTCCCAACCTTAAAACTCTACCTCACAGGAATGCTGTAAGGATAAAGAAGATAACAGACATGTCAGAGCTTTCTAAACGGTATTCCAGTTATCACCCTCAATGTGTCTTAAGACCATCAAGTAGGCTCCTAGACTGTTAGCAGGGCCTGTGGTCACTTTGCTCTGTGTACCGGAGCAACATCTCTCTGTACGGAGAGTATAAGGAACAAGATAATAAAGCTCTCTACATCTACCACAAAGAAAGAACAAATACAAAGCACTGTATTGAAAACAACAGAATATCGTACTTTTTTAAATGTTTATGCACTCTGATAAGAGGGAGTGGGCACTGCACGCGCATGCAGGGGAGGGGCAGAGAGAATCTCAAGCGGGCTCCACACTGTTAGCGCAGAGCCCAACTGTCGAGCCGGACGGTGGCTCGATCCCGTGAACCGTGAGATCATGACCTGAAATCCAGAGTCAGACGCTAAAACAACTGAGTCACCCAGGCGCCCCAAGAAACAGAACATTTTAAATAAATGGAAGATCCTCTTCTCCTTTCCAGAAACACCTATCATGAATTTAGTGGACTTTCTCCCTGTTTGCTTTCTTTTAAAAAATATTAGCTACAGCATTTACCTCTTTCTGTACAAGGATTACAAACTATCAGGAAGTTTGCATTTAATCTGCAAAGGTAACACAAAGAGGAGATGTTTGAAGATAGTTCTTATGCAGATTTCATTACTCACTGAAGCAGACTTAAAAGTACACAATCCCATAATCATGTCTCTTTTAAAAGTAAAACACCAAAAAAACCTAAAAAGCTTGGCGAGGCATAGTGAACGGTAACTCAGGTGCTACTGTAGGCGCAGAGGCACCTGTCAGGCCACACATCTCAGACAGTATTCACTCCGTGCCACCTCGGGTACCTATGACCATGGCAACGTGCCACGCTTCACTGTAGCCCAATTGCTGCTCCTCTGACACGTTCTAACCGCAGTCTTCAAACTCTCTGAGTCCTGCAGCCCTGACACCTTCTCCCCATCATGTTTTCACTTCTTCCTTTTCCTGAGTCCAGCCTGGACACCATTCACCAGCTATCACATCCAACTCCCTAGACTCACCGTATTTCCATTAATACACATTAACCAAGACCTTAACCCTGGCTCCATCCAACCACCTCGCTTTTACTTGCCTATAATAGGCTGCTGAGCACTCTAAGGAGGGGAGGGGGAGAAAAACCACAAAACCAAGCAGATAGGTTTCACCAGAAATTCATAGATTCCCAAACTCTACCTGGCCCTCAACACTTGCATCCTGTGTTTTCAGACACTCTCAACAATGTTTATCTCAAATCTTCTCAGGCCTCCGATACCGCTCACTCTCAGGGGACAACTTCATATCTTTTTTCCAAGAAAGCCATCAGAAGTAGTCACACAGCTTCCTACCACCACAGCCGATAAAGCTTGCTGCCCTCACTCCCACAGTGGGATGGCATCTCTCTGATCCCAAGTGGGCTGTTTTCTGCCATCCCAGGAACCTTGCTCCATTACAGAGATCCTCTTCCTCTCCCAGACACTACTTCTCTATTTCTAGTGTGATGTTTCCATCAGCATTTCACTTCCTTGAGTCTCTCCAATCTTGAAACAAAATGCCTTCCTCCTCCACCTTACACCTCTCTCTGCTGTTACTGCCCTCTTTCCTCTCTCCTTATTACAGGTAAAGTTCATCAAAAAACTATCTTTGTTTCCTATTTACTTCTCAGTGACTGTACTTTGGCGCCCATACTCAAAAGGCCACTGAAATCCGCTCCAATCTGTTCGGCATCAAGGCCACCAACCACCTCCAATGTGGCTAAATGCTATGTCGGCTTCACAGTCTTTATCTTTCTTTTCTGTAGTATTTGATGCCAGTGATTACGCTGTCCTTTTTGAAACAACTTTTATCTTAGTTCCCACCATGTCTCATTTCCATGGTCTCCGTAAGCATTTTTTGTTTCCCTTCCTCTAATCTGCCCTGTATCTCAAACACAGGTGTTCTGCAGGGTTCTGTTCTTAGCCTTTTCATATTATAGACAACCATTCTAATGGCTGCCATTTATCATTAACGCTAAAACTGATACCATCAGTATCTGCAGTGTGGATCTCCCGTGATCCAGTGGCCTACAAGTTACCTCCAACAGCTATCCCACAGGCACCTCAAATTTAAAATAACCCAAAATTAAACTCACTGTCCTTCTCCCCGAAATAAGTTCTTCTATATTCTCAACTCTATCCATCCAACTTGTACGAGCCAGAAATAAGTCCCTCCCCATGAGCCTCTCCCAAATCAATCACTCAGGATGCTTGCTGACTGGGCTTTCTCAGGATCTTCTGAACTTGAACCCTTTTCTCCATCCATATTGATCACCTTAATCTGGATCATTGTCACTGTTCTAAAATTACTCCTCTATACTGTAGCCAATATAAATAGAATGGATCCTGTTATTTTCATGTTAATACTTTCTCAGTGACACTTCATTGCTGCCAGTTTAAAAAACAATCCCTAACATTTTTATCCTCCAAAACATGCTGATTTCTTCAGCTGTTGTCCCTCATCTATGTAGAAATCAGATTCAATAGCCACTAGGAAGCATTCATCCTCTGCCTTGAACTCTACATTCCAACAGCACAAAACCCCCTGTGGTTGCTGATGCTTTTCTCCAGGAATTTCTGCATACCAGTCTCTGCCACAAGATTTTTACCAATTCTCCTTCCTTCCATGGGCCTTGAGTTAGACACTGGATCTAACTCTGGCATTATTTCTGCCAGATATTTCCCACCATCGCTGAACACTGAGACAGCACACACCCTTATCTTTGCTCCTCCTTGGACCTGTTACTTTTTAAAGTACTATTCATTGCCCAAATTGTCACTGTTTATCTCCCAAATGCTCTAAACACCCAGAGGGGTGGGTCTGTAACCTGCTCCTGATCATGTCTCCAGGATCTAGCACAGCTGGGGCACAGGAATTCAATCAGTATTTGAACTGAATTTGTTTTTAGAACTTTTCATTTTAGATCTCCAAAGGCCTTAGAGAACATCTAGTCCAAAGTCCAAAGGCATGGAGAACACTCTCATTTCTTAGAGGAAGGTACTGAGGTCCAAATGGGCTATTTTTCTAAAATCATAGGGCTTATTTAGTAGCAGAACAGGAAGTAAGCCACTTGATTTTTTAGGCTAGTGATATCTTCCTTAGTGTGATGTGTGGGAAAATGCTCTTTTGGGAGGACATGGAAAAGGTAGGATGACAGCACACTGTAAGCCATTTTCCATACTAGGACTTGACTTCTCAGTCATGCAGGGGGGAAGGTTAGGGATGTAACACGGTTAGAGAAAGCAGGGGCCAGAAGACAGATCTTGTCTCTAAATCAAGAGCAGATCATCTGGGCTGGTCCTGGGCAGCTGAGGACAGAAGCAGGAACAAGAGCTGCAACAGATTCTAAAAGTAACAAATAACAAAAGAGACCCAAAAGTTAACTCATGGGTCTTGGAGAGAAAGGCAGTTAGCCTAATTCAAAGTTTTAGGAAAATTACAGTATTCTAACACATGGGCAGAGCAATCTTCTACCCAGGTCAGGGGTTTCCTTTTTTTAAAACAACAGTTCAGATAACTAGTGAGCAGAACACAGAGCAGAGATTTGGACATTTCGTTGAAATATACTAAAAATATCCTAATGTACTATGTAGAAAAGAAAATGAAGACTATAGATCAGGGAAACCACCTTTATATTTTAAGCAATAAATACAATATTTTGAGAATAATTTCTGTGAATGAGTCAGGGGCCCCCTTCTTGGGTACTTTTGTCCAAATATGGACATTTTTAGTTAGAAAGGCATATTGCTTTACATATAATGATAAATGTACATGCAAAATGTAACCCAGAGGAGAAACGGGTTGGGCCGATAGGAATGAACTTCTTGAACAACTAGCCTGCCAAGGGAACTGCAACCAACAGGCCGCGAAACCAGGAGGCTACCCCGCAGCTCCATAGCCTGGAAACACCATGCTCCTTTCTCAATTCTGCCTCTCCAACCCCTTAACTTAGTTGGGAATTGAAGTCTTACATGAATGCATCTGATTGGAATAAAAATCTCACTGCAAACAAGTCCAGAAAATGTATTTTAGTTTTCTAGCCTTTGCTGTAAGAGTGTGGAACAGTGAGACGACAATCCACCAAGCATGCTGGTGCCAAGGGTGCAGGGAGTGTGGTGTGGGCACATAGGAGAGCAGTTCTCGCTGGAAGTGAGCCAAATGGTTTTAGTGAATATCCCTATAAGTGAAGTGGTGATCAACATTCTGCAACACCCTGCAGAAAAATCATGGCAGGAGGCAGCAAGATGTCCTCTAGCCTTAGAAGAACCAGACCAACCTGGACAGGAAATTCTCCTTCTGCCTGAACCACTGCATCAGTCAGATAAAAGGAATGAAGGAGCAGTGTGAAGAACCAAAGAAGTCACCCAAGTGGGGAGTGAAATGGAAAAAAAAAGACCAAAGCCAGTAGCTCTGAGTCCTCAGCCAGGAGCAACTCAGGCCACAGCAAACAAGGTTGCCACAAGGGAGTAGAAACATGTCCAATAACATGCGCCTCAAATACCAGCCCCTTAGTGACAGCTTTGGATTTGAAGAGACAAGAGGAAACCAAAGAGATTCAGGTTGTTGACGAGGAGGAGCCTCAGAGGGGTATCCTGGGGCTACCCCAGGAGCCAAACTGACAGCAGACTGTCGAACGAAAATGTTCAGGAAGAGGTGTTGTGGGAGGGTTAAGAAGTTGGCCAAACCCCATAGGTGCCTGCTGCCCCATTGTGGAGCCAAAAAGAGACTGGGGGTCGTGAGGGGGACCAGCTTATCATCAGTGAAAGTCAGGAAGAAGAGTAGGATGCTGATGAGGAAGGGAAAAGCCAGCAAAAACGGAGAGGACTACAACACGGATGAGAATGAAGAAAACCTGAATGACCTAATGCTGAGGATGAGAAAAGAGGCACCACAGATTTACTTGACGAGAAGAAAAGTGGAATCACTTCAAATGAAGACTGTACAAAGAGATTACAATGAAATATTTGTGGGAAATGGAATGCTTGAAATTGTGACAAAAACTATGTACCAAAAAAAAGAATCTAGACCTAAAACAGTACCATAAAGGAGTAATGTATCTGCTGAGAAACACACCCCTGCCCCACCCAGCAAAGCGAAGTTTATTGACTGTTAGCCAAGAGAAAGTTTCTCCATCAACACTGGTCACTCCAAGGCTTTCCTTACCTCTTAGGTTCATCTGATGAGCTGGTGTGCCACTGGATTCTTCTTTGCTCTTATAGCAAGAAATAGACGTATCTTTAAAGGTGCACCAATATTGCTTGTAACCTTTGAGAGTCAGTTTTTTTGGCCTACATGTCAAACAGAATTAAGAGAAAAACCACCTTTGAAATAACTTTATCAACAGTATGTTTTAGCAGCAAAGTTTCAAAACATTAAAAGTCTGAGGCCAACTTTTACATATATTCAACTAAGTTCCCTTGGGCCAGCATGTTATATTCATTGTTGCTGTTATTGGATTTGTCCCCTCTCGATCAATCTACTCAGGAAGATCTCAAACAGTGAATGGGTAGAGGAGAAAGGAGGGCCAACAGTCTAGTATTTCTGTCAGTGGCAGCCATCTCTAACACTAGCAGGTCACATGGAAAGGACAAGAAACAAAAGGTGAAGTAAATGTCACCAATCGGAAAGCTCCTAGGTCCTGTAATCACCAGCAGATTCCTGAGTGTGTGCAAGGCTGCCTTTGGAGCCTCTCTGAACGAGGGTACTGGTCTCTCTCAGGGTGTAACTGAATGGTGCTTCAACTTGCCACCCAAGGCCAACACGAAGATGACAGTAATCATGACAGAGAGTGGGTAAGTAAAGGTGTGAAATGCGAGAAGAAAGGGGGTAGGGAGCGGCATCTGAAATCATGCCCTTATCTTAGAAACTTTCCATACGGTAAGCTGTTATATGTTTAGCTACAGTAAATGGCTTATTCCATAATGGCTTCACACCTTCTATTCCATATCACCTCCTCTCCTTTCTCCCTTTTCTGCTTTAATGCCTAGATTCTGTGGACTGTATCCAGATTGATAAAAGTCTAGATAAGATACACAAAAACCTTATTATAAAACATGCCTTGAACAAATGAATAAAATTCAGTAGAATCAGGGGCTCTGAACAAGGAAATAACTGCTGGCAATAATAGTTCATTATGTCCTGCTTTCACCCGGAGGGGATGTTTTATACTAAAATGCCACTGTATGTTTCAGTCTACATGATGCAATCTAGGTTACATAATCTTTGCTTTTCCCCTTTAAGAAAAATGTTTATCAGATAAAACAACTCATGAGTACTGCAATTTTAATTTGGTAAAGATGGTTATTTTCTCTCATAATTCATAATGCATATGTTAAAGTAAATTCCAACATGAATGTGACTACAAAATTGATACTTGTCATTCATTAATATTTGGAATTCCTCCCCTTTTGTACTTACTTAAAAACTTTAATATAGTCAGCAAGTTCAGGAATAGAAGTGATGTCACCCTAGGGAAAGAATTAAATCATTTTTTTTCTGATTTTTCTTGAAATTTGAAACTCTAATATTTAGTATCTGCCATCAAGTATCAGTTTATTCAATAAACGAATTACATAACATACAGATTATTAAGGTTTTAAAAGTACAATCATAATGTATGGTCATATGTACAAAGCCATTTTTTTTAAAGTTTGTTTTGTGAGAGAGAGAGAGAGAGAGAGAGAGAGAGAGAGAGAGAATCCCAAGCAGGCTCCACGCTGTCAGCGCAGACCCCAACGTGAGGCTCAATCCTATGAACCATGAGATCATGACAGAGCTGAAACCAAAAGTCTAACCAACTGAGCCACCCAGGCACTCCACAAAGTCATTTTTTTTTAAATTTTTTTTTTCAACGTTTATTTATTTTTGGGACAGAGAGAGACAGAGCATGAACGGGCGAGGGGCAGAGAGAGAGAGAGAGACACAGAATCGGAAACAGGCTCCAGGCTCTGAGCCATCAGCACAGAGCCTGACGTGGGGCTCGAACTCCCAGACCGCGAGATCGTGACCTGGCTGAAGTCGGACGCTTAACCGACTGTGCCACCCAGGCGCCCCTCCACAAAGTCATTTTTAAGTGGCATACAAAGCTAATAAAAAATGTGATCAAAATGGCAGTTCATATAACCTATAAGAACATATTATTCTAATTCAGCTAAAATTGTTTACATCTGCACATGAAAATTTTATAAAATCCTAACAGCCCTTAGGTCAGTGTTTCTTCTGTAACAACTAATTCCTAAGCTTTAAAACTAAACTTAGCATTTAAAATTTTTCCCAAGATCTGCTTTTCTCTTTTTGTAACATTTTAAATGTGAAGCTCACTGAATGGATGTTACCATGACTTCACTCTACCTTTTACTCTGCAGAAATGTTCTTCCACTGCTTGTGAGAGAATGTGCAGATATCTCAAGATCTATCTTTACTGTATCCTAGAGACTAGAATATTAATTTAAAAATTTTCCCTGAAAGTTTCTGATAAGTCAACACCTGTGTTCTCTAAAGCATTAAATCCACAAAAAGGTAAGAATTCAAACTAAACTGGTAGGGAAAAAGATTCACCATACCAAAATTGTTGATGTTTTCCCTCCTTCCAAAGTGATCTCCAGGTCTGAAAGAGCAGCATCAACTTCGTCTACTTCTTTGTCACTGTTGTTCAAATGATTCTCTGATGTCATGATTGACAGCTTATTGATGTGATACTGAAAACAGAAATGATATTTTATTTAAATGTCTGTTCTAACTAGTAAAACTTTAAAATGAGATCACTATTCGCATCTATATTGAAAGCTTTTCATCACCTAACTTGAAAAGATATAGTGTCCAAGAACTAGAATAGGAAAATAAATGGCAGTGCACCTACAATCAGTGTCCTAAACATCCCAATAAATATTTATCCAGGATATATAAAAATGATTTAGTTTGGGAAGCCCCAGGACTTAGAGTTAACAGGTTGTCCACTAAGCTCCACATGAGCAGAGATTTTTTACTCTTTTCTCCCCACTGCAGTATTCCTTGTGTCTAGAACAGGTCCTAGAACCAATGAATACTGAATGAATTAACAGAATATGCATCAGGTCTTTTGTAAAAATATATTAACATTGATTACCTTGTGTTACTATTATTACCCTGCAGAAGAAAATTAGTTGAAAGCTAAAGCCTTCTTCCCCCGGCCCCCCAGCCTCAATTCAGTGCTGAAAACATGATCAGAGGAAGATGATGTTTATATCTCAGTTATGTAACAATGATAAGATGGATTACATTTATATGTGAACACACACACATGCATATTTGTGTATATATACCAGAGTAGTGGTAAATACTCCGTATGCAGCTAGAAAAATCTTTGCATAAAGAAAAACTAGTAATGATTTTAAATATATTTAGGTCAGTCACTTAGAACAAATATTAATAATCTATTAGATTCTGATGCTAAACCTTACAGAGGTTTCACACAAAGGTAAGTAGAACTTTTGAATCATTTAATCAGTTACCTCTTTTTTTTTTTTTTTAAGTTTATTTATTTTGAGAGAGAACGTGCGTGTGTGAGCACGAGCAGGGGAGGAGCAGAGAGAGGAAGACAGAATCTCCAGCAGGCTGCACGATGTCAACACAGAACCCGATGTGGGGCTCGAACCCACGAACTAGGGCTTGAACCATGAATCATGAGATCAAGACCTGAGCTGAAATCAAGAGTTGACACTTAACCGACTGAGCCACCTAGGTGCCCCTAATCAGTTTCCTTTCAAAGCATTAAGAAGCACTCCAAATTTCTAAAGTATTCATTCACTGAATAGGATCTATTCATGGGAACACTGAATGAACTAATCTGAGGCCAACTGTCAGTGTTCCTCTGTATTTTAAGATTAGTGAATTGATAATGAATAGTCTCTGGCTATACCTTCAGCTGTGCTGAAATGAGATCCCTCCAGTGATAGAAACTTTCATGTTCACAAATCATGGAGAATGTGGTAGGTTGAGGCCCTCAGGAAGTTGCCTCAAATGTCGGTAACATTAAGAATCGTCAAGAGAGTTGGTTAAAAATACATATTCTTAGGTTCACCCCACAGAGATTTTAATTTAGCAAATCTGGAGTCCAGCCCAGAATCTGCATTTTTATTAAGTGACTTAGGTGATTCTGATGCAGAAAGTCCTTTTAAGTTATACTGGAGAAACCCTGGCTATGAATGGGAATGGTCATAAAACCCCAGCTTTGCTTTCAGAGGTGCATCGGTTATCTTTTAAATGTTACAATACAGACTTGGACCCAAATACTTTAAAAACAGTGTTATTAACCTTTCTGTTTTTGATCCACTCCTCCTTACTTTGTTTCCTTTTACTATTGTAGATTTACGTTACACAGGGAACCAGAAGCCCCAAGTTCAGAGTGCAGACTGTCTAAAATAAAAAGAATAGGCATTTCTTTCCCATTTTTTCAAAGTTTCCCCCTTCTGTACTGGATGGATTCTTAGAGCCTTTGGTTCAGTTTCTGGGAAGGCTTCTAAGAACTCAGGATTTGTAGTCCAAAATTCTCTTATAGAATCTAGATTCTAGGGGCACCTCGGTGGCTTAGTCAGTTAAGTGTCCGACATTGACTCATGTCATAATCTCACGGTTTGTAGGTTCGAGCCCCAGGCAGGGCTCTGTGCTGACAGCTTGGAGCCTGCTTCAGATTCTGTGTCTCCCTCTTTCTCTCCCCCTCCCTCTCTCAAAAATAAACATAAAAAAATAATAATAAATCTAGATTCTAAAATGGTTCAGGAGAGCGATGCTTTGGGACATTGTGTCCACAAATTAAAATTCACATCTTGAAGTGTTTTCTACTGCACTAAAATGGACTGTCTACTGTACACTGGGTGAGGGAAAGCTATGAAATGATCCTATTTCTGTGAAAATACAACTGTGTGTGTCTATCTGACCCTTGGACAACATGGAGGCTAGGGGCACTGACTCTCTCAAAACCTTACTAATAATAGTCTGCTCTTAACCAGAACTTTATCAATAAGAAACAATTAACATATATTTTGTATGTTATATATGTATATACTTATTCTTACAATAAAGTTAGAGAAAAAAATGTAAGGAAAATACATTTACTGTAATGTATTTATCAAAGAAAATCTGCACATAAGTGGACCCAAGCAGTTCAAGCCTGTGTTGTTCAAGGGTCAACTATATTCTCACTCAGCAAATTTTTTTCAGCACCTACTATGCGCTCATAGGTACGTCTGTATCTGTTGTTTTTAAAAAGTGCATTATTTTTATAATAAAAAGATAAATACTATATAATAAAAGTCTGTGATTTTCCCCCATATACATTTTATATGTACTACTCTTCTGTCATTGGCAAAGCCGTCACTAGAAAATTATAAGCCTATATTCTAAGTGAGAAAGATGTAGGTAGAAAACTATAAACCAAGTGAGATACTTTGAATAAAATTACTCCAGAATATAATTCACGAAATTCTTCAGATAGTCTGAATTATCCAAAAACACAATAGAAGATTCTTAACTAGCTGATTAAACAAGTCTCTACCTAAACTAATTTATCTGCCATCAAAGATTTTCCTTGTTTAAGCTTTGTTTCGACTCCCTTCTTTTATCATATAAACGAAGGAGAAATGAGCTTTTCTTCCATTGTAAATAGGACAATTTTTTAAGTCTTAACCAGAAAACCTTCCTGGATGCATAAAAGCATTTAGAAGACTGGGAGCATTTTTATTTGTGTTCTAAAGGGAAGAAAATAAAATCCTTTTTACAGTGAAAGCTTTTAATAAGTAAATGTCAACTTTGCTTCCTGTACTTAAAGAACACTAATTCTGTCAGGACGTCTGGCAAAACCAGAATTCTACCATAATCTGAGAACATTCACCAAAGCCTCATTCAACTATGTGAACTGTAAGAATGACTAATCTGTGGTCAGCTGGATCCCAGTGTCTCTAAGAAGGCAGATCTGTGGATGCCTCCCTAATGTTATTTTACTAAAGGGGGAAATTTTTGAAAATATAAGCACTACTGTATTCTTAAAAAGTTGGTATGCAAGAACTACAGTTGACAAAACACTGGTTTAATCTAAGGAAAACATTACCTACTTAAAAAAAATTTTTTTTAAATGTAGGTATTTTGAGAGAGGGAGCGCCGTGTGCCTGTGAGCAAGGGAAATGCAGAGAGAGAAGGAGAGACAGAATCCCAAGGAGGCTCGCACCGTCAGCGCAGAGTCTGAAGTGGAGCTCGATTTCATGAACTGTGAGATCATGACCTGAGCTGAAATCAAGAGTCAGACACTTAACCGACTGAGCCACCCAGGTGCCCCTAACTACACCTTAAGGATTATCATTCTGAAAACTAATTTATGTTTTGTTTCAGTAGTCCATTAAAATTTATCACCTTTAAAATGTATTATTTTTGCTATAGCCACTTAAAAAATATTATCAGCCCCAGCTACTTAGGAAATTATGCAAGTAATAAGCTTCATTTTAGAAATGGGATTTTCAATGTAGATCTTATTTCTAAAGCAAAATGGGGTAGTTTTAAACTAATATATATCTGGGGTGGGAGAATAGTTTTCTTCTATAGGATACAAAAAAAATAGCTGAAGTATATACCACTAAACTCTGAAAAGACAAAAAGTTAAATTCATGTATTTACTTTGCCTTCTAAGTGTATATTCATTTTCAATACAGCAAAAAGCAAACACTATCAAAATGCTACTGGAATTACAATGCAACTTTACTATTTAAAAATAATCCCCTATCCTTTCCACTGAAAAGTCCCATTTACCAATACTCTCCACTACCTGCAGGGCTGCAAACATCATCATTTCTTCTTCTGTGCATTCAATTTCTTCTAGGAGAATAGCCCATTTGGCCTGCTCATAAAGCTGATTGATTCTGATTGCATCATACTGCAGCAAAAGAGACATAATCCTTTTGTAATACATCACCTTTAACATAAAATAACTTGAAAACTGAATATTCACATTCAACGCTTGGAAAAAAAAGTTTTAACATACATTTTTTTCCCTGGGATTTTTATTTAGTATCAAATACTCAATAATGAGAACGATACTTACAGGGTTAAGTATGTCTATATATACCCACATCTAATTTTCCATTAAAAATAACACTGAGATGTCCAAAACATTATTATCCAATATTAGAAATAGATTCTGTGTTATTTTACAGGGAAACAATCATCAGATATTCCAGAGTTCTTAAGAAAATGAATCTGATTTGAAAGACATTTAAAGGGTAAAAGTGACTGCTTTTCAGTGTTGGTACTGCAACCTGCCACACTAAAATGTTATAATCAGAGAGTAAATTATTTTAGGGAACATCTTATTCACTAGGGAAAAGCATGCTTAGACAAAGTGTCAGGTCCTTGTAAAGAGAAATTATTTTAAGAATCTGAAATAAGAGAGTACATATTTGTACTTGTGGAGAAGATTTATTTATATATTGCTGAATTATCCATTTAATTACATTAAGAAAAATTAATAGTAATGTCTTAACAATACATAGCATCCCCTTCCCCAGCAAATGTAACTATGTTCCTAAAACAACTTTGGTTTTACTAAAATGAGACATGATATGACCTAAAAGGGACTAAAATTATTTTCATAGTTCCAATATATACATTTTACAGTTACAATAAAGAATTACTTAAGCACATAATAAAAAATGAAAACTATATACATGAAAATCTAGACACTAATCTAGACATGAAAAGGATGAGAGGTAGTCAAGAGAGGTTCCCTTCCTCCCAAGGATGATAAATAAGGAAGCAAAAGATCCAAATCTCTGTGCCATATGTATTCTAGGGAAAAATACTTGAGATTTCATAGCAAATTTAACTCTTCTAGGAAAAGCAAAGTGATACAATCATTTGATACCAAAAACATATTACAAAGTTTGGCTATTAAATAGGAAGAAATGTAAGCTTAAAGAATTTTTAAGCAACATCTTTTGATTTATAATTAGAAATCTGAAAGTCATTTAAAAGGTACTATTTCAGAAAAATCTTCTTTTACAAAAAGCACAGCTGAAGAGAAGTGTTAAAAAAACAAAACAAAACAAAACAAAAACAACCCTAAAACTAACTTTACCAATTCTGTAGTACCAAGCTAGCGCTTTTAAAAATACAAATCAACCAAAAGCTCAATTATTTTAACAAAAAAGAAAAAGGTTTAATTATGCTTCCGACTTACTAACACAATAGAATTATTTCAAATATAGATGCCTTTGTCTAAAGCTTAGGCTTTTAATATTATCAGACTTGCTATATATAAATGATTCCTAACCCCACCAACTGCAAAAACCAAACATCCAAATGAACAAAACAAAAAGAAAAAAAAGAAGAGATCCCTCTAAAACCCTCGGTACCTTTGGATTCAAATCAAAAAAGCTGTAATACTTGAATCGGAGAAGCAAGGCCTCATTTTCCTTCACATCCTGTTCCATGAGAGATCTTGAGGAATCAAGCCACCTGGACAGATTAACGAGGGCATTAGAACAAAGCAAGACAAGATTAATAAAGTATCTCTACCTCTCACTGGAGAAAGAAATTCTTCAACATATCTGCATTTTAAAACTTACCCTTGGTTGATTTTTGCTTTGTCAAGAAGAGCCTGGGGCTTGAACATTTTTGCCAAGATTTCTGGTGATGTGATTGGCTGACTGACAGCAAGTATACCAGGGTTGCCTTCTGACAAAGCACTGTCACCGAACCAAGCAGAAGTTGGTGACAAGGGGCTTCCATCATGAGCGTCGTAAGTGGGGGTCATTGTTTTACTATAAAGTCCTGGGCTTGAATATATACTTCCTAATAAATAACATGAAAAACAGGTGGTAAGTATGAAGCATAGAATCTTAGTTTTCAGTAATACATACTACGATGATATAAAGCAAATTGTGAAACAAAAGCTTCATTCTGGAAGGAAAGCTTAGTGCATTATTTTACCTGTCTTGAAAACATGTAAAATTAACTTTAACTCTACTTGTATAACATTGGAACATGTAATAACAAGGTCAAAAGAATATAATTAAGTTGGCAGAAAATCTGGGGGAAAAAGTCAGTTCAAGAGAATTAGAAGGAAGACAAGTTAAGGATATAGCTGAAGCAGACAGACCAAGTTTTTGTTTTTAATTGTGGCAAGGCTCACCTTTCAGAGGGCCAATGTAAAGAACATCAGTGCCTATAGGAAAGGAAAGAAAGGAATTCAGAAGATAAAGGAAAGGCAACAATAGAAGACAGAAACAAAGAATGAAAAGGAAAAGGAAATGGGAAAAAGAACACAACAGATTTTTTCCTAATATGAATCATAAACTAAAGTTAAGTATTTCAAATGAATTTAAGAGTAAAGAATCTTAGAAACTGTAACCTAACTGTAAAATAAATGTTTTTGTCCAATCAAAAGAATGAAATTGTGCTCAAGTGTCCAGGGACAAACATATCCACATTTATCACCCTTTGAAATCCATACCTTGTTCTAAGAACTCAATGTAATTGAATAAATGCACATAAATTAAGAGAACAATTTTATGTTAATGTTTTCTTATAATTAAGCCCCTGAAGGCAGGGATATTGTATCTTCCAATTCCTCAGTGTTCAGTAGGCCAGACACAAAGTAGCGGCTACATAAATAAAAACTTGAATTAAATCAACTGATAATATATCCTCTATCATCTAAATTATAAAAATTAAGGAGATAAAATTAAGACTTAAAAAACAAAAAGTTCAGAATGGCATTAAGTAAAAGCACCTCCCCTTGAAGTCCTAACTCTGTTCATTATATTTTGTCTTCATAATTAAAAAATGTGTAAATAAGTATCACACTGTTAATGGATGATGGAAAGAGAATGGCTGTTTCCCTTACCTAATTTAGGAATATGTTTAGGAATTTCCTTTCCACTCTAACAATCCCTCCCTACCACCTCACCCCAATACAATGATAGAAAAAATTACCTATGAAAAATTGGTGACCATGCTAGAGATTTTTGTAGTTGTCATGACCTAGTCTAGGAAAAGAACACAAAGGAAAAAAAAAAAATCTTGCTAGCCACAGGGTATCTGATTTGATGTCCCCAGTAGGTATTCTTCAATGTTAGTGACTAAAGCAACTTGCGGAATCTAAATGTTGTTAAATAAGCAACAAAGAAAGCTGTCAACTCTCCTTTTTAGCTTTAAAGAACACTGGAATAGTGAGTGATATCCTTAAAAGCTAGAACTTTAAAACTACAACGGCATTTTGTGAAAGGGTTACTACTTGGGCACCCATACTTATTAAAAGGGGTGAAAACAGGGGTGCCTGGGTGGCTCAGTCGATTGAGCGTCCGACTTCGGCTCAGGTCATGATCTCACGGTTCGTGAGCTCAAGCCCCACATCGGGCTCTGTGCTGACAGCTCAGAGCCTAGAGCCTACTTCAGATTCTGTGTCCCCCTTTCTCTCTGCCCTCCCCTGCTTGCACTCTCCCTCTCTCAAAAATAAATAAACATTAAAAAACATTAAAAAAAAAAAGGCGGGGGGGGGGGGCTGAAAACATTACTCCAACTCAGCTTGGCAAAGAATAATCCTGCTAGAGCATATATGTATAAGGGATAGGAAAACATTATCTTCTAGGCAAAATCTTCTCACTGTGTATTTCAAAGATCTAGCAAAATAAACCCTTTACTAGGAATGTCAGAATATTGAAAATTCATTCCTAGTATGATGGACTGTAATTACAATTCAGAATTAAAGTTAGAATTGACAATTTTCTTCATGAAGTTTCTAAAACGAAATATATTCCCCTAAGTCACACAACATTTAATGGAATCAGGCACCCAATCGATTCTCTTCCCGCTCAATTTCCTATACTTTGTATATTCTACACTTCATATTTGATCACTTCGTTGTTCCTATTCTTATTCTGTTAGGCACTCCACAGTCATAACTCATTTAGTGTTTCCAACAATCCTATTATTCTCATTTTAGAGGAGCAAATGGAGTCACAGAGAGATCAGGTAACTTGTCCAATGTCAAAAGCTATTAAGTTTCAGAGCCAAGCTATAAATCAGCCAGTCTGATTGAAGCTATACACACTGCCTCCTGGGCACCATAACTTATTTAAGCCATTTCCAATTGGTGTGCATTTATTTGTTTAGAATTTTGACTTCACCACTGCTACTGCAAACAAATGCCTTGCAACAGTTGTGTTTGTACCTATTTCCTAATTCTATCAACACTGCTGGGACAGAGGATATATGTGCATTTTACACTCCTTCTAAGTCTCAGTTCAGTGACAATCCCAACTACCCTGTAATTCCTGATTGCCCGATTTAAACATATTTGAAAAAAATAAATAAATAAAACTTACTTGAAGCAGAAAGCTATTACAGGGCAAGATGAAGCAACCTATTTAGTCAGCAATAAAATGGGAGTTTGCTGAATTTTGTGGTATGATAACAAAAACAGTAAGGAGGAGACAGAGTTCAACAAGCACTACATTTTAGGGCCACTTACTATAAACATTAAAAACTCTATGTAACTTTAGAATTTGTCTCATAACTTGGTTACTATAAATTATATTCTTATACATTCTTTTTTAAAATAGAGTACTAAAGAATTTAATACATTTTAGATAATTTCTCATCAAAATACCAATCTCATACCATACTTAGAAAACAAATTTCAGGTAAATTAAAGTGCAACCGCTCTGGAAAGCAGTGTGGAGGTTCCTCAGAAAATTAAAAATAGACCTTCCCTATGACCCAGCAATAGCACTGCTAGGAATTTACCTAAGGGATACAGGAGCGCTGATGCATAGGGCCACCTGTACCCCAATGTTTATAGCAGCACTCTCAACAATAGCCAAATTATGGAAAGAGCCTAAATGTCCATCAACTGATGAATGGATAAAGAAATTGTGGTTTATATACACAATGGAGTACTACATGGCAATGAGAAAGAATGAAATATGGCCTTTTGTAGCAACGTGGATGGAACTGGAGAGTGTTATGCTAAGTGAAATAAGTCAGGCAGAGAAAGACAGATACCATATGTTTTCACTCATATGTGGATCCTGAGAAACTTAACAGAAACCCATGGAGGAGGGGAAGGAAAAAGAAAAAAAAAAAAAAAAAAAAAAGGTTAGAGTGGGAGAGAGCCAAAGCATAAGAGACTCTTAAAAACTGAGAACAAACTGAGGGTTGATGGGGGGTGGGAGGGAGGGGAGGGTGGGTGATGGGTATTGAGGAGGGCACCTTTTGGGATGAGCACTGGGTGTTGTATGGAAACCAATTTGACAATAAATTTCATATATTGAAAAAAAAAATGTTGACATTACAGGAGTTAAAATATATAAATATGAAATAATTACATAAAAGCATAAAAAGGAAATGTAGAAGAATTGTTATAATACTTGTGAAGATTTTCTTAACCAAGAGTGAAAAACCCCGAACTATAAACAACAAATTTGACTACGTAAAAATGTAAAACTTTGGCATAGTAAAAAAGACCACAAAGATTTAAAAAATGCCAGTATAGGGAAAATATCTAAGATACCAAAAGATTAGTGTATCACTAAAACAAAAATATAAATAAAATGGATAAAGTCCATGATTTGAAACTAATAGAAAAAAATGTAATGTCTAATGTACATTATTCAACTATTATTCATACTAGTGTTTATCAGGGAAATTAAAAATGTAATTCTGAGACACTATTTATTGTCCTATTAGCAAAATTCAGTAAAGATTTACAACATTTAATATAAGGCAGAAGGTAGGAAAAGGGGCATTTTCATGTACTGTTGATGGGAGTGTAAAACTATTACTTTTACACTCTTTTTTGGAATATATTTGAATTTCTGGGAAACTTTTTGGAGTAGAGAAACAGTTCAATATACATTTTCTACATGGAAAGTTTTGGCACTATTTATACTAAACTGGGGAGACCTTTTACTCCAACACAGAAAGACCACCAAAACACTGTTTAATGGAAAAACTCCAACGGAAGAACAATACATAATACATACTAGGCTACCACTCACGTTATAAAAACAAAATTAGACATGCAAGTATATCACATAGAAAAGGTACTGGCGAGTTGTGCTCCAACTGTCTACAACACAGTCACACAGCAATCAAGAAATGGCTACTTCTTAAGAGGGAGCAGCAAGGGAATAAGTTGAAGCAGAATTTTCACCTTCAGTTCATTTTCTGTACTATTGGAATTTTTTTATAACGAGACTGTATGAATTCTGTAATTAAAGGAAGATAAGATCCATGAGTACATTATTACCACGCGAGAAAACACAAGTTACAAATGTATAACACCCCACCCCCAACCCCTCGGGAGCTGCCCGTGGCTTTATTTATGAATCTGGTTTTTGGGTAGTCAGAGCAGGAGACTCCGCTTCAGTGCAAATCCCTCTTCCAGGAGGCATGACTCACCAGAAAAGGGTGCTTGGATTTTGTTAGACACGTTTGCTTTGTGTAAATAAATGTTTACAATTTTATATTAAAGAGGAAATGAGCGTTATTTCTGAGTGTGTATTTTTTACTTTAACAGATTTTAAAACTATGATCCTTTATATATGTGTTTCGGGGGAGCTATGATAAGTTTTATGGCAACCAGTTGGTATTGTTAACTTTCTATTGTCATCAAAGTACATAAAAATCCTATTAATCCCCTTATCCTCCTCCTGCCCTTAACTCTGGTATACACCAAAAAGAAATCTTTACTCTCCTTCTTTTATCATTATAAAATAATAAATGTATTTTGCTAGTATGAAAAAAAAACCACAAATGTATAACACAGTCCCATTTTCATTAAAAACAAAAATGAATACATAATTCTATAATATTTGAATTTTTACACTCAGGATGCATTATTTTTATAATTAAAGAACAGTTTAAAAAAATACCTTGGGGAACCATAAAGTGAACTACATGAAGACTTAAGCCCTGTACACATGGGGCAGAGTCAGGCAAGAGGCAAGCAAAAGCCAGAGCTGTCCTGTGCAGCCCATGCGAGGATGTCTCCCAGCCTCAAAGAAGGTGCTTGGCTTGGGGAAAGCAAACCCTCACACTACTCCTTTTTAATTGGAAACATTTTAGGATTGGACCAGAAGAAAGACTGTGTTCCATCAATGAAACCCCACAGGCTTGGGCAGACACCTGTGGCTCCTCAACAAAAGATGTTCACCTGTGTCTACACATCTGAGCCTTCCTAATGAGAGCTCATTTCCCGTGTACTGTGGATCACCCAGTGCCAGAAGAAAGATTTTTGAAATATGAAAATTACTTTTCAGCCTCAAAAAGACTCTTTGGAAAAAAAGCTGAGTTGGTATAGAGGCTGTTAACTCAAAACCAGATTGAAGTGTTGGAATATGTCTTCAGAGTAAACTGCTATCCTGGTATTGATATTGGAGAAGACTAAGCTCAAAAACTGAACCTAGAACAAGAGAATCCAGATCTGGTTCCAAAACCGGCATACAAAGCTGAAAAGGTCCCACAGACAATCACTTGTTTTTAATAGTGAAAAAAAATCTCAACACAAATCTCCTGGAATAGGAAGAAAACTAAACATGTGAAATTATCTTACAATTGCAGAACATGAAGAATCAATGGAAATATCAAGTGTTAAAAATGTGATGTTTTCTGCATTTAGTCTGTTGTCATTTTTTTCTGAAAATATACTGTAAATATTACTATTATAGCATAGGACCTATTATATTTGGGCACTTTTAGTTATAATAAAGGCCTTTCCTACATATTTTAATAAATATTTTCAGAAAAAGGCAGCTATTGTTTGAGCAAATTTAATAATTTAGTTTGCTAAAAAAATAAAAATTAAAAAAAATTAAGTATCTTAGTGCTTAAAATGGTAAGCTCCAAATAGGAAAAATGGCATCTTGCTTAAGTGATTTTCCTAACAGTGCCAAACAAGTGAAGTATTGATTAATTTCTGTATATTTTAGGACCCAGAATTTTCCTTTCTCTAAGCTGCCTTTAAAAAAAATTTTTTTTTTCCCCTGATGCAAAAGCAAAAGAGCCTTTATTCGAGCTAGCTCAAGCTCAATCCCCTACCTGCACCGACACAGTGGTGAGATACCGGGGAGAGAGCTAAAATTTTTAAGAAAAGTTTCTAATGAGATAATTTTCTATTTCTATTTACATAGTAAATCTTAAATTAGTAATCTGTTAAGTCAGTACTATACTGTAAAGTTAATTCTTACTTAGAAAAACTCTTCCCCAGATCCGGGATCAGGCTAGTTCAGTGTGTTCCCTCCCTCATAGGAAATTAGAGATCTGCTATTTTCCTTCTTACGGCTAGGAAGTGGTGAAGCACTCAAGAACATGCCATCTGAGCATAGCTGTATGAGCAAGGCATTTAAAAACTCATAAAATTTTATAATTCTGTGTAAGAATTTGACTAAAGTCTGAGAATCAATTCACTCATGATACTTAAATCTTGGAACATTATTTTTTAAAAAACTTAGCCTTGCTGAAGTATAATTTATGTGTTAATATTTTACCAAACATTCCTATTACTATTCACAATATTTATTTCAAATATTGTAAGTGGAGAGATGATATTATGTAATGCTTAGAAACATGAATGTTGGGAGCCAGCAAGTCTGGATTTGAATTCTAGCTCTTCCCCTTATTATAAGCTTGGGCAAATCATGTAACTCTTGTCGGGTTCTTTCCTTTTAAGTAAAATGAGGATAATACCACCAAAATCACAGGGATTTTTGAGGATCAAATGAAAGATAAAGCATGTATTAAATAACAGTTATCATTTATCGAGTATATATATAATTATCGACCATGCTCACACTGAGATGCTCATAATTCAAAAAGTATGCAGTATTAAACCGAGCCTGAAGAGTCTATCTAATCCTTACCATACCTGCCATAGAGAAATTCTTGTGAAGCATAGTGTCTGACATCCTGAAGATGTCATGTATTGAGATGCATCGACCTGTGGCTATTTATTATAGACACAGTATGCAAGTGACCATATTTTTCAGTATTTGGTCCAATAATCAACTAAGGTGCTGACAAATCAAAAAAGCATACAAACTAGATGGAGTATACATCTGTAAATATTCATCTGTAATTTAAAATCTCTCCAGTTTACTGTATGTAACACGTCAAACAAAACAAAACAAAAAACAAAAATGAACCCACATTACCTAGTCCCACTTACCTTCACTATAAACTGAAAGCAGGGATGATGTCTACCATCAGATGCCTTCAGCAATATAAATCACCATGCATAAATCAAATTTTAGAATTAACCTTACTCTAATGAAAGACACACTACCTCCTCAATTTGTAGGCTTCTTGCCACGAGTCACAACTCTATTCCCTTCATTCCCTCCTCCACATATGACTGGATATAAGTTTGATATTCTAAAATTATTTATTTTGTAACATGACTCTATAATACACTGTCTAAATTCCTCAGCCTGACATTAAATACCCTCCAGTGTGATCCTGAAGTTCCTTGGAGGTCTTTCCCCATGAATTGGCTCAGCTGGATTATTCACATCGTGTACTATTCTTTTGCCAAAGTGTTCCTTGTCAATATCATTCTGCTTGGATTGCTGTTTCTTACCATCAAAATCCTAATCAGTGGAACTTTTTAAAAAGCTGAAGTCACAAACTCAGTTTCCCAACCTATAACTAAATATACCCTATTTGGAATTGTTTTGCCTTCCGAATTCCTGTAACACTATTTGCTACAACATTTATATATTACCTCCTAAAGTACAGTAACCATGTTTTTCAATTAGCCTATAAACTTATAAGAACGGTCTTATTTTTTGGTATCTCCTAAGTGCCAATCAGTACATGTATAAAGACATAAAAGTTACAAGTTACATGACCTTAGACATTCCTAACCTTATTGTGCCATTTCTTCAACCTTAAAATGAGTAATAATATAATCTGCAATGAGCTGTAGTGAGAATTAAGTGAGTTTCCTCAAATAAAATATGCTAAAGTAAATTTACATGAGCATAATGTATAAAATGGGCATACACTAAGCACTAAATTGTTTGTTTTCATTATTGTTATCACCCCAGAATTTTTAAAAACCAAGAATAAAGTGATTTAACTAATTCAGTTCATTATGGTAACTATAATGTCCAGTCTCTGCATATGCCCAGAACTGAAGAACCATGTAATTTAATTGGTCATCTAGCTACCCAAAAGACACTGCCTATGCTCCTGCTAGATGCCACATAATTGAGTTAGGTTCTGGTAACAAACACGTGAGAGACAGTTCCATCATGCAAGGAACTCACAATTATTAGGTAAAAATATGCAATATAATACCAAACACAGAAAAGTCCAGTGACTTAAGATAGAAAGATGCCTAACTCAGGTTGGGGAGGTAATGGAAGGAAATTGAGAAAGCTTCTTAAAGGAGCAAAGCCTTAATAAAGGAAAAAGGTGGAAGGGCAAAGGGATCAGCATATGCAAAGCACAGAAGTTTTAAGTAACCTGGCAAAAGTAGTATCTTAACTAAGTAATCGTGGTTTTCAAAGAATACAGGAAAAAAAGAGCTAAATACTACAAAACTGCTGGTTTCTGCAGTGCAAAGAACTGAGCCCACTTAAGGCACTGCCCCTTTTTGACTATTCCTGATCAGAGAACCAGCCTTCCTTTTTATTGATGCAACTACTAACACCTGACATGATCTACACATGACAGACCCTCCCTGGTGGTGATTTCATGATTGAGAGAAAAAAATGCTGGAGGTGAGTTTTTTAAACTTGACTACTCTTCTGACCTTTGTCAGAAAGACATAAGTATACAGACACATCTATGGTTCTCACACTGAGCCTTTGCTCAGTCACAGTCTCACCTGATCCAGGAGTGATAAGAGGCCCCTCTAATTCAAGTGCCTCATCTTCAGACTGGTCATCTAGCTTTTTCTTTTTTTTCTTTGTTGGATCTCTGGGTTTTTTCAAGAGAGAAAGTTCTTCAGGGTGTCTGATATCTGTTAAAATAAGAAAAAAGATTATTTTACTAGCATAGTGTAAAATCTAAACACTTTATATCTGATAAATTCATCTATTAATCCATTCCAATGTAAGAATTCATAATTTCCTTCTGTGTACATATGTGTTTGTGTTGGGCCAGACATTACTGCCACGCAAAATACTAAAGTATGGCACTTCTAAAAATAGTCTACCAAAGCATTCAATTCATAGCTATGTAATAAAATAGTAACCTTGAATTGGAGAGAAAACAATCTGCTAGAGTACAGAAAGAAAATATTAGAACTCTTATTTACATATTTATTTGTTAAACATTTTAAAACCATAAAAAATTAAAATTTATATCCTAGCCATAGCAATTAGGCCAGAAAAAGAAATAAAAACATACCAATTGGAAAGAAGTAAAATTGTCACTATTTGCAGATGACATGTTAGTATATATAGAAAGCCTTAACTACTCCATCAAAAAGCTGTTGGAACTGGGGTGCCTGGGTGGCTCAGTCAGTTAAGCGTCCGGCTTCAGCTCAGGTCATGATCTCATAGTTTGTGAGTTCGAGCCCCGCGTTGGGCTCTGTGCTGACAGCTCAGAGCCTGGAGCCTGCTTCGGATTCTGTGTTTCCCTCTCTCTCTGCCCCTCCCCTGCTCACACACTCTCTCTTCTTCAAAAATAAACAAACATTAATAATAAAAAAAAAAAACAACTGTTGGAGCTAATAAAACTGAGTGAAGTTTCAGGGTATAAAAGCCAATTGTGTTTTTATACATAAATAACAAACTGAGAAAGAGACATCAAGAAAACCAATCCCATTTAAGTAAAATACTATGGAATAAACTATACCAAGAAAGCGAAAGACCTGTACACTGAAAACAAGGAGTTGATGAAAAAACTAAAGACACAAACAAATGGAAAGATATTGTGTTTGTGGATCGGAAGAATAGGTGTTATTAAAATGGCTATATTACTCAAAGCAATCTGCAGGTTTAATGCAATCCCTATAGAAAGTCTAACGATACTTTTCACAGAACTAGAACAAATAATTCCAAAATTTGTATGGAGCCAAAGAAGACCCTGAACAGCCAAAACAATCTATAGAAATAAAAACAAACCTGCAGGTGCATGCTGCTCGATTTTAAACTATACTACAGGGGTACCTGGATGGCTCAATTGGTTAAGCATCCAATGCTTGATTTCAGATCAGGTCATGACTTCATGGTTGTGAGATGGGAGCCTGACGCTGGGCTCCACACTGAGCATGGAGCCTGCTTGGGATTCTCCCTCCCTCCCTCTTTCTTTCCCTCTCTCCCCGGCCCTTCCCCCACTCATGCACATGTGGTCTCAAAAACTGTACCACAAAGCTGTAGTAATCAAAACAGTATAGTGTTAGCACAAAAACAGACATATAAATCAATGGAACAAAATAAAGAGCCCAGAACTACACACACACACACATATACGGTCAATTAATTTATGACAAAGGAACTAATAATATACAATGGGAAAGAATAGTCTCCTCAATAAATGATGCTGGGAAAACTGGTCAGCTATACTGAAAAGAATGCAACTGGACCATATATGAAAATTAACTTAAAAGTGCTTGAAGACTTGAATGTAAGAACTAAAACCATAAAATTCCTAGAAGAAAACATATGGTAATAAGCTCTTTGACATCAGTCTTAGAAATATTTTTTTGGACCTGATACCAAAGGCAAGAAAAACAGAAGGACAAATAAACAAATGAGACTGCATCAAACTAAAAAGCTTCTGCACAGCAAAGGAAACCAATAGAACCAGAAGGCAACTACTGAATAGGAGAAGATATTTGTACATCATATATCCAATAAGGGGTTAATATCCAAAATAAATAAACAACTCATACAACTCAATAACAAAAAAAATCCAATTAGAGGATCTGAACAGACATCTTCCCAAAGATACACAGATGGCCAAAAGGCACATGAAAAGATGCTCAACACCACTAATCATCAGGGAAATGCAACTATAAATCACTATGAGATATCACCTTACACCTGTCAGAATGGTTATTATCAAAAAGACAAGAAATAATACGTGTTGGAGAGAATAGGGAGAAAAGGGAAACCTTATGCACTGTTTAGGAATGCAAACTGGTGCAGCCACTATGGAAAACAATACAGAGGTCCCTTAAAAACTTAGAACTATGACATGATCTGGCAGTTCCACTACTGGGTATCTATCCAAGGATAACGAAAACACTAATTCAAAAAGATAGCTGTTCACTGCAGCATTATTTACCATAGCCAAGATATGGAAGCAAGCTAAATGTCCAGATAGATAAATGGATAAAGAAGATGTGGTGTGTGTATAAACACACACACACACACACACACACACACACACACACACACACACCACACTCTGGAATATTACTCAACCACAAAAATGAATGAAATCTTGCCATTTGCAACAACATGGATGGACCTAGAGGATATTATGCTAAGTGCAATTAAGTCAGAGAAAGACAAATACCACAATTTTACTTGTATGTGGAATGTAAAAAACAAAACAAAACAAAACCAAGATGTAGTGATACAGAAAACAAACTGGTGCTTGCCAGCAGAGAGGGGAGTTAGGGGGGTGCAATGGGTGAAGGAGGATCAAGAAGTACAAACTTCCAGTTATAAAATAAGTAAGTCATGGGGATGTAATATGCAGTATGGGGAATACAGTCCATAATATTATATTTATTTTGTATGGTGACAGATAGTAAGTGCCCTGTGGTGATCATTTTGCAGTGTATACATGTGTTGATTCAGTATGTTGCATACTTGATACAAATACAATATTTTATGTCAACTATACCTCAATAAAAAAAAAAACTTTCTATTACATGGTAGCCATCATTCATTCTGTATGTTGTAAGTTACACATGACACATGAAGTAAATTTAAGTACTTTCGTATCATTACCAAATCTGAAAGTTTTAGTCGATTCAAACTTTTCTGCCTTGTATCAAATGGGTATAAATTTCTGTGTTTATCTTACTCATTTTCATGTGAAGAATCTGGTAAGAGGAAAAAATGGCTAAATGACAGTAACAAAAAGAATTAACAGCCCATATAAATAGATACAGAATATTATGTTACATACCCTGTCCATAAATTGTTGCAAGAATTGTTAAGAAGTCAGTTTTACCTAAATTGAGCTAAAGATTCAATGGAATCTTTGTCAAATTTCCAACTTGATCTTTTATACAAGATGACAAATTGATTGTAAAATTCGTATGGATATGAAAACAATCCTAGGATAGTCCAAGCAATTTTTAAAAGACTAAAGTTGGAGAACTTACACTACCCAATATCATATAGCTACTGCAGTTAAGACAGTGCAATTATTAGCTACATGATAACATGTATATATGAAGAGGAACCAGAAGCAGACCCACATATAAGTAGTCAATTATCTTGGACAAAGGTGCCATGGCAATTCAACAGGAAAAGAAAATCTTTTTTCAATAAACAGTGCTGAATGAGAGATTCATACATTAAATGGATCATAGACTTTAAAAAAGTAGACAAAGATTTCTTACATAGAACACACACATTCCACAAGAAATTGTCCTTTATTAAAAAACAAATAGGGGTGCCTGGGTGGCTCAGTCGTTTGAGCGTCCGACTTCGGCTCAGGTCATGATCTTGCAGTCTGTGAGTTTGCGCCTCAGGCTCTGCGCTGACAGCTCAGAGCCTGGGGCCTGCTTCAGATTCTGTCTCCCTCTCTCTCTGTTCCTCCCCTGATCACACTCTATCTCTCTCTCTCAAAAATAAAATAAAAACATTAAAAAAATCTGCTCTTTGAAGAATACTGTTAAAAAAAGGCAAGCTGTATATTGAGAGAAAATATTCACAAAACATATTACATATATTTGACAAAGGACTTGTATTTAAAATTTATACAGCTCAATAATAAGCAGACTAATGGGCCAAAGATTCGGATGAGCACCTCACCAAAGAATATAAAATGGTCAAGAAGCACAGAAATACTCAACATTATCGGTCAGTGAAATGCAAGTTAAAACTGTGAGACATTATGTGCCCACAGAGTAGCCAACATTAATAAGATTGATAATACCCAGTGTTGGTGAAGATGTGGGGAAGGAACTGAAACTCTCATACTCAGCTGGAGGGAATGGGAAACATTTCTGAAAATTGTTTGGCAGTTTCTTATAAAGTTAAACACACAACCCAACCATTCCACTTGGAGGTACTAACTGAAGAAATTAAAAGCACATATGTAACAGCTTTACTCATAAAAGCCAAAACTGGAAATAACCCAAATTGATAAACGAAATGTGGTATTTTCAGATCAGTGGAATACTACTCACACTTTGGAGCACAACTCGTAAGTAAAAAGGGAAAACTGATACCTACAGTAACATGAATGTATCTCAAAATCATTACACTAAGTGGAAGAAGCCAACTAGAAAAGCATATATCCTACATAATTCCATACATAAAATTGCAAAAAATGACAACAAATCTCTAGTGACGGAGCAAATAAATGGTTGTCTGACTAAAGTTTGAGAGCTAATGCCAATATTCTCTATCCTAACTATCGTATCCTCAAATTGTATACTTTAAGTGGGTACAGTTTATTGTACACCAATTATACCAAAATTAGATTAATTAAAAAATAAAGAGTGTAAAGAGGAGAGCCAAGAACAAACGAAAATGAAAAATGGAGCAGAAAGGAGGAGGACCGGTCTATGTATCTGGCAGCACTATGCTCACTGTATGTCAGGGTCTGAGTAGAACAGACGACGAAATACAAAAGGACCGCATAACCTATGATGTTACAGACTGCTAAGTTACTGGATCAGAGTTTTATACATGGCAGTTTGTACCTTCAGGAGCTCACAATATCCATTAGATTCAATCCAGTATTACAAAGTCAGGAAGCTTTTTGTTTGTAGGGGACCCGAAACTAGGAACGGAGCAGACGGGTGTAGAGCTGGTGAGACACAATCTGAGGCACAAGCGCACAGCCCAGCTAACCGAATCCTGATCTCAGTTCTACTACTTATTAACTGTGACTGTGGACAAGCTACTCAGCCTGCCAGCGTCTGAGTTTTCTCACCTGTGAAATAACAGTACCTCAGGAGGTGGTTGTGAAAATTAAATGATTGATACGGGGCCTGGCACATAACAAGTACTTCCTATTAGGTATTAATTTTTTTCTCTAATTTTCTCTATTAAAAAATATACAATTATGACAGAAATTTGAAAATTATAAAAGTGGTTGAGTCACTTAAAACCTATTCTTGAAAAATGGAGTATGACTATGTATATAAGTGATTATTTTAATAGACGTATAAAATTCCACTGTGTAAATGCAGTATAATTTAATGATTCTTCTAATACTGAACCCATGATAAATAATGACTTTACAAATATCTGTGTACAAATATCTGTGTATTTTTCCACATTTTATTACTTCAACAATTCACTAGAGTGGAATTACCAGATCAAAGGTTATAATAATTTTAAGGCAAAAGTGGAACAAGATGGGCATATGAGTTATTTTAAACTGGGCATTCCAGTTTATATGCAAACTGGAAAAACAGTGTATTTCCTTGTTTTAATTGACATTTATTTATTTACTAGTCATGTTGAACATCAAGAGTTTTCAGCCATTTATATTTCCTTTGCTCACGTTTCTATTAGGAGTCTTCAAATCAAAGTTAATCTGTATGTAAACTGCAAACCACACTGGACTTTCTTTTTTTGAAAGATGTATTTTATATATACCGTATCCCATGTTTAAAAAATAAGTCCAAAAAAATCTTTTAGTAACTATATGGTTTTTTGGTTACTCTGTTGGTTATTTGAATTTTACTCTCAGGAACACTCTGGTCCAAGTCATGTTTTTGTTTTATTCTGTATTAACAGGCTATTTTCTGGGGAATGTTTTTCTGAAATACAAAAACAGAATTACCAGAAAAACTGTCCTGAACAGACATGTTACAAGAGAATAGGTGAACACAACTGTTCTTTAATAATTACTAAATTTGGGGGAAGTACATTTTAAGTACTAAGCGGCAGAAACCATGTTAAAAATAAATGCTTGTTCCTTAAGTTCTCTCTTTATCTAGAGAGGGAGAGAGTGAGTACAAGCAGGGGAGAAACAGAGAGAGGGAGAAAATCCCAAGCAGGCTCCATGTTGTCAACTAGGGCCAGAGGTGGGGCTCAAACTCAGGAGCCGTGAGAACATGACCTGAGCCAAAATCCAAGAGTCGGATGCTTAACTAACTGAACCACCCAGGTGCCCCAAACTCTGTCACTTTCTTAGAAGCCTCCAGGCATAGCTGATTTCTTTTTAAAGTTAGAAATATTGCAGCATATTGTTTAGCTAAAGTTACCCAGTTAAAAATCAGATTCTCTTCATTCTTGTATATTCAAGGTATAAAGTTTATCAACTTATCTTCCAATGCGGTTTTTGAAGTTTAATGGATTAGCACTAATTGCTATGATTATGTAGATTCAGAAATTCTTAAGATATTTCAAGTGTATCTTTTGAGCCATAGTTATCTTATTAATAGAACTGAATCACCATTTTCTAGAGTACTTTTAAAAGAAACAAGATTTAACATGCTAAGGGACCAAATCACTTATGAGTTGCATTTTCAGTTCTCAGTATACCCTCAGCTCTAAATGCCATCACTGCCATGGTGGGAGAAAACAAAGACATTAGACAATCCCAAGCTTCTAAATAATCAGTTGACTACACTACTTCAGTATCAAGTGGGGGCAGGGTGGTGATGGTAACCTATCTCTCCACCCATTGGTTCCCTCAAAGTAAATCATGTGCTGGTACATGATGAAAAATCTAGAAAAGTCTAGAAGAACATACAATGAGTCACACCTGAGAGATAGGACATGCCTCTGTCACAATTCACCATAGTCAGGTTTAGTGGAAGAGGGGAAGGCAAGCATGTTTAATTTGAAAAGGCATCCCAAATGTTTCTGGCATGTCCCTTCTGCTTGAAAATCACTACACTACATGAGTCATCCTTTGAGATTTTTGTTCCTAGGTCATTTCCTGTCCAGTTCACAAACCCGCTATTAATGTTATTAGAAGAATGAATCCTGTTAGGTATAACTAGCTTTCTGCTCAGTCATAAGCATATAAAAAGGTCATAAGCATATAAGAAAATCATAACCATATGTGTCCAGGACAATTGCTTGTGAAGTTAAAAATAATACTCATAATACATGCTTTGGTCATACCCCATACACTCTCAGTGACTCAGGGCTTCCAGCAGTTTGTTTTATAAAAACTCTAGTGATGGATGTTAACTAGACTTACTGAGGTGATCATTTTACAATGTATTCAAATATCATTATTTTATATATCTGAAACTAATGTTATATGTCAATTATATCTCAAAAACCATTAAAACAGGGTAGCCACTTGGCTATACGTGAAGGTGGTTTTTTCATTTTGTTATAATGAAAAAGCAAAGTAAACCTACACCCTCCACATAAGACACTAATGATTTCATTCACACAGGAATTTAGGACTGATTTACTTACTGTGTCTTGTATCAAGAAAGACTAAACTGGTGAATTTTGAAATCTGAATCACATGTAAAAGTGGGCCAGGTGAAGAACATAACTAATTAAAGTTTATACTTAACTAAAATATACCTGGAGGACTAGGAGATATTTTGTCTTGAGACTTTCTTGTTACACATCTGTATTGAGCTGGTGCATTAATTCTCACTCCTCTCCAAAATCATACCAAAAAAAAAAAAAATATATATATATATATATATATATATATATATACACACATACATATAAAACATGTACTTATAAGGACAAAAAGAATGGGAGAAAACAGCACATAAAAAAGTCAGAAAAACTTGGGGAGACATAAGCCAGATTGGGAGAGTAGTCAATGATGTAACAAAGTGGAGAAAAATAAAATTAAGGGGTTTGCAAAAGGAGATACCAATGGGAAATAAGCTGACTCACAGTACCAAACATCAAGCACTGAAAACAGACATGAAAAATGAATCCGGTCCCATAATGGATTAAACTTACCTCCTAGATACATGACCTTTAGGATTTCTTAGAAGAGAATCTAAACAGCCCTAGGGAAAAATCTTTTAGATAGTGACATTTGATAAAGCTTACTCGGTAGCTAAATATCCTACAGAGGGGTGACAAGCTAAACCTATTGGTATTTGTAGTGCCCCATTATTAAGTATATGAATGGACAATCAATGATTGATAGACATTTGATAAAGGAGTCTGTGGAGGGTTACAATTCTAGAGATAACTCCTTAAAATTTCTGTCCCTGGTTATACACAATCATACACTAATCTAGAGACTGCTGAGAAGAGACTGCAAATGGAATGAAGACTACTAATCATCTGATTTAAGGGAGATTATCCGGATTCTTTCTGTGGGTCCAATGTAATCATACAAGGTCAGCCAAACAGAAGAGGAAGGCAGTAGAGTGAAGCACAGGAAAGAGGAGCCAGAAGGGAGGGCCAGACAGATGTGAAGAGTTAAGGACTAGACTTGCTATTGCTGGCTCTGAAAATGGAGGAAGGAAGCCACCTGTTAAGGAATTTGGGAGGACTCTAGAAGCTGAGAATGACCTCTCACGACAACTAGGGGTAACCCTGGTCTCTACAGTCACATGGAACCAAATTCCACCATGAAGAATTCTTTCTCAGAGACTTCAGGAAGGAACACAGCCCTGCTAACACCTTACTTTCAGCTTTATAAGACTAACTAGAAGAGCCAGCTGAGCCACACTGTGCCCAGACTCTTAACCTATGGGAACCATGAGCTAATAAATTTGTGTTGTTTTAAGCTGCTAAGGTTATGGTAAAATTTGTTATGGCAGCAATGGAATGAACTCACAGAGCTTCTAACATGAAAAAGACCTAATGAAAAGAAAAGCAACTTGTGAAACCAGAGATAATGCAGAAAATAGAAGAACAAAACAAAACCTTCTTAAATACAGTTCTTAGTAAGACAATGACATCTATGACAGATGAATAGGATGTTATAAAGAACAGCTAAGATTAAGAAAGATCTTAGGAGATGCAGTGAAAGCAGTTCAAAGAGGGAAATATATGCTAATATATACCTCAAGAAATAAAAAAAGTCAAACAATCTAATCTTACACATAAAGGAACTAGAAACAGAAGAACAAAGCACAAGGTGAGTAGAAGGAAGGAAATAAAAATGAGAGCAGATATAAATGACATAGAGCCTAAAACAAAAGATACCATATGGTTTCACTCTTATGTGGATCCTGAGAAACTTAACAGGAACCCATGGGGGAGGGGAAGGAAAAAAAAAAAAAAAAGAGGTTAGAATGGGAGAGAGCCAAAGCATAAGAGACTGTTAAAAACTGAGAACAAACTGAGGGTTGATGGGGGGGTGGGAGGGAGGAGAGGGTGGGTGATGGGTATTGAGGAGGGCACCTTTTGGGATGAGCACTGGGTGTTGTATGGAAACCAATGGGAAATAAATTTCATAAAAAAAATAAATAAATAAATAAATAAATAAAAACAAAACAAAAATCAATGAAACAAAGAGGTGGTTCTCTGAAAAGATAAACAAAATTGATAAACCCTTAGAAGCATCAAGAAGAAGAGAGAAAGGACCCAAATAAAAGCAGAAATAAAAGAGGAGAGGTAACAACCAATACAGTAGAAATGCAAAGAATTATGAGAGAATACTAAAATTATAGGCCAACAAACAACCTAGAAGAAATAGATAATTCCCAGAAAAATACTATCTTCTAAAACTGAATCAGGAAGAAACAGAAAATCTGAACAGACTACCTGTAACAAAAAATAAAACCTACCAAAACCTACCAAAAAATAAAAGTCAGGACCAGATGGATTCGTGAATGAATTCTATGAAATATTTAAAATTTTTTTTTCAACGTTTTTTAATTTTATTTTTGGGACAGAGAGAGACAGAGCATGAACGGGGGAGGGGCAGAGAGAGAGGGAGACACAGAATCGGAAACAGGCTCCAGGCTCTGAGCCATCAGCCCAGAGCCCGACGCGGGACTCGAACTCACGGACCGCGAGATCGTGACCTGGCTGAAATCGGACGCTTAACCGACTGCGCCACCCAGGCGCCCCCTATGAAATATTTAAAAAAGAGTTAATACCTATTCTACTCAGAGTATTCCAAAAATAGAAAGAGAGAAAGGTTCCAAATATATTCTATGAAGCCACATTACACAGATACCAAAAACAAAGACACCACAAAAAAAAAAGAAAACTACAGACCACTATCACTGATGAACAGATGCAAAACTCCTCAACAAAAAGTACTTTCAACAATACATTAAAAGGATCATTCCCCATGATCAAGTGGGATTTATTATGGGGATGCAAGGATGGTTCAATATTCACAAATCGATCAACATGACACACCACATCAACAAAGGATAAAAATCATATAATCATCTCAACTGCTGTGGAAAAAGCATTTGACAAAATTCAACATCCATTCATGATATAACTCTCAACAAAGTGAGTGTAGAGAGAACATACCTCAACATAATAAAGGCCATCTATGAAAAGCCTATAACTAATATTATACTCAGTGGCAAAAAACTGAGAGCTTTTCCTCTAAGATCGGGAACAAGACAAGGATGTCTACTCTCACCACTTTTATTCAACAGAGTACTAGAAGTTCTAGAAACAGCAATCAAAAATAAGAGGCATCCATACTGGGTACAGTAGAGGTTAAACTGTCACTATTTGCAGATGGCATGATACTATACACAGAAAATCATAATGACTTTGACACATAACTACTAGAGGTAATCAGTAAAACTGTAGGATACAAAATTAATACCCAGAAACCAGTAGTGTTTCTATATATATTTCAATAATGAAATAACAGAAAGAGAAATTAAGAAAACAACTCTACCTAATAATTGCACCAAAAAGAATAAAATACCTAGGAATAAACTTAACCAAAGAGGTGAAAGACCTATACTCTGAGAACTATACAGTACTGATGAAAGAAACTGAAGATGACACAAACAAATGGGAAGATACTCCATGCTCACAGACTGGAAGAATTAATATTGCTAAAATGTCCATACTACCCAAAACAATCTAAAGAGTCAATGTAACTGCTATCAAAATGCCAACATCATTTTCACAAAAATAGAACAAACAGTACTAAAATTTGTATGTAACCACAGAAGACCCTAAATGGCCAAAACAATCTTGAGAAAGAAAAACAAAGCTGAAGGTATCACAATTCCAGATTTCAAGATACACTACAAAGCTGTAGTAATCAACACACTATGGTACTGGCATAAAAACAGATGCACTGATCAATGGAATAGAGAACCCAGAAATAAACCCATGCTCATATGGTCAATTAATCTGTGAAAAAGGAAGCAAAAGGAGGGGGGGGGCAGCCTCTTCAATAAATGGTGCTGGGAAAACTGGATAGCTACATGCAAAAATAATAAAACTGGACTACTTTCTAACACAAAAATAAACTCAAAATGAATTAAAGACCTAAACGTAAGATCTGAAACCATAAAAATCCTAGAAGACAATGCAGGCATTCTCTGACAATGACCATAGCAACGTGAAGCAAGAGAAACAAAAGCAAAAATGAGACTACACCAAAATAAAAAGCTTTCCACAGCAAAAGAAACCATCAACAAAACAAAAAGGCAACCTACCGAAAGGGAGAAGATATTTGCAAATGATTTATCCAATGAGGGGTTAACATCCAAAATCTATAAAGAACTCATATAACTCAACACCAAAAAAACAATCCAATTAAAAAATGGGCAGAAAACCATTCGAATAGACCTTTTCCAAAGACATACAAATGGCCTACAGATGCATGGAAAGATGCTCAACGTCACTAATCTCCAGGGAAATGCAAATCAAAACCACAATGAGATATCACGGAACACCTAGTCAGAATGGCTAAAATCAGAAAGACAAACAGCAAGTGTTAGCAAGGATATGGACAACAAGGAACCCTCATGCACAGTTGGTGGGAATGTAAATTAGTATACTCACTGTGGAAATCAGTATGGAGTTTCCTCAAAAAATAAAAAATAGAACTACCATATGATCCAATAATTCCACTACAGGGTATTTACCCAAGAAAAATGAAAACACTAACTTGAGAAGATATATACACCCCTATGTTTATCTGCAGCATTACTTACAATAGCCAAGATATGGAAGCAACCTACATCCACTGATAGATAAACAGATAAGGAAGATGTGGAGTGTGTATGCATATATATTACACATTATATATCTCTGTACACACACACACACACACACACACACACACACACACACACACACACAGAATATTATGCAGCCATAAAAAGGATGAAATCATCCATTTGCAACATTATGCTAAGTGAAATAGGTCTGAGAAAGTACAAATACCATATGATTTCACACATATGTGGAATCTAAAAAAACCAAATCAATAAACAAACAAAAATCAGAATCAGACCTAATAAATACAGAGAACAAACTGATGGTCGCCAGAGGGCAGGGGGTTGGGAGGGATGGGTAAAATATGTGAACAGTAGCGGGGGATACAATAGCATCATGTATAAACGTGTTGAATCACTATGTTGTACACCTGAAATTAACATTGTGTCAACTATACTCAAAAACTTAAAAGAAAAAAAAAAAGAAAAGAAAGATCTTGGGTATTAACAGTGGGAGAGGGAGTCCTTTTTGTTTTCATTCTTTTTTTCTTTTTGAGGTTTAACTTACGTAAAATCCACAAATCTTAAGTGTATTCATGAATACCTGAGTAACAAACATCCAGATAAAATAGAAAACATTGGAAATTTTAATTTGATAGTCACAATAAAAAATCCAATAGAAGACATGTTAAGTCAGGTAAAAGAATGAATCCAACAACAATGCCTAATCAATTACTAGTAACAGAGAGAACAGAGAAAATAAAAAAGAAGAATTAGGGCATATTACCATGAAATTTCAACATGGCAGAGAAAAGAAAAGATCCTGAAATTAGTTTCCAGAAGGGGAAAAACAGTTTACAAAAGGATGAAAATAAAAATTAAGAACACCATCAGGACTATTACTAGCAACACTGAAAGCCAACACACAACCTAATAATACTTCCCAATTTTGAGGAAAAATAATTTTCAAACCAACAATTCTATCAAAGGACAAAATAATGTTAACATCTCAAAAATTTACATCCCATTCACTTTTTTCTTACTGTGCAGATGATACAGTCCACCAAAATAAGTGAACAAATCAATACTGGGGAAAATGCAAGGATTAAATATGAGAGAGGAGAAGACATTGTGCCTGGAGGATGGTAAAGGGAAGTCCTGGAGCCATGACTACATACTTGAGACTAGAAAACATCCACTTCAGATTGGAGCAGGAGTACTGAGTGGCTTCAGAGTTTGTCTAGGGAAAAAAAAGGGGGGTGGGGGAGGGAGGGAGGAAGGAAGGAGTAGATGATATCATAGAGAATGTAGAATACAGAAGAATCAGCAACTGATACAGGTTGAAAACTAAGCAAATGATAAACAAGAAGGCATATGAGAGGATAAAGTATACACTTTGGTTCACCAAGTAAAAATATATACCTTGTTGAAATAATGTAAATAGTAATTATTTAGTCAAAAATTATAATAGTTATGATAAGGGAGAAAAGAAACATTTCAGCAAAAAGAAGTGAACAGATATCTAAAGCTGATAAAATCAAGAAATAATGGTATATTATTTAGAATTATGGAATCAGGGGCACCTGGGTGGCTAAGGAGGTTAAGCATCCAACTTCAGCTCAGGTCACACTCTTGTGGTCTGTGAGTTCGAGCCCTGCGCTGGGCTGGCTATGTGCTGACAGCTCAGAGCCTGTAGCTGGATTCAGATTCTGTGTCTCCCTCTCTCTGCCCTTCCCCCACTCACATTCTGTCTGTCTCTCAAAAATAAACAAACATTTAAAAAATAAAAAAATAAAAAAAAGAATTATGGAACCAAAAGTCAGAAACAATAAAAGAGTAGAAAATGGCACTAATGTGAATAGGAGTTGGGGAGAAAGAGGGCAGAAAAGTGATTTTATAAGCCATTTTTTTCTTTTTCACGTTTTAAAATTAGTGTTAGTTAACATAAAGTGTAGTATTAGTTTCAGGAACAGAATTTAGTGATTCATCAGTTACATACATACCTGGTACTCGTCACAAGTGCCCTCCTTAATATCCATCACCTATTTAACCCATTCCTCCCCTCCCCAACCCTGTAAGTCCTTTTTGACTTTAACTCAATATAAAAGAGGCAGGAAAATACAACCCCTTACTAGCTATTAAAGGGGAAAAAAAGAAACTAACAGAAGCAGAAACAGTCTAATTTATGAAAATACTTTTCATTTGGTATCCTTTTTCTTCTATCTGAAAAACTTCCTGTAACCTTTTCATGGTTCAGGTCTGCTGGTGATGTCTTTCACCTTTTGTCTACAGAAGTTCTCAATGTTTGTCTTCATTTTAAAAAGATTTTGCAGTTGGGTAAAGAATCCTAGGTTTTTTCCTGCAATAATTTTCAGATGTCTTCCTATTGTCTTCTGGTTCATGTAATTTCAGAGAAGTCTGTTACTATTCTCTTATTTGTTCTTCTGTATGTTTTCTCTGTTAGCCTTTGAGGAATTTATCCTTATTCTGGTTTTTGGCAATTTAATTCTGATGTATCCTGGCATAGTTTTCTGCAGGTTTATTCTGTTCTAAGATCATTGCATTTCTTAGATCTGTGGGTTTATGGTGGGTTATGGTTTAAACCATCAGTTCTTCAAATAATTTGTGTCCCTTTCCCCAACTCCCATTCTTTGTGGGACTCTAGTTTCATGTGTGTAGACCGATTAATCATTCTATGAGGCCAGCATTATTCTAATACCAAAAACCAAAGGCATTATAAGTAAACTATAATAGGCTAATATCTATGCAAAAATCTTCAACAACATATTAGCAAGTAGATTCCAACAATGCATAAAAAGAATTATACATTGTGACCCAGTGGGATTTATGCCAACCATACAAGGGTGGTTCAACATCCAAAAATCAACATAATTCATCTCATCAAAAGACTAAATTTAAAAAAAAAAATCACATGATTATACCAAAAGATGTAAAAAAAAAAAAAAAAAAAAAAAAAAGACAAGGTCTAATACCCATTCATGATTAAAATCTCAGTAAATGAGCATAGAGGCACATTTCTCAACCTGATAAAGAATACCTACAAAAACCTTTCAGCTAAGGACACACTTAATGGTGATAAAGTTGGAAGTTTTCCCACTAAGATCAAGAGCAAGGCAATGATATCTCTCTTACCACCGCCTTTCAATATCTTACTTGAAGTACTAGCTAATGCAATAAGAACAGCGAATAAAAGGTATACAGACTGGGACGGAGAAGACTGTCTTTATTCACAGGTATGATCATCATCCCTATAGAAAATCTGAATGCATCAACAAAAACTCCTCAAATAATTATAGCAAGGTTGCAGGACACATAGTAAAGGTACAAAAGTAAACTGCCTTCCTATGTACCAGCAATGAACAAGTGGAATCTGAAATATAAAACATGATACTATTTTCTTAAATATTTTTTAAAAATTTTTAAATATTTACTCATTGTTGAGACAGAGACAGAGAGCATGCAGCAGAGGGGCAGAGAGAGAGAGGGAGACACAGAAACCAAAGCAGGCTCCAGGCTCTGAGCTGTCAGCACGGAACCCAATGTGAGGCCTGAACTCATGAACCGTGAGATCATGACCTGAGCCAAAGTCGGATGCTCAACCAACTGAGCCACCCAGGTGCCCCTAAAACATGATACTATTTACATTAACATACACAAAAATAAGTACTTGTGTATAAATCAAACAAAATATGTATAAGATCTAAATGAGGAAAACTACAAAACTGTGATGAAAGAAATCAAGAAATAAATAAATGGAGAGATGTTCCATTTTCATGGATATGAACACACAATATTGTTAAGATGTCAGCTCTTCTCAACTTGATCTACAGATTCAATGCAACCAAAATCCCAGGAAGTTATTTTATGAATACCAACAAACTAATTCTAAGGTTTATGTGGAAAGGCGAAAGACCCAGAATAGTCAACACCATATCAAGAGAGAAGAATAAAGTTGGAAGACTGATGCTACATGACCTGGAGACAGACTATAAAAGTAACATAATCAAGATAGGGTGCTACTGGAAAAAAAAAAAAAAAAAAGCGAATAGATCAGTGGAACAGAAATATAGTGCCCAGAAATAGACCTATATAAATACAATCAACTGTTCTTTGACAAAAGAGCAAAGTCAATACAATGGAGGAAAGATAATTTTTCAATATATGATGCTAGAACAATTGGACATCCATGAGTAAAAAATAATTTAGACCCAGACCTTACACCCTTCACAAAAATTAACTCAAAATGGATCACAGTCCTAAGTGTACAATGAAAAACTATAAAACCCCTAAGTAACATAGAAAAAAATCTAGATGACCTTTGGTTTACTGATGACTTTTTAGATATGATGACAAAGGCATGATCCATGAAAGAAATAACTGATAAGCTAGACTTCATTAAAATTAAAATTTTCTGTTCTCTGAAAGAAACTGTCAGAGAATGGAAAGACAAACCAGACAGTGGAATATCTAATAAAGTACTGTTATCCAAAATACACCAACTCTTAAAATTCAACAATAAGAAAACAACTGATTAAAAAATAGGCCAAAGGGGGCGCCTGGGTGGCTCAGTTGGTTGAGTGTCCGGCTTTGGCTCAGGTCATGATGTCTCAGTTCATGAGTTGGAGCCCCATGTTGTTGGGCTCTGTGCTGACAGCTCAGAGCCTTTAGCCTGCTTCGGATTCTGTGTCTCCTTCTCTCTCTGTGTCCCTCCCCTGCTCATGCTCTGTCTCTCCCTCAAAAAAAAAAAAAAAAAAAAAAGGCCAAAGACCTTAACAGACACCTCACCAAAGAAGATGTACATATGGCAAATGAGCATATGAAAAGATGCTCCACATTTTATGTCATCAGGGAAATAAAAATTAAAACAATAAAATGTCACTGCACATTTATCAAAATGGCCACAATCCAGAACACTGATACCACCAAATGCTGGTGAGGATTCAGAACAATAAGAACTCTTACTCATTGCTGGCACAAATGCAAAATGGTACAGCTGCTATGGAAGACAGTTTGGTGGCTTCTTAAACAACTAAACCTATTTTTACCATGTGATCCAACAATCACACTCCTTAGGGTTTACCCAAAGGAGTTGAAAACATAGGTCTATACAAAACCTCCACACAAATGTTTATAGCAGCTTTACTTACTAACTACAAAACTTGGAAAATATCTAATATACTCTTCAGTAGTTAAGTGGAGAAATAAAGTGTGGTACATCCAGATAATGGGATATTACTCACTGCTAAAGAGAAATTAGCTATCAAGCCATGAAAAGATACGGAGGAAACTTAAATGCATATTACTATACAAAGGAAGCAATCTGAAGAGACTACATAGTGAATGACTCCAATTGTAGGATATTTTAGAAAAGGCAAAACTATGAAATAACTATAAAGATATTAGTGGCTGCTAGGGGTTGGGAGAGAGAGAAGGATGAATAGACAGAGCACAGAGGATTTTTAGGGCAGTGAAACTGCTCTGCATGATACTATGATAGACAAATGGCATTATGCATTTGTCCAAACCCACAGACTGTATAATACCAAGAATGAATCCTAGTGTAAGCCCTGAACTCTAGATGATAATGATGTGTCCACTGTAGGCTTATCAACCGTGCCACTCTGGTGTGGGATGTTGACAGCAGGAGGTTGTACATGTGTGGGGACACAGGGTAAATGGGAACCCTTTGTACTTTCTGTTCAATTTTGCTATGAACCTAAAACTGCTCTAAAAACTAAAGGTTTTTCCCTTTTTTTAAAAAAATTTTTATTTTAGAGAGAGAGCACGTGAGCGAGGGGCAGAGGAGGAGAGAAAGAATACTAAGCAGGCTCCACACTCAACACAGAGCCCCCTACATGGGGCTTGATCCCACGACCCCAGGATCATGACCTGAGCATGTCAAGAGTTGGGACACTCAACTGACTGAGCCACCCAGGTTCCCCTCCTCTAGTTTTTTAAAACACAAGAACTTTAGATGGCTAATACGGATACGAAAACATACTTAGCTTTATAAATTAAAATGAAATACTGTTATTTTTTCACTCAAAGAACCAAACACTAAAACCCAACAATATTCAAGTGTTAGTGACATTTTGGGACAATGGATTTTCATATGTTGATGGTTGGAATGTAAATATTCATGATTTTATTTTCCACGCTTTCAGTTAACTGTGGTCTGAAGCAGATGATCCTTCTTCTGACGTATCATCAGGTCAGTAGTAGCCTAACTCTATGTCACAATGCCTACATCATTTGCCACACTTCATCTCATCATGTAGGCATTTTCTCATCACAAGTGAAAATACAGGACAATAAGATATCTTGAGAGAGAAACCAATTCATAGGACATTTATTGCAGTATATCTTTATAACTGTTCTACTTTCTTATCTATTATTAATCTCTTATTGTGCCTGATTTATAAATTAAACTTTATCAAAGGTATGTATGTATAGGAAAAAGCATAGTATATATAGAGGTACAACTATCTGTGGTTTCATTCTTCTACCGGGGCACAAAATTGGGGGACTACTGTATAACCAACCACTTGAGAAACTCGTGCATACAAATACAAAACTGCAAAAAAACAAAACAAAACAAAAACACCCACAGAGCAATGGCAGTAACATCTTGTTTATGGATATATATACACACACAAATATGGATAAATTCATGTGCATGTGTGTGTTAATGTATTTTTAAAAGTACTAGAGGAATACACAGTAACTTATGATACTGATAGCTTTGTGAAGGGAAATTATGAGAATGTGACTCAAGAAGTTTACCTATATTATTATCACTTTTTAAAAAGAAGTTTTGCAAAATGGCAAAAATTTCAGGTATTAATTCTAAGATAACAGGAATTAGGTAATTTTTATATAATTCCTTATACTTTTCTGTACTTTATTTTTTCCAAAAAATTCCATTAAACATAAAAAAAAAACCACTGTAATTTCAGTCATTAGATCAAAATAGTAATGTCCTAAAGCTCCCCTAAACCTATACTACATCAGAATTATGTACCAGTGATAATGACAATAGTTCACATTTTCTCTGATTGTTGAATACTTTCTGTCATGACATAACTGGGTCAGCCAAAAATAATCCACATTTCATTTCAGAAGGCATAAAGAGAATTACTATAAGACAGTTCAAGTTGTAGACTGCTTAAGGAAGACAATACTCATAGTCATTTCCTTAAGAGCTGTGTCAGGACCTTCAGTGAAAGAAGTGACACAATCTCCCTGAATCACTAAAATCAAAAGGAGACTTACATGAAAGAAAACAATGCAAAAGCTACACTCTGAAAATAATGCCTTTTTTCTTCTCCTTCCCAAGAAATAAATTAAGTCATCAGAATGAAGTATTACATAATAATACATACCTGATACACTTCTAGTAAGTCAAGAGCCTATGTTAGACTCCTCCTGATCCATCTTACCTCAACTATTTATCTTAAAGGAATACAAAACTTTAAAGAATAAAGTGAAAAATGAACACACATATACAAACATAGATAGCTCACCCCAATCCCTATTCCATGAAATAAGCTAAGGGTCAATATCAGTCATATATATGTCACACAACTCATAATTTCAAGAAGAATTTAATACTTACTAAAAGTCTTACAGATGTCAGAAACAGCTTTGAAGACTCTATCAGAGAAATTCACTTTCACCTTCACATACTTCATGTTGGGAAGTTGTAGGCGGAGAAGTTTGTGCTGGGGGGTGAACTGAAGCTTGGCATCTGCCTGAATGCCGTACTTATCCAAGGTCCAATGTGTTTTAAGAAGCCAAGTTTTCTTCTTTTCCCACCAGAGAGCATGGTCAGACCAATCTTTTTTTACGTCTATAAAAAAACAAGCAATAAATAAAACACTTAAAAAAAACCACTAAGATTACCTTAAGAGAAATTACAAGAGGAAAACTAAATTGGGTGTTTAATACAAGCAACTAATTAAATACTAAGTGTCTTTATGTGATAGGTACAAAAGAAATAATAAATAGCTGAGAAAACACCCTCTGCCTATGAAAGGCCATAAACAAGGTGGCTGAGGCCATATACAGGATAACTAATGCTTACATCAGGTGCAATATGGGACACATAGCATGAAGGGTGACACTAGAGTCACTCAGAGAACAAGGAGAACCCTGGGGACTAGACTCAGAAAAATTAATGAGGTTGAGTTGGTAGGTTCTGAGCCCAGCTTTGAGGAATGGACACTATTCTGATAGGGCAGGTGAGAAGGCTGAGGTTTGTTTATGAGGCTGCAGATGTGTGCTGAAGTGCATAAGGAGTACTGAAGAGTAAGATGCGGAATCAAAGTGAACAAAAACGAATATCCTAGGTGAAGAAGAGCATGTGAAACAAAACCCATGAGTAAGAGAAAACAACAACAAAACCCAAGAAACTATATCCCAACCATAAAGGCTGTCCCAAATACGTTCCAAGTAACTTACAAGTTACACTGACCCAACTCCCTCCACCATATTTTGATACAAGCATAACAGAAAACATTAATACCTGTTAAACTATTTTACAGCCTTCTGCAATTATATTAGATGAAATCAAATTAAGGAATAAACACAAGATCTGGCTTCCCTCAATAAAGCAGATCATAACAAAAAACCCTGCAAAATAAAATCCAACCTTAGCTAGTTTTTATTTTATTTTTTTCTAACGTTTATTTATTTTTGAGACAGAGAGAAACAGAGCATGAACAGGGGAGGGGCAGAGAAAGAGGGAGACACAGAATATGAAGCAGGCTCCAGGCTCTGAGCCGTCAGCACAGAGCCCAACATGGGGCTCGAACTCACAGACTGTGAGATCATGACCTGAGCCGAAGTCGGACGCTTAACTGACTGAGCCACCCAGGCACCCCTTCAGCTAGTTTTTAAACAGCAATAAAAGTAGAGACCTTTTAGATCACTTATGCATTGAAGTAGGAACTAAAAATGGGGACAGGATATTTCAAAAAAAGAGTAGCCAAACAAAGCCTTCCAGGGGAAGAAAAAAACCTGGAAAATAACATTCTTACAAGTAAAAACAAAAGCTATTATTATAAAAAGCTCATTTTAATACAGATTTTAAAAAGCATTGGTCAACTTTAAAAACACGAGCTTAAAAGCATATACTAGTATGAAACTCTTTTTTTTAAAAAAAGGCTTATTTATTTATTTTTAAAGAGAGAGAGAGCACAAGCGGGAAAGGGGCAGAGAGAGAGGGGGAGACAGAGAATCCCAAGCAGGCTCTGTGCTGACAGCACAGACACGGGGCTCAAACCCACGAACGAATGCACAAACAATGAGATCATGACCTGAGTCAAAATCAAGAGTCAGACACTTAACTGGGCCACGCAGGCACCCCAATATGGAACTTTTTAAAAACACAACTCGTATACCTGAAAGCCTCATGTAGTAAAAAATAAAATTTCCACATTGAATATGTGCCTAGAAACACCTTCTCTAATGGTAAAACTTACATTACATGATTGAACTACTCATTGTGACAGAAAACACATCACAAGTGGAAAAAGACTTTCAATTCTCTAGATGTTAAAAAAAATCCATTAGTAAGTACTTTAATGGGAGAACTATAGTTACTTGCAAGATTATATTGCCATTTTGAAATTCTGGGGAATTTGGGAAAACCCAATCATGTTATTTGAAGCTTGGCTGTGGAAATATATGTAACTCCTGTCTTATAAGCACTCACTTGTATCTTAAATTATTTTCCAGCACAGGATTTGTCAATTAACTTTTAGAAACCGCAAATCTGATCCAGCTCACAGAAAATCACCAAGGTTGGGACCTTTTCATTTACTGTGAGATAAATTGTCACACGTTATAGAGAACCTAAGGCAGAAAAAGATGACCTGCAAAGAATGAACCGAGTTGAGTAAGGCTGTACTGAACTAATGATAGGTAGGCATACAATACTTTCTTCCCCATACCTCAGTCCATTCGCTATATTGTACTCTGGTGCCAATGTCAACCATTAAGGAAGCCTTATCTCCCACTGGGGAGAGAAGGGAAGAAAAAGCCGTACCCTACTAATTACAGCAATAGTCTGCAAACACAGACTTCTATCATTTGGGTTCCCCCAAAAGGCAAACCTGAGATGAATACTTTGAGGGGAAGCACACTTGAGGGGATTAAGAACAGTAGACGGATGGAGAAAAGTCTATTAAGGGTTCATTGACTGCTGTGGATAACTGGAGTTCAGTCGTGCTAGAGACCCTCCAAGGAATTATGTAGAACATGCCTAAGAATTGTCCCCACTAAGAAAAGAGAAGCTGGGGTATCTAACAACTTTCTTGGTTAAAGACTGCTCCCAGAGCCATTAAATTCCTAGTACTTTCCAGCTGTCATGCTGGCCACCATTCACTCAGGCAGAGCAAACTCACAAAGCCCCAAATATTTGTATCAGGACTTCTACAGAAAAACTTTGTAGGCCCCTGATGAGATGAAAATCTCAACTCTGCATTAAGTAGCCTTCAAACTCTAACCCCAGAAACAGGTACCTTCCCTGATCTTCCTCTTTAAGAATCTGACCCTCCCCATCTATTCCACCTCCCTTTCTCACAACAAAGGAGCAGCCCACCTGCATCCATCAAGAATAAACGTAGATAAGATCCAAAGATTATGTACTAGACATCCTATGAGTAGACTGTTCACCTATAGAAGAAAATCTTATTGACTGGTAAGAGCACTCTTTTTTTTTTTTATCCACAGAAAATGTGATTAACAATAAAGAAAAATTACACAAAATAAAAGCAGAAACAGGACACCAAAAAAGATCAGAAGTGTCAACAGTGCACATGCCAAGAGACAAAAACCGAGAAAAGCAGGCATTCTGACAGCAAAAATTGTAGACATGTTGGAAGATGGGATGGCTGGACCCTGGGAGACTGTGACATAATGTTCAAACAGGATTTTTGGTAGCATTCTTAAACACCAGGAACCTAATTGGCTTTAATTATAGGGTAATTGCTACTACAGAATAAGAACAAACAGCATCCATAAAATATTACTTCAACAAATATGCACTAAACAAATACAGTGTGCCAGAGGTACTGTTCTAGTACTACAGACACAGTGAGGCTAAGAACAAAGTCCTAGCATCTTTGAAGAAGGCCAATATAGTAGAGGGAGGCAGTGAAGAAAATAGGTAGGAGATGACATCAGAGAACTAGTCAGGAGCCTTGTAGGTTATAAAGTGGTATAACTTTTATTATGAGGATGAGAAGCCACTAGAGCAGGGGCTTTCAGCCTGATATTAGAATTATCTGAGCAACTATTCAAATATACTAATGCCTGGACCCAGCCCAAACCATTCTTGGTGTGTGTCTAGAAACTGGTTTTAAGCAGGGGAGTGTTAAGTTTCAAAATCTTTACTGATAATTTTGAAGAAATGCAGAGGTACAGGTGCGCAAATTGAGAGTGACACTGAGAGACTGGGTAAGAAATTAATGTGGGAGTGGAAATGATGAAAGTCTGAGTGCAATGGCTGGGCAGTGAGGAAACAGTAATAAGGAATACTGAGAGCTTTTCCTGAGTATTTTGTTACAGTAAGGAGCACAATAATGGATGGCAGATGGACAGAAAGGGATGGCAAGTCCAAGGAGTATTTTTAGTTTTGTTTTTAAGAAGGGAAAGCTGTTACATACCATTTAAACAGAGACTGGAATAATCCTGTGAAGCTCAAAATACATTAACAATGACCATCATTCCTTAATTTGTTCTTCAACAGTCACTGTGTCACAGTTTGACTTCAAAACTTTTTAGAGACTTGACTGAGCTCTCTTAAATACGCAAAACAATGTTTTCTCACCTTCTAGAAAATCTTCCTTTGGTGTTGGCTTCGTATTATACTATGTATCCTACTTTGAAACTAATATCTACACGTCAAGTCCCACAACTGGCTTGTGATATCCCCTAGGATATCACAAGAATATAGCTATTCTATTCAGAAGCAGCAAAGACAAATTTTATACACTGATCAGAATCCTGAGAAAAATGATATTATACCAATTGAGAAACATTCACCAAGGCAAGCATAAGAGCCAACTGTAAAACTGAACAAATTTCGTGTGTTTGTGTGTAAAGCAGTGTATCTTGGTGCAACAGCTCTTGAAAGTACTTAAGTTATCTAGTACATTACAGTACAGCTTGTCTCTACAGTGACAAGTTAAACCATAACATATGCAACTGTAACTGCCATAAACACTATGTGCGCAAGGGCAGATTTCACACAACACATATGTTTATATATTCCTCCAATTAAAGACTGAGTAGAAGCATAAAAACTTTATGTTGATTTTATTTATTTACTTATTTATTTATTTATTTGAGAGAGAGAGAGAGAGAGAGAGAGAGACAGAGAGAGAGAGGGAGAGAGAGAGAGAGAGAGAAAGAACGAACGAGAACTCAGGGGAGGGGTAGAGGGAGAGAGAGAAAGTCTTAAGCAGACTCTATGCCCAGCATGGACTGACTCGGGGGTTGATCCCAAGACTGTGAGATCATGACATGAGCTGAAATTAAGAGTCGGACACTTAAACTGACTGAGCCACCCAGGTGCTCCTATGCTGATTATAAAAGTAAAATGGACATCTATAAATAATTCTGAATAAATAATGAAAAGCAAATGAAAATGCTACTGATTAGTAAAATAATGGTTTATTGTTTTGTGTGGTATTAGATTTATAAAGAAACGTTTGCATAATCTAAAACTTTAGAACAACTTTCCATGTATGTAACTCCCTTCTACATCAAAATCTAGGCCCTGCACCAAGTTCAAAACAAACATTTCTGATTTTTCAGAATGGCAGCCTTGGTGTTTCAAACACAGCATCAGACAACTGAATGTAACACACACACACACACACACACACAGGAATAATTGGCCTAGTACTTGCCACGCATGGGAGGAGTTAGCAAGCATCACCATAAACGGACTTGTTTTATCAGCATTATAAAACCATTCAAGGGGTAGATCACGCTCAACCACGTTCTAATGGTCAATTTTTCCAATGTTACAATTTTCAGTTATATTCTAGGTATAGTGTAACCACCTCCTTTTATTTGGTATATTGTGATTTTATTTATTTTTTTATGACTTAAAAAAATTAAATGTTTTCTTATAATTTTTCTCAATTTAAAAATTTTTTTACAACTCATAAAATTTTTACATAATTCAAACTTTCATATCAGTTACAAATACGGTACAAAGACCTTCCCCCCCACCGAACCATTCATTCATTCATTCATTCATTCGTTCATTCATTTTACCCTTTTAGAAAAGTTTATTTATTTAATGTCTACACTCAATGTATAGATGTACAGGGGCTCAAACTCATGATCCCAAGGTCAAGAGTCACATGCTCTTCAAACTGACCTGCCAGGCACCCCTATTTAACATATTCTTTTTTTTTAATTAACTAATTTTTAAAATTTTATTTTTAAATTTACATCCAAGTTAGTTAGCACATATGGTATACTGTGATTTTAAATTTTGTATCTAGATAGTCAGAAGCAACACACCACAAATACAAACCTTCTCAGAAAAAAAACCTAAGGGAAAATATACAATAAAGTCACTGTTTGTTTTCTTTTTTTAGGGGACAAAACATTATTCATCAATTTTGCCTTTTTAGTAATTTTTTAGAATTCAAGAACTATTTTTAATTTCATATACCCAATAAAGGTCTTCTATAATAAATTTTATTAGTATGTGCTGATTTTTCAAAATATTTTGCCAACACCGAATAATGTATAGAATTGTTGAATCACTATGTTGTACACCTGAAACTAATATAACAGTGCACATTAATTATACTGGAATTTAAAAATAAGCTTTTTATTTCAATTAATTAATTACTTAAAAAAAACACATTTTGCCAGGATTCTGGAAAGAATTACTCCTGTATTCCTTATTTAATTTTTTAAAATGTTTTATTTATTTTTAAGACAGAGAGAGAGACAGAGCATGAGTGGGGATGGGGCAGAGAGAGAGAGGGAGACACAGAATCTGAAGCAGGCTCCAGGCTCTGAGCTGTCAGCACAGAACCCGATAAGGGGCTCAAACTCATGACCTGTGAGATCGTGACCTGAGTGGAAGTCGGACGCTCAACCGACTGAGCCCCCGGGCGCCCCTATTCCTTCCTTATTTAAAAGATCCAATCATGTTGTGCTCTGTTACACATAAAAATAACACTATTTGCTAGGCATGCAAATTCATATCATTAAAATTGCAAATGGCTAAAACACTAACTGAATCAATATAAATCTTCCTCCTTGACTGTAACAGAATGCTCGAATTCATGTAGTTGAGTATTTATCCTACAAAGACACCACATGTATATTCTAAGGAACAGAAGGCTTAGGGTTTCATTATTGGGGTGCTAAGTATACAAATATTGCTTATTCTACCAAATGGCTTTGAGGCATTCACCAGCTCCATGAGTCACAAAAGAAAAGCAAATATTTCAAATGCTTTCTGCTACAGAAAATATGTCCCTCTTTATGCAATGACAGCTATCTTACACTCTAGAAAATATGAACAGAGAAAGGGGATACACTATTAACATACTATTTAATCTTGTCCTAATAGGGCCACAATTCCTTCTTGACCATTTTGATATGCAATTCTAAAACGCAACTATTTACTTTCATTTTAAAAAAATTTTAGGGTCACCTAGGTGGCTCAGTCAGTTAAGTGTCTGACTCTTGATTTTGGCTCAGGTCATGCTCTCATGGTTCGTGGGTTTGAGCCCTGCATCAGGTTCCACGCTGACAGCAGGGAGCCTCCTTGGGATTTTCTCTCACTCCCTGCGCCTCTCCTGACTCTCCTGCTCACGTGCACTCTCTCTCTCTCTCTCTCAAAATAAACTATGTATAAAAAAATAATAAATGAAATAAAAAATTAAAAATTTTAATTGTTTAAAAGTAAAAACAAAAAGCCAAATAGAAAGTTAACTGAATTAACTTATTCAAGTACTCACATTTTAAAAATAAGTAACTAATTAGTAACAGTTTGAAATAAACAGGAAACAAGATGTTACTTTTAAGTAGCTTAGATTTCTAGTTGCATATTTACGAAATAATATTCATTCAGGAAGGAAATACAAAATTTGTTTAGCATTCTCATAACTTCCATAAACCAAAAGCAAAGTTTACATTAGATAATCTTTGCTAAGTCAACATTTTATTTTAAATTATAAGTACACAGACACTTGCTGGGCACATGCCTTATTTTTTGTAAACAGATATTTTTCTACTGCGCAAATATTATATACACTTTCTGCTGTTGCCTTTTGTTTTGGGATCCTCTTAAAACCCCAAATTAGGTGGTAATAACTACTGCATGTCAAGAATTTACCCTGTCTTTACTGATGGCAAAGAACTCTTCGATCCTAGTAAGCTATTAACAAAGCTACTAATAAACAACTGGCTCTGACACCACTGCAACAAGCCATGCAAACCGACCAGGCCAGTCCACATCACAGGCCACGGTCCTCTTGACCTCCAAAATAAGACTTTCCAACTCTTCCGTTGCACCATTTACTTCTACTGCCTAATCACTCCTCTACCAAACTTAGAGGATCTTCCCTCCTTCACTTCACAACCAGACTGACTGAAACAATTACAGGCACAACTTGTTTTATTGTACTTGCTTTGCGGCAACCCAGCTTTGAGCGAATCTACTGGCACCATTTTTCCAAAAGCATTTGCTCACTCTGTGCTTCTGTTACAGTTTGGTAATTCTTGCAATATTTCAAACTTATTTTTTGTTATAGTGATCTGTGATCAGTGATTATGACTTGCTGAAGGCTCAGATGATAGCATTTTTTAGTAGTAAACTATTTTAAAATTAAGGTATGTATACTGTTTTTTAGACATAATGCTACTGCACACTTAACAGACTATAGTGTAAACATAACTTTATATGCACTGGGAAACCAAAAATTTCATTAGACTATATTATTGGGATATTCATTTTATTGTGGTGGTTGAGAACCGAATCCAAAGTATCTCCAAAGTATGCCTCTATTATAAATTTTATTATCATCAGGGTCTAAGACACCACTGGGCAATCCTAGATTTCTTTCATCCACTGCTATATTTCAACCTTCACAACCTTCCTCAAATTCATGACTATCCTCCCTCCTTCTAGGTAGATAATCATGGATTCTACTTCAGAAAATACAGAAACTATCAGACTGGAACTATTTCACCTACATGCCAACCAAATCTAAAACCCTCTTGCATTTGAATCTGTACAGATCTTCTGCCTTTGTGTTATGACAAAAGAAGTGTCTAAGTGTCTATTTATCTCAAACCCATCCTATTAACTATGCTCTGCTGCTCTTCCCACCTTCTAGGAACCACACTTCTTATACTGGCCCCCTAAGGTATCTCATCCATTCTCATGGCATTAAATGGCATCTATACACTTAACATTTCTAATTTTTATCTCCAGCCCAACCTTCTGCATAGAGCACTAGCTTATACAACCTACTGCCTATCCCATATCTCCATCTGGATGTTTCGCAAGCATCTCAAACTTAGTATATCCAGAACAACCCAATTTTCTCCAATCCCTACTATCACTAAATAGCACTAACTGCCAACCCAGTTGCTCAAGCCAGAATCTAGAGGTAATGGATTCTTCTTTCCCCACCCCCCCCCCACATTTATCAGCAGTCCTTTCAGTTCAACTTCCCAAACTCTCCAGTTTCCACTGGCATGAACTTATTTTGTTCAGGTCACTATCACCTCTTCCACTGACCACTGGAACAGCCTCCTAACCAGTCTCCTGATTCCATTCAGCACTTCCCACATAATATCCAAGGTGATCTACTCAGCACTCATGTCATTCCCCTGCTGAAAAGACTTTAACAGCTTCCAAATGCACTCAAAATAAAATCCAAATGCCTTATCACAGTCTACAAAGCCCCACACACTATGGGTTATTTACTTCTCTGAGTTTACCTTGTGCTACTTACCCTTCCTCTGCTTCAACCACACTTTCCTCCTTTTATTCCAAGAACTAACAACCTCTTTCCTGCCTCAGTTGCTGTGCACATGCTATTCTACTCTGAATGTCTAAATACCTCTCATCTTTCAAATTTTAGTTTAAATTTCATGTTCCCAGAGAAGGCTTTTTCACCACCCTAAGATAAACCTTCCAATATCCTATGTCCCTCCATTATCCTCTATTTCAGTACACTGTGATACTGATGATCAAAATTTGCATTAGTTTTGTTTGTTGTTCATGGGAGGGATAAGTGTTTTCTTCCCTACTAGATTATAATCACTAAAATGAAAACATTGTCTATTTCAACCACCATTATATTGCTAGCACCTAGAACACTGCCTGGCACACAATCCCTGATAAATGAATAAATCTTCATATTGAAAATTTTAAAGACCCTTCATTACTACCCCAAGAAAACATTAACCCTGAAGACACCACCAAGAAAAAACCCATTTTGTCTTCAACTTTAGAACTGAAACATGCTTCTATACTAACCAGAAACACAAGGGAGATTTCCTTAGACATGGGGAAACCAAACTGAACTGACTTCCTCTTCTTTCTCACATCTTTAAAAAGAATGAATTACTTTGTCCAAGATAAACCCTACTGTACGAAATGATTATGTTCCAAAAGTTCATTTACCATAAAGAAACATTATAAACAATAGCTACATTCCAAATCAGACTGTTACACAAATCTAAAATAACCCAAGGTATATTACTAACAATATTATATCATACTAAACATGTATCACAAGTTTTTTGGGGGAAATATGTAGACAATGCTTCAACTTGAGATGTTGTAAGGAAAACTGTCACCAGTGGCATCTACACAATCTGGGTTAGAGAGGGAAGAGAAGACTGCTGGTAAGCTGTGGGGAAGATAAGGGCTTCCTGCTAACCTAGGGTCCTTGGCTTCTCCCTGTCCTCTTTGCACAACTCCAGGAATTAACCTGCCTCCTTCCTCTTTTCCAGCTGTAATTTGTTGTCTTAAGCCAAGGTTTCTTACATTTACTAAGCTACTGACAGAAGAGTTTTAGTTTCTGCTTTCCTCTCTAACTGCTGAAATAAATATACAAACTCTTCTAATGTTTCTAATGAAATGCCAATAATGTATAAAGACAGGGTCTACAAGTAAAATTAATGCTTCAGTAAGTTTTAAAATTCTCTCTATGATGTTATCCCTAATATCTACTGAAATGTAAGGACATCAGATATTAATTTCACTATTCAATCACATATTCTTTTGTCCTCAGCTCTCCTTCCTCCTCACCTTTCAGAGGTGAGGATGCTGAGGATCCCCTCCCTTGATTTTAGGATGTTCCTTCTTGTTCTTGTCTCTTTAAGTATTCAGACCTTTAAAAGGCAAAGAGGAAGCAAAATGGATGACAAATATTATTCTTCAGGTGCACAATCAATAAATGAATTAATAAACATTTTCCAAGTATTTACCATTTGCCACACTAAGGTAGGCCTCAGGAATATAAAATTAGTAAAACCTCCCATCCTAAGGCACTTACCATCCCAAGTAAGGGACACAGACCAGTAAAATGAGCTAAAAAGGTAAAAGAACAAAATGCCACAGAAGCAACCAACTATAAGGAAACAGATGAATTGGGCTCTGAAGAAGAGGTGACATATTACCTGGAACTTAAGAGACATGGGAGTTCCAACACATGCTAAGAGGAACTATACTACAGACCATGGAGGCTCTAAATCAGATTATTTTATGAAAGTAACAATGATGGGATTATGGAGAATGAATCAGAAAAAGGAAGAGCCTGGCAGCAAGAAGTTTACTGCAATGTTCTGGAAGCAGGATCCGATTTAAGGCAGAAGCTGAAGAGAAGGAGCCAAATATGATGAACATATATAAGTTAGAATCACAGGTCTTAATGATAATGACTATAGATCAGAGAGGACAGTTGGAAAGTGGAGAGGAAATCTAGAAAGCTCCTAGCTTGAGAATTAAGTGGACAGTAACAAAAGCACTAAGATTTGTTCATTGAACATTTAATATATATGGGTAAAACTTAACACATTCTCATTTAATTCTCACACAATGCTAAGCATTAAATACTACTAAAATCCCCGTTTTAGAAATGAGAAAACCAAAGGATAGGAGTTACATAACTTGGCCAAAGATCATAAAGCTAGTATATACAGAAGCAGACTCTGAATCCAGATCAATGTGACTTCAGAAGTGGCATTCTTTCTTTTTAAGTTTTTATTTTAATCACCCGGTGCCCATCACAAGTGCCTCCTTAATCCCCGTCATCCATTTTACCCATCCCTCCACCCTCTGGTAACCATCAGTTTGTTCTCTATAGTTAAGAGTCTGTTTCTTGGTTTGTCTTTCTTTTTCCCCCTCTGCTCATTTGTTTTGTTTCTTAAACTCCACATGAGTGAAATCATATAATATTTCTCTTTCTCTGACTCACTTATTTCACTCAGCATTATACTCTTTAGCTCCATCCATGTCATTGCAAGTGACAAGATTTCACTCTTCTTTATAGTTGAATAATATCTCACTGTATATATATACACATCTTCTTTATCGAATCATCAATTGGTAGATACCTGGGCTGCTTCCATATCCTGGCTATTGTAAATAATGTTGCCATAAACTCAAGGGTGCATGTATCCCTATGAGTTAGTGTTTTTGTATTCTTCGGGTAAAGAGTGGCAACCTTAAACAACACTCCATTAACCAAGATAAAATTATTCAGAAGAGAAACAGATTTGGACCTGTTAAACTGAAGTCAAAGGACTAATGTTAAGATTGATTTACATTTCATAGTGAAATCCTGATGATTATCCTGCACATTTTGTATAGGAAATATGTATTCAGGAGTGAGAAAGAAGGTAGACTGGACATCTGCAGGAAAGTAAAGATTATTAAATACAGTGGAAACACCAGGTCTTCCCAGAGGGAGCAAGGAGAAGTGAGATAGGCTTCATATGGGGAATGTATTGCCTCCCTTCCCTTCCTTAGCACCCGCTTTTCCTCCCTCAGAGCTAAGTGACCTGCACTGGTAAGAATACTATTTGGGGATAGATTTCAAAAAATCTTGAAGGCAAATGGCTACAGCAGACAGTAAAATTCTGGTGAGAGGTTCAACAAACTTTCCATGAAGTCTAACCTCACCAGACCTTACCGCAACTTGTTTAGCTTGTGCCTTTCCCCCACCAGTTATCACAGAGCTGCTATGAGGCTCATGTAAACTGGGAACTGAAAATGTCCTCAGAAATCAATCCAATCCAGGGCCCCTGGGTGGCTCAGTTGGTTAAGCGTCCAACTGTTGATTTCAGCTGAGGTCATGATCTCAGTCATGAGATCGAGTCCCATATCAAGGCCCAGCATGAAGCATACCTAAGATTCTCTCCTGCTCCATCCCCCTGGAGAGAGGGAGAGAGGGAGAGAGGGAGAGAAAAGAAAGAAAAACTCAACCTAATCTAAATTCTTCCTGTAGATAAGGAAACCAGCTCCAGTGGAATTAGTGACTTGCTTGAGCTCCCACAGTTCCTCAGTAGCAGAGATGAGATCAGAATTCAGTTATCACAGATATCTAACTGATATGTCAACTGAATAGTCAGCATGAAAAAATGGGTTCAGGGACGAAATTTAGGTTGATCCAGTTCTGCCCAAAGTAAACACTGCCTCCCTGGCACAGAGAAACCCTATCACCAGAGAGACTGCCACTCTATTAGGGTCTCCAAGAGGTATGTGGAAATAGTCATTCAAACCATTCCATTTCCTTGTTCTAATACTATCCATATGTATTGGAATACCAATTTATTGATATATAATGGACCCCATCACCCACCACACACTTACCAAGAAGCTAATCAATTCAAGATATATACTAAGAAAAATAAGAAATTACACCAGAAAATTATGAACTAGACCATGAAAATTGTAATTCAAGAGAGGGAAGGGCTGGTCATAGAGGAGGTCCTGCCTAGAATCAGCCAAAACTACACAAGTCTCTCATCAGGTCAGTCTCTAAACACCAAATGTGAATGTATATTTAAATTATGAATGTTTCAAACTGATTTAATAACAGCAAATATAAACATACCTCATTTTATTGTGCTTCACTTTACTGCACTTCACAGATAACTGTGGTTCTTAGAGATTCTACATTTGTGGCAACCGTGTGTCAAGCAAGTCTATCTGCAATCATTTTTCCAACAGCATTTGCTCACTTCATGTCTGTCACATTTTGGTAAATTTCACAATATTTCAAACTTTCTCATTTTTACTGTATTTGTTATGGTGATCTGTGACCTCTGATGCTACCATTGTGTAATTATTTTGGGGTTCCACAAACCATGCTCGTATGACAGCAAACTTAATCGATAAATGTTACATGTGTTCGGACTGCTCCACGGGCCAGCTTTCCACCATCTCTTTTCCTCTCCTCAGGCCTCCCTATTCCCTGACAATAACAATACTGAAATTAGGCCAATTAACAGCCCAGTTATGGCCTCTAAACGTTCAAGTAAAAGGAAGTGTTGCACATCTCCCACTTTAAATCAAAAACTATAACTGATTAAACTTAGAGGCTGAAAGCTAGGTCTCTTGTGCAACACAGCCAATTTGCAAATGCAAAGGAAAAAATCTTCAAAGAAAAGTGTTATTCCAGAGAAAGCAGGAATGATGAGAAAGCAAAACAGCCTTATTGCCGGTATGAAGATTTTAGTGGTCCGGACAGAAGATAAAACCACCCACAACATTCCCTTAAGCCAAAGCCTAATCCAGAGCAAGGCCCTAATTCTTCTATTCTATGAAGACTGAGAGAGGTGAGAAAGCTGACAAAAGTTTGAAACTGGCAGAGGTGACTCATGAGGTTTAAGAAGCCAACTTCAGAATATAAAAATGCAAGGTGAAACACCTAGAAGATGCAAGTTATCCAGAAGAAGATTTAGTAGCTAAGATTAATGAAGGTGGCTACGCTAAACAAATTTTCAATATAAACAAAAGAGCCTTATATTGGAAGATGTCTTCTGCGACTTTCATAGCTATAGCTAGAGAGAAGTCAATGCCTGGCTTCAAAGCTTCAAAGGACAAGCTTACTCTCTTGTTAGGGGCTTATGCAGCTGATGACTTTAAGTTGAAGCCAATGCTCATTGACTATTCCAAAAATCCCTAGGGCCCTTAAGAATTACACTGAATCTACTCTGCCTACGCTCTATAAATGGAACAAAGCCTGGATGACAGCACACCTTTTTACAATATAATTTACTGAATATTTTAAGCCCAATGTTGAGACCTACTGCTCAGAAAGAAAGATTCCTTTCAACATACTACTGCTAACTGAAAATGCACCTGGTCCCCCAAGAGCTCTGATGAAGATGTACAATGAGATTAATGTTGTTTTCAAGCCTCCTAACACACCATCCATTCTGCAGCCCATAGATCAAAGTGTCATTTCAATTATCAAGTCTAATTATTTAACAAATATATTTCATAAGGCTAATGCTGCCATGGATAGTGAGTCCTTTGATGGACCTGGGCTAAGTAAATTGAAAATCTTCCAGAGAGGATTCACCATTCTGGATGCCATTAAGAACACTCCTGATTCATGGGAAGAGATCAAAATATTAACATGAACAGGAGTTTGGAAGAAGTGGATTCCAACCCACATGGAGGACTATGAGGAGTTCAAGACTTCAGTGGAGGAAGTAACTGTAAATGTCGTGGAAACAGTAAGAGAGCTAGAATTAGAAGAGCCTGAAGGACTAAATTGCTGCAATCTTGTAATAAAACTTGAATGGATAAAGTTGTTTCTTATGCATGAGCAAATAAAGTGGTTTCTTGAGGTGCAATCTACTCCTAAAGATGAACACAAAAGGACAACAAAGTATTTAGAATAGGACATAAGCTTAGTTGATAAAGCAGCAGGAGGGTTTGAGACCATGGACTCCCAATTTTGAAAGAAGTTCTACTGTGAATAAAGTGCTATCAAACAGCATCACATGCTGCAGAGAAATCATTCATGAAAGGAAGAGTCGATCAATGAGGCAAACTTCATTGTTGTCTTAAATTATTTCTTTAAGAAATTAACTGGGGCCACACCCACCCCACCATTTCAGCAACTATCACCCTGATCAGTCAGCAGCCATCAACATCAAGGCAAGAGCCTCTATCAGCAAAACGACCATGACTTACCGAAAGCTCAGATAGTGGTTAGCATTTTTAGTAATAAAAGTATTTTTTTAATTAAGGTATGCACATTGCTTTTTTAGACATACTGTTGTTATTGCATACTTAATAGACAACAGCATAATGCAAACATAACTTGTATATGCACTGAGAAACAAAACAATTCTTCTGACTTGCTTTATTGCAATATTCACTTTATTGCAGTGGTCTGGAACCAAACCAGCAATTATCTCTGAGGTATGCCTGTAAAACTCAAAACGATTACTGTCAGCAACTATTTAAATATTTTAAGAATGCATATACTAATATGCAAAATTAAGCTGAACTTTAAAACAAGTGAAAACCGCAAACAGGTGTCAATAGCAAATAAGCAATCTAGAAAAACTATGTAATCACTTTTGGTTTTATATTTGAGATTTATGTTATTATAAAATTAATACTCTACCATCTAAAAGTAATTGGAATACCTTCCAAGTCATTTCCTCTCTTCCTGGTTTGACTCTTCAAAAGTCTAAATTAATCTTATTTTAGAGGATGACCCTCCCCTCTTCCAGAACTACTCTTTAACAACATAATTCTCAGTAGTACATTCTACACTCCATCACAACACCATCATCTAAGACTTAAGTTTCTATAATATGATCATTAATATTCTACAAAGTATATTGTTGATTTTCCATAGCTATTAAAAACAGAAACAGACTGCATAAAGTCCCAACACTACCTTAGCTAACATATTTTGTTAATCAATAAGGTACAAAAAAAAAAAAAAACTGGCAATGAAGCATGAAAATATTTCATAACTCCATAATTGTCCTCCATTCCACTCCACTCCATCCAACAAATTAAGGGAAGACTACACCAAGATCATGCAAATAGTAATTATATTAACCTAACCTTTAAATCTTTGTTTGGACATATCTCCTCGAATCCTATTCTGTTTCTTCCTCTCCTTCAGGTTTTCTTGGAACTTACCTCTTAAGCAGCTGTTGAATTGTCCCTTTCTCTCCTTTTACATTGCCTTAGTTGAAGTCCTCAACATTTCTTGCCTGACTACTATAATCCCATTTTTTTGCAAAACTAAGTTATCTTATAAAATGTAAATTTGGGGGGCGCCTGGGTGGCTCACTCAGTTAAATGTCCGACTTCAGCTCAGGTCATGACCTCGTGGTTCATGAGTTCAAGCCCCGCGTCGGGCTCTGTGCTAACAGCTCAGAGCCTGAAGCCTGCTTCAGATTCTGTCTCCTACTCTCTCTGCCTCTCCCCTGCTCATGCTCAGTCTCTCTCTCTCTCCCAAAAAAAAATAAACATTACAAAATTAAAAAAAAATAAAAAATGTAAATTTGGTAATTTTACTTCTCTACTTAACTTTCCAAGTCCTCTCTTGCTAGTGTTTTATAGGATCTTAATAGGTTATACAAATCTTAACAATCTGTGCCCCACATCCCTCTAGCTATCCCCAGCTACAACTCCTGCTTTGGCCAAGTCTGTGGCATAACTAGGTGTTTCAGAGCTCCTTGCCTGGATACTTTTTTCTTTGCCCACTCAGAAGGTGATAAAGTCCTACAGTAGAATCAGCTCAAATATTACCATCTGAGTCTTCACTGACCCACCCCTGTCAAAACAGTTAAGGTACATATTAGCACTCTGAATAAGACATTACACTTCATTATATTTTAAATAAACAACTTCAATTGAGGGTCTTTGAGCTTATTCATCCTGTATCTCAAAGACTGAACCCAGGGTATAGCACCCAGAATTAAACCAATAAACATGTGTAACAAGGGTGCCTAAGTGGTTCAGTTGGCATCTGACTGTTGGTTGCAGCTTGGGTCATGGTCTCATGGTTTGTGAATTCAAGCCCACATCGGACTCCATGCTAGCAGCATGGAGCCTGCTTGGGGTTCTCATTCTCTCCCTCTCTCTCTGCCCCTTCCCAGCTCACTCTCTCTGTCTCTCTCTCAAAATACACTTTAAACAAACAAATAAATAAATGTAATATAGAGGCAACATGTTAAAAAACCTTAATATGGAAAATTGTTATTACTCCATGACAAAAGTTTTTGTCAAAGATTAAAAACTCTGTCAGTTTTAGGTGAAATAGGAAAATGAAAAAATAGAAAAACTGGTATTAAGTGCAGTGTAATTTAAAACATTAGAAACATTGAGAACTGCTACATTTCTTTGTAAAAATTTATCAAGAGTTGTTTAAACAGTGCCCACCTATGCCTTGGCAAATCGTTGTACTCCTTCTAAGTTTGGGTCAACTTCCAACATTCTATCCTTTGCACTTTCAATGTCATGAAATATCTCTGAGAGTTCCTTTCATAACAATTTTTTTTGCTTGTGTTACTTTGAGACATTTTCATCCTTCTTGTCATACCACCTTCCTCATTTATGTCAACTTATCTGCCTTCACTAAATCCCGTTGGCTGCATGTCTAGTCTCTCAATGGTGACAGCATCCACAGTCCATGGTGAGCTATTTCTTCTACAATTCCCCATCCATGTGTGATTCCAATTTCACTCCCAGTATTATCACTCTTTGTTTCTTTGCTGTACAATTCCCACTGTCAATGATCCATTTTTGTAAAAAAGGTCGTGAGTTTATTAGTGGAAGGCAAAAAGGCAACACTACTACACACTGTGCCTATGCATGAACTGTGTAACAAATATACAGTGACCAACCATGGGCAGACTCTGAAATAAGTGACATGAGCGGTCACTGGGTCACAATGCACACCTGTTATTTACATAATGAAGAACAAGGAGTTCTTACTTCAAGCAATTATTCATTCTTAAAGTATGGTGGTAACTAAAATGGGAACCCTGTTGTTGGATGGCTGGTGCTACTGACCTAAACCCTGATAACTGAAATGTGTATACTGAAAGTATACAAAGCACTGATGGTTTCCAAAAATCTATCTGGTATGTCATTTTCTTTTTAAAATGATTTTAATCTGTTAGCAGATGCTGTAAACTGCTTCAAAGTTTACACATCATTCAAATTGCCAACATACTCCTTTTTTTTTTTAAGTAGGCTTCATGCCCAACATGGGGCTTGAGCACACAACCCTGAGATCAAGACCTGAGCTAAAATCAACAGATGCTTCACCGACTGGGTCACTCAGCACCCCCAACTGCCAATATATTTCAGTTAAAGTACCCCATTCAAGGGGCATGTGGGTAGCTAAGTTGGTGAAAAGTCTGACTCTTGACTTCAGCTCAGGTCATGATCTCACAGTCTGTAAGATAGAGCCCCACATAGGGGTCTGTGCTGGCAGCGTGGAGCCTGTGTAGGATTCTCTCTCCTCTCTCTCTGTGCCCCTCCCCTGCTCGTACACACTCAAAATAAATAGACATTTTTAAAATACGAATTAAAAAATAAAGTACCCTATCCAACTTTAAATTTAAAAAATGATTATTTTTACATTAAAGCTTCAAAGACTGACTAAAGTGGATGGATTGATCAATTACAGAACACACTTAGAAACTAAAAAGTCACAAATTGGTATTTCTTTGATATAACTCACTGACTGAAAATTTAGGAATTGGGTCATCAATAGAAAACAGAATCAACTAAGCTTACAAACTGCCTTTTGAAGTTATTCAGCAACTCAAAATAATGTCTATCAATTTCAATTTGTTACTTAATACTACAAAATATACTAACCCAAAGTAGTTGAGAAGCTTTATCAGATCACATAAACCGTGCATGCAACTACACAGTGCCCACAAATAGAGGAAAGTATACCAATTATTCATTTCCAGTGGGTGGGTAACTTTCTATCCAATCCTAAAGGCTTACTACTAATTTGGTTCAACTTGGCTTAATTCCTAGAAGACTGGACTGGGGAGTTCATGAATTATCAACATCTGACAAATTCTAAGACAGTAACATCAGGGTTGAATTTACCAGTTAGTATTTGACTCACAAATGTACTAACTATATATATTTGTCTTTTAAAGGTGATCAAAGGTGCTAACCATTCTACAGTTCAAAAAAGAAGCAATTTAGTGAGAATATTTTATTGGCTTTGACATTTTAAATTTATCTCAGAAAATACTAACAAATCCTCATACAGGAGTCTAGACTACTGAAATAAATATTTCTTGGAATCCAAGAGGTCTTTACTGCTTACATCTTAGTTACTGACATTCATACTTGAATGAGCTTCAAATTGGAAAAAATCTGAGGTCTCTCCCTGTTTAAAGTCTTTACTGGTATCTCACAGCTCTTAGTATATCTAACACTAAATCTTTTAAGCCTGGTTTATAAAGCACTTTAAGCACTTATTTCTTATGCCTGTCAAGCCACTAGTTCCCCAGGACTGCTCTTCCCTCATCAATAGACTTCTTTCAGTTCCTCAAATGGCCACCCTCTCTCACTCCACCTCTCATGCTGGTACTTCTCATCTTCTCCCAACCTGTTCTTCCTCCAACCCATGCCCTTATGCTAACATCCTCTGCCATTCTTCTGGCTAATTCCCACTCCACCTTCAACTTAAAAGTAATTGCCTCCGAAAATCCTTCCCTATATACCAGAGGTCAGGTAACCAAGTAGATACTCCCATAACTATTTCAATTATCAACACTCATCAAATTATAGCAATTACTTATTTAAAGATTGTCTTGCCCCTACGACTACAAAATGAGTGAAAATAAAGAATGAGTTAGGGGCGCCTGGGTGGCGCAGTCGGTTAAGCGTCCGACTTCAGCCAGGTCACGGTCTCGCGGCCCGTGAGTTCGAGCCCCGCGTCAGGCTCTGGGCTGATGGCTCAGAGCCTGGAGCCTATTTCCGATTCTGTGTCTCCCTCTCTCTCTGCCCCTCCCCCGTTCATGCTCTGTCTCTCGCTGTCCCAAAAATAAATAAACGTTGAAAAAAAAAATTAAAAAAAAAAAAAAATAGAGTGTGAGTGTACAGAAGTATATTCATGCAGGAACGTTTATACACAAATGTCCCATCTCACTCTAAAGTCTTTCGTTCCCTGTCTGAGATCTTTAAGGCACTTATTTACTCCCTAAACCCATAAGGTAAGATACTTAATAGTGAGATATTCCAAAGGTCCATCAGGATCCTCAATAAAATAACAATTATTACAAACTAGTACTTACCAGGTGCCCAAGAACCGTTCTACGAACTTTACACATATATATTCACTTAATCCTCACAAGAAACCTATAAGGAAATATATGATTACCCCCATTTTACTTGTAAGGAAATCAAGACACAGCAGTGTTAAATAACTTGGCCCAAGGTCACAAAGCTGATAGACAGTGAAACCAGTATTCAAACCTAGGCAATCTGGCTTCAGGTAACGTATTCAGAAAGTTCAGAATCATTCAACAAAATTCACAAGAGCAAGAAAATAAGGTGTTTCTGGTCAAATACCACATAAATACAGTGAAAACAAAGTAGACAGACTACTTCAATCTACAATTCAAGTTTACGTTTTAGGTTTACATAGCATTTAAAATATAACTGGTGATAACATTTTATTGAGCTCTTACTAATTACCAGGGATTCTGTGAATCCTTTTAATACCATCCTTAGTTCTTATACTAACTCCAAGAAACGGGTAAGTAAACTAAGGTTAAGTAAGATTAAATAATCAGAAGTTAAATAACATGCCAAGGTCACATATAAGTAGTCATGTCTTAGACTAAGTTCTTAAACTAACAAAGTTTACCTTTAATGAGAGCATTTGCCTAAACCAGAATTTAAATTTATTGTAAATACCTTCCAGTTCAGCATAATTTATCTATAATTTTGCATACACTGGTGCATAAAATCTGCTTCTAAAACATTCTTGTCATATTTTCTTTATAATACTACCAACAGTGATGCAAGGTAGCACAATAAAGTTAAAATACATTCCTGGGGCGCCTGGGTGGGCTCAGTCAGTGAGTGACCAACCTCAGCTCAGGTCATAATCTTGCGGTATGTGGGTTTAAGCCCTTCGTTAGGCACTGTGCTGACAGCTCAGAGCCTAGAGCCTGCTTCAGATTCTGTGTCTCCCTCTCTCTCTGGCCCTCCCCTGCTTGTGCTCTGTCTGTGTCTCTCTCAAAAATAAACATTAAATAAATAAATAAACAAACAAATAAATAAATACTTAATATGGTAGAGAACAAGTATTATTTGGCTTACCTTTATAAAAGACATATTCTCAATCATTTATAAAATATCATTATTTACCTAGTTCAGTAAAAGGGAAAAATTTACATACCACTAAAAGAGTCTGGACTACAATCATCATTATTATCATCACTGCATTTACAAAGTCTATTCTGAAACACTTCATATTCATTAACTAACTTAATCCTTTAATAATCCTATAATAAAGTTACTATTCACTCCATTTTACAGCGAGCAGCCAGAGGCACAGACAGGTCACACAGCACAAAGTTGTACAGCTAGAATATAGTAAAGTCAGGACCATCACAGCAGCAGGCTGTCCCCACACCCCAATCTATGCTCCATAACAAGAGCATTCTATCACAGCAACAGAACTCAACACCTTGCATAAAACTGTAAATTGAAAACAGCAATCATTTGCTCTTTTTCCAAGTTATTTCTAAATTCAAAGATTAGGAAATTCCACAACTACATTAAAGAATATTAAGCTGGGAAGCACTTATCCAATAGACATCTTCATCTAGCATCAATAAAGCTGGCACTTTGTTGGTGTTTTATTCATAAACCTGAGTGTTCCATTAAGAAAAAGTTATCTAGGGGCACCTGGGTGGCTCACTCGGTTGAGCGTCTGACTTCAGCTCAGATCCCATCTCACTGGTCGTGGGCCTTGAGCCCCACGGTTGGGCTCTGGGCTGACAATTCAGAGCCTGGAGCCTGCTTCAGGTTCTGTGTCTCCCTCTCTCTGACCCTCCCTGCTCGCACTCTGTGTTTCTCTCTCCCAAAAATAAACATTAAAAAAAAAATTAAAAAGAAAAAGATATCTAAATCATCATTACACTTGCTTTGAAATTACCATCTTTGAAATACTTGATATAGTTTTTAGTTACAGCATAATATAAAAACTAAGATAGCTAAATACTTGAGAAAAGATTCACTACAGATTATAAAACAGATTTCATCTCCTCTGAGCTAGAGATGATCAGGTTCCTAATTTTGGAATTATATAAAGTTGCCCAAGGAAACACTGAAGGTGGCTGATCCTCATACAATTAGATAGTAGATAATCAAGTCCAAAAACATGAATCATGAAAGAAAATCCAAATGTAACCTCACATTTTAATCATTTACTACTTATCTTCTTCTCTTATACAGAATAATTCACTTAAGAGCAGAATTATTGAAACTGAGGAAAAAATACAAGATAAAAATTTCAAAACATTTTTCCAGGTAACTCTAGTTAAGTCACTATGAATAAATAGTATAATACTCTCAGTGAAGGAGTGGACCAGGATTTGAATAAGGATCCTTTTTTTTTTTTTTAAGATTTTATTTTTAATGTTTGTTTATTTCTGAGACACAGACATGAGCTGGGGAGGAGCAGAGAGAGAGGGAGACACAGAATCCAAAGCAGGCTGTATCTAGGCTCTGAGCTTCAGCAGAGAGCCTGATGTGGGGCTCGAACTCACAAACCTTGAGATCATGACCTGAGCCAAAATCAGACGCCTGAGCCACCCAGGCACCCCTGAATAAGGATCCTTTTATCCACAACAGGATTATTTTAGAATGGTGTATCATCTAGTTGAAGGAGTTACCACATTTGAAAAACAATGATCAAAGAACTCTAATAAAATTACAAAGAGAAGGAAACAAATTTAAATGAAGGCTTATTCTGTGTTTACCTATACTGTATAGATAAGGAAATTAAGATTCTGAAACATTGAAAACTCTGATTTAAAAAAAAAAAAAATCACACAGCTATTAAGTGGTGGGGTTAAAGATTAGAACCCAGACTTAATTCCTCTGTAACATTCCTAGAACATTAAATTCTGAAGCTTTTCTTTGATTATTCAAAGATGCTTCATGATAGTATTTGTGACTAAAACTAAGTTTTCTAGTAGATTAGTAACAAATTGGTTTCCATTGGACACCACAGGTTAGGCAGATTTCTTACATATGACAACTTTAAAAGGCTCAACCCAGAGAAGAAAAAAATTGATAAAATGGACTTCATCAAAATTAAGAACTTCTGCTCCTTGAAAGATACTGTTAAGAAAATGAAATGACTACTGGTAGACTGGGAGGAAATACTGCAAAACACATATCTGAATAAGGACTTGTATCTAAAATACATAAAGAACTCATAAAACTCAATAACAACATAATTTTTTTAAAAACAGGCAAAAGGTATGAAGACATTTCACTAAAAAGATATACAGATGGCATAAACGCATGTGAAAAGCTCCCCATCATTAAAGAAATGTGATTTAAAATCATAAAGAGATACCCCTACATACTTATTAGACTGACTAAAATTAAGAAAAATATAAACAAAAGACCTGACAACACCAGTGCTGGGGAAAGACTCAGAGCAATTGAACTCTCAAACTGTTTTCTTCCAGTTCTCATACAATACTGACAGGCATGCAAAATAATGTGGTCACTTTCAAAAAGATGGCAGTTTCTTATAAATTTAAGTATATGCTTAGCATACTACCCAGCAATCCCACTCCTCAGTAGTTATCCAAGAGAAATGAAAATATATGTTCATGCTAATGTTTACAGCAGCCCTATTCATAATCTCTCCAAACTGGAAATAATACAAATGCCCTTCAGCTGGTGAATGGATAAACTTGGTAAACATCCCTACAATAAACTACACAGAAATAGAAAAAACTGCTTTTACACTCATGACACATAGATGAATCTAAATGTACTATGCTAAAAAAATTTTTTACTTAGAAAAATTTTATATTATGCTAAGTGACAGAAACCAGACTCAAAGCTACATGCTCCGTGGCTCCATTTATAGGACATTCTAGTAAAGGCAAACTATCAGGGGTTTTCAGGAGTTGGGGTTAAGGGGATGGACTGATTGTAAAGGATACAAGGAAACTTCTTGGGAGTGCTAGATAAATCCTGTATCTTGACTACAGTAGTTTTACATGACTACATAATTTGTTAAAGCTCAGCACATTGTACTAAGAAGGATGAATGTTAAGGTAATGTAAATTGTACCTCAGCAACATAAACATCAACAAGAAACTAATATAAATGCAATTATGCAAATAATTCGTTACAAATGAATTATAATGGATATGAATTTGTAACCACAAACCCAGTGTAGAACATCATACCTCCATTTTAAAAAATCATTTAAAAATATTCCTTTAGAATATTCGCTTAACTCACACAGGGCATATATACCATTTTGTAACATACCATAGCATTAGCATTATTGGTTTTTATTTCAGTAAAATAATTATTTAAATAAAAATACTGCATGCATTCACTTTTTTCCAAAACCAATTTCATTAGTTTCTAAACAGGCTGAATGCTTTCATGTGCCAAGAAACAATTTTATATCATTCCTTTGTTATAACTGAATAAAAAAACATTGCTCTTATAAAAAGAATTAATTTACTACTGAAGACCTCATGGTTATAGATTTTTCAAATCTCTGTAATACCATCATCCACTTATTGGTCCATTTGACTTCAGAAATCTTAAGAAAACAGCAGTTAAATAGCTTTTATTACATTTGAAAGAGGTAGGTGTGTGTCTGGAATGATAGCTATTTTTCTCGTTTAGGGGGTGAGAACACAAAGCAGCCCCAAACTAAACTCTGAGGAGTACAAGTCTCTGTTTTCAAAGCTGTAACCTATTAAATAGTCCAGATTACATTTAACTCCTTTTAAAAGCAGTTCCCTTCCTCCCCCCACTTCCCCCCCCCCCGCCCCCGCCCCATTCTGTATATTCAGGGGCTCTCAATGCCAAAGAAAACAGCCCCTCTCATTTGTATAACACTAATAGTTTATAAACGCATTTTCGCACATATAATCTCTTTTAATTCTCACCAAGGCCTATGAGAAAGTGCTTTGTTTTTTTGTTTTTTGTTTTTTTAATTTCCATTTTGTAGACATCAAAAACCCACTTGGAAGGTCAGATTAGTTGTTCAAAAATCACACACACCAGGTTAAGTGGCAGGGCCAGAATGCTGTTGTTTTTTTTTTAATTTTTTTTTTTAACGTTTATTTATTTTTGAGACAGAAAGAGACAGAGCATGAACGGGGGAGGGTCAGAGAGAGGGAGACACAGAATCTGAAACAGGCTCCAGGCTCAGCTGTCAGCACAGAGCCGATGCAGGGCTCGAACTCACGGACCGCGAGATCATGACCTGAGCCGAAGTCGGTCGCCTAACCGACTGAGCCACCCAGGCGCCCCCAGAATGCTGTTTTTTTATTACTCTGGTATCCATTAGCATCTACTACAGCCTGAAGACAGCCAACATTATGGGAAAGCTATACCTAACAATGTCTAGTAATACTAGCAACACTTGATAGCCACAATGTATTATTAAAGGAGAGTGAGTAAAGAACAGTTTAGTGACTACTAAATGTGGAATGAAATCCTGGATGGAAAAAACCAAAGGCCATTACTGGAACAAGAGGCAAATTTGAATAGAGATGCGTATTAGACAATACGACTGAATCAATGTTTAATTCCCTGAATTCGATAACTGTAACATAATACGTAGAGAAAGTCCTTGTTCTTAGGTGATACATATTTTAAATATTCAGGAATGAAAGGTTATGATATCTGCAACTTACTGAAAGTGATTCAAAAAAATGTGTGTATAGAGAGATCAAATGGCAAGACGCTAACCGGTGACCTAGGTGAAGATTATACCGTACTCAGTTATTACTACTGAATTTATAAGATTGAAATTTCAAAAGGTGTAGAAGATAAAAAGTAAAACATTAATATTCTCTAAGTTTTCTTAAATAGCTATTAGTCATCTCCAATGAGATCTTTTGTTAAGAAACTGAATTTAAAAAGACACATTATTTTTAGTGCCTCTGTAAGTTAACTCTAGTTGAATCAAACAGATTTGGTTCATTTAAAAACAACAGGGTACAAAACATGGCAGCAAACAACACATAATATTTCTGAGGAACAGCTCATACTTTTTTAATGCTATGGCAATTTTTAGTAAAATTTACATACTGTCCTTAATTTTAAGAAGCCTAACATCTGCTAAAAACAGATAAAATCCAATGTCCAATTCTTATGGATCATTAACAGTATTCCAAAAAGAGTAGACATGCTGTCAGATAGTACATACTTAGCTAAAATTCAATCCATTTCAATATATATGATTTTACCATTGAGTGTTTCTCCCATCCCATTCCAAAAGATTTTTTTAACAATTTTTTGTAATCTTAATATATTTCACAATAAATGCAGTGTAGTTGCACCATGTACATTATTTTATTTCCATGAATTCAACCATACATAAGCCCTCAGGGAAAAAACACTGTGGATTTCAATAGCATAGACACCATTTCACTAACAAACATGCCTTCCCCAAGGAGCACTAAGCACAAGTATGAGAATGGAGCTGTCCAGTTAACACATGCCTTTCTCCCTGTGCATCTTGCCAAGCTTCACTCCTAGTATTTAAAGCATTCTTGTGCAACAGATCCCACAATGTAAGGCAACTCTTCACCTGGTGCTCAGCTAAAGAAATTTATTTTTAAAGTTTCTGAAGGAAACACTAGCTACTTTGTACTTCTAGGAGACAATAAATGTATAACATAATTCACAACCACTTTAAGAGATTTTCAAAGGTTATTTTAACTAAAATCTATTTTTTTGTCACATGTACTAACTTCACAACTTAACTCTATCTGAACATGCAACTCCAACATAAATGTACACTATTATTTACACCAAGAACATAACACACTTCAATGCAAGGAGGACTTCTTTCTAAAGGCTACATTCAGAAACATTCCTTAAACTTTCTAGGTCAACTCCATATATTTCTTTTTAGTTATTCCTGAGTCCACCAATTTGTACTTTCTTTCTCTATATTTTAACCTGATCTAACCACACTTCTACATTCTTCCTACTCATAGACTCACAGCAAAAAGAAACTCAGAAATCACAATCTAGGGGTGTCTGGGTGGCTCAGTCGGTTAGGCATCGGACTCTTGATCTTGACCTCAGCTCAGGTCATGCTCTTTCAGTTCGTGAGTTCGAGCCCCGTGAACTCACAAACTTGTAGACAGAAATTCAGAAAAGAAAAAAAAAAAGTTCAGAAAAGACATTTATAAAGTGATGCTGAAACACAGCGAAACAAAGCAGCTCTTTGGCATTTAGAATCCTCAATACTAAGTTCTGAGTACTACTGAGTAGAACAGTTTTAGTATTTCTTGATCTGCAGAGGAACATAAGGGAATCCCATAAAATTGGGCCTCTTCCTTACAAAACTTAGTTTTGAATACAATTAGCTTATCATTTTATTCTGATGTCTTATTTTTATAATTCTTATCCCTGATGTTCTTTATATTAACTCTACTTTTTTGTTTTTGTAAGTTGTATTTATTTAAGTAATGTCTACACCCAACATGGGGCTCAAATTCACAACCTTGAGATCAACAATCACATGCTCTTCTGACTGAGCCAGTCAGGGACCCCTTATTAACTCTTGACTTTAAAATAAAAAACACTCTACAGGTTTGAAAATTATTTTTAACAAAAAGTACAATAAATTTTTAAAATTCTATTTGAAGCTTTCAACCTGGATTTTTAAAAAATAATAAGGTAAAAATAACAATTTTTCATTTTCAGAATGAGGTATGAACATTGAGGGCACCACTGTGGAGATTATTTCTCTAAATCAGCCTAAACTAAGTCATAGATAGAAAAAGTTTTCTGTGACATCAGGATATAATTCTCTAAAGCCCGCTTCTTCATAGCATACAGTCTTTATTTTCTTTTAAAAGGTCAGTGCAGAATAACATGAGTTTTACACTAAGATTTAAAGAAGCTTTACAGATCTTTGAATCAAAGTCAGACATCAAAAAATCATAGTTTAATGACCTTAACTTAAGTGTGAAAGTTCTTTATAAAATTCCAACCACGTCGGGGCATCTGGGTGGCTCCGTCGGTTAAGCAGTGACTCTTAGTTTTAGTTCAGGTCATGATCTCGGGGTTCATGTATTCAAGCCCCATGTCAGGCTCTACAGTGACAATGTGGGGCCTGTTTGGGATTCTCTCTGCCTCTCCCCCAGTCTCTCTCAAAATAAATAAACTTAAATAAGTAAGTAAATAAAATAATGTTGCCGATACTACTAAGGAAGCATTATTTAGTTTTTTTAGCTTGCTTAATTGAAGTGCCTAAGTTTGGGCTGAACACTATACCTTCACAATAAGGCTGACCTTCAAGGGCCAAACCCAGGAGTTGTGTCATGATCTGTTTCTGATCACAGACCTCTTTGAGAATCTAATGAAAGTTAAAAAGCCTCTTCTAGGGGTGCCTGAGTGGCTCAGTTCGTTAAGCATCTGACTTCGGCTCAGGTCATGATCTTGCGGTCCGTGAGTTTAAGCCCCGCATCGGGCTCTGTGCTGACAGCTCAGAGCCTGGAGCCTGCTTCAAATTCTGTCTCCCTCTCTGTCTGCCCCTCACCTGCTCGTGCTTTGTCTCTCTCTCTCTCTTCCAAAAATAAGCATTAAAAAAATATAAAAAAAATTAAAAGCCTCTTCTCAAAATACTCCATATGTGCACATACATACACATTTTTATTTTTTAAAACTATTTATTTATTTAAATAATCTCTACACCCAGCATGGGGCTTGAACCCACGACCCCAAGATCAAGAGTCACACGCTCTTCAGACTGAACCAGACAGGAGCCCCATATACAGAATTTTAATACAATTTTGAAGGAAGGAGTCATCATACAATCTATCAATCCATAGAAATAATTGTTATCACTGGTTACACAGGAAGAAATCCTTAAAACTTAATGCTTCTGGTATTCATACAGATTCTGATGAGAGTAAGAAGAACACCAGACAGGCATCTGGGATCTGAAGATGTTGGTGAAAGCTGCAATACTTCTGTTCTATGGTACCATAACTTCCAAAGCCATAGAAGTCAGATTCTGGTAAATGTCCATCTCTGCTCAGCAATCCCAAGACTCATGACCCTGTGCCATATCCACCTCTTATCATCTAGATTCTGCAAGCTGCTTTCATCTACTGTAGTTGCTGACAAGTCCACCCAGTCCACCCTTTAAAACCTTCAGGGACACAATGTTTCTCAAAAGGCAAGCCACAGCAGTTTTAAGCAACTCTGAAGAAAGTTCCTTTTTAATTTGACTAACCTGGTTTGTAAATTTTAGATCCTGCCCTACTGAATTTCTCCTCTTCTCAGTACCAGAAGGTAACAAAATAGTTTACCATTCAAAGAATCTAATCCTAAAACCAGGAGCAAAAAATCATTTAGCTCTACTTTTACCAAACAGATAAGTCAGAATAATGATGAAAAGCACTTTCTATTTGGAAGTCAAAATGTAACAGATCACTACTGGTTCAGTTCAAGAAAACAGAAAGGTTTCCACGTACACAGCATTTCCTACTTTGCTGGGCTTCTTTCACTGCGTAAAAAATTAAAAAGTATCAACATGAAAAGATTCAGATTATAGTCAATATTAACATCAGTTCTGTCTGCAAATAGTTTATTCTCTATATCTCTATTTATGTCTGTGATTCTGCAATAAATAGTTCTAATCAATGCAATATAAATATAGAAGTCATTATTTATTCATCAGAAAAAGACTGGCTTTCAAGAACTGTAAGCTGTCTCAGTCACCTTCAACAGCTCCTTTTTCATATTAAGAAACATCTCTTATTGAAACCAGTGTATTAATAAGGTCCACTGATCATATATAAGCAATCTGACACAAATGCTTGTTTCCTTTGAAACAAAGGAAACACTAATAATTATATTTGTTATTTTCTTCCTTAAATTATCCCACACTAGTGCTGGACAAAAAAGATTCACAAGTATTTTACAAACAGTGATTGATGCAGTCAATCAGATAGGAAAATGTTAACCAACAGTTAATTGGATTAACACTAGGGCAAAAATCTCACTTTCAAAGGACTACCCAGGGGGGGCTCGCTTTCCTGGGCTCTGTCTCAGCCCAACAATGCACGGTCCTAAGGAAGAGTCTACCTGGTAAGGAGCTTCTTTTAGGTCCTTCAGTAATTAAACTTCCTGCAGAGATACAAAGAACGTCCACTTAAATGAATTTTGGCCTTATTTTGCAAATTCCATTGGGGCACTATTTCCCTAAATTTACAGGGTAGGTATACAACAATCCCTGAGTTAAGAAATATGTTTCCTGAAAATAACCACTTCTCTAATTTTCCAGAGTGCCTTGAAGAATAAATACTGTTTAAATAAAGACCCCCTCCCCCCCCCCCCAAAGGCAGTGCCACACCTCACCTTATCAGAACTGCAAGACATACAAAAGGCATGTTAAACTCAGGAAGTCGGACCTCTGAGCATTTCTCTTGTGATAAAATCATCTATACAAACATTTCAGTTGATTTTTAAAACTGAAAATTCCATCACAAGCAAAATATGCACAGAATTTTCTTACAGTCCATATTATTGGATACCCTAGTATTTCAACCTTGTCAGTTTTAAATCAATGTGGTATATACATTTGTACCCAAGCAAATACTGAGTCCCGAATTAGTTTAATTATGCCTGTTTTTTAAGCACAAAATTCTTTTATGAGCTTGTTAATATACAACTGAACACTCGAAATAGCTGATTTAAAGCAGGACTACAGATAGTCAAACACTGCCCCACCCCTCATAAGAGTGGATGACTGGAACATTTTAATACACTCCATCACGTAGTAGCACAGCTATAAGAACCTTCATACTGGCACCAGAAGTTACACATTTTCCAGTACAGTTTATACTTCAAAGAATTTCTGCATCATCCTCAATACCAGATGTCGCCAACATTCAGGTACACTGAAGGCAAGTTATTGATAACCACAAGCCCTGTTAACGTCCCCCTTTCAACATAAACTTGCGCTCTTTTCTCATTTCTTTCAACGCGAAGTCGCTGAATGCAAAGAAATAGAGTGTTTTCGCAATTTTAAACTGTTTACGCAATTAAGTTTATTAATTGGAAGGCTGGAATCACTACATTATGAAATTTTCAAACAGTAACGACGTAAAACAAGATACAAAGGTGAAAAAGTCTGTTTCCTTCAACACTGAAAGACCTTTGAGTTTTGCAAAGTGTTTGCGGGATTCCAAGCAGGATTTCCAAAATCCACCCCTCCCCCAGCCGCCTCCCCCTCCCCGCAGCCTCAGTCTGGAGGTCGTTATCTTGCCGCGGCTGGGATGCTACTCACCGAGTTTTTCCACCAACTTGAGCATCACCCCTCCAATGTGCACTTCCCCGGTCACTCTTAGGGTGACATCGCGGTTCAGGTCCGTCACATGGACGCTCAGTTCCCACGTCCCATCGGCGTAGCAGCCATCTGGCATCCTTATCCCGTCCAGAGCCATGGCTCCTTCCTGCGAGCACGGAGGAAATGGCTCTCGTAAGCGTCACTCCCCCAAAGGAAGGCAAGTCCCACCGAATTCGCAGGGTCCGCCGCGGAGCGGGAGGAGGCGGAGGCCCCGAGGGTTTCCGCACGAGCTCGGGAGCGCGGCGGCGGGGAGGGAGCGCGGGCGGGATTGTGCGCCCCGCGCCCTTACCGGCGGCCGCCCGCGCTCCCGCCCCGGCGGCGGCCCTCGGCCGGACTCGGCGCCGCCCGCCCGCCCCGCGCGGCCCCAGCCTAGCGGCCCTCGCCTAGCGGACCGCGGCGGGCTTCACCTGCCGTACTGCCGGCCGCGCCGCGGCGCGGGGCGACGCCGCCCGCGGGCCCCACGTCCCTCCTCCCCGCCCGCTCTCCCCCTCGGGTCCCCGCCGGGGTCCCGGCCCCTCTCACCGCGCGCTCCTCGCGCTCCCGGCCCGGGGCTCGCGCGGCAACAGGCGCGGGGGGCGGCGGCTCGAGGGGCGGCGGCGCCCGGACCCCCTCCTCAGCCGGCCAAGCGCTGCCTCCCGGCTGGAGCGACTAATGGAGTCCTGTCGTCGCGGCCCCTAGCCTCCCTCCCGGCGCTCCACCCCTCTCTCCCCGCCCCCTCAGTCGGACGGCTCGGGCTGGGCGCGCCTGCTCCCTCCTCCTCCGCCCGGACGAGCAGTCGCGAGCGGGCCGGACCGCCTCGCCCCCTCCCCCACTGTCCCCCGCGGCCGCGCCGCGGGCTGGGGGCCGCGCGGACTCCCGGGCTGGGGCGGGGGGGAGGGCGGGGCGGCGCGCGCGGTGGTGGGGGCAGCCGAGCGGGGGAGGCGGGGGGCGCCCGCGGCGCAGCAATCTCAGCCCCGCCGAGCCGCTGCCCTTTTATGGAAATGAAGGACCGGGAGTAGGGATTGAATCCAACATCCGGGCTCTCGGCGGCGGGACCTGAGGAGGGGGAGCGAGGGGAGCGCGGGCGGCCTCCCGCGGGGGCGCGGTGGGCGGCCGGGCGCTGCGTTCCGCGCTTGGGCCTCGGGCTTGGCCGCGGCCCGTGGCGGTGGGTGTCTGTGCGTCCAGCGGGAGAAGTGGGCTTGTCCGTGAGAAACGGCCACAGGAAATTCCCAGGGCAAGGTCGTGTGGAGGGAACAAAGTCCCCCGCCCCCTCCCCACGCCTGGAGCGGGTCCCGAAGTCTCGGGGCGGGAAGAGGTGCCACCCTCCGGGAGCTGGAGAGAGGGGTTTGGGAAGTGAAAACTTTAGGAAGTAAATGGCCAAGCTAGCTGCATGAACATCCCACAAAAGAATGAGAAAACCCGGAGGGAGGCGAACCACAGAAACTGCTTTGCAAGCAATGTCCGGCACAATCAGCAACTCCTACTGGACTCCCAAGAGTTTGCGCTGTTAACCCGTTCGCAAACTCCAGCCAGAAGCGAGTCAAATACCCTTACGATGGTCACTGGGGCGCGGGGGATGCAGTACTTTCAGAAACTTTCCCCAGCTGCTCCAGCTTTTTGTATTTCTGTATCTTTATACGCAGCTTAGAAGTAACAGTCTAAGTCTTTAGATGGCTAAACATCTTCTACCCCACCCTCGGCCACACCTTGAAAGAATTTTAATGGCTCAGGAACGGTGCCAGCAGGTTCAGGGAAGAACTAGAGAACTTTACCTGTTGAGACTGACTAGTGATAGAAAAAGGTCCCCTCCTGCGTCCTACTCTACTTCCAGTTCCCCAATTTACTGTTGCATTCAATTCAGAAACATCCATCCAGGAACCTGCCTTGTTGGCAAACGCGTGCCTTGAAAAATTCAGGTCAGGAAGACACAGCTAAGGTATCTCAGGGCCCATAAAAGACCCCAGTTTTCAATTACTTTGAAGAGGAACCTACTAGGCAAATAACCCTTTTGTTCATCAACGCACTTGGGAAACGAGGTTAGAGGCTTCAAGAAAAGGGTGGGACCCGTGAAAGCGAGAAAGGAAAGCAACGGAATTCAGATGCCAGAGGTTTGGCATAAAAAATAGGGAAAACCACTACAGTATTTTCAGCTAGTCATCATGGAGAAATTGATGCCTCAAGTCGGTAGTCTCTCCACTCTCCCAATTATTTCTACTCATGGAGGGAGGTTCCAGACAATTCTCTTGGAAAGCAATACGAATGTCCAGAGAGGAGGGAATATTTGGGTGAATTATGGTGTTAAAAATATACAGGAAAATGTTACTAAAATAGGGAATTACTTGTTAGGGTGAAAAAAAAAAAAACCTGTACATGTGGCTGTAACATCACAAGCTTATCTATTCTCAAATATTCAGAGAAAAAAGACTGGAAGGAAATACACCAGGATGTTAAGAAGCCGTCTGGGTGTTGAGATCATGGGAGATTTTTTTTCTTCGTCATTTTCTAAGACCCCAAAGCTTTGCATTCAGAACTTTTCTATCACTACCTTAAATTTCATCCAGCATCTCAATTTCTCTGTGCATGCCATTACATTCACAATGATGGAATAGGTACTTGACTCACAGCAGGATTTTCAGGGGTTTCCTTTTGTGTTTTTTAATGTCCCCAAATGAAACATGAGTTCTTTGTGAGCAGGGACTTCAAATTCTTTGCATTGCCCACAAATTTAGCTTGAAAACGAAGGAAATGGAAAACATGCTGGCATCAAATCAATACAAACGTCAAAGAAAGTGTAGGCGGTGGAGAAACCTCATTATCAGAGAAATCCTGGCTTTGACATTTTAGGTGTTTGTTTATTTCCACATCTTATCTTAAAAATATTTGGGGAAAGGTATAAGGATGCAAGAACTATGAGATAGCATGCATTATGAATGGCACAAAATGAGGGAGAGGGAGGGAGCAGGTGGAAAATGGAAGGATAGAGATTTATAATGGAGCCAGGAATGAGACTAAGAATTGTACCTTAAGGACTTTTGTAAGTGTTCCAGTAAGTTCCAAGTAACTACTGCTTCTCAAATACGCCTTTACAGAACCAAAAATATCCATGTCCTTTCTGAATATTCCCTTTCCTTCAGACAGATTGGTCGAAGCTGTCATGTCTCAGAAACCCTTTTAACACTCACTTTCCACATTCTCGTTCTTTTCTCTCTCTCCAGTGAGTTACTTTCTGAACAACCTCCCACCACAGTGTCTATTGCTCTGACTACTGCACACTTCTGTGAACGTTCCCTACATTTAGTGACAGAGGAGGATGGTTAATGCTGTAAATAACAACTCCATTTCTTAACATGTGAAATTACTTAATTATAGCGTGACAAGAGACTTTTCTTTTAGACGTTTTCTGCAGAAAACCAGTAGTTTATATTTGAGCAGTATAGAGCACAGGAAGGCAGTGACCCCGTGTTAAGTACCATTGGAGGAATAATTAGATTAGGATGGGTGCAGCTGGTCTCTTCCGGCCTTCTTTTTGAGTATTTCAAGCTGGTGCATGTTTTGAAGATGAAAGAGTCAGACTCCAATTGCTGAAACTGGGAATTTTTTTTCCAGTGTATCAAGCGAAACTTTCAAGTGCATTTCTTAAATGTTTACTTCTACCTAATGTTTTCCACTGTATTCATGTGTGGAATCTTATCTGAAATCCCCCACTAGAAGCCCTAAGACAATGCAATACTTGTGGTACTTACATCATGCTGAAAAGTAGCCGAGAACTCCAGTGTTTGGAAGAACAGCCCAAGCACTGAAAGCAGCAATATCCAAATAAGGTACCAAGCACTGGTCTTAGATTTAGACCAAATGATACCTCACAGATCTGCCGTCAAATGCAGCCCTCAGACTTGGTAATCCACAGGCTGACTTCAGCTTTTTCTCTGAACCTACTTAAACTGTGCTTTATATTTCTAAAAGGTTAACACAAAATATATCTACTGGGCTTGAAAGAATGAGAGGTTGGGCGATAGGAAAAACTAAGAGAAGGTTTGTGTGAGTATGAATGTGTAAGGGTGGCTAAAAATGCACTTTAAAATGCCATATGAGGCCAGCAAGATGAAATGTAATGAATTATTCTTGTCAAATACCAGGTGAGCAGAATTCTTTGTCCCAGGGATTGCCAAAAATGGAACATACTGGTAAAGCTACTAAGAAAGTAGAAATCAAGGGGCATGGAGTGTGAGCTAAGAATGGGAAGGAAGGTTGCAAAGGCCATTTTTTTTTTCAATATGTAGAAGTGGCGGTCATGGCAAACAGCAAGAAAAGGACTGGCAAATCTGGAATCGAGGAAGATTTTCTAGGGGTGAGGATGTTTCCACACAGACCTAAAGGAGGACTCTGAGATAGGCAATGAAATCTCTACTTCAAGGGGAGACAAATGTGCTTACTTGTATTTACTGCTCTGGAGTACAGACAATTTTTTTGTAGGAAACCATGCTGGGTGATACTAGAAAATTTTTTTTGAACATCATAACATCTTGGGAAATATTCTGTCCTTGACAAAAATATGAAGAGTTCATACATAGGCTCACACAAAGTAGCTAACTGTGTACTTAGTACAGTGAATGGCACTGAGACAGACATGTAGACATATAACACCTGTCACAACGTCTTAAAGGAACACCTATCTAATGTAGGAGGCTTGTATTTAAAACATCATAAAAGATATCCACATGCAAAAAGAATAAATTAGGTCCCTACCTTACACTGTATACAAAAATTAACTCAAAATTGATCATAGACCTAAAGTTAAGATCTAAACTATAAAATTCTTAGAAGAAGACATAGGAATAAACTGTTGTAACCTTGGATTAGGCAATGGCTTCTTAGATAAGACATCAAAGCAAATGCAACAAAAGAAAAAACTAAACTGGATCTTATCAAAATAAAAAAATACCTAAGTTTCAAAAGATAGCATCAAAAATGTGAGAAAAGTACCCACAAAATGGGAAAAAGATTTTGTAAATCATAGATCTTTTAAGGAACTTATATCTAGAATATATAAAGAGCTGTTATAAATCAACAACAAGACAAATAACTTGATTAAAATGAGCAAATCTGAATAGACAGTTCTCCAAAGAGGATATACAAATGGGTCAATGAGCACATAAATTGATGCTCAACATTAGGCACCAAGGGAGTCCAAATCAAAACCACAATGAGACAACACCTCATACCCACTAGAATGATATAATAAAAAAGAGACAATAACAAGTGTTGGCTAGGATGTGGAGAAATTGCAGCCCTCTACTGGTGGGAATTCAAAATAGCTAGCTGTTTGGAAAAACAGTGTGGCAGTTCCTCAGAACATTAAATACAGAGTATCATATACCCCAGCAATTGTACTCTTAGGTATACACCAAGAGAGTTGAAAACAAATGTCCACACAAATATTTGTATACAAATAAAAATAGCCAAAAGATGGAAACAACCTAAATATCTTTCCTTTGTCATTTAAAAGACATTGGGATGTTTCCATCTTTTGGCTATTATCAATATTTATATACAAGTATTTAAAGAAATGATTCATGAAAAAAATCAGAAGGGAGAAAAACTATCACTCTAACATCTAAATTGTGAAGTACAAATCCACTACGAGGACTATGATAACCTCCAAAAGAAGGTCATCACTGACGTCATGGAACATTTTATGAAGAAAAGAAATCTAACTGGATCTGGAGGAGTAGATGGAGTCAGGCCTACTGAGAGGAGTAGTGTGTGAAATCATGAAATCACGAGGCAGACATGAGCATGATATGCTCACCAGTCACAGAGAAAAAAGGAAGAAATGCTAAGGAGATGCTTTGGGGAAGAGTGGGCATAGAGTGAGGCCAGATGAGGTAGGACAGAAGTTTAGACTCTGAGACAGAAAACAGCAAGCCATTAAAAAGTCAGTGCATGGTGGGGGCACCTGGGTGGCTCACTCAGTTGAGCATCTAACTTTGGCTTAGGTCATGATCTCATGGGTTGTGGGTTAGAGCTCCACGTGGGGCTCGGTGCTGACAGCTCAGAGCCTGGAGCCTGCTTTGGATTCTGTGCCTCCCACTCTCTCTGCCCCTCCCCCACTCAGGCTCCGTCTCTCAAAAATAAATAACCATTAAAAAAAAATTTTTTTAAGTCCCTGCATGGTAGTAATATCATGAAAACAATGTTCAAATAAGATTAATCCAGTAAAAATATGCATGCTGGATTGGAAGAGCGAGGGACTAGAATCCAGAAAGTTGGCTTGGAATCTGTTCATAACTTAGATGTAAGAAAAAGTCTTTGGCTGGTAAGGTAAGTAATAGGGGTTGAGGGGTGGAGGGAATTCCAAAAGAGATATTATCAAAAAGCTTTTGAGCATTTTTGATATTCTAAGTAGTATGCACTTTATATGTTCATTACAACAACCCTGAATTTTTATTAGTATCCTTATTTAGTGTGTGTTACCTGACGGCCAGAGAACCAGGACTAAAACCGAGGTCTGAAAAAAAAAAAAAAGTCATAAGTGCTTCAAAGTTTTTATGTTTGGGTGATCAGGCAGGAAGAACAGTTGGGTGACTGAGCGGAGAAACAGAAATAGGAAGGAGATGATTTCAGGGAGCAAGGGGAAGATGAGATGTTTTAAAAATGAAATATTGAACTTGGGGTGAGAGCCATATATCCCAGTGGAAACATTTAGAGGGCAATTAGGTACATAAGCCAGTCTATCTTGTAAGAGGCTCAGATCACAGAGAAAAATCAGCAGCACAGGGGCAAGCCTGAAGAGATGGTTCAACCCCCAAAGGAGACTGACTCGTGGGTAACTTCCTCTCTAAAGGCAGAAGCTGGAAGAGGAGTCATCTAAAGCAATTGAGGAAGGGATCAGAGGTGAAAAAAATCAGGTTAGTTCAGTGTCAGGCAAGCCAAAATAAGGAAGGGGGGGGGGGAGGAAAAGGAAAGGAAGGGAAAGGGGGAAATAAGGAACCATTTCAAGAAGGAAGAGGTGGTCAGTAGTATCAAAGATACAGAGAAGTCCAGGAGAATAAAGAGTAATTGAAGAAAACAAAGACTGGCAAAAATCATTTTACAGCTGACTGAAGACAGGACTACAAGAACTAGTATGGTAATTTGGAGGTGCCCCAGGAGCAGAGACAGTTTTTCAAAACAAGGGAGACCGGAGCATGCATAAAGACCATGGAAATTATAACGGGGAAATAGTTTCTTTAAACCAAGATGCCACTGGGATTTTTTGGGATAATTCCAAAGATTCAGGGAAATAGGAACAGCCCTAACCACAACAGAAGAAATACACGCCAGTTTCCAAGGTTTGGGTTGGGTTATTGGAAGGCTCTGACCATCTTATAGAAGTGGATACACCCAGCAAATCGTGCATAAACTTATTTATTATTTCTTAAATGTTTATTTATTTTTGAGAGAGAGAGGGAGGGAGGGGCAGAGAGAGAGGAAGACGGAAGATCTGAAGTGGGCTCTGTGCTGACAGCAGCGAGCCTGATGTGGGGCTTGAACTCACAAACCATGAGATCATGGCCTGAACCCAAGTCAGACGCTTAACTGACTGAGCCACTCGGACGTCCCTAAACATATTTAAAGAAATATTTAGTATTAGCCAACAAGGGGGTGTGGCTGGCTGGGTTATTGTGCTGTTCAATGGATGCCCTCCCAGGAGGTCAGATTGGGGCCAGGATGTAAGAAAGGAAGGATATGATTAAGAGATTATTTCAGTACAACTAGGGCAGAGATTCCAAGGTGCATAAGGGAGAACCAATGGTGACAGCACAGATGCCAATTTGCCCAGGCACAGAGGTGCTCCTGGGGACCCGCTGGCCCGGGACAGTGTAGTCACCACTTGCAGATCACTGCAAGGCCACAGGCCAAGCTGTCTTCATGCCGTCAATTCCTACAACACACCAGAAACTGACTTGCTCCAGAGTTTCCCTATTAATGAACACCCTAGTCTCCTCCCTGATTTCAGTGTTATTTAGTGTTTAGCTGGTTCCTCCCAAGTTTCAGTGCTAGGTAAACCACTCTCCCAACCCCCTTTCTGTGAAATGATCCCTACTCTTTTTGTGCTTGGTGTTAGTGTCCTCTTCACAGGTATAAACCTTCAATTCTTTCCAACCCAGGAGTTGCACTTCCACTAAAAGAGCCAAACCAGAAAGTCACCTACAATTCCAATTGCCTTGGGGTCAACCCAGTCTAACTTAGAAGGACAAAAGTGCTTTTTATCTACTTGCTCCTAAGAAGGTGCTCAGGTGACAGAGAATTGGCTGCAGCTTAACATCACCATCTGGTGCCTGGGAGGTGTCACTGCAAATCTGTTCTGTCCTTTAGAACTTAGTAAACAAATGGAAAAAGCATCCCTGCACCCATTAAAAGATAAACTCTTTATTTTTGGATCTCATCCTCTCTTTCACACTGTGCTTTTGGAGGTATCCACCCTATTCCCACATCAGAAGTTTTTTCTGCTGCATCTAATTCTCCCTTTCCTTCCAGATCATTGTCATTGCCCTATAAACTGACTCCAGCATCTCCATTTAAAGGAAGAAAGGAAAAGGTCTCTTTTGATCACAAGGATCCCTCCACTACCCATTCACTGCTCTGGTCCCCTTGAACACAAAACCACTTAGAGAAGATACCTACATGCAACATGTTTACTTCTTCAACCCTAAATCTCTTTGTAACTCACCCCCACACTGGTCTGTTGCCACCACTGCCCTGCAACCTTTCTTTCGGTCACTAATGACCTCTGTGTTGCAAAACACATGGTGCTCTCTTTCAAAACGCGCGCTCCTCTTGGAATTTGGAAATTGCCATGTCCTTGTTTGCCTTCTACCTCTCTGTCTTCTTTTTTTCAGTCTTCTCTGCTGGCTTCTTCTCCTCTAGCCCATGTCTAAATTCAGCACAGCAGGTGTAGGACCCTGTCTGGGCCCTCTTTTCTTCTCTACATACGTTTTCTCTCTGGCTGAGCTCCTCCTACCTTGACACTTACAAAACTGCCTCTGTGCTGATGATTCCCAAATGTTCAGCCCAGACCTGTCCTTGGGGCTCTGGACTTGGAGATCAATGTGTGACAGGCATTTCAAACCAACACAAGCAATGTGAAAATTGGCTCTCCCCCAACATCTACCCCTGTTCCAGTATTTTTCATCTCAGGAAACAACGCTGCTATCCATCTATTTGCTCAGCCTAAAAATAAGGTATCAGCCTTGATTTCCCACCTTGCTTTACCACCCCTCCTCCAGTGGCTAATTTAATGCTAAGTCTGTCTCTGAAATAGATCCCAAGTCGATCCATTTCTCTGCATCTCCACCATCACCACCCTAGTCCCAGCCACTATCTTCTCACTTGGATTATTTATTCAGTAGCCTCCTAAGTGGCCTCTCTGCTCTTTCCCTCTTCAGTCCATTTCCTACACAGTAGCTACAGTGATCCTTTACATGTGCAAATCACAACCTTAACTCTTCTCTTAGAAACATCAAGGGTTTTCCATCAAACTTAGGATAAAACCTGAACTCCTTACAATGGCTTAAAAGACATCACAGGATCTGGGTCAACCTACCTGGCTGACTTCCTGCTCACTGTGTCCAGTTAGCCTCCTCACTCTTCTGTCTTAGTACTTGCCATTCCCCCATGCCTCCAGCCTTTTCTCTGGCTCTTCCCATGACTCCATCTTTCTCAGCCCCAGCATCATCTCTTTAGAGAGGCCACGTACTTTATAGTAACCTTTGTCCCCACTCCCAAGTTACTTTCTATTTCCTCATCTGCTTTTTTCTTCCATAAAATTTACCAAAACTTGAAATTATCTCATCTGTTAGCTTGTCTCCATCCCACCCAGCCTTCCCCTCTGCCATTACGATGTCAGCAGTTTGAAGGGAACTTCCAATTGCATTGTGATGACTGGCTCCCTGGGCACCATCAGTGTTGCAGGTCCACATGAATGGAGGTCCTTGTGGCAAGCTGCCCTCATCTGCCTTGTTCATAGCCCCCAGCACCTAGCACAGTGCCTACCACATGGAAAGTGCTCCGTAGTTGTGATATGAATGAAAGAATGAAATGTAGATGATCCCAAACATACACCTCAGATCCATGCCTCCAAGAAATGTAAATTCTAGGAGATCATTAGAACCAAGAGTATAAACATCGCATAGAAATATTGATGTGGGGGTGCCTGGGTGTCTCAGTCGGTTCAGGGTCCGACTTCGGCTCAGGTCATGATCTCATGGTTCATGAGTTCCAGCCCTGCATCGGGCTCTCTGCTGTCAGCACAGAGCCTGCTTCAGATCTTCTGTCTCCCCCTCTCTCTGACCCTCCTCTACTCACACTCTGTCTCAAAAATAAACAAACATTAAAAAAAAAAGAAATGATGTGTTTCTCAGGGCCATGTGCATATTTAGTAGCATGGTGCCTCTGATCTTTGAGCTGTAAACAAGTGTATCAATGGACATACGTACTGTCCTCATCTTCACAAGAGAATAGTCCACTTGAGAAAATCAGTTTGAATTCAAGCCATGAGGTTTTTTCCTCTGAGTGTTAAAAAAAAAAAATATTTTCCACTCTTCTCCAATGTCTTTGAATAGTCAACCTTAGCCCCTTCCAAACTAGACTCACTCCTCCCTCTCCCATGACTTCATCTCCTATTTGCCATTGAACATTGAAGCCATCTGGGTAGACACTTCTTGACCTATGCTACCAAACCTTTAACCCTGCCTGCTTCTGCACAAGGTGCCCTCTCCTCCTTTGCTGCCATTAGGCAGAGGAGACATCGTGTTCTTATTAAAGGTTAATCCACCTGCGCCCTGCATTCTATTTCCTCCTATTCTGGATTCATAAATTCTCAATTATCCATCTCTGGGGGCTTCAGACCCCCTCCTTAATGCTGAGACTTTGTATCAGCATTTAAATATGCTCAACATTTTAATGTCTTCCCCAACATTTGAAAGGCTGGATGGAGGACAGGTCACGAAGTCTACCCTGGACTTCACTGTCTCCTTAGTTGCTGTCCTCCCGTCATAGTTATCGAAACTTCTCAAAAGCATTTTAAGCATGTATTTATACTCACTGTCTCCGTTTCCTTACCAATGAACCAATTTAATCCCTGTTTCTGCCTTCCATTCCACTAAAGTAGCTCATGTTGGGGTCATGAATTATCTCTCACTGTTGAATCAATTCATCATTGTTTCTGCCTCTCATCCCACTAAAGTGGCTCACTTCATTAATTATCTCCATGTCACTAACTTTGAAAGGCATTTTAAACCCTTACCTTATTTGATTTCTTAGCAGTTCTTAATCACTTCATCCTTGTGATACTTCCCTTGTCTCCTGTCACACCTTATTTTCCTGGTCCTCCCTTGCTTCTTCTCAGACCCATTTGCTGGTTTATGTTCATCATAACCATGATTTGTTGGGTGGAGTCCTTGGGGTTCTGTCTGAATCTCCTTCTGTTCTCATTCAAAGATCTCTTTTTAGGGGTGTCACCCTAAATATTAAATATTAAAAATTAAATCAGATAAAACATTAGGCAGACCTAACGTAGGAAATGGTCCTGATCTGGTTTTGAGGAGATAGGCTGGAAGGCTTACCAGGGCTTTTCCATTATTTACTTTAAAGATTCTGCCAAAGAGCAAAACCCATATGCTCAGTTTCAGGCATACGCTGTGAAATTGTTATTCAGAGTCCTGAAGAAACGAGTGTGTTTAATTAGAGGTTGGAGGTAAGGTGGTAAGGTTTGGGTCCTATTTTGAGTGTATTAACTAGAGACCGGACTGCCCAGATGCCATACCGCAGGGCTTGAACTCACAAACTGCGAGATCATGATCCGAGCTGAATTTGGATGCTTAACTGACTGAACCACCCAGGCGCCCCATGTAACAGATACTATTAAAGCTCTGTCCCACAGTGGGTACAGAGCAATGGTCTCCTAAGTATAGTCTCTGAACCAGCAGTATCTGCATCACCTAGGAATCTGTTAGACATGCATTCTGCAACCCCATCCCAGACCTACTGAATCAGCAACCCCGGGGTGGCCATCTACAGTCTGGGTCTTATCAAGTCCTCCAGGTGATTACGAATATTTGGGAACCACTAGCTTGTAGTGTTTGAGCTTCCTTTGTCTCTCTGAGGGGAGGCTGCAGTGCTGGGAATTTCACACCCCTGGAGTGCCCTTCAACTATGGAGGGATGGGAGTTGGTGGATAAACGTTCCAGCCTCATACCCCTTAGTAAGAGATTCTTAGGGATGCTCCACATAGTCTCTCGAGAGTCCCCAGTAGGATTGAGCCCAGTTACCCACAGCGGTAACTTGCTCATTAATGATTTTTCTTCCTTCTTTTCCTTGTCTCACTTCCTCACTCATTCACAGAGCTTTCCGGAGCCAACTCTTAAGTAAGTCACTTGTGCCCAAATCCTTACCTTAAGGTCTGCTTTTGGGGAGACCCAGACTAAGACATATAATACAAATACCCCATGTGAAGGAAGCTTTCCCTTTACCCCAGGCTAGATCAGCTCACCTTGTTACCTTCTTTTTTTTTTAGCCTTTTTCTTTTGCATCACGGCTTTCCCCACAGTTTATAATTATATATTTGTGTGATTCCTTGGCTAATGATTTCTGTCCCACCTTGAAGGAATGCTATCTATCGCACCTGTTATATCCTCAACACCTCCCAGGGCCTGTAACAAACATAGACACGTAGTAAATGTTTGTTGAATGAACAATGAATGGGTGGTACCATTTCATGCATAACTTGCGGAAGGTATATCTGAAAAATTCTCAGGTTTTCTGTCACCTACATTTCAACACATTTTTCTTTTACATTTCTTCCAGGCTTCTCTTCTTTCCTAAGGTTCAATTTTTTTTTTCACTCCATGTTTAGGGCATTGGCATTCTCCACATAATACTACTTTCTGTTAATTATGTCTGGATTTACCTTTTAACGTATTTCCTCTCCAACCAATACATTTGTCCTTCTAACAATGGGAAAGGCTCATTTTGTAATAGTATTTTTAATTTGCAAATCACAATATGCCTTGACATCCATCTTCAAAGCCTATAAAGGCTTTTCAACTGAAGGCTTCCTTGGCCTTCTCACTTCTAATGGAGGTGAACATATAAATACATACCGAATACTTTCGCATTTCTGAGATAATTTAGTTTTGTCTGTGAAAAAATGGGGATGAGGACACTCCCTCCTTTCTCCCACACCTGAAAGTCTTTGCCCATCTCTGTTGCCTACATGCCCAAAGAGAGAGTTCTGTAGTTTTAAGTCAGATTATTCATTTGGACTGTTTTATTAATGGATGAGTTTACGTTAAAGTTTGCACCTATATACATTTTGTGTGTGTGTGTGTGTGTGTGTGTGTGTGTTAGGTTACCACACCTGGGGCAGCCTTAACACCTTTGTCTCATTCAATGTGACTTCCAGAGACTCAGACCTCTCCTATTTGGGATGAAGAAATGATACCTCACCTAAACCTTCAGTGCAAGCTACATTCTTCAGTGCAGCCCGAGACCCCCTCCCTCCTTGTGGGAATATAAAGTGCTTGCTCAGCTATTAAAGAAGTAGAACTTTGTTTTGCCTTTGGCTCTTTCTTTTCATGTGGTCAAGCCAACTGAGTATGCAGGATGCTTGGTGGCGTGGGATCTGGGAAGTCCGGGTCTCTAGTTAATACACTCAAAATAGGACCCAAACCTTACCTCCAACCTCTAATTAAACACACTCGTTTCTTCAGGAACTCTGAATAACAATTTCACAGCGTATGCCTGAAACTGAGCATATGGGTTTTGCTCTTTGGCAGAATCTTTTAAATAAATAATAGAAAAGCCCCAGTAAGCCTTCTAGTCTGTCTCCCCAAAACCAGACCAGGATCATTTCCTACATTAGGCCTGCCTAATGTTTTATCTGATTTAATTTTTAATATTTTGGAGGATGACTTTCACAATTTCCCTGAGGAGACCATTTCATAATTTAATATTTATCTCTCAGACAGGCAGTGTTTCCAGTAATCAACCCAAATTTTAAATTTTCATCTTGTTCTCTTGGATATTATTTCCTCTCTGTGAAAAGTTAAAATTTTCAAATATGGTATTAGTGTACCAATAATTTGCCAGGTCCTTCAAAAAAATTAATACCCTGAACCATTTGTCTTTATTGTTTTTCTGAACACCTATGTTTTTTCTATCCTTTTGTTATCTCCTTGAACTTATTTTCTACCTGTGGTCTCATTCTGTTTTTAAGTTGAAAATTCTTTATAGTGACTTTTTTTGTGGTAAAATACATATAACATAAAATTTACCATTTTAGCTAATTTAAATTTAGCTAATTTACAATTTAGTAGCATTAAGTACATTCGCACTGTTGTGCCTCCACCATTACCATCTGTCTCCAGAACTTTCTCATCTTCCCAGACTGAAACTCTGTATCCATTAAATACTAACTCCTCCTTCTCCCCAACCACAGTCCCTGGTAAATACTATTTTACTTTCTGTCTCTATGAATTTGACTATTTTAGGCACTTCTTATAAGTTCATTCTTATTTTTTAAAGAAGGTAACACATCTGGACTCTAACATGCTGTGATTTTAAATGATTACAAAAATAATAATAACCGGGGCACCTGGGTGGCTCAGTTAGTTAAGCGTCTGACTCTTGGTTTCAGCTCAGGTCATGATCTCATGGTTTATGAATTCGAGCCCCACATCAGGCTTTGTGCTGACAGCACAGAGCCTGCTTGGGATTCTCTCTTTCTCCTTCTCTCTCTGACCCTCCCTTGCTCACATTCTCTCTCTCTTTCAAAATAAATAAATAAAGTTAAAAAAAAATATTAACCTGATTATAGCTGTATTAACTCAAGGGTAATATTCAAAATATTTAAAAAAAAATTTTTTTAACATTTATTTTTGAGAGACAGAGAGAGATAGAGCACAGGCAGGGGAGGAGCAGAGAGAGAGGGAGACACAGAATCCAAAACAGGCTCCAGGCTCCGAGCTGCCAGCACAGAGCCCGACGCGGGGCTTGAACTCATGGACCACGAGATCATGACCTGAGCCGAAGTCAGCCACTCAACCAACTGAGCCACCCAGGAGCCCCTAATATTCAAAATATTTAATGGCTGGCATGGCAGGGGCACAGGGCAATCGGAACAAAGCTCAGCCCAGTCAGGGTGGATGATGGACGAACATAACAATACAACCTGACTTCTGCTTACAGCTACATGGCAACTCTTTTTCTCCTATATAACTCACTCTGATGTTGCTTTCTTGCCTTGTAGTTTTAGATATTTTGTTTTCATTTAATAAAACATGAAAACAGAGCCAGGTGATTCTACTGGCTCTGTGGATTTTTCTGCAGGCCTAATGGAGTCCTAAGCCCCCTAAAAAGTACATGAGGGAGAAGGATAAGCTCTATGTTTCAAGGAGAATGCTGTCAGTAGCAAGCCACAGAAAACTCCATCAAAGAGTCCTATGGAAGACCGGGCTGGAGGCTTGGCATAGAAGAGCATTCTGATCTGTCGATTTTAATACAAGTTAGAATTTATGGTGATAAACAAAAGGAACACATTTTAGGGGCACCTGGGTGGCTGAGTCAGTTTAGCGTCCGACTCTTGATTTCAGCTCAGGTCATGATCTCACGGTTTGTGAGATTGAGCCCCATGTTGGGCTCTGCGCTGACAATGAGGAGCCTGCTTGGGATTACCTCTCTCCCTCTCTCTCTGCCCCTCCCCTCAAAATAAATAAATAAACATTTAAAAAAAGGAACACATTTTTACAGAGGATACTAGAAGCTAGCACTTTGGTGGGAGGTAACAGTATAATTTTCTTTTTACTTTTAAAATAATTTTCAAAAATAACTTTCATACAGGGGCACCTGGGTGGCTCAGTCAGTTAAGTGTCTGACTCTTGGTTTCAGCTCAGTCATGATCTCACAGTTTGTGAGTTTGAGCCCTGCATCAGGTTCTGTGTTGGCAGTGTGGAGCCTGCTTGGGATTCTCTCTCCCTCTCTCTCTCCCTCCCCTCACCCAGAATAAATAAATAAACATTTTTAAAAATGACTTTCATATAAACATACAGTGAATACATGCCAGAAATTTATTTAACTTGTTAATGAAGGAAACAGCAGGATGGTAAAGTGATCTAAAGAGGATCTAAGAAGGTGATATGTTGGATTGGTGAAAAGCAGAATGTTGGAGTAAGATGGCAAAATTTGATACAAAACTGGTAAATGTCCTACCGGGTACTAAAAGCATGACCTTTGAAATTATCTTACTCGCTATCGATTTTCTATAAGGCAATATTTAACTTTACTGAGTTTAGGTCCTAATTAACAGTAAACAGTAAATCAAACATTGCATTTGCTAGAGAATCAGACTTGTTAGGTGGTCTTGTTAGATAATACTTGGATACTTTTTCTTTAAATTTTTTTTTTCAACGTTTATTTATTTTTGGGACAGAGAGAGAGACTGAGCATGAACGGGAGAGGGGCAGAGAGAGAGGGAGACACAGAATGGGAAACAGGCTCCAGGCTCTGAGCCATCAGCCCAGAGCCTGACGCGGGGCTCGAACTCACGGACCGCGAGATCGTGACCTGGCTGAAGTCGGACGCTTAACCGACTGCGCCACCCAGGCGCCCCTTGGATACTTTTTCTTTACAGTGATGTGCAGAGAGCATGGCTTCTCAAATCTCCCCACTATCCTTTTGGGTTGATGGAAGGATGCCTCCTGCCCAGAAGGAGGTCCTGTAAGTTGCGAGAAGACTTTAGTAGGGGCTCACAAAGTTTTTTGTACCCCTAATCATGTCATGCTAAACCTTGGATTATGCTTAGATAGTTACAAAGTATGCCTTTAACAAGTCACAACATCTAACATTTGGGTTCCAGTTCCAATTTCTTACTGTGTCACCAGTGCCATAGGTAAACTACAAGAACAATACTGTGAGCACCATGTATCCTTTACTTAGGCTCACTGATTGTTAGCACTTGTAAGTTTGCTTTGTCTCTTTCCCTTTCTTACACTTCCACAAACACACTTCCCTGAACCATTTGAAAGTTAACTGTATACATCATGAAATTTCAGTCCTAAATATTATAGCATGTAGTCCGAAAAACAAGGATTTTTTTTTTTTTTTTTTTTTTTTTTTTGGTAGTGGATACTGCAATGCTTTGTCTAGATCCCCCTTCAGGGATAAAGAACTTATTCCTTCATAGTTTTGGAGTGCCACTGGCATATAGCCCTTAGCTGTTCATCTTCTCTGGAAATTATCTTGGCTGAAGAAACTGTGTAGCCCAAGGTCACACCCCCTCAGGGCCATCTGTATCCTATGACTGACTGAAGCAGAGGCATGAAGGCCTGGATGCCTTCGTGACGCAGCATAACTCGGAAGGGTCGCTCCAGTGTCACGTCCTCTAGGGTTCATGAGGCCTCTGTTGAGACTGCATTGCAGCCCAAACTTTCTCTCTGCCCAGCAATGGGCAGAAATGCTTTTTATTTCCCCCCTTCCCTTCCTTTCCAAAGGTATTGATCCCAAGAGCACTTCTTAATAAAATTCCTGCATACTAATCTCCATTTCAAGCCTCAGGTTTGAACAGGTTCAAACCTCAACCTGTTTGGTGACAGAAGTGGCTTGAGAGAGCTGAAACTAATATCAATTGTAGTGACCCACTCCAGAATTTTACCATCATGACAGCTAAAAAGTATTTTCTCATGTTAGACTTAAACTCTCCTGTCTCAACGGTCTCCAAGATACAGTAATTGAGAAAAGCAAAGCATCATGAGCTTCCATTTGTGGGGAAAAAAAGAGAATACATTTATATATATGTTTATACATGTGTAGAATATCTTTTTAAGGAAATACAAGAAATCTGTAGTAGGGTTGCCTCTGGGAGAGAAGATCAGGGGTCTGGGGGTAGAGGACCTACTTTTTTTTTTTTTCTGTAAGCCCTTTGATATTATTCTCATTTCTATCATGCACTCAGACTTTTTTTTTTAAAGAATGCAAACAAAATGAGACAAAATGGTAATTGTTGCTAATTTGCAGCAGTAGGAATATGGTTTTGTTGTATTTGTTGCAATTTTCTATAGTTTTATAATTCTTTTTTTACATTTTTTATTTTATTTTTGAGAGAGGGAGAGAGAGACAGACAGAGTGTGAGTAGGGAAGGGGCAGAGACAGAGAGGGAGACCCAGGATCCGAAGCAGGCTCCAGGCTCTGAGCTGTCAGCACAGGGGCTCTGATGCGGGGCTCAAACTCACGAACCATGAGATCATGACCTGAGCCAAAGTTGGATGCTTAACCAACTGAGCCACCCAGGCTCCCCTCTGTAGTTTTAAAAATGAAAATTTCTAAAACCAAACTCATCTGTTTATTTTTTCTTGTGGACATAGGGACCATCCTACTTATTGAAACACTTCACTTACTTGTAAGGGGCAAAGAATTTCTCAACCTTTTCTTCTATGAGTTAACAACCTGAATTTAAACTTTCATCACAGTAATTTATTATCTATCGATTTGATGATCATTTTGTCACTTTTCTTAGAACCTTAAGCACATTGGCTACATTTTTTTTCAGAGTATAGTTGTCAAAACTAGATATAATGCTGTTTACCAAAGATCTAAATAATGCAGAGGAAAGGTGATTTTTTATTTATGGCCTAACCTTACAGAATCATGTTCAACTAATGCTCTGTGAGATTTTTACCTAATGTGAGCACACTCTGAAATTTTGATTAAATCTGTTGGGATTTTTTTTTTTTTTTGACTTAGAAAACAAATGAGGTCCACAAAGCTGTAGGCCTACACTGCTGAGCTTACCGTGCAAGGCAGAGTGAAGGAGAATACATCCTCTCTGCAGGCAGGCAGAGGCAGGAGAAGACAGAAGTGGCCGAGGCAGGGATGCACAATGCCTTCAAAACTCACCATCACACCAGTCAGGCCTCCTCCTGTGGTGCAGAAAGAGGAAGGTAGGGGGGAAAAACAGTTCCTACCTCAGAGAGTTGCTATGGGGACTAAATCTATCAATACATTGCAACTATTAATAAATGTTAAATTATTTTTATATTTACCATATATCCTATAATTATGAAACATAGTATATAAGTACATGAAGTTATATTAAATTACATTAAATTAAATAGGTTAAAGAAATTTAATTATACTATAAATGTATAAATATTAATTCATTTAATATTAAAATAAATAAACAAATACAGACAAAGCACTTAAAAGAGAGTTAGGCATATGGTATATGTTCCACAAATGTTAGATATCTTTATTTATTTTTGTATCTCCAGTATGTAGCACTGTGCCTACCACTTCTTAGATGTGTAGTCAATGTTTGTTCACTCATTCATTCAGTCGTGTCCAACTTCCTATTGACTTGTTAGGGGAAAATTGCTTCTTATCCACTCCTCTGGTTTCTTTTTTTACTCTTTTCTTTTCTTTCTTTCTTTCTTTCTTTCTTTCCTTCCTTCCTTCTTTCTTTCTTCTTTTATTTTAGAGAGAGAGAGGAGAGAGAGGAAAAGGGGGGAGAGAGAGAGAGAGAGAGAGAGAGAGAGAGAGAGAGAAAACCTTAGGCAGGCTCCAAGGTCAGCATGGAGCCGATGTAGGGCTTGATCCCATGACCCTGGGGTCATGACCTGAGCTGAAATCAAGAGTTGGACGCTCAACTGACTGAGCCACCCAGGCACCCCATCCACTCCTCTGGTTTCTATGAGGAAGGATGTTCCCAGCACACTTGGCCTCTTCCCACACCCCTCATTCTGACCACAGAGGTGGAGTGGGTTACCTGGATGGTAAGTCTGGGAGAGGATCTTGAGGGTGGTGGTGGTGCATAGCCGGGCCTCGTTCTCCTCTCCTCTCTTGGATCCATATTCCATTCTTCCTCTTGGAGGTGAGTTCTGTGAGAGACTTGTTCCATGGGCATGTGTGTTGAGCAAAGACTAGGGGAAGTGAGGCTGCCTGATTTGGGGTTTTGTGTTGGGGTTACCAATGTTGCTCACATGCAAACCTCAGTTTCAACAACTCTAGTGATCATAAAACTGATATTTTTATCTCCATCTGATTTTTTTTTCATCCCTATCTTCTCTCTCCACTGGCTATAAACCCAGGAAGGGAAAACAGAAGACTCACTTATGAGTACCCCTCTTCAAGCCTCAATATCACTTAACAAATACTTTTGTAGTAAGTGCTGGGGAAGACAGAGTCAAGATCTGAGGCATGAATCAGAGTAAACTCCAAGAAGATATGGTCAAGATTCCTAGGTTGAAGGAAATGCAGAGAAGAGAACTGGAAGGAAGGCTGGGGAGCTGGACAGAGAGAATGAGGAGGAATATAGATCAGATGAGGCTGATATAGGTAGATGGGGACACATGTATCCTCCGAGCAGCGGAAATGCCATTCAAGAACTTTGCCTTCTGAATGACCTCTTTGGCTGCTCTGTGGAAAATGGATTGTAGGAGACAAAAATGGATGTGGGTAGATTAGCAGGAATCAAATCCAGAGGTTTTATGCTCTCTGCATGGATTAAAATGATGGGAGGAGAAAAGAAGTGGGCAGACTTGAAGGATATTTAGGAGACAAACTTGTCAAAATTTGGTGCTGGATTGGATGTAGGCAAGAAGAGAGATTGAAGTGTCAACATAACTCCTGGATTTTCAGCTTGCATCACCAAGGAAATGAATGGGAGTCACCATTCAAAGATAGCAGGAACAACGAAAGACCAAATTTTGAGAGAGACTATGAATTCAGTTTGACATGCTGAGTCTGTAATGCTTTTGAAATATCCAAGGAGAGATGTTAAAGCATTGAATATATGGATCTGGATTTCAGAGGAGAGAGCTGGGCTGAAACTGCAATCATGAGTCACTGTGCTATATTTATATACCTTCTCTCTTCTTTCTCCCTCTATACTCTCCCCATCTCTCACTTTCTCTATATAGTAATTAAAGTAATATATACACAGTAATTAAATAGACTCTCCCTGTCTCCCTCTTTCTGTCCCTCCTGCTTTCCTTGCCATATATGTAGTAATTAAATTAATAAATATATAAAGTAACTAAATTAGAATTATATGTAGTAATTAAAGACAAGGTGTGGTGAGATCACCTAGGGAGAAAATGTGGCTAGACGGAGGAGAGATGCTTGCTCAACACTGAGCCATGACCTCCAACAAAGAGGTCTGATGGAGGAGAGCTCACAAGACAGACTGAGAAGAAGCCAGAGAGTGAGAAGAAAAGCTGGAGAGTGTGGAGCCAAGGAAACAAAGTGTCCAAAGAGGGGGCGCCTGAGTGGCTCAGTCGGTTAAGTGTCCAACTCTTGACTATGGCTCAGGTCATGGTCTCACAGTTCGGTGAGTTTAAACCCTGTGTCAAGCTCTGTACTGATAGTGTGTAGCCTGCTTGGGATTCTTTCTCTCCCTCTCTCTCTCTACCCCTCTTCTGCTAGCTCTTTCATTCAAAATAAATAAACTTTAAGCAGGTGTCCAAAGAGAATGTTTGTTGCACTGAATTGAAGATCTACAACAATGGCCGTGCACCATAGATCCTGATTTTTATCCCTCGTATCCAGATTCTCAGAAGTTGCTTTAATGTTTGCTCACTACCTGTGCTGGAAAAGACCTTGCCTCTCACATTCTTTGTGCTTGATATTTACTGAATGCAAACTCTATCAAAATATCTGGGGTGAACACCTGAGGCTTGTAGGCAGAGCTTCTCAGGGGCAAATGATAGATGGAAAAGAAGTAGCTCCAAAGCCGGAGACCTAAAGGGACACACCAAATGAGCAAGATGAGAATGGTAAGAGGAAATGGTTTACAAATATTTTCTGTTTTACACGTAAAAGATTGAATTTCTGGGGTACAGGTGCCCCAGATGTTACAATAGTTATAGTGCTTGAGCACCTGCCCATGGCATATATCCCAGGACAGCAGGGTGACACTATTAGGGGAAGACACAGAACAAGGAGGCAGTGTTATGGTGTGACAGAGGCTTGGAGTGAGTGGGCAGGTGGAATGTCATCATTCACTTCTTCTCAATATGTCGGGATGCCACTGGCTAGGAATATGAATAAGAATTGGGCCTGAACCCCCCTTTCTCCCTTTTGCTCATTTTTGGCCTAAGGATTTTTGCTTTTTTTAGGGAATAGTAAAAGTGTCAGCCATCGACATTCTCTTCTGTATATATTTATAGTTATGAAAGCAAGAATTATAAAAACTAGGTGGTACAATTAGTCACAAGCTTCCTGAGAGCTGGAACTTTGTTTTCTTCACTGTTATAACCCCAATGCCTGATGCGGAGTAGGGGCTTAGTATGCTGTCCATGAATGAATGGATGGGTGGGGAAATGAAGGAGTGAGTGAGAGGTCATCTTTACCAGTACTTATACACACAGGGAGATACATTATCATCTGAAACAGGCCACAGACACTGGCTCCCTGCTAGGGACACAAACGTGAAGCGTCATGAAGCACGTGTTAAAACCTGCTGGATCCTCTCCCTTTTTGCCTCCTGTTTTCCCAAGCTGTGCAAATGGGAGAGCTTGATTAACTCCTCCATTGACGTCACACTGGCTAACGAGAAAGTAGATCATCAGACCACAGAAGATCCAGCACAAACTTTGCATTCAGTAGATTCCCAGTAATCTTTTTTGACTCACTCATGATTATCTGAATGCTATCGATGCATTCAAATCTACAAGGCCTCATGTTTTGCCTTCTGGGATACACCATGAATCAGTTAAGGTCACTGACAGGCTGCCTTGTTAGTGGCAGCTCCCAAGGACTAATACATTCCTGAAAACTGGAAAAAGGCCAACTTCATGTCTTTCTGAATGAAGAATGAAAGGGATGACCTCGAAAATTATTAACCCAGCAGCAATACCCTGAAAAGTAGTACAATAAATCAGCAAAATATTAATTTAGAAATGCGGAGAGGAGAATAAAGCATAAGGTATGGTTTTATAATAAATGATCCTGTCTGACTCACCTAATTTCCTTCTAGGCAGAGGGATAAACCTGGTGGAAGGAAAGGGAACAATAAATTAAACAATTTTTTAACCTATCCCAAACTTTCATTTGTCTTACATAACAATTTAAAATGAGGAAACCATATTCCAAGCAGGTATATTGGTAGGAGGATTAAATTCTAAGAGGAACCATTGTCAACCACATAACAAATGTGTTTGAAAGGGATTCCAAGGGGGTCATGTATTCATTTATTGAAGACGCATTTATCGAACATTTACTATTTTCTAGGCACAGTTCTAGATGTTGGAGCTACAACACTGAACACAACAGCCTGAAATCCTTGCCCCATAGAATAGAAAGCGTGGGGTGAGGACTTAAACTTTTAGATACAATGGCTATTCGCAGACTTGAATAAGGTGTGAGAGAGTCATGCAGGTATTTGGGGATGAGCATTTCCCATGTGAAAACTGCATGTACAAATGCCCCGAGACAGGGTGTACCTGGTTGATGTTTCACATTGAGGCTACTGTGGAGTGAATAGGAGTTGAGGTCAGAGAGGTAGCAGGGGCCAGATCAGGACACTTTACTACTTCCAGCAATGACCACGGGATGTTCAGTCCTGGGTAGCTCTTTGTATTTGTGGGGAACTCTCCATCATCTAAGTCTAGGTAGGGGGCAGATTACCCTGAGCCCCAACCTTTACAGAGGAAGGAACCCTCTCCCCACTTCCTGGTCAAACATGGGGCGAGTAGACTTGGACAATTGGCTGTTCCTATTTAGGACTTAGAACCACAAAGGAAAGAATTAAAGCCTCCGGCCCAGGCCCAGTGGTTCTGAGAGCACCACAGCCTCGTGTCTGCAGTGCCAGCGGCTATGCCCTGAGCAGAGTGTCCTCGTGGTGCCACTGGGGATATGCTTTCCCGCCAGACTCTCACAGGTCTTGCCCCTGTTCTGTGTCTAGTTCTCCAACCTTCCTGTTTTCGGTAAACAACTCGACAAAGCCAATGAAAATTCCTTTCTCTTTGAGTCAGAACTGCTTCTTGTGCCTTGGAACTGAAAATACTGACTGATACACATGGAACTCAGGATTATAATTCAAAACATCCTTTACAGCTAAAGTGCTGATTAATAAGAAGCAGGCAGACATACAGGAAGAAAACCAACTAATGCTAGATTCATTACGACTGCCCAGAACTGGGACTTATAATGAATTGTCAGCTAACGCAAAACAGGTCTATAAGTGTGGTAGCTCGTGTTTCCAAAGATGCTGCAGTGGTATCTCCCATCCTACATGGTCTTCTGCACTGTGACCTTGGCACTCCCCAGTAATTGGGGGAGGTGGAGCGTGTTTCCTCTCCTCTTTAATCTGCACTGGTTCTGGGATCTGTTTTGACCAATAAAATGTGACACAAGTGATGCTATATAATTTCCAAGGCTGTGTCTTTATCTTGGAAGCCAGCTGCCTTGTAAGAAGCTCCATCATTGCTGGACAGAGACCAGCAGAGAGATGCCTGAAGACACCTTCAATACTCCAGCCCCGGTCAAACTCCCAGCTGAATGCAGCCACATAAGGGCATCCAGGCAATGTCATATGAAATGCAAGGACCACTCAGCTAAGTCCAGCCCAAATTTCTGATCCACAGAATCATGGGTAAATAAAATGGCTATTGTTTTAAGCCACTAAATTTGGGGTTGTTTGTTATGCAGCAATAGGTAACTGACTGAAAGATACAAATATTGTCATAACACAAATTTTTTTTGAGAGAGAGAGAGAGAGCAGGTGCATGCGTGTACCTACGAGAGGGGGGAATGGCAGAGGGAGAGGGAGAGAGAGCATCTTAAGATTCTCCACACTGGGCGTAGAGCCTGATGAGGCTTGATCACATGACTGTGAGATCACGATCTGAGCCGAAATCACAAGTCAGATGCTTAACCAAGTGAGCCACCCAGGAGCCCCATAATATAAATTTTTTAATTAAGCACTAAATTCCATGTGTTTTCAACTAGGAGGTTCACAAAGATAGGTGTGGGGGGGGGTAGAGGGGGAGGCAGAGAGAGAGAGAGAGAGAGAGAGAGAAAGAGAGTGAGAGAGATGAGGAAAGGTCATGGAAATGTCTGAGAAAATTGAAGAAGAAAGAAGAAAAATGAAAACCGTCAACAGGAGGGCTCATCTTTCTCTCAGGACCATATTTGAATCTGAGAAGGACTGGAAGTAAATGTATTAAAATGACCCACGTTCAACTGTTAATCACACGGGATCTGCATCTACTATTCCATTGTCCAGTGTGGAGACATGACTGTACTAATTTTGCTCGCTGGTGTATCCCCAAGTGACTGGAACTGGGCCTGCCTGGTAAATGCTTGTTGGAAACTTGTGGCAGGAAATAAACAAACACACATGGAAACAGCAAAATAATAACTTTAAAACTTTACCTAATAAGTATCAGAAATGTAACAGAGTAGTTCATCCGCATTAGTGTTTCCAAACTGATGACTGGTGAGATGGGAAGAGGTGGGGTGCATTGGAGAGAGTTCCAGAAATCTGCAAAGTACATATGATACCATTGCCAGAAACTCAGAAAGGGTTCTGAGGGCTAAAGTTCAAAATAAAGTCAAGGTTTGTGAAAACTATCCATAACCTATATTCTTCAGCAATAGCTCCCTCTAATTTAGACCTCTAATTTTATCTCTGTCTTTTTCTTTTGGTTTATTTTCTTAAATCGGAAAAAGGTCTGCAAACTGGAAACTATAAACTATACATGTGAAGAGATAAAGGGGATAGAGCAACTTGCTCCTCTAAATGAGTTTAGGTCTCTAGGCCCCGCAAACAAGGTCTGGCAGAGGGGGCCGTGGCCTCGTGGAGTGCCCTTGGTTGGGTCTACCTCAGGAGGGCCTGGAGGTCCATCCTTCCCGAGGGGAAATGCGTCTGGTCTTACAGGTTTGGTCTTAAGTCCAGACATTATTTAGGCTGAGCAGCTTCATAAGACCCTACCCACGCTGCTCCCCTCCACCTCCACCTTTGAGGAAATCAGCTCTTACAAGCCTTTTGAGTAGGTTCTAGTAGTTCCATTGGTTCTTTCCAACTGTCACTGCCCTCCAGCAGATGTAGCGCATGCCATGCCTAAGGGCTCTTCTCACTAGGCAACCCTGACAACCAGGCACATGTGAAGGGGCAGCTGGATGCCGTCTCCCTCTGGCCCAATGGAACACCAGCTTCCATAGCACCAAGTACGTACAGGATCACAATGTGGCATCCCACACAGAATTCTGTTCTGTACCGGGGAGCAGTCAGAAAACCCCCATCTGACCTCTCAGCCTCCGGAATGAGCAGGGCTTCGACACTGATGCATTACGCCCTTCTCCAGAGGACTTTGGTGCTCTGGATGCAGATATCCATGCTGATCCTTCCCTGTTTTGTAAACCTCTGCTGAATACAATGCATTAGCATACCGAATAATATTAAAGTATTATTGGTCATCAAAAGTACCAACATGATTGAGCTTTTTCCCAAGGGGAACCCTGAATGCTGCTTTGTCCAAATGACCTTGGCAAAACCTGCAAAGCTTACACATACACTGCCTGCTCTGTTAAAATGAACTCATACTCTGCTATATCGTCCAACATTCTTATGGATAAATGCCCAGAAGTGAACTCATAAAATTAAATAACTTTTTCAGGTCATTGATCTATGGTCTAACCTTAATTTATCCTTTAGCAAATGTCCTATATTAGTTGGCCCACAGATTAAATGGTTTTTGAGGTACAGAGTCAAGTGGTAAAAGAATTATACATTGAATCACACAGAATCATATCAAGATTACATGTATATCATTATAAGCATTGTTTGAAAAAAAGATTAGAAGCAACTCAAATGTCTATCAGTGAAGGTTTGGTTAAAGATACTGTGATACGTCCACATGCTAGAATACTATGCAGCTGTTCAAAAGAATGAGGGGGTAAGTAAAAAAAAAGTTCAAAAAAGTGTCAAGCTTTGGTAAAGAAGGGCAAAATATAACAATGTATATTTGCAATTAGCTTGTAGGTGCATTAAACAACTCTGGAACTAAGAATATGTTAAGAAGAGTGACATGTGGAGGACAAACACTGGGTTAATGGAGACATGGGTTGGGGTAGAGGGAGACATTTTTACTGTATAAATTAAAAAAATTTTTTTTAATGTTTATTTTTGAGAGAGAACGAGAGAGAGAGGGAGAGAGAGAGACAGTGCAGGCGGGGGAGGACAGAGAGAGGGAGACACAGAATCCGAAGCAGGCTCCAGGCTCTGAGCTGTCAGCACAGCGCCTGATGTGGGGCTCGAACCCACAAACTGTGAGATCATGACCTGAACTGAAGTTAGGTGGCTCAACCGACTGAGCCACCCAGGCGCCCCTACTGTATAACTTTTTATGTATTTTGGTTTTGACCCATGACAACATAGTATCTATTCAGAAAATGAAATTTAAAAGATGATTAAATATGTTTAACAGCAAAACTTCAGTAACTCAGGTCCTATATATTGGGCATTTGTGGTGAATTGGATATGTTAAAGGAAGGGGTGATGAAATTATATCTTCATTATATGGGGAAGAGAGAATATGCAGAGACAGAGACAGTGTTGTTTTTCCAAGTCTGCAGCTCCTGTGGGAGAGTGATGGGAACAAAAGAGGGACATGCCCTCATTTTAGCTTTTATTTTAGCTTTATTTTAGCTTTATTTTAGCTTTATTCAGGTTCCCCACAGGAATTTCAGTGCACATGCAAGTTTTTAACAAAAGCCGAAAACGATTGGAGGTTTATGCATTCAACAAACGTATATTAAGGACCTACTAGGGAGACACAGACATTATTAACAGTCAATTCCAATCCAGTGGTCAGAGGGCAGGCAGAGAGATGGTGTGATAGTGGTAAGTAAAATGGTGTGGTAGTAGGTAGGCACAACACGACATGAGCATAGAGGAAAGCCAGGTCCAGGCTGGGAAGGTACGTATGTGCATGGGTGGGTGGGGTTGGGGTTGGATGTAGATGTCAAGGAAGGATGCCCCAGCAGGACAGAGGTAATCTGAGTTTTGAAAGACTACCAGGAGTTAAGTGAAGAGGAAGATGGGAGGGGATCCAGAGAAGGCGCTTGAGCTGTGTAGGGTCAGAGTCACGTTTCCCCCAACTTGTAGGCTGGGCATCGGGGAGGAGATGGCAATGATAACACGGGAGAGGAGACAGAGACCAGATTATAAAAGTCCTTGAAAGCAGGGTTCAAATTCTGCTCCAAATGTGAAGGGTACTTATGTATTAGGTTTGGTTTGTAGACAGAGGTGAATCTGGAGATGCCACGAAGTTCAAGGTACCACTGGGGAAAGAGATGTAATAATTTGCACGGGAATTATTGCTTGTGATTGTTATTGACTGCCCTAAAATGTACAGCTGCTTACTCTTTTCTAGTAATACATACAATTATTGTTACTATTATGTTTGTTACTATTATTTTTGAGAATGAAGACAAAGCAGTATTGTCTCAATCTGAGTGCTAACAGGAAACAGATGGCATGCTCAAAGTGGGGTGATTCTAGGAGGGCTGATTTACAGAGGGCTGATGTACACCTTACAAGGTGTGGGCCTGGAGTCATGGCATAGAACGCTGTGGTAACCGGGGTCTTGTAGGCTGTTACAGACTGAATGTTTGCATTCCCCCCCACAAATTCATGTGTTGAAGCTCTAACCCCTAGTGTGATGGGATTAGGAGGTGGAGCCTTTGGGAGGTAAGTAGGTTTAGATGAACTGATGCAGGGGTCATCATGATGAGATCAGTGCCCTTATGAGAAGGGACCAGAGAATGTTCTCTGTCTCATTCTCTCTCTCTCTCTCTCTCTCTCTCTCTCTTTCTTTTGCTCTGGGGCCATAGCAGGAAGCTGGCATCTTGATCTCCAACTCCCCAGCCTCTCGCACGGTGAGAAATAAACTTCTGCTGTTTAAACACCCACTCTGTGGTATTTTGTGATGGTGGCCAAACTAAGACAAGGTCACACAGACAAGGGCAGGGAACTGCTATTTGAATCTGGAAGGAGTGAGACAGTCGTGTAGAAGGGGCAGATTGAGAGGAGCAGTGAACTCCTGTTAGGATCTCCCAGGGAGTGAACCAGCACAAGAAATATCCTGACTTCTGTCTCATGTCCAGACATTCAGAGGGCTGAGAGGTCCAGAATGTAGGTCAGTCGTCAGGGGCTAAACGCAGGGTACAGAAGGATAGAGCATGAGTCTAAAGGGGCAAATGACAGATACCCAGCACAAACATTATAATTAAATTTCCCTCAACTTCTCCTTTCTTGTGTGTCTCCTCCCTCCCCAAAAAAAGTAAGAGAGAAGAGTTTTGCTAGGAGTTAAGCAAGGCTAACTACGGTAGCCATGTATAATGGCTCAAATACTTGCCGGCTTATTTCTTGTTCACAGAACAGTGCTAGGGAACCCCCACCAGTCAGTGGGGGTGCTTCCTCTTGAGTCATTTGAGCGCTGGAGCTGGTGGAGGCTCTGCTGTCTTTAACTGGTGGCTTCTGGGGCTGCCCTGGTGGTCTTCTGCATTGCTGCCAGCTGCAAGGGGGGCAGAGGGCAAGACAGACCAAGCATGAGAGGTGTTAATGGCCTGGGCCGGGCAGTGGCACCCAAGACTTCAGCTGTGACTCAGTCACATGGAGGCTCCCAATGGCGAGGAGGGCCGGGGCACGTGGTACTGCCACGTGCCCAAGAAGACGCGCGCACAGTAAGAAGCGGCTGGCATATCTGCCGTGGTGTAGAAATAATGTCCTTTAGCAAAAGTTGGCTCGAACCACACTCTAAATAGATGTATGAATTTTACGTCCCGCTCTTAACATCTCGCAAAGTGTAGTGCAGAGCACGAACTAAATCACTAGCAATCTGCATTAGCCGAGGATGTCAAATTTTAATTTCAAAACTTATAGCTCCTTTATTTTACTTTCCTTACAGGGCAACCACTCTCTGCTTCCAATTTATAGCCCTTTTTTGGGTGGTGTCATCCTCCTACAGCATAGGTAAAGGAGTCCAATCAGGTGTTTGAAAGTTGTAAGAGCACATCAGGAATATACACTGCCAAGAATCACAGAGGTCGATCACATAAGAGAGAGGAAGGATTCTGTTGAGACGGCCTGGCATTTTAGTCACAGTATTGTAATATAGCCCATCATGGATCCATTAACAAAATTGATCATCCAAAGGACTTTTATTGTCTAAGCTGTCCTCTTGAAGGAACTTGATGTTCCCCTGCATGGCAATTCACTCCTTCCTCGTGGGCTACTGTGTGCGTGCTATTTTTTGTGTCCATCAAAGTGAATTATACATCCTCAGTTAAAGCTCTCACCATCTTGAGAACAGATTCCCTGCCTTATTGCTTTTATCCTCAGCCTCTAATGCACCACGAGGCACGTGCAGGCAATACATTTGAATGAAAGAAAGGAGCACAGTTTCATCTTGGGTCTCTGAAAATACTTTCTTATTGATGGATATAATAATCATTGTCCTTAAACTTAACATTACACATCTGCCTGTCTCACCCTTCTATTTGGAAAAAAGAAAAAAAAAAAAGTGGCCAGTGTTCTGGAGTGATTGCCTTTTTTGTTTTTTGTTTTTTGTTTTTTGTTTTTTTAATCTAGCTGTAACAATCATTTTAGCATGCCTTCACCTTTATTCAATCATATTAAGATGCAAACATACCCTAACAATCAAAAGTTATTAAAAAAATTAAACAGGTAGAGGAAGTCAAATCTGATTTGCAAGCCCCAAAATCTCACAACTGTTTGCCAAACTGTTATTAGTAATACTGCTGTTCTTTCCTTAAAATATTTTTAATTGAAGTATGATCAACATGCACAAAAAGCTATAAATAATGTATACATCTTGATGAATTTTTTTAAGTTTATTTATTTTGAGGGAGAGAGCAAGTGGGCAGGGGCAGAGAGAGAGAGGAGGAGAGAGCGAGAAAATCCCCAACAGGCTCCGCACCGCCAACACAGAGCCCAACGTGGGGCTTGAACTCACAAACTGCGAGATCATGACCTGGGCTGAAGTTGGACGCTTAACTGACTGAACCACTCAGGTGTCCCACATCTTGATCAATTTGAAGGTAAGCGTACACCCATGAAAATGTCACTGTAATAAACAATGCCATAAACTTAACCATGGCCTCTAAAAGTTTCCTTCCTCCCTCTTTTTCTTGTTCTTTTGTGATAAGAACATTTACTATAAGATCTACATCTTAACAATTTTCAAAATACACAGTATAGTATTGTCAACTGTCTGCATTATCCTGTGTACTTGAGGATTTATTCATCTTGCAAAACTAAAGCTATATACCCTTTGGCCAATAATTGCCGGATTCCCCCTCCGCCAGCCCATGGTAACCATCATGCTATTCTGCTTCCATCATTGTTCTTTATATAAACAAATTAATTATTTCATAGATATTTGATTTTGATTAAGTAATTGTTGGATAAAAGATACTTTTAACTCTGTGTAAACTACATCACAGTGTATAGAAGCAATAGGAATTCCATGCTATTTTTTCCCCTTAATTGTGTGTTTGTGTATGTTTAAGAAAACATACTCACAGTTAGTTGAGTGTCTGACTCTTGATTTTGGCTCAGGTCATGATCCCAAGGTCGTGGGATGGAGCTCTGCATCGGGCTCCACACTAAATGTGGAACCTGCTTAAGATTCTCTTTCTCCCTCTGCCCCTCTCCTCTGCTCTCGCACACACTCTTTCTCTCTCTGAAATAAAAAATAAAAACCCCCAAAACAAAAAATAACACACACTTCAAATAACACAAAAGGGGTATATACTTCAAAATATCTCCCTGGTACCGTTGTCCCCCCTCCTAGTGCCCTTCATCAGAGGCATCAGGTGATACTTAGACAGACTTCTAAGCATATGCAAGAAAGTAGTTTTTAAAGAATTACATATGCATTAGAAACATGATTTTAAAGGGCTTTTATTTGGCACGTAGGATAATGAAAAATTATTTGAGTCATTTAATTTTTATGTAAGTCATTGGAGATGATCCTCTTTAATAACATCTGTAAAGAACTTAATTCCATCTGTATGGTTCTTCTTTTCTTTTTTTTTTAATTTTTTTTTTCAACGTTTATTTATTTTTGGGACAGAGAGAGACAGAGCATGAACGGGGGAAGGGCAGAGAGAGAGGGAGACACAGAATCAGAAACGGGCTCCAGGCTCTGAGCCATCAGCCCAGAGCCCGATGCGGGGCTCGAACTCACAGACCGCAAGATCGTGACCTGGCTGAAGTCGGACGCTTAACCGACTGCGCCACCCAGGCGCCCCTGGATCTTATTTTCAAACAAGGTCACATTCATAGGTACTAGAGATTAAGACTTGAACATATCCTTTTTGGGGACACAATTCAATCCGCTACAAATCCCCATGTGTAGTCACAGGTTCTTCCCTGGCCTGTCATCAGGCACCTGGGATTCTTCCAGATATCCACGGGGCGGGGCCAGATGGAATATACTCTAGACATGAACAAGATCTCCATCTGGAAGACATTAAAGATGTGGACCTTATTCTGGGATTCTCATCCCTCCTCTTTCTTCTCTTTCCCTATAAGTATTTATTGAGGGCTTTCTATAGGCCAGTGATAATTCTAGGTTCCTGGCGATTTAATGGTAAGTAAAACAAAGTTCTTACCTTTATTAAGCTAATATTCTAGTGGGAAGACAAATGATGAAATCTTTCAGATGATAAGGAAAAAACCCACAAAGGACTGGAAGAGAGAATAACACTACTTTAGACAGGAAGATCACAAGCAGCGTCTCTGATGAGCAGAGACCTGAATGAGAGAAGGACCCAGCCATGCAGTGATCCTTGGCAGAGGGAACAGGTGCAAAGGTCTTGTGATTGTTATAAAAAATATGTCCATGAAGGCATGAAACCCTTCAAGAATCAGAACTTAATCCCCCTGCCCTTGGGTGTGGGCTGAATTTGAAATAAATAGAATATGACAGAACTGATGGTATGTTACTTTTGTAGTTTGGTTTTATTTATTTTTTAATTTTTAAATGAAAAAAAATTTAATGCTTATGTATTTTTGAGAGAGAGAGAGAGAGAGAGCAAGCGGGGGAGGAACAGAGAGAGGAGGAGACACAGAATCTGAAGCAGGCTCCATGCTCTAAGCTGTCAGCACAGAGCTTTGACGTGGGGCTTGAACCCATGAACCATGAGATCATGACCTGAGCCAAATTCAGACGCTTAACTGACTGAGCCACCCAGGCACCTCCTGCAGTTAGGTTTTTTGTTTGTTTGTTTGTTTTATAATTTATTTATTTACATCCAAGTTAGTTAGCATATAGTGCAACAATGATTTCAGGAGTAGATTCCTTAATTCCCCTTACCCATTTAGCCCACCCCCCCCCACAACCCCTCCAGCAACCCTCTGTTTGTTCTCTATGTTTCAGAGTCCCTTATGTTTTGTCCCCTCCCTGTTTTTATATTATTTTTGCTTCCTTTCCCTTTTGTTTAACTGTTTTGTCTCTTAAAGTCCTCATATGAGTGAAGTCATATAATATTTGTCTTTCTCTGACTAATTTCACTTAGCATAATACCCTCCAATTCCATCCACATAGTTGCAAATGGCAAGATTTCATTTTTTTTGATTGCCAAGTAATACTCCATTGTGTGTGTGTGTGTGTGTGTGTGTGTGCATATATATATATATATATATATATATATATACCACATCTTTATCCATTCATCCATCGATGGACATTTGGGATTTTTCCATTCTTTGGCTATTGTCAATAGCACTGTTATAAACATTGGGATGCACATGTCCCTTTGAAACAGCATACCTATAGCCCTTGGATAAATACCTAGTAGGACAATTGGTGGGTTGTAGGGTAGTTCTGTTTTTCATTTTTTAAGGAACCTCCATACTCTTTTCCAGAGTGACTCCACCAGCTTGCATTCCCACCAGCAGTGCAAAAGAGATCCTCTTTCTCCACATCCTCACCAACATCTGTTGTTGCCTGAGTTGTTAATGTCAGCCATTCTGACAGGTGTGAGGTGGTATATCATTGTGGTTTTGATTTGTATTTCCCTGATGATGAGTGATGTGGAGCATTTTTTCATGTGTCGGTTGGCCATCTGGATGTCTTCCTGGGAGAAGTGTCTATTCGCCCTTTTTGCCCATTACTTCACTGGATTATTTTTTGGAAGTTGAGTTTGGTAAGTTCTTTATAGATTTTGGATACTAACCCTTTGTCTGATATGTCGTTTGCAAATATCTTCTCCCATTCTGTCAGTTGCCTTTTAGTTTTGCTGATTGTTTCCTTCGCTGTGCAGAAGCTTTTTGTTTTGATGAGGTCCCAAGAATTCATTTTTGCTTTTGTTTCCCTTGCCTCCAGAGACATGCTGAGTAAGAAGTTGATGCAGCCAAGATCAAAGAGGTTGTTGCCTGCTTTCTCCTCTAGGGTTTTGATGGCTTCTGTCTTACACTTAGGTCTTTCATCCATTTTGAGTTTATTATGTGTATGGTGTAAGAAAGTGATCCAGGTTTATTCTTCTGCATGTCGCTGTCCAGTTTTCCCAGCACCACTTGCTGAAGAGACTGTCTTTATTCCATTGGGTATTCTTTCCTGCTTTGTCAAAGATTAGTGGCCATATGTTTGTGGGTCCATTTCTGGGTTATCTATTCTGTTCCATTGATCTGAGAGTCTGTTTTTGTGCCAGTACCATACTGTCTTGATGATTACAGCTTTATAGTACAACTTGAAGTCCAGGATTGTGATACTCCAGCTTTGATTTTCTTTTTCCAGATTGCTTTGGCTATTTGGGGTCTTTTCTGTTCCCATACAAATTTTAGGATTGTTTGTTCTAGCTCTGTGAAGAATGCTGGTGTTATTTTGATAGAGATTGCTACAGTTAGATTTTAAAGAGATTGCAGCTTCCATTCTGGATTGCTCATTTTCTCCCATACCACTCTCCCTAGGGACAGCCAACTGCCAGGAGGGCTGCTCTGTGCTCTACAGAGAGGCCTGTGTGGCAAGGAGCTGAGGGCAGTGTCTGGGTAGCATCCAGGAAGGAAGTGAGGCCCTTAGTCCAAAAATCCATGAGGATCTGTGGCCTGCCAACAACCTTGTGGGTGAGCCTAGAAGGGGATCCTCCCCTAGTTTAGCCTTCAGATGAGACTGCAGCCATAGCCCAAAGCTTCACTATACTCTCATCCAAGACCTCCAGTCAGAACCAGCCAGCTAAGCCACTCCCAGCTCTCTGACCCTTAAAAACTGTGAGAAATAATAAACCTTTGTTATTTTAAGCTGCTCTGTGCATTTTATGAAGCAACGTGTAATTATTTAGGCCCCGAGGCTGCAGCTCGCTTGCCAAGTTGGAGAAATAGCAAGGGGCCTCACATAGTAAGACAAAGTGGGCAGGAGTGGGCACAGTAGGTGATGAGGTCAGAGGGCAAATGGGAGACCGGCTTGTGGAGAGTTTTGTGAGCAACAGTAATGACTCTGGCTTCTAGTCTGAAGGAGGTGAGGATCCCGGTTGCAGAGTTTTGAGTAGAGGAGTGGCATGATAAACAGATGGACGTGATGGCACAGATGTCTGGGGAGTTTGAATGTGGGAGGCCAGTGGGGAAGCTGCCAAACCAGGAGACTGCCTGCATTGGCGAGGGCGTGGTGATGGTGCTGAGGGCTGACAGGGCTCCAGCAGGCCCTGAAGTTGGAGTCAGTCACAGAGGAAAAGATGGCACATTTCTGAAGAGTCTGGCCTGCATGCTAGAATTAGAAGAATTCTATGAAGCTTCAGGGGGAAAAGATGAAGTAATAAAATTGGTTTCCAAAGTATCTGGCAGCTCTCTTCTCTGACCTTTGGGCTTCTTAGGGAGACTCTTGTCCTCACAGATGTGTCTTCATGTTCCTTTTTCTCTTCCACTTCCTACCTATGAAAATCTCCTCACAGGGAAGAATCTATCAACTTGTTCCCAGTGAGGTATAAATAATTGATGAGATAAAAATCAATAGCATTTCTTTACACTAGCAATAAGCAACTGGAAAATATGTAATAGAAAAATAAGATATCTTTCACATGAGCAACAAAAGCTGCAAGTGACTCTAGGAATTAAAGAAGACACTTGAACTCTAGAAGGAAAAATTTTAAACTCTATTAAGGGACATAAAAGGGAGCACCTGGCTGGCTCAGTTGGTGGAGCATGTGACTCTTGATCTCAGGGTTGTGAGTCTGAGCCCCAGGTTGGGTGTATAGATGACTTAAGAATAAAATCTTTTTTTTAAAAGGACATAAAAGATCTGAATAAATGGAGGGGTATTCCACGCTCATGAACAGAAGAGCTTAATCTTACGAAAATGAAGATTCTCTCCAAATTAATGTATGAATTCAATCTTATCAAAAAAGCAGGTTTTGTTTTGTTTGTTTGTTTTGGAGAAACACTGAAAAGTTATTCTGAAATTTATTTGGAAAAACAAGTTCATGATTTAGCTAAGTCTACTTTGAAAAAGAAAGACATAGCAGTGATATTTAAGACATACTACTAAGCCACAATCATTTCAGACATTATGATACTGATTCAAGAACAGACAAATGGATACTTGGAACAGAGTAACAGGTAGCTTAGAGACAGAGCTGTGCTTAGGTTAAAACTTGGTTCCCACATATAAATGTGGGAAAGGACAGACTGTTTATGAGGTGAGAAAACTGGCTCACTATATTGAGAAAAATAAAACCGAATCCCTACCTACTGTATAGACAAATGTTAGCTCCCAAAGGGTTAAAGATCTATTTTCAAAACGATCATGAAGTTAGTAGAAAAAGTAGAAATCGTTGTAACCTATGTCACACGTGGGGAAGGATGTCTTAAAATGAAAAAAGCACAAGCCAAGAGATGAAACAAAATTTGCTGGACATTGTTGAGGTTGCACTTTCTGTTCCTGCTGCACCCGTGGAGTGCTGGGCCTCCAGGGTCACCTGTGCAGACAATGTGATCTGGGCCAACCCAGTAGCTCTTCAGAGTGGTCCATTCCACTGATGGGGAAGTTCGCCCCCAGAGACTGAGGCATCTTTACTCACCCAATCTGACACACTGTGCAAATGGGACCCCATCTTTGTCACTTCCAGAAAACCTGTAAATCCTGTCCCTTCCCAGCTAAGCTACCCAGGCTTGGGGAAATGCTTGGTTCCAAGCCTAGCCTCTATCCAGTCCTCCTTTGGACTTACTTAAATCAATCCTCCATGCTGGGCCTCAAGTACAAAAGTTCTCTACTTTTCATTGGGAGAAAATAGTAAAGACCACCCAGATTTTTAGAGTCAACACACAACACATTAAGCACATATAACACAATGAGTAATTGAGGGGGGAAAAAGCCTGATGTAACATTTCCTCCTGCTCTCCATCATCACAAAGGGTTTTGAAAATTTAGAGAAGTCTTTACTTCATTCAGGCCCCCATTTATTTATTCAGGGTGCCATTCTGATTTCGGCTTTTATACTTGGCGCATCTAAGGGCTTTTGGAATTACTCTGAGATTTGGAAATGAATATTGGAGTGTTTCATGTCTGGCACCCACTCAAGTTACAGGGGTACATATATCAAGTTGTTGGACAAGGAGAACCCAACCCATGCCTCAAATATCCCACAATCCCAGTGGTGGATGACTGACAGAGACAAATATGGTGGGAGGTGCTAAGTCTAAGGAGGCATGTGCAAATGTGGTGTGGGATGTCACCTTGAGCATGACAATTACTATGAGGCAGAGCTTTCCCTGGACAATGCTATTGTTCTGTGTTTTGAAGCTAATTGCACTTTTATTTATTTTAAAAAAAAATTTTTTTTTTCAACATTTGTTTATTTTTTTGGGAGAGAGAGAGACAGAGCATGAACGGGGGAGGGGCAGAGAGAGAGGGAGACACAGAATGGGAAACAGGCTCCAGGCTCTGAGCCATCAGCCCAGAGCCTGACGCGGGGCTCGAACTCACGGACCGCGAGATCGTGACCTGGCTGAAGGCGGACGCTTAACCGACTGCACCACCCAGGCGCCCCTCAGACTGGTTTTAAAAATAAGGAAATGTGTTGGGGCGCCTGGGTGGCTCAGTTGGTCAAGCGTCTGACTACAGCTCAGGTCATGATTTCATGATTTGTGAGTTCAAGCCCTGTGTTGGGCTCTATGCTGACAACTCAGAGCCTGGATCCTGCTTCGGAGGCTGTGTCTCCCTCTTTCTCTGCTTCTCCATGCCACCGCCCCCCTTGTCTCTCAAAAATAAACATTAAGGGGGCGCCTGGGTGGCGCAGTCGGTTAAGCGTCCGCCTTCAGCCAGGTCACGATCTCGCGGTCCGTGAGTTCGAGCCCCGCGTCAGGCTCTGGGCTGATGGCTCAGAGCCTGGAGCCTGTTTCCGATTCTGTGTCTCCCTCTCTCTCTGCCCCTCCCCCGTTCATGCTCTGTCTCTCTCTGTCCCAAAAATAAATAAACATTGAAAAAAAAAATTAAAAAAAAAACATTAAAAAAAATAAGGAAATGTGCTAATTCATATAATAGGAGCTCCAAATATATGGCAGGCTCAACGATATCATCAGCCACCTAGGTTTTTTCTGCCTCTCATTACTGTTGTCCATAGGACTCATCTGAAGCCTGGTTCCCCTTGTGTTTCTAATATGGCTGCTCATAGCAATTTTGGCTACATGATTCTTTGTTCGTATGCACTAGATGAGAGAGCAAGTAAAATCCTGATGGACCAACTCAGTTCATATGCCCACCTCTGGTTCAGTAGCTGTCACCAAAGGATTGCCATATGTTGTTTGGCTTAAACCTTGGTTACTGAACCAAACTCAGCCAAAAGGGGAACAGGAATTACTGAAATTGGTTTGGGTTAATCAGAGCACTTTCCTAGAGCAGAATTAGAGGAGATGGAACCATCTCTTGAATCTCTTGGGCTGCATATAAGGGTATTGGATACCTCAAGAAAGTTGGGATTCTGTTGGGAAGGAGGGAGAGGGGAATGGATATGGAGCGGGCAACCCAAAGTGACAACTTCAAGGCCTGATCTACAATAAAGGGAAGGGCTGCCGGATGCGGTGCGGATCAAAGAGGGCTGGTGAAGACACCAGCAGGGATCCCTGCAGTGTGGGTCTCAGACAAATTCCCCCACATAGTATGCCACGAGGGAGAATTCAACACTCCCTCGTTAGAAACATTGGGAACAGGATGCTTAGGCTGACTGTGGGAGTTTCCAGATGGCACTGAGAAGCAGCAGGAGAGGTGGGGTTAAATGAAGAAACACACACTCTTGCCATATTTGTAGGAAGCAGTCTGTCAGTGAAGTAGGTAGGGTAGGGAAAAAATACCTATTAATTGTGAACAGCCCCATAGTTGTTGACCACTGCAGACTCTGGAGTAGAAAGGGCTAAAGCATTACACACACACACACACACACACACACACACACAATTTTGTGTTATAAGGAATTTTTGCCAGCTAACACCAGTTCAGTTCCTCCTTCACCCACACCTCCCACAGATTGCTCTTTCAGGCATACTCCCCTCCTGTCTGGGTCTGCCACTTGTTAGCTGTATGACCTTGCAAACTTGTTGAACCTCTCTGTATTTCATTTTTCTCTTCTGTACATTGGTTTAGGTTATCAGGATATCCTTGTGTATCAGGACAATAGTAATAGTGACCCTCCTAGGGCTGTTGTGAGGACTAAATAAGTTAATACATACAAAGCACTTAGAAAAGCCCTTGGAACTTAGTAAGCACAATGTAACTCTCTCTATATACCAGTATATGCAGGGTATAGACATTTTGAACAGATCTAAACCTGTGAACTGCTGTGGACAGTGACTCTATTTTACTTCCCACGTTCTTCCTTTTTGAATGGGAGTGTTTCTGTTATCCTTTGCCTGCTCCCCCCCCCAACACGCCCCCCTGCCACCCTGCATGTTAGGTACATGGGCAAGTGGCAGTTCACATTTGTCTCACAGGTCCACAGATGAGCAGGAATTGTGGTCCAGGAGCTGGACTTCATGAACTGCACCTGTGGAACCTCAGCCACACCTGGCTTGGTCCAGACTTCAGAGTGATGCTTTAAGGGGATGAGACTTTTGCAGAACTTGAGAGCAGGTGGGTGCATTTTCCTTGTGGGAGGAACATGAATCATTGGGCCCCCAGTAAATACCCACATCCTAGTAGTCACTCCCTTGTATAATTCCCTCCCCTTGACTTTAAGTAGGACCTGTGACTTAATCCTAACCAACAGAATGTGGCATAGAGGGTGGAATGTCACTTCTGTACATTACATAGGATGGGATAAGATGGTAAACAACTTGTCAGCAGACTCTGTCTATTGACTCTCTCCCCTGCTGGCTTTGATGAAGTGAGCTGTTGTGGGGAGAGGCAAGGAACTTAGAGTGGCTTCCAGCAGCCAGCCAGCCGGAAGCCAGGCCCTCAATCTGACAACCTACAACAAACTGAATCCTGTCAACAGCCATGTGAGCTTGAAGCATATCCTTCTCCAGTCAAGCCTTAGATGAGACCCCGGCCCCAGCTGACACTTTGATGGAGCTTTGCGAAAAGCCTTAAAGCAGAGGACCCAGCTAACCCGTGCCTGGATTCCTGACCCACGGAAACTACAAGGTAATAAAGGTGTGTTATTTTTGTCACTAAATTGATGTTGATTTATTATGCAGCAATAAATCACTATACAAATATATTTGAAAACTTAAGTTTCTGATAAAGGTAGCATTTCAGCTTCATGGGGTGAGGATTGGATTTTTCAGTAAGATAGTGTGGGAATAACTGGATAACCATCTGGAGAAAGGTGGAGACTAGATCCTACCACTACAGAAAATTCTGCTGGGTCACAGATATAAATGCTAAATGTAAACTAATACATATTATATAGAAAATATGGGGGAATATGGGAGAAATTTATCATAATTTCAGTGGAAATACTATAGAAGCTAAACTTTCTAGATGCCAGGAGTGAAAAGTTAAATTCAATAGCAGAAAACTAAGAAGAATTCTGTATGAAATAAACATTGCATGCATGGGGAGAAGAAAAACAAACTGACAAAAATTTTCTATATATACATTGACAAAGGGCTATTTTCCTTAATTCATAGAGTTCAACAAATCAGAACCAATAGTACAATAGAGAATGGGCAGAGAACAGAGCTCACAGAACAGAAAATACTGTTGCCTCTCAAACATAGGTAAAGATGCTTAGCCTTACCAATAAGAAACCAAATTAGGTGGCACCTTGCTGGCTAAGGTGGTAGAACATGTGACTTTTTAAAAAATTAATTTATTTTATTTTTAATTTAATTTTTAAAAATTCATATCGAAATTAGTTAGCATACAGTGCAACAATGATTTCAGGAGTAGATTCCTTAATTCCCCTTACCCATTTAGCCCATCCCCCCTCCCACAACCCCTCCAACAACCCTCTGTTTGTTCTCCATATTTATGAGTGTCTTATGTTTTGTCCCCTCCTTGTTTTTATATTATTTTTGTTTCCCTTTCCTCATGTTCATCTGTTTTGTCTCTTAAAGTCCTCATATGAGTGAAGTCATATGATACTTGTGTTTCTCTGACTAATTTTGCTTCGTATAATACCCTCCAGTTCCATCCATGTAGTTGCAAATGGCAAGATTTCATTCTTTTTGATTGCCAAGTAATACTCCATTGTGTGTGTGTGTGTGTGTGTGTGTGTGTATGTGTGTATATATATATATATATACATAATATATACATAATATTTATCCATTCATCCATTGATGGACATTTGGGCTCTTTCTATACTTTGGCTGTTGTTGAGAGTTCTGCTATAAACATTAGGATGCATGTGTCCCTTCGAAACAGCATACCTATAGCCCTTGGATAAATACCTAGTAGGGCAATTGCTGGGTCACAGAGTAGTTCTATTTTTAATATTTTGAGGAACTTCCATACTGTTTTCCAGAGTGGCTGCACCAGCTTGCATTCCCACCAGCAGTGCAAAAGAGATCCTCTTTCTCCGCATCTTCACCAACATCTGTTGTTGCCTGAGTTGTTAATGTTAGCCATTCTGACAGGTGTGAGGTGGTATCTCATTGGGGTCTTGATTTGTATTTCCCTGATGATGAGTGATGTTGAGCATTTTTTCATGTGTCGGTTGGCCATCTGGATATCTTCCTGGGAGAAGTGTCTATTCATGTCTTTTGCCCGTTTCTTCACTGGATTATTTGTTTTTAGGGAGTTGAGTTTAATAAGTTCTTTATAGATTTTGGATACTAACCCTTTGTCTGATATGTCGTTTGCAAATATCTTCTCCCATTCTGTCAGTTGCCTTTTAGTTTTGCTGATTGTTTCCTTCACTGTGCAGAAGCTTTTTATTTTGATGAGGTCCCAGTAGTTCATTTTTTGCTTTTGTTTCCCTTGCCTCCGGAGACGTGTTGAGTAAGAAGTTGCTGTGGCCAAGATCAAAGAGGTTTCTGCCTGCTTTCTCCTCAAGGATTTTGATGGATTCCTGTCTTACATTTAGGTCTTTCATCCATTTTGAGTTTACTTTTGTGTATGGTGTAAGAAAGTGATCCAGGTTCATTCGTCTGCATGTCGCTGTCCAGTTTTCCCAGAACCAATTGCTGAAGAGACTGTCTTTATTCCATTGGGTATTTTTTCCTGCTTTGTCAAAGATTAGTTGGCCATACATTTGTGGGCCCACTTCTGGGTTCTCTATTCTGTTCCATTGATCTGAGTGTCTGTTTTTGTACCAGTACCATACTGTCTTGATGATTACAGCTTTGTAGTATAGCTTAAAGTCTGGGATTGTGATGCCTCCTGCTTTGATTTTCTTTTTCAAGATTGCTTTGGCTATTTGGGGTCTTTTCTGGTTCCATATAAATTTTAGGATTATTTGTTCTAGCTCTGTGAAGAATGCTGGTGTTATTTTGATAAGGATTGCATTGAATATGCAGATTGCTTTGGGTAGTATTGACATTTTAATAATTTTTGTTCTTCCTATCCAGGAGCGTGAAATCTTTTTCCATTTTTTTTTGTGTCTTCTTCAATTTCTTTCATAAGCTCTCTATAGTTTTCAGTGTATAGATTTTTCACCTGTTTGGTTAGATTTATTCCTAGGTATTTTGTGGTTTTTGGTGCGAGCATGTGACTCTTGATCTCAGTATTGTGAGTTCAAATCCCATATTGGTTGTTGAGACTAAATAAATAAAACAAAAAGAAAGAAAGAAGAAAGAAAGAAATGAAAGAAATCAAATTAGAATTATGAGAGACCATATTTTAACCTATTAATTGGTTTAAAAAGTTGGATAATCCTGTGCTGAGGAATAAGGGAAAGAGACACACTCTTGCATGGAATATAAATTGGAATAATCTCTATGAAGGACAATTTGACAAAATATCAAAATGTCAAAATACCGGGAGCCTGGCCGTGTTAGTAGAGCATGCAACTCTTGATCTTGGGGTTATAAGTTCACCCACAAGTTGGGTATACAGATCACTTAAAAATAAAATCTTGAAAAAAACCACAAAAAAATAGCAAAATGTCAAAATATAGCAATCCCACCTCTACAAATTCAACCTATATATAGACTCAAGGATATCCACCTGAAGCACAGTTTGTAATGGGTAAAGAACGAAAACAAACGACATGTGTATTAACAGGGCACTGTTAAATATCCAGTTAAAATGAACACATAAACAAGGGAATTCTATTTGTTCTGATATGAAACCTTTCCAAGGCTGTGAAAAACAAAGAATGAAACATTGTGTAATGTATGCTATTTGTATAAAAATTTACATACATCAGACATGTTTGTACATGCAAAGAACACTTCTGGAAAAATACACAAGAAACGAATAATAAATAGTGCTTGCTTCCACAATGGAGAAGTAGGTGCCGGGTGGGCAGAAGGGAGAGGGATAGTACTTCTTATCCATAGTTTTAAAGAAATATTTTGGATGAATGTTAAGAATGGATCCTTTATTCACAGTTATTAATAAAAAAGCTTCAAAAGGGCAAAGTTTTGACACCCAAATGCTCTGTCGGGACTTGCAAGGGAGTAATATTTTCCGGCAGTGAGAGCCAGTGAATGCCCCCTGTGTTGGAGTAAAGAACAGAGTGCCCACTGCATTTTTACAGTGCATCTTAAAATAGTGTGTTGCAAAGCCCAGGGAGCTCAGCCCTTCTTGATTGTTGGTTAGCAGACTGCCAGGGATCATTTTCCAAAAACCAACTTGCAATTCTCTATATTCCAGAAGGTTGTTTTTTCTGTGAAAATGTTCAGGACTTAGAGAACTGGAAAGCAGGTGGGGAAGGTTCAGAGGAGCCGCCCCCACGCACCCTTTCTCCCATTGCTGTCTTTCCTCATTCCAGCCAGTGCCACCGCTCCTCTGTCCTGGGTCCAGCCTTTGACACAGGCCCTGCAGCTGCTTCGGCTGACCCCTCCCCGCTCCGTCTAGGGGTCTGGAACAGCCCTTGCTGGCACCTCCGCAGCTGTGACTCATTGCAAATGCTTTGCATTCCGGGATGTTCTGCAGGGTCTGGGTCTCCCCTGTGGCTCGAAACATTAGGCGAGTTGAAAGGGAGGAGAAAGGAGGCCCCACAGCTGCCAAAACATTGCGAGGAAGAGGGGAAAACTGTGAGGAAAACTGGAGAGGTTTTGTGCCGGCAGGACCCCAGCCAACCGCTCCCTGGCTGGGGCCTGCTGGTAACTTGAGCAGGGCCCGGGGACGCGGTGGAGGCAGACTCAGGGGCTTGTCCAAGCCCCTGCGAGGCCCATTCACACATCCAGAAGCACCACACGCCATCTGGAGACCATCTCCATCTGTCTGGGAAGGACTGGGTTGAAGCCACTCTAGGAAGCAGACATGTGTCTCATCCAGAAAGTTTTTGTTTCGAATGTTAGTTTACCTTTATTTCACTGGGATTGTTTTATTAGCTTATTTTCTCCCTGCCACCTATAGTTGTACACAACTTATACTCAGGTCAGTTGACATCTACTTTTAAAACGGTAGTGTTCTTTCTTTTTCTCTTCTGGAAGCTTTGGAACTCCATGTTGAGGTCTATGTTAAAAAAAAACCAAAAAAGCTCAACTGTCCAGGTAAGGGCTGGGGGAGGGGAGAGCCCTGCCCACTCACCTTCATCTTCATTTCTTCCCTGCTGCTCTATGCGGACTCTAACGGGACATATTATTAAAAATCTTTATAATCAGTCAACTTTATTGAAGTACATTTACTTATAATAAAATATACCCATTTTAAGTACACAGTTTGATGAATTTTGGCAAATATATATATCCATGTAAGGCCTAATTTGAAGCCATTGGCTGAGTAAATATGAACATAATGAAATAAAGGTACATTAAATTTGTTTTTGAATGTTTATTTTTGAGAGAGACAGAGCACGAGCAGGGGAGGGGCAGAGAGAGAGGGAGACACAGAATCTGAAGCAGGCTCCAGGCTCTGAGCTGCCAGCACAGAGCCCGATGTGGAGCTCGAACTCAGAACTGTGAGATCGTGATTTAAGCTGAAGTCAGATGCCTAACTGACTGAGCCACCAGGTGTAGCAAAATAAATGTTCATTTTTAAAGACGGAAATCAATAGTATTTAATATTCACTATATTGTCCCAACTGCATGGGTATGACATCATCACATGCTAAGGTTCCTTTATTATCAAACAAATCATGATAGTTAATTTACTTTTACTTGGGTAGAAGGAAACAACTTGAATTTAACACAAAACAGAATCAAAGGGAGTGAAAGATTTGCTAAATCTCCATAAAGTTGTCTTCCGTATGAGAAATGTTAGCTTTTATAAGCTCTTTAAAATTCAGAAGCAGGGCATCAGGCTCTTGATTTCAGCTCAGGTCATGATGTATAGTTCATGAGATTGAGCCCCAAGTCAGTTTGGGTGTGGAACCTGCTTGGGATTCTCTCTCTCCCTCTGCCCCTCTCCCCTCCCCCTTCTCTTCCCCCTCCTCCCTCCCCACTGTACATGAATTCTCTCTCTCAAAAAAATAAATAAAATTCAGAAGCAATTGTGAAAGTCATGTTTTTCTTTCTTTCTTTTTTTTTTTTAGCATTGATTGACCTTTTCTGTAAAAGATGAAGATAATGTTTTCACAAGACTCCCATCTAAACATCCCTTCTAACTTTTACATTATTTTTATACTGACATGTTTGTGACCTCAACATTCTCATAAGTGACTGTCCAATAGTTTGTACTGGCCTATATGTAAGTGGATTTGGTGTTCACCTAGAGCCTTTTATATGGCTTCTCTGTTCCTTTTTTTCTTATTTTAATTCTTGTCTTAACTGCCAGCCTATTATTGTTAAGTAGTTTTTTGAGAGAGGCTCATGGGTGCTGGGTTTCCTCTCCTTTTCATGTTTTGGAAAGCCTATCTACTAGAATGGCAACTTATTTTGTTAAGATATTCTTGGGTTACACGCTAGTCATTGCTTCTGTCTTTTGCCACTGGGTTCTGAGGTCAGTACGTCCCCTGCAGATAATTTGATCTTGTTGGTCTGAATGCTTGAAGAATCCTTTCTTTACTTTGGAACTTCAGTCAGGAGGCGAAGATAGGTCTTAGGGTTGAGCGGTCCATTTGGAAGTTTCCTGAAACACAGCGTGTTCTTTAATTCAGCAGAGTCACTTTGGTCTCAGGGACATTCTCTTCAGTATTTTTAATTGGATGGGTTTACTACTTCAGGAACACCATTTGTCATTACATGAGAGCACTTTCATCCAGTCCCCATTACCTACCCCCTTCCTACTTACTTTAATCTCTTAGTTTCTTTTTGTTTTAAAACTGCATTTACTGTGGTTATATCCAATCTTTGCTTTATGTTGTAATTCAAGTTTTAGCTGTTTCTTACTCTGTTCCTTGCTGTTTTTACTTTAATCATTTATTTTGTAATTATGTGGGTTTTTTTGTCCTCAATTTTTTCCCAGCTCATTCTGCTTTTTTCTTTTTTTATCACAGGCTATTTGAGCTCATGTTTTATTTAATTCATGTTCTTAAAATGTTGTTTTGTGGTATAAAGCATTTGTAGGCAATTCCCTTGTTACTAGGGTTTTTCTTTTTCCTTTTCTCCCCCTAGGGTTTTTCTAAGTTGGACCCTTTATCTATCTCTCATGTTTATGCTTTTTTCCTTTGAACTGGTAAAAAGCAAGTATGTTTGTAAAATAGCTTTGTAATTTTTTTCCCCCATCTGCTCACATTCTATCTAGATTTTCTACTCTCTATTTGTTTTGAATCAGGATTATTTTTCCTCTATAAATATCCGAAAGCACTCTGTTCCAGGGTGTTCTCCTCTCTACCACAGTCTGAGGGCTGGAAATTGTGGGTCCTCACACTTTGCTGGGACCTGAGATGATAGCAGGGGATGAAGGAGATCTACATCAACTAGGCAATATGCAGTCTTAGAAGATGTGTGCTCCGCTTCTCTGAAATTTTCTTAAATATCCTGGACAAGTTTTCTTTCACCCTGTTGGAGACTTCATCCTCCTCCTAGGGCTGAGGGGAAGAAGACTTCGAGGATTATTTAACAATCAGGATTAATCATTTAAACTGGGATTAAATAATTAGTAATGTGGATGACTCGAGAGCCTTACTTGCCAATTAGTTATTCAAATTTGTGGTATTTGGTGAAGTCCCGTTCTTGTTTGATTACTGTAGGTAAATATTTGCTTTACTCCTTTAAAAGATTATGTGTTCAGGAGCGCCTGGGTGGCTCAGTCGGTTAAGCGTCTGATTTCAGCTCAGGTCATGATCTTGTGGTTTGTGGGTTCAAGCCCTGCATTGGGCTCTGTGCTGACAGCTTAGAGCCTGGATCCTGTTTTAGATTCTATCTCTGTCTCTCTCTCTGCCCCTCCCCTGCTCTCTCTCTCTGTCTCTCTAAAATAAATAAACATTAAAAAATTTTTTTAAAACTATGTTCATTTCATTCGTCATGGGTTATAATTTTTTACCTGGAATTCTCTAATTTTTTTTTTTTTTTTAAATTAAGAATAGCGTGCTGAGCCATGTGGGAGAGAACTGTCCTGGAGTTGACTTACCTGCTGTGATCATGAAGATTCCCCTTTAAACACAATCATGTCCAATGAGACAGGAAAACTGATTTCTTCTTCAATCATATTTCGTCTCTTGAGATTACTAAAAAGAAAAAAAAGAAAAAAACATAATTAGAACATAATTATGAGCAAAGAGAAAAAAACATAATTAGTTTACTCTTTAATGCCTATTACCTTTGAGATATGAAGAATGGAAACTTTATGTTTTAAATCCTTGTTGGCTACCTTATTATCCCCATATCTCTGGTGGTCGCTGGACAGAACATGTTAACTAACAAAACTGATAGGTTTAATAGATTGGTAGATAAGGGTACTGGTAGATATCTAGTGTATCAAGATTTGTTCAAGGCATCTGAGAAAACCTTTCTTGATATCTGTCATTTAAGTGACAGGATAGAGGTGTGTATACTGGGTGATTAATCAAGTAGGAGGGTTATAGCTGGTTGTCTAGACAACCATTTCCTGAAGATTAATGTGTGGCCCTCAAACCCCAGGGAAGCCTGGTCACAATACGTACTTTGACACTATCCTCTGTAATCCTTGGAGTCTGGAGAAACATGAAAATCTAGCTTACCAAGTCTGTAGCAGCAGAAATCTAGGAATGAAAACTAACTGGATGACAGAATCAGTCCCTGAAAGATATTATTTGCAAGTAATGAACCCATATCCACAAAATGAAAATATAGGTATAATAGGTATTTATAATTTGGGCTGCCCGGCATCTAAAATCTTTTCCTATTTAGGAAGAATCCTAAGATAATGATAGCGAAGCAGCCCTCTCTTCTACTCTAGAGACGAAAAGTGCCACTATCCCCCTGGGACCACAAGCAAGGACAAGATCTAAGCACAACTAATCAAATGCTGCCACCTGGGACTATATTCTGAAGGGGTAATGACAAGGCTCAGGTCAATTAGGTATGCTTCATGGTGGCTCTGCAAGGGGGAAGGTGTGGGGAGTCTGGAAGGATGAGGTGCATATCTAATGACAGTAGAACCAGCACAGAGGTGGTAGGTGTCCTGATGCCAGCTTTGGGACAGTGAATGTCCTCCTGGAAAGTGCTATGTCCTGAGCAGCCTGCTCCTGTGCTGACAGCTCATCTGGGCCTTGCCTCCCTGGGCTCCTATGTGATTCATTTCTACTGTTCTTTGTTTTTGTTTTTTGTTTTTTGTTTTTTTAATTTTTATTTTTTATTTTTTTTTATTGTTGAGAGAGACAGAGCATGAGCAGGGGAGGGGCAGAGAGAGAGGGAGACACAGAATCTGAAGCAGGCTCCAGGCTCTGAGGTGTCAGCACAGAGTTCTAGGCAGGGCTCAAACTCCCAGGCTATGAGATCATGACCTAAGCCAAAGTCGGATGCCTAACCGACTGAGCCACCCAGGCACCCCATTTCTACCATTCTTTGATTCCAAGAGCCATGAGAATCAAAATACAGTCCATTTCTGCTATGAAACCATAGTTGTTTTCTGTTATTTACCATCAAGAACCTTGATAAGTACAACATCTCTGAGTTCAGGATCCAAAAATCAACTGAGAAGACCTGGATGCTTGGCAATTCATGTGAAATAGACCTCGCGAACTGTGATGTAATGGTTGTCAATAAAAGGGCATGGCTGCCAGAGGGCTGCAATGGGCAGGACAAAGATGGTCAGAGGCCATCTTATTTACTCTTCTGCTCTTGTGAACGACAACTTGAGTATATTTTCCTGTTCAGAGTGTTTTATTTTAAGGCAAAAAGGGACAGATTAAAATATGTACAGTGGGAGAATGGCCAGAAAGTTAATGAGTCTATACGAGGAGCTGGAGAAATCTAACTTAGAAAAGCCATAGGGAGGGGCGTCTGCGTGCCTCAGTTGGTTAAGTGTCTGACTTCGGCTCAGGTCATGATCTCACGGTTCGTGAGTTTGAGCCCCACGTCCAGCTCTGTGCTGACAGCTCAGGGCCTGGAGCCTGCTTCGGATTCTGTGTCTCCCTCTCTCTCTGCCCTTTCCCTGCTCATGTTCTGTCTGTCTGTCTCTCTCAAAAATAAAATAAACATTAAAAAAAGAAAAGAAAAGCCATAGGGAAGACATTCTATGATTTTTCAAATTACATTACTGCTATGGGCATTGAGGAGGGCACTTGTTGGGATGAGCACTGGATGTTGTATGTAAGCGAGGCACCACCGGAATCTACCCCCCAAAATCAAGAGCACACTTTACACAATGTACATTAGCCAATTTGATAATAAATAACATTTAAGAAACAAAATAAAATAGGGGCACCTGGGTGGCTCAGTCGGTTAAGCGTCCGGCTTCAGCTCAGGTCATGATCTCATAGTTTGTGAGTTTGAGCCCCCTCCCGTCGGGCTCTGTGCTGACAGCTCAGAGCCTGGAGCCTGCTTCAGATTTTGTGTCTCCCTCTCTCTCTGCCCCTTCCCCGTCCATGCTCTGTCTCTCTTTCTCTCTCTCTCTCTCTCTCAAAAATAAATAAACATTAAAAAAATTAAAATAAAATAAAAGCTAACCTGATTGTTTTGCAAAAAAAAAAAACCCCACAAATTACATTACTGCTGAAATAATTTTATAAAAATATGATACAAAAACATGCAAAATGGCCTTAAAAATAAAACAACATCCCCCACACCAATATTGAGCTCTATGTTTATATCACAAAAGGAGAGAGAAAGTGAGGGCTGAGAGTTTTCAGATGGGACCAGGATAAGAAGGGAGGGTTGTTTGGACACTCCTGTCACAGGAGAGTGAGCCTTGGAGGGACCATTTCCTGGACTCCAATCTGACTAACACTTTCCTCTTCAGGGCCCTTATTCCTGGGGTGCAGATATCCTTTACTCCAATGGTGTTCTTAAACTAACTATTGTTCCAGAGACTCCATTGTAGTAGAAATACAAGATGTAAATTTACTGAAATATTCCAAAGGTATCCTAGCATATACTATTGTATTCTTGCTCTGCCTTCTGCCTTCTAGTTTCTAAGGTGTTCACGTGAGTAATAAACCTTAAACCCTGTCCTTCCCCAAAGCTTCGTAATACATCTAAGGCTGTTTCCATTATCAGAGTGTCCCTGAGGATAATATTGATTATTTTGAATTAACTATTTCAAGTATGAAATAATGTTATACATTCATTTCTTACTTGATTATTTCTTCCAACTTTTATGTGGAATGGAATTGAAATAATTGAGGATATTTTGCATTTTTGAGAAATCAAAACCTCTGAAGGTAATTCAACTCTTTTGCAAGCTTGTACGCAAACTGGTTCTACCACTCCCCGGATGCCCTGGCGTCAAGCATTGAGAGAGGGTAGGAGGAAACGGAGGCCTCCCCACCTTCAAGTCTCCTTGGCAGAGTCAGGGACCATGTCTTCTCCCAGAGAATACAATCAGGGGATTCAATACTGGCAGAGTTTAGAGCGTCAAACAAGAGCTTCATTCAGGCTCCTGAGGGTTGCTACAAGTAATACTGCTGTGAGTATCCTGCTGACTACTGAGCATGCATATTAACTAGCTTAACTTTTGTTCCTTGTTTTCACAGTTATGGCAAATGATCTGGGTTCAGCCATTCCTCCTTCCCTCGGTCCTGTCTTGCAACACATCTCTCTGTGAAGTCTGATTAAGGCTAGAAGAGCAACGGAATGGGCTGCGAGCTCCTCCGCGTGAGGGTGGGGAGGTGTGGAGAGGAGGAAGCATGGTTTATGGAATATTCTCCCTACAGCACTTAGGATAGTCAAAGCGCACAGTAAAGGACTGCTGGATTGAACTGAACTGAAGGGAACGTAACTAGCTGTCTCAGTATACCAAAACCACGCACAGGCAAGGAATGCTTGCTAGGGATCCGCACATTAGATAAACCAACTTTTTGGCAGGGAGAGAAGCTAGGGATGTATTTTTCCTTGATTTTCATATTATAGCTTGACCCATTGTATAATAATTTATTAAGAAATAAAGGAACGGAGGAATGCCATTTTAAAGAAAGTCAATAAAAACAGCATCCTTTTAACTCCTGTTGTCGTACTAGGTTTATTGCTTAGGAAAAGTGATTCGTCAACAATTCCAAAATACAGAACCACATGACAGTTAAATTTATCATGATATTTACCTAGAAGAAAAAAATAATTAAGGACTTAATTCCATTTCTCCTCACTAAAATTTTATTATCTCTTTTTTTTTTTTTTTTTAAGAGAGAGAGCAAGTTGGGGAGAGGGGCAGAAGGAGAGAGAGAGGAGAGAGGAGAGAGGAGAGAGAGAGAGAGAGAGAGAGAGAGAGAGAGAATATGAATCTTAAGGAGGCTCCATGTTCAGCACAGAGCCTGCCTCAGGCCTGATCCACAATTCTGGGATGATGACCTGAGCTGAAATCAAGAGTCAGACACTCAAGTGACTGAGCCACCCAGGGCTCTCCCAACTTTTTTTTTTTTCAACAATTGTTTATATGGGGAGCAATATAAATGGCATATTAACTTTTATTTAAACAATAAATAATTTTATTTAAGCAATTAAACAAAAATATTACCTACACAGGAATTGGCATTATTATACTTAATACAGCAAAAGGAAGGAATGCATAAAGATAAAGAATTGGACAAAGGAAAATGGTAGTACTGATAAATCAAAAACCAACAAAATTAATAATTAACTTATTTTCTTTTTAATGGAGAAAGCACATGTGCTTAAAATAGGAAATGAAAATAGATTTAATAACCACAGACATGGGAGAAATTAAAAGACTTCTAAAAGCTGATTTTGCTCAGTTCTATGCAAACAACAATTTTTAAATGCACAAAATGGATGAATTTCTGGGCCAAAGTCAGATGCTTAACTGATTGAGCCACCCAGGTGCCACAGTAAAGTAAGATTCATATAAGGAATGCAAAGATGATTCGATCTTATGAAATATATCTATGTATTTCACCATATTAATGTTTCAAAGGAGAAAAATCATAGTGTCATCTCCATAAACGCTGATGAAGCATTTGAAAATTTCAACCATTTTTGATTAAAATGCTTAATAAAGTAGGAATAATCATTTTATATCACTCATACATACATACCCTACATGCTATATAGGCAAATACTAGAATGTTACCCTCAACACTATACCCAACCATCATTATCCTGGAGGTAATAGCCTATACAATCAGACAACAGAAATAAGTGAGAGGTATAAAAATTAGATAGTAAAGATAGAATATAAAGATGAATGTTTATTTATAAATACATAAATTATTATTTATAGGCAATGTGATCATATACCTGAAAAACTTGAGAAAATCACTTGAAAAAGTATGGCAAACAACCTGAATATTTCACTAAGGTAATTATGAATAAAGTCACATGAAAGAATCATTAGCGTTGCTATTAGGAAAGCTATATGAGATTGCCAATGTTGAACCTTTTTTGACTTACAGAAATGGCAATTTCAGGTGGGTCAGCCTAATGACAGATAAATAACAAACGCTGAGAAAACATAATGGGCAAAAGAGGTCATATGTAATGGTCACAAAAAAGGCAAAATAGTTCAGGATAAAATTAAGACGTGTTCATAATTCATACAAAGAAAACTTTCCAAAATTCTAACGGACACAAAACAAAACCTGAATGAAAGAACTTATCCTTTTGTTAGTTAGGAGGCTGCCAAGTCAACAAAGATTTCTGCATCTTCCCAATTAATCTGGAAATTTAATATAATCTCAGTGAAAACACAAAGACAAGTTTTTTAGAAGTAGAAAAATGGATTTTAAAGTTCTTATTGGAAAGCAAAAAACCAACCAACCAACAAACACCCTTCAAAGTGAGAGCCAAGAAACTTAAAAAAAAAAAAAAAAAAAGAAGAAGAATGAGGAGAAATCAACCCTACAAGACAGGGTAACATTATAAAACTGCAAATGAACAGTAAGGGCTTATTGATTATTTTAAATTGAACCTACTCGGGAAACACTTGGAGGAGGGACACTCAGACCCTCCTCTTTTCCCCTGAAAGCAGGAAACAAATGTCCTTTATGAAAAATAGCATCCCTGTAATGAGAAGTAAAAAAGACATCCTTATCAACAGAAATAGGGACACTGAAGTCGAGAAAGCTATAAAATAAGCTTTGCTACTTTTTCACTAATTTACTACCTCAGCCCCAATTCTGCATAGAATTCCTTTCTAATTAAAGCCCCCAAATGGCTGTTTTCCTTAACCTGCAAATTCCTCATAAATCTATCATCCCTTTGTATAAAATGTATAAAAACTGCATGCCTTAGTCATTTCTTTGACTCTCAATTTCATTATTGGGTCTCTGTTCGCAAGGAACAAAAATTTCTTTTTTTCTCACGTAAATTTAATTCTTAGTCCACCTGGAAGACCTTGAGGGTAGGGGAGGAATTTTCCCGCACGAAAAAAGTCAGGGGATCTCGCTTGTTCTCCCTCTCACTCTCCCTCTCTCTGGAGTCTCTCTCTCTCTTGCTCGCTCGCTCTCCCCTCTCTCTCTCTTCCTCTTGAGAGGAGGAAGAGAGAGAGAGGGAAGAGAGAGCGAGTGAGACAGACTTGTGAAGAATTTTAGTATGATAAATGTGGCCTTTTAGCTCCATAGGGAAACGATTGATTATTCAATAAAAAATGGTTGGACAGTTAACTGAGTGACTAGCTGGAAAAAAAAATTCACTCTATATCTCAAAATAAATTTGAGATAGAGCAATGGATTTAAATAGTAACACATGAATCCACGAGAGTACTAGAAAAAAAACCATGGAAAGATTTTTATGAGTAAATACTTAGGAAGAATTTTAGGAAGTTCTTTGGAGGAAGCAAGTTTTTTATGGATCTCAGGAGAAATGAGAGGTCTTAAAAGTCTAATTTCCTGACCAAGTGCTGGAGATTGGGTTAGCTGAAACCTCTGAAACTTTATTCTTAGAGGAAGGAGTGGGAAATCCAAGTAGTCCCTGTGTGCCGGCCTAATGCTGTTGATATAAAAAATGTATTGGACCATTTCACAATCTCTTGTGTAGGTTTTGAGTGGAGGGAGGTATATGCCATATGTCAGCTGGATAACCTTCTCCTTTGAAATTCAAAGGAAATTAGCTTGAGCTCTTATGTTCTCCCTCAAGGAAATCTAGGTAATTTCCAATTCCTAGGGTATTTTCCAATTCCCTCAGATTTTGGAGAATTAATTTATCTACTGTTTTGACCCACCATGGTTAGTATTGTGCACTTCTTTGTCCCCAAGGGAGGAATGGCAGCCCTTTGCTCTCCCTCCACCTTACATTATCATTCATACAAGACATTTGAATATGGAGCAAACTGTACAGAAGTTTGCTTGGTTCCTTCTCCCTTGAGACCCTCTTCACATCTTGTCACCTTTAACTTACCAGGGCTCTCAGGGCTCTCAATGCGTTGGTTCCATTCTCTTTACCTGCAGAACTATTTTGATCTTTTCCAGGCTTGCCTTTGCATATCCCAAAACTCATTGGTATGGATTGCAAAACTATGGTTCATCTAAGCGAATGTGAACCTGGAGCCTGCCAGGAGTACCAGCAAAGACCTTTCTTTTTGGCCTCTGTGTGAAGTAGGGACCAGATATTTCCTCACTGGTAGGAACTACTATTCCATTGTCCTTAGGAGGCAGAAGTGGCTACAGTCAGTTTTGGTCTTACATAATTTGCTTCTCCATCATAGAAAGGACCAGATTTCATAGCCATCTGAGTTACGTTCTCCCCCTTGCCTTACATTACTCACCGCATAAAAGAAACAAGAAACAATTCAAAGGTAAAACACTACAAAATGACAAACTCATTTATGGAGTTCCTAGGTCCTGTGGGAAAAGTACTCAATCTAAGTCCCGTTGAGCATACTTAAATACTATTCCTAAAAAGTTTGGACCATGCAAAGGCCAGGATTCATGGGCAAGTGTTATGATTTTTAAAGTTATTTAGGTTATCACGCTGACTTAAAGCCATGTCTGGATCGATACTCAGTTACTGAAACTCTTTCAGAATACTGAGACAGATAGTTAAATTGTCCTTTTAAGAGATTCTGACCCATTATTCCTCCAAATGTCTGGATAAGATATTTCTTTCCTATTTCCTATATTCTAAATTTTCCAATGCCCACCTCTGGGATAATAATCATATTGTTCAATACTTTCACAAGAATAAGAAACATTTATATTCTATGGTATTTAGACTGTGGTATGTAAATTTTTCAGAGATTATTCTTCATATTATTTTATTTCTGCTATTGGTGTTATATTGTTCGTTGTTTCTTATAGAAGAGAAAGCTTTTGGGTCAGTAATTTATGAACACAGTTAAAAAGTCAAAAGACACAAAAGACTATATACAACTAAAAGTGAGTCGTTCCCACTCTGTCCCTCACTACTTCTCTTTCGCAGAGGAAACCACTAGAAATAGCTTCTTATCTGAAAGATACACTATCCCCTTGCCCCCAAGTACACATTCTATACACTCCACGTTCTACACTGTGTACACACTGCTCTGCATTTGGGTTTTCACTTGAACATGTAGCTTGCGGATTGTTCCATACCTGTATATACAGGTTAGCTCTTTTGGTAGAATTGCCTTCTCTTTAAGTATCTTTAAGCTGCGGATCATTCCATTTTAGGAAGGCATTATCACTTATTGAACTAATCCCAATCAGTGGACACTTACATTGCTTCTAATTTTTAGCTCTCACCAACATTTCTGCAACGAATTACTTCGTATGCAGGCCATTTTACAGATAAGAGAGTATTTGAAGGGTATATTAGTGAAAGCAAATTGCTGAGTTAAAGGGTGTGAGCATTCTCAATTTTGATAGTTATTGTCAAACTGTCCTCCAAAAGGGTTGTGCCTATTCATGTTTCCACTAGCAAATATTTGAAAATACCTGTTTGCTAGTACCCTGATCATCAGAGCATGTCATTAAATTTTTCGATTTATTTTTCACTTGCTTGCTTTTTTTTTTTTTTTTTTTTTGCTGTCAATCTTACAGGTGAAAAGTGTATCTCAGACTTTTAGATCCTTCTCATGAAACGATTCAAAATGTCATCTTTATCATATACTAAATTTGTCTATTTGATGCATTTCTGGGCTTTCTGGTTTATTCCATTGGTCTCTGTTGTCTCTTCATACACTATTTGTATCATTTTGATCACAGTAGTTTCATAGTATGTTCTACTTTATCATAGGTCTAATCACCCTTACTGCCCTTCTTTCCCCTAAGAAATTTGCCAGCTAGCTTTTTCTTCTATATGAATTTGAGAAGTAGTTTGTCTTGCTTCAAAAAAAATCCTGTTGCATTTTTATTGAGATTGCATCACATTAATAAATTATTCAGGAATACTACTACTTGCTAAAGTTTATCATTGCAGACTTACCATTTCTTATTGTTCTTTTCAGTCATGTCTTCCTGATGCTTATAACAATTATTGATTCTTCACACCATCTTTGGAAACAGCAGGGAAGATAGAAGATAAAGGATTAGCCCAAGATTACATATGATAAAAAATCCTAAACTGGTTTTGTATCTACTATTTGGTAATGCCTCACCAGCAGATTTTACACAAATTCAAAAACAAAACATACTCTTCTACCAAGGATGAAATTTTCCTATTGCAAAAAGCCAGCAATGTGCAGCAACTATTCTGCAAATGTATTTCTTGTGTGATGATCTGTGGCCAAGCACAGAATGCCTTCCTATCATGGAGTAACAATTTCAAAGGAATTTTGAAACCAGAGTTGGCTTGAATGTTGTACAATGACACCCAGGATCTTGGCCTACTTCCCAGATTTTCCCTTTTTGGTTTTCTAGCAAGTTTGGTCATGCCTGGGAATTTGCTGAATATGGTACTTGGATCAGTGACTTCCTGAATGTGACATTGGGATCAATGGCATTTGTCTGCCCAAGGATTTGTGGAGTACAATTTTTAGAAGTACCGCAGTTGTAAATAAGTTCTTTATTGAACTGATGCTCAGGCACAAGGGTGCAAATATGAAGGACACTTTGTGAATTGATTATGGAAGGCAAAGAACTTGAGAGAGAATGTTCTATTATGAATATTGCATTACATACCTGGGCACACTGGTGTTCCAGCTGGAGGATCTTCAAGTTCTTAAATAAATATCAAATGGATTTAAGAGCTATCTTTAATGCCTCCTTTGACAAATGGCCACTTACTAAAGGTCAGCCAAGACTTGATAAACAGTGGATTATCTGCAGCATCCCAGGCACGTCCTACCATCACCCTGGCTCAGTTAACATGGGGAGAGCTGACAAAGAGCCTGCGTGAGTTACTGAATTACTTAGGACCCAAGCACGCGTTGACATAGATCTGAGTGTATTTTTGGATTACATTTCCAAAACTATTATTGTTTTCACCGTTTTGTTTCAGTCAGCATTTTCTTCTCAATGCCACATATAATTATGAGCTGACTTAGGTAAAATATTTTAAAAATGTGTAGTAGTACATATGTACCTATATAACATCTGAGATTATTTGCCATAACGTAAACGAGAACACTCTTCAGCTTGTCCCTCCAAAACAAAAAGACTACTGTACTCTGGAGTGTTATGCAAGAATCAGAAAGCATAGTTTACTGAATGCTCAGCTTGTTTAGCGACATACCAAAGAGTAGGACAAAGGCTAAAAGCAAAAACATGGGGCAAGTTTTAAGCAATGAACTTAAAGGTATACGGATGATGAAATATTTAATTATCAAGGCAGAGAACAGGTTGTAAAATCTAGCTAATGAAAATATAAAGAGGAGTTATTAATGGGATAGCTGTTTAATTAGATGATTCCTTGGTTTGTTTTAAGCAGGAAGAGTGTTGCCAAAATCACAAGATTAGACCTCTCCGAACAGAGAATGGTGATGGTGTGATGTCATCTATCAGTTGCCTTTTACTCCCACTATAATGGCCACACCTTAGGCTACAAATATTAACTATTTAGACATGAGAAATTAATAAAAGGTGAGGCAAAATGGGCAGCAAAAGGAAATTGTTATGTTAAATTAGGCATATGAAGTTAGGAAAGCATTTACAAGTCGAGGAAATGACATAATACACATTTTATGATTCTCCTTGATAGAATTTGTCTCAACCAGGTCATACGAGGAACGCTTTTACAAACATGACTGTGCTCCCAGATCTTGAAACTTACATGAAGTATTATTAGATTCTGTGGTCACAGGACTCAACAAATCTCAGTTAAGTGGAGAAGAACAAATTCATTATGGAGGTCCTAGGTCCTGAGAAAGTGTTCAGTCTAAATCCTGTCAAGTAGGATTGTTGATATATGTCCTGTGTGTGTGTCTTTATATTTAATTTGTACTTATATTCTGAAAGATTTCAGGGTCTGAATTCTGGAAAAGACTTAACACCATTAAAAACGTGGTTCCTGGATGATTATGACAGAGTATAATACAGGTTATTTTCAGTCTTCTTAAACCTAAGGTATGTGGATTGACCATTCCCAGGATGATTTTATTCTTAGGCAAGAATATTTAGCTGTTGTATGTACTGAAAGAAATATAGGTAAGATTATACTCACTGAGCAACCCATTGGTCAAGACATCAGCCTTTTCTGCTCACAGCCCTGAAGGAGGCAAAGTAGGATGTGATCACCTTGCTCAATTTTTCTTGTGAAATGTGCGCATTTCTATTCTACTTGCAAGCACTGTGGTTATTTCTTTTACCAGCAATAGAGACCACAGGCAGGGGAGTAAGCTAGAATTCTGAGTCACAATTCCCAGGCCTCTTCCTACGGATATGTATGTGGAGTGTGGTCCTGAGGCCCATCTGGAACACTTTCCCACACATTAGGCCGGGAGAGGCAGCAGGGCACAGGCTTAAGGATCCCTACAACATGGCTCCACCATCATCTTGTGTCTGTGTGACCAGGCACCGGCTACCTAAACCTTTGTGCCTTGGTTTCCTTGTTGGAAAATAAGGCCTGACAACAGTGTTTACCTCGTAGAGGTATTGTGAGGGGATGAAGGAATACATCTAATATTCCTAGGACAGTGCTAGGTACAGGTTAACAGTGGTTTTATATACAAGCCACTCGTGAGGATTTAATAAATTTGGCAAGCTGTAGGCTTCCATACCTATGTATGTAGACATATCAAATCTTTTTTACAGTTGAGGGGGAAAAATGAGCAGGGAAAACTTTGAAAACAGGTGGTGGTAGCAAATGTTTACCACCATAGATCCAGTTGAGAAAAATTCCCAGGCTTTGATGTGTCAGAAACAATTGTTTTCCAACTTGGCTCCAACAGCCCCCAGACAAGACACCCCAGTTGTTCCCATTGCCTGAGTAACTTTCCACTGTCACTACCTGTGGGACCAGCTTCTCTCCCAGACCTGTCCTTCCCCTCCACTGTCCTTTCCCCACATAAGTCATCTTTAGTGCATGTGCTCCAACCATCAGAGGCAAAGTTTTGTATAAGGACTGACCTTGGGGCATACTTATATATGGGTACAAACCTTAGCCCTTCCCCCCCAAAAGTTGTAGTCCCAAAGTTAATATTTATTTGAAACTTGGGAGTACACTCCCCTCTTTATAAACAAAACACTAAAGCAAAATGTTCTAGTCTCTCACACAAATTAATTGCCCGATTACCATTTCTCACGAATGCCATCTTTTTCTCCTTCCATTATGTTTCAGTTGCAGAGAGGGTAAATCATAAATTACTGTCTAGTATAGAGAGAAACATTCTGCAGCTGGAAGGAACTGAGAAAGCACTGTTTTTTGATTTTTGTTTTTTCTCAATCATGAATTCAGTGATTACTGACTTCAAAATAGGTAACGGTCCCATAAATGGGAAAAAAGAACACATTCCAGGGTGAAAGGATGGCAAGTATAAAGGTAGAGAGATGTGAACATGCATTGTTATGTTTAGGGAAGAGTATATGGCAAGAAGTAAATAATTTTTGGTCTCCGTAGGAAACTGCCAGTGAGTTACCACGGGCCCAAGTTGGGGAGTGCTTGTAATTGCATCTAGCTGGCCACATTCATTTGGTGCCGGTTAATTGGACTAGCTTTCAAAAGTATGCTCAAGTTCTATTTTGAACTCTATCCTGACGTACTTCCCACTCCTTTGCCACGCCCTAAGAGCTCATTTTGCCTTCTTTGGTGGTGGTAAAAAGCAAGGTCCCTTTTGTCTGAGCCTCATGGTTCCAGGTCGCGTTTGCCTTTCCTCAAGGTTTTTCCCAATTCAGCAATTCCCATGAATTTTCATCAGATAGTTTTCCCACTAGGATGCAAATTCCATGAAAGCATGAATGTTCACATCTTAAAATTCACTGTTATTCCTAGTTCTTAGAATTGAGCTTGGTACATAGTAGTCTAGATATCATTCAAAAAATTTAAGAACCTATTATGTGTTGCCCTATGGAGGGTCCAATGATGATTTAGGTATGCTCTCTACTTTTAAAGATCTTACAAATGAGGAAAATAGATATATAAACAAACTCCAAGTCAAGGAAGAATGAAACCAGTGCAACTATTGAGGTATACATTGCTAATAGGGGGGTGCTATGGACTGAACATGTGTCTCTCCCAAATTCATATGCTGAGACCTAATCCCCAATGTGATAGGTTTAGAGGTGGGGCCTTTGGGAAGAGGTTAGGTGACAGGGTGGAGACCTCTCAAATGGGATTAGTGCCCTTATAAAAGAGATCCCAGAAAGTCCTTACCCCTTCCTCTTCATGTGAATGAGGAAGCAGACACCGAATTGCTGGTGCCATGGTCTTGGACTTCTTTGCCTCCAGAACTGTGAGACATGTTTATAAGGCATCCAGGTTATGCTATTTTTGCAATAGCAATCTGAAAAGACTACAGCATGGGGCTCACAAGCGGTAATTAATTTCAACCAGGGGATTGAGGAAAGGCTTCACAGGACGTTGTCCTCAAAGAGAGAATTTTCATTAGGGATGTGGAGGTTATTTTTGGTCAAGTGATCATTAATTTGAACTCTTCCATTTCCAAGGGACAGAAACGCATCTCAAAATAGTTTACACAAATACAAGGAAAGTGTAACTGGGAAATCTGGCTTCAGCTCTCCCAGAACTCTTGGCCCTGCTCATGTGTGGATGCTGCCTTCTCTCCCATAGCAGATGGACATAATCTATGTTGCAGGAGGAAGGGGTGGAGTTTGGCCACAGAGAGCTCCATGTTCATATCACATTGGATTGTAGTTAATAGCCATAGAAGGTTATCTGCATTTCAAGGCCAGCAAATAAGATCGCATGGAAAAGTCTCTGCTCAGTCTAGTTTCAGTCATGGGCCTATCTCCAAGCTAATCACTGTACCCATTGCCAGGCCATAGTACAGACAGTGCTAGGATAGAGCTGTGTTAATAGGGACTCATACAAAGCAGAATATAATTTTAACCAGACATGGGAAAGGTTGCAAGAAGACTTTTGTAGGATTTGTAGCTCTATTAGAACCATATAGAGTGGGCAGGGCTGGGGTGGTACTTCATGAGAAGATCAAGAGGACCCAAAAAGAGAAGAAATAAGATGTTGGGCAGACGAGTACGACAGGTAACCATTATACTAAAACGCATGCACTCGTAGGCCAATGGGATGCAGTTTGCTGTCACAGAAATTTGATTGCCAGGGATAGGCAGTGGGTCAGGCAGGAGACTTAGGATGGGCTAGGTCACGGGGAGCCTGCACTAATAAATGGGAGTCGTCAAAGGGCTCAACTGAAGGAATGTTGTGATCAGACCTATGTTACTCTACTTCCCCTTTCACAGAAACATCACTCTGGGCTAACTTTTCTGGAACATCTAAGCTGTCAGACTCTCACAACCATGCACCAAGTCTCCTCTTCCAGTCCCGTTTGCCTTTTCTTTCTCTAGTCCTCACACTATCTTGCCTCAATTCTATATATAGTCCTGCCATCCTGGCCACTTGTTTCCCCACCTAAGGTCAATACCCCATTAAGGAATTACTTTTGTCCAGCACTGAAATTCCTGGATTCTTACAGCATACATCTAAAACCCTACTTTTCAGTCACTGTGGCACCAACCAACGGGAGGTGGAACCATGCTAGCATGTAGCTAATTGGCATGGGTTAATGGGGTTAATTTCTATCACTTATCACATATTCAGATTAGCCTGAAAGCTTGAGAACTGTGGTCATCTTTTGAACTCTGGACTGGTAAACTGTAATGGATTAAACTGTACACGATCTGAACATGCCAATCTCTTTCTTTACATGTATTTTGGTGTTCTTGAAGGGGTCAGTGTGTCCCTGTGGCCACCAATCCTCCTAGTGGGAGGTGGTACTGTGGCCATAGCTCATGAATGTGTAGATTTTAGTATATTTTACCCTTCATAAACTTTTGGGGATGATTACCATAAACTGTATAGGATCAGGAGGATTATGATCCTAAGAATGCTTAGAATAGTCTACTCTTTCAGGCTGTTACCATAGGGCACAATTGCTTGCCCCTAGTGAATAAGATAATGAATGGATCGATTCAGCTAGAGAAACATAGTATAATCTGAGAGAAAACTACATTTACCCCCTCCCCCCCCCACCTGCTTCCCTGACATTATTAAATGTGCATGCACTAGCTCCAGCTGAGAAAAATCAAAACGGAACAATTCTAAAAAGAAAATTATTTTTTTTGCCACGTAAGCAGATCTCTGCAGAGATAAAATAGGAGTAACGTTTCCATAAAAATTGAAGTTTCTGAGAAAATTAACCTTTCTTGACTATTGAAAATGAGAGGTAAGAAAGGAAAAAGAGAAAGGCCACCTTCTAAGAGTCGTTACTGCAACCACTGGCAGCATTTCGTACCGTTAGGGAGAGTGGGTGAACATTAGAAGAGGTCACAGAATGGGGCACCTGGGTGGCGCAGTCGGTTAAGTGTCCGACTTCAGCCAGGTCACGATCTCGCGGTCCGGGAGTTCGAGCCCCGCGTCAGGCTCTGGGCTGATGGCTCAGAGCCTGGAGCCTGTTTCCGATTCTGTGTCTCCCTCTCTCTCTGCCCCTCCCCCGTTCATGCTCTCTCTCTCTCTCTGTCTCAAAAATAAATAAAAAAACGTTGAAAAAAAATTGAAAAAAAAGAAGAGGTCACAGAAGCTGAAAAAAGGAGACAACATAAGAGTCTCGGGAGAGTCATAGTGCTGGCTACTTCTGAGAAATGTACCTAGCAGCAAAAAGCAAAAAGCTCCTCAGACTCTTACTGGCAGAGTTTGGATTTATTATGACAACCTTAGAACCAAAAATGGCTATATTTTTCTATGACAAATCTCACAGGAATCAAATATTTTCAGAGATCAAGCAGAGAAGGTAGTGCATGTGGTAGTGTAGCCAAGGGAAGGTATGAACAATGCTCGATGTTTTCCAGGAGAAATCATTAAGGGTGAAGTGCTAATACACTTGTTTTTCATCTTACTCCAACAGAAGACCACATGTAATCTTCCTAAAGAGTGACTCCCCAACATATCCTGACAACAGCAGGGTGGGGAGGAAGCAAGTTACGAATAAGTGAAAAACCATAAGGTAACAGACAATACTAAGCACGCTCCCACCCTTATCCAAACACAAAGGCAGGGGAAAAGTTCCTGCTATCTGCCAAGAGATTATTTGGGGTGGGTGGGGGTGGGTGGGAAACAAGCACACACACCCCCACAGCAGCATCAAAAATTTTCCTATTCTCCAAAAAGTACTTAAATTAAAAAATTTCTATTAGTTAACCTATGTTGGTACCATTTTGGTGGGGAGTTGTCATAAACTGATAAAAGGCCAACATACAAACACTAAGGAAGGGAGTGAAAGGAATATCAAATGTTATTTGACGCTACGCAACTTCCCTACCAAGGTTGCATTTGTCACCAAAATGGAAAACGAATAAAAGATTCTGGGGTATCCTTTTTTTCTTATTTAATTTTTTCATCCTTTGGTTTTTCTTTTTCTTGAGTATGTTGAGTCTGAGACCTGAGAGGCCCTCTGTCCTGATCCGGTAGGACACTCTTTAATGAGTGCCTTGGAAACAAAGGAGACCAACTGGGGAACCCACACCCAGAGCCACTTGTCAAGAGCCTGCAGCCAGTAAAGCTTCAGATTACACAAGAGGACTGGGTGGGGTGGGAAGGATGCACAAAAACTGAAAGTTTCTGCTCTTCAGAAGTTCTGATCTACTAGGGGAAGGAAACAGGCAGTACTGGGAATGGGTTGGGGTGGGGGGTGCAGGGGTGGGGACTAGGTTCTAATTCTGACTCTGTCATTGGCTGGCCACGTGCTCTTACGGGGTGGGAGTAGTCACCTGTCAAATGAAGAAATCACATGAAGGGGCAACTCTCTGTAAAATGAAGTAACAAAATGTGATCAGCATTTCTCAAAGTAGATTCCAATTAAAAAAAAAAAAAGTCTGGTTGAATAAGTTTGGGAAAACTTCCCTACCCTGGTTGATCCCCAACAGTACCAGATAGATTCTTACTGGATTTAGTGTATCAAAGACTCCTAGAGTCTTGCTGTAAAGGATTTTTTTAAATTTGGCACTTCCCAAACGTATTTTCTGGAAAAAAAACATCTGTTGACATTTGCAGAACATGCTTTGGAAAACATTGATTTCTATGCTGCTTCCAGCTTTAGAATTCTATCCTTAGTCGTTACTTTTCCATACAGACTCCATCACTTCCCTTCTCTACTGCTGTGTACTCAGTCTTTCATTGAGTCTTTGTGCTGAACCTCACATGCTGCCTCTCCTCTGGCTTTACTTTTCATGACTTTATGCTATTCAAATGTTCACATGAAACTCAAACAGGGTTGGACCAGATGACCTCTAAAATCTGTACAAACCCTGAAACTTTAGGATTCTTTGGTAATTATCACAAACATCCACTGAAGACCGAAACAGGATGTATATAACTGAGGCTGTTCTCATCACAGCACTGATATCTACTAAGAACTCTGAGATGAAATTCTAGATCCTGTCATTCTGAACACTGCTCTAAACTCAATACTATATTTCCTTGCAACTTCCTTTCCCCTGGACCAATGCAAAAGGAGAATACACAGGAAGACAGTGTGGGTTGTATGGGCTCTCTAGATCCATCTAGAGGAAATATAGTTAAGAGTTCAGTGGGGGTGCTTCCTACCAAATCTTCTCTTTGTAGGTACAGCAAAAGTTTTTCACGTAAGTTATTATAACCCATATTGCCCATACCTCACCATAAAAATATTTAATGCAGGTGTTTCAAATTCAGTCAGAGGACCATCCAATTCCTGGCAGAGGCTTGAGGTCCAGGAATGACAGCAGAATATGGGTAAGAGACAACTTGAGAATATCCACAGACGTCAACTGGCCAACACTCAGTTTAGTAAAATTCTAGTTCTTTCTCTAGTGTATGATTATTATACCCTCTTTTTAGCTCTGCCTTGACCCTAACTTAGTGTCACACGTTTCTTCTTTAGCTCCGTTTCCATGCCAACAGGATTGTTTAAAAATACTTTTAAGACAGGGGCACCTGGCTGGCTCAGTCAGAAGAGCATGCAACTCTTGCTCTCAGCTGTGAGTTCGAGCCCCACATTGGGTATAGAGATTAAACTTAAAAAGACATTAAATACTTTTAAGACATACTCAATTTTCTCAATTGTCCAAATGTAGTAGCTGAGAAGACAGAAATATTAACCAACCTAATTAATCAGAAAGCCATTCAACTATTTTTCCTCTACTGCAGGCCTTACAGCAAAACCTCTAGGTCTGGTCTGCTCCACTTTAAGGGGCTCAGGTGCCATCATTGAAATGAGTGGTGAGCTGTGATACTGCCCTGACGGTTTCTTTCCCCGGCTACTCTGCAGGGGAATGCAAACCTGGCATATGGTGTGTGAAATGCCTTGCAGACTAAGATACCTCAGCCCCCAAAGAGGAAACAACAGAGAGAAAAAGAATGAAGATGAATGTTCACACATCACTGCCTGGAGGCTTCTACAGAACATGTGCAGTGTGAGAATTTTCAAAGGCTGACAGATGCGCTTTAATAGAAAGAGGTAAAAGATAAGATTCATAAGGCTTGCTTCACATTTTATAAAGGGATAGGTCTTGGGAAGCCCAGTATACTTTATAATTATGTTTTAAAATACAGTAATGTTGGATTATAACATAACTACTGCTGAAAATAAAGTGATGAGGGGTGCCTGGGTGACTCAGTCGGTTGGGCGTCTGACTTTCGCTCAGGTCATGATCTCACAGTTGGTGGGTTCGAGCCCTGGGTTGGGCTCTGTGCTGACAGCTCAGAGCCTGGAGCCTGCTTCAGATTCTATGTCTCTTTCTCTCTCTGCCCCTTCCCCACTAGTGCTCTCTCTCAAATAAATGTTAAATTTTTTTTTTTTTTAAAGAAAATAAAGTTACGAACTAACAAAAAGGCTTTAGCAAAGGTCAATTTCAAAGTAAAAATACGGTAAGATTTAATCCAAAACATTCTCCTTATTCTAAGTTTTGGTAATTCTTGGGACCCTAACTGGATTAAAATAGAACGATATGACCAGTACTCTGAAGAATCATCATAGCGTGTACACAAAATAGAGAATAAATTTTTAATGGTATCAAAAACAGAACTTTTTGGCCAATTTAGTACTTGCTGGAATAAAGTTGCAAAATGTTACTCAGTAACGGACTTAGCTTCTAAATCAAGCCGGAATTACACATACTCTGTATATTACTTGAGTATATACAAGTACATTCCATGATAACATGCAGAGACATGGAAACAAGAAGAGTACTATCAAGTCAAGATCACCATCTCTATTCTCTGTTGATGAAATACACTGAAAACAAAACACCTGTTCAGTAATCCAGAATAGCTAATTTTGAAAAGGGGGTTTTAAATGTTGCTCTTTTCAAGAACTCAGATAAACTCCGTGGGGTTAAATTTGATTTTGTTTTCTCAACGTGAAAAAAGAAAAGCAGATAATCTGCTATAGCTATGGGAATATCTTTTTCTTTTTCTTCCATATCAAATTAAAAGGTTTGATAGACTTACTGTCCCCAGGAAAAAGGACTCCTCGCATTCTACTGGTAAGAATGAATCCCTTAAAGCTCTCAGACATACGAGTGTCACACCACCTGCAGCAACATATGCTTAAAGTACCTTTAATGAGACGGTCACATGAGACAGGAGTTTAATTTTCCTGAGAACTAAAGTAGACGTATGAAATAAAACAGGGTATGAAAGTGACCTGAGTTCACAGGAGTCTCTAAATTCGAAAGAGATTGCTTCAGCTTTGCGAAGATCTCATCAAATGCCTTTTATAGCAAGAGTCACATATTTGGTCACGGGGCTTCGGGGCCTTTTTAAGCACTCAAAAGAAGTGCTTTATGTTGTGCAAATTCCATGAAAGCCCAGGACAAGGGACTGATGGTGCTCAGGAAAACCTACAGGTGAGCCCACAGATTCCACGGCTTTTTGTAAAGAACGGAGTGGGTGAGATGCACAACTGACCAACTTTGCTCCCAGCTTGACAATTATTGGGCAGCTAAGAAAATCCTTGGAAGATAAGCAAAGACAGCACCTTACGTGGAACCTAGGGGAAGCCACTCAAAAGTGAGTTAGTTGGGGTAGAGATGGCTACTGGTCTCTTCTAAGTAACTCCTCCTTTGTATGTGAGAACCACAGAACACATACGACAAGTAGGACAAAATATCGGCTTCACAGTCTTCTCTCCAAATTACGCATTGCAACTTCTGTTATTATTACTGTCTGCAAACTACTAAGAGGTCACGTGGGAATTGTAGTCACTGAATAGCATATAAAAGAATACAGTGCAGCTTCAATCTGAGCTCTTCTATTTGCTCTGTAATCTAATTCAAGGCACTTTAAAATGTTTTGGTGCCTTAGTGTATTAACACGAAACAGGAGGAAAACACTCATTTACTTACCTCAAGGAGTACTACAGAGATGACTGAATCTTAAAGCACTTTGAGCTCCTCAGATGAAAAGCACTGTGGAGACAATCACAGCGGAGGAATACTCTTCCAGTGCCTCGGGATCCTGATCTATTGTGTCTTGTGTCTCAACCATGTTTTCTCGAACACTTCACAAGTAAAATCTGTGAGTGGCACTCCATCCCTTTATATACGTTAATTGTTTGGCACACAGATGGTTATATATTGAAAATAGTTGTAGTAGTCACCACTCCAAAGTTGTTTACTAATTTTCCCATAAGGTTAATGAAATGTAGCCATGATGGAGTACTTTGTGTCAAATTTAGAAAACTTTAGCTTTCTTCTGAGGTACATGTGACATAACGAAAAGTTCATTTTGTTTTCAAAATAACTGAACTAGTGTTATTTATGTGAAACCACAAGTTTTTAATGACAAAAATACTGAAAGTATGCCACAGTGTCTATATATTCATCTGAAGAGTACAAAGATGGAGTTTTGAGGAAAAAAGGGTCTTAACACTATAGAAAAGAAATGTGGTTCTTAAATTGTTCAAAGGAAACATTTTAAAAATGTAATGCTTCATGTATTGAAATAAAGCAGTTAGAGGTAATAAATTATAAATACAGTAGTTCAAATATTGTTTCTTTTTTTAGCATTAGTTTTTCTAAGCAAGTTAAATTCAAAAACACCTTAAACTCTGTTATCCTCTTCTGTCAAAGGACCTGTGGAAATAGAAGCTTTTGCAGAAATCGACAACAGTAATAACACCTTGTGGTCTTTACGTAGACTACACTGGATCTTGACCATTTTAGAGTTACAACATATTTTGGTTAATACATTAGATTCAACTCATTAATATGCCTTTATATTTGGGGGAAATTGGATTGTGATTTATAACGTAGTTCACCCAAACTCAATTCCAGGTCTTGCTTGATTCTCTGCAGGAGGCTCTGTCAGACTCATAATTAAAATGATGAAAAGTGTAAATAACTTCTTTCAGACTGAAAAAATATTTGTTTTTTAAATAAAGTGCTTTAAATTCAAATATTTCTTGCCCTAAACAAAACTGAAACACACTTAAACCTGAAATCTCCATCATATCTTGACACACATATTTTAACAGGAAGAAATCAGTTTGGGGCCATTAGTGTCCTTCAAGAGTTCAGATTGGATCTAAATTGGGTTTTGCATTATTATCGTGCTCATGTTTGTACATGAAGGTTAAAAGAAAGAGGGCAACATCCAAGGATGACCAATAGGCGGTATGAGATGTGACAGCTGACCAATAGCGGCTTTCCACAAGGCCTTCTCGGAGTTCAAAGTCAATTCTGTGATCCAATTCCACTGAAAGGAAAAGAAAGTCAAACAAGTGAATAAGTATTACAATATGTTCTATATAGACTTTACCTAGAGTTGAGAATAAAAATTTAGCTAATAGAAATGATTCTTTTATCCTTTTTTCCCCCCTCTTTAAAGTGACTTTCCACTCTAATCTCATGGAAAACAAACGAACACCCAAGACAGACTCAATAGCTCAGGATTCTATTTGGGAGAGTCCTTTCCTTTGTATGCTTAGGTCAGTATGGGATAATAAAGGAATAAAACAAACAAATCACTTGGTATCATAGAATATGTTTGGAGTAAAGAAACTGGGCTCAAATCCTAGCTTTCCCATTTAATCTTTGTTCCTAATCTGTAAAATAAGGAAAACAGCCCTCTGGCAGAAGTGTGGGCCAGGCTTATGTGCAATAATGTCTGGGAGTGCATGCAGCAGGTCACTCAAAGGCCCTCTCCATCACCTCGTTCTGTGGTTACTTTTTGTAGTCCTAGACTGCCTTCCTCCCCATGTGGCCACCATGGCACAGCCTGGTCCCCATGCAGTCAGCAGGGCCTCACATGTGCCTGAGACATACAAGTCCTCACTAAATGTCTGTTTGATAAAGAATCCACTGGGTGGCTGGGACAGTTAAACCAGGAGGAACAGTGGTGATCCCTGGGAGGAAGGACTTCATTTATAACAGCGCTGCGCTCAAACAATTCAGTGAATTTAATCAAGTCTTTTTCTAAAAGCCACAGAAAGTCCTTGCAATACCTGTTGGAGAAAAATCAAGGCTATAAGAGAATTGCAAAGGATCCATTTAATAAGTCCTTAGAGATAAAACACTTAGAAAAATAATACTTTGATCTCTAGGAATTCCTTTAAAAGAGTCAATGAGCTGTATAAGACTTTGAAGGAGCTATCTTAAAAACAAAGAACACCCAAATCTTTGTTCGAAGTGCCAGAAGATGTAGCAAGTGGCAAAAATCAACGAGGCTGGAGAAAAAGTTGGGTTTTGTTTTACACTGGGAATTCGGTTAGTTGCACATGGGAAATCGTATCACTCTAGAGAATGATTTCATATAAATGTTTAGCTAATGCTTATTTTAAATAGGTATTTTGTGACAATATCTTTTAGTGATTTAAAAGGGCATAGAGTTGTTACTTTTCTATTTAACTATGCTTTTCTGACAAGGAATGCCCACTGATCTATCTGTATATTTTAAGGTTACCCTTAAGCAGCATAAATACCAATTAGGTTATAAAACACTTGTAAAATATATTTACAAATTTTTTAAAACTTTTTTTCTCACTTAAATTACAATAAGCTAATCCGTAATACAGCAGAAATAGCTGAAATCTATATGGAGAACTGGGGGGTAGTAATGTCTGAATTTTTTATCTCTTGTACTCCATAGGACATTTGAGTTCGATTTGTCGGCACATTCTGGCACAAGATACAGGAAGATGAAAAACGAGGAATTCTCAGGCGTGAAGAAGAGAAGTCAAGCTGGAGGTAGTTACAAAGAAAAGAGGAGAAATAAAATGAAAAACAGAAGAGATGAGAAACCCACACATTAATATCGGCAAAGACCACGAAGTTATCATTTCTACTTTAAAATGCCACTGTAGAACAGCCTTTCCTAGTCCAACGGCCTTAAGTTAAACTTTTGTTTTAAAGTTAAAAAAAAAAAAAAAGGGATTTGTGTTTTGTTATAACAACTATTATTTGGCTTTGATTTTACGTCCCTGAGATTTATTCTTAAATGTGGTTACTGTTGTGAAACACTGCCTTTCATATACTAGACACTCAAATGCTGAACTTAATTATTGCCCTACTCTATGCCCTTGTCATTCTTACCACCTATAGTCAGTATGGTTAACTAGACTTGCCATCTCTCACCCTGGTTATTTATGTGTAGGCTATCCTCATCAAAACGGTAATTAGGTAGTCAGCCTGTACCTGATGAATCTGTTTTAGTCTCTCATCCTCCTTCCAAGGTTTACAACAGGTAGTGTGGTTGCCAGTGCAGGTGACCTCACAGGTGCTGGTTCTGCAGGCGGATGGATGGAATAAGGTGGGCCTACATCTCACATCTCTTCCTTTTATGTAGGTCACAGGATTCCCAAGGGAGCAAGGGTCTAGATGGCAGTTACCATTCTTTATGTGCCGTGAGATGAGCTCTTGGTCCAAATAGGCCTAAATCTATATGGAGTTGCCTTGGACCTATTTTCTTAATATTAGCACATCAAAAATGAGTGGCACAACACAGCGGGTAGTTTTTTCCTAGTTTTACTCACTGAATTAGGTCAAAGAGAAAGGAAAACATAATATCATCACTCTGTCCCTTTTTTCTCTCTTTTGAGTGCCTTAAGTGCTAGAATTCCTCTATCCACAAAGAAAGGAATGAGATCCTGAACTGAAGAGAAGTGAAACTGAGAAAAAATACTGTGGGATCTTATCAATCATCAGCAGTTGCCTTATACTGCCTTAAAGCATGGGTTATTTTCTTTTCTGGGGAGTCTGGCACAGAGGCCTAGTTCCCTTCCTATTCCCCAGAGAGAATGTTTGCAGTGTATGAAGTATGTAGGAGTGAAGTGTCATCAGGACTGTGCTTTCATCAGAGAATTCTCTGCACAAGGCTTGTCCACATGGATACTGTATTAGAAAACATAACACATGTGAATAGGAAGTGCACATCTTAGTCTTAAAATGTGTACGAATTGGACAGGTTTCTATTGCTTAATGGCTTTAACTTCCTTGGAGAGAAATTTTCAAAAACTTAATGAATCTTAAAAGTGGTCTTATTTGTAAGTATTAATTTTGGTCATAATTGCATGATTTTTGGCTACAGCAGACACCAAGAAAAATACCAGTAAAGCAAGTTGTGTTTTCAAATGACTAGCAAAAGCTTCTTTCATAGTAAAAAAGATTATGCTGAGTTCTTACTGGGTAAATTATGTCTTGTTATTTCTGCGTTGCCTCAGAGCAACTATACATTTCATGTGGTTAGGTGTTTGACATCAAGGAATATTTACATTTTGTGAACGGTTATAATTTCAAATATATTTGAGGATATTCTCTGTCCTTGATATTATATTCAGTTTTCATATCTGCCAAAATAATTTCCCAACACTAATCTGTCCTGAAAGATATTCAAATACCTAATGTTTGATAACAGATGGGCTTTGTGGGTAAATCTTGAATACAAAAAAACTCCAGGAGATGGCCCTCTACAATCTGGTTTAAGAAACTTTTCCAATCACATTCAGAACTATTCCCTTCTATTCATCCTTGGCTCTTCTCAAGAAAACTAACTACATACATACATACCTCTACATACCCTGTGCTTTTCCGTATGCTGTTTCTTCTCCCTGCAATGTCTTTTCATCACCGTGTGTCCAAATTCTACCTCCACAGAGCCTTTTATAATTTTTCGAGGTGAAAGCATTTTCTCATTCCCTAGAACTGACGGAGTCCTTTACCAGTACCTTTGTTATGTGGCTCATCACATCTACCATATGTTATAAATATTTATGTAGCAATCTACTTCTCTACTAGGTAAATATATATTCTCTAGAAAATGCTCAATTTCCACACTAGCATTTAGTATCTTTATGGGCAGTACTGAAGTCTGTTTCATTTTGGTATCTTTTCTAGTGGCTATCTTGGTACTTTGGCTCATGGTAAACATTTAATAAATAATTGTTAAATGCAAAAAAGTAGGGGAAGAGAAATAAAATAGAAGCCATACACACATTACCATTTGAATCAGTTTGGTGTAGTTAATGTTTAGATAGCTGAGATGGTTTTAAGATAATACGTGTAAGGGCTACTTGAACGCAGGATAAATGAGTGGATTAACTTCTGTGTTGAATTAAATATGCAAAAACCAAAGTCAAATAATTTCTTCATGGATGTGACTAACTATTACATAAGCAGGGGGCAGAGAGAGCACTTATATAAGATCATTCCTTAAGGGAAATTCATGAAGTTTCATCAAAACAAACTGTTGCTAGGGAGCATAAAAACACAAATCAGTTTGTTATATTAAAATACTGTTTTGGAATTTTTATCAAGGAAGTTTTTTTGAAAACAGAAAAAATATGTATGGAAATTAGCAATTACATAGAGAAGTTGTAAAATTAAATGTGGTTAAAAATCCAAGGAAAAACCTGTAACATTTTTTGTTAAAGACAAAATCCAATATTAAAAAAAAAAAAAAAAAAAAAAAGGAAAAGGAGAGGAGCTGTGGAAAAAGGAAGGAAAGTTAATGATAAAAATGATTTTAAACTAAGATTAATCCTTAGTGGTACATTTAGAATCTGCTAAAAATTAAGAGACTGAAAATATCTCTTGTATCCAATAATGCTAATTTTTAAATGCAAACCTACCCTTCTTAAAGAAAAAAATATTTGTGTTGAAACCAGATAGCAGCAGCTAGGGCACACGCACAGCCCTAAGTAGTAGCGGTACTGATACCTGAAATACCTAGGAATAATTACATTTCTTACACTATGAGACTTTATATCTAAATGTCTTACATGTAAAGAACAGTGAACCTCTTTGCAGCCTTTGGGACAATAAAGGAGGAAGATGACCTCATGCTTTTCTTCCCTCTCCAAAAGGTTGCTTCTTTGTAGGAATGTACAGGAGTATCATTTTAGCACACTAAGGGACTAATCGATACTTGGGTTTCAGGACCCCTACTATTTAAGGTTAGAATATACAGGAAAAAATTACATATCAAATGGTCTGTAATGGTTAACATTCAAGCTGATCTCATAGAAGAACTGATGCAAGTTTTCAGTGAGCAGAAGACCTATAAGTGGATCATTTTTATTGTACTCTGAGTGCTATTCCTGACATATACCATACCGAGGGTATTATCTTTATTCTGCATTACATTTTCCGGAAAAAGAAGTTGTGGGAGATTAAAGAACGATTCCTGAAGTCTGAAATCTGTGAAAAAAAAACACAAGATGCTGTAAAGTGTTGGCTGATGGTTACAAAGGGCCTTCAATGATGCAGTGGCCAAAAGTTAGAACAACACTCCCAAATATGCTGATTAAACCTAGCATACATAAAGAAGTACACACTTTGGTTTTTATGAAGAGCTCTTTCATGGAAAATGTAAGCATCGTTAACTTTGCAATACAATGTCATAATCTGTTAACACCCAGATATCCCCAAAATTAATAGCTCATTTAAGTTCTAACCTTGAGGCAAAACAATGTTAAAAGAAACAGATATTTTCTTTCCGTAATATGATACAAACATAAGGGAGTACAAGAAATGAAACTGTAAAACTACCGTAAATAAGCCCGGACTTTTCAAAAGAAATGAAGACTAGCTATTGATATTCAACTTGATGAGAATAAAGTGGGTTCAATTGACAACACATACTCTTCAAAGACAGAAACCCTGATGGATCATGAAAATTCAAAGCCTGTGTCCATCTTACCCTCAAAAAGCAAGAGAATCAAAGTTGGCAGCTTCAGAATAAAGGTCATCAGGAACTGAGGCAATCAATGCAAGCAGAACGAAGAAAGGAAGGAAGCCAGAATCACCTAATCACAATGACCAAATCCCAGAAAGAAGGCTTAAGGAAGAAAGGTTTTAGGATTTGCAAGATACAGCCACTATGTGCATAATAGAGCAACTATGACATAAAAAAACATCCAAATCAGGATTACAAAGAAGAGTGTATTATTGAAGCAGGTCTAACAATTAGTAAGGCAAATCTTGAGAATCTGATTTTAAAAGGTGGAATTCTACTATAATAGTTTAATTTGAATAGTTACATCTATGTCTAGAGATAAATATCTATAAGTAAGACTCATGATTAGCTCATATTTAGTGGAGTCTATAGTCTACAAGGACTTTACCATTAAGACCAACAAAGAAAGAATTTATACGCAAGACTGACAGAAAATGTATGTTGTTAAGCTATCAAAGTATAATGATGCAATGCAGCTGAGCACCTCTATTAATTGTTGTCCTGAAAGAAGAAACAGGTTTCTCTGCTATCATTTTGAAATTACTATGTTAAATAGTAAAAAGACCACAGAAACAGCTTTCTTCCTTCAGATCCTATGGATTCTCTCTTTGTCTTCGTTACCCTTTCTTGGGGGCTCAAATCCCACTTCATTCTTGTTCCCTCAGTCACCCTAATGTTTATTTACTAGCATCATTGCTGTGTATTAACATTACAAGGAATTGTGACTTTTTACCTGTCATCTTACAAAATTCTTTTAAACTATTTTTCTTCAGAAACTTTAGAGCTGTGATCTCTGTATGTCACAACAGAGTTTTGTATTTTTACAGCCGCATTTCTGAATAAGTAGAAGTGAAAGCTTAAGTCAGCAATAAGAAAACGAAAAAAATGAATTTTATACAAATATCAAAGTCTGAAATGAATTTTCTAGGCAGTGTTCAAAAGGCTTACAATTATAAAATTTTTAGTAATCAGAGTCTCACATAAATAGGAGTAAGTTAAAAAATGCTATTGGTCCGAATAGAAATGTCCAACTCAGGAATGTCCGGGATAATGGCTCCTGGAGTAGGGCTAACTGTGGAGAAAGATCCAGCCTCTAGAACCACCACACTTGAACTTCCTTTTTAAGTATGTTTGATGGATGGCAATGGACACTGGTCATTTTAAAATACAGAGTAGCAGACACAGCAAGAAGACAAGGCTACAAGTATCTGAAATAAAATCTGTTTAAACATTTATAGAGAAAGAAAGGAAAAGTTTTCCCTGATTGCTATAGTAACAAAAAGCAGCTAGTCTGAGAATCTACATTTCTTTATATAAGTCAATGGAAAAATAGGACTTATTAGTCTTCTTTTATGGACACTTGAAAATAAGGCTCAAATTTAGACCCTTGGGATTAAATACATATTAAATGTATAAGAGTTTCACAACTATTCAAGATTTTAAACCTTAGAAGTCTACTGGAAAGAATTAAATAGAGCTCCATTCCAATGCTAAGTCCAGCATAACTATCCATTCACTTATTCATTTCTTGAATATCTACTTTACACTAGGTAGCTGGGATAGAACTGGAAACCACACAGCGGATCCAATACAATATAAGCTTGAAGGTCTTTGTAATTTGGCTGGATGAATGAAACTCTGGAATTAGCAGCAGGATGGCTTTTAAAAAGTATCAAGAATATACACAGCAGAGGTTTAAAGCAATTACATGAATTTTTAAGGCTGAGAAGACCATATTTTTTAAAAATCTACTTTCTAAAAATCAGGGTGCTTTCTCCCAAAGAGATCTGTTTTATGCTCGGTGTTTAAGACCCTTGTGCCACCAGGCCCTGATTATTAATGTTCTTAACTCTTCATTCACCAATGCAGAGAGCAAAACTGCATTTACCTGGAAATTATACTTAAAAATATAATCAGGGGCATCTGGGTGGCTCAGTCGGTTAAGTATCCAACTCCTGATTTCAGCTCAGGTCATGATCTCACAGTTGTGAGATTGAGCCCTGTGCCAGGCTCCATGCGAAGTGTGGAGTCTGCTTTGGATTCTGTCTCTCTGCCCTTGCCCTGCTTGCATGCTCTCTCTCTCTCTCAAAAAATAAATAAAAAATAAAATCAGAGGAAAAGTACTTTTTTTAAAAAAAAGCTAACTTATGCTTTACATTTTAGAGTTGACTGCTACCGTTAGTATCTTCATCCTCCCCGCCTTCAAGTTGTAAGAGATAGAGTATTAACTTAAAGTAAGAAAAATATGAACTAACATGCAGAATCCAGAAAGCCAGAACTGCTATGTGGAAGGGTCTGTGTTGCAACAGTGGTAGTGGGAAGCGAGCCAAGTGACTTCTTCTCGTCTTCTATTGAGTCTTTTGATGTCTCAGATGGCTGTGATGTAGATGAGCGTCCAAATCTCGAGAACAACATCCCTCCAAGGCCCTTTCCAATGCTAGCAGCCCCTATATTTCGCAAAACAGGGCAGTCAGTCTGTTGGAATCACACCACATACCAAGCTAAAGAGCACCATCCATAGTTACAGCCAATTGGCAGAGGTTCCAAGTCCTAGTCATATTTTTCCAGGGTGGGAACATAGGAAAGTTACAATTTACACTGTAGGTTTCTAAGTAAAAATGGTGTTGAATAGAATGAGAGTTGTACAAACTGCAGGAATACAGTGTACAAAAGAATAAAGATTCTATTTTATTCAAGTGATCACTGTTGATTACAATATTTGGGAAGATTAAAAATGTTAATGAAAGAATCATACCATTGACAGGGGCATATATTTACTATTGATATGCTTTACTACTGAAGTTAAGTGAGTATGTTATAAAAAGCTATCAATAAACAAATCTGGGAGTATGACAAAGTGAAATCTCAATGAAAAGCCTATTTATAGTGCCATCTTGTGGCACTTTATATTAAGGCAACCTGTAACTAAAAAAAAAATGGACAAATTCAAGAGGCACATAAACCAGCGCTACCCCAAACATTGTGGCTGGTGCTGGAGATGATTCAAAGAAATTAAATATCCTTGTTGACCCCAGGACAGACACGGTTTGAGAGACTGTTAAGACATGAATTGCAGAACTGGTTGGCAGGGACACCCTTAGAACTCAAGCACTCCCTCATTTTACAGATGAGGAAGCAGGCCATTAAAAATGATGGGACTTCCCCAAGATCTCATAGTAGGTGGTAGGGCCAAGATTAAAATGAGGGCCTTGATTCCCAGACCTTTCCTTGTCTATCCAGCTATCTCATATTCTAAATGTACAAGATCTGATCTAGTTAGAGAACCTTTGGGGATTTTAGCTCTCAAGTATGAACAGTGAGAGGGTAGTTAATTCTAGACATGGGGATTAAATGTTGGATGTTTTGTAATATGCAGAGTATTTTCAAGTACCCCAAATTTAATGCCTACTTAAAAAAGTACTTACATTTACTGATAAGAAATACTTAAGAGAAATTACCTAATATGCTTGCTTTGCCTATGTTTGTTATAGATTCCCCGTAGTGTCGACGGGACAAGACTGGTGAGGTCACAGGGCTTGGTATTGTTGAAATGCCTTCATTCTCTGAAATTGAGGTAGGTTCTTTTGCTGGGTGGAGAAAGCTTGGCTTCATATGCTCATAAGGTAGAGGATTAGAAGTATTATACCAGTGGATCTGGACAGGTGAAATGTTGCTGTAGTGTTTCAGTATTAATGGTTCTAATCTATAAGCCTTGATTTAAAAAAAAAAAAAATGCAAAGAAACACAACATTAAGGCACGATGCTTGGATTTTAGTAAACTGTTTATTCTTATTCTATTGCATGCTCAATAGACCTTAGGGAATTAAAAAAAAACACCTGGTATTTCTAACATGCATTCCCATTTGTTCACTATTAATAATATGTAATTTGGTCTAATTATATATCCTTAATGATGAGATTATGGAAAAAACCAATTAGTGTTGGTCTAAGCTAACAGTGCCCATTAATTTGTTTTTCAGAAAAACAGATTCATTTTTATTAGGTTCTGATATCATATAACAATTAGATTTATGTTAGTCTCACCAACAAAGCTGAAGCAATAAACAGTAAACTAGGACACAGTAAATAAAGCCAATCTGTAACATCTTAGAAGCTCTTTGTAAACTCTATTTTCAAATAGATTAACATAGTAACAGCACAAATTAGATGCTGATTAAAGACCATTTGTCTAATGTGAAGAAGGGATAATATAGCAGAAAAGACAATGAATGGACTTGGCATTAGAATTCCCCAAGTTCACATTCTGGCCTCTGTCACTAACTGAATAATACCTACCAAGTCACAAGGTTTCAGAGTCACTGTTTCCTGAGCTGTAGAAATCAGATTAACACTTCCTACCTCACAAGGATGTTGGCAAGAACAGACAACATTTGTAAATACTGCTTAGCACAGTTCTAACATAAACTTTATTTAAAAAAACTTTACTTAAAAAAATCACAGGAAAAACTATAAAATGAATAATAAAAAATAACTTAATAAAATGACATTGGAGCCCTCCTTTATGATATAACAAAACTTTAAGATTATACCAAGGACAGGGTATACACTGATAACTCAGAGTTCCCCTACAAACTCAAGTTCACTTTCAAGTTACAAGATAATGAGTAAAATGAATATATATTAATGAAATACTAAATGGTTAGCTGGGTGTTTTTACATATATTTTACTTAATCCTAACCATCTTAGGAGGTAAAATTTTGTCATCTGCATTACATAGATAAGTCTTGGGAGTGACTTGGCCAAGATTGTGCCGTCTGTATTTGAATCTAATACTAGATTCTCAGTGAAATTCATTTCTTAAAGATAGCATTTTTGATTCTTTAACACATAGGGAATTGTTAAAATTTTAATATTTAATCAATGCTATATTTACTTGGTACTAAAGATATTTGAAAAGACTTCACACAATTACATAAAGCAAACTTTCTGAGAATGAAGGTTATTTAAAATTGTTTCTTTTAAATTTAGTTCTATCTAGCCTTGTCCCCAAAAAGATTTAAGAAGCGTTTTTCTCATCTAAAAATCTTACTTGGTAGTATACAATTTACCCGGATGCAACATCACTGGAGTGATTAAAAACATTAAACACTAAACATTAAAAAATTATTAACAGTATAAACATAAAAGAGAATGAAAAACCCCAGATTTAAAATTCGACCAGGCTAAAATAAATTCTTCCACTTTTTCATGTTTAATACATTTCAAATAGGGTCTACCAAACACATTTCAATACGGTAGCATGTTTTAAAGAAAAAAAAAAGTAAAATGGAATTTTCAAAATTTGTGGTTGCTGGGTTATTGGTATTACAATTGGTTGTGGTTAGACAGTCCAGAAGATTCCTATTCCTTGTACTATTTGTCCAGAGATAATAGTTTTTTACATTATGCTCTTATAACATAGATCACCTCTGAGGTATTTCCGAACCCTAAATTAACCAAAACACCAATGTCTGAAAGATATGAACCTATGAATATATAATCAGATAAATCAACTCATTTCTCATTAGTTCAGTTGTACCTTGCAATATTTCATACAGAGTCTTTTATGAATAATTTAATGTTGAGGGAAAATGTCTATAACTGCAACTCACCACTGGATCTGTTGGATGAAAAATATTCAGTAACCGATTACAAATCTCTCTGGGCAAAATATGGTCTTGACTTCCAGTGTTTCCTGGGCGGATGCCACGCAATGCCAAGAAAACCGCTAATGGGGATCCCATGCAGAAGAAATTCTCAACCTAAAATGATAAAGTCATCCCAAATTTTAAAACTGGTGGTAGTTTTTCTCAGCAGAATTTGGGCACAACATAACACATGGCAAAATATGAACAATAAAATTATCTTCAAATATGTCTTTTTTCACAAGCTTTGTTCAGATGGTATCTGCCATAATTATATGCCAACCATTAATTAGTCTAAAAAAATCCATTTTTAGAAGCAACTTCATTATCTTTAAATCTAACAGAAAACAAAAAATGAGAAGAAGAAAAGGAGAAGGAAGACCATTTCATTGTGTGTTTTCACACACTAGTCCAAGTTTTATCAAGCTACTATTTTGTGTAAAGTAATATTCTAATGCTATCAACGTTTTAATAAAGACCAATAAGGCAGAGGAATCCTGTGGGGGAGGCATAATAAAATAAGTGGATAGGGGGAAAGCCTGCTGTAAGAGAGGGATAATTAATTCCACCTCAGAGTTTTTACACAGGAGGAAGCATTTTTTTCCACATTAAGTTTTTTTTTTAATTCCAGTATAATTTACATTGTTATATTAGTTTCACGTGTAAAATATAATGACTCAACAATTCTATACATTACTCAAAGCTCATCACAGTAAGTGTCCTCTTAATTCCCTTTACCTATTTCATCCACATTCCACCCACCTCCCCTCTGGTAACCATCAGTTTGTTCTCTATGGTTAAGAGTCTGTTTTTTGGTTTGTCTTGTTTTTTTCTTTGTTCCTTTGTTTTGTTTCTTAAATTCTACATGAATGAAATCATATGGTACTTGTGTTCCTCTGGCTGACTTATTTCACTTAGCATTGTACCCACTAGATCTATCCATGTTGCTGCAAATAGCAAGATTTCATTCTTGTTTTTATGGCTGAGTAATATTCCACATCTTCATCCGTTCATCTATCAATGGACACTTAAGTTTCTTCCCTAATTTGGTTATTGTACATAATGCGGCAATAAACACAGGGGTGCATTTATCTTTTTGAATTAGTGTTTTCGAATTCTTTGGGTAAATACTCATTAATGGAATTACTGGATCATATGGTAATTCTATTTTTAATTTTTTGAGGAACCTCCATACTGTTTTCCACAGTGGCTGCACCAGTTTTCATTTCCACCCACAGTGCACAAGTATTCCTTTTTCTCCACATCCTCTCCAATACTTGCTGTTTTTTGTGTTTTTGATTTCAGCCATTCTGACAGATGTGAGGTGATACCTCACTGTGGTTTTGATTTGCATTTCCTTTATGCAAAGGATATGATATTGAGCATCTTTTCATGTGTCTGTTGGCCATCTGGATGTCTTCTTTGGAGAAAAGTCTGTTCGTCTTCTGATACACAGGAGAAAGCATTTGCATTGGCCATAAAAAACAAAAAGGATTTCTACACCTGGGGCTGGTCATTGGGGCCAGAAAGGAGGACATTTTAGGCTGATACAATCCCATGAACTAAAGCAGAGGCAGGAGAGAACCTGGTTCAATTTAGGAAGAATAAGTAGTCTGACATAGTTGAAAAATTGGGTGTCAGGAAAATGTAACTTGGAATGAGAATGCACAGAATCTTGACTACTTGGTTAAAAAAGTAGGACCTAATCGATTTTATGAGTAGTGAAGGAGAACAGGATTTGACCCATGTTTTAGGAGGTTAGTAAACCTGGTAGTAGTATGTGGATGAACTGGAAAATTTAGAGTCTGGTGACTCAGAGACCAGTTAGGAAACTACTGAAAGTGTTTAGGCAAGAGATAATCTGAACCTGGGCAGGGCGAGATGTTCCATTCAGAAATAGAAATGGGAGAGGAGAAGGTGGAATCAATATGACTGAATGAAGATGAGGATGAGGAATGAGTCAGAGGCAAGTCACAAGGTTTGGGTCTGGCTGACTGCGAAGACAGTGGTTCCATCAACTGCAACAGGAAACTCTTGGAAAGTTCTGTTTTTGTTCACAATTAAGTTTGAAGTATCTGTAACGTATCTAATTTACAGGGGCTGAAATTCTAAGGCAAGAGATACAGAATTGGATATGTCATCTCCCAACTCTATGTATCACCATTACAGAAGTGACACGTAAAACCAAGAGAAGTGGTAAGATGGCTTATGAAGTGCATAGATATGCATAGTGCATATCTCTCAAAATAAACAAACATTTAAAAGTAAAAAGGAGGAGTGCCTGGGTGGCTCAGTCAGTTGGGCATCCAACTTCGGCTCAAGTCATGATCTCATGGCTGGTGAGTTTGAGCCCCGCATTGGGCTCTGTGATGAAAGCTCCGGAGCCTGGAGCCTGTTTTGGATTCTGTGTCTCTCTCTCTCTCTGTCCCTCCCCAACTCACGCTCTCTCGCTCTCTCTCTCTCTCTCTCTCTCTACTTCAAAAATAAATAAACATTACAAAAAATTAAAACAAAAAAGAAAAAAGGAGAAGGGCTTTAGCGAGAACTACATTTGATTAGCAGAGGAAGGAGGTAAGACTGCAAAAGGGGAGGGAAAGGAGAACCACGATAATGCAGTATACATGAAAGGCACTCGAGAGGGCTTCTAGAAAACTGGTGTGGTCAGCAGCACTGGATTATATATAGAACATGACACTTGACCTCTTAAGGTTGCCTATCTTCTCTCATATGTCCCATTATCCTGATGGGTGAGACGTCCCAAATTCATCATTCCATCTCATCTCCAACATCTAAGAAGTTATTGCACTTCACCTCATGGTCTTTCATCTGGACTATATATATACTTGTCTCTGCCTCCAGTTTTACGTCCCTTTAATCTCTTCCCCACACTACATCTGAAGTGACTCTTCTTTTTTCCCCCCAAATAATGAATATATATTTTGAAAATGGTACCTCCATGTTAAAGAAGGTTTGAGAAAGTTTTTGTTTGCTTTTAAAGGACTGGGTAACTTCGACATGTCTGAAGGCTGAGGAAAATTAACTTGTGTTAAATTAAAACTATAAGAAAAAGCATTTGAAATGGTAGATAGTAACTGGGCTGTCTGAGTGGCTCAGTCAGTTGAGTGTCCAACTCTTGATTTTGGCTTAGGTCCTGAGCCCTGGGTTCGTGGGTCTGAGCCCTGCATTGGGCTCTGGCTCTACACTGACACCATAGAGCCTGCTCGGGATTCTCTTTCTCTCTCTCTCTCTCTCTCTCTCTCTGCGCCCCGCCCCCCCTGCTTTTGCATGCTCTTTCTCAAATAAACATAAAAAAAAGAAAACAAAAAACATCATAGACAGTGACACAGATGAAAACACCAACTTCTGAAAGGATTAAGATAATTAAAATAATAAAGGATAGGGAAAGATACAAAATATAGTTGAGATAGAAGAAAATTTAAGTAAATACTTTTTTTTTTATGTTTATCTTAGAGAGAGTGAGAGAGCATGCATGCACATGTGCATGCATGAGTGGGGGAGGGGCAGAGAGAGAGGGAGACCGAGAATCCCAAGCAGGCTCCATGCTCTCAGCACAAAACCCAGCAAGGGGCCAGAATGCAACAAACCATGAGATCATGACCTGAGCCAAACTTCTATGCTCAACCAATGGAGCCACCCAGGTGCCCCAATCCTTTTTTTTTTTTTTTTTTAAATACACTTTAAAGTTTATTTTTGAGAGAGAGGGAGAAAGAACGCAAGTGAGCAGGGGAGAGGCAGAGACAGAGGAGCAAGACAATCCCAAGCAGGCTCTATGCTCACTACAGAGCTCAATGTGGGCTCAAACCCACGAACCTTGAGACCATGACCTGAGCTGAAATCAAGAGTTAGTCGCTTAACTTAATGAACCACCCAGGCACCCCTATGTAAATCCTTTCTGCTTGATGTATACATACCTGTAAATACATGTACATCCTAGAAAAATGCTTTATGCTTTGGTCAGGCATTTCATAAATTTTTGTTAAATTGTTATAAAACAACTTTTCTTTCTTTATGATTGGTATGCAGTTTGACAGACAAACACACAAAGGAATTCTTCTGTTTTTAAAATGTTTATTTATTTTGATAGAGAGAAAAATAGAGCACGAGTAGGGAGACACAGATTCTGAAGCAGGCTCCAGACTCGGAGCTGTCAGCACAGAGCCCAATGTGGGGCTTGATCTCACAAACCCGAGATCATGACCTGAGCTGAAGTCAGATGCTTAATTGACTGAGCCACCCAGGCACCCCACAAAGGAATTATTCTAAGAGTAATGACTGATTTAGTGAAATCTACACCCATCAAAGAATTTTCAAGGTGAAAAAAGAGCTTTGGACCTTTAATCTAACCTCCTTTTCCAGAGATGAGTAAGCAGACGAATTCAGAGATGTTAAATAATTGGCCAATGTTACATAACCAGTTAGTGGCCAAGTTTCGTGATCACAACCAAATTTTCCCACTCTTCAGACCAATATTTGTCAATAGTTTTTCTTTGTTTTTAAAGTTAAGTGGTCACCTGTAACAGACCTAACACCTATACTCTGAAAGTAAACCCATCTTTTGGTTAACAGGCATAGAAAGACTTCTGTTCCTTCTAGATCCCTGGAGTTCTAAATATTAATTTGCCAGTCATCAGATAGTCCTTTTTAAATTTCAGATTTCTGTATTTTTCCTCTATGAGTAATTAAACAATTAAAAATTCATATTATTAGACTACACATGAGTATATACTACAAGAATACACAATTATAGTATTTAAGTTCTAGTAATATGAATATTGAATTTTGAGATCCTAATACTTGGTGGATCATACTCTACTCTCCAGTAAAAAAAATCCAGGACATGAAATACAAGAGTTTACTTTTTCTATCAGATCAATTCTGCATATTTAACATATTGATCATATATAAAAATGGTGGTAAGGAGGCACCTGAGTGGCTCAGTGGGTTAAGCATCCAAGTCTTTTTTTTGGCTCAGGTCATGATCTCACAGTTCACGAAATCAAGCCTTGCATTGGATTCTGTGCTGACGGTGTGGAGACCGCTTAGGATTCTCTCTCTTCCTCTCTCTCTCTGTCCCTCCCCTACCCTCAAAATAAATAAATAAACTTAAAAAAAATGGTGGTAGAGATGGAACTCAACTTCCAGGTGGGATCACTCCAAAGATCATGCTCATATACTTTTTAAATACATAAATTTACCTTATGGCTTTTAAATATATATTTTTTAATGTTTATTTCATTATCGAGAGACAGAGGGAGACAGAGCATGAGCATGGGAGGGGCAGAGAGAGAGGGAGACACAGAATCTGAAGCAGGCTCCAGGCTCCAAGCCGTCAGCACAGAGCCCGACTCGGGGCCCAAACTCACAAACCACGAGATCATGCTCTGAGCCAAAGCTGGATGTTTAACCGACTGAGCCACCCAGGTATCCCAACCTTATGGCCTTTAAATATGGAAGTTAAAAAAAAAACATTGTAAGTCATAGAGATAGATTCTTATAAAAAAGTTTCTACATCATTCCATTACTTAAGCAGTATGTTAAGTTCTTGTGATAAAAGATATTTCAAGAAGAGATGATATAGTACACTATATATGTGTATACATTCAAAAGGAAATGAGTATTAGGGAGCTTATGACATGCTCCACTTAACATTGCAAACGAGTTGTTATTCAGCTACAGGCTATGTCCTTTCCAACAGGCAGGTCAAGGTCGATATCTCTCTATCATTTTTTATTCTTCTAAACAACTACTTTACCACAGTTCCATTCTGATGCTCAAAAACCCTTCATATGAAATGTAAGTTCTTTATTTCTAGCTCTTCCTGTTATCCCACAGCCCCTTTGCCCCAAATCCTGTAAATTCTAGCTAAACTGTTTTGCCTACCCTGCTCCAAACCAACCACATACACCCCATCCTCTGCTTTTGCCATATACTTCTCACTGAATGAAAGCAAGCTTTCCATCCATCCCTAAAATCATCACTATACGCTTCTGCTTATTTTTCTTATCATCCATAACTAGCTGGTTACTAAGGCTTGTTATTTATAAATACTAAATATTTCCCAAATCTATCTATATTTTTCTCTTTCCACTACTTGAGATTATTTCATGTTTCTTGGAGGTACTATGGGGTCATACCCCTTCACACCCCTCCTGTGCTGTTTCTCTTTTACACAGAATAGCATTTCTCTTTTCCTCCACTTGGCAATATCCACTTTACTGAGATTAAGTACAAATGTCATTCCTTTGTAAACCTTTCCAAGCAAAATTACAACCTCTCTCTCATGTATATATCATTCTATAAGCTACTAATCGTACCGATAACGCTGTGTTACAGATCCTGAGGGCTGGGGAGCCATCTTGTCCACCCTTTTCCTTGTAAAACCCCAAAACTAGCAATGTCCAACACACAGTGGTGTTCAGTATATATTCATTTGAAAGAAAAATTCAGATTTCACTTGAATCCTACTGTCACACTTCAAATGATGTTTGAAAAGAAATTGAGATAAATGATGGAAATCTTATCTCTTTCCTTACCTTAAATTTTAAGGCAGGTGTTTGTGTCATGGATGACGCCTTCAATCCATGTAGCCGTTCTTCTATTTCTCTCAGTCTAGGAAGCAGTAGGAGATAATGTACTAATATTTATATTCACTAATATTTATATTAATTTTATAAATATTAGATGCTCGCTAGTTCACTAAAGTATAAAGAAGAAAATGATGAGCCATTATCCAATCCCTCAAATTAATCCCTGTTGACAGTATTTGATAAATGCACCTGCTACAGTCTATAAACATTTATAAAATGATTAGTAAAAGTAGCCCTACTCTTCATAATAGCTGTTGTTAACAGCTTTTTGGGAGGATCCTTTAGGGAAATGTGAGGCAAATACAAACATATATATGACCTTAAAAAAAAAAAAATCACACTAAATGTTCGCACCATATACACAGTTCTATGCTTCTTTTTTCTACACTTAATAGTGAATCTTGGAGCTCTTTTCATTTCATTGCCTCCTGATCTACTTCAATCTTTGTAACAGCTGTATAATTGTCCTTCATACAGATCAACCACAGTTTATTAATCCTTCTCTGCTGATGAACATTTGGGTTACTTCAAATTTTTCCCATTATTATGTTTTGTATCTACTTATATTTAATAAATAATGGAACTAAGGTTCTGTTTTTTTTTTAAAGGTGCAGCTCATTTTCTAAACCTGTTTATTATTATTTTTTTACTGGATTTTATATCTAAAAGGCTGCTTGGAAGTGGTGCTGGGAAAACAGGGCAGCGACATGCAGAAAAATGAATCTGGACCCCTTTCTTACACCATACACAAAAATAAATTCAAAATGGATGAAAGACCTAAATGTAAGAGGAGGTCATCAAAATCCTCGAGGACAAAGCAGGCAAAAACCTCTTTGATCTTGGCTGCAGCTCTTACTAAACATGTCTCCAGAGGCAAGGGAAACAAAAGCAAAAATGAACTACTGGGACCTCATCAAAATAAAAAGCTTCTGCACGGCGAAGGAAACAATCAGCAAAACTAAAAGTCAACCGACAGAATGGGAGAATGGGTTAGTATCCAAAATCTATAAAGAACTTATGAAACTCAACTTCCAAAAAACAAATAATCTAGTGAAGAAATGGGCAAAAGATGTGAATAGACACTTCTACAAAGAAGACATCCAGATGGCCAACCAACACATGAAAAAATGCTCCACATCACTCATCATCAGGGAAATACAAATCAAAACCACAACGAGATACCACCTTACACCTGTCAGAATGGCTAACATCAACAACTCAGACAACAACAGATGTTGGCGACGATGCGGAGAAAGAGGATCTCTTTTGCATTGTTGGTGGGAATGCAAGCTGGTGCAGCCACTCTGGAAAACAGTATGGAGGGTCCTCAAAAAACGAAAAATAGAACTATCCTATGACCCAGCAGCTGCACTACTAGGTATTTATCCAAGGGATACAGGTGTATACACACACACACACACACACACACACACACACACACACACAATGGAGTATTACTCGACAATCAAAAAGAATGAAATCTTGACATTTACAACTACATGGATGAACTAGAGGGTATTATGCTAAGCGAAATTAGTCAGAGAAAGACAAATATATGACTTCACTCATATGAGGACTCTAAGACACAGAACAGATGAACACAAGGGAAGGGAAGGGAAGCAAAAATAATATAAAAACAGGAAGGGGGGCAAAACACAAGAGACTCTTAAATATGGAGAACAGAGGGTTACTAGAGGGGTTGTGGGAGGGGGGATGGGCTAAATGGGTAAGGGGCATTAAGGAATCTGCTCCTGAAATCATTGTTGCACTATATGTTAACTAACTTGGAGGTAAATTAAAAAGCAAAACAAAACAAAAAATGGCTGCTCTGAAGCATGCTTATACCTTCTTTCAAAACTATCAATTATTTTGACATTACAAAATATATGTATCTAGCCTATGGTACTTAATAATATTTTAAATAAAATCCTTAGACAACTACTTACGAGACTAAAACAAATCCAAGGCTTTCTGAGTAAAATTTTTGGTCAACTACATTGGTTGTTTTCATATGATGTTAACTATCAAAATGAGTGACTTTTTACTGTTCTATTAGAATCGATGAGATGCATTGAGAGGACAAAGAAGATAAAGGATGTAACTATCGATGAAGACAGGAATGTAATTAAGAATTATAAGGTAGTATCAGGAAGGCCACAAGTGATCAAATAATTATAAATCTGCCAAAAATTCATTTGCCAAGGAGAAAAGGGATTTAAAATTATTTTCAGAATAATAAGAAAGGCAAAGGCCCATCTCTAAGATTAGTAAAAATTACAAAGGATTACAAACTGGTAAACATTTTCAATAAGGATTCTGCACAGTGACTCAGCTTGGAATAAGTTTTAGATTTCACTCCTAACAAATTCTGAAGAAGAGATGGAAGGAAAAAGATGATGACAAAGCAATTTATTTTATGCTATTGGAACATGCATGGAATTAGCATGAAAATTAACAAAATTGTCTCTCGCCGATTAGGCATGTTACCTAATAGTCTCCGTACTCCAAATATTATCATGAAAATCTTACAGTTTTCTCCTAAGAAGTCCAGTAATTCCATGAAGACTTTTAAAATTCTTTTAAGAGACTAAGGTATTTTACCGTCGCTTTGTTATATAGAGTTCATCCAGTAGATGTCGTTCTTCATAGCTCATCCATCGTTCATCAGGCAACTCTTCTTCCTTCTGTAGCAACTGTTCATAGAGTCGAACTGGATTCCAGCCAGTCATTATGTCATAAGTGATTACACATCCCAAGGAATGTGACACTATTGAGACTTTACCCCCTTTTTCTTCAAAGTCTGGATTCCGAGAACAGAAAAGGGAATATAATCGGTTCAGCTCTTGCTGAAGGCCTTTAACTAGCTGTTTGAAATAAGAAAACATTATCATATTAATCACTGACTTTGCTATAAACTTTATCTCCAAACTCAAATACATTAAGAAAGAAACATAGACATTACTGGCCAAATATACCTAGGTTATTAAAATGAACTCAGGTATTTCAAAACCTTGCGTAAAATGAAGAAAAGTAAACATAATGCGTAATCTGTATCATCACTAAAAAATACAGGCAGATATCACCCATCTAGCTCCTTTCACAGTGCTTATACTAATTATATGAGCCAGCAGTTCCAAAGATTAAAAAAAAAAAAAAATTCCGTGCAGATTCCAGTAAGATTTCCAAAGAGCTCCTTCAAATTTTTTCTTCATTGCAACTTACTCGTATGCAATTCTAAATTTTTACACCTCATAGTTTAAGCTATAGTAAATGTTAGAAAAAGAATATCTGAGTTTATAACAAGTGTGCTAATGTACTATATATATTACATTATGTGTTTAGATAAGAGTAATGTAATCAAAGGCCATTGTATAATTGAAAAAAAAAACTACTGTTGATCCACTTGAAATTCCAAAATTCCCATTGAGTTGGCAATATAGATACGAGTAAAAAGTTGTTTTATGTGGATGGAAGGCGGGGTTTTTTTTAAGGCTTAAGGTTATCAATGTGGGAAGTATCTTAAGTCATTTTTTCTTTGTAAAACTACTTCCTTTGAAATTTAGCTCTAACAAATATTAACTGAAATATTCCATAAAGTCAGAAAAATGTTACTCAAACCCATACTGGGCCCTCGTCAGTTATAAGGTAGTCCTCTCCTCTTCCTATCATTGCTTGCTACTTTTTGATTATAAATTTCCTGCTTGATATTAACTTAATTTCTCATTTCAGTACTTACTATGCCAGCTGGTACTCTGACATACAAATATTCATTATGTGTTGCTTCCATTTTCAGTTTTATTATTTTGTCTCAAGAGGCCACTACCCTCTATTAGATTTTACTGAACATGTTTTACCTGCTGATATTAACCTCTAAGTCATTTGAGCATTCATGCATGGCAGGGTTAGCAGTGACATGAATGAAGGCATGATGTTCTCCCTTAATTGTTGGCACTGCAGAATTCTACAATGCAATACCAAGGTCTGCTTAAAGCTACTGAAAGCATGTGTTGGGTGTCATGAAATATATCTAGCCAATGAAGGAAGAGAAGGAGAGGAGGAGTTGCCACTATGTGCTGTCTTTTCTCTAGGGACAAATGCAAAGGTTTTACTTTAACTGGTTGTTTTAATTTCTGTCTTGGGAAAAGCCAGCTCCAACAAAGTGCACCAGCATCATGTGGAGGGCTTGTTAAATACAGATTGCTAGGCTCCATTCTCAAGTATCTGAGCAGTTCTGGGCACCACATTTTAAGAACTACTGCCTTAGTGGCAAATGCATATAAAACCCTTCTAAGACATGGGTTGTAGGTAATTCCAGCCAATATAGTTTAAAGAGTATGCAGTGTGATATGAAATTTATAGGGCTCTCCTCAAAGGGGGCTATAATGTAATGCTTTGGACTTGGCTTTGATAATACCAAGTAACCCTTAAAACTTGTAATTTTCTTGATTTACAATCTAGATGATAGGAGGTACAGAAAAAGCTAATGTTTAGATAAAATAAAATTCCTTCAAAAGCAACATTTGTTAATAGTTTTTACATTTGAAGCCCTTGATTTTAAGCCTCACCCCAGGCAAGTCTAGAAACACTAAAAGATACATCCTTAAGTATTCTGACAAAAGGTACCCCATCCTTTTGTTTTTAAAATACCATCCCCCCATTCAAATAAAAAGATCTATCAGTATCTCTACCAGTGAATAACCTATTTCATATCAAAAAATTTAAAGCATTTCTCACCATACCCAATGTTTCAGCAATCATATATGCGTAACTAAAAACAAGTGTAACTATCTGAGGCAGAGAAAGTTATTTGACCTTAAAATGTTTCACCATGAAATGAAACACGGAATGGACAATTCTGAAGAGCTGATGCTTTCATCTTTCATCTGTTCTAATAATCATACACTTGAATAGAAGTGGTCTTTGTGTTTCCTTATTAGAACATATCTAGATATGGTAGCAATTTTAATCTTTTCCTATAGTTTACATACACGGGAATGTTTGTGTTTCAAAACATTATGATTTTGAAAGCAAAGTTTTAAACAGTTGTGTTTAAATGCTTTTATAAATCATCCAGTCAGCAGCAAAAGGAGAAGTCCACGTCTATGATGTGTCCAAAAAGTCTACTCTAATTAGGGTTTTTTTCTTCCCCCCCTTTCCTCACTGATCCAATTACATTCTCCCAGCTATGATCTCTTAGTGACCAAGTATATTCATTTGAGACATATGAACCAAGATTAATGATATACCCTATGGTATTAATTTTATTAGTTCTACAATATTATCTAATAAAGTCAGCTAACCTTTAACACAGTAGGCAATGGATGGCTTTTCAAAAGCTTAAGAGTTTTTAATTCTCATAACTGCTGCTTACAAGTTAAAATTTATTAAGAAAATCAACCCAAAAAGAAAAAGCCAGCAGTTTCAAGAGAGAATCCACACATATATAGTCTGACTGAAAAATATAATTAGTCCTTTGTTCTTCTCTCTGCTTCAGGAAATTTTAATGATATGGCCACGACCATTCTCTTTGTAATTTTTCACTTTAAAAGTCATTGAGAAGAGAGTTCAGATGTACATAAGATATATATTTCTCTCTGGATTTTTCATGATACTTTATTCAGGGTCAAAGTAAGGGCCAAAAGGTCTCTGATGATGTCTCTGAAGTCTGGATTAGTTTCCTTTTTTTTTTAATTGGTCCTTGGATAGTATAACCTGAGAAGTAGTAATTGATCCACAAAACTGTTTCCTGAAGCATGGCTTTTTAATGACTATTGGTGCAATCACTAATTAGGTCCCTCCCATGAGCATCTCTCACAATCTCCCATGAAAAGGGAACTAAGAGATGATCTAATTTAAACTGCTCTAAAGGTAGGAGTCCCCTCAGTGGCATCCCTGATTAGTCACTCACCATCTACCCCAGGGAGGATCTCCACTCTAAAGTGGACACTTCTAGTTTTTGAAAACTTTTTTCCAGTTTATTGTGATAGAATTGACATACAATATTGTATAAGCTTAAGGTATATGACAATGATTTGATACATGTATATATTACAAAAGATCACTATAAATAAGTCTTAAGTTTTTTTTTTGATGTTTATTTATTTTTGAGAGAGAGAGAGAGACAGAGCATGAGCAGGGTAAGGGCAGAGAGAGAGACACGGAATCTGAAGTAGGCTTCAGGCTCTGAGCTGTCTGCACAGAGCCTGATGTGGAGCTCGAAACCACAAACTGCAAGGTCATGACCTGAGCTGAAGTCGGATGCCCAACTGACTAAGCCACCTAGGCACCCCTTAGGTTTAAAATCTATCAGGGACACCTGGGTGGTTCAGTCGGTTAAGTGCCCGACTTCGGCTCAGGTCATGATTTCACGGTTCGTGGGTTCAAGCCCCACGTCAGGCTCTGTGCTGACAGCTTGGAGCCTGGAGCCTGCTTCAGATTCTGTGTCTCCTTTTCTCTGCCCCTCCCCCACTCGTATTCTGTCTATGTCTCTCAAAAATAAATGTTAAAAAAAAGTTTAAAATCTATCACATTACTTACAATTTTTTTCCTTGAGACATTTCTATTTTTTTTAAAGCAGCTTTAGTTACTTAAAAAGTTCTTCATTAGTAAACAAACATGTTCCTTTCCATATTTTCTATCACTGATCTTTATTCACTTTCTAGAGTTAACAGAGTAAGTCTATTCTTTTTTTTTTTTTTTCTTAAATGGGAACCCTTGAAATACATAAAGACAGATATATAAATAATCACAACTTGAGAATTGTACTGGGAACTTTATATACATTACACCTTTAATCTTCATGACGACCTTTATCAGGTATGTATCTTGTGTCCATTTTATAAGTGAGGAAGCTGAGAAAGTGAGAAATTTGATCTAAGGTCACACAGCTAGTTAAGTGGCAGTTTTTGACTGTGCATCCATTTAACCCCAAAGGCTGAGAGGAAGGGAAAAAAAAGCTCTTTCATATGCCTATCAAATAAATAAACCAAACAAGGTTCATTCACCAGGCAAGAGATAATCATTAAGATTATCACTGTTATTTATCCCTAAGGAAACACAAACTGCTTAAAAATAATTTATTCTAGAATATTGGCTAATGTCAACCTTGTGCTAAATGGGCTTTGATTTGCAGAATCTGCTTTCCTTTTTTAAAATTAAGAACAATTTTGGCCTGCTTCTCAGAGTTTTCCTTTGCTCTTCATGATACCTTAAGCAAGGTTTCCCAAATTTCCCTGATGGTACCACTTGGGGAACTGTTTTAACACAAATTCATAAGCTCTATGTCAGACCCTCTGAATCAGAATCTCCAGGGAGGGGACCTTGGAAACCATTTTTTTTTTTTGTTTCCTTTTTTTAACTTTCTACCTGGAAATAATTTCAAATTTATCAAATGTGGCAAAAAAAGAAAAAAAAGGATAAAGATCATCCATAAATCCTTTACCCAAGATTTACCTATTGCTGGCATCTTACCCTGTTTGCTTTATCGTTCCTTCTGTTTGTTTTTGTAGCACACACATGTGCGTACATTTTTTTTGTGAACCATGTGGTTTTGCAAACCATGTGAGGATATATTACGTCATGGTCCTTTATCTCTAAATACTCCAGGGTATATTTCCTAAGACTAGGAATATTCTCTTCCATACTCAGAGTGTAGCAATCAACTTCATAAACTTACTTTGAGGGGAACCTGGGTGGCTCAGTTGGTTAAGTGTCTGCTCTTGTTCTTGGCTCAGGTCATGATTTCATGGTTTGTGAGACTGAGCCCCACACTGGGCTCTGTGCTGATAGCTCAGAGCCTGCTTGGGATTCTCTCTTCCCCTCTCTCTCTCTGCCCCTCCCCGGCTCTATCTCAAAATAAATAAATAAACTTAAAAAAATAAATTTACTTTGATATAACATTTCAACTAATCTGATCTACCATTCACATTCTGTCACATGATTTAATAATAATACACTTGGCAGCATTTTCCCCCAGCCAGTACAAGTTATGGTCTAGGATGAGATGCTGTCTTTAGCCACCATGTCTCTTTAGCCTCCTTTAATCTGGAACATTTTCCATAAGGATTCTTTGTCTTTCATGATATTTACATTTAAAAAGGACCTAGTCCCATTCCTACTTTATTTGAACTTCCTTATTTTGTGTTTGCTTGAGGTTTCCTAATGATTGGAGTACTGCATAAATGATGCTATATCCTCTGAGTGTCCCTCAGTAACACCCAGTAAAGGTACTGCCTAATTTCTCTACTGTATATCTGTTCTTTTTTTTTTTTTTTTAGCTAATAAGCAGTCTGTGAGGATACACTTTAAGACTATGCAAATATCCTGTCCCTCATCAAAATTATACCCTCAATTTAGCATCCATTGATGAATCCTGCCCAAGTCTCTTGTATCTGATCCTACCACAACAAGTGCAAAATGAGGGTCTTCCTCCAGCGTGCCCTCCACATTTTTCAGAAAGCCCTTGGCATTTACAGTAAGCAGAGAAGCTTTCTCCCCTGCTTATTTATCTATTTGTAATCTTGCAGTGATTATGAATTTTGCAGTGATTTATAACTCCTTATATTATCCTTATAATTCTATATTAAAACTATTCCTAATTCCTAATAATAAGTAATGATAATTCCTTAATTATTTTGGTGCTCAAATTGTTCCAGATTTTGACAGTGGGGATCTGCTTCTTTAATTTGGCTCCTGTGTCCTTGTGACCTGCCCCATCATTCTTTCAAGCATTTTCCTGTCATGACAAGCAGTTCCAGCTTCGACCCTTACCAATCCTGCCTCAGTCCTGGAATCAGCCATTTCCCTTAGGAACACTAGTTCTTCTGAGAGGGTATTAACAGTATTGGAGACAAAGGTCTGGGTGCTAGGTGTACTCATTGGATTGGGGTGTCTTTACTTTGTGGCCCTTTCAATGCACACAGGTGGGAAATATTTGCATGCATATGTACATATATCCACTTAAATATATAGATATCTCTACATATCCCAATATGTTCAAAATCACTAATTCACATTAATACCCTCAATTCCAATGAGCCCCATGAGGCTGTTTGTCAGCTGTATTTTTAATGAGTACCCCAAGTAACTGTTCTACTTAAGGATGTTTGGGAAACATTGCTCAGGACTGGTGAAACTCAGCCACAAGTTCTTTAGAGCTTTTCTGCAAAATTCAACTGGATTAAAGGACAGACTAATTTAAAACGCTGAGCGTTCTCCATTTATTTCAGTCATCAGTTCCCTCTTTCTACCGAATATCTGTTTTACTAAACTCCATTCAAAGGATAACTATTTTTGAAGGTGTAAGTGTAAATTAGAAAGTGACTACTTTCTCCATCATCACTAACTAACATTCAGAGCTTTGAGTCTGATACTTTTTCTAGTTTTTCTTGTTATCAATGTCAACCTAAATCTTTTTACAAAACTCTTATTATTAGTTTTGGGGGACATGCCTCAGCACATTTTACCCTTAAACATTCTGGATACCTTCTTAGGAATACTACCAACCATATATCTGTGTGTATAAGGTATACCCATGGCATCTGAGTGTGTGTGTGTGTGTGTGTTATATGCTTTCAGCCATCCTCTTTCCTTTTTTTCCCCACTAACTAGTCTCACTTGCAATACTATAATTCAATTTCTTAACCTTTAGGACATATTTAACAACACTCACCATATACTATAAAGGACTACCAACAGGTAAATTCTGTACTTCATGAACCAGGCCTTCCTTGTTGGGTTAGAATGAGGTCCAGAATAGTTTCTTTTACTGTTATCAGATCGTGGCAGACTACTCTGTACTGGTAGAGATACAGGGGATACAGAAAGAGGGGATCCAGAAAGAGGAATGGCGAAAAATCCTAAGGGGATGGCAGCCCAAAGAGAAGGAGGTTCTTCGGCGATTAACCAAACATATTTCTGTAGATGTGCAAGGGATATCCTGAATGAATCAGGAATGGCTCTGAATGAACAAAATCAGAAATGAATTGGCTTGGAGCAGCACAGAGAGCTGTACTAGTAACTACTCCTTGTACCCATTTTCTCATCTTTCAAATGAAGATATTAATTATATCTACCTCATAGGGTTTTAATGAGGATTAGACAAGATAACACAAGCTAGGTAATTAACAAGGTTATTCCTATGAAACAATTCTTTTTCTCATATCAATAAAGTGACAAAATGTATTCAGTAGAGGATCTCTCATCCCTCTGAATAAACTTTTACTCTTATACCTCTCAGGGTTATTTTTGTGATGCATAAGCAACATTACTATTTAAGAACTAAATGAATCCACATGCAAATGACACAATAAAAGCAAGTCTATTACACACAAAAAACTTGAAGGAAATTTCTAAATGTCTAAAACTCTTTTGTGAGCATAATAATTATAGATACAATTAATCAGATTTATGAAAAGTGATATTTTTCAAAGAGCTATTTTCTAACCTATTACTTTCAGGTATTAAGGGCTTCCCAATGTGTTGAAGACAATCAAATTCACTAATACAGGCTATTTGTAGATTAATGGATCCCTGTAAATGCTCATTTGCTTGTAAAAAAAAAAGTGCATAAAAATTTCAAATTCAGGACACATGCACTAACACTCTAAAAGATACCCAACAGCAACAAGACAATCATGATACTTACTTCATCTCTATAAAGTGGGCTAGTATAATACATTATGTCCATTGCACTGCTGTTCAACATATCCCTTAAACCGCGTACTTTGTCAGGAGTAATGGAATCAACAGTGTCTACAAATTAAAAAAAAAAAAAAATTTACAGAAGATCTTTGTTTTAGGGAAAAATATGAAAAAAATTACATTCTCTGAAACAATAAGTCTTTAAGTTCATGTTTAAGTGTTCAAGAGTGGTTTGGAGAACAGTATGGAATTTCCTCAAAAAAACAAAAATAGAACTACCCTACAATCCAGTAATTGCACTATTAGGTATTTACCCAAAGGATACAAAAATACAGATTCAAAGGGGTATATACACCCCACTGTTTATAGCAGCGTTATCAACAATAGCCTAACTATGGAGAGAGCTCAAATGTCCACTGACTGATGAGTGGACAAAGAAGATGAGGTAGACATATACAATGGCATATTACTCAGCCATCAAAAGAATGAAATCTTGCCATTTGTAACGATGTGGATGGAGCTAGAATGTATTATGCTAAGTGAAATAAGTCAATCAGAGAAAGACAAATACCATATGATTTCACTCATATGTGGAATTTAAGAAACAAAACAAATGAGCATATGGGAAAGGAGGAAAAAGAAGAGAGGGAAACAAACCTCAAGATACTCTTAACAAAAACAAACTGAGGGTTGATGGAGGGAGGTGGATGGGAGATGGGCTAGATGGGTGATGAGTATTAAGAAGGGCACTTATGGTGATGAGAGCTGGGAGTTGTATGTAAGTGGTGAATCACTGAATTCTGCTCCTGAAACCAGTATTGCACTGTATGTTGATTAAAAAAAAAAAGTCTCAAAGAAAAATATTCAAGAGTAGCTTTGGATCTAATGAACTTTCCTTTCTTGCAAAATGTTGCAATCCCCTGCCCCCACCAACCCCCCCCCCCCCCCCGGCGAAAAAACCAGTAAAAGACAAAAGGGGACGTGGGAAGAAAAGGAACATTAAGGATGAAAACCATTATCAAATCTATAAAGATTTACCATTTTTTTCCTACGTACTGGCTTTTGCATGACATTCAGGGGTACCCAGAGCAAAACCAGGCCATCTCTATTCTTGTAACAAGTGTTAAGAGACATGACCTCACTCTTTCTATACCTCTTTTCCTGTTTCCTTTCTCTTCTCCTTCTTTGGCCTCCACACCTTGGCCTGGCAATACCCATATGGAATGCCTAGAGCCACTGGTGACAAACCAGCAACAAATTAAAAAGTTTGCCTACACTGTACATGTATCTATCTTCAGTGAACCAAAGGTGCTGTGGGCAGGAGCTGCCAAATTACAAATATGCACAAAGGCAAATCAGCAACGGGCCTCCGCAATAAACAAGATTAAGTTGGGATAATTTATTAAAAAAAAAAGTTACATAAATTGTAGTGCAATTACAGCTAACTTGTGGAAATTCTACTTTGGGAAGATTATTCTATTAAATGCCTAACAAAGTGAAGAAAACTTTGCACTTCTTATAGAAATATAAAGAATCACTATACCTGGATGAATATCATAATATGAAAGCGCAAGGTGGGCAGCAGAAGGCTTATATTTTTATCTTCCAGTTTCTCACTGCATTGCTTTTTATTTATTCCCTACTTTAATACAATCTAATAATGACTGGAAGACAAGGATTCAGGCAAAAGCCAGAAGTCTTTTCAAAGACATAAAGGATATGGATTGCACTACCTATTTTACAGCCTGTGCCCATTTTTAAATTGTAAAAGTGAAAGATGTGACTACCATGCTGATATGAAAAGTTTAAATGTCATTTTAATGCATTTCCAAAAAAAGTTTGTACTGGGCAATACACATGCATATGAAGAAGATATTTAATATTTTTGTGCAACTGAAAGAGTAATTTATATATGGGAAAACATGTTTCTGCCACCTAGCTTAAGAATATTGCCAGTACTTCTAAAACCCACAGTATATCCCTAAATGATCAAATGCCCCTTCCTCTCAAAATAACCACCAATAAGAAGTTTGTGTTGAGCCACCTGGATGGCTCCGTTCGTTGAGCGTCTGACTCTTGATTTTGGCTAAGGTCATGACCCCAGGGTCACGGGATCGAGCCCTGTGTTGGGTTCTGCGCTGAGTGAACAGCTTGCTTAAAGTCTCTCTCTTTCCCTCTGCCCTTCCCCCAGCTCACATGCTCTCTCTCTAAAAATACAATAAAATGAAATAAAATAAGTTTGTGTTGATTACACTCCTTACTTTTCTTTACAGATTTCCTACATGTTCATTAATAATTTTAGCCAATTCTGTAGCATTGACTAGCAGAGACTAAATATTTTATTTCATTTTGTCTGTTTCGGAACACTATAGAAATTAACTTACTGTCCATTGTTTGTTTCACCCCGAATACTATGTTTCTGAGATTCACTGATGTTGAGCCAGATAGCTGTAATCCCCTCATTTTCACTGTTGTACAGCACTACACACATAACAATGTACCCATTTTCCTTTGAAAGACATCTGAGTTATTTTTAGTTTTTTGCTAATATAAATTATGCTCCTAATAACACTGTTGTAAATGTCTCCTGGTGCACATGTATGGGAGTTTCTTTAGGATATATACACCGAGGGGTGAAACTGCAGTCACAGGGCACATGCACAGTCAACAAGATAAGAATATGTCAAACCATCTTCCAAAGTGATTGCACCAATTCATACTCCCACCAATAGTCAATGATAAATGTCAATGCTGAACATCCTTATCAATATTTGGTATTGTCACTTTCTTAAATTTTTGCCTGATGGGTATTTAAAGATATTTCATTGTGGTTTTAAATTGCATGTCCTTGATTACTAGAGGGATGCACTTTTTTATTATATAAAAATATGTATTTAAAACACACACACACACACACATATATATCCACGTGTGTGTGTGTGTGTGTGTGTGTGTGTGTGTGTGTGTGTGTGAGTGCGTCTGCCTATCAATATCCATTTGAGTTTCTTGTTCTTTATTCTGGATATTAAAGCTTTGGTGGTTATATCTGTTGTTCTGTTGCAACATCTTTTCCATTTGTGGCTTGCCTTACTTTTAATGGTATCTTTTGAGAAAAAGAAGTTCTTAATTTCAATCTAATCAAATTTATCCATGCTACTTTATAGTTGTGTTTTTGTGTTTTGTTTAAGAACACATTCTCGGGGCGCCTGGGTGGCTCAGTTGGTTGAGCGTCTGACTTCAGCTCAGGTCATGATCTCACTATTCGTGAGTTCGAGCCCCGTGTCGGGCTCTGTGCTGACCGCTCAGAGCCCGGAGGCTGCTTTGGATTCTGTGTCTCCCTCTCTCTCTGACCCTCCCCCGTTCATGCTATGTCTCTCTCTGTCTCAAAAATAAATAAACGTTAAAAAAAAAAAAAATGAAAAAAAAACACAACATATTCTCCCATATATTTTTTCTAATACATTTTAAAGTCTTAGCTTTCATAAATTATGTGTTTGATCTATCTGAAATGTGAGGTAGGGATCATTTTCATTTTTTTCCCCCATAGGATAACTGGTTACCAAGCACCATTTATGGAACAGGCCACCCTTTACCAGTGATCTCCAAGGCCGTCTCTGTCATACATCAGGTTTGCAAACTAAGCGCAGATCCTAAGCACAAACTAGGGGTATCTAGTCTGGTGCACTGATCTGTTGGCTTACCCTTCTGCCAATCTAAATTGTCTTAAATACAAAAGTAGAAAAATAGTTCCGTTATCTACCAGGACATGACACCCTCTCTATCCTCTTGTTCTGTATCTTGCTACTTTTGGGCCTTTGATCTTCTACAATAATTTTAGGATCAGCTTGTTGAGTTTTGTGAAACTCTACTGGGATTTTGATTGGCATTGCATGGAATCTATAGGTTAGTTTGGGAGAATTAACATCTCTAGGATACTGAATCATCCAATCTATGAAAATGATCGTTGTACATATTTAAGCTGTACTGAATATCTTTTAACAGTTTTTTTTCATTTTAAATATAAATATACATATTTTATTAGATTTCTAGGAACCTTATATTGTTATGCTATTTCAAATAGTCTGCTGGGATATAGAAATGCAGCTGTTTTCACATATAGAGCTTTTATTTCACAGCCTTGTAAACTATCTTATTAATTTCATTTTTTCTGCAAATTCTTTTGTGTATTCTGTGTATACAACCATAAGACCCGCAAAGGAAAACAGATCTTTTCCATTCCTTAAAACTATTATTTCTTTTCCTTATCTTATTGACTGGTTATGCCTTCCAGTTGAGGAGCTGTTATAAGAATAGACATCCTTAGCTTATTCCCGATTTAAAAGAAATGTTTTTAGCCCTTCAATACCAATGAGGACAATGATGTTTATTGTAGGCAAGTCCTCTTTATCAATATTTTTAAATCTACAAACAGTAAAATTGACTCTGAGTTTTAATGCATATATAGTTTTGCATAACTAGCACCTTGATCAGGATACAGAACTGTTCCCATCACCCTAAAAAGCTGCCCTTTAAATTAAAACCCTCCCCTAAACCCTGTGACCACAAATCAGTTCTGTTTCCATAATTTTGTCTCTTCCAGTATGTCACATAAGTGGAAGTGCAAATTATGTAATCTTTGAGCTTGACTGCTATAATATCGTGATACACAGCTGGCCCCAGACAACAAGGGTTTGAACTGTGCAGGTCCATTCATACATGGATCCTTTTCAATAAATACAGCACAGTAGTTACTATAAGTGCATTTTCTTTTCCTTATCATTTCCGAAATAACATTTTTTTCCTTTCTCTCCTTTTTTTTTTTTTTAGAGAGAAAAAGCACATGTAGGAGGGGGGCAGAGGGAGACAGGGAGGAGCTTAAGCAGGCTCCATGCTCAGTGCAGAGCCCGACATGGGGCTTGACCTGAGCCAAAATCAAGAGTCAGATGCTCAACCAATTGAGCCACCCAGGTACCCCAACAATTTCTTTTTTCTAGCTTAATTATAAGAATACAGAATGTAATACACGTAACATAAAATATGTGTTGATTGACTATGTTATCGGTAAGCCTTCTGGTCAACAGTAGGCCATTAGTAGTTGAGTTTTTGAGAAGTCAAAAGTTATACACAAATTTTTGACTATGTGAGTGGAGGGGTCAATGCCCCTAACTAGCCTCCATATTGTTTAAGAGTCAACTGTAATAAGAAACATATGTTTGATCTTTGTCCCTGGTTCTTGCCACAGGGTTACTAAAACCCTTATAATTTCCTGAGTGATGGGTGAAAGAAATTCTTTTATTATTCATAATAAGCCTCTTTCAACCATACCTGAGTTTATGCTAATAAGGCAACCCTTGAAGGATGGGGGCTGATTGCCAGAGGAACCAACTATGTCATTAGAGGTTAAACTTTCTGCCTCATCCCGACCTCCATAAAGGAGGGGCTTGAGATTGAGATCAATCGCCAACGATTTAATCAATTACATCTACATAACGGAACCCTCATAAAAACCAAACAACAGGGTTCGGGGAGCCTCTGGATTGGCACATGGAGATACTGGAAGGGTGGTGCACTCAGACAGGATATGAAATCGCCACACCCCTTCCCCATACCTTACCCTGCCTGTGCAGCTCTTCATCTAGCTTTTCAGTGTATCCTCTATAATACCCTTCAAACCAGTACATGCGTTTTAAGCTAGTAAATGCAAACAAATGCTTCTGTGAGTTTTGTGAGTCATTCTAGTAAATTACTGAACCTCAGGATGGGGTCATGGGATCCCCCACGGGATCCCCCTTCCTCAATTTATAGCCAGTCAGTCCGAAGTACGAATGCCAACCTGGTATGTGTGACTGCATCTGAAGCAGGGTGGGAGGGGTAGTCAGTCTTGTGGCCTTGAGTCCTTAACCTGACTGCTGTCTCTTTGGGGAGTCTGTGGCAGAACTGAGTTAAATTGCAGGACACCCAGAACTGGGAGAAATGGTTGGTATAGGGAAAAACCTCCACACTTTTGGCACCAGCAGTTTTGAGAATAGAGAGAGACAGTAGTGTTTTTCCTTTAGCTTCTTTCACTCAGCACAATGCCTTAGAGATACTAACACAGTAGTTTAAACCTAACAGAAAATTACAAATTTGAGTTTTATTAAGTGTTCATTCATCTGTGTTGTCTACATCCCTGAGCAGACTCAGAAATTCATCTGGGTAAATGGGAAAAGCCCAAAAGATAGTGTTATTACACTAGAACTTTACATATGTGCTCCTGCTGCTGAGAAGGCTTCTTTAGTCACTAGCATTTTTTTTTTTTTTTTTAACTCATTACAAGTTTGGATGCCATTTTGGTTTATAAGTGACATTCCTAACTGACTATGAGACAGAATCACAGTCTTGGAAGAATCCTTGGAGATCATCCAGGGAGGCAGTTTGGTACTGTGACAACAAGGCTCTGGTATCATACAGACCTAGATCCTGCCTGCCATTCTTAGTTAGATTCACTTACCTTTTAATGAGTTTCAGTTTCCTTATCAGTAGAGAAAACAAACTAGGTATATTTCATTGGTTTATGAGAAAATTCAATGAGATACTCCATGTAAAATGCCCTGTGGAGTGCTACGCACACAGGCAAAGCTCCACAAAAGCAGCTGACATCATGTCTAGTACAACTCATTTTCCAGATTATGCAAATCATCGACTGAAACATGCTACTCTAATGGTTTAAATATTAAAATATTAAAACACAGTCATAACTCTGTGTAGAGGAAGATGCATATTTTGGATAACAGCTCTTAAAGGAAGCAAACAAAAATGATTTTTAATTAAACAAACATTGTATAATTCTCTATGCTAGATTATAACAATTCACCAGCCTGAGGAATGCAAGAACCACAAAAGAACACAAAAAACCTGAGATTTTTATCTTCCAAATATAGGAAAAGAAAATTATTAGAAAGAAAATGTAAGCTCATATGGAACCGTGGACAAATATTTTTAGTGTTGACAAATCACTTTCTATCAAAACCTTTAGACATTTTGTTCCTCCCACGTGCTCCCCCCCCCCCCCAATCCACAGAGGGCAGGGGTGAAAACTGTGCTGTGAAATCAACATGTCAATATAATTATTTTAAAAATCAATGGATTTTATGTTAATAATCTAGAACAAAGAGTATACTCAAGACAACTTAATGAAAGGCTCTTTGTTTCCAATGAGCAACTTTGTTGCCACTGACTAAATCATTTAATTTTTAAAGAAACTGTACCTCCATCAAGAGTAAGTTTTGACCGCCACTCAACAGGCAGAAATTCAACATGTGTTGCATGGTTGGAAAAATGCCTTTCTTCTATTTTTCTTGCAGCTTCTCTCATCCTAAAAACAAAACAAAACAAAATGTTATCAGAGTAACTTCTCATATGTATTTATATGGTATAAAATATCTTTAACCATACAACTTCTACTTGCTAACTTTGTCCAATTATATTTTAATTATTGTTACACTGTGCAGTATTTCACAGTACTAGGAATCCCTCATTTCAAAGATATTTCCCTAAATTTGTCATCAGTGATTTCAAGTATTACAAGCTTTCACATTATATTCTAAATAATTATATATATTAATCTTCAGTAGACAGAAAGTGCAACAAATCCACCCTGTGCCATCACCCTGCCCCAAATATTGTCAAGTCATGGCCTGTCTTATTTCATCTATTTCTCCACTCATTCTCCCTATAATATGAATTTTTAAATTTTATTTTCAAAATTCAGATACAGCAAAGTTGACTTTTTTCCCCTTTTGGTATCAGTTGTATAGATTTTGTGGTTAGCATCACCACAATTAAGATATAGAATAGTTCTATTATTTCCCCAAATCCCTCACACTAACTCTTTATAGCAGTGCCCTTCCCCCATAATATTTTAAAGGAAATCCCAGATATCACATCATTTCATCTGTAAACTGTTTAGTATCTATTTCTAAAACATAAGGAAAACAACCTATTCTGTACTATTATCATACCAAAACTTTTTTAAAATGTTTATTTATTTTTGAGAGAGAGAGAGAGAGAGAGAGACAGAGAGAGAGAGAGACAGAGAGTGGGGTGGGGGGAAGGGGCAGAGAGAGAGGGAGACATAGAATCCAAAGCAGACTCCAGGCTCTGCACAGTCAGTACAGAGCCCGATGCGAGGCTCGAACCCATGAACCATGAGATCATTACCTGAGCTGAAGTGGGATGCTTCACCAAATGAGCCACCCAGGCACCCCCCAAAAACTAATTTTTTTAAAGTTTATTTCTTTTTGAGAGAGAAAGAAAGAAGATCCCAAGCAGGCTCTGCACCACCAGCACCACTAGCTTGGAGCTGGACGTGGGGCTCCGACTCACACACTGTGAGATCAATGACCCGAGTCAAAATCAAGAGTCGGAGGCTTAACTGACTGAGCCACCTAGGTGCCCCAATCATACCAAAACTTTGAACAATTCTTTAATTTCAGCAAATATGTAGTTTAGCAGTTCCATTTTCCCAGTTAGACTATATTATTTTATAACATAAAATATATTTTTACATTTTAATTGAGCTCCAAATACAACAGTCCCCCCTTTACATGTGGGGATATATTCCAAGACCCCCAGTGGATGCATGAAACTGAAGATAGTACTGAACCCTATATATATTGATTTCTCCTATACATACACACCTATGACAAGTTTAATTTATAAATTAGGCACAGTGAACGTTTAATAACAATAATAAAAAACAATTATAACAACACAACAACACAGTGTAATAAAAGTTATATGAATGTGGGCTCTCAAAATCTTATTGCATTGCATTCATCCTCCTTCTTCTTGCCACGATATATGAGATGCTAAAATGCCTACGAGGTGACATGAAGTGAGGTGAATGACACATACATCGTGACACAGCATTAGGCTACTATCATCTGCTTCCAGACTGCAGTGGACCCCAGATAACTGACATCAGAGAGGGTGCAACTGCAGATAAGGGTGGGGGTTGGTGCGGGGGGGGGGGGGGAGGGGGGGACTACTTTATAGTCCATGCACTGTAATTGGCAGGTATATCTCTTAAGTGTCTTTTAATCTACAGGTTCTTCTCCCCCCCCTCCCCCCACTTTTTTTTGTTTTGTAATTTATTTTTGTCCTGCAGAGTTCCTCAGAGTCTGATTTTTAATGACTGTATCCCCATGGTATTTAACATGTTCTTTGTCCTCTACTTCCTGTATCTTGTTAGTGAGATATAGGGGCTTGATCAGATGAAAGTTCTACTATTTTGGCAAGACTACTACTCCATAGGTGCATACATCTGTGTTTGTCTCTTTCTGGTGAAGCTAGCAGTTATGATGATCACTGCTTAGATTCATTTATTTATTATGGTTCCATCACTCCTTATTTGTTTGTAAAGCTTATAATTCTAGAAAGAGAAATTTCTTCACATCAAATATTTGGTTGCTTTGGAATACAACCAAATAGTTTCTGTATGAAATGAGAAAGTGAAGGATGAATAGTTAATGCTTATCTTCTATTAACAATTTTCAAAATACTGAGTTCTTAGCTTCTATATTTTTTGACATATTTACTAACTCATACACTTAAACATATTTGAAGTGGAGTGTTTCAATCCACTGTAGTTATTATTCTTACGGATGCTCAAATTGTCTCCTTTTTTGATCAGTAAATCTCTTCAAGTTGGCTTCTGGTGTCCTTTTGACACGACCTCCCTAGTTTTTCCTTCTGAACAATCAAGTGGCTTTTTGGTTTGTTCATAGAGTTGTGCAATCACCGCTATTATCTAATTTCAGAACTTACATCACCTGCAAAAGAAATAATGTAGCCATAGCAGTCACCTTCCCATATTTCCTCTCCCTAGGCCCTGGCAATCACGAATCCACTTTCTGTCTTTATGGATCTGCCTATTCTGGGTATTTCATATAAATGGAATCATACATATGTGGCCTTTTGTGTCTGGCTTCTTGCACTCATCATAACGTTTCAAGGTTCACCCACGTTTATTGTGAATCAGTACTCCACTGCTTTTTATAGTTGAATAATATTCCACTGTATGAATATGCTTTTGTTTATCCATTTGCATTGGAACGTTTGGATTGTTTCTAATTTTTTGGCTGTTATGAATAATGCTTCTATGAATATTCTTTAAAAGGGTTTTGTGTAGATATATTTTCAATTCTTTTGAGTATATACCTAGGGGTGGAATTGCTGGCTTGTATGCTAACTCTACGTTTAAATTCTTGAAGAGGTGCCAAACTATTTTCCAAGGCAATTATACTATTTTACAATCCCAACAGCAACATAGGAGAGTCTAATTTTTCCACATCTTTACTAATACTTGTTATTTTCCAACTATTTGATAAGAGTCAACTTAGCAGGTATAGAGTGACATAACATCTCTTTGTGGTTATGAACTGCATCTCCCTAATACTTAAGGATTTTGAACATCTTTTTATGTGCTTATGGGCCATTGATATATTTTCTTTAGACAAATGTTTATTCAGATCCTTTACCTATTTTAAAAATTTAGGTTTTTTTAACTGCAAAAGTTCTTTATATATATCCTAGATACCAGATCCTTCTCAGATTATGATTTGCAAATATTTTCTCCCATTCTGTGGATCGTCTTCACTTTCTTGATAATGTCCTTTGAAGAACAAAAGTTTTAATTTTTGCCAAAGTCCAATTTCTCTTTTCTCCTCTGTGGCTTCTACTTTTGATGTTGTATCTCAGGAACCATTGCCTAATCCAAGGTCACAAAGATATACTCCTAAGAGTTTTATAGTTATGGCTCTTATATTTGGGCTTTGATTAATTTTGAATTAACTTTTGTATACATGTGAGGTAGGGTTTAATTTCATTCTTCTGCAGATATATATCCAGGGTCCTAGCACCATCGGTTAAAAGGTTATTCTTTCATCAATGAATTGTTTTGGCACTCTTGCTGAAAATCAGTCCAACTCTGATTCTAATCCATTCATCTTGCTTTGTAGCAATTTATGAAACTGGGAAGTGTTAGTCCTCCATCTTTTTTTTTTTTTTAAGATTGTTTTGGCTACTCTGGGTTCCTTGCATTTCCATGTGGATTTTACTTATTTATTTATTTATTTATTTATTGATTATATGAAATTTATTGTCAAATTGGTTTCCATATAATACCCAGGTGCCCTCCTCAGTGCCCATCACCCACTTTCCCCTCCCTCCTACCCCCCATCAACCCTTAGTTTATTCTGTTCTTAAGAGTCCCTGATGGTTTGCCTCCTTCCCTCTCTATAACTTTTTTTTTTTCCCTTCCCCTTCCCCATGGTCTTCTGTTAAGTTTCTCAGGATCCACATAAGAGTGAAAACATTCCATGTGGATTTTAGAATCAGCTTGTCAATTTCTGCATAAAAGACAGGTAGGAATTTAATAGGAATGTGGTAAGTATTGCCATCTTAACAATATTAAATCTTCTAATCCAGAAATGTAGGTTGTTTTCATTTACTTAGGTCTTCTTTTATTTCTTTCAATGGTGTACTACAGTTTTCAGTGTACAAAACTTACACTTCTTTTGCTAAACTTATTCCTAAGTAGGTTATTCTTTTTTTCTTTTTGATACTGTAATAAATGGAAATGTTTTCTTAAAAAAAAAAAAAGTAAACTCAACCCCAACATGGGGCCCAAACTTATGACCCTAAGATCAAGAGTTACATGCTCTTCAAACTGAGCTAGCCAGACACCCCTAGAAATGCTTTCTTAATTTCCA